>NC_090933.1:1194665166-1195865936 GCF_040938575.1 Ambystoma mexicanum
TGTGCATATGCATATTACCCAGGGATTAAACGATATTTAAGGTAAATTGGATCACAGGAAGCACCGCACCGCACCCGAGCGCGCACAGCAAACAGTACTTTTCGTGCTTCACAATGCGCGCCAACAACCACAAATTTCTTTCGGCACACCCTCCAACCCCGGCCATCCACGGACAGCCACAGACAGCAGCCCTTAGCACCAAAGCCCTTTCACCAAAGCGCGCGCGCAAAAGCGCGTGTCCATGCAGTATATTGGTTTATGGGTAAAGAAGGAGGAGTTGGGGACTTAGAAATTTTCCTGGGATTTCTTCCGTGGTTCCAGCTGGGGAAAAACACACGAGATGCAGAGTGAAATGGAATAGCGTCTCCAGCAGCCACAGACAGCAGCCCTTAGCACCAAAGCCCTTTCACCAAAGCGCACGCGCAAAAGCGCGTGTCCATGCAGTATATTGGTTTATGGGTAAAGAAGGAGGAGTTGGGGACTTAGAAATTTTCCTGGGATTTCGTGGTTCCAGCTGGGGAAAAACACACGAGATGCAGAGTGAAATGGAATAGCGTCTCCAGCAGCCACAGACAGCAGCCCTTAGCACCAAAGCCCTTTCACCAAAGAGCGCGCGCAAAAGCGCGTGTCCATGCAGTATATTGGTTTATGGGTAAAGAAGGAGGAGTTGGGGACTTAGAAATTTTCCTGGGATTTCTTCCTGAAACAATGGAAACGAGAGTTAAAGTTGCCTCGCAACTTTACAATCCAAACAATGGAGAGCTCTTAGGTCTTTCAGAATCCGTACCGTGGTTCCAGCTGGGGAAAAACGCACGAGATGCAGAGTGAAATGGAATAGCGTCTCCAGCAGCCACAGACAGCAGCCCTTAGCACCAAAGCCCTTTCACCAAAGCGCGAGGGGGGCATTTGATGTGGGGTGTCAGGGGCAGGGACTACCTGTTGTCACCTGCCCCTGCCACCTTGCCGCAGTTTTGGGTGCCCAGAAGTCAGGGTCTCCTTTGTTGTGGGGGCCTGGTGGCCCACCCTGGACCCCCGCATGGTGATGGGCGAGCACCTAGCAGGTGCTGCACATGTCTAGTCCCAATGCAATCCCACCTCCCATCTTATGCCCCTGGGCCTCCCACCTCCGGGGAGGTGCGGCGGCCCATATAAAGATCTGGCGGTGCAGATGTCAATCCCAGCCGCCCAGGCTGCACTCCAGGGGAATGAGTCACTTGCCTCCCTGTAGCCGTACAGGCTAGGCCCTCCATGGGCAATGGGATCCGGCAACAGTTATGTAGAGCACTGCCGTACAGGCCATCCAGGTCCAGTCCTCGCCTCTCTGCTAGACCTGTTGGCCCGCACTGCAATAATATGTCTCTGCAGTTTGCGGCAGCCAGCCGGGCCCAGCCACCTCCGGGATCTGCAGGTCTGTCACCCACCCTGTAATAAGGTGCACGACGCAGCCCTTCCACACAGTTTCTCGGGCCAGACTGGGCCCAGCTGTTCTCAAGTCGTAGGGGCTCGTTCCTAGCATCAGCGGGATTGTATCTGCATGGGAACTGAAGGATTAAGCTGAGCTCAGGCAGGAGCCACTATGCTGCGTTTAGCTCTCACGCGACCCCCATTGAGATAGCCATCTTCTATTATTTCTACACAGATTTCAGATGTTCTGCCTGAAATTGAATAGGATCTTTCCTTGATTTCCTTTCCTTTTAACAATTCTGTTTTTAGCTTTTGGTTGTCTTAAACTAAAGATACCACAATTCCTAGTTGGAAAAGTTCCTTGCTATTACTTGTTCATAAAGGGCTGGCTGACTCAAGGATTCTATATATGGTGGAGTTACAGAGCTGAAATTAGTAACTTACGGTCTGTGCTGCAGCAATCCTTCATGAAGGCACCTGAAATTAGGAGAGACATCATATCTGTAAGATAGGTTTGTCTCATAAGATCATTTGCCCACATGGAAAGACCCCTTTGTGGTGGGGAGTAGTGGCCAGACCAAAAAGGACTGTTTGGGGGAAATGTACACTCTGTGTTAGTGGGGGCTATGATAGTCACCAATCTAAGACATCACCCTTCTCTGGTTTGTGTCTAGGTCCCATCCTTTTGTATATCTGCTAGTTGAAATCTGTATTATTTTCAGGTTACTTGTTCGTTGCGTTTTTCTCCTTAGGTGTTTTACCATGTAATGATTTTAGTTGACGTTTTCATGTAGTTTATGTTTTTTGTTATCTTGAGGATTTCCTTGGTTTAGAGGTCTGATTTACACGCGTCAGTTGCTTGGTGTTGGCAACTGATGTTCGTTTACAATTTTAGTTAGGGCAGTGGAAATGTAACCTAGTAGTGTTCCCATCGACGAGTGGAGCTAGGCCTCCATGCTGCAAATGTCAAAGTAGAGCTACGGCATTCCCAACTGAATGCATTTTTCTATCACTCTTAGCTGACCTCGGCTTATGTAGCCATTTATATCATTCACAACCATTGGGGTGAAGCCTGCGGCAATTGCCTGAAGGTGTTCTGAGTGGCTGGACGAAATAGGATTGGACGGGTACAACCCTCAAATCATCCACACAGCAAATCCCTAAATGGCTTGCAGAACCACAGAATAAACAGACCACCAAATGAATACTGCACTTAACGAAGTGCAGAGACTGACAAACACTGCAGACAGAAAGGAGACGGGGCTTTTTCAAACTGTGCAGAGTAATGACCCAACCGCGGGTGGAAAGGTTAATGTAGATCGGCCCCTAGAGTCAGGTTGGGGCCAGGAGTCAATGACAGTTGGAGGAAAGGGAAAACCAAAAGTAAATCGGTATAAAAGACCCGTAGTAGAAAGACTGAGTGACAGGTATGTGGGTGAGGGCAGGTGGTGTGGGGATAGATTGAGAGCAGGCAGAGCGGAGTACTGAGGAGTCTATTGTGGTGTGGATGTGAGTGCAGGTAAAGTGTTGACTGTGAGAGTGATACCAGGAGAGAGACTGAGGCTCCATTTGTAAGTGTGTTTGTGGTAGTAATTTTGTGGGAGTGGGGGCAGGAGAGTGGTGAGGGAAGGAGAGTGTGTAGAGAAAGTAGGCGAGGCTGGAAACAGGAGGTAGTTAGTGGAGGAGGAAGAGGGCGGTAAGATCAAAGAGACGGGAGAAAAGACTGGACGGAGAGAGGAGACAAGCAGGAGAAGAGGGGATGAGAGAAAGCGAGGAGACAGATGGGCGGGAGAAGAAGAGGGAGCTATAGTAAAACCAGAGGAAGAGAGAGAGGGGCGTAGTAAGAGGAGAAGTAGAGCTAGAAGGGATATGATCAGGGAGAGGAGAGAGAGGGAATAAAAAAAGAGTACAAGAGAGTATATCTGTGAAGGCGCAAACCCAGACTTGAATGGTACGGATACGATCCTGGGGATGGATAGGTTATCCCTAGAAAGTCCTCCTCACCAAAAGCTTATGAAGAGCACACAGTAGAGGTTACCGATCTCCTGTGTTGGCTACCATCCTGGGGATTAAGGAAGCATGCGCTAGGGGGACAAGTTAGGGATACTTTAGATTGTACCATCAGACGATGAGAAAAGCATGGTTTTGACAGATGGTTAATAAAAACCCTTGAACCATCTCTTGGAGTTGGGAGATTATTGAAGCCATCTGTGACACAGCACATTGCAAAAAAGGCTCAATTGGTTTCGTATCAGACCTCGCTACTCTGCAAGTGGAAGCCCTTCCTTCCTCCCTAGGACTTCCAAACTTTGTGCAGGCCCTAATGATCTCACATATCGATGGGGGTAATGCTCTTCTTACAGGTGTAAATGCTGTTCACCTGGCCCTTCTCAAAGTGGCCCACCATGCCACAGCTCGCTTCATCCACAGCTTTAGGAAATGTAACCTTATCACCCTTATCTTGCGCAAATTACACTGGTTCCTGTGGCGCGTCATTAGCAGGACACAGATTATGATCTTCCATTTGATCTTATTCTTTATTAAAGAAAAAGTGAAAACTCCTGCCTTTCCCTAATCTATGAGTTTTCCCTACCTAACAGAAACTAACTAGAGTGCTCGTCAATTGCCAGAGAGTCCAAGAAGATACGTCCGCTCTCCAAACGAATTGAATCTGCCCCTACCACAACAATGTAGGCACATGAGAAGGACTCCCTTTCTCTAGGGAGGGTATTGCGTAGCGGGCTCACCTTCCTAGCCTCATAGGAAAAGGCCCAGCCCAAGGGGGAAGTGACTCAATACTGCGATTCATCACACTCCCCATCCCAGATAGGATCTGGGTCAAAACTACAAAGCAAACACTGCCAATACACTGGCATACCTGATGGCCAAACTAAACATCAGTTGCAACACAGTCATCTTGCAGTAAGAACATCTCCAGACTGAAAGCTAGACTGGCTCACAAGGAGAAGACTAGGGATTAGTCATCCTTATGATACGTCCTCTGGAACTCCACCCTGCTGGCCATCGGGACTGCTCCAAGTATCCTTCATTTTTAGGAAAGAACTGGCTCTTCCAACAACACCTTGACGTAAGCTAGATTCTGTCCATATTGTTCACTCAGCCAGCCGTGAAGTGTACTGGGATCATTATTACTAATGTTTACTTGATGACGTCTTCTCGCTACCAATGTTTTGCTCTATGACCTGTAGAGCACACCACTGCTTCCAAGCTAATTTTGCGCTCAAAGAATATGTATTAATAACAATAATAATACTGTTTTCTGTAGGAACTGTCTGAGGTATAATGCGGCAGAACCTTATCTCGGGCAACTTCCCTAAACGCCCAGCCAAGTAACAGTGGAGCTATTCCAACTCCAAAATGACCTCTAGCTTCAGAGATTCTAAGAAGATATCCAATCAAGCATTCCGAAATCACTAGAAAAGATATCCAAGAAGGTATTCAGAAATCACTTGACGTGGTCTCATACTCTGCAGGAAAGTATACGACTCTGATTTAAGACAGACTCCAAAGGTTGAGTGCAAAACTAAAAATGTTCTTGTTCAGCAAGTCACACCTAGCCTCTTCTTCATGACTCTAGTCGATCAGCTGCCCAGGGCTGTGGTCATGCCCAGTAAGCACTTATTGGATAATGCAAATGCCCTAGCACCACTAGTTCCTTTTGAGTGCTGACATGTACAGTTTAATTGCTATTGCAGACTGCAAGACTGAAGCTGATGTACAAAAGAGTGCTGGATGTAGGCTGATGCAATGTGCATTGCGTTGCAGCCCTGCTGGCTTCCAACCATAAGTGGCAATGGAGGAGAGCCCAGAAAGGTAGGTCAGGGGAGCGCAGGCAGGTGGTGTGGGGGCTTTGCAGCCGGAATGGTGGTTAATGGTGGGGGAGGGTCCGCCTAAAAATTTGCGGGGACAAGTGAGGGCAAGTGGGAAAACAAAAATGTATCTTGATGGGAGGGGGGCTTTACTGGGCGGCCTTTTGCAACATTGCTCTAACGTAGGCGGGATTTAAATACATGCCCATTTCAGGAAGGAAGTCTCACATGTAGAGTTATAAATCCACAGCAAATAAATAAAATAAAGGTGTTGATGGTGGTTGATTAGCTGTATTTCAAAACGGCGTGCAGGCTTGATCTGTGACTTAAAAACATGCAATAACCCTTATACAGATTAAGGCAACGCCAGTGCTGGTCATTGGGCCGGCTCTTGGCAGATCCGAGATCCGGCACCAGATATTAAGCCGGATCTCGGGATCTCTGGCCGGATCTCAGGATCCGGCCAGAGTCAGCTGGCCAAGCCCATGAACCGCGCTGGAATACTTAACAAGAAAAGACAAAAAAGCCCCCGCGACGGAAGCATTGCCTTTTACCGCCGGCTTTGGCACTGGTGTGTAATGCACAATGCTCGCTACATGTACCACTCAGTTTTCCATGTAGCAAGTATTGTGAACTACACAACATTGCCAAAGCCGGCGGTAAAAGGTTATGCTGCTGTCACAGCATTGCCTTTTATTTATTTTGTAAAAATATTCCAGGTACCCCCCACCCTCCCAAACCCCTCCCCCACCATTGTGTTGTGGGATCCCCCACACATTTTTTCCATTTCCAACACTGGGCAACACACCCGTTTAATATCCCTGCGCTCAAAGGTCATTTTCTATCCCCCTGGCTCGACAGACAAATAGAGATATTGGTGAGCCAGGTCTGTATGATACCTATTCTATGATTCTATGGAAGCTTTTCCCTAGGATGCGGGTGCGAATCCCAAGGGAGTTTTAAGCAGCAGGCATCAATTTCCCTGGGATACTCTTAGGTGGATCAGGTGTGGTGGAACCCGGAGGGTTTGTTCTATGCCCTCATGTCTCCATTGTATAAGTGTCTTATCTTTTATAAACAATAAAACAGAATCAATAATACCTGTACTTCGATAGTAAATGGTATTCCCTAAAAGTGTCTAGAAATTTTATTTTTAAAAAATATTCAACAGTTTATGTGCTCTCTCCCATGACTTTCATGGTACAAACCGAAATCTGCAACTATCCCACTGGCATGAAGCTGCCGAGCGTGGCGTTATGTTCCCATAAAACCTGGGCATGCCAGGTAAGCCTAAGCGGCGGCCACTTAACGTTCTGCCACTTTGCATCAATCTCCTTGGGAGTGCGAGGGATTTGTACGAGTGAAGCTGCCCGGAAGGGAACCCTGCACTTCTGGGCAGGGCGCCCCCCTCCTGAAAGCTTGTGCTCTGCCCCAACCGAGTGGAGAACTGAGCGCAACCTTCTATTCTAACTGGGGGCATCCTGGGTAACACCCCACTTCTAATCTATTAAATTGTGAAGTCCTGTGCGATGATTTTCTACTTTTAACAAATGTTTCACTGTTTGTTGTGCCAAGTTATTCACAGTCTGGGCTGGCTAAGGTATGCCATGTGGGCACTGTGCCAACATTCCACAGGCACAGGAGTGGGATGCACATCCAGGACCGGAGTGCTGCCACCAGATCAATTCAGGTGAGAGGAGATTCTTGAACACTCAATAGTTAGAAGCCGGACTGAAAATATGGCAGTAAAAATAATAGGTAAAAGGTAACTTTATGTTGAAAGTCATTTAAATAGTCCACATAATGACAATTTAGATTAAGTGAAATATTCATTACTACTTTTTTAAAATGAAAAAAGCTAATTCTGTTCAAATTTAAGTAATTAAAAAAATATGTTTGGTTTCTTAATTTAATAGGATGAGGGCTCAACTTCTGTATAAGTAAGATAGCTCAGCGGGTTAAGCTTTCGCTGCTGAGATCAGTGTGTGTCATCTGCAAGTCGGAGGTTCTAATCCCATCACAAACAACTCAACCATTCATCCTTCCAAGGTCGATAAAGGAGTGCCAACTTTGACTGGCTAATAATTGTGTATAAAAAGTGTAGGGGAGGAATGGCCACGAGGCCCTCCTCACCTACAGCTCCCTCCCCAGGTGAGGACCATGGCTCGGTGGGAGCACCCTCATGCCACCCGGGCCCAGGTGGAGGGGGGTTCACCCGCCGACGACATTGCCCACACGCACCCTGTCTTTGCATTTACCGAAACTTAAGTTAGGCCTAGACGCCATCGTGCACAGCAAACATGGTGTGAGTTCAGCACACTGTAACGAGGCCCCCACCTTTGGAGGGCCTTTCATGCATCTCTGCCGCCTCAGCAGCCCTGGCAGGTCCGCTGCGAGCGCGTTCCCATGAGAAAGTCGGAGATGAGCTAAACCCGAGATGCCAACACGGCAACATTATATTAGTAACAATGTGATATTGCACCCCGTATGACCCAGACCGCAAGGCCGGGGCAACGGGGAAAAAAGCTGAAGCATCACTATCTGAAGAAGGTAGAAAATAGTTCAAGTATTGGTGTTAATGAACTACCTCTGTTTAAAATGTGAACGAACCATAAAAATGTAACGTTATATGATATCCCTCCAGGTCTGGACTAATGCTGCTATAACCACGGAGAAAGATGTTGACCAAACGTGTAACCTCTATTTGTAAAAGTGTTTTTCAATAGTATGTAGAAACTTGAACTCATATATGTTTTGAATCACCCAAAGCGGCGAGCATCAATCTCTGTAGGCCATAACCTAGATATCCCTCGTATAACGTCTAATGTACATACAATACGCACACAATGTAGTGAACATAATGTTAGGTAATGAAAAGGTACTGGAACCGACTGTATTAAAGAAATGTGTAACGAAAATGAAATATATATATATATATATGTGTGTCTGAATAACGTTAAAATGAGGCAGAACAGTATAAAACTTCTGCATTCACTGATCAGCAACGCACGAGGAAAATACCTTTGTGAGTATGTGCAAGGTCATTCCCTCTCCCACCCCACCAAGCCTGCCAGATAAAAAAGCTAAGACTTGTGCTGCGCTCCCTCACCTCCCCCAACCAAGCTGGCGTTACTTCAGAGAGTCAGAGGCCCCGGCGCCGCAACCAAGGCCACAGCCCGCCACCTGTGTTATTTACAGCACGGTAATAAACCCACGGATGAACCCACTGATCTACCAGCACCCTCTCATAAATCCCCACGAACCCCCCCAAGAATCCTGACCCCGTGTAAGGACGACCCCCATCATTGGGACAAGACACAGAGACCCATCTATATAATAACTTCTAACGCAGCAGACAGACATGTATCACTCGGCCCAGGTCCCAGAGCCCCGTCCCGTGACCTAAAATACCGGTCAATAAGACTCAGGTAAATCTCACCCCAACCAACAACCACCAGACCTCCCACGAGGTGCATTCCTCATGTGTTGTGTTTATTTTATAAGATAAGCTAGTGAAGCGATTTATTAATGAACGTAAATGTCATTTTCTGAATAACTGTAGTGTGCATGGCCTAGGGCAAATGAGACAGGAAAGGTATTCGTTATTGTCACAGGCTGCCCCAGCACATCAACACCGCATGGATGACCTCAAGCCGGCCTGCCAGGCCCAACCCAACCCACGAGGCTGACCAGTGACGTCGTCCCGCCAAGACCAACCCCGCGCCAGCAACACTTATAGTTAGTCGACACCACCCAATCCCAATTGACTTGTGCCCCCTATAGTGTTTAGGTGTTGATGACGTTTTTTGTATTAGAAATACGCCTGTCTTTGCTATTGTCAGGCAGAGCGCTCTCGTAGGTTGCAGAGTTCTTTGCATGCCTTATCCTTGGATAAACTCCCACTTACGCTCACCCGCACTCTGTCTTGGTCTTATTCCCACTACGGGAGAGTCCCTTATTGTCTCTCATTGCGGGGAGGATCGTGCTGAATTGGGGGCGCTTCCTTTCAAAAGGTTCTATTTACAGTGATTTGGCGAAGATTATATGAACAAATATCATGATTACCATTACAAGTAATGTTCACCAGCATAACTTAGAACACTTTCACCTTTCAATAGACCGTTTTTTCTGTATGTGAAGGTATACTTTTTAAATGGGGAAACTGCTTGAATCTGATTAAATATCTAAAAATGGGGTTTCAAATCGCTTCAAATGAGTCAACCCATTTCGAGCAGAAATTTGAAATGATTCAAACCCTGGCCTGAGCGGCTCAAATAGATAAAAATACTTGTTGGCACAAACATTTGGCAACTATTTTTGACTGTCCATTTTTTAAAAACTTTATTTTGTTTTTATTATGGTTTTATTTAATTTCACATGACTGTGTTCTTATATAAGCCATTTGTGGGGTGAAATATAGCCCTTGGATGCAAGAAATGAAGAGGCCAGAGACAGTTATGAGGACTCACTAAAATACAAGGCCTGCGCAGAAAGGAGGTTTGACATAAGGCCTATTTAACCTGAATCACAAAGGAAAGAAAGTAGACCCCGATTTCAAGATTAAAATGTGTGAACTGCTTTCTTGAAAGAAGCGAAAGACATGTGGAAATAATGTTTTCATTAATCCATGGAGTGCTGCACCCCACATATGAAACAGCAGTGCACAGAATTCTCAATGGGATGACAGAATTGTGTGTTCATGCGGCTGCAGTGAAACGGAGTTCACTCCATGTGTAAAATAAATAAAATGTCATTTCGTTTTTCCCTACAAAGTGACAATCTGCAAAGTGAAACACAAAAAGTGTCAATATGATGTTCTCATCTAATTGCTATACGCAAGGGACAACTTAGTAGTGACAAATGTATATGCTGAAATTATGTGCCTTCTAAGAGCTTATTTAAAGTAAATTGTGAGTTCAAAAGGCAATTTGCAGCTGGGTGCATAAAAATTCAGTTTCTTCACAAATGAAACTGACCTCCAGCATTCTTCCCCCTGCTGCCCTGAAGATCTAGCCTGAGTGTCATCATCAATCAAAGCCAGTACTTCAGTATATAGAAATAAATACAATGCTTTAGATTGAAAATGCGGTGGGGAACCGATAAGCCCTGTCTGTTCTGGCAGCACTTGTGCAAAAAGAATTGTACAGTTGCACACCTCAATTTTCAAAGTAGGTAACTAATGTAATGCGAGTAGTGAGATGCACAGGAGAGTGTAACGACCCTGACACTAGGTCGTAGTTAAACCGAACAGTGGAAAACGGTGTCCACGGTCTGTGGAACACTCGCGCCCCATGCACACTCAGAATTATTGACCAAGGACAAACAAAATTCAAAAAAGGTCTTTAGATCAATTATAGTGAAGAGAATCAATAAGAACATGGTGGGGTCTCCCGCAAACTCTATCAATGGCCCAGCTTTAGAGTGTTAAGAATAGAAAATGTTCAGACTTCTGCTCAAAAGATCTGGTTTATATTGTATAAATACACATGAACAATATTCATCTCATATTGTTTAATATCACAATTCACAGAAACAAATCATTAATTGTGAAATTGAAACATTTGAAAGAACAAAAACATTGTGAACAATAAAGGTTGTGTAGAATCTAGTGCTCAACGCATTTCGGGATAAGTTATCCCTTCTTCAGGAGCTGGATACCATGTTGGTCCACTTGTTACTTTCTTAGTATATGGTTCTGTTCACTGTAAGCATACAACAGTAGTAATATCAGTGATCTAAAATCTCATACTTTAAAGTTTTTATATTGTGTACCTCCTAACTGAATTAATTGGTACCTGCCATGAATGCCAAATTGGAGATCTTCGGAAGTTCCATAAAGTAGTGGGACTTTACAAAAGCCTCTTGGTACATGCCACTGTTCGCCTCCTTAAGGGAATACCTGGAAAATGTATGGGGCAGCATTTTGTGACCATAAAAAGTGCATTTGCTTGACCATGAGGCCTTGAAGGGGTAAGATAATATAAACAGAGATATCTCTGCTTAAGCCATGAGCTCAAGCAGGGGAGAAGTGAAACTTTAAAAAAGGCACCTATTCCCTTCCCTATCCCCCCCACATCCTACTTAACAGGGCAACTGGTGGTGCTCCGGCCCTGAGCAACTGTGGCTAACCGGGCCCCCCTCCGTACCGGGATGAGTGGTGACAACTTTAATCCAGTGGAGGGGGATGCAGCGGGTCATAGGAGTTTCCTGAGCAGGCTGGCCATCCTCACTCGGAATTCTAGCTCCCCTCCGCTGCTTGGTTTGTTCCCATACTAGGACTTATTCCGTCCTTGAGTCCCTTGAAATGCCTGCGCTGGCAGACTGTGTAAGAATAGCTCTAAGGTCTTTCACAGTGAATTCTTCAACCTCGGAAGCGTGGACAACAACTGAGACACTCAGACCGGATTGGCCGTGTGCCGACGAGGACCAGATCCTACGCCTCCTGTTGGCCCTGGTCCAGGACGTTCCCGCCTGATTCTTGGAGGGACACAGATGTCTTCGGTGTCAGAAGCTCCATTTCCTCCGCGGGCGGCCACACATTTGTCAGCTTCTCTGATTGAGTGGATCTGCTGCTGGGCTCCCTCCCAAGTGAATTTGACCTGGAGCAGCGCCTACAGCTGAGTGGTCACGGCTGCACCACCGGCACGTCAGACCGGGCCGCGGTTGTCTCTTCGCTCAGAGGGCTCCACCTCCATTGTGGAGGACACAGCAATGCGAGTACCCTCCTGCCAGCCAGGCCAGTCTGAGTTGTTGCGCAATGGCATCAGGCGGTGCAGGGCATCTTAGCGAGGGGCCGCGGCCGAGGGAGAAAATGAGGCACCCCCACAGTGTGGAGGCAGGATACAGGAGGCGCTTCCCGAGGGCAAAAGAGCGCATACAGCTGAGCCGCCAAGGCTGCACCCCGGCAAGTCAGACCAGGCTCTGTTCGGCAGGCTTCTCCTCCATTACGATGATGAAGTTCCAGCTGTGGGACGCTGTGGGTGCCATTTTCTGTGCGGCTGCTGGACCGGGTAGGTGGCTCCCTGTGCAAATTTCTCAGAGGATATGATGGATTACCACTAAGTGTAGCAGGCGAACCATGCCCGATGCCTAGGTAAGCCACATTTTTAATGTTAAGCAAAATCGGATGGAGGAGTCGGCAACATGATGCTCGAGGACCGGAGCACACCAAGAGTTTCTAAGGAGCCATGGCTCTCAAAGCAGCTCCAAGCCACGCCCCTTTATAATGTTGTATAAGCCTTTTAATTAAAATGTTAAATTTGTGTTATTTTTGTTTTCTTTATTTTTAATCTTGGTTATTTTCATTAAACGTTTATCCCTACCCGAGTTGCTGGACAGTTCTCCAAGGCCTGGTCATCTACACCCTGGAAGGTGGCAACACCTTACTTGGTGGAGTCACTGGAGATTCTATCTTCGGCCTCCCACCCCCGAAGGCCATCCACACGCTGCAGCATGCCTCATCACAGGTCAGAGAAGATTCAACCACATGTCCCCGTATCCTCAAGAAGCTGCAATTACTAACCAACCCTTCCAGAACGCATTACGTTCAAGACTGCCTGCATCACCTACAGAGCTGTCCCAACAAAAACGCCACTCTACCTTGCTGAGAAACTCATTACACCACCACAGGAGCCACAACTTCATCAGACTTGAAACAAAGAACTACAAAAAGGGGAGAGAGTGAAAATAGAAAACAAGCTTTTTCTTGCTAAGCACCCTCTCTTTGGAACAAGAATGCCCCTGTTCATCCTCCACTTTAGGAAGGACCTGAAGACCCTACTCTTCAAAACACATCAGGCTAATTGCAGATCACTCCACTTGATCTCCAATACCCCCACTATGGCACTCACCAATCCATCTATACAGCCAAGCTCCTCTGCTGTCCATGCACCTTTCATTTGAACTCCCTGTGTGAATCCCTTTCATACAGCGCCTCATTGCACATGTAGCATCATAATTTTTGGAGTCATTAACAAACCAGGGATAACAGTGTTTGTCTGCGTGTGTCCAAGGTTTCTTTAGGGTATTTACTATGGATTGAAATGCACTATTTAAAACTGGCTAACATATTCATGCAAGACATTGTATTCTCATTAAAAGAAATCAAATGATAGTAATACACTGAGGGATACACGACACGCGGAAGGTAGGGGGAACAGTACATTTATTAACTGAAGACGGAGAGCAGCAGGCACCCAGCCTGAGCTCTCCTTCAACTGCTCTGAGTTTCAGAACCACAGGTGGTTCTGGAACACAGCAAACCAAACAGAACACAACACATCTTCCCCTTTAACAGTGAAAATGAAACATAGCACAGCCCCCAACAAAACCCCTTAACAAAGCAAAACCTAACAAAATTAAACAACGAATAACCACCCCATCAGTGCACAATTAAATACAATTAAATACAAACAAAATCCTTAACATGAAATCTTCTGACTCTTCCACCACCCCGCTCCTCATCCCTCACCACACCTTTTCCACCATCACATTTACTAGCTACGCTTCAGCACTCCAGCATAGCACTTCTTTCACGTCCCTCGCGCATCTCCTTACATCCTTCATTGCGCCTCTCCCCTTCTTGTCCTCGTACTTTACTCAACGCCAGCCAACCGTTCCACCACAGCACTTCACCATCTACAATCACTACACTATCCCTCACCGCCACAATCCTTTTTGGACCTAGAAATTTACTTTCGAAGCATTTGAAACCATATGTGGGATTCTTAATATGAACAGAATCTCCAACCACCCAATGTCGTCCCTTTAGCTTCGAATCTTCATCAAACACTCTGAGCCCCCTCCAGCAATTTCATCACTTCCTTACAATTAACACTTACACTACAAGTCAATCCTATCCAACCCGGACATAACTTGGTACCCGGTTGGCATCCTTTTAGTGAAACGAAAGGAGATATTTTTGTTACTGAGTGAGGCAATAATTCCACACCATCTGTAACCCTGATCTCATAGCCAACTGAATACCTCCTTTCAAAAACCTATTTGCCTGTTCCACGAATCCATTAGCCCTAGCATGATACAACGCCAGCCGTGCGAGTGTGCACAATGCTAAACCACGTAAAAAAGGTCCCCATAGTTGCACACCATTATAAGTCACAATTTCTGTGTGAAACCCTTCACAAAAAAAACCTCTTAGAAAAACACCAATTCTGCCGTCGTAGCACCCTTCAACCCCTTCCATTCTATCTACTTCGAATGATAATCGACCAGAACCACAATAAATGTGATGCCTTCACCTAAACAAAACAAAGCTCTTTAACTAACCAGGCCCTAAGCACAGTCAGCCACCCTAGTAACTTTTTGAACTCAAGACTAGTATGATGTGTCAACATTGTACACTGTTCTTTACCTTCTAACTGTTATTACTACTGCTTGACTGTACTAATGCCTAAATGTACCATATCACTGTACCATATGTCCCAAGCAATTCACCTGTAACAGCGCCACAATGCCCCAGTAGCGTATGCACGCTTTATAAATTTAAATAAATAAAAAATAAACACTGGATGGGACCCATCAAGTCCACTGCCACTTTTTTCCATGGTTCTTCTGGTACCTGCACTGGATGAAGTGGCGTCTCCAGCACCACTTTGCACTTGTCACTCGCCAGAGAAACATTACATTACCTTAGCTTCGTATACACATAGCTATCCATAGTCGGCAACCAGTAACTCTATCTTAACAACCTCTCTGTACTATTCATGCCACAATGTTGCTGGTGAGCAATACCAATTAGTCTCTCTCTAATACCTTCAGGGGGAATCTCCTTTTGCCCCCTCCTGAGCCTTCGTCCTGGTCCCGACAAACAACTCATTTCTAATCTCATAGAACCAATCAAACTTCCTTTCTAACTCATTCCTACCCGGCCAACCTTCCACAGTCCATTCCTTCACCCTACTGAGTACTGTGTCCTCTCCTCCTGCTACCTTCCAAGTCTCTTCATCCAAGGCGCCCTGCTCAAAATTGGTCACCACCATTTGATCCTCCTGCACCGTCCCTACAATTTCATTTTCACCATCCACAGGGAGACGAGAGGCGCAATCTGCCACCACATTTTCCCTGCCCGGAACATAGCACATTTGAAAGTCATAGTTCTGTTATCCCAACATCCACTTCGTAATTCTGGGTGACTCTTTGGCACAACCCCCTCCAGCTAACATTTGCACTAGCGGCCTGTGGTCCATCTTTACCATAAAACGTTGGCCTCGCGAGAAATATGTAAAGTGCATGACGGCCCAAAACACTGCCTAGGCCTCTCTTTCCACAACGGAATCATTTTTTTCAGCACCCCTCAACAGTCTAGACACAAATGCGATCACATGCTCCTCCTACCCACCATCTATTTGCGACAACAAAGCTCCCAAACCCAGAAAACAAGCATCCACTGTAAACACAGTCTTCCGATCACTCAAACTCTCCTAATGAAAGAGCCTTAGCAATTCCTTCCTTAATTCTCTGGAAAGCTTCCTTACACTCATCCGACAACTGGAAACGAGTGGTTTTTTTTTTTAACAATGCTCTCAAAGGTGTGGAGATAGCTGCAAAATTGCTGAGACATTTATGATAGAACTCTGCCATTCCCATAAAGGACCTCAATTGATCTTTATCCTGCGGTGCAGGGGCCTTTCTTATACTATCTACCAAACTGTACTTGGGAGAGATCCCTTGAGCCGAGACCTTGTGTCCTAAATATTCCACCTTGTGCATTGCAATTTTATATTTGCTAAGCTGTACTGTCAGGCCAGCTTCACCCATTTCCTCCAACACACACTTCAACACTCTTTCATGTTGTCCTAAACAATCAGCAAAAATAAGAATATCATCTTGGAACACAATCGCATTGCTGACGCCTTCCAGCATTTTCTCCATCACTCACTGAAACACAGCTGCAGCCAATGCCAACCTAAAAGGCATCCTTGGGTTTTAGAAGGTTCTCTCTGGTGTGATGAAGGCCATAACATCCGAACATTCTTGGGATAGTGGTACTTGGTGATAGGCCGCCGATAAATCCATAACGGTGAACCAACTAGACTCTCCCAACACAGATGAAACTTCCGATATGACCAGCAATGGGTGCCTTTGCACCAAGATGTTTTTGTTAAGCTCTCTCAAGTCAACACACAAATGAATATTCCCATTGTTTTTTGCCACCAGGACCAACGGAGATCACCATTCGTTCCCATGTGCATGCTCTATTATACCTCTCTGAAGAAGACCATCCAATTCCTTGTGCAGTTGCGGTTTCATATTGTGTGGAACTGGCCGTACCATATGCATCACAGGCTGAGCATTGGTTTTCCTCTTAATGCAATTTTCAAAGACTTAACTTCCCCAGGTTCTCAGAAAATACCTTAGGAAATTCTGTGGCCCACTTACCACCCACCTTTGCTATTGTCACTGGAATGGGTGCATTACCTTGAATCCGAACACCCAAGTTCTTTTGCTCTTCCCATTCTAATAAGGATGATCCTTTCTTCACCACCAAAATGTTTGCTACGCATTCTCTACCTTTATAGCCTACGAACCCTTGAAATTTGCCTAGCAACTCTATTTCACTTTCACCACATCCGCACGGTTGTACCAGAAGTGGTTTTAGTTCCTGCAAATCTCTCAACAGAGTGCTCGTAAAAGTGTCCTCAGATACAATGGTCCAAGGAGAAGCAGAATCCACTTTCATTGATAACCGTGAGCCATCAATTTGAAATACTCCCCCAGACATCGATGATATCTCAAATATGTGTCGAGGCTTAGTTTCCCCCAGACAGGGAAAGCGGGGTGCTTTCTTGCTCACTCTGGTTAGGTCTGTGCTCCACTGCACTAATGGTGGCCTCCTTACACATCCGTGCAAAATGCCCCTTACGTCTGCATTTGATGCATTCCGCATTTCTCGCTGGACAGAACACATTGATTGCGGAGTGTCTAGGGTAGCCACATCGGAAATATTTTTGTCCCATCCACTCTTTTCTTGCCCCGATTGATTTTTTTTTTTAATTCACAGCACACACTTCTTGACCATTTCTTTCCAATTTCATTTCTTTCATGTATTGCGCTGTCTGTTCAATACTTCTGGCATGTTCCACTGCCTGTTCCAGGGTCATGTCTTTTTGTCAGTAACACTTCCTACACCCTGGGATTGTTGGTGCATCTCACCAGTTGATCTCTAATCAACAAATTGGTTAGGTCGCCAAACTCACAAGTGTGGCTCAATATCCTTAGAACCCCTACATACCCTTCTACTGGTTCTGATGGGTCCTTTGAAAAAATGTTTGTTTCGAAGGTCACATTCTTCCTTGGTTCAAAATGCTCTTCTATCTTCTTCACCGCCAGCATGAACTCATCCAAATCTCCTGCCCATTCATTGTGCGGCGCAGGAAGACCATCAAAAATACTGCGCTCCTCTGGGCTCAAAATGTACAACAATCGCGCTTGCTTCCTAGAAGGGTTGAACTTGTCCCCCCCTGAGCCCCCATGGCCACTATGTAAGCCTCGAACATTTGCCTCTACCTCTCCATCTTATTGGTGGTGTTCCCGGTTCTGCCAAGAATGGAGGTGTGGGAGGTATTGCTACAGACATGGTTGGGCTTACTTGACAGTTGCACCAGCTGGCGTCTAATAGTCTTTCCTGTCAAGGGCTTACTCTTCCTCTATTCTATAGGAGGTATTTTCCAGTTGTATAAAAAGTTGCACAATTGTGAGGAATGCTGCTGACTCCCTTTGTATTCTGTAGGAAGTATTTTCCCAATGGCATTAAAAAAAAAAGTAAAGATGAGAAATGTCGTAGTCCTTTCTTCTTTCTGTTTTCAATATGGACTTTATACCAGGCTCGGAACCTCAATTCTGTGTCTTCTTAGTTGTTTCTAGCACGTCACAATGTTACAATGTTGGCTGGCTTCCACAGAGATGCAACGAGCTGTGTTGCTGGGCAATACGTCACAATGCCCGATTGGTGAAAGAGCAGACGTCGCACATGACGGGTGCTCAAGCGCAACATTGCTTGCTCGCGCCTCCTCATCCGACCTCCTTTATTTTGTGTGTTGTTTTATGCCTCCTTGCGTCTGCCACCCTTCCCTTCACTGGAGCACAGCAAACCAAACAGAACGCAACAGATTGCTCCAGCTACTTGCAACACAACCTTTTTTGAAAACTGCTAGCATTTCTCTGAAGAGTTCTACTGTATAAGTAAATCAATTCACAAGTGGCATCTGTTTCTCCACGTACGCTACAGTGACCTATCCATTTGCGTTGTAGAAAGGATAGCACGTCAGCACACTTGCATTTGCCCTCAGCATTCACGCATGCAGAGGACACAGTTCAGAAATGTTAGCGTTGGTCTTTCTGGGCGCCAAGAGGACACTTTTGAGGCAGTGAAAGAATTCACACTTAGCCGATAATGACAAGACCGGAAGGATGGCAGACCTACGGCGAGTCACACCCATTAGTGGAAGAGCGCTGGCAGAAAGCAGTGCCAACCCTTTCTCACCTTCGCAGCTTTGCAAAACTCACTGGCGAATGGAATTTCCAAGGCTTGTTTTGGGCGGGGACTGAAACAAACCACAACACAGCTATTTAGTGTTATGCCAATTAGCCAGATATTTCTAACAGCGATGGTACTGGAGGCCTGAAATTCAAGGGAAAGAGTCTACTATTTGCACTTTAAAAAGTTGACAACCGCAAAATGAATGCAACTCACACACTATACTCAAAGGGAGTTAGAGGACGGATAGCCCTCCAATTCCACACCCATATGGATTGCCTGTTTCTCCCTCAAGCTCGAGGGCAACACTACGTTGGCTGCTACCAGATTAGAGACTTCCTTCTGGTTTCCCGCAATTGGTTGGTGGGGATCCAGTTCAAATTGATGCCAACGAAATGGAGGCAATGCTTTTGGGAGTATAAGGAACTCTTCTGTCATTCTAGAGATCCTGCTTCACTTCTGCCCCATTGGTCAGGAACATGTAGATGCCATTTTCTCAATAATTGTGGCTGGCTTCTGCTTCTACTACCCACAAGTCTTTTTGTTTTGAATGACTTGTGTCTGCTAATTCACTGAATTTGTACGGACTAGCAGGCCATGGTCGCCCCCTCCCCCACCCCCGCACCTCCCATTAGAAGTGTCTATCAGCACTGAGTTAGTTAAAAAAAAAAATTCAAAATAACCCTTCAATGAGATAACAAATGCTAGGAAAGAGACAGACACCCTAAGAACACCAGTCTCTATGGCCATGGTAATTGTATCTCCATTTTGATATACCAGTTCATGCCGCATTCCTCCCTCAGGTGCCTTTGATCATTTTATTATCACTTCATTTATCGACCTTGGAAGGATCAAGAGCTGAGTCTGGGGTGCCAGGATTCGAATCTGTGACTGCACAATGAGCTTGGACCTTGGAAGCAAGCATTTAACTCTCTGAGCTAGCTTACCCTATGGCTACTGCTGAAAAATGAAGACAACACCTAATACACTAAATGAAGAGGGTATCGCATCACCCTTGTCTGCATGGTTGGAAGATGACAGAATCTGGGCCATTTCCAAGCGGTGATGCACCACACAACTATATTCCTTCCGACCCAAAAATCTGCACTGGCAAGAACCTCTGGATTTATTATAGGAGATCCCCGTAGCTACCTGGAAAGTAGTACTGACAAATTCCAGGCCATACTGGGGATTTATCAGACTAGAAATATTGGTTGAGGCTGCAGGGAGACTTTTCAATAGAGCACTGTCTAAATTTCTTTTTACATTTGTATAATGCACAAACAGCCCTTGGGCATCAAAGCGCTGTTACTTGTGGTGATCTTAGTTAATAAAAAGAACAAAATGATGCAGACGAGTGTTAACCAGGGAGATGGTGGCTCGTGTGCACATTGGCTGATTTAGAACCAGGGCTTCCACAGAACTAATTTGTTTGATCTTGGGCAAACCGCTTTAAATACCTATGCTTCAGACACCACTTTGTTCAAAAACTTGAGTGCTTAGAAGCAAGTTCAATGGCAGTAAAATATGCTGCCAAGAAAAGCACCGTGTCCATGTCCGTTTTACTCACTAATATTAGAAAAATACCCATAATAGCCTTTTTGCAGGTACCCCAAAAGAAGTTGATCAAGATACGCCAACTTGTCCAGAATTGTGTTGCCAGATTTAGAGAGGTGGTAAAAAGACGAGACCACAGACAACCAGCTTCGGAATTGCTCTATTGGCTGCCGATAAGAACCCTGATCACCTACAAGACACTGCCTCTTCCATGGCTCTACCCCAGAGTACCTAAAGAACCTCTTCAATCCCTACACCCCATCAGGAAATAGGAGATCTGCGCTTACTCTGCACCTCAAAATACCCCAGTCGTCAATTAACTACTTTTCCACGCCCTGAAAAGAGAATTTACTACCAAAAATAAGTAGTACAATATTCTCCTCAAAATCCTATTGCTTAGTGACTGTTTTCTGACAGTTCACGATAAGCTGGACACTAGCGTGTCTCCCACCCGGCAGAGGCCCAATTCCTGGACTGGTGTCCACTCAGCATTATTTCAGAAACATCAAATGAAGATTAAGGCCAGAAAAAGGCAGCAACTGCAGGGCAGACACCGCACAGCAGCCTGCATTACATCCTCCTCGGCAGGAATGCTGGGGGAAAGGAGGTGGATCCCAGGCGCACTGCTGCAAACGTGTCTCTGCTCTATTTCAGGAAGTGGCACAATAGCATAGAAGAGATTCCCGGAGCATATCCAAAAGTGCATTGCCACACACAGTCCCTGCCAGTTGAGAGCAGTTTAAAGTAGCAATACTAGACAAGCACGGACACAGCCTACAGGTGTGCCCCAGTGTGATGCAAGAGGCAGGAGATGAAGCATATACATCTGCCTTAGGAAGTTTAAGGCTCCTGCGTACCTACTGAGGCTGAGGGGGGGAGGGGGGGGGGAGAGCAGGTAGTGAGAGAGAGCGAGAATGTTTTCAATTAACATGTTCATCTATTCGAACAAGGAAGAAACACAAACTATCTAAACCATGCCAAATCTTAAGCATGGCAAACCAGGAAAATAAACCCAAATGTGCCAAGCAAAAATATGAACTGCGCAAGAGAATAAGGCAAACTCAGGAAGGGAATCAGACCAACTGCATCACTGAATAATCTCAACATAGCAGAAAATAAGGCAGACGATGGCGTCAGGGGGCCAAGCCGAACTTCGGCGGCATCGGCGCCAAGAGTGACGGTGGCCGGCAGGGCGCTAAGGCTGATGGCAGGAGTCCAAAGGCAGCAGCAGGGGGCCTTGTCATACGAGTAGCAGCGGAGCCAAGACAGACGACAGCTACAGCAGCAGGCCCAAGACCGACAACGGCAGCAGCGGCGGGGCCCAGGGCGGCAGCAGCAGCAGGGGCGGGGCCAAGGCCGACGGCAGCAGCAGGGGCGGGGCCAAGGCCGACGGCAGCAGCAGGGGCGGGGCCAAGGCCGACGGCAGCGGCAGGGGCGGGGCCAAGGCCGACGGCAGCAGCAGGGGCGGGGCCAAGGCCGACGGCAGCAGCAGGTGGCGGGGCTGTGACGGCAGGGGCGGGGCCAAGGCCGACAGCGGCAGCAGCAGGGGCGGGGCCAAGGCCGACGGCGGCAGCAGCAGGGGCGGGGCCAAGGCCGACGGCGGCAGCAGCAGGGGCGGGGCCAAGGCCGACGGCGGCAGCAGGGGCGGGGCCAAGGCCGACGGCGGCAGCAGCAGCGGCGGGGCCAAGGCCGACGGCAGCAGCAGCAGCGGCGGGGCCAAGGCCGACGGCAGCAGCAGCGGGGCCAAGGCCGGCAACGGCAGCAGCGGGGCCAAGGCCGGCAACGGCAGCAGCAGGGCCAAGGCCGGCAATGGCAGCATCAGGGCCACGGCCAGCAACGGCTGTTAGGAAAGATTTCATATGTGTTTTTAATTTTCCCTCCATGTGTCAATCCCCAAACGTTTTGCTGCTGTTTAGACACCACTGACTGACTTTGCCAGAGAAGCACAGCCTTCAGCTGTACTCCTCTGGGCTTTCACTCACTTTTTATGGGTAAACTGACATGCCCTTATGACAGTTAGTACTGGGAGACTGTTTCCCTTAGTCCTTTTCTCATGTTGCAACTTTTGTGCAACATGTAACAAGTGTGCAATGTATCTTACTATACAGCACACTTGGGTCTATAGACATTTCTAAAGGCCCTAGATACTCTTGCTGGACTTTTATGAACTGTGCAGATGTGTCATGGACAGGACTGGTGGCAGCTATTGTTTCGGATTATTTTGAACCCTTTCCCGCCATGTTAACCGCGTTAAACCGTGTTTGGCACAAACAGGTGGCCTGGCTCCAAAATGGCCATGCCACGAGGTTCTTTGTCCTGTCCTTTGGCCATCTTGCCCCTTCACCTTCCCCAGGTCGAGTCGACCCGGGCCAATCCTTATTTGGTCATGCATTTTCCCGCAAATCCCAATGCTTTCGTAGGCTTCTGCATGCCTTGTGTGTGTGCCTCCAGATTGTGGGGTGGGATGTCTGTTCCCAATACACATCCTGGGTGCCAGAGAGTCTGGAGTGTCCTGAATGCCCGAGACCATCATGGTCTGTGATTGGTCCATGTATGGAGTGAGTGTTTGTGAGCAGATCTCCCATTGGGTCCTCTCCGTTTTGGCGCGAAGGCAACTTTGGATAAGAGGAGTCTGGAAACACCACTACCAGGTCGATCTCCTGTGTTCTCACTGAACAAGGGATAGGATCCAAGTATTCTGCAACTACAAAGCTGAGTCGAGGAACCGCTGGTGACACGCTGGAAGGTTTGGCAACCCGCGCCCGCTGTCGTCCCGCGGCCTTGGCCCCTCTGCATCTGGTCATCCTAGAAGGTCTGCGAAGATGCTTCGACCTATTGGAATAGTGGGACCAACTATTCTCGGCACCTTCACCAAAACCTGCAAGTAAGCTTTCTCGGAAGTGTCCCTGGGCCAACCAGTGGGCTGACCAGCTTATGCAGGAATTTTGCTCTGTCCCCGCCATCGTTTCGAGGAGGCCCTCGAAACTTGGTATACTGCTAGTTCTGTGTCCACGGCACCCTCACACCGAATTTCATACACTTAGCATTCCAAGGTCTGAAGTGAGACGAGTGCGCCCGGACCGGAGTAAACGCGGTTACTGTGTTGCCCTGTTGTGGCAACGTCCATTGCAAGTCCACTGCATTGGTGACCCTCTTGCCCCTGAAGTCTGCTGCAGTGAAACTGGAGTGATTCATTCCCCCCCTCCCCCCCGAGGGGAGAAATCGCCACTGTCTCGTTTGGGAATCCTCGCTGGATCTCAGGAACTAAAAATGTGCCGAGACGCCCTTTTTGCTGTCATCAAACCTGCAACTGAATTGGACTAACCTGCCGAAGTTTGGGTCTCCTTGCCTCAGGGACCGGTGAGTAATCATTACCCCAACCGGTGGCCCCTAGCATCAGGGCCCAACTTTACGCACAAGTGGACCCTGGGGGCCACTCTCCTGTCCACTGCTATTGCGAAATAGCGACTCCATCCTGAACTCTCAAACTGCCTCTGCTGCTAGAGACCCATTGGAACAACCGCGTGCATTGGCACACATGTACTATTGAGCACAAGGCTCCACTCTTCTTAGGGCATGGACTGCCTCTTAGTTAGGTGAATGTTGAGTTAGGTCTAAAGATTAACTGCACTGCCTGTTTTCGTCCCCCTCTAGGTTGTCAACATATTTCGTGCAGTCATCCCTTTTGACCCTCCTGGTCTTGTATATATATTGTATGGAGTATGATGTATTGGTTTACTTAGTGTTACTGTGATTCTTTGCTATAGTCTGTGTTACAAAGGCCTTGTAATATATATGTGTCTATATTTTCAATATAACACCTGTCTGGAGTAGTTTTTAAGCGTCCTTGCTCTGTGTGCTCATTGAGGTCCTTCAGTCACCCTCACCCCTCCTCAGACTTAGTCTTGACCGCCTGCCACAGCTAGCCCGATTGGTCTGGCTTGTCCAGAGGTTACCCTGTTCCAAGAAACTAGGTTGGCCTTCTGAACCTCTGCCCCTCCTGGACAGAGTTCAGAAATCCTTCTTAACAACGACAGCAGCAGCAGAGCTAAGCCGACGGCAGCAGCAGCAGGGGGGACACGGCCGATGGCAGCAGCAGCAGCGGGGCCAAGGCCGACTGTGGCAGGGGCCAAGGACGACTGTGCCAGGGGCCAAGGCCGCTGCGCCAGGTGCCACAGCCGACTGCGCCAGGCGCCACGGCCAGGTGACAAAGGGCTCTTCTGGAAGGTAATGAAGGCCAGGAGTGTCAGGGAAGGGAGCCGGTGCGCCGGGCAAAGATGGACCATTGCACCATAGATTATGAACACAGAATAAGCAACAGTATATTCCAGTCAGCCAGAGAAGGAGGGCCAACTGTGACAGGAAATAAGACCACTCTGTTCTTGTCAGCCATTCATCTTTTCACTGTAAACTAATGAATGCGATGTTTTTGTGAACTCGATCTGGTTAGTTTAGCCAGGAGACCGTTTGCAGTGAACCTACCAGATCATTGCATGATGGGAAGGCATCCTTGGCAACAAAGTATCTGTGAAACTTCAATACAAAATTCAGAGGAAAATGCTGCCGCTTTTTTAAACAGACATACATCCATCTTTTCCAGAAGCACTCTTAAAAGAAACCCTATTTTCTGGCAGGCATTTTAGGTTTTCACTGTATGATGGAATCGGCAGATTACTCTGCAACATACTTACTGGGTTGAAGGAGAATTTGTTTTTTTTATGAAGGGTGCCACTCATACATGGGTGGTGGGTTTAGGGGAATAATAAAGAGGGTTAAGGAGGCGGTTGCGGGGGTCTCCCCCTGCATATATATGTGGGAAAATCAACCTGTCAAAAAAAGAATTCGATGAATTCTCCTTCGACCAAATGTATTCAAGCAAATCACCTTAAACCCTGCATGATCAAGTCACCGGAAATGTGCAATTATGAATAGACAGTACACTCAGCATCTGCATGCACCCATGAAGAAGTCTTAATAGACCTTATCCTAGCATCGCTCTTGGGGAGCGTTGATATTTGCCCGGCTCAGTAGCCCCTATCCCAGCACTGCTCTTGAGGAGCGTTGATATTTGCCCGGCTCAATAGCCCCTATCCCAGCATAGCTCTTGGGGAACGTTGATATTTGCCCAGCTCTGTAGCCCCTATCCCAGCATAGCTCTTCCGGAGCGTTGATATTTGCCCGGCTCACCACTCCCTTTGTGACTGAACTTCTTGCAGGTCCTTAGACACTGCGGTTTGCCTGCAGTCTGTCAAAGCCCCCTCAACTTGTCACCCTCCCTGCTTTATCTGTGCTTCCTGGCACCGACATTCCTCCTCTCCCTGGCTCTAGGCTCTGCAGAACTTACATCAATTCTCTGAAAGTTAAATGAATGCGCAACCATGTTTTGGACTCTGCGACTCTCTGTCTCGGGCCTATCCATGGCTCTAAATTATTTGGGTGTTCCCTTTCTGTCACCTCTCACGTGGCTGGCCCCTGATCTTTTTTATTCATTTTCTACGGTGTGTGAGAAACCTGAAGGTGTCTCCCTAGCTAGTCCCTGAGATCTGTCATCCAGGTGCCCAGGACACGGCCATCGCGATTGGATCCAGTTATTGGTGGTAGAACAGTGAGGGAGGATCACCTGGAACGGGGTCCTATGGGAATGGGACACCGATGGGTGAGATGCTGTATCTCCCTTCTTTCAACACGTTTTCACCATCCTACCAGGTAGGACATTCAAAACCACTGCCCTCCTCCCCTTTCCCAACACAAACACGGGACTAAAACCAGAGCCCCTTACCTGACATGTCCCAATACAAAGGTCAGGCAAAGTCACACAATGGATCAGAATACCACACAACCGACAGCCCTTTCCCTTCCCCACAAGGATAAAAGGTGGAGCAAGAGGGGATAGAACCTGTGGTGCGCCACGTCGTCTTGCTTCCAAGGCGAGCACGTTGCCCCTCAGATATCCTTCTGAGACTAAGACCGAGGACAATAGCCTAAGTGTGTTTAAGCAGAGGTCTACGGTATATAGAGCATGTCGACGCTGATAAGCGGCAGCGAGGGAAACTTCTGCTACCGTGGTACCGGCCTTGACTCCAGTTACAAGGAAAGCCAAGCGGGTCATCACAGACGGTGAGTCGAGGGGAGAGCCGATAAGTCCCGGGCTGTGTTGAATGAAAGTGGCAAGTTGAACCAAGTGCAAAGAACTGTAAAAGTGTTAAGGGAAGACCAGCTGCAGAGGGAACCGGCACCACATGGGTGCTAACTCGAGAGACTCTGGTCGATCCCCGCCTGAGTGAAACTACAGATACTGAATGACGTAGGAGAGCCGCCAAGATCGGTCAAAGTGGTCATATAGGAGGTCAAGCAAAATCCCTGTACAGTCGAAAGCCTTTGACCTAAGAACCCTAGAGTAAGTAAGGGAAGTGAATCCCGCAAATCATTGAAAGCAAGATGAATGTGAAGTTAGCAAGAGTGAGCCCAGAAGAGGGATGCTGACAAGAAAGGGGAAAACTCTAAAGTCCCAAGAATCAGTGTGTTGACAAAGGTGAACCCGGCCGGGTTCCACTGTAACTGTTTAAAAAGGCATTAATATGTGCGAGTGAAGGAAAAGCCATAGTGAAACCGGGAGGAGGGAGGCTGAAAGTAAAGAGGGGTCAATGCCCGGAAGAGGGGGACCCAGGGATGAAGAATCCTCACCCAAGAAAAACCAGGAAACAAACTCATTTTATTGAAGGAACTTTTTTTGTTGGTATTGAATACAAGCAAAAAATACTTAAACATCAGGAGGCCATTTGTGCCGATAGGAAGACCATTCCATCTTTCGGGGTGGATACATCCATTCCTGGGGGCCTAACCCTCTGACCACTCCAGTTTCTAAAATTAACAAGTTCACGTTCTCTTCCTGCTCTGAGGTTGACATCTCAAATCATAAGCTCCTTGAAACCAACTGTTAGGGAGAATTCTCCAGAATGGCTAATTTCCCTTACCTGTCGAGTCCCTCAGCAGCTTTGCTGGATTTTTAGGGTTTCATTTTTTGCCTGGTAAGAGTGTGAAACTTTTTTTCCTCACTCTTACATGTGTTTTGCTGTGTGTTGTACATTTTGTGCTGATGGACTATGGAGTCTCACCTTTAGTGCAGACACACAGGGTTGTCCTTTTAGACTTCCCACTGTTAAACTCCATTTTCTGGGACTGACTATTGTCTCCCAGAACATGTAAAGTTGCCATTGACTGTACTAGTCTTTTTAAAACTACAGACCCATAGAGTACTGGAAGGGTTAATAGTTATCCCTTTTTGTCTGATTCTCATGGAACATTATTTCGTTCCCCTTTCTCTAAGATTTGGCTGGTGGCAGTGGTATCTACCATTTTTTATTCCACCGCGAGCTATGAAAATAGCCTCAGTAATGTTAGAGGATACGGTGGTAGCCTCAAACTCTAATCCGCTGGACCCCTTTTATTTTTATTTGGTTCCGGTTGGGTTTGCCATTTCTTTTTGTAAAGGTCTTTATTGTGTTTTACTCTGCATGCCAAACCAGGTTTGGTTCCTTTGTTCGCCGTCCTTTGGCAGACTTCTGCACAGAAGCCCTCTTTAATTGCCTGAAGGTCTGGGTCAACAGTGTCATGATGCCTACCCCCGGAGCACCAGGCCAGGCCCAGCACCCCCGGGAGCAGGCATCATGCCCCCGGGTAAAAGCCCAGCGGCCCCTTATAGGGGCTCTTTGGACTCTGTCCTGGCGCCGTTGGCGCCAGGCTCATGTTGGACATCAGTCCTGGCGCCATAGGCGCCAGGCTCATGTTGGACATCAGTCCTGGCGCCATAGGCGCCAGGCTCATAAAGGAAGGTGTTTTGTGCACTTACCTGATGCAGACCATGCTGCAAGATTCAGGCCTCCCTGAGACCTGAAAGGGACTATTTTTTCATTGGGACTATTTTGCCACTCGGGCGTGGCCAGGGAAGGATACTTACCTGGAACTACTTTGGGGGCTATTTAAGCCACGCCCAGACAGTAGCTCACGCTTCGCGTTGTTCTGCATCCAAGCAGCTGAACGCTCACCGTGTCTGCTCCTGCATCTGGTCTCCAGCCATGCCCGCCTCGATCCTGGAACACCTGTAAGGAAAGAAGAGAAGAGAAAGGTGAAAACCAAGAATTTTATCAAACTTCTTACCTGCATCCGGAACCTTCACGCCAGCGTTCCTGAGAAAAGACTCATTTAAAAGCACTGCGTTGCTCGCTGCAGCGCCGGGCTTCACTCACCTGTCCTCGGGAGTTCTTCTGGCTCCACCGAGACTGTCTGCACCGGTCACCACATCTCTGCGCCTAGGGGAGAGAAGAAGAGACAAAAGGTGAGTAGAAGGAACATATGAGGAAAGCCTAATTTTCCGCCATAACACTTACCGTTCTTCTGTTGGTGGACCATTCCTCATTTCGGGTCGGCGCCGCTTCGTTGGCAGGTACCACACCCCGGCCCCTATGGGGAAAGGACAAAAGACATTACTGGAGGAATATAAAGACATTAAGAGGGATCGCCCCCATCGCTAACTCACCTGAGTTTACCATCGGCAATTCAATCCCTCAACGCATCGCCTTCATTCTGCACCTGAAATAAAGGACAGATCACAGGTTAGGAAGGCAACAGAAAAGGAGGCTCTACACTTGAACATTTGTAATCTTCATACTTATTCCGCTCGGAAAAGTCAAGTGGATTTTGCCAGCGCCATTCTGAAAACCAGTGAAGTAACTGGACAAACACGCGCCCCTGCACCAGAAGCAGGATGGAGAGTTCATCCTTCCAAACCATAAGGTGAGCTTCAACTGGGGATTTCGGAGGAAGTTAGAGAAGAACGAAGGGGGGAAGGGAGGAGCAAGCACACTATTCTGCAGACTGTTAATCCCCTTTCTCATCTGCAGAAGGATATTCCTACGGGCCAGACAAGCAAGATTTGAGGGTCCTGTTCAGTCGGTGTTCCGAGCTCTGCGCATCACGCTCGAAGAGGCCACAGCAACCCAGACTAGACCACCGCCTCCGTGGGAGTCAGGTGAGCGTTACAAACAGGATGTGAGGGAGGGGTTTGAGGCCCCCTGCACAGGGTCTCCTTGGAGACCCAAGTCGCACTCTAGTTTGACTGGCTAGGTGGCTGTCCTGCCAGGGCAGCCACCCTGCTGTGTGATTGACAGCCAGGCTGTGTGAATGGTAGAAAACTGCTTAAAAGGAGGTCTCTGGGACTTGGAAGGCAGAGTTGCCACTGGAACGAGAGAACCAACGAGGAGCTGAAGGAAGAGGACTGCTGCAACTACTGGGCATCCCGGTGAAGCCCTGCTGCAGGTCCGACTCACCCTAAACTCCGACGACAGAGAAGATCTGCAAGGAAACTTCTTCCCTTGAGCTTGGTGGGACCAACCACCTCGCCAAACACCAAACGCTGGCCTCCCTCTCCTGGTCAAATTTGCTGTGCCTCGCTGCAGTGAATCGGATAGCCAGAAGGAACGGAACGTGTTTGGGTTTTAAGGAGCGCACCTTTTATTCAACACTTTGCTCTGCTGCTGGCTTCTTCCCTGGGCAGTGCAGGACCCTCCAGTGTTCCTCCTCGTCACCACGACAGTCGCTTCAGGAACCGTGGGCCTGCAAGAACTGCCAGGAACAACCGCCTCAGCTACAGCATTCTTCTTCATTTAAGGTACAGTGCCAATTCGGTCGTTCGTTCCGTTCGACCGCGGTGAAAGTGTTCGAAATCTTTCGCCTTTCCGAAGGCTTTTCCTTCTCTTCTCCTTTGAATAACCTTTCTTCCGACCAACTTTGTTTTGAACTCTTGGCAAAGACTTAACCGCAAACTACTCTGAACTGTGTGATCCTCTGCAAAGACCCTGAACCATTAACATTGGCCCAGGCCTATTGACTTGAATCCTCATTGTAGTAAGCCTTTTCTAGTTTGCCGTGCCTATCACTTGTTGGTGCAGATTGATAACCTTGTCTTTTCTCCCTTTTAAATTACTGGAGTGCCATTTTGCTCACACTTCATGTTGAGCCTAACTTGTCCAGAATTTCCTGAATTGATAAGGGGTCATTGTAGTGTATTTAGATTGTGATTTTCTGCTGCTTTATATTAGTGAACTGTTTTATAACTGATGTGTAAATAAATGTATATTGTTTTACTCACAAACCCTGAATCAGTGTTTGTTTGAACCATAGTGATTGTTGTCCTTTGTGTAACCTCTGTACTGCTCACTTTACTCTTGAGATAAGTCTGGCTGCTCAGCAATCGCTACCACTTTACTGTGTAGTACAGGCTTGTACAAAGGTGAAATTGTACCTACACTTTTACTCTTAATTGTGTGTGGTGTTCCCAAAGGGGTACTGCATATGATTCTGCCTAACACCAACCACCATGCCATGGAGACATCTGTCCGTCAAGGGTGTTTAAATATTGCTTGGTTATTCTAGTTCAGTGGGTTACTAAGCTTGTGAATCTATCCTTTGCCGAGGGCCTGGTACTGCAACATCTGAAGGAGGCCTGGATCACACCCCTTCTGAAAAAACAAATCTGCCTCAAACCCATCAAAAGTGGGAACTATCGCCCCATCACAAACGTCCCTTTTCTGCTGAAAGTATTGGACCGCACAGCGGCCTTACAATTTCAGAGCTATATCGAGGTATATAACATCCTTGGTCCTCACCAGTCTGGCTTTAGAGCCAGACATGGTATGAAGACTACCTTCTCAATTTGAAATCCAACCTCTCTCTCAATGCGGACAATGGGCACCCTGCCCTGTTGATGCTGCTCGATCTCTCCTTGGCCTTTGACCTTATGGATCACTCCCTCTTCATAAACAGGCTGCGGGAGGTAGCCGGTTGCTCTGAGGCTGGGGTTTGCATCCTTTTTGGGACCCTGTAATGCCAGTCACCGTGGACAGTGCAGCTTCCAATCCTGAGGCTATTTCTTGTGGGGTAGGTACCACAGGGGTCCTGCATCTCGCCGACTCTTTTTAATATTTACATTTTGTCCTTCCTGACACTTAGTGATGACCTGGGTGTGCAATATACCAACTACGCTGATGACACCCAGGTTGTCCTGAAGCTTTCGGGTATCCAGACGCAAGACACAGCAACCATCAATATGGTCTACGGCGCCATCCAGGCTTTGATGGCAACCAATGCGTTGGTTTTGAACGAAGCCAAAACCGAGCGCATGATTGTTGCCATGGGGCATCGGCTGAAAAAACGATCTGCAGACGTTCAAAGCTTTAATATAGCTGGATCCATCATCCCAGTCGCAAAAAGTGTTAAAACCCTAGGGGTTATCCTCGACGCAGAACTCACCATGAAGCCCCACGTAACCTTGCTGCGAGCATCTTATGGCTATATAAAACTTATCACGCACATTGGTCCTTTTCTGTCCCCTTAGAACATGTCCCTCCCTGCATCAGCATTGGTCAACTCACGCCTGGACTACTAACAGTCTGTTCCTGGCAAACCTAGCAGCACTCCAGGTGATTCAAAACGGGGCAGTCTGGGCTAATAAGCTTTTAGCCAGATGAGAGATCACATCACCCAAGCGAGCAGGGAGCTTCATTGACTCCCGGTGAAACATCGGGTCACCCACAAGGCCCTGACGTTGAGCCATAAATACCTGAACCTCCACACCCCTGCCTATCTCTGTAAACGCAGCAGGATTTACCAACCTTGCCGCTTGCTTCGATCGGCCGATAAGGCAGCCTCCAACAACCCAAATTCAAGCTGAAAGGGATTGGTGGTACTTCCTTTGATGTTCAGGCCCCACTGGCTTGGAATGTACTCCCTCCCAATCTGAGAAAGACAATTTATCTAACAGATTTTAAGAAATAAAATCAAGACTCGCCTTTTTAACCTGGCATAATGGAACTTACTTAGCTGCTCTGCCTGACCCCTTGTTGTCTGTTCTTTGTATGTGTGCCCCAAGACCTATGGGTGAGCGACGCGTTATACAAATTTTAGCAAATAAAAATACATCAGGCCTTCGAAGGCAAGAGACTTTCAAGAGAAACGAGACTTGGCCATCGACGGTCCTAGTAGCTGCAAGTGGAACTGTCGACTTGTGCTGGGAAAGCTCGAGTGTGTGCTGTGTGCCAAATCCCACTTTGCCCCGTGCTCAAAACGTGGGGAAGAGAGATACAAGCTACTGCATCCCGACATTATTTGTGAACAATAGTTTCTGTTCTTGAAAACCATCCGACACCCTTTTGGTATTAGTTGTAAGGTTTGGCAATAGGTTTCTTAGTATAGGCCCTTTTTATTTGACAACGCCACTAGGACTGCCTTATTTCCATTTCATGGTCGACGCTTGCTCCCATCTGAGATTTAGGTTTAGATTAGGTGTTTTTCCAACCTGCATGCTGTTCAATAATCACCCTTGAACTGTGATCACTTGTGTCTGTCTTTACTGTTGCCACCATGAGTTTGTTACAGGTGTACTGAATACGCATTTTAATGATTAAACATGGCGAGCAAAATGCTGCTCATTGGTCACGTGAACAATGAACATTCGAGAGCAACATCTATGTAGAGGCCCAGTTTGTTAATAGCGCCTATAATTTACTTTTGCAGCTAAACGCTCTACACAGAGGCGTGGCCAGGATTGTCTACCAAATGGGGCCTGAAGCTAATGTAGTTGGGCCCACTGCACTGACAAAGATTTCTGTAAATGCCCCCACAGCGTTGCTGAGTGATTTTGAGTGGGCCTTGCCTTTCAGGCCCGACACTGTCTACGCCTCTGGCTCTACATTACTGCCAGATAGCAAAATGAAGTGGTGCACAATATAGTACATCATTCTGCTCAGGTGCACATATTAAGAAAAAGAGAAAAAAGAATCAAAACTAGAATATGGCTCATCTGTTCCATATTGTACTGTACACGGTTCCAGAATTCCAAACCAAATGCACCATTTCGAACATGCACTATAATCCAAGGCCACGTGCAGTTCAATGGAACACAACAGTTGCATCGACTTGAGTTCATGTCATGCATTCCAGTTGAGCTGGTCTCTGGGTGCTTCCCAGTTTTCCAGATAAAGCAGCTCATAGTCCTTCAATGCGCCCCCTTAGGTGTGGTTGGTGGGCTGACACATCCATGATGGCCCACAGCATATTCCGGCAGGCTCTGGGGGCCGCCTTGTGCCTCCTAGGACTTGTGTTCCATTGGGCGTGAATCATGATGGTTTTAAGCTGGATCCATTGCTCTGGTGCCATTGCTGTTATGACATGTCTGGTGCTGAGGGACCCTCTTCTCTTACCACTGTGCTCTACGCCAAGTAAATGGAACGGGATCGAATGGAAAGGTTGCAAGGGAGGCAAAGGGATTGTGCGTCAATTGACCACATCCCCTTCCAAAATTTGGAGGCACATTTGTCTACAGAGAAAACGGTATGAAGCTCCGAATGCTCGGAAGGGTTGGGGGACAGTCAGTCACTTGGCCGACACAGGTGCTCCTACACGCGGTTTTCTTTTAGTGACTGCACACCGAACCCATGACAGACGACAGAACGCGGGCATAGGTCGCTTTCTGTGATTAGTTTAAAGAATTCCACCGCACTGCTTCGTTTTTCAGCGAAGAATAGAGGCCAACAGTGAACTACTAAAGTATGCACAGTCTGTATATACTACGAAGATCACTAGAAATCGGTGCTGCGATGTACACACGTAAACACGAGCTTTCCAATAAGATCGCAGGCCCAAAGCGGCCAACCTAGCAACTGCAGACACGGGCGAGGCAGAAGCAAATTCAGCTTCTGATTTTGGGATGCACAATATGGGACTGTGCTACCTATAAACTGGGAAGATTGGGGAAAGGGCCGTGGGCAGCCAGTAGCTTCGTGCCATGCATCCTATTACTAATGTTACAAAAAATGGGATATGTATTTCCGTTGCACTGAACCGTACACTCCATTTTCTGGTAACTACAAGAATGTAAATGTCGGTAAGCATCTGAACTGTGCCAAAACGGTCTCTCGGTACTGGGGCTCTAACACAATGGCGTACTGTGCCCCCCCGCCAGGGGTGGCAGCGGCAGTCCTTAACTCAAGAGCAGTCCAGAAGAAAGCAGGGCAATTCTAGAATGCTCAGAGCTGGAGGCAGCACCTGCTGGGAGGTAAGTACTCTCGGGCGAGGTTCCTTGTAGTACATGTGTGGCTGTGTGATGAAGGCGGGATGTGCTCAGGCGTTCCAAGGAGGCATTGTCCAAAAACAGAACTCAGATTATTGGGTCCCAAAGAACAGTTGTATTTCTCAAAACGCAAGTCAACCCAATTCCTTGAATAGACATTCTTTCTTCCTGAAGGGAATATCAGTGCTTACAAACCACGTGCGGACAGGAGAGGACGTGAATAGGAAGTACTCCCAAACATCTGTTTTCTGCACTAGTATTGTTCCATTAGCAGCATGGATCCACAGGAGGGGCCTTTTTCCTTAGTAGTACTCGGTTGTTCTCTATCAGTTATGGGAATTAAGCAGATGGGACAACAGTCGCAATTCAACATCAATACTTGCTTGAAATGTAGTGCACTAATAGGAAGTACACGGAAAAGTATACATTTCCAAGAACCGAGACACAGGAAGGCCGAGGAATTTTCCCAGGATCACACAGTTTGAGCAAGTGAGCACGCTGCGATAAGCACCCAGGCATGCTGGCTTCACTCAAGTTATCCAGACGAGACGTCGCTGGGAAAAAAATACCTCAATTTCGCCCCTCCCACTTGCAAAAGTCTGAACTCCAAACACATCCTTTTACGGCACGCAAGAATGAACAAGCACCACGACGATTAAACTCTGAAAACCGCACGTAAACCAGAACAAAAGCCTCTGTTGGTGATGTGCTTAAATGCTGACGTTGTGCCACAGATAAACGCTGCACACATTTGGGTTTGCAATGCCCTATGCAACACCATTTTTGAATTTGGCTGCCAAATGAATTACTAAAAAAACGCCCACTAGGAGTGTGCAGGAGTATTTTATTCCTGGAGTACTAGTACTGTGTATTCCAGGAGCAACAACCTCGAGTAAGCACGCCACAAATGTGTTAACATTATGGGTAACTGGTCAGAGGAATGGGCAAGAACCCGGAAGCCATGGGGCCAGGCTACCAGAAAAGCTTGCGGTGGAGTGGAAGTGGCAACCGCTTAATTGGAGTCGTGGGGTCATTAAGGTCCAGTCTCCCAGCAGTGGGCGATTTGCAAGTTTACACCGTTCTCGCTAGGAGGCATCCGGCTGCACAAGTGCAGCAGCGGGCAAGCAAACACGTACCCGGACCCCATATCACTGGCTGACACCGAATAGCATACTGGCACGAGGTTAAGCAGCAGTGGTCGAAATGAGCGGGAGCGGTGCTCCTCTACTTTATTAAATTAAGTGTTATCGTTCCTATACTTTTATTTTAAAAAGAAATCGTTCCGGAATGGTCGAAGTGAGGGGGAGCGGTCGGGGCGGTGCTCCTCTACTTTTTAAAATTACCTTTTTCAGCTCCTGTACTTTTATTTTAAAAAGAAACTGTCCCCGAATGCTTTCGTTTTAAAATAAAAGTGTAGGAAGAAGTTGAAACTTGCACTTTCACTGCACTGCACTTTCACTGCACTGCACTTTCACTGTAACGCACTTCACGTTTCCTTAAGCAGCAGGTGCACGTGTTTGGGGGTTTGTATTGTATGTGGGAGGGGTCGTGGTTATGGGGTTTGTGAGGATTGGGTGCAGGCCAGCAAGAAACATAGTTCCACTACTTTTTGTACACTTCGACCACTGAGCTATAGTATGGCAGTGGTCGAAGTGTATGAAAAGAAGTAGTGGAGCTATGTTCGTTGCTGGCCTGCACCCAATCCCCACAAACCCCCACAACAGAGTTGCCCTGGCAACCGGCTAGCACGCAGCTTCGAATTAAAGTAGAACACTGCGCAATGTTATTTTCCACTTTTAATGATGCAATTTGGCATTCCCTTGTGCGAAAAAAATGCCATTTCAATAGAATCCACAGGCTAGCTTGCAATAATTCATTATATTGTTTGTTTTACCTTACATCTCCAAATACAAATGAATAACGTGTGCAGAAAACTGGAATTTCGTTGCATATTTATTTATGCACACTGTTTTGTTGAATTTGCAGTTGAAAACATGTGTACAAGAAAAAGACTGAATTAGGATTATCACCTGTGCACCGCTAACAGCCCGTACATCCCCCCCCCCCAGCCTCAGCACTGCCTGGGAGGGGCCTCGGATGCTGCATTCTCAAAAAGGAACAGCAGAAGGCCGCTTCGAGAAAAGGCTGCACAGGCATGGCAGCGCCCCTTTCCATTTGACATTGTGCCCTTCTACTTTCGACTCACTGCTGGGTCCACCCCTCCCCCTCCCCCGCCCTCCTCCACTCCCAAATCCTCTTGGTTTTCTGGTCTTCCCACTCTACATTGGCTCATTTCGCCATTTTAGGAGTCGACAAACTTCTAAAAAACTCCTCCACCCACCAAGTCGATGTAAAATCAACACTCTCTCCCCAGATAAATATAATGGATTAAGCATCAATATCACCTCTTCACTGCCAAACAAGGCCAACCAACACACCACACCTATGGCAACTCCATCGACCTTGCCTTTCTGTCACCGTATCTATCCTCCCCATTTCATAACTCCCTTATTCACTTCAAGGTCGAGGTTCTCCAGCTGAACCCCCCTCCCCCAAACATCCAACTAACTAACCAAAACTATGCACAACATACATTTCAAGAGTTAAATACATTGGACAACAACCTCGTGTAAGCCAAAATAACAAAAGCGAATGCTTGTGTCGAACATTTTTCTTTTTGTTAAAGTTTTTCAAGGTGATACTGGCACAACAGTGTAAACCCGCATACCTTGGATGCGTATTTAACCGGAGTCAGATTCTCCTGACTCGATCTCCCACCACCTCATGCCTCCTCTACGGAGCAAGCCGTACTCACCTTCAACTCAGCCCTCAACTCTCTCTTTGAACACCTCTTCTCTTCTCAACCTTTCTTCCCCAGCCCTTAATCGCCAACGAGATTTGCCATTTGAAAACTGGCATACATATCCACCTACACCACTGGCACAAAGACTGCTTCAATTCGCTCGTCACTTCTTACAGGGGTGCGCTTTCTGCCCTGGCCAACGCCGAGTCCAACTATTTCATCAACCATATCGCCCTCCTCCAGCAAACACTCTACTAGCCCTTAAACCCGGCTGCCACCTATCTCCCGGCTGGCTGTGAAAGCAATCTTTGAGGTCTCGTATGTACAGCTATTTACAGTAACTTACAGCAGGGAGGCAAGTGTGATATAGAGCGGGAATTATGGAGGTGGGTGGGGTATTGTTCCTTTGTAAGGGAGATGATCTGGAGTTTAAGGACAGATTTGAATGTGCGGATAGCTGGGGTGAAAGAGCGGAAGTATAAGGCAGTCTAAAGGAGGTGTGGAGTAGAGAGATGGAGTCATGCGCTGGAGCAAAGGGTAGTAGTAAGGGAGTAACTGATAATGCAATCAGCACTGTAATGAGCGGCTAGACCATGGATAGATGTAAACACTAGAAGAAGACATTTAAAAAAGGATCTGTGATGCCCAAATAACCAGCAAGCATAGCCAGTAGGCACAGGTATGAGAGGGATGGTGGCAGTCGTCTGGATACACACACTTGTCTGTTTTCTACTTGCGACTCAAGACCACAGAATCTACTGGGAAATGTACTTTGTGCTTTGGTACCCTTAATTCCAACTGAACAATACAGACAGACCACAGCATCCATCTTCAATTTTAATTTGCTGCTGTTGGACTGCATGTCTTAGGGATGATGTAGTGTTACTACCCTCCAGTCCATTCAGTACTAGCAACTGTTTTTATGCCTCTTTTTCCATGGAGAGTGAGCATCCTTAACTGGACTGGGAATACAAATTAGACTTGCTGTTAGGTAGATTATTCATTTCTATGCCAAATCTCCTTCAACTGTGAAACCCCCATCACGTTTTGCTGGACTCCTGGTTTTTTTTTTATCTTTCTCCCGAGTGAGTGGGGGCCTTTTTCCCCACACACTCATTCTTTTTTGCTGTATATGGGAACCCTTGTTTATGACTTTTGTACTTTCTTTTATGGAATCATGCTTTCTTCCATATTTTGTAAGGCATTTGTAATTTACTTTTGTAGCACACAGCACCTTTTGTGCAGTGCTAGCAGGAGCACATTGGGCTTCCCTTTGTATTTTCATTTATTTTCCTTCAGAGAACAAATGTTCCCAAGGGTAGAGGGATACCTTTGATCCTTTTTGCATGTTATATTGTGGGATCAGCACACCACAATTTATGTAGAGTTCCCCTTTCTCACTCCTCCTGTAACATTTGTGTTACAGTGACAAGCATACCCGAATGGCCGGAGGCAGTAAATGTGTTCTACTGACATTTGTGGGATTATTACCTGCAGGTTGTGTTTACAGTCCTGGTATTGCACAGGAGGGTCACAACTGACCCAAAATGGTGGCTGTATTGTTTTGTTGTTGCCATTTTTTGTGGGCTTGTCCTTTCTTGGTCCTTTCTTGGTCCTTCTTCTGCCATGTTGGGTGGGGGAGGTCCTGGTTTGACCTTTGTATTCAGCGGGTATCCTTCGGGAGGCCCGCCAAGGCTCCAGAGTGTCTGTGAAGACAAGAAACGAGGGAGGAGTCTAGAACTCTGCAGCCATTTGTCTTCTTACATGCCAGCCTGGAACCAGTTCCAACTGGGAGGCTGGCTGTCCTCAAATGACAACCACCCCCCAAAGGTTGAATGTAGCCTAAGTGCTGCTTGGCTGAGTTCGTGGATAAATGGCCTGGATCTGGAAGCTGAAGACAAGTCAACCACTGAAACAGAATAACCGATGAAGACTACCAGAGACGCGTGCAGACCCTCCCAGTAACTGGTGAAGCCTGCTGAAGAGACTGCTGTTTTCCTGACCCCGTTTTCAAATCCACACGGTAGCTCCGAAGATGACGACTTCCTCCCATGGACTGGTGGGCATAATCAGTCTTAAGACCGCTTGCAATTTGAGCCATCCCACAATGTGTTGCGACCTTCCTAGGCCGCAAACAGCCAATACACTGGGACCAGCGACAATCCTGCGGTACATAGTCTTCCGAAAAACTAATCTTCCTGAAACTTTGGTGGACCCCTGCTGGACCTCCATAAGCAAGATTCCAATTCTCAAAGTCCCCTCACCAGAGTGCAGGACCGAGTAAGAGAGGTGAATCGATCAGACGAAAACCATTCTTCACTGGTGTCTCTGAAAAGGCATCAAATCCACAGATCTTTGTAGGAAGGAGCCTGAAGAATCCTTCGCCGGGAGTCTCCTCTCTCAACTGCTGCTGTGAAATCCCATCCAGAGTACCTCCTTTCATCACCAAGGAAAAGGAGACTGGGTCTGCAGGTGCTACTGTGTGAAGGCATCCAGCTTCATTATGTTCACGTATAAGGTACTGTGGGACTAGAGGTACAACTTACCTAAGGTAATTCTGTCGCTCCTGTGTGGCTAGAGGGGTAATTCGTGCAGTTGGGAGTTTACCCATCCACGCCCGACCAGGACTAACTCTGGAACACATGCAGTGAGCCTTGTACGAAGTCCCTGAACCCTTTTACCCACAAGAACCGTTAATAGCTGAAACAAAGTGTAGTGTAACAAAGGTCTTAACTTATCTTTGAATTGTGTGACTATTCTAAAACTTAACTAATACGCATTATGCTAACTTGCTACTGTGGGTAGTGTAGCTGCATTATTCCTGAAACAGAACCAGTTACAAGTGTTGCCAATTAGTTACTTGACAATTTTAGTAGTACAACTGTATTATTGCTTAAACAGAATAGGATACTTGGTTTCACTACAAAGTTATTACTTACTTTTTAGAATAGTGGAAACAATTCAGAGGTAAGTGCAGGCTCTGTAAAAGGTTTACCTGCTTGTGTTGGTCTTGTACCTCCATGTTATTCCTGAAACGGAATAACCCCCAACGTTTTCTATAACAGTGGTTTTACTTACCTAGAATTGCATACTGCCATTCCATAAGTCTTTTACACCGTGGTTTACTTGCAAGAAGTATTGTATTGGTTTTTATATTTTGTTTGCTTATTATGATAGTACATATCTTTCTAAAGAATTATCTTTACACATATATATATATATTAAGCCATTATTTGTACATAAACTCTAAGGGTGTAAGTGCCTATGATTTGGGCCTATGTATTTTATTTTAATCTTTTTTTATAACGTGCCTAATACCATACCTGAGTTTGGTTTCTAAGCGCGGATCTGGTATTCGAACCTCTGTTGCTCTGCGTGGGGTTGCCCCTGTGCTATCCTCCGTTTCCCCTTTGCATGCTACACGTTCTTTGCTCCTCCCTACAGCCCTCTCTCCCTCCTATGATAAGCCTGGCTGCTCTGCTACACTACCATTACCTTGAGAGGTACAGACTTATACTAGTAGTTGGAGTTCTCTACTGCCAAGTAGAATCGGTTTATAGAGTCCTTTGGGTGGACTTTAGAAAAACTGTCCTAAACACTTAGTTTGAGGACCAATATATAAACTTATTAATGCCTTATGGTCAATACTGTCTGTGATAGAAGCCAGCCCTTTTTCAGATTTATGGTATATGGAAAATAATGTCCATCTCAGTGTCAGCCTCTGGAATAGGGGCAATGATCTGCAACTTTCAAGGCAAAACCTGTAGCTTCAGTAGTAAGAGCAGGTCAAGTTTACAGACACTGCTCACTCAATGGCCCAAAGCACTGGATAGATCACTTCCTCGCTCATCAATGGCTCCGTTCCGTTCCATCCATTCAATGCACTCGTTTCATCTATGCTTACGATTTTGAACATCTCTTATTAATGACAATTATACCTTAAAGTAATTAGGACTACCCTGCTCTGAAACCTAAAAACTTAAATGCATACCTGCTTTCAACCTCAAACATGGCTAGGCGGGGCTGCGGCAGACGCACAAACACACAGAACGCCCAGCTACTCCCACCCCGCCCCCCATGCTGTCCCAAGTGCTCCTAAGGCCGGCAAACGACAGCCTGGTGCACAGGACCAATCTGAAACAATAAAAATAAAAACGTGTCTGGTCTGTCGATCTTTAAATGCACAATCCTTGAGACTTGTCAGTACGCCGTCTTATCTGCTTTGCACTTGGACACCAAGCCCTCCTTAGTTGATCTACCTATAAATAATTGAAAACTGGCAAACTAGTAAAGTTGTTAACTTCAGCATTCCTTTGCCCAAGAAACAGAACCAAGCGGGCCATAACAAAATTAAGAGCTTGGACTGGTTTATGACATTTAGGATCATTTCCTTCATTTGTTGTTTTAAGGTTCAATTTATGGCACTAGTTCTGCTTTTAGCTCAAAGTGGTAACTGCAGCACAAAAGGGAGAGAAGCACTCCCAGAAGAGCCTAGAACTTACTTAAGAGGAACCTAGAAACCTCAAATAGAAAATAACGACTTCAGTTGAAAAATGACATATTAAGAGTCTACCCTCACTAGAGTGTCCTCGGAGAAAGCAGCTGTCCTGCTGGGGGAACATGTTACTTGTGTGATTCAAGTCTTCTCAGCGACCAACTATCTGGCGCAGCAGAATAGGCCTTGTAGTGCTCTGCTGCTTGTTGTGTCCTGCAGTTATCAGGAGCTTGTCTTTTCCTGACATTGATATCAAATGATATATTTTATTTATAGCGCTCCTAGACACAAGTATTTCAATGAATGCTTCATTTTCCGAACGGCTTGGAAGAAGCCTGAATGAAACTGAACTGGCTGTACTCGGAGACCCAACAGACTCTTCTCCATTACCATCGCCATTCCTTCGGCCCAGGCACAAAGTCTGCAATTACGATGCTTGACCGTGATCTCATTTGAAATCTTCACGTGAATACAGAAGTGGAGAAATGTGCTTGCCACAAACACTAGCTCAAAGGGATTCTTCAGCTCATGGAGTTGTGTCACCCAAGTGCGCTGGTGCTGGCAGGGGCATAGCTCGGACTAGACTGCAACAGCTTCTATCCAAGGCTCGTGTTTCATATTCGGTCAATGACAGGGGTGTCCAACTGCAGACCAACAGGACCAAATCATGTCAGCACTGTGGGACCTGTACAGGGTCTGGATAAGGCAAAAGGCGCACTTGAGGGCCCTTTGCCTGGTCCATAAATCCTTTCACGGTCCTACCGCAGGATACTGCACTATGATTTTCAACCCCTATTGATCGTCTAAATAGCCAAGGTCAGCAACCTGAGCCCACAGTACCATTTCGCTGACAACATTACAAAAACATGACGAAGGACTTCACAGCCACAGCCCTCGACTACCTTCTCACAACCCACTGCAGCTTAAGTGAAGAGCCTCAAAATAGGAAAGGTCCCACGTCTGGATCTGTACATGGCAATTATGTATTTAAATAACTAGGACTGCCCTCCTCTTAAACCCAATCACTTACACCAGGGTTGTCAAACTCCAGCCTCGAGGGTCCGGAAACTGGCAGATTTTTAGCATAGCCCCTCATTAATATGCATGAGATAAATTAGCATATAATGATTCTAAATGTTTGCACATTTCATATTGTGAATATTAATGAGCGACATCCTGAAAACCCATCAGGATTGAGGCCTGGATTTGGAGCACAGGTCAAATCTGAAAAACAAAAAAATATATACAAATATAAACTAACATGCACTCCCATGCGAAAAGAGAATTTAGGTTCATTAGATTTCTACAACTATTCACCATTTTGAAGACTCATGCAAGACTGTCTTTTTTGGCGGCCGAGAATAGTTTGCAAAGTACCTTGGTTTGTCACCAATAGCAAGTGAGTGGCACTCTGTCGCAGGGCGATGTATTCAAATGTATTCACTTCTACAACCCACACCCTAATTATTCATACCACCTTCAATCTCACACACTGCATTTACTACCATGCAACATTATTGCTCGAGTAACAATACAGTGCTCTAACACAACACATATAATCAAAGCTATATTCTCCACGATTGAAGTGGAAGCAGTAGTAGGCTAGTGTAGAGCTTATGTTAGAAGAAGGTATGAAGTTTGTCGTTTTAGGACTGGCACCAATATAGGGACGAGGTGGTGTGCGCATCATTTCAAGGGCCTTGCTCTTGCACAGGCCTATATATACCCACAGCGACAAACAGACTGAGATGAGCTGGAAGCGACTTTGAAGCTTTTCACCTGTGCCTAGTAAAAAAAAAATCAATGTAGGGACAGACCACTCCAGAATTCCCGCTGGCTAGTCAACAGTTTTTTTTGTTGCTCTACTTGGATACCCAGTTATGATATTGCTCATCAAAACATTGCCATTGAGAGTTGTGTTATTTTCCCAGTGTCTCCTGAACCACTATCCAGCCCTTACCCGAATTGTATTCGAATTGTAAATAAACCCAGTCCTATATCATGTGAGAAGTGCTTTTTTGGGGTCGGGGAAAATAGCCTAGCTCCCACCAGCGATGTTTTGAGGACTGCTATTAACACACAGAACCTCTGCCAGATGTTTCCTCAGACAGCTGGCAGACTCCTGGGAGCATTGTTACCGCGTCACTCCCGGTGGTCTAAAGATGATGCAGAAAGTGAGGCGTAATCTCCTGGATATAGTACCCTTGAAGATCCAGCTGTACACGCCAGGCATAGGTCTCATTTCATGTGAACAATGACAAACGCATTGGACAGAGTCTGAGGCTCATGGGCTCATGTGCTCATACTCCAGTACCCCCTCTCCTTCCACCACACATTGAGAATCTACAGTAAAACACCTGCTGTAAGAATGGGCAGAACAGCATTCCCACCTCATGCTGACCTCCAAGAGTGTCGCCCAGCACAGGCTTGTGACTTGGTTAAGACACATTCCAGTCAATAGAATAGGCGAAAAATGACACTGTATTCGCAAAGGCATCTATTTTGGCTTTTTGGTCACCAGACAAGATCCTCATGTTAAATTATATACATGAAACTTGTTACAAATTACTATTTTGTTACAAATCAACCCTGCCCCCGTATTCAGCAGCTGAGGGAATGTTCCTCATTTTTGTTTTAAAGATAAAAACTCCACCTTCTTTTTTACCCCAAAGCACAAACAAGCTTTCTTGCTGCAGAGTACGCTGGGAGGGTAGTGAGGAATCTGCAGGCGGAGAATCCATCAGAAAAAACATACCAGGGTAAGCAATTTGTTCTCCAACAGATTCCTCATCTTAGATAAACTCCCACAGCAGTATTGAGTAAAAGGAGGAGGGAACGGTGTGAGGATCAGCTACTGTATAAAACATTTGTGGAGAACCGTCCTGTCAAAGCAGGCGTCCACAGCGGAATATGAATCAAACCATTCATCCCGGGCGAAGGTGTGCTGCGAGAACCAAGTCTCCACCTGGCAAATGTCTAGTATTGTAACACCCCCGCCCCGTCTGCAATGCTGATGTAGAAGTTACACCTGAGGTGGCTCTAAAAGTTGATCATCCTCATGATCTTTCCTAGTCCTGGTCACATAGAAGCAACCCCCTTCTGAGGGCTCAGACTGCGAAACCCATCTTCATCCTTATAGTGAAGGAGGTATAGGATAAAACGTTGAGATTGAGGTTCTGGTTGTGATAGACCTCAAGATGCTTTTTTGGGCAAGAAAACGTGTCAAACCCACAGAGTGACACCTCTTCCAAGTAAACCACTTGGTTTTACCAACAGGGCCTGCAGCTCGCAGAGAGGATGGCTAATAAAAACACTTTCAACATAAGCAGTCTCCTAGACAAAGTGTGGAGAGGCTATAAAAATGAGCATGACAAAAAAGTAAGGTCCAGCTCCCACGCCAGACACACAAACCGACGTGGGGGCAAAAATATTCACCAACTTCTTTAGGAACTGAATGTCAGTGGAAATGAAAAATACAAGCTTGTGCAGGCATTCTTTTGAAAACTTAAATAGCCTTTAAACCTTGTGGGGCCAGAGAAAAACTGCACAGCCAAAGCCTTGAACAAGCCAAATGTCCCAGATCCATCCCTTCACACCAGAAGCAAAACTATTTCCGCCTTCAGCTTTAAACAGCCATGGGGACAGGCGTCCTTCCAGAGAGCAGAATGCAAAAGACTTCCTCTGGCAAATCCCAGGCCATGTAGGTCAAACCTTAAGCTGTGAAGTTCTGGTTGTTCAGATAAGTAGCAATTCGGGTGAAGGATTTTCCCTTTCAACCGTAAGAGAAGGTCCACTCCCCTTGGAAGTTGAGGTGGACAGAGGGTCAAGTAGAGGTGGTCTGAATACCAAGTTCTTAGAACCATCACAGTCGGAAATGTCATAGGAACTTGTGGGATGATGGAAATCAAGGTGAATGCATATAGGATTGTAAAATCCCGGTCCACTACGAATGCTTCTGCAGTGCCCTCTTGGTTGAAATTCACCGGAGCAGAACAGTTAACACTTCCTGGTGACACTAGACGTGAACAGGTCCACCTGAGACGTTCCCAGAAGTTGAAACTCTCCACATGGACCTCCTGACAAAGATGCCATTTGTGAGTGGCTGAGCCCTGCCTGCTCAGGGCATCCACCATCACATCATCTACTTGGCAAGATGGGCTACCGCCAGAAAGATGCTGTTCTGTAAGACTCCGATCCAAAGCCGCATTGCTTCCTTGCATAGGGACAGCAGCCCCATAACCCCCTTCCTTTGTTGATGTAATACACTTCCAACGCGCAGGCCATCAGAATCGGGACATTATTCCTCTGGACAGATGTAAGGGAAGCTATCAGTGCAATTCTGATTTCATTTAGCTCCAAAATATTGATGAGAAATATGGACTCCCACTTACCATGACCAGTGAAAACTCCAGCCCAACACATAAGTTCCTGAGATACACCTGTCGAGACATGAAAAAGGGCCATCATGCCGACGGAGAACTGGGAGCACTGAGAATCTAGGTGCCATTGGAGCAACCTCAGTCCTAGTCACGTCTCTGGCTCCAGGAACATTGCGGATGCCATGTGGTCCAGTAGGCCAAGAAAGGTTGTAGGTGGCCAGAAATGGTTCTTCTGGAACCTTTTGACAATCTGGAAAATATTGGTTACCTGGCATTGGGTGGAAAACCCTTTTCCAGTCGAGTGGCCAGAACTGCATCAATGAATTGTTGCCATACCAGCGGTGTCACATGAGATTTAAGTTTAAGTAAAAGCCAAAAACTGTGTATAAGCTTGCAGGTGGTGTGCAGATGTGACAACGCCTCTTCCAGAGAAAAGGCAATTTTCCAGGTAGGTAAAGCAGAGAAACCTTTTCCTCCTGAGATGAGCTGCCATCACCAACATCAGTTTGGTGAAAACTCTTGGGTCGGAAATGAATCTGAAATATAGAATGTGTAACTGGCAATGAGTGCTGTCAATCAGGAACCCTCAAGGACGTTGTGCTTTGGATGGATAGGAACATGGAAATAACTGTCCTTGAAATCCAGAGACAGCAAGCAACCTCGAAGTCTAGGGACTGTAGGATCTGGGTCAAGGTCATCTTCATGAATTTGCACTTCCTGAAGTACAATTCATGAACCTCAGTTCCATGATGAAATGCAAACCAGTGTCCATTTTGGGAAGCATACTCCAGGGGTGGTACTTCCCCAAGGGAGTACCACCCCTTTCCCTTCTAAGACATCCCAAGGCATTCTATGACTCCTTTTGATGATATTATGTGGGTCCATTATACACATTCTGGACCTGCAGTCCCTGCAGCATTTAAAACCCAAGGCCTTTGTACAACCTGGCACAGTGGCGCGCACTTGATGTCTCTCTCATGGAGAATACAAGGTGCACCAATGGCATAACTTCCATAGCTATAGAGTATATCAGAACACTGCACACTATGCAAAACCTGAAGTTGTCTTCCTGGCTAAACCCTGGGGATCTGTCCTCCAGGTGGCAAGGACACAGCCATCGCTTTTGGATCCAGTTCCTGGGCGTGGACCAGTGCGGGAAGATCACCTGGATGGGGGGTTCCTTAGGGAGTGGGATACCGACAGGTGAGACACTACATCCCCCTTCTTTCAACACCTTTTGCCTATACTACCACATAGGACGTTGAAAACCACTGCTCCCACTTTCTGACACAAACACTTTCACATGACACACCAGAGCCATTTACCCGACATGTCCCAATACAAGGGTCAGGCAAAGTCGAACCATACACAACTGACGGCCCTTTACTTTCCTCACAGGGATAAAAGATGAAGCAAGATAGCACAGTATGAGCATGGCACAAAGCACAGCTAACTAGGCACGGCAGTTTGAGAGAAGGAGAAAGGCGTGGGAATCAAGAGGGTGGCGAGGAGAGAAGTGACCTTGCCCTTTTCATCCAAGGCCAGCAGAACCTTTGTGGAAGAGGACATAAGACTGAACAATAGCACAAGTGTCTTGCAGCAGATGTCAACGGTACACTGGGCAAGCCTACGCCGATTAGCAGGACCGAGGGAAGCTCCCAAGACTGTGGTACCAGCCTTGACTCCAGTGAAGAGAAAAGCCAAGCGGTTCATCAGAGCTGGTGAGTCGAAGGGAGAACTGATGAGAACCGGGCTCTGTTGAAAAAGTCGCAAAGTAGTAATTTGAAGGATGTTTCAAGAACTGGGAGATTGTGTAAGGGAAGACCAGCTGCAGAGGAAACCAGTACCATGTGGGTGCTAACTTGAGAGACTCTGGTCAATCCCATATTGATTAAAAGTACAGAAACCAGAAGGCCATAGGAGAGCTGCCAAAACAGGTCAAAGTGGTCATACACGGGGGTCTAGCAAAATTCCCACCCAATCCAAAGACTTTGATCTACAAACAGTTAGGAAGTAAAAAGGGAGGTGAATCCCATTAAAGAGAAAAGAATGGTTATACAATTTGTGAAAGCAAAGAGGGGTCAGCACCCAGAGGAGGGGGACCAAGGGGTGACCCGCCATCACCCTAATCGAGAGCCCGAAGTGAAAACCAAGAGTAAAGAGTGAGACAGCAAGAGTGAACCCAAAGGAGGGATGCCAGTAAGGAGGGGCAAAGTCTACAGTCCCAAGAACAGTGTGTTGACAACCGTGAACCCGGCCGAGAGATGACCACTATGAACTGTTTTGAAAAGACATTGAGACGCCAAGGGGAGTGAATCCTGCATCGAGGGAAAGCAAAGCAAGTGAATCCAGAAGCGAGAAAAAGCAAGGTGAATGAATCCCACACTGTGAGAAAGCAAGGGGAGTGAATCCCGATTGCAATTTCGGGGTCAGCGCCCAGAAGAGGGAGACTCAGCAGTGAAGCCGTCACCCAAAACACTTAGGGAATAACTGTGTATTTGTTTGTTGGAACTATCAGGCCCTCGATGGTAAGTTACTTGAGTGGTAAGAGAATTTTCACCCACCGGAGAACCTGATAGCTGGAGCGGAACTCTCGAGTGTGTAGATTAGGCGTTTTCCACCCTGCATTCATTGTTCAATAAACACCCTTGAACTGTGATTGATTGTGTCTGTCTTACTTGTTGCCATAATGAGTTCCTCACAACAGACACTGGGCTCGCCACTGTGAATGCTTTTCCAATGCCAGCTGCCATTACAAACCATATATGTAATATGGGAAATCTGTGGGAGGACGCAATCCATTACACCTTTTTTCCTCATACAGGTGGCTAGCAAAACTAAACTGCAAACTCCTGGATAAGATAAACGAGGACTTAACTAAACAATCCCACATCGCTGAAAAGTCTTCAATGTCAAAGTAGGGCATTCAGCCAAAGAAAGAAAACAAAAATAAACATTTTTTCCCAGGGGTAGTCTTTGAAAAAGAAAATAATAGTGAAATCTCTTTGTGTGAGACTTTTCCACAACAATGCCCTGGGTCTATCCCCAAAGAAGCACCAAAAATGCCTGCATGCTTTGTTTTCAATCACAAACAAGTAGAGATATCCTACCTGAGCTGTGCTTTAAGTTCAGTGAACCGGGGCCGCCGGCTCGGGTCATACGCCCAACACTTGGTCATAAGGCTGTAGAGGGTGGGAGGGCAATTTTGAGGCATTTGCAACCGCTCGCCATTCTCAATTCGACCAATCACATCATTGTTCTTCACTCCTTGGAAGGGCTTCACTCCATACATTAAAATTTCCCACATGCACACACCTTTGGAAGCAAAAAAACAAATAAAAAAAAGAAGCTTTTGTGCTGAGGAAGAAAAATAAAAACACAAGAAGCCCAACACTCCCATAAGAAAATTCATGTTCCTTTTTTACATGATTGGAAAGGCTTGTGCAGAAGAACTAAACAGCCCTGAAAGGAAAGTACTTATGCATATATTTTCACTAAATAACCCACAGGATGCAACTGTAATAGTCAATGTAATTTCAAACAAAAAGCAATATACAGTATTAAAAGTAAGAGCGAATATGAGCTTGGCTCTGCCTCCAATAATTTCTATAGGATTAGTTATCTTTGATGTCATTCTAAATAAAATGTATGATGCCGCCCCAACATCACAAATCATTTAAGCAAAATGTCAACTGCTATGTGGGAATTTAGGAGAAACTGTAGTGAAATGTATTGAATTATGGAACACACTACTTTCTTGTAGCAACAGTACTTCAGTGTAGGGAGGTTATTTTAAAATGGCAAAAGTTACTTACCAGTAATAGTCTTACTGTGACTGTGATTTGCTTAAAATCGCATGCGGTGCATAGCCCGCCTTCTAGTGGTTGGTATTACAACTTTACGTGTATGGGTACTGTGATGAATCATGGCATGACATCACTTCTCCCCGAGGGTGAACCCTTGCCTGTAAGGCTAGGGTGGTGCGGCCGCTAACCAATATTCCCCCTAGTGGTGGTATGCGCAAGGACCTTTCAGGGGAGGACCCCCCCTTTTGGGGATGAATATGAACATTCTAGGCCTCACAACCTTGATTCATTCTCCCCCCCCACCACCCCCCCATCATACAGCCCATACCTCCATCACAGGGCACACCCTCCCACACCCACATATTGTATTACAACCCGGCAACCTATGGTAGTACCGACACCAGTAGGTCAGAGGAAACATGAAGATCACATCATTGAAACTGATAAAGGACTTTGACAGTACTGGCACGAGCAGGGCCAGAGGAGGCATGAAGATTACAACAATAAACCAGAAGCAGCGTTCTAGTGTTCAGCAGGGGCGGGCCCAACAAATGAAGATAAAAAGCGAAGAAACGCTCAACAGGAAGTCAAATTGTCCAGCCCAGGCCCAGAGAAACAGCAGATGCAGAAGCTGTCGAAGTTGGGGAAGCCCAGCCGGGAGAGCCAACAGGTGCGGAAACCAGCAGGAGTTTCAAACGCGGTGGGCAGACCAGAGTCTGGAGAGAAGAGCCGAGCAACACAGTGGAGTGCGGACCACTGCGGTGCAGTGGAGACTGGAGAGAGAAGCCCAGAGCATCAGAGAGAGAGGATCCCCAGTCCCAGGATTTCCCAGTGGCGTACCGTAATCCCTTAGAAGGTAACGGAAGGTGCAAGATACCCGAAGGAGACAGGGAGGCTGAAGGAGAGACAGGTCAGGACCCCAATACTTGCATACCCAGCATCCGAGGAGAGCTTCCTCGTTAGAGTGGCGACAATGAGTCCACACATCACCAGAGACGGAGTGGCAAAGTGTGCATCAAGCTGAAGATTGAAAGTAATAACTTTTTAAGACACCAGGAGAAGGGAGTAATTCTCCTGAAGAAGGGACTAAAGCTCTTGGAACATATGCTAAAGAAGCTAGGGGAAGGGAGTCATTCACCCTGGCCTTATTGTGAACTATACAGACAAATACCAGGAGAAGGGAGTCATTCTCCTGGTCCCAAACTGGGAGTTGTACTAAAGATGCTAGGGAAGGGAGTCATTCCTCCTGGCCTTATTGTGAAACGTACAGATCAATAGCAGGAGAAGGGAGGCATTCTCCTGGTTCCAAACTAGGAGTTGTGTTAGAAACACCAGGGGAAGGGAGTCATCCCACCTGGCTTTATTTGAAACTGTATAGATCTACACCAGGAGAAAGAAGCCATTCTCCTGGACATGGTTTTGTATAAAGTTTGTGTGTAACCCACAAGCCAGGGGAAGGGAGTAATCCCCCCTGGCATTTTGCTTGCAAGAGTACATTCTTTTAAACACTATCCGAGCATCAGAAGAAGGGAGACATTCTCCCAGAGAAGGAACTTTCCATTGGATTATCCTTTAGTTGCAGTGTGAAGGATAGAAGTAGATTGTGACACAGGACGGTGGAGTTTGATTTTAAAGATATTCTGACAAACCATTTAGTATTAGTATTTAATATTAGTTTTGAGGCAGGGAATCCCCTCTTAGAAGATAGGGATAGCACGGACCTTTTTATGCACAAATAAAAGTTTATAACCACCACAATGCCACCTTTGTGTTAGCTTCCTTTGACACCCTTATAGTACCCATGATTCTTCATGCGTCGACAATTTGAGATTGTTTTTCAGACAGGATGTGTGTAAAGTAGTTGGATGTGTCTCTTCTTTATTTCACCTTTCGTTCCCAAGTGTGGAGGATGGGCGGTGCATGTAATTCCAAGCAGATAAAGAAACACAATTATTGGTAAGTAACAGTTGCATTCTGAGACTTCTGAATCTGCTTATTTTCACATGCTTTGCATAGATTAGGCATAGAGTAGGCAGTCCCCGCTAACGGTGGAGTGTGAGCAAAAGTGCAAACAAATGTTTTAGGATTGCCTGACCCACCTGAGAGTGTAGTCCTGCTTGTGTGTTGACACAATAGTGCTGTGTGAATGTGTGCCAATATTACTCTTGCATTACGTGTAGAAAGTGGTTGCCTTTGGACAGGGTAACCTACTCTTTCTGTTTCCAGTGATACAAAGTATTGGCCAGATTTTTTAATTTCATTGGTTCTGTGAAGTAATACATGACTGCTTGAAGACCGTTGAGCATGTGCAATGCCCTCATCTCCCTTGTTTGCAGATTTTGAAAGAATGCTTGTAATTCGATGGGTTGTGTGACGAATCCTATAGAACCCTCACTCCCAGGTGACCAGGAAAAGGCAGACGCTTCCTGATCCTGACCTTGGGGGTGGTGTACTGCAGGAGGATCACCTGGGAGGAGACAAGGCCGAGTGTGGTGAGGAGATCCTGTGGGATGATACTCTGAATTTGTTCTTTAAAATGGAGAGCCTTTTAAAATTGTTGTAACAGATAATGGCCTATTGTCATTATAATGTACCTGAACCACATAGAAGATCTGTGGCTTTGATGCAAATACCTTTAAACCTGAACCGACCTAAATAACAGAAAGAACATCTAAGGTACGTCAGGATACAAATCCTGCCTACTCCCAAATGTGTAATGAAATTGAAACTAGAAATATTGCTTTAGATAGACGGTATTCCTCTGTAACAACGAAATCAGATTCAACCTTGAATTACTTTAAGGGGAATACATCTACCACTAAAACGCAGAAGTTATTGAAAAGATGTAACTTTGTTATTGGGGGACTACAAGTCCCATAATCCCATAAGTACTGGGACGAGGAAAAGTGCATAAGAGGCATGCTGTGGTAATAGTCAGACAATTAAGCCTAATATCCCACACCTGAAGTAACCGAAGAGGCATAAAAGGCCCCCTCAGGTGCAGGCAATTAGAAGGAGCTGGAACTGTGACTCGAGTGTGTGCAGTAGCAGAGGCCGAAAGAAGAAGACACAGTGCTGGCAATCTAGAACCAAAGGTATGCCGGAACGTTGACACAGCAGACTTTACCTGCTGGTTCTGTGAGGGTCGTGTTCCCCAAACTCTGAGTTGCAGAGGCTGCGCAGCAGAAGGTGTGCAAGAAGGCTGCCTTTCCCCATATGATCCTGATTGTGAAGAATGCGGTACCAGCGGTGTCATAGCCCAAAGTGAGAAGCTGCAGGCAAGTTGTGGTGCTCAGGAGGGAGAGGGCTTCCTTTGTTCAGTGGCAGGACCGGAGACCCCCTCAACGTGGAAGGGTGTGGCTAACGCTGAAGCCAGAAGCAGTAGAAGTCATGGCTGAAGATGTGGAAGTTGGGAAACCCGCAGAACAAGGATTACAGAAGCTGGTGAGTCAAAGCTGGTGTTCCGATTTCTTGCGCAAGCACTGCTGGCAACAGTCAGTCCGATCTTCACTCGTGTATAGAAAGAAGCGAGCTCAAGTTGTTAGTTAAATCTTTGACAATAGAACAATGAGAAAGTAACACTTGTGTGTGAGCAGTAATCATTCTTTTTTACTCGCGTGAAGAGCAAACACTACAGAAAGCCACTGCCGAATACTTTAAATGTTGTAAACTATATGAAGAAGTGGTCACATGTGCCTAATTTTACTTTCCAAGAAAATAATGACTTTTTACATCTTTATTCACGCGAACATTAAATGCTTAGTAAAGAAGTAAAGCATTTAAACTTAATATTTACAATTGAAGAAAGAACAAGCATTGGCAAGTCAGGAGTATGCCCCGTTTAAGCATGAAAGCAGCTTTCTTAAAGCCAGAAAACCAGTTAATAAGACTATCTTGTGAGAAACCTGAGTGTATTCTCCCCAGCAGACCTCGAGGATCCCTTATTCAGATGGCCAAGAAAGGGCTGGCCCTCTCTTATCCCAACCCTGAAGGCAGACGAGCAGGGAAAGATCACCTGGGTAAGGGAGCTTGGGGTTATGCTCAAAGGCAGACGCAGTATGTTACTGTGAAAGAAGAAGAGGAGGGCGATATCCCTGAGGCCTTTGCAGGCTATAATAAATCTACCTCACTTCCTCCCACTGAATCTCTCCAATCTCGATCCCATGACCCCTCCGTACAGAAACATTCCCCTAAGACCTCCAACCCACTTAAAAAAGATTATCTCCCCCAGAATCCCTGTTTTCCTGTGCCCCAACCGATCAACCCCGAACATTCTTTTCCACATCCCTCTGGTTACTCTACCCTGTCAAACCACTATGGTTCTAACAATTCCCTCAGTTCATTTCACAATCCCAGTTATTCCCGTCCCTTTGATCATCATTTTCCAAACTCCCAATGGGATGTAACCAACAACTAGAATTTCCACACACCCACCAAAACCTTCCCTTCCGAGATCACCGCAAACCCTAATACAAGGGTTATAATTCCATGTAACACCTCTTTCCCTCCCGACTCTGTAGGATACCTAGAAACTCTACGTCCTCTTTTTCTAACCAGAACACTTTGTTATATTATGACAGATCACAGAATATGCACCCTGTTTACCCGATATGTCCCAACCCAAGGGCCATGCAGAGTCAGGCAAGTAAACAAAATCACACGCACCCGACAGCTCTTTCCTTTCCCCACAGGGGTAAAAGGTGGAGCACAAAAGCACAAAACTAGCACGGCAGACAGCACAACAGCACAGGTAACCAGGAACGGCAGTTCAAGAGAAGGATAATGGCAGCGGGAATCGAGAGGGTGGCGAGAAGAGAAGCAACCTTGCCCTTTTCTTCCCAGGCCCGTGGAACCTTTGTGGAAGAGGACATAAGACAATAGCACAAGTGTCTTGCAGCAGATGCCAACAGTACACGGGACAAGCCTACGCCGATAAGCAGCAATGAGGGAGATTCCTGCATCCGTGGTACCGGCCTTGACTGCAAAAGAAGGAAAGCCAAGCAGTTCATCACAGCCGGTGAGTCGAAGGCAAAGCCGATAAGAACCGTACTGTGTGAATGAAAGTCGCAAAGTGGCCATTTGAAGAAAGTCCAAAGAACGGTCAATTGAAAAAAGGCAAAACCAGCTGCAGGGGGACACAGCACCACGTGGGTGCTAACTCGAGCGACTCTGGTCAATCCCATGTTGAAGGAAAACTATGGATACCAGAAGGCCAAAGGAGAGCCGCCAAGACAGGTCAAAGTGGTCATACAGGAGGTCCAGCAAAATCCCTGTACACTCAAAAGACTTTGATCTACAGACAGTTAAGAAAAGCAAGGGAAGTGAATCCTGCATTAAGAGAAAGCAAGGGAAGTGAATCCCGCCATAATTGTGAAAGTAAAGAGGGGTTAGCGCCCAGAAGAAGGGGAGCCAGGGGTGAGCCACTATCTCACCCTAATCGAGAGTCACAGTGAACCCGGTGGAGAGATGCCAACCGCGAGAGGGTTCAGAGCCCGGCAGAGGGGGATCCAAGGGTGAAAAGTTGTCACCCCAAAGATTGGTGAAAGTAAAAGCCAGAAGTGAAAGCAAAAGTAAAGAATGAGACAGCAATAGTGAACCCCGAAGGAGGGATGCCAGTAAAGAGGAGCGAACTCGAAGGTCCCAAGGAACAGTCTGTTGAGGGACGTGATCCCGGCCAAGGGATGTCCACAGTGAGCTGTTCAGAAAGACATTGAAATAAGTGAGAGACAAAGAAGCCATAGTGAACCCGGAAGAGGGAGAGTGAAAGATTCTAGAGGGGTCCGTAAAGCAAGGAAACAGTCATCTGTAAAGAGAATTTTATTCCCGACAATAAAATTGAGAAGGGTCAGCGCCCAGAAGAGGGTGACCCCGGGGTGAAGCCGTCACCCAAAGCATTTGTAGAACAGACCTGTGTGTGTGTGTTTGTTGGAACCATCAGGCCCTCGAGGGCAAGAGACCTTTTAGTGGAAAGAGACTTTGTACCCATCAGAGAACCTGATAGCTGGAGCGGAACTGTTGGCTCGTGCTTGGGAAAGCTCGAGTGTGTGCTGTGCTCAAGAGACCCACCTTGTCCCGTGCTGAAAACATGGGGAAGGGAGACCCCTGGCAATCACATCCTGATTTTGAGAACACTTCTTTCTTTTCTTGAAATCTATCCCACACCCTTTTGTATTAGTTTTAAGGTTTGGCAATAGGTTTCTTAGTATAGGCCCGTTTTATTTGCCACAATACCACTAGGACCGATTTTTCATTTGATGGTTGACGCTTGCTCCCATCCTAGATTTAGTTTAGGCATTTTTCCACCCTGCATTCATTGTTCAATAAACACCCTTGAACTGTGATCACTTGTGTCTGTCTTACTTGTTGCCACCATGACTTCCTTACAGTCTACAGAAAGTTTAACGGTGCTTAAGATACAAGTGTGCAAGCATTACCTGGAGCCAAGTGCGTGGTACCAAGGCTGCTGGGTAATCATTTCGGATAACAGCTGGCAGATCTATGAAAGCAAAGTTGGGGAAGACAAACCTGCTGTTCATGAATACTATTTGAAGTTGACACAATCTAAATTAATTGTTGATGAATATTATTTGAAATTGAGACAGACAAAAGGCAAAAAGGCTGCCCCTTTTGAAGAGATATTCAGAGGAAGAGTTAATTGTCTGTTGGAAGGTGTTGAAGTGCCTTAAACTAAATCTTGTCAGAACTAAAAACTGTTTTGAAATATCAAGTACTGAAGCTGTGGTAGTATTTCAGAGTACTGAGACTGTGGTAGTATATATAAGTGTCAGTAGATGCAACATTACAGAAGCTCAAGGGAAGTGAAGCACGATGAGACAAAGGAGAATTCTCCCACAGTAAACTTGAATAGAAGTGAACTTGTTCAAGTGGAAGCAGCAGCACTGTGAAGTCATCCTGACCAATATACCCATTGTAAATCCTAATCTTATGACTAATGACATACTAACAGTTAACCAATAATTGTGTTTCACCGACAATTGTAGGCGCTGCATTTCTTGTGAACTGTGGCAAAGCATTGTGGCCAGGAATACCATTGGTGCTGTTTTAAAGAAGTGAAAAGTCTATATTTCACCAAGGAGACAGAATTGCTATTAGTACCTGGCGCGGCAAAATGTGAATAAAATAAATGTACTGATTAGTGCGTTTAGGAGCCTTACCTGGTGGTAATACCAATGATGTTGCGGCGTGCATCTCGCGCCGGTCCCAACCATGGAAAGGGAGAAGGGTCTACATATAGTCCCATCTCCCTACTGCATTCATTTCAATGGCCGCCATGAAAAGTGAGAAGGGACTACATGTAGTCCCTTCTCCCCATCTTCAGTGGCCATTTATTTAGCTTTTTTTTTCTCGGGTCGAGAAGCGTCGCAGCGCCATTTCTCAGGCTTCAACTATGGCCCTGGGGGCATTACCAGACTGGTAATGGCCCCCCTGCTTGGGTCCTATTGCCGAATTGTTGGAACTTTGGTTAACAAAACTTTACCTTGAAACATCAAGAACTGATTTGGGACTATCTTATCTAAAAAAGGAGTTCTTTGTTTTGTTGAACCTTGGGGCCGAATTCACTGGGGATCCTGGGGAAGAGAGTTCACCCAGCTTATTGTGAGGTTATTGAGAAACTGTGAATGTTGTAGATGATATTTTGAATTGCCATATAGTTTCTTTGTATTTAATGTTTAGTGTGAGGGCCAGATATCCTTTGGTAGAGTTTCCCTTTAGATTTTGTTAGGCAGGGAAATCCTTAGCAAAGTAGGGATAGAGAGGCATTTAATATTATTTATGCTTTAATAAAATGCTATGTTATGAACAGTCAACAGTTGTCCGCCATGCATTGCTGACCCCTCACAAGAAGTTTCCATTAAATGTTTATGTATATTTTGGCGAGAACCTTGGATGCATTCTTAAAGCTACCTTATGCTTGTGTATTGCGACAAAAGCTTCAGAGACTAAGAACGCTTGGAATTCGCTTACCCCTGTGATTAATTTGGTAGCAACGAGGAAAGCTACCTCATGTGAAAGTTCCTTTAACTGAGCTTTATGCATTGGTTCAAAAGAGGGCCTCATTCGTCTATGTAGTACTGCAGTTAGAGCCTAATCTGGTGGAGTGTGTGCCACTGGAGGGTGGATGAGTTTTATTTCTTCCATAAAAGCTTTTTCACTACTGAAATCTCCACCAAGATACTGTGTGTTGAGATGTGGTGTAAGCTGCCAATGCTGCTAAAGGAACTTAAAGTGAACTGTAAACTAGACCAGAGTCCAGAAGGTAAAGCAGGTAGGTGACGCCATCTATTCTTCTGGTCCAGATTACAAACCTTTTCCACTTACTATAATAACAATATCTGGCATTTGGTTTTCTTGCTTCCCGCAGTATATTCATACACCGTGTGGATAATTGTAAATGTTGTCCAAACTGTATGGTTTCAGGAACCACACTGCTAAGCTCGCAGTCAGAGGGACGAGATGGGTTTTTGTTGGCTCTTCTGAGGAAGTAGATTGTGGGATGGATACACGTTCATTAAGCGGGGATGCCATGGCTGCTTCACCTACCTTGGAGCAATGAGGATCACTGATAGATAGTCCTGGTGTAATTTGTGAACCACTTTGCGGAGCAGGGTTGGCAGAGGGAGACCATTAGCAAATATCTCTGACCAGCTCATCCATAGTGCATTGTCTAGGGACCACTGCTATGGGTACCTGGATGTTCAATTTAGGTATTTCTTGTGAACACTTGTAAACCGGTCCACTGATGGGTGGCCCCATGTTGCAAATATGTGTATGAGTGTATGGTATTCAGTTCTGTTAGAAGGACTTCTGTCCAACTGTCCACTAGAGATTTGTGCTCCCCGGAGCATGCTGTGCTTGGATGTAAAAAGCGTTTTGAATACACCAGTGGCAGATGTTTTTGCAAGCACCAACAGTGCTGTTGAGGGTGTGCCACCCTGTTTGTTGATGTAAAACATGGCTGTGGTGTTGTCTTTGTTGATGAGGTTGCATTATTTTATCAGGACATTTTGGAACAAGTTGAGTGCTATCCTAATTGCTAGTAGCACCAACCAATCTATGTGGTGCTTTGTTTGCTGGCCTCATCATTTCCCCTGTGTAGCGAGTTGTTGGCAATGCACCACCCAACTTGTCGTGGATGCATCTGACATCATTGTTATCTGTACTGGCAGTGTTACGTAGTGTTTTCCTCTTTGCATATTTTCTACTGCCAACTGCTGAATGCTCCTTTTCCACTTTCTGCAGGACTACTAGAAGATCATCTCACTGACATGTTTTTTGAGACCATTGTTGCGCCGGCTTCTGTTGTATTACGTACATTTTGAGGCCGGCATGGAGAATGATATAAATGCACAATGGCATCATGCCTAAAAGCTTCATTACTTTCATGTTATGTGCCGACCCATTGAATAACGTAGGATTTGTGCTTGCAAGGCTCGAGATGGATAAGCCATTGCATTTTGGTTATTAAGAACTGTCCCTACAAATGTTTTGTTTTGACTTGGGACAAAGCTGGATTTCTTTGATAGAGAAACCCAGACTGTGAAGCAGATGGACTGTTTCCTGGATGTATTTTAGATACAGTTTTGCACTTTCGCCTGTGATCAGCCAGTCATGCTGCGACGAACGAAAGCACCTTGGTGAACAGGGAGTAATATGAAAGTATGCATCATCATATGCACTGCTGTCATGTAATCGCTCTTTCCTTAACACAGGTATGGCATCCTGCAGGGTTGTCATCCTGACCTTTTGGGCTTTAAAATACTTGTTTACTTGCCATAGATCTCGAATCGGCCTCTTTTTGGGCACTGGGAAAAACAACAAGCAGATTTATGTGTGTTTGCCCGTTTGGTGGAACTTGCTCTAATGCACCTTTTTTCTTTTTTTTTTTTAAACCAAGTTTATTTTAGAACGAAGGCTTACAAGTAAATACAACATAACACTTGCCCAACAGTCGGTACCCTTCTTATGTTCGTACCTTTCAGTTCTCAGAGTTCCCCTTTGCCTTCGAAGATTTTCAATTCCCCCCTCGCCCCCCCCCATCTCCCTTTCCCTTCAACCTCCCCTCCTTTTCATTTTATTTTTGGATCAAAGGCATACAGATGCATTAAACAGTTCAGAAATAGTGAATTAACGTTATTATTCAGCCTCACTCTCTTTCTGATATTGTCCAACAATGATCGAAGTCTCTTAGCCTTTGAATGTTCTCATTTTTCAATCCCTTCACCCCTTTCCCCTCTGTCACACCCTCCCTTTCCCACCCCCAACCTGCTTTAACCAACACTTCAAAAAGATATAATATAATACAGAGAACGACATATATGAGGTCCCTGGGTAGGATTTGATCTGTGTTTAGTTTCTCTTGCTATTGATGGCACCTATATGACATGTATGCTCCTGAGAAGACAGGGTTTAAAGAATCGGGCCTCTCTGTCGCTCACGCACTCGTGGAATGGAGTCCAGATCGCCAGGAATATTTGTTATTTTCCCGCAGTGAGAGCGCATATTTTCTCCGTGGCCATCACTCCCCAAACCTTGCCCCACCACCATTCTACTATGGGGCCCTCTTCGTTTTTCCAGTTTTGCGCCAAGGTCATCCTTGGCGCTGATAGCAGGTGGGTGATAAGAGTGGCCGTCGCCCCTGATATCGGGACACCAAGCAGGATAGTTTTCGGGGACATCGGGAGTTCGACGCCAGTGATGTCTTTAATGTGGCCCAGTATCTCCATCCAATAGTATAATTACGAAAAGAATAATCAGGATGAAAGATCCTACAAGCGATAGTGTGGTTCTGTATATGTATATTTATTTCAAGATGACACAGAACATTATTGGTGATTTGACAATTACTTTGCAGTACTTTCGATAAGCACGAAAGTTTGAAAAACAAACGGACAAGAGTGATTGTAAATAGTGGTAACACAGGTAAATGTCGACCTCTGAGGTATTGAGGTCAAAACTCCACATGGAGGCACATTCCCAAGGCAGATGAGGTAGGAAGGACCTACTATTAAGGGAAGGTGCGGCTGAGACTGAAAAATGGTCCCAGGCGTAGTTCACACAAGGTGTACACAACAGTTCTTACAAAACATACACGAGAGGGGGATGGTACAGTTGTGTCACGGGGATCGACGCAGGTGTGTTTCGTCCAAAATAGGACTTGATTGAAGCCTGTCTCTATGTGCTGGCCTTCGTCAGGAGGGACAGCAATTGCGGTGTTGTCCGTAGAATCTGTTGGTTAGAAGAAGCTGTAAGGATCTCAGAAGAAAATTGACTGATTCATGATAGTGCTTAATACTGGCTATGTAATGCCGTAATGATACATCACGTGGTGTATCAATAAACAGCTTACCTGCTGCTGCAATAGCACTGGGATGCTGTGGACAATCCTTAAGGAGTTACTGGATTGCTAGTGCGAAAATGCACTTAAGAGTGGGCCGAAGTTTCCTGAAGGCCGACGTCTCTCAGGGTCCCGCAAACTGGAAAAGGCCAGGGTGGGTCCCATATCTGAGAGGAAACAAGGGAGGATCATGATACATGATCCAATCGGTGGTCTAATTGTGTTGGATTCTGTGGTGGTGAGGGAATCATGTCTGGGGTCTGTTCTCCCCATTTACCGTGGTGGTAGTCCATGAGTGCCCGTAGAGTGAGGAGATATTCCTGATTATATCTATGTGGAACACGGCGAGTTATTTTGGTGTGGGCCGTGGAGTGTCCATGGTGGTAAGTAGAGTGACGTGGCCCCACGGGTTGGTGTGACTCCAGGTCTGGAAAAACGCTATGGTGCACAGATCACAAATGGAGAAATATTGCAGCTGTGCAGCCCTGTGCGAATTGCATGCTAGCACAAGGTGTGAGTGGTGGCGCACAGGTGAGGCAGTGTTGTCCGTATTATAGTCCATGTTCTGTGTCATCTTGAAATAAATATACATATACAGAACCACACTATCGCTTGTAGGATCTTTCATCCGGATTATTTTTTTCGTAATTATACATGTACCCACCTGGGTAAATCAGGACGCCGCCAGGTGCTCTATTTTTCTACTCTCCTTCCAATAGGCCACCGCCTTGGGACATGTCCACCACATATGAATTAAATCACACCTCTCTCCACAGTTTCTCCAGCAGTATGGCGAATAGATCTTGGTGATCTTATGTAGGCGGGAAGGGGGGCATATACCACCTGAGGAACAGTTTATAGGCGGATTCTTTAATCGTGGTGCATCTGGAGACCCCATGCACTCGTGACCATATTTTGCACCATTCTTCTTCCGTTAAGGAATCTTGCAGGTCACTTTCCCAGTTCACTTGGTATGAGAGGCGGTCTGTCGTTTGGGAGAAGTTTGTAGTCTGGTGACCCCTTTTTTTGTCTGACCCTCTTGCAAGGTTAGCTCTAGGCTGGACAGTGGTCGTGTGCCCGCCCTTTTCACCGTCGGATGGGTTATCCAGTGTCTTATTTGCGCATACATGTATCGCTCCCTTTCCCCTATGCCAAATTTCTGCTGGCAGTCTGTGAAAAATAGTGGGGAACCATCTTTGTACATCTCCGCCAGGGTCAGGGTCTCCGCTCCGGGTTATGCAGTGTAGGCGAGTATGGGCCCAGACCTTGTGGGATCCGTTTCCGCTTCCAGGCCACATCCCAACTCTGCAATGACCCCTTTGTGGATTCCAGGAGAGTACCACCCCTTCCTCTGTGTTCGGCCTTCAAACCCAGGAGAGCGATCAGAGGGAATGAAATGACTGATTGTTCTATTCTGCACCATACTTTGTAATTCTGGACCCTGGCCCAACGCAGCATGGGAGCTAGTCGTGCAGCTAGTATTTATCTATCCACGTCCGGTACTCCGAGGCCTCCCAAAAGTGGGGGTCACATTAAGATACCTTTCTGGATCCTAGGTCTTTTACCTTGCCATATGAATTTAAGAATTGCATTTTGCAGTTCTCTGATCTTGGTTGGCGGGATGGGCACCGGGATTGAGCCGAACACAGAGGAGACGTGGGAGAATAGTCATCTTGACTGCCATGATGCGGGCGAACCATGATAGTTCCTGGGACTCCCATTTGAGCATATCGTCCTGTAGTTGCTTCCATAGGGTGGTTATGTTCACCCGGAATAGTTTGCTGGGTTCCCTGGTTAGTCTGATTCCCAGGTATTCGAGGGAGTCTTTCACCCATGGTAACGGATATGATTGTTCTAGCCTTTCTATCGTTTCTCTCTTCACCGTGATGTTCATCGCCTTTGATTTGGAGAAATGTATGGAAAATCATGAAACCCGTCTGAATTCCTCCAGCCGAGCCATCACTCTGGGCATTGTGTCACCTGGTTCTCCCATATAGAGAATGTCGTCATCTGCATATAATGCGATTTTGTGAGTCTCTGAACCTAAGGTCACGCCTTTGATGTTGGCTTCTCGTCTGAACAGCATGGCACACGGTTCCATCGCCATCGCAAATATTAGTGGGGAGAGAGGGCACCCCTGTCTCGTGCCTCTTCTAATCTTCACCGGGTCTGTTTTCTGACCATTGATCATGAAAGTTGTCAATGGGGTTTGATAGTTAGCTAGCACCATCTAATGAACTCTGGGCCACAACCAAAGCGCTCCAAGATTAGAGTCAGATATCTCCAGTCCATACTATCAAATGCCCGGGAGGCGTCCAGGGCTTCCACTGCAAACTCTTGTGGCGTCCTTCGCCCCGCGTCTATAATGTCTATTGACCTTCTTATATTATCCTGTGTGTGACGGTCCGTGATGAAGCCCGCTTGATCATCATATATGGGAGGATTTTCATTAGTCGGGTGGCCAATATCTTCGCATAAATCTTTGCATCAGTGTTCAATAGCGCTATGGGACGGTAGCTTGCATAGTTGCAGGGATCTTTTCCGGGCTTCAAGGGCAGTATTGTTGTGGACCTTTCCATGTTGGGTGTTACCATCCACTCTTCTGTGATAGTGTTATATAGCTTTGTTAATGGACCAAGTAATTGGGTACGGAAGGTTTTATAGTACCCGTTACTGAAGCCATCTGGGCCCGGAGTTTTATTTGACGGCAGAGCTGAGATAGCGTCACTGACCTCTTGAGCCAGGATCGGGCCTCCAAGGCTAATTCTGTCTTGTTCTGTTATTTGGGGCAGGGGTAGAGAGTTTATATAAGAGATTTGCTGCGTGGGGTCCAGTTTTTCGTTGCCTAAAAATGCCTCATGGAAACGTTTCATTATCTTTATTTTATCCGGCTCTGCTGTATGTGGTTTCCCAAGTTCGTCGTTCAATTGTACTATGTAGTTATGGCTTTACGTTTCCTCAGTTTTGCAGCTAGGAATCAATTAGCATTGCCCCGTGGATGTAGTAGGAGCAATGACTGGGCCATCTGGTCCGCTGTATGGTTCTCGAGCTGGGCCCTGATTTTCCGAAGTGCCTGCAGGGATTTCCTTGAGCGGCAAGCTTTGTGATGCATTTCCGCATTTTTCACCTCCGTTTCTAATCAGTGTCACCATTGCTCTTTCTCTATAGTATGCTGCTGCCTGTGACATAAATTCTCCCCTGATTACCGCCTTCCCTGCATCCCATATTGCCCCCCAGCTAGTTTCCCCATTATCATTTTCTTTAAAGTAATTGTTTATGGCGGTCTCGATGTGTGCTCTGAGTGCTATGTCTCTCAATAGAATTTCATTTAGTCTCCAGGGTGGTTTACTCTTGTGTTCTCTCGCCCTCCAGACTACTCCCACTCTCACTGGCGCATGGTCTGTGTGATAGTCCACCCCAATTTCTACCCCGGTTATTTGTGGGATTAAGGTAGCAGAGACAAGGATCATATCTATTCTGGAATAAGCCAGGTGTATCGCCGAATAGTGGGTATACGCCCTGCTGTCCCCTTGAAAGAATCGACAGGTCTCAATGACCCCCATTTCCCTGAAAAAAATCGACCCAATGCCCGTCTATTTTTCTGATCTGCATTCGTGGGAGGAAGCGTTTTATCCAGCAGTGGGTCCATAACGCAGTTGAAGTCTCCTCCAATAGTTAATTGGCCCTCGCACCAGCTACCCAATTTGACCAGTAAGTTTGTTATAAACACATCTTGGCGTTTGTTAGGAGCATATATGGCCAGGATTGAGTACACTCTACCTTTGATCAACCCCTTCAAACCCAGGTAGTGACCCTCCTTGTCTCCGCAGAGTTGGGTTTTTTGGAAAGCCAGGGCCCTACCAATTAGTATGGCCACCCCTCTATTTCCCCCCCCCCCCCCGGTAGATGCGAAGCATTGTTGCGGGAAAGACCGATGCGCCATGCACTTTTCATCTTTAGGGAGAAGGTGCGTCTCTTGCAAGATCCCTATTTCTGCCTGCATCTTTACCAGCCTATCGAGGATAACCCGACGTTTAATTGGAGAGTTCAATCCCTGAACATTCAGGGAGACTAGATTTGATTCAGCCATATATATTTAGAAGGAAGAGATTTGCAATTCTGGCATTGTGACAGGTTGCACTGGCGTTGTTTTCCCCCTTAACCATAAGGACCTTTCCAGAGCCCTTAGACTCACTTGCTTGTGCCGATCTCTGAAAACTTTTCCAACACCCTCCTTTAGTCACTGGACACATGAGTCTGCGCTTATGGAGTGTAGAGAGCGAGATCTTGGAACAATTTGACCTTATGGCTACTGATTGTCAGGTCAGTGCTAGATCTGGCGGCCTTCAGGATGTTTTCTTTTGTTGTAAATGAGGTGAGAGCCACCAGAACATCGAGGGCGGGCGCCAGGGTCATTCCTTCTAGGTCCAACTCTGTGTATCCTATCGAACCCTATTGATTCTGGTGCTGGATCCCGTAGAATGTTACTGAAGGCCAGTTGGAGTGTGACACGAAGGTCACTGTCCGGGATCGATTCGGGTAGGCCCTTGACCCGTATGTTGGATCGTCTCGACCTATTTTCAAGGTCCTCCACCAGTAGCTCAAGATTGTTTGTAGCGACGGCTATTTGGTCCAGTAAGAGGCCAGATTGCTTGGAGTCCTCAGTTAGGCTAGAGAGGCCATTTTCTACCGTGTCAACTCGGTCGCCAAGTTCGTTTACCTCTTTACGGATTTCCTGCAAGGAGGCTTTTATGTCTTCCCTCAGCTGACCTATCTGGGCTTGAAATGCTGTTGTCATTCTAGCCTCCATACCCTTCAGGTAAGCCAACAATTCCTCTTTGTCAGTATCCATGACTTTGAGGCGTTTTCGGGGCTAACTCAGTTGGTTCCGACTGCGCTTGCATAGAGGTCTGGTCCTGCTGCTTCGCCTGTCCCCAGTACTTAGCCAGTTGATTATCCCGTCTCCTTGGCAAGCATTTCGATCTCGGCGGGGCACTTTTGGTTCTAGTGCCCGGCATCTGAACCGGGATTTTGTCACGGGTGCTTAGCTATTCTCTTCTGAGTGTCCACTGCTAGGCGAGATCCTGATGGCACACACCTTTGACTAACAGGCTAGTAGAGGTGGGGGTGATTATTGCAGGCGCAAGGTGTGCAGTGCGCAGCCCCTCATGTTAATTTTCACCTGCCCACTGTGTTTCTCTGGCCTTCCTCCTGGACCCCCAGCGACTTGGGAGTATTTAGGGATGTGTGGGACAGGCGTAGCGTCTCTGCCAAGCGGGCCATGCCACCTAATGGGCTGATTAAGATCTCAACCCCCACCAATTATGCATTAACAGTTTCTCCTCCTCCTGGGGGGTGTATGTGAGCTTGCCAAGTTCCCAACAAGTCTGTCCAGCTAGTAGAGACACTTCTCACCTTGTCAGTCAGGGTGGTTGCAGTGTGCTGATCTCCGACATGAGACCGACTGTTCTTAAGTAGCGTTGCTCCGTCTGCATCCCACAGAGATCTCGTAGGGCCCCCACAGCCGGTCACAACCCCAATGGGAAACCAGTTCCAAGCTGATTCCGCGTACCTCTCACTCCCCGGGGCACTCCCCTCACCAGATCACAGTGCTACCTTCTTCACACCATCAGAAGGGTCGGCGCGGTATGAGCCCTGTTACCTCCGTGCCGCAGACGCAGACCAGCCGGGTCGCCCCTCGGGTCTCACCAACGTCTCCCCCGACGTGTGAGTTCTTCCATCAGCACGGGGGTGGGGGGGAGAGGCCCGCAGTCCAGTCTAGGGGAGACCAGCTCCAAGCCGATCCCACGTACCTCTCACTCCCCGGGGCGCTCTCCTCACCAGACCACAGTGCCACCGCGGTCCGGAGGGGGGAGGGAGGACCGCGTCCTAGCACCACCAGCTTCTTCACACCATCAGAGGGGTCGGCGGGTTATGAGCTTCGTTATATCCGTGCCATAGACACAGTCCAGAAAGCTCCATCCCTCTCCGGAGCCGCTCCGCTTGGCCAGAGGCGGCAAGATAGGCTGAGTCGCCCCTCGGGTCTCACCAGCTTCTCCCCGACGTGCGAGGTCCTCCATCAGCGCAGGGGGGGGCCCTGCAATCCAGCCGCTTCAATCCCCAGGTAACCTGTCCCCCACCGCACGGCAAGGGGCAAGGTGGTGCCCCGCACGACCCTGCAGCAACTACCAAGGGGGAGGGGGTAGGGGAGATGGCGCGGCCGTTGGGGGCGCGGGATCCAGGCTTTGGTTCCACTCAGCAACCCCTGTCCAATCAGTCCCGGCACGGGTAACTCCGCAGTTTTGTGCTATGCCAGCCGTTCCACACGTTTACAGGTGCCGACACTGCAACTGCTTAAGCTTATGTGCACCTTTTTATATTTTTTAAAACATTTTTTAATTTTATTTTTAAAAAAACCAAACAAAACACCGCACAATACAACTGTTTCCGCATGTAAAAGCATCATCAAACCATCATATTACATAACATAATTCCCCAACTCCCTCCTCCCCCCTTCAAACTAGAGCCGGCTCCTCTGCGTCGTCTACTGGAGCACTATCGGGTGGCGCAGTGCTTATGTGCTCATCGTCCGAGTCCTCAGATTCATTATGACCCTGGTGTGGATTAGCCATAGAGGCCACCAGTTGCCGCCAGGCCAGCATGGGCCCTATTTACTCCTCACCCCCTCTAGTGACTGCTTCAAACCATACTACGGATTCCGCCTCCGCCCACCTCAAGAGGTCCGCCCACCATAGCTTCACCCTGGGCCTGTGGGCCGCCTTCCAGCTCATAGCAATCCTGCGCTTGGCCAGAACATAAGCCAAATCCTTCATCTTGCTTGTGTGCCTTAAGTCCCGGGGTCTGGGAAAGATCCCAAGCATACATGACCAAGCTGATCCTACGTCCAACACCACTCCCCCACCAGCCAGTTTCATTTTAACCTCCTCCCAAAATCTGCACACTTCCGGGCAGGTCCAAAACATGTGTAGTAGCCCCGCTTCCACCTCCCCACACCTGGGGCATTTCTGCGTAACCGAGCCTCCAAACCTTGCAATCTTCTGGGGAGTCAGATAAGCCCTGTGAGTAACATACCGCTGGAGTTGTTGGAGTCTCGCGTTTCGAGACACCTTTTTATGATACCTCTGGACTCTCTCCCACTGCCCGTCCGTCATGGGTCCACCCACCTCCTCCTCCCAATCCTGTCTCAATTGGAGCAACTCCTTCCCAGCCTTCGCTTTCAGGAGCTCGTATATCCTCGATATTTCGTGCCCGCCCTCTGAAACATCATACATGGTTTCCAGGGAGGCATCAGGGTCATCTGCCAATGCCGTCTCAGGCCATCTCTCTCTTACCCGTTTCACAAGCCTAGCGTAGGTTATGTATTGGCCTCTGTGCACCCCGGTCTCGTCTTGCAGCCTCTGGAAGTCCAATGCCTCCCCTGCTTGCCATATGTCCCAAAGGGTGGCCAGGCCCACTGATTCCCAATATCTACGGACTGACTCAAATAATTGAGGGTCGTCACCACACAACGCCACCAGTGGGGCCTGCTGGGAGAGCGGCTCCGACTCACCCATCATCTCCATGTTCTGTGCCAGACCTCCCATCCCAGCCTCAATAGCCGCCCCCTTCCCATCAGTTTATCCTTTTGTAACCACACCACTTCCCTCAGGAAGTATGGGGCCGAGTCTTCCCGCAACAGCCTAGATTCCGCCGAATCTTCATCTGACAGCCACCTGGCCACATACAGCAGCTGCCCCGCCAGATAATAAAGTTCAAAGTTTGGCAAGCATATGCCCCCCTTATCGCACGGGTTCTGAAGTTTCCACAAAGCCACCCTGTTTCTGGAGTTACCCCACACGAAGCCCCTGCACATACTGTGGAGTCGCACAAATAGGCTCCTGGGAATCAAAAACGGGACATTCACAAAGAAATGCAGGAGTCTGGGCAGGACCACCATTTTAAGCAAGGCTGCCCTCACCCATCATGGACAGGGGCAATCTAGACCAAAATACCATGCTGTTCCTGACCCCTTCTACGGCTCTCTCTGTATTATGTTTGTGCTCCGCCTCAATCTTGTGGTAGATACTTACTCCCAAATACCTAAATGTCTCGGTCTGCCATGGTATTGGCAGGATAGGCAGCCTTTCCAACGGGACATTCTTATATCTGCCCAGGGGGAACTGACTAGACTTTCTAGGGTTCACTGATATGCCTGAGAGAGTGGCGTAGCGGTCCAGCACCTCCAGTACATACTGCAGGTTCTCCTCCGGATAACGCAAATAAAGGAGCATATCATCTGCATACAGTGATATCAGGTGTCTACCGCTCACTGTGCTAATACCCACCTCCCCGTACTGTTGCCGCAGGCATATCGCCAACGGCTCTAGTGCAAGTATGTATAACATGGGTGACCAGGGGCATCCCTGCCTGGTCCCCCTGCTGAGTTGCCAGACATCAGACTATGGCTCCTGTTTTGACTCTCGCCATCGGGGTGCTATACAACAACTGGACCCACCTGATATACCCAGGTCCCATACCGTATCCCCTTAGGGCCGCTTTCAGCCAAGGCCATCGCACCGAATCAAAGGCTTTAACAGCGTCTAGCGACACGATAGCCAGCTCGCCCAGGTCTTCCTCAGTTTGGTCAATAATGTGGCGCAGCCTCCTATGGTTATCAGTAATGTTTCTACCTGGGACATAGCCCGTCTGATCTGGGTGTATCAGTTTACCGATCACCTTCTTCAACCTATTAGCCAGCACTGCCGTGAGTATTTTTCTGTCCTGGTTGAGCATGGACAAAGGTCTATAGGACCCGCACTCCGCGACCGGTTTACCTGGTTTCAGTAGTGGGATAATCACGGCCTCGCGAAGGGACAATGGAAGTTCTCCCTGCTCATAGGCCTCATTAAACATGGCAAGCAGTGGCTGAAGCAGCTCCTGCTTATATGTCTTGTAAAACTCACTGGGCAGCCCATCCGACCCAGGCGCTTTACACGTGGAGAGGTTCCGGATCACCACCTCCAGCTCGTCCGAGGTGACAGGGGCGTCTAACTCCTCACGTTCTAGGTCATCCAGGGTGGGCAGCTCAATATCCTCTAGTGTGTTCAGTATATCTTGGCACATATCCTCCCCGGTGTCCTCATACAAGTGTTTGTAAAACTTGAGGAACTCCTCGTTCACCCCTTCCTGGGTGTTGCAGATGCGACCTCCCTCACCGCTAATCTCATTGATCACTAACCGGGGGGTCTCACTCTTGTACAGCCAGGCCAGCAATCTGCCTGGCTTGTCGCCCCCAGCGTGTAACCGCTCCGTATATTTCTTGTAGTTTAATCTACACAGTCGATCCCAGAGTGCGCTACAGGCTAACTGAAGGTCTTTTACCTTTGCTCTATCATCATGGGCGGCGTCCTCGCGTCGTGCGAGGCTCTCCAGCTCCCTTTCAGTGTCCTGAAGTTCCCTTTCGATACCCCCTTGGAGCCCTTTAGATTTGGAAATGGCTACTCCTCGCACCACCACCTTAAAGGCCACCCACAGCGTCCCCACAGAGCACAAGCTGCCCGTGTTTATCTCAAAGTATTCCTCGATGGCATCCCTCAAATCCTCCCGGAACCCCTCATCCTGCAGTGCCTCTGTCCTAAGTCTCCATGTTGGGATCCGAGGCCTGGGGGGTTGGTGTCGCCATTCCACCACCAGAGGCGAATGGTCAGATAATACCCGGGCTTTGTATTCCGCTCCCACCATTTCTCCCGCTATCTCAGCTGCCACAAACACATAATCTAGCCTTGTGTACAAGTCATGTGGCGCTGCGTAGTGCGAGTACTGCTTATCCGTGGGGTGGAGTCGTCTCCACACATCTTCCAGGCCAAGGTCTCCCAACAATGTCCCAAGCGCTTTGGCCGCCGGTGACATTTTCCCGGTCCTATCAACGGACCTGTCCATTCTGGGATTCAGGGTGCAATTGAAATCCCCACCCCACACCATCGCACCCCCAGCCAGGGGGCCAAGTTTACCATAAAGGGACCTAAAATAAGCTGCAGTCTCGTGGTTGGGGGCGTACAGATTTAAGATGTGCACTTCCCTGTTTTCCAAGAGCCCTGTTACCGTCACCATTCTGCCTTCCGGGTCTACCGTTGAGCTAAGCACCTGAAACGGCACATGCGGCGCCACCCAGGTGATAACCCCTCTAGCGTACGCTGTGTACGTAGCACCCACCGCATTACCCCTCCATTTCTTCTTGACCACCTCCAACTTCTCATTGGTGAGATGAGTCTCCTGTAGCAGGGCTATGTCAACACGCATCCTTTTTAAATACAGCATTACTTTATTCCGTTTCAGATAACTATTGAGGCCCCGTACATTCCAGGTCACTATACGGAGATTACCCGATGCCATCTATTCGGTCTGTTCCCAACCCCCCCTCCCCTTAATGCTCCCTTTAACGATCCTCTCACCGGCTCTCTCCTTTCCCTTTCCCAACAAATCCCCCCCCCTCCCTGTTTCTCAACTTCTCACCACAGCACACAACCCAACCCCTCCCCCCACCCTACCCTTCCCCAACAAATGCCCAGTTCCATCCCTGGATCTCAGGCCCACCCGCATCTGGTCCTGTCTCGTATACGAGGACTAGGACCCCGCGGGGCGTCACCGATCTAACAGTGACCTAACTAAATATACAGCTATTGGGATCAGGGGGTGCCTCCCAGGAGCTCCCAAGTATTTATTTCAGGGGAAGTGCATCTAACAGGTCCAGCCGGCTGACACCATGACTCACTTCCCAGGAGCATTATACAACTCTATATTCAAGTCCCAATGTCTTAGCTATGTCACCCCGGGTGCCGCAACAGCATGCTACTTAGCTTCCGTGGCTTCCCTCTGGGCATCCGATTCCTGAGGTCGGCCCTGCATGTCCAGCCAATCCATCGCCTCGGACGGCGTCTCAAAGAAAAGGGATCTGTTCTGATAGAACACTTTCAGCTTGGCCGGATAGAGCAACATGTAACGATGGCCAGCTTCTTTCAGTCTTCTTTTCACCGACCCAAAGTTCATCCTACTACGCTGTACAAGCAGCGTATAGTCTGGGTATGCCGTGATCCTTGCTGATCCTCTCTCAATCGTTCCTCCCTTGCGAAAAAATTCAAGGATCTTCTCCCGATCCCGGTAATTCAGGATCTTTGCAATCATCGGTCGCGGGGGGGCTCCTGGGGCCGGTCTCCTTGTCAGGGCACTGTGCGCCCTCTCCACCGCGAACCCCTGGGTCAACACCCCTCCCGTTATCTCCTGCAAAAGCAAGGTTTCCACGTATTCTGTGGGGTTTGGCCCTTCAATTCCTTCCGGTAGACCCACTATACGGATGTTATTGCGCCTAGCGCGCCCCTCTGCTTGCTCAGCTCTATCTTTCAGATTTCCCACACGTTGCACTAGGGCATGTAGCTCCTTTGCATGCGCGGTGCACGCCTCCGCAGTCGGGGCCATCTCCTTCTCCAGGGCCCTGGTGCGTTCCGCGATTGTCCGCACATCCTGCCGCAGCAGGTTCACTTCCTCTTGGACCGCTCCGATCTTGAGGTCCAAACCCACCTGCAGTTCTTTCATGGCAAGGCCCAACTTCGTCTCCCAGGCCATCTTTAAATCAGCGATCGCAGCTAGCACCTCCTGGATCGTGCCCGGTGTTTCCGCCGCGGGGGTCTCTTTACTTTTGCCCCCTTCCGCTCCTGGGGGCGATTTGGCATAGGCCTCCATCGTGGGCTGCTTGATCCTGGGACTGACCACTTTGGAGGACATCCTACTGTGTCAACGGGGCGGAAGCCTTTCGTGCTTCTCACCACCCCAATGACCTTGTGGTCACAAGTCCAGCGATCCAGACGTGCGCTTGTTACTCCGCTCACACTCAGAGTGGGCTCTGTCCTCACCCGTACACGTGCACCCGTTTGAATTGGGTGCGTGTGGGCCTTGGCGCCTATCAAGTGTCCCTACTCCGGTGCATCTCCTCTCCGATCTGGGTTTGGGCTTCCAGTTCTCGCCCTGATTATGTCCCCTCTCTAGGTTTCGGGACCAGGCAATCAGTCTAGTGCCCCCGGCAAGGGAACGGGGGGTCTTTCTGGTTGCTGTCGGATCCCGGAGTGTCCAGGGATTACTCCGGTTCCAGCCTCCTTCCTCAGCACCTGGGTCTCGGCCCAGCCTGCCCAGTTGTCCCCTGGGGCCCGCACTCATGGATCCCCCCCCTGGTGCCGGCCTCAGGTACCGGCAATTAGGGGTTTCCGTCGGCCACCAACCTGCCCGAAATCCACCAAAAAGTTCCAGGCGCGCTGCGCCCACTGTCCCGCCGTCTCAGCTTTAGTGGCGGCGGTGCCTCCGGGTACGCCTCATTCCCGGGACCCCCCGTTCAGGCCTTGTAGGGAGCGCCCCGTTCCGGGGACTCCCCCGCCCCGATCCAAGGTCACAGCCCAATCCGCTCAGGCGTTCACCAGGTCCTACACCCGTGGGCTCCCTCACGATCGTCAGAGTTCGGCCCCCGTCCTCCAGCCCATCTCCTGCCTCCTCTCCGCTATGTGGCCCGGGATACGGCCGGTTGGCCCGGGGTTTGCTGCACCCGCTGCCCATCCGCAATGATCGCCTTGGCAGGGCACACTGCCTCGGCACCCCACAGTGGGGTGAGAGATGCAGGTATGGTCTCTCACCCTGTGTCCTGGATATCCCGGGCTTCTGTGCGCGTCCCTCCGTTCTGCTCCAGTCGGGACCCAAATCCAGCTCACGGGCCGGGCATCCTCAGAGGTCCGATGTCCGGGCGGGCTCGTCTCCCTCCGCCTTCGCTTCTCTCGCGGCTGCGAAACTTCTCCCAGGCCCCCTCCAGCTGGGTGCCTAGGGTCGCAGACCAGCCAGGTTGCTCCAGGGATCCACCGTTGCCGCGACTGCAGTCTCAGCTTCACCAGCTGGTGTGGTGGCGGCGACCTCGCGGCTACTTTATGGCCCTTTGTTCTGCGTCGGCCATCTTGCTGGCCTCCAGGTCTCGGGTTCCCTGCTAGTATTTCGATCGTCGTAGCTTCCTCGTCCCGCTGCGTTTCGTTCCTGTTTTGCGCTCGGTGCAGACACCATCCATTCATTCATTCATGCATCTGCAGGTGTGTTGCCAGCAAGCTTTATTTCCCTAAAAGCATGCGTTTTTCCCCAAGGATCAATGTCGGATCAGGGGAGCTCCTCTAGAGCACGTCCCTCCACGTGGCCATCAAGCCACGCCCCCCTACTTATGTGCACCTTTCGAAACATTTATATTATTCGCCGGTGCGGAGCACAGAGGACGCGCATCCACTTCAGCAGGCGGCCATCTTGGAATCCCTCTATTGCACCTTTTAAAATGAGTGTTCGAATCTCTTCTTGTGGAAAGGCAAGGTGTTTTTGAGGCACTCTCCTGCATGTTGGTGATGCGCAGCTTTGGTAACAGTTCTACACAATACTCTTCTTTGACTTTACTTAAGACGCACTGCAGCTATTCGCTGCAATGAGTGGGTGTATGTTGTTACCCGACACCCTACTGGGGTATGTGAGGGGTCAGAAATCGGATGCAGAAAATTTCATAAAGGTTTTTCCCAATTAGCCATTTTATTATCTTAAAAGGGTGTGATAAATGCCTCACTATCACTAACCTAAAGAGGATTTCCCTGCATAACCAACGAAGATTAAAGGAAAACACTAACAAATGGAATCTGTTCTCATACTTATACATACATCAAACTCATAAAGGTATGATATGGCAATTCAGGTTTAACAAAATAACAGTTATGCTTACACATAAACCTTATAACCAGGTATCCTTGTAGCCAGAGTCAGATCCCCTTCCCCAGGTTTAAAGCAGGATTTTCCAGTTCAGAGTGTGAAATAAGAAAGTTCCTTTTAGTAGCCAAGATGTGCTCCAAATACAAAACAAAGTTCTTCTCACTCCAAAAGTCTGTCACTTGACCTTTGACAAAGTTTACACAAAACAAAAAAAGTCTTTGTCTTTACACTTAGTTAATATTTCAACTTCTCCCCCTGGAGAAACAACACTTAAAACAATTCTGCATCAACAACAATGTTTGTCAGAATGATGTATCCATAATCTCCTCCTTGAGAAATGAACACTTTTACAATTCTTCCTCATCAACAACATCATGTCAGGATGGTTTTTCCACAATTCATCAAACATATTAGTGGCCTTGCCACTTACTTTGTTTAACAGCCTTCCACCACAATGCTGTACTTCAAGGTTTTTTTTCCTGGTCCACTAACCTTCCAGGACTACTACTAAAAATCCCTTTCTGGTATACTCGCCTGCCAGGATAACCACTCCTAACACTATTACAAGGACTATGTGGTGAGGCTTGCTTCAAACCTTTAAAAAGGTCTTTGACTTTCAACAACATAGGATTCACAACTCCTTCTGTAAGGAAACAATACACATTGGTGCAGTTTATTCCATTTATTCATTTGCCACATCCAATGCAGGTTATGTTCCTCTCATCCTTGATAACTATCACAAGGAGGGCTTCTCTCCTACCACTTTTGATTTCCTCTGTTACATTAAGTAACTGTTGACAAGGTTTCTTCATACTTGCCCCTTTTGTCGGTATCTTGCTTATCTATTCTCTTCTTGGATTAATGATTACAATCTTTCTGCAATATTGTTCTCTCTTTGCTTTGCCAATGTTGGTTATAGTTTTCCTTAAGTATTACCCCCTCTTTACTTTGCCAATGCAGGTTTCCATCGTGGGTCAACAGTGCCCTCTCTCTGCTTTGGCAATAATAACTGTAACCTTTCTTTTCTTATCCTCTTTCAAAGTTCTTATAATGCCAATACGACTTTATTGCATTAGTTCGGTATTCAAAATAATCATTAGCAGCCAGTGGTCAACTACGGACCATTTCGGGATTACCTAATAAAGGTAAACATGCCAGTCTCTTTATACGCGTCCGCTCGATCTGCTGCCGCGGCTAGTCCTACTTCTTCTGATGCTTCCTGAACGACGGACTGCTTCGCTCACATTCCCGATTTTCCTACTCCTCGTGCAATCCGGTGGAGTCTAGGGAAGGATTTTAGAGGAGGTAATGTTTTATTCTTGGCGTCATAGCTCAAAACTAAGGGAGAATCATAAGTATAAGACACTAAGGTACTAATGTTTGGATTAGTCATAACGGTTTTTACTAACAAGGTGGGTAGTTTTAAGAAGGGAAGTCTCACTCTGGCAACAAGCCATTAGATATTCCGGCATCATCGAAACCTCTTCCTTTGAAGAGTAATATTGCGTCTCTCCTAAGAGTCATCCCATTCCCTTGGGGCCCTTCTCCAAGGTGATCCACCAAGCTAATACCACCCCCAGGGTTAGGATCAGGTAGCGGCTGCCTTCCCCTGGCCACCTGGGTGGAAACATTAGGCATGGATTCTGTGAGGACTCTGCAGGATTCATCACAGGTAAGATTGAAAGGGACCACTACAGGGGGGCATTTTGGAGGTGTAGCCGGCGCTCTGGGGGTTTGGTCTAGGACACGTGCGCTGTCTCTACGTTGATGATGTTGGGCTCTGGTGTTCCCTGGTGTTTGACCTCATGAACCAGAGAACCGTGAACTATCCGATGGGTAGCTCTGGTGGCTTGCCAAATGGCCAATTGGCTGGCCACGAAAGGAACGCCCATCGGCAGAAATTAACGTTTGTTGAAAAGTTCTTCCTGTACTCTGCCCTAAACCTTCATTGGTTTCATGCTCTTTCAAGAACTTCATCGACTGACTTTACAAATAAATAGTCCTCTTCTACTGGTTTATCAAGTAAACTTGCATGAGATTCCGTTTTACAACCCCGACCCCCCAAAGCCAAGCATCCTTCCAGATTTCTCTTGTGTATTCGTAATGACGGCAATGGTCCACTGCTTGCCCTCATTAATTGTTTTTGGCATGTCTGACTTAAGTTGTTCTGGGACTTGGTTGTTATGTTTGTCTAACTCGTTTCATTGGTCCCCATTATATCTCGCCCTAAGAGCTGTGGCATTAGATATATGAAGTTCATATGCTGCAGAAGTCTCACTCATTCTCCCAAAAGCATAGAATACACTACTCGCCTTATCTGGAGGCTATTTGCTAGTGGGTAAAGGTGTACCACCCCTTTTTCTTGCAGTGATGACAACCTGAGAGTCCTTTTTAAAATGACCTTCCACATAAAACGGATCAATTGGAGCAGGTTTATATTCTGTCTCCATTCTGGGGATAACCGGTTTAGTCTGCACTGGGATAATTAGACAAGGTGTTATTCCTTCATGTATACTTTTTAGAAGAATGATGGACTGTGAAACTGGCTTTTTCTCTTGAAATATATCCTCAATGAATTCTGTTTCAGCTTCAGATTCATGACTACTGTATTTTTCTGCTGCTCTCTTTAACTTAATCCTCTGTAGGAGACAAGGTTTTTGGAGTCTGGGGAAGGTATGTCAAGGTTATCATTAAAATTATTTCTTCTGTATAGTCAGTGTCTGAATTTAGGTCCTCTTCCTCTAGAAAGGGCAGATCTTGCTGAATGCTTCCTTTTTAAAAGGGTAGACTCCGCTGAAATCCCTGTTTTTCTCTTTTTTGGAAGGCATTAATAAAGGACTCCATTTTAATCATGATATTGCTGATTCTTTCCTTATACCATGCATTGCCTTCACTTTGCTGTGTAGGAGTTGTAATTAGTGCAGAGCCTTCCCAGAATAACCCCACTGATGCCGATGCAAAATAACACCCTTTTCCTGCATAGTCTGCATAGTGGAAAAAAGTGTCCCCTCCCCTTCTATTCACATAGATGAGGATAGAGATTTCGGTGTGAAAGATTCTTTGGGTGTTATTTGGTAAATGTCCTTAGCTTTATGCTCTGTAGTAGACTTATATTCTGTGCTCTAATTTGAACTGTGCTCCGCTATCTATGTTTTGCTTTTTGCCACATGCGCCTGATGTTCGACTGCCAGCTTAGGGTAGACCGCCGAAGTAATTTGCTCAGACATTAACTTTGGGTGGGCTGTATCCGGCATAACTTTGGCTGGCATTTCTTGTGCTGCCTTAAGAACACTTAAGATACCGTCACAGCACAACTGAATGTCCTCCTTTTGGAGCTGCGGGCCAGGTATAAGGAAATGTTTGCTGTTTTCCTCTCTAGTTTGCTTTGCAAGGCATCACTTTCAAAGGAGATGCATGTTCTTCAGCCTCAAAATCTTCAGCGGTAGTTTCACCCAATAAATTGCCTGCATACCCTAATCTGCCCACAATTTTGTTTTCTGCTTGTTTTGTGTTTTCGGTTTGAAGAGCGTATACTCTCGACACAGACTTGAAAGGCAACTGTTGCACACACGATAAAGGTCCTTCCAAGGGTGCTTAAAAGTGTTTCACGACGGACAGAATTTAAATGGAGTATTCTCCATGAGTGCCGCAGAAAACGAGCGAGCTACAGAGTTAAACTATGGGGTATTGAGCCATTTTATAACATCTTTTTGGTCCCCTCCCACTCTCCCTACTGTTAGCCCTTTGGCAGGATGATTGATCAACGTCGGCTGCGCCATTTGACACAATGCCAATGAGAAGTGTGTTGGTGTTGATTGGCCTTCATGGAAATACAAGCATTTCACTATCTAGAACTAATTGTAAACTGTGTTTTGCATCTAACCTGATGGCGGAAAAGAAACAAGCCTGGGACATTGATGCGTGAGAGAGCATGGGTACCTGTTCACGTAAGGTTGGGAAAGTCTAACACGCATGTCACTATTCAACACCACCTTTTTAGAATTTGAAAAACAAGATGTAATATTCTGCACCAATCACTAGATGGTGGCCTATGCAAAGCATGTGAATCGAAGCAGATTCGCAAGCCTCAGAAATACACACACACACACACACACACACACACACACACACACACACACACACACACACACACAATAGGGGGTGGTTGTCGCCCTATAGTTAAGGTGAAACCTATGAACCATTGACATTTGCAAACATTCTATTGCTGTTAAATTGTCTCCTTGGACAAAAACGGATTAAATTTACCAAAGAAATTGTCTGGCACAGGGTCCCCCCCTAAACTGTTCCATTTGGGGCAAATTCGCCAAACAGTAATCATAGAAAACAAAGTGGTTTTCCAAACGAACCCATTTATTTTCCCCACAGAGAAATAATGTGCATCCTTTGAACAAATGCCCGGCGAAAACCACTGGACTGATTTGTGCCAGATAAGTAACAATTTAGGCTCAAAGCGCAGCATATATTCCTTTTAGTGGTTGGGGTCAACATGTTCAGTAGTCTCTTAGACATTTGAAGGAGATGATATTTGGAGGTGGGAAAGGGGAGGTCTTACAGGTATGGGTGGATAGGGCGAAAGAAGACCAAATATTGTGTTTAACACTTTGGGAGGGCTAGGGGGGTTTTCTTAGTAAGATAATGTTATCCTAATGCAGGATGTACTGTCAGTAAAGAGTGAGATTAATGCTGTAACGGAAATGAGTCATGGGAATAAACAAGGGGAAAAGTACATTAGGAGAAGGACTGGGGTTATACTGACTTCAGCGGGTATGCTGGAGGACACGAAAAGGAGGAAGGCACAAGCAGAGAAGGACAATTACTGGGAAGATGACATTTGTCTTCTGAAGTTTATGAATGTGCTTAGATTGACATGCTTTGCTTAGACTAACAAGCAGTACCAGGAGGAGACGGGTGAGTTGAGGGAACAGCAGCACAAAGGTTGGCTATTTTAAGTACAGTTCAACCCACTTATGAATCAGCTCCTGACTGTGCATACGGTAGTGTGTGTGAACGTATGGATGACGCTCCATATCGGTGCTTTACAAAGGTCTTCTAATGGAATATTTGCAAAAAACACTAGCATAGCACCTGTGCTGCAAGTGGAGTGAGGCCTTGGTGGGGTTGGCAGTGTTTTATGCGTCTTGACTGAATATACTTACAATCCATCTTGCAATGGTAGTTTTAGCGACTGGATCTCACGCTCTCTACATGTAGCAAAAGAGAAAGAATTGACTGGTTTTATTCATTTCCTTCGTTTTGCTAAGGTAGAAAATTACCACTCTTCTGACATCTAAAGTGTGAAGCGCTTTTCACCCCTACTTTGTGTTTTGGGGGGACAAAGTTGTAAATTCAATTAATTAACATGAAATTGTGAAAGGCACTTTGGTCAAAAAAGCAGGTGTCCTCTTAATACCACATTATGTTTATGAATAGTGACAAACAGTCTGTAATTCATCAATTCGTCTGATGGACGTTATGGCTATGAGGATATTACCTTTAAGTTTAAGTACGGTCTTTAGATGATGCCCTATGAATTGGTTGAAAAGGAGACTGCATGAGTCCTTGTAAAACTGTAATTCGATCCCATCCAGGTGGAGGGGGAGCGATTGGTGGGTATAAATGCTTGACCCGTGTAATAAAGTGACTTCTTGAGGCAAGTCCTTAAGTAGTTTATTCCGTTACATGGTAAATCAGGTTTCATCAAGAGTAAGGACAAAGGAGCAGTGGTCTTATGGAGAGCCCACTAACTCCCACCATCCAGGCTACATTTCACCAACTGCTGGGTTGAAACTCTAGGACAAACACAAACATTCTACACACACTCACATAACATTCTCTAATGACATCACAGCATTCATGCAGGCATCCATGGGAGACAAGCTATACCAACCCCCTCCATAAAAGCGTTCACAACGGGCACCTTCCACCAGGACAACTCGTGTTGTGACAGTGTATGTTGTCAACGCTGCAAAGTGGACCTTAAGTAAATTGTAGGCTAAACCAGAGTCAACTTAAGTATAGCAGATATGTTACAATATCTGCTGGTCCAAAGTTAATTGGGTAATGTTAGATTTGGAACACCATATTACTAACTGCTTCCACTTATTGTAACAGAAGTGTCTGGTGTTAGGATGTATAGCCTTCTTTAAAATATCCATGCATCTTTCAGGCAACTGTAAATGGCCAGACTCGGACTTCAGGAGCCATACCGCCAAGATCTCAGTGTGTGGGATTGGGTGAGATACTTGCCCCTGCTACTCTGTTAATAGATTGGAGGTGGGAGTATCACATGTATAATGCTCACATTGGTACAATGAAAACTAATGTTCGGTGTTGGTGTATCAATTTGTGCACTATTTTATGGAGTAGGTAGGGGTTGGGGAGTTAGGGGAGAAGTGTAAGTTAATATCCCTAACCACTTAATTCTTAGTGTGTTCCATAGTGACCCTTTATGCAGGGACCTGGATGCAAAGGTTGGGCATTGGGTGTTCCGGGCTGTTGCTAATACATCCACTGAAGACCGCTCCACAATGCAAAGGTCTGTTTGAGTGGGTTTATGTTAATTTGCCACTTGTGTGTCTGTATGAGCACTCTGCTTAGGCTGTCTGCCAGGGCCGCTGAAGGAGGATCTTGCTCCTGGTACACCAGTGCCAAATCTATTTTGCGAGTAGCGACAGGGTTCTTGAGTGTGTTCCACCCTGCTTGTTTATATAAAACATGACAGTGGTATGGTCTGTATTGGTGAGAACACTTGCTTTGAAGTTGTGCTTGGAATGAGTACAGTGCTATCTTCATTGGCAGGAGTTCCAACTCATTTATGTTTTTTTACGTATAGCTGTGTTCATGTACCCAGGGACAGTGAGTTTTTGACACAGTCCACTCTGAAGGGTCTGTAGTGATGGTTATCTGAACTAGCAGGCTGTTGAAAGGAAGGCCTTCCCTTTAGAAAGTGTGCTACTGCCCACCAATGCAGACTCTCCGCAACCTTGCACGTCACTACCACTAGATCGTCCTAGCTGCCAGACACTCTAGTCCATTGGTCTGCAAGCTACTGCTCTAGAGGGCGAATTATGTAAATATATGAAGGCATCATTCCAAACAGCTTCTTTACTTTACAGACCGTTCTCGGAGCTCCAGCTAGATAACAGGTTATGTGGGCTAAAAATGCTTGCACTCTTTCTTGTGAGGGATAGGCTATTGCCGGTTGCCCGTTTAAAATTCCCGGAAGAATTGTTTGGCCTGTAATGGTATGAAACTTGACTTGGCCTCATTGATTGAAAAGCCTAAATGGTGCAGAAGGTCCTCGTTTTATTTTAGCATTCTGCAAGTAAAGAGCATCTGTTTCTCTTGTTTTTGTAGCCAATCCTCCAGATAAGGGTAAACAGAAATATTCTAGCAGCAAAGGTGTGCCTCCACCACCACCACCACCACCATCACGACCACAGTGAGTACCTTCGTAAACACACGATGCGCTAGTGAATAAACCACCTACTCGGTCCTCAAAGTGCTACAAACCGACAGTGATCTGGCACCCAGTCAGTTTGATGAATGCAAAAAAGCGGTTTGGAGAAGTTCGGAGAGAGTGCCAAAAAAGAAACACTGCAGGTCCTGGTGGTTCAAAGGCAATCGACTGGTGTTCGAGTAAGGACCACCTGGATGGGGGCAATACACTCCTTGAAGGCCTCCCGTCCTCCCTTGGCCACTGAGAAGTGTCCTACACATGGCTGCACGCCCCATCAAGGGTCTACGCAGATACAATCACCTCACCCTGGCCCTCATCGACCTTGACTGGCACCCACTGCACGCACAAATCAACTTCAAGTCTTGCTGCATGATCTATAAGGCAGTCGCACTGTAGTCACCCAGCTACCTCGCAGAGAAACTCAGCAACTCCGGCAGACAGTGCACCACCAGAAGCCAGTACACGTGCAGACTTTTAATCTGCCTCTGCAAAAAGGAAAGGACCAGAAAACAAGCCTTCTCTACCTACGCCCCAAGACTATGGAACCTCCTCCCCGTCGGCATAAGACTCGCCCCCATGCTCCTAAAATTCAGAAAAGAACTCCAGACCCACCTCTTCAAGGAGTCTCTCCTCCTCAGCACCTAGGCCATCACGTCGCCCATTGCGCCACCCGACTCACTAGACGTTGCTCACCCCTCTACTCCCCGCCACTCGGTACAGATGTACCCCCTCCTCTGTGCCCCTCTGTAAGCCCTCCTGCCCACTGTATATCTGTTCTGTTACCTCTGAAAAGCATGCGTTATATATCTGTATTGGTGTATACCTCTGTAAAGTGCTCCGCTGCTGCTCGAAGATGGATCCGTGCTCAATAAATACAATGATAATAAAAGTGGCAGAATACAGGAATGCAGCAGCTTTGGCTACTTCTGGTACTGCAATTCCAGGGGCTCAGGAACAAAACTGGTCCTTTTCCTCTTTACTATCAGTCCAAGGAGGCTAACTAGTATCAGCAGAAGGCCCTATTCCTCCACTGAGGATCTTGGGTATCTGTGCAGCTGGCAAGGAATGCAGCTTTTGTTTCAACAGCAGGTAACTCCCAATGATCCCTCCGGATGGCTGGAAGAGGGCTTTGGAAATGATTTCTCTCTCAACAATTTTTCTGTCCTAAAGATTTTAAGATGTATCAAAGAACGACTGGGAGACCCCTTCGATATAAAGGAAAAAGGCCACACGAATGAAGAATGCCTTACAATCATCTAAAGCTTTTCATAGAAGTCGTTAAGGAGGTACAGGTGCAAAACGCCATAGCTCCAGTTCTATTATGTAGGGTAAACCTGGGAATTTCCTGGTACCCAAACAAGACAAGGCAATAAGGGGAGTACTAGTTCTCCGGCCAGCAAACAAGTATGTAAAACAATAAAGAAGACCAACATGGCAACATTGGACATGTAACATACATGCCATCTGTGAAGGGTGTAGAGGTCCTGGCTTAATAATAACATGATCAGCACATTGTTACGCTGTTCTACTGATTACCTCCCTTTTCAATAGACAGAATTTGGGAGTGGGGGAAAAAAGTCCCTTAGACTGAAGGACCTATTAATTTGACAAGTAGATCATTATCAATAAGCAGCATTCAAAAGGAGTCTCTTCTAAATCATTACTGTTGTACACGTATCAATAATAAACAGCATTCCTCTGCCACCACAAGCAACCCATTGAAAATAATTATTTTATTTAACTTACCAAACATCCACACATCACTAGCTGAGGTAAAACGTCTAAAGTTGATGGACTCTGGTGCCATCCATTTGATGGGTAATTTACCCTTGGAAGCTGTAAAGATACAAAAAAATATATTGTTAAGTGGAATAATTGGAGCATGGCACAAAAGGTAGCAGATTTGAGATGACTGCATATCTTTAGTGCCAAGGTACCTTGAACTGGTATTGTAGACAGATTTGATCTCATTAAGTGTGCTATAATGTTTTTTTTGCTGCTGAACAGCTCAAACAGCAATGGGGCAAAATGAACAAAAGCTGATACTGAGGTAAGAATACATTTTTTCAGGCAACCATCCTGGATTAGTCTGGGCGAACAGTGTGTAAAAACGGAATACCTAGCCAGTAAGCAAGTCAGGTTTTGTGGTCCGCTGAGAAAATAGTTATAGTAAACACATACAGATACATTTTTAAATACAAAATCACCAGTTACGGTTAACACTCGTTTCCACCATGCACTGTGTATGAAATCACTAAAGATATAAAAAATTACATTGCCTACGTCTTCAATTTAAACATGTGGTCAAGTATCAAGGGAACTGCTCACAGTGCGTGCCTTGCCATTGTGTACCAAGCACTATTCTCATAACTGCAGTCTACTACCTGCTGGTTCTAGGCCTGGGCAATGAACTTTGGGCATGTCTTAAATAGTGTGACTGAGGAATTCGCCCATCGGCACAGGGAGTGTGCACTCGCCTGGGTTTTTTAAATTCTTTTTCAGAAATAGAATGATGGGAGATCGACCTCAGAAAATGTGTGGGGCTAATCCGCACACATGCCTCTGCTTGCGGCACAACAAACACAGTCAAGTGTACTCCGGGGGCACAGCCTACAGGCGCAGTCCTCCCTATCACATTCAGCTGGAATGTGACAGCCACGGGCACATCAAAGCATCTCAGAAAGCGGGAAAGCAAAACCTTCCTACTGCCATGGTCAGCCTAATTAAATATCAAAGGCTCCATGGATCCCTCCCTGTTCTAGGGTCAAGTTCTGTGTGTTGGCAGCGCATACTGAGGAGAGTTAAATGAAAACAGGCCTGCGAAGGGGCCTGGTCACAGAACTAACAACCCCTCTGTATGAAGGGCAGTGAATATCATGTCTGGGACAGCTGTTTACAGTATGCAACCCCTGCAGGAAATCCCCTTTCAGAGGAAAGTAGTATGTGATTTGATAGAGACAAAGTCTGTTCTTGCCACAAACTTCAAGTGAGACCTGCGCTTTGATCAGGAGCCAGAGAGCTCAATTAACCAGAGACACACTTTTGATCCACCACAGACATGAAGATGGGTGATACTTAGTAGTACATGTTGTCACTGCTTAGCTTTCCTTTTGCAAAGCACTCTGGTTATGACCTCATGCATAATAGAAGATTGTTGGGGGGGACCCAGGATTGGTTCAATAGGGTAGGCTTAGCCTGCACCAATCACTGGGGCCCATTTGGCTTTAAAAGAGGGCTGAGCACCTCACTTAGCAGATCAACTGACGACTTTGAGAGGAGTAAGAAGGAAGACTCATTTGGACCCTGGCTGAAGGTACAATCTGCCTTACAGCTTCCACTAGTGAAGGAAGGCCATGATTTCCAAGGGGGAAGCAAGATCGGCCCCTTAAACATCTCCCAGAGAACAGAGTGAGATACCGAACTCAGAGGACAGGTCCATCAGCTCGAGAACCGGTACCCAGCCAGCACACAGCGTGCCCCGCTAGGTTCTGTGAGAAACCTGAAGGTGTCTCACCCACCAGTCCCCGGGGATCTGTCATCCAGGTGGCCAAGACACCCCCATCACTTTTGGATCTAGTTCCCGGGGGTCGAATAGTGCGGGAGGATCACCTGGCTGAGGGGTCTTCATGGAGTGGGACAACGGATGGCGAAACACGGTATCCTCTTCCCTACAATACATTTATCCCATCCTACCAGGTAGGATACTTAGGAACTCAACCTCCCACCCCCTTTCCCAACACAACCGCTTTCTCGCGGGCAGCTCACTATGAGAGAGAACGGACTAACACCCGAGCCGTATACCTGACATGTGTCATGATGCCCGCTCCCGGGGAGCCGGTTCAAGCCCTGCGTCCCCGAAAGCGGACATCCAGTCCCCAAGGAAGGACCCAGCAACCCCATATAGGGGCCCTGTGGACAGTGTCCTGGCGCCTCTGGCGCCAGGCTCATAAAAGACATCAGTCCTGGCGCCATAGGCGCCAGGCTCATTATGGGAGTGCTTGGGTGCACTTACCTGATGCAGACCATGTTGCAGGATCCCGGCCTCCTTGAGGCCTGAAAGGAACTACTTTACCTGTGGGACTAATTTACCATCTGGGCATGGTCGGGGAAGGATACATACCTGATTGGAGGAAGGATACATACCTGGAACTTCTTCCAGGGCTATTTAAACCCCACCCGAACAGCCACACGTGCTTCGCGTTGTTCTGCATCTAGCAGCTGGACGCTCACCGTGTCTGCTCCTGCATCCTGACTTCTGCCACGCCTGCCAGCATCCTGAATCACCTGCAAAGGAAGAGAAGAAGAGAACAGAAGAAGAAAAAGTCCTTACCTGCTAAAACCGCATCCCGGAGACATCTCGCCGACAATCCTGAAAAGGAAGACTTTTATTTAAAAGCTCATCGCGTCGATCGCTGCAGCGCCGCATTCCACTGACCTTTACAGGGCGCCTCCATGTTCAGCAGCGATCATCCGGATTCGCAGTCATGCCCCAGCGCCTAGGAAGAAAAAGACCAGAACAAAAGGTGAGAGAGAGAAGGGAATAAGGAAAGCTAAATCTCCATGTTAAGACTTACCTGCTGATTCATTCCCTCTCCATTTCAGGTCCGCGCCGCATCCTGGCATTTCCGGACCCCGGCCCCTAAGGGGAAAAAGAGACATCAGCGTTAATGAGCGAATGAAAAGACATTACAAAAAAATGCTCATTAAAGACTTACCTGATTTCTACAAGGATTTCCCCTTTTCATCTCGGGTCGGTGCCTGTTCCCCGGCATTCCGTACCCCGGCCCCTATGGGGAAAAAGACACTAGCAATAGTACATTAATTGGACACAAGGGGAACCTCTTATCAAAATACTTACCTGGAAGCCAAGCAAGTTTGGATCTCACCAATCCGAAAATCCAGTGAAGTAACTGGAAACCAACACGCCCCTGCATCAGAAGCAGGATGGAGAGCTCGTCCTTCCAGACCCTAAGGTGAGACGCTACGAGGAATCACAGAAGGGTTTCGAGGAGGGTGAGAGGGGGAAGTGGGAGGCCGATTGCATTACCCCGCAGACAGTTAATCCCCTATTTACGCCTACAGAAGGACACTTCTGCGAGCCAGACAAGCCAGATTTGGGGGCCCGGTCCAGTCCGTCTTCCGAACCCTGCGCATCACCTTAGAAGAGGTCACAGCAGCGCGAACCAGGCCAGCGCCTCCGTGGGAGTCAGGTGAGCGTTACAACATGTCCCAATACAATGGTCAGGCAGGGTCAGGCAATTATTGACCATTACACACACCTGACTTCCATTACACTTCCCAACACGGTAAAAGGTGGAACATGAGAGCACACTCTGAGCGAGGTAAAGCATACAAGGAAGCAGTAATTCCAAGATGGCAGTTTAATACAAGGCGAAAGACGGCAAAATAGAAGGGGATCGCAAGGAGGGAAGTGCCTTGACCTTTTTGACGAGGGACCTTTACTTTCATGAACCTTCGAGAATAGAAAACTTAAGAACAGGAAACAAGGCTGAAGAATCCTGCATTGTGTGACGCAGGTACCCGGGGCTCTCACGCATCGATAGCCAAGGCAGGGAGAATCGCTTACCGCTGTGGTACTGTCTTTGGCTCCTACAACAAAGCAGCGCCAGTGAAGTCAGCACAGGCGGTGAGTTGGGGAGACTTATTCCAGACCAGACTGTGTTGAAGCCAAGGTTACAAACAGCAACATTGTACAGTGAACGCTGAAACGAACAGTGTATGAAGTGTATGTGATAATCAACACAAGCAAAATTGAACAATATATGAGTGATTGAACTTTGATGCCAAGATTAGACAGAGTGGTCCGGCACAACGTGCATGCTCATTCGAAAGTCTATGTAAAGTATCCAACTGAAAGGTGGCAAAAGCGAAAGCGTGAAAGAACTGTGAATCAAAGTGGTCCTGCAATGGGTCAAGCAAAATCCCGTGCCTAATTGAAAGTCTTTGATGTTAATAGCCCGTCTGAGGACAAAGTAGCCACCTCGGAAATGTCTTCCGTAGGCGACTCCTTCTGTAAGGACGAAGTAAACGTCACTCCTCTGGTAGAATGCACTCAAGGCCCATACAGCTCTCTCCCACTTTTTCATAACATTCTCAAATACAAAGCACTACCCAGTGTGAAAGTACTCCATTTTACACCCCTGCCCATCTGGGCCTGAGTGAGAGACAAAACACTGGTTATCTCTATGGAAAGAAGCCACCCTAGCCACATAGAAACTCAAAACCCTCTTGGGGTCTAACCCGTGCAACATTTCCTCCTCTTTGGAAGGATGGATGGGGTGTGTGAAAGACTGGTACCTCGACCTTTTGATTAACATGTAACTCTGAACTGACCTAAGGCAAAAAGGAAGGGCTCACTCAGAGTGATTCTTTTCCTATAGAATTAAAGATAAGTGAGCTTGCTTCAAACTAATGTGCCTTGTCGATGTAACAGCCAGTAACAGCCATCAAAAAGATTTTCTTCAATGTAAAGAGGCAAAGGTAACACAATCAGAAGGGCTCAAAAGGGGAACACACAAGGAAAGTAAGTACCAGATTAAGGTGGACGGAACCAAAACCCCATTGGGGGAAACACATTAGTCAAGCCCTTAAAAAACTGGACAACCAAGGGGATAGTGAAATACAAACCTTCCTCTGGCGAGCTCTTGAAGATCGAAACTGCATCATGGGAATAATTGATCATACCTATCTGAAGCCTCAGCCGTTCAAGCGAACAACATGTGCAAAGCTGACAAAGTGGGAATTGACAGGTGATCCACAATGTCGCTTCAATCTTTGAACCTCCTCCACCTAAATGCAGATATAGACCTTGTAGCAGGTCTGCACAGACAGCAACACCTTGATAACCTTTTCATATGGCTCTGAGCTGCGAAAACAAATTCACTGAAATGTAGGCATGAAGCCAGCCTGTGGGTTCGGGTGGAGTAACCAGACACCCACACTGGGACAGCTGGTCCTTCCGCAGAGGAAGGCGCTGATGTGGGCAGATGGGCATCTCGAGAAGGCCCGTATACATATCCTGCAAGCCAAGTCTGGTGCAACCAGAATCTTGCAATACATGAACCTCCTGAGAAAGAACGGTATGACAGATGCAGGTGGGAACCCCTAGAGGAGCCCATAATTCATCTGCTCTAGGGACATGTTAAGAAGGTTGATGTGAGCCTGTGTCAATCTTAGCCTCCGGCCATGGTCCTTGGACGACCCTCTCTGAAACCTGAATAAAGTGAACATCTGACAAATACAGCCATTTTCCTTTTGGGGGCGGGGGGGGGGGGGGTAAGGCCTTGCACACCAGAGTGTCCAGGACTGCTTGGAGGAACTCGATACTTTGAGGAGTCCGCTGACAATCTAAAGAATTTGGGGAGAGGCCCAAGTCATGCAGTAGTCGACCTGTGTCCCGGGTGACTCTACACCTTTTCCGCCATTGGCCCCGAAGTAGCCAGGTGTGGAAGTAGGGAAAGGCGTCAATCTTCTTACTCCTCAGGAGAGCCGCTTTTCACCTCCGGACCATGGAAAGGCTATGAAGGGGTTGGTCTCAGCGTTTGAGAAAAGGGAGGCAATATCTGTCTCAAACCAAGTGAAAGCGCCCAAGCATTAGAGGCAATTGCATGCCACTCCTCGACAAAGGCAGATATGATCCCCAATGGGAACAGAATAGGAGGCAGGGACCTCAAAGAGGCTTAGAAAAAGCTGCCCCCGAAAGCACCGATACCACAGCAAATTGACCTTTAGGGGCGTCTTTTTCCCTTCTGCTGATCAGGCTTAATCTTAAGAAATCAGAGTCCTTTTTGGAAAGCGCTGAAAATCTTGACCTCTGGAGCAGTGAGCGAAAGGGGCAGCAAAGAAGAAGGTCGCTGGACCGCCAAACCAAGCAACTTAGCCATGGCTTTGGACACCTTATATCTCGAAAGAGATTTGTTGCACTTCGACGCAAACAACGCGACACCTTCAAATGGCATGCCCACATATTTAGATCGTACATCCGTGCCGAAACCCAGGGCCTTCAACTAAGAAAATGAGACATCTCAGATGCCATCCGCAAAGACCCACCAATGCATTCTGCTTTATTGCCTACCCCAATCAGGCAATTACAGCCAGTCATGCCTCAGAGCATTGCTGCAGCAGGATCGCACCCCATTACAGCCGATGGCTGACACAAGAGCTCCGCCTAGTGGTGTCTAGTAGTCAAAGCACTTCCAAGCCATTGCCTGTGTGTCAGGTGGACAAATGGTGAAAAGAAACCATCAGATCAGAGGGTAAGCAGTGAAGAGCCTGTGACTACCATGAGCCTGTCACCTACCCACATAAACACCAGCAGGTGATTTTATTGCCAAAGGTGAGCTCTCATCATATCCGTAGGGCTCCGAGAGAGGCACTGTATTAGAAATAGGCCGGGAGCTCTAACAATCACACAGACCGCAGTGATTCCAGGTTCACCACTTCACACACAGTCTTTAAACCTTTGTGAATGGGCCGATCCTTTCAAAGGATGGTCGGGGTTGAAAGGGGTCCTTCCCTCTATCCTCTGTTAAGGGCACTTTGTTATTGGTAATGAGGGGGGCCCTAAGGATGACTGCAATTGTGACCCTTCTCCATTTGATTTGAGTTTTAGTTAACCCCTCAGGGGATTTGTACAGGACGTCCTGCCCATGGAAAGGACAAAGGCAATGCCATGGCTGAAGACAATAAAGGAAGTCCTGGTTATCCTCTGGGTTTGGTGGATTTGTGGTACATAGCAAGCAACACTGCTTCTACCAGGGAAGCTAAATTGTTAAAATCAACCCATTGGGAGAATAAGGAGACATGTTTGTTAGTCAAGATAGCTGAATATAGTATGTGCCTTGCTTATGTTGATGTAAAGGATAGATTGTAGCATAGAAATGTACTTGACATATTTTAGCAATAAATGTGTTTTGTTGCATCATTTTGCATTTGTACTCCTTGGTGTGTGTAATTTGTGCCCACCATCCATTTTTCCAACTTTACTCAACGCGCAGCAGATGTTGCTCGAGTCTGTTTTTCAAGGCTTTAGAGATAAGAACTATACATGAGCCAATGGCATAGATGAAAAGTATGCATAAAACGGCTGTTGCTTAAGTTGTAGCTAATGTTTTATTAAGAGCTTGGAGTAAGAGGAAACCGTTTTTGTTGCAACGATTGCTTTTGTCTTTTTGGATGTCTTTTATTATTTGTTATTTTAGATTTGGTGTTTTTTATCTTGTAGGTGGTTACAATTTATTGTATTTATTTTATGTCATTTATTTTAGTAGTAATATGTATTTGTAGCGCGCAACATATCACTGCGCGCACAGTATGAAGGCACATATGTCATTTATCATACAACAAACCATACACAAATAACAAACCAACATCAGACGCAAATAAAAACAGAATTCAGATCCTAAAAACATTTGACATCAAGGTACACACAGTATAAATTGCCTGAATAAATGAGACTATGATAATGTACAGGTTACCTAATGATATGGCTCAATCCGGACATATACCCCCCCACTAAATACACAGGCTCTCCTGGTGGACCCCAATTGTGTCTGCCTGGAAGGGGGAAAGACCGGCTACACCGGAGGAGACTATTTGCCAAGATCTGCAATGTAATGGCGGCTCCAGTGATTAACTAGTTTTGCAAAGGTGGTTTATGCCATCTTTGCCTAAGCCAGCTCTTCCTCCACCTCCATGTCCCTATCCACAGCCTCTGCTGCTTCTTCCATCCCATTTATGCTCTCCGCCATGCCTTACAATGCCACTGTCTCCTCCAGTTAACAGACAGAAGGCAGCCACAGCGCCAAACGTCTCCGTATCACTGCTCACTCCATATCCAAACACAGCACACACGGTCATTACCTGCTACAGGAGGACACTGCAGAATTACTCTATCACAAAGACCTGGGCAACAGACGACTAGGCAACAGTCTTGGATAGAGCAATCCCATCTGAATTCAAGATCTGGTTTGCAAACCATATCAGGAAAAGTACAGAAGGAATTGCACTTATACACAGGCACTTGATCGACACAAATATATCACCCTCCATCACCCTCTTGGACTGCAAATCGCTCATATAAAAATGAAGTGTAAAAATCTATTCTTGAAATGATCCCAATCTACAGACATCTCCTACAATCCAATTGTGGATAAATATGCAGAAGCGGTAGCAAATCTTACATTGTACTGGCAATATTTCATAGTCTGAGAGTTCAACCTGTGTCTGGAGAGTAACAGAATCACTGCAGGCAGAACATTCACGTCTAGCCTTGATGTCCCCCACCTTCGGAAATTAGAGAGGGCACCACTCATGTAGACGCACAATGGTGGAATATTTTGCAATAAATCTCACAACAGTGGCATTACCTCACTGTCCCCAGGCATACATTTTACTATTCCATTCACTTAACTAACGTGTTGTCATACCGTCTACAGTACATGGGCCAAAGCCCCACCTTCAGTTATCCTTTAAGCTCTCAAAGCCTAAGAAATCATGTTCACCCAGCCATGGCACCCAGGAATCCCTCCAACCCCCCGGAGGATCGCTGTATGCTTCATGGATGGATAAGGCAAGCTACTGAGACAAGCTCCACCCAATGAAGATCTTCAAATACTCCCATAAAATGTTTTTAAGAACACACTGCTAGATGGTATACCACCATTCATAACAATCAAGACAGAGAAAGGGACGATGGAACAACCGTGGCAAAAAGAAACAAGTCAAATAAGACAGGCATTCACTACCGACAACTCTGGATCTGTAGGGCACATGCAACACGTACGCCGCCTTCAGAAGGACATTTTCCAATGTATTAATGAGGTGAACTAACTCATCAGCCTGCACGACCACAATGACCCCAGCAAGAAAACGCAATATCACTTCCCCAAATGGGTGATTTGAAACACAATTTACTTGATGTATAAGCGCCTTACAAATGCACAATAAAATAAAAAATACATCAAAATCTTATAGATTCAAGACCATGAGGAAAAACCGCAGCTTGTCAATAGTCAACTATGAAAGGGAAGGTTTAAGCTACTTACCTGTAAACAATGTTCTCGAGCATGGGTCTGACATGGATTCACATGCTCATGGATATTCTCTGTCGTCAGACTGGGAATCCTTGATAAAAGAAAAACTGTTTCACTTTCACTTTAAAACTGTACTTCTCCTCTAAACCAATCACTGTCCTATGGGTCATACAGCCCCCATACAATGACAGTCCTCTCTCTAAGTCCCGCACCTCAATTTGGTAAGCACATAAAGTGGCATTTTGAACCAAGAAGAGCGACAGAGGGGTAGGAGGAAGCGGTCGTATGTGAATCCATGCCAGACCCATGCTGGAGAACAATAAATCAAGATAAGCAACTTTAACCTTCTCCAACATGGGGTCAAGCATGGATCCACATGCTCATGAATAATGATTACACAGCAGTACATATACACAACCATGCAAGGGGGCAAGGCTCAACAGAAGCAAAAAACACTCAGCTCTGGAACAGACTCACCTCAAACAAACAGGTTGTGTAGCACTGCTTGGCCGCCTCAGGACTCCTCCCTGGAATCCCCATCGACGCAGTAGAATCTCCTGAAGGTGTGCTTGGACCTCCACGGAGCAGCCCTGCAGATGTCGGGCAGGGGCACACCAGAGAGAAACGCTGTCGTAGCTGGGATGGCTCTGGTGGAGTGAGCTCTCAGATGGCCTGGAAGCAGCCTGCTAGCCAGTTGATGACAGTGCATGATGCAGCTGGAGAGCCACAAGGCCATTCCCCGATTTTCAGGCCAAAGTTGACTAGCAACTGAGAAGACTTCCAAAAAAATGTGTACGCGTCACATCGAATTTCAAGTCACGAGCAACGTCTAGCGAATCTAAGGCCCTCTCCACTGGCGATGACAGATTCAGATGAAGACACCAAAGGTTTGTTGAGGTGGAATTTTGACTGTGCCTTTGGCATAAAGGTGGTGTGTGTACACAGTACAATGCTTGAAGCGTGGAAAGACCAGTAAGGCTGCTTGCAAGACGGCCTGAATCTCCCCGTCCTGCCTGGACGAAGTGATAACCACGAAGAATCGTCTTCCACAAGAGAAACTTGAGCGGAGCATGATGCATCGGTTCGAAGTGCACTCCAATGATCTTAGTCAGCACAACATTGACCTCCCATGCCGGGGCAGGAGTCTTCACCGGCGGAAAGGAACCTTAAGGAACTTGATGAGCCTGTGAGACCACAGTGAAGGTCTGCCCAGATACCCGGTGTACCAGGATATGGGGGCGAGATGCACCTTAATAGAGGCATGAGCCAGTCCCGCTTTGGGCAAGGAAAGCAAGTATAGTAAAGGTTGCAGACCCGTGACCCGCAGAGGGGTAATTGCTTATTTTGAAGAGGCTGCGGCCTTCCTTCCTCTCCTCAGCCAAGAGCGTGAAGTAGGCCCCAAGGACGAAACTTTGATGGTCCGATGGTGGATGAAGATTTTCGCTGGTAGCGGAGACCTGCTGCCCCTCTCTATCCTTCGTCGAAGACGAAGCAAAAAACTGTAAAAATCTTACTATTTTGAAAAAACTTAACACAAAATTAGCTCGAAGAGCAATTTGAGGACTCCCAACACTGACGCGTGTAGTAAAAATCTGAAGATGGCCACCCTGGGTACGGATTAGGGAGAGGACTGTCATTGGATGGGGGCAGTATGACCAAGAGGACAGTGATTTGCTTAGAGGAGAAATACAGTTTTAAAGTGAAAGTGAAACTGTTTTTAGTTTTACTGAGGAGCCGGACGACTGGGAATATTAATGAGCATGCAAATCCATGCCAGAATCCATGCTGGAGAACTAGCAGAAACAACAGCACGTCCCAAGACACTTGGGGCTTTCCAAAACCTCACTGTTTAGAACTTCATGACCGGAGTCAACCCGAGAAACATGCCGAACAACTAGAGGACCCATGCCCACCTAACATAGGAAGTCATTAAAAACAAGCAGGGCTAGTTTACCATGTCCAATAATCTCTCAACTCATCCAAAGTAAGGACAATTTTGGTGTTCCTTCAAATGTACATATGTTAAGCTGTTAAAAATATCCTGACAACCCTGTCAGCTATTGCCCTTTCTCCAATGCAACCTACACAGTAATACTCCTAGGTAAATTGCTCTACCTACAACTTAAACTTTACATGGTCACACGATCATACTCGAAAATCAATGGGTTCAGGCCAATGAGTGGAATGGACTAAACCCTCTTGTCCATATGAAACACTCAAGAACAATGTTGGCCCTGCTGTACTGGACACCATCAAATGAATAATCCTACGAAAAGGCTAGCAGATCTAGGAATGGGGTTAACTGTAATACGTTTGATCAGACATTTCTTTACCACAGGCTAGCGTCTCCATGACTTCTTTCAAATTGACACCATTTAAGTAATATCAGCTGCTGGGTACCATAAGATTCCAGTCCGCCACTTCAACTCCTCAAAATAAACATTACCCAACTCCAGGAAATAATCAGCCACTCGGGCCTCACCTGCTACAACTATACCAATGACACACTAATTGTCTACAAGCTAACACAAGCTTCAACTAAAAATGGATTGAATCGTGGCAACAGCCTCTATGGGGTCTTGGATAAGATCCAAACCACAAACTGAGCCCAACTAAAACAAAACCCATGATATGTAATGCCAACACGCCCAACTTCTAATCCTTGCATGGAATAAATCGGAACGTGCCCTCATCGACCTGGACACTTAAAAATCCTTGAGTTTTTCATGGCTACATCATTTGCCCTTAGAGCAGAAGTTAAAGCAATAGTTAGAAACTGCTGCTTTTACCTAAAGTCCTTACATTGTATCATGCCATATGGTTTCCAAGCCAAACCTTGGTCGTTATCGATCTAGTACTATGGAGGCTTCCCTACGCTAATAGCCTTTTTATCTAGTGCTCCTGGCACACCTACTAAACCACCGAAAATCAGCAGCTAGTCTCCTCCTGAGAGCAGAAAGATGAGAACGAATTATGCCAGCACTCCCGACCAATCACTGGCACCTAGTCACAGACAGGATGTATTTATTTGTAACTGATGTATACAGTTCCCACTGCGAAATAGTCACTATGTGTCACAAGTGGAAAGGAGGGAGAAGGAAGGGGAAGAAGAACTGATCCTCACAGCATAGTTACTTTTCGATCAGATAACTACAGCAGAAGAGCAGAAAAGAAAAAGTGCAGGACACATAGGAATGAAACTAAGAGTATGTGAAAATCCACACAAAGTGTAAGGACACTCACTAGAACAGGACATTAGAAATGGGGGCATCAACGGAAGCACACAAAGAACCATATTGCAAGAGGATAGGGAAGAAGCAGCACTCCAGACTAGTTTTAGAGGCAGGGACACTCCAGAGGGTCAGAGTGGAAGGTGGGGGTCCTAAGAGTCAAAGCGTTCTTTGTCCTGAAGAGGAGGTGGCTTTCTCCTCTGAGTGTGGGTGGAAGTGGACCCAATGGTCAAACGATCAAGCTTCCATTTCTTGCAATGCCAGACCCCAAGAAACCTGGATGAGAAAGGTCTCAGGGACCGGGTTTGGCGGCACTTGGACACCATGCACCAAAGGTACAGAGGGTACTGCTCCTAATAAGCCTGGTGGATGATACTTTAGTGATTAACTACACTACCGCTACAAGGCCAATAACTGCCCGCCAGCATGGTAGCGTGAGGGATCAGGGCTGTTACTGGCCCTTCCCACCCCATATAGCAATAATGATCACTACTTGGGGCTCCTTCCGGGGTGATATTTGTCTGATTTTCTTAAGGGGAAATAGGGCTGTGATTTTCACATGCGTGCTGAGTTTGCCCTGTGAACAAATAAATGATGGCTGTGATGGCAATAGGAAAGGAACCAAGTCCTTTTTCTATTGCCATATTTGCCATTGGGTAGGACACGACAGCCGAAGGGGCAGCACTGGGTAAGTGAATGTGAATTGGGACTGTGAATTCTTTACAGGGCAGAGGGGAGCGGAGGTGCAAATTACCATAAGGAAGATGGGGAGACACCCAGGAGAGATGCATAACTGACTGCGACAATCTGTGCGGTCACTGATGGATTCTGACCATGTTCCTGGCCACCTGATTGTCTGGACGTTTCTTCACCAGGTACTAACAAGAGCTTTGAAGGTAGGATTGGGAGCCAGTGTAGCAGTTTAAGAGAAGTGTGATTTGGCCATGAGGTCTGAGTCCCAGGACTAGCCTAGCTGCCTTGTGATGGATGACCTGAAAATGGTGAAGTGCTTGCGTACACCCCAATGAATGCTGTTTCAATAGTCCAACTAGGAGGACAAGGCCTTGGTGACATCCATCTGATGGGGAAAAGTTGACAAAAGGAAGAATATGCTTGTGCAGATGGGAATGAGATTTGGTAGTTGGTTCATGAATTTGAGGGGAAAAGGAAAGCAAGCTGTTGACAGTAATATGCCCAAATCAGAGGGGAGCCTGGAGGGACTCATAGAACATGGCAAAAGAAAATGTAAGGAAGGAGGGATAGGAGAGACCACATAGATAATGACACCCTTGAGGCACAGACTGTTTTCAAACATCCAAGCCTGGACCCGATAAACTGGTCGAAGTCCAGTTATGGGTGGATGATGGATTGGCAGCATGTGTGAAAGTAATGTGTGCATCATCGGCATAGCACTGAAAGGAGTTTGAACAAGAAGAGATAAGTTCAGAAAGAGGTTTCCGAGAGGGGTCAAAGAGACAGGAGGAGAAGAAAAAGTTATTTACCAACTGGTAACGTTCTTTCAACTGGATGTTCCTCCAACTTATTCCACATCTTTGACATGTAATGTCCACAGCTGTGCTGCTTCGGAATTGTTTTTCAGCAGAGGAAGTTCTGCGTCGATGGCGTTGGGTCGATGTCCCTCGAAGGCCTCCGTCGATGGCGACGTTACCGGATGTTATAAGTAGGACGTACAGCGCCCGTAGTCTCAGTTCATATTTTTTCCTTCCACAACGTGTGTCATAACCGCACACCAAGCCTCCATGACTGCACATAGCCTTGTGGGAACACAAACTGCTATAGCATAGGAAATTCTACATTGGTGGAACATCCAATCGAAAGAACGTTACGAGTTGGTAAGTAACTTGTTCCTCGAATGGATTGTGTCCTCCAACGTATTCCACATCTTTGACAGACTCCCAAAGCAGTATCAGTGAATAACCAATCAGATGGCAGGATAGAGCACTATTATAAAGGCCATATCTTGACCATGGAAAGTATCCAGAGAAAAACGCTTGATAAAGGTGTGGAAGGAAGACCACGTTGCAGCATCACAAATGTTTTTAACAGGAACTCCCCGTTGAAGGGCTAACCCTTAGGAAGGTCCTTGCCAGCCAATCTGTAGCATTCAGCAATGGAGAGGATAATACACCTGGACAAGGTCTGTTTGGTAACAGCCTGGCCCAATCTGTGTCCAGTATACCCCACAAAAAGTTGGTTGTCCACTCTGACCCTACACATTTCAGAAATATAAAAGCTCACAGCTCTCCTAGGGTCCAACTTATGGAGTCTCTTCTCTTCCTTACCAGGATGAGGAGGATAGAAAGTAGGAAGTACCACCTTCTGGCTCAAATGAAACTAAGACACTATCTTAGGTAGAAAGGAAGGACGTACCCTCAGTACAACCCTATCCCTGTGGAACACAGTAAAGGGTGGCTTAGACCAAAGTGCCAGCAACTCGCTCACTCTGCGAGCAGATGTAACTGCAATCAAGAAAACTGTCTTGAAGGTCAACAGTCTCAAAGGACAAGAGTGCAAAGGTTCAAACGGAGCACCGATCAAAAATGTCAAGACTAAATTCAGATCCCAAACCGGCACCTGAAAAGGGGACGGCGGGAACACATTTGTGAGCCCTTTTAGAAACTGGGTGATCAAAGAATTTTAAAATAAGAACATTCTTCAGATGAGCACTTGAAAATAGACAGCGCTGCCAGGTAACCTTTAAAGGTACCCACTTAAAGACCCTTGTGGGCCAAAGAAAGCAAGAAAGAAAGAACCATGGGAATGGAACACTGAAAAGGATCGACATTGTTACCTCGGCATCAGTCACAAAACATACGGCAACGGTACAGGGATTTGGTTGCCGGACGCCTGGCCGAAAGCAACACCTTCATCACGTCATCCGGGAGGTCCCAATCCTTATATCTCAACCTTTCAGAAACCATGCGTGAAGGTTGAGAGTCTTGACCTCTGGATGGAGAACCAGACCCCCCCACTCACGCGAGCGACGATCCTCTCTGTGGGGAAGACGGCATGGAGGACAGATGGACATTTCTAGAACGTCCGGGTACCACGCTCTCTTGGCCCAATCCAGAGCAATTAGGATCATTTGGGACCCGAACCTCTGCAACCTTCTTAGAACCTGAGGAATGACGGGGCCCGCAGGAAACGCATACAGAAGTGGTAATGACCAATCCACGACGAACACGTCCCTCAAAGCTCCTCTCGGACGAAATTCCCTTGAACGATATTTCTCGCACTTCCGGTTGGCACCAGTCACGAACAGATCCACTTGAGGGGTTAGGGTGAAGATCTCCTGAAGGACTTCCGGAGCCAACTCCCACTCGTGGAAGACTGCTCTCTGCCTGCTCAGAGCGTCCGCGCCACATTCTCCTCTCCGGCCAGATGAACTTCTGAGAGTAAGATTCCCTGCTGCATTGCCCAGAACCAGAGCTGCATTGCCTCCCTGCACAGCGGGAGCGACCCTACACCCCCCCTTTTTGTTGAGGTAATGCATGGTCACTGTGTTGTCCGTCATGTTAAGGACACACTTCCCGTGTACGAATGGCTGATGGCCCTCAGCTCCAAAAGATTGATGTGAAGTCTGAACTCTGACGGAAACCAACGACCGCTGGTGGTCAGCTCGTTGGTGTGAGCTCCCCATCCTGTGACGGAATCATCCGTCACTACCGTCACCTCCAGCCACGGTTGCCACAACGGCTCTCCCTTCATCAGATTCCATTTGCTGGCCCACCACAGAAGCTCCCGTGAGACCTTGAGCGGAATCTGAAGGAGATCGGACACCTTGGCTGAGAATTGAGACCACTGCGTCCCGAGAGCCCATTGAAGGGATCGCATCCGCAGTCTGGCCTCCGGTACCAGAAAAATGCAGAATGCCATGAGGCCGAGCAACCTTGAGAATTGGCAAGCCAGGAGTCTCTGGGCATGTTGAAATTTGTCGACCATCTGGACAATGTGATGAGCCCTCACCTTGGATGGCGAGCACTTCCAAGGATGTGTCCAACACAGCCCCGATGTACTGGAGCTGTTGGGAAGGTGTCATATGCGACTTCTTGAAATTGAGGGAGAAGCCCAGCTTGTGAAGGGAGTGGCAGATGAGGCTGAGATGATCCAAGGCCTGTTCGGGAGAACGCGCTCGGATTAGCCAGTCGTCCAGGTAGGGGTAGACGTGTACCCCCCCTCTCCTGAGATACACTGTCACCACCACCATGAACTTGGTGAAGACCCTCGGGGGGGAGGTCAACCCGAATCAAAGTGCAAACTGCCAACGGCGAACCTCAGGTATTTTCTGTGCTTTGGATGGATCGGCACATGAAAATAAGCATCCCGTAGGTCCAATGACACCAACCAATTCTGAAGTCGAAGGGCCTGTAGGACATGAGAAAAAGTGACCATCTTGAACGTGTCCTTCCTGAGAAACTTGTTCAAGCGACGCATATCGAAGTGTAACGCTCACCTGGTATCCACGGGGCCGTCACTCAGCCTGTTTTGACCTCTTACGACCTCAAACCCTTCCCTGGAGGCTATTCGACTGGAGACTGGGCCTGAAACACAGGATTGGTAGAGTTTAACTCCCTATTGTCTTTGTGTGCTTGAACCCCTTCTTCCCCGGGGTCCAACCCTTCTCTTTGATCCGCAGCTCACCTTGTTTTCTTGGATAGTGTGCTCTCCGTCCTGCTTTCAGCGCAGGGGCGCGTTGATTGATGCAGGCTCGTTGCTGCCTAGTTACTTCACTGGCAAGAGTCCGACAGGCAAGTATAATGAGTCTTTTGAACAGTTCTCTAACTTTGTTCCTTTCCTTCCTTAGATGATGGCCGGTGTCCGGGGATGGCGACGTGCTGCTGAGATGAGTAGCGCTGAAGGTGAGTGATAGCGCGCACCCCTTTCGTATTTGCATTGAACAGAGTTCTTTTTCTGTGTCTTTTAGGTGCCGCAACGTTTTCAGAGTGAATGCCGGTTATGAAGAACAAATGCGGTGGGTAAGCGCGGTATGCAGCGCCTCTAGATGTTTCCACGCTAACCTGGAGTGTCTTTTCCCTCTTGCAGATGGATGAGAAGTTCCGGAGACAGAGTTCCCCCAGAGAGGCTGGGATTCAGGTAAGCGTTTGAAGCTCGTACAGTATTTAAAAATAAGCAAAGATTTGCAGAATGCTTACTAATGCCTTTTTTCTGTTCTTTTCCCTTTTCCTTAGGAAGCGGCGTGCTGGGATGGGAATGACACCGCCGAAGATGCCCGCAGAACAGAAGGAACAATGAATGATGGGCAGAAGCGCCACAAGGTAAGGCTGTTCCTAACGGTGTTCTTGTTCTTGCAGGAGCTGAGCGCAGAAGAAAGATGCAGGCCTACTGGAGACCGATCCGAACACGGTGAGTGTCACGCTGCAGGTGCAGAAAACGCAAAGCATGTTTCTCAGCCTGGGTGTGGCTTAAATAGTCTCTGGGTATCCCAGGTGTCTCTGGGCTGAACCACACCCAAAAGACGAGACCGCACATGCAGTTCGGGGAACCGAAATATGTGGGGGCATCCATCTTGTCCACATCAATGCACTACAAGTCCAATCCCCAATGTTATCCTATGGGAGTGAGTGAGTCTGGTGCCACAAGCGCCAAGTCTGACTCCAAGTGGGTCTTTTGAGGGATGGAGAGGCCCTTGAGGGCCATGTAGGTGATCGTGGCCTGGCTCCAGCCTGACATCTTGGAGGATTGGGGACATGAGGGGCAGGAATCATGACACTAAGATCAGTCTCAGTCCTCAGTCTTTCTTGGGAATCAAAAACTATGGGGAATACCAGCCCTTGTTCCTCTCCGCCACAGGCACTAGTTCTATAGCGCCTTTCTCTAGCAGGGTTGAGAGTTCCAGCACAAGGAGCGGATCCGGAATCTTCAAAGAGCTTCCCTGGTGGATTGTCGTAAGGCCGATTTAGGAAGTGTAGGCAGTAGCTGTGGGCTATTGTTTCCAGAACCCACGCATCTGAAGTAATGGCTGCCACAGTCTGTCCCCAACTGGCGAACAATGAGACCTGGCCTCGTAGCTGCTTTGGACCGGCTGCGGCAGCGCCTGAGGGCAAAGAGGCAGCGGCTTCAGTGGCTTTGGAACCACGTCCCAGTCCACCGCGAGGCCCCTTACGGTGTCCCCTTTGACTGGCCGCTCCACTTGCTCTACCAAAAGAGGAGTAGTAACGAAAGGAACACCTCCACTGCTGTCCCCTAGGACGAAAAAAAGGCAGAGGTTGACGCACAGCTGCGGCCAAAGATTTTGCAGCTCCTTTGGAGGTGTGCAACCTCTCAAGGCTCTCGTCAGCCTTGTTGCCAAACAAATAAGAGCCATCAAAGAGCATGTTGAGAAGACGGGCCTGCACATCCGGTGCAAAGCCCCACTTCCGCAACCACGCAAACCTGCATATCACGATGCTCGCAGACATGGACCGGCTGACACTATCTGCCGTATCCAACCCAGACTGAAGGGATTCACACATGGCATCCATGCCATCCTGCACAATAGCAAGGAACCCATCCCTTTCTTCCCTTTCGGGAATATCCTCAGCCGCCAGAGACACAAAATTCCACAGAGTGTGCGAAAATTAGGCCAAGCACAAGTGGATACTCCCAGCCGAAAATACCTTGCTTGCCCATCCATCGAAGCGCTTGCCGTCCCTATCTGGAGGGATGGTAGGGTACGCCGCCTGCCTCGAGGTGGCCGTGGCCCCCTGAACCAAACTCTCCGGAGTGGGGTGTGTGAATAGGTAGCTGGGGTCGCTACTGGATGGGCGGTATTTCTTGGTCAACGACTTGTTGACCGCAGGAAGAGACTCCGGGGTGTTCCAAGCAGCAGCCACTCTTTTCTGTAACGCCATGTGAAAAGGCAACACTGGGTCAGTGGACGGACCCCAATCTAAAATGTCAGTTAGGTCATCCTGATCGAATTCGACTGGAGGGCCGGACCACCCCAGGTATTCTGTAACTCTCGACATCAACCTCCTATAGGAGGATTCAGCATGAACCCCAGGCTCAGGCCTGCCAAACTCCATCGAAGGAGATGTATCCAGGCCACTGGCATGTAAAGATTGCTGCAGATCCTCCAGCTGACTGTCCACCGAAAAGACCATGTCAGAAGCTTCAGGAGTGTCACCAGGAGCACCAAAAGGCTCCAACTCCGCATCAGACCTCTCGTCATCCTCACAGATATCCTGTAGAGAATGAAAGAACTCCCTCCTAGGACCTGGAGTCAAGAGGAGTTCTCACAGTCTTAGAGCCTAATCTCTGAGGCTCCACAGCTCTAGGGACCTCCATCGCCAAATTGAGACCTATAGGCGTCGAGGGTGCTGATGGCTTCGGCCTCGACAATGGCGCTGAGGGCCTGACCAAGGGCAAGGCCCGACAGCCGCACTCGATGGGCACGGCGCCGATGGTGTCAACACCTTCCCACACTTCGACGGTGTCGTCAGGGACGAAGACTGTGACCTGGATCTGGCACGTCTCTGCCGATCTACCAGAGTCTTGTCCGAACGGGACCTCAAAGGTCCCCGATGTTTATGGCGTCGACTGCCCGGGCCCGAAGGCGTGCGAGCGTCGGACCGAGACCGTTCCCCGCCGGCTTCAACCAAAGGCACGGATGGGACAGTGCCCTGAGATTGAGAAATCTCCAGCATTTTCTCCCTCAATGCCTCCCACTCCTCCGGAGTAGAGGATTTAGTGGGGGAAGCCACTTTCCTCGGGGAGCTATCATCCGATGAGGACGGGGAAGGTGACCAGTGACGCTGCTTCCGGGAGTGCCTCCACGAGGAGGATGAGTGGCGAGAACCACTCCGGGACCGTGATCCCCTGGACTCCCTCCGACGGGGAGAGTCAACCCTCGAGTCGTCGGAGGAAAGACCAGTAATTCTACTGGTTATACGGGGTTTGGATATCCAACTTACCTACAACTTCCCCTTATGCTCCCGCAAGGCCTTGGCAGTAACAACTGGCACTTTGAGCAGTCGTCCGTGTTGTGGCTCTCGCCCAGACACCACAAGCAGATATGGTTCGAGTCCGTGATGGACATCTTGGACTTCCAGTCCCTGCACTTCTTAAAGCCCGACCGCGGGGCCGGAGGGGTAGAAGACATTATTGAAGTAGATGACGCGAGGCGCGCCAAGTTCTTGAAGCAAACACGTTTGCAAGAAAAAACACAACTGAGGCTGCGAGTGCCGTGCGTCCTACTTATAACATCCGATGACGCCACCCTCGACGGAGGCCTTCGAGGGACATCGACCCGATGCCATCGACACAGGACGCCCTCTGCCAAAAGATTTCTGAAGCAACACAGCAGTGGACATTACATGTCAAAGATGTGGAATACGTTGGAGGACACATCCATTTGAAATGTGCACTTCTCTGTCCAGAAGGAAGGATGAAATCCAACTGTGGGACCTCCATGCCTAGGCATATTAGACTACATGAACTTCAGGAAATCCCCAAAATCCTGGATGTTCACTAGACCACAATAAGGGAAAAATCGCTGAAACGCTTACTCTGGATACTAGGCACATTCGAGTCTGCAACCTCCACAATGGACATGACACAAAGACCTTATGATGCACAATACACCCCATCACCCTCATCCCTACCACCATGGGACTACACCATTGGCAGCCAGAACCCACTTGACAGAATACATATCCTCTGTCCAGACTCCTTGTGGTATCCCTTTCCCTCTAACTTGCTCGCCATTCTTTGTTCATACCTTATACTAAACATATTGTAGTACCCCATACCAGCTAATACAAACAGAGCTGTGCAGAGCCTACTCTACACCACTTGTGCTATTTCATCAACCAAACGCGCCACAATCGCCAGACCCATCCACCCACTTTCTTCGAAGACCCCACTGGTAGCCAAGTGAGCAGGATACAAACTGGGGTCCCCCCAATGTATACACACACCCAGCGTGCATTCACCAAAAAAATCGTAGAAATATACAAGCACACCGAAAAACTGGAACGATTTACACACAACTTTCTGCTAGAACCATGCACTACAGGCCTCTAAAACAACTAACGAATCGAGGGAACTCGTCACTTCTCCACAAGGGCAAGCCCGCTCTGTGTGTTAAGGGAGGTGAGCCCGCTCTGCAACACCCTCCCCAGTGGTTGAGGCAAGTTGGACCTTCCCGAGACAGACTCCCCCCTTTCCGGACAAGGACCCCCAGTTCCCGTGAAGAACTCCCCGAGGCCGTCCATGTGAAGGCCTTTATGGAATTGTATAATACACCAGTGTTACGAGTTTCATGAAAATAAAGTGAACCAATATCACCAAAAAGAAACTGAGGAAATCACTTAAAATCAGACTCTACCTTGGACTGTGCTGAGGAGGCTGATAAGGGATGATATGCCAGAGAACCAGCGAGAGAGGAAGGAGAGCCGAGAGAGAGCTTAACACTTCGAGAACCTGGGGAAGCCCCCTATACGTAAAAGAATGGAAGAAGGTGGGGCTGTCATAGAACACTGAGCCCGCGTAAGGCAGAGCAGCTCCTATGCGGAGGGACTGGCTAGTCAGAGCGAGGAAATCCAGGTCAGGCGGAATCGAGTTCGGTGATGGTGTGACCACGAAGCAGTCGTGGTGGGCAGTCAACCAGTACAACACCACCTGGATGAATGTGCATCATCAACAATGTAACGTCAATGTGTGTGCTCTGACTGTTCTTCATTATTTTGGGAAATTGTAAACTATTTATGAAGGCGATGGGAACGTAATGTGAAAATGTAGACTTGATCAATCTAATAAACCACATTCTAAGTTGAAATCCTTTGATCTAATGGTACACTGCAGCTCCTTAGTAATCGTTTTACAAGCTACTCCTTTGCTTCATCACCACTAGTATATGATATGGCATTTTTAACGGGCCTGTACACAAGTGTTTCAAGGCGTGACGAGGAAAGGGAGGGAGAACAGAGGGAAAACAGACAAGCAATCCTACTAGACCAGGTGTAATTCAGATCACGGAAGTGCATGGGAAGGGGAAGGAGGGAAGTGCAGAGGGGAGAGGGGACAGTGCAGTACATGGGATAATAAGATAAATAAAGTAAAAGTACAGCCAGCAGGTGGTAAGTGCAGACAACAGGTGTCAAGTGCTGGTAAAGGGACTGTAGGGATACAGAAATAGTCCCCAAGTGCGGGGGTTTGCCAGGATGGCAGTGCAGGAGTGCGACTGGCAGGGAGGGGGCCTGTGCCCGAGATCAGAAGGAGGCCAGGTAAGCAGTGCAGTTTCAGCATCAGCCATGAAGTCAGCAGGGACGAGGAGGAGAAAAAGAAGCAAAGAGAAAGGTTTTCTGGTGCTTTCGGAACCAGAGATGATTCTCCTCAAGTTTCAGGGAGGCTGTTCCAGAGGGAGGCGCCAGGCGTCGAAAGATCTACCACCAACTTCTTGATTGGATAAGTGTCTGACCGGGAGGGAGTTGGAGGTGGATGAGCGAAGAGCTCGAGAAGGAAGATATTTAGGAAGGGAGAGTTGAAGGTATTTAGGCCCCAGCCCCAGAAGGCCTTGCAGACAATGCATAGGGTTTTGAACTTAATCCTCACAGCCACTGGGAGCCAATGCAGAGATTTCAGTCCTGGAGAGATATGATCCCTGGGCTTGAGGCCAAGGACGATTCTCGCAGTCCTGTTCTAGATGAGTTGCAGAGGGCGGAGAGTAGAAGCAGGCAGATTTAGAAAGAGGCTGTTGCAATAGTCCAGCCTAGAGAGAACCAGAGCTCTGGAGACGGTGACCTTCTGGGGGAGGTGCAACTGGTAGTGAGACTTCTTAGAGACCTCAGAGATGTGAGGAGAGAAGGAGAGTGTTGAGTCGAAGATGACCCCAAGGTTTCTGGCCTCACAGGTGGCAGCAGGAAGAGGGCCAAGAGACGCTGGTCAGAGATTGACAGGAACGGAGGGAACGTGCCGATGAGGAGAATCTCGGTTTTACTGGCATTAAGGCAGAGATCATTGGCGGCACACCACTCCTGGATGGCGGACAGGCAGTCAGAGACGAGAGAGGTAGAAGAGGTGGCTGAGGGAAGCCTGAAAATGAGCTGAGTATCATCCGCATAGCACTGGAAGTTGGGGCAGAGTGTAGCAATGCGGTGGGCAAGAAGTGCCAGGTATTGGTTGAATAGCCAGGCAGAGGGGTTAGACCCCTTGGGAACACCATAGGTAGAGATAGAGGAGAGGAAGGACCCAAGTTGAACCTGGGAGGGTCGATCAGAGAGGAAAGAAGTCAGCCACGCCAGGGACTGACCGGTGACCCCCAGGTTATCACAGAGACGATTGTGCAGGATGGCAGGGATGACCGTGTCAAAGGCAGAAGAGAGATCAAGATAGATGAGGACATAGGGGGTGTTGGAATCAAGGTTGGAGAGCAGGTCTTCACGGATGCTCAGGAGAGCAGTTTCCGTGCTTCTGGCAGCTCTGAAACCAGACTGATGGTCCTGAAGGCAACCAACAGATTCAGTGTGAAGATTGAGCTGAGTGATGGCCAGCTTTTCCAAGAGTTTGCCCAGTAAAGGAGTGATGGAGATTGGGCGATAGTTAGTCGGGCAAGACGGGTCGGCAGAGGGTTTCTTAAGAAGAAGGTGCACAAGGGAGTGCTTCGGGGGAAAGGGAGGACTCCAGTGGCAAAGGAGTGGTTGCAGAAGTCGGCCAGGGCAGGAGCCAGGGAGTCAATGTGGTCCTTGATGGTTTTGGAGGAACAGGGATGAACCTCTCTTGACAAGACCTTCTAGAAACCTTGTCTGGGGAGAACAGGGGAAAGGCAGAAAAGGAGGGGGAGAGGTGGCTGAAGAAGGGCCAAAGGAAGAGCAGGGAGCAGAGGGAGGAAGGGGAGAGGAGGAAAGAGCGAGGACAGGATGGGCTGAGTGTTAGAGATGAAATGAGAAGCCAGTGCCGTGCAGAGGGCCTGAGAAGGGATAGGATAGGTAGACACTGCGGCAGGATTGGCAAGTTGCACATTTTGAAGAGTTTGGCCGAGTTGTTAGATGGTGCAGAGACACGGGCTTGGATGTGAGCTTTGTTCTTGGTGCGGACAAAGATCTGGTATTGCCTTTGGAGCAGGCCGCAGGCCAGTTTGTCGGAGGATGTACACGAAGCATGCCATTTCCTCTCAGCCACCCTGCACTTGCGTTTAAGGGTGACTAGGTCTGAGTTGTACTAGGAGTTGCACTTTGCTTTGGGCTTCAGGCGGATCCTCATGACAGGGGCAAGAACATCAAGAGTATCTGATATAGCAGATTGGAGCATGGAAAGGGCTGTCTCAGGGTGTGAGTCAGCCAAAGGGGGCGGGGGGTGAGAAAGTGGCAGCGAAAGCCTCAGCTGACACGCGCTTCATGGGTTGGATGACCGAGAAGGTGGGTGGCAGTGATGGAATTGGTTTGGCCTGAGGGGTAGAGCAGGTGAGCTGGGAACAATGAGAACGTGATCACTCCAGGCGAGAGGAGTGGTGAGAGGGATGGAAAGGGGAAGGTCTGATGAGATCAGAACATCCAGAGTGTGCCCTGCAGAGTGAGTCTGGCCAGAGGGGAGAATAGAGAGAGAGTCGCAAAGGTTGCAAAAGAGTCCAGAGGAAGGACTGGAAGCATCCAGGTTAATGTTGAAGTCTCAGAGAAGGAGGAGTTGAGTGGTCAAGACTAGGAGGGAGGAGGAGAGGTCCACCCACTCAGAGAGGAAGGAGGAGATCTGACCAGGTGGCCGGTAGATTATAGCCACAGTAAGGGAATCACTAGGAAAGAGAGAGTGCCTGCAGACGAGGCAATTGAAAGGAGTAAGTCTGCGTAGGAATGACAGAGCAGGGATCCACGCCGGGAAGATCAGGGCTAAACCCCATCTGGAACGGTTGGACCTGGGAGCGGAGAGGATCTTGTAGCCGTCAGGAGTACAATGAGCAGCAAGCCTGGGTCATCTATACTTTCTTTTGCCACTTTGTCCTCCAGTCTCCAAGCTATCTCACTCAGAAGCTCGGCATCTCTGGAGGACTATGATCCAAAAGAAGCAAGGATATGTGCAGGCTTTGCTTAGCCAGTGCAGGAAGGAAAGAACTAGAAAACAAGCCTGGTCTGTCTACGCCCCAACACTCTGGAATCTCCTCCTCGTCAACACCAGGTTTGTTCTCTCGTTTCTACAGTACAGGAAGGAGCTCAAGACTGTTCAAGGAATTGCCCTTCCCCAACACCAAGGTCACCCACCATCCTGCACCCTTCACACTCCCCCAAACCTGTGACTGGGCGATCTGCGCCCCCTGTCTCCATCCCTGGTTGCTTATAGATCCCTTGCTGCCGAATTGCCTGCCTGCCCTCCACCACACCCCCACTGTCAACTCTCTGCTCCCTTGCATTGATACCTGGCAGTCTGATTCCCTTGTCGTGTACTTCCCCGTATGACTTGTAACATGCTCTATTGCTTCCCAAATCGATGTCTGTGATCAATAAATACTGAAATAATAGTTATAACAATAAATAACCCGTCAGGAGACTGATGTAATTCATTAAGGCAAATCTATAAAATGAAACAAAAACAAAGAATGGAAAGTGTGTATAATGGCAGCCAAGGTAAGATCTTACCTTTGTAGTAAGTGCTGTCTTCCATATATCGTGACAAACCAAAGTCACCCAACTTCACACAGTCGGTAGAAGAAACAAGAACGTTTCTAGCAGCAATATCCCTGCAATCAAAAGGTGGCACATGTTAATGACCCTTCTGACATACACATTTTGGAGAATTTGCAAGAATTGTATATGGAATTGTAAGAGACCTAAATAAAAATGGTGTTGCCAGGTTGACTTTAAATATTTCACAAAACCAACTAAGCAAATCGGTACCCAAATGAAAGCAGTGACACTTGTTAGAGTTTAAGAACAAATAGCAATGAATGCAGTCTATTACAAACAAGATTTAGAAAGGCAGATATCCGCTCTTCTAGAAACGCATCGTCTTGCAACTCCAATTACCACATTCAGAATCAATAATGGGACACAGAAGTATTATCCTGTTTGGGAAAAGTAGCATATTTCACATTGGTAAGCACTTGTAAAATAAACAAAAAACACACCATATCTAGCTGAATATGTCCAGTTCTTTTCACTGGTGTGCCCATATCAAAGAAGGCGTACAGAAAAAAGAATCACTAGCATTCAGAAATGTTCATTCGGATGGCACAATTTTCATCCCATCTTCTAATAGCTCGACACAGACTGCTTCAGGATACATGTAAACAACCATCAAAGGGCACGGATGAAGTTACATGCTTGGCTCTAAAACATCGCAGCGGGCACTACTGGCGCCACATGAAGCAGAACTCATTTTCCTCATAGAGGTCAAAAGAATGTCCACTAAATGAGTACAATGCAGGCTATATGTAATAACAGTATTCAAGTGGCGAAGGGTAGGTGGGAAGGCCACAAGCGATCATCTTTTGAAAAATGACTAAAGCAGGTAGGCAACAGAATACACCCTAAATGAGATACTTTTGCAAGACACATGGGCACACTCCCCTGCTGAAATCAGCAGACAAGGTATACCAAAATGACCAATTTGCAGCCTGACGGCTATATCCAGCATGAGTACACCACCTCTGCAAGATGGAAGTAACTGCCAGATCTATGGATGAATGGACCCTACTGACTACAGGAACCTCATAAGTCTGTATATCCAATGTAGCCCATCCAAGGTTAACATTTTGGAAATGGGCATGTTTTCCCACAAGCCAGCACACCCACAAAATAGATAACTTGACCATCAGTTACTCCACAGGACTAAGAGGCACTTTCTTTGGAACAAGGTGAGGAAAATGAATAATTCACTTACTTGTAACTCCAGTTATCCAGCAATAGTATCTTTCATAGATAAACATACTGTTTGAAAATTCCCCATCGTCTGGGTGGGAGTCCTCAGTAATATTAAAGCAGTTTTCATTTCAATAGCTTGTCACTTAAGTTGTCTTGAGCCATTTTACTCTTTAGCTAATATGCAGTGTCTGAACTAGCTCCATCAACATCTTCATATTAGAATAGTGTACGGGAAAGTGTCAAGAAGAGTCATATGCTGGGTAGGCATGAGGGCCACATGCGAATCTATTAATCAAAAAAACATACCAATGCTGGAGAACAGGAGCTACATATAACTAAGATATTCCTTCTCCAGCAAAGGAGCTTTTATCGATTGACATGCTGTTTCAGATACTTCTTGTCTGAAACTGTACTCCTCTGTGAAGTCTGAACAGATCTCCACGGTGGCCACCCTACAGATGTCCAACAGCGGGACACCAGAAAGGAAGGCCCTGGTGGAAGAAACCGCCCTTGTGGCGTGAGCTCTAGGTCAACCAGGAGGCAGCCTGTTAGCCATGTGCTGACACTAGGAGATGCAAGCAGACAGCCATAGAGAGAGGGAGGACTTAGTCCCTTGACCACAGCCGAGGCCCCAAATACCACAAGCAAGTGGGACGATTTCCAGAACTTCTTGGTATGAGGAACATAGAACTTTAAAGCTTGCATGACATCCAAGGAATGCAAGGTGCGTTCCATTTGTTCAAAAGTAGCGCAGGAGTGTGAAACACAGGAAGATATTTGAGAGAAAACAAACTGAGAGGCCGCTTTCTCCATGCTAGTCACCTTATCCTTTTAAACCTTTGGGAGAAGAGGATTAACACAAATCAACTTCCGCTTGTTCCCAACGTGTGCCGAAGTGCTGATCATCAGAACGATTTTCTCCATGATGAGGAGCCGCAAAGGACAAGCATACATGTGCAAAAAAGGAGTCGGCATCAGAAACATCACGATCAAGGTCAGGTCCCAAGAAAACCAGAAGGATTCAGTGGGAAACACAAATCCTTTCAGAAACTGTATGATGACAACAGCAATCACAAAATGCTAACCCTACTCAGGAGTGTCCAACAAAACAGATAGACCAGCTAGACAACCCCTTAACAGTGCTTACATTAAGCCCACTCTTGCCTAGTTGAATCCCTCAGAAAGGTCCCAATCTTGAGGTCGCTTAACTGTGAGAGGTCAGAAATGAGGTGTACACAAAGTTGTAATGTTTTCAACATTAGTCATTTTTATTAAAAGAAAAAGGGGTTTAGATAAAGGCCCCTCTATCCCTTTCCTAATGAAAGTGTCGCTGCCTAGGAAACAGACTCAAGTAAGCCGACCCTGTGTCCAAAATATATCTGACCCTCACACTAACATACACAATCAAAAGGTGCAAGGTAAATGTCTATTTTCAATTCAACAAAAATCCAAATGCACAATTGCAACAAAACAATCCTTGCATCCAGCGGTTGGTTCCCTGCCCCTGAATTGTTTCAGGAAAACTATTGAAAATGTTCAGTTACAGCCGGGGGAAACTAGGGTTTGAGGGGTGAAACCCCCCCAAAAAAAGTCTAAAAAAACATTAGTCGTTATTTATTTGTTGTTATAAAGACATGTAGCCATGTACCAGCTCTGTGACATTTAGTGTCAGTGGTGCCTATGACACTGATCAAGCCAGCCGTGAACCATGCAAGCCCTATCTTTTACAAATGCTTTCTGCGTCTTGAGTTATTCCAACAGACGAGAAATGTATGGGAGGAAGGCATACACCATAACCCATCCTTTACTAAGAGCAGTCCGTTTTCAAGTTAACTACATATACGGAAGTGGTTCAGTCTTTACTGTTACCACTCCATGGCTCTTCACACCAGTGAAACATTTCAAATATTTGTTTATTTCATCAAAGAGTACATCTCTGGGTATTTGGCAGCTATACTGTTTAAAGGAAAACAAAAAGTAATTTTTGTAACTCAAGCGCCACGATGCCCCCGGGCTGACGTGCGCTCTACAAATCTGAATAAATACATTTTATAATAATGTGGCATATATAGACAAAACCTACTGCCCGATTTTTGCAGATTCAATGCTCCAGTTGCTTCATTATTCCTAGCTCAATGGCCCCCTTTTCGGAGACCTTGCAAAGATTAAATGCTTAGGTGGGAATTTTAATCTTCGAAATTCACAATGGAGACTCCAGCTAGAGTTCACTCACTGAGCGATATTAACTATGAGTCAGGTGCCTGCTTTCAGAAAAACAGTGGCACCTGCCTAAAGCAGGACACTGTGTACTGCAAAATCTTCAGAAATCCTCATGAGCCTAAAAAGGTATCATCAACAGATAAACTGTTTATGTATGGGAGCCGCTGTCCTCTCCTTCCTGTATCTCAGATACGGTGCATGCTAAAAAGGTGGGAAAAACACATACAATTTAGGCATTCTATCTACAAAAATAGGTAGACTCTGGGGCACGGTATGATACAATGATCAGCACTATTTGTGCAATCCCACAACAAAACTGTGCTTATATTAAATAAGGGAGAAGTAGAACAGTCGCTATAAAAGAATACCCGAGTTCTCCTATTGAACCCAAGGTAAGCCTAGGGCACCAATCAGCTGCAAAGTGCAGGGCAATGCAGGAGCCACATAACCATGCAAACTGAACACACAAAGCTAACCAATCAACTAGGCCTAGAAATATCATCGATAGTTAAAGGAAACAGGAAATGAAGAAGATATTGAGATAATATGCTTTGCTAGTAATGAAGCACACTGGAAAAAAACAAGGTTCTTTGACTAACGAGAAAAGAGTAAAGAAAAATGGCTTAAAAATCGAATACGAGTAGTAAATAGGATGGCAACCTCTGGAAGTATTAATCGTGCCAGAAAAGTCAATTCTAGCTTCCAACACACTTTCTGCTTTGACTTCTACAAGTTTCAGAATTTAATTTCTTTCTACCAGTTGTATTCAGTGGTGTACTAGAGTGAGAAGACGGACAAAGAGGTGGCAATTTGGCTATAAACATTTATTGAAGGTAAGCAACCAAAGCTGATCTTTCCTTACGTTTAAGGGGGAAGCCCTAACTAAAGAAAAGAGAACTAAGGTGCTCATTGTCAGGATGAAAATGTAACCGTCCTCTGTCCCAAATTCTGTTCTACTCTAGCCCTACTACTAAAGGATAAAAAATATAAGTTAGCCAGGCTGATGACACCCTCGCCCTAGTCTGTTATGCAAATCAATAGTAGTCGTGTAACAAACTTCCAAGTCAGCTTAAGTCAGGCGAATGACTCCCTTCTCCCGATATCTCCACTTTCAGCAATGGCAATCTTGAAACAAAGTTCCACCAATATCCTAAAGTTCCAATGATATCTTCTTCCCAAGTTCAGTCAACACTATCAGCAGGTGCAACTCTTGCCACAATTCCACCCAGGGGTGTTGAGATTCCTTTCTCTTCCCCGTCTAACAAGAGTCAACCACTTTATAGACATCACTGGAACGAGGGAGATTACTCCCGATACACAAATCGCAACCGTTTCCTCCAGAGGTTTTGGTGGAACTACTGTGACAAGGGCGATTACTTCTGATGCATTCCTCAATTATGCACTCCTCCTTATGAATACTGTGACGAGGGAGATCACCCCAGATGCAACCTTCTACACCCAACGCTCTACCGGGTCTCCCAGGGGGCCCTGTTACCCTTCTTGTGGAGGCAGCCCTGTCTCTGGTTCTTTCTGTGGTGTTGACAGCGGTTGTTGCCTCTCGTTGCACCTCGCCACTCCGCCCTGCTTTCAAGGGGCTTGAGAACTGACAGTCTTGGCACCAGAGCCACCTCGCTGATGTCACACCACCACCACTCTCCCTCCAGCTGCTTCTCTGGTCAGCTTTTACACCTTTTTGGGTCTGCTCTGCCAACTGCTGTGACTTTTCCTCTTGCCAAGTTCGAACTTCCTGGGGTTTCTAGCCTCCTTTGTTGGAGACTCTCGGATTCAAGTCCTTTGCCAGTTTTTATAGCCAGTTCCTCCGAATCAGACTGTCAAGGTCTGCCTTTTGTTTCCAAGGAGTGATTTTGTTATGGCTCCTCATGGCTTCTTCGTCACAGTACCTTGATAAGAGGCAATGGTAATCTTTCTGTCTCCTCAGGGCCTCCTCATCACAGTACTCAGGGAGGTGCTAGTGCTACAATATAGTACCTTAGTGTTATAAATTGTAGTGTGAGGATGAGTGAGGAGCATGGGGTGTGAGAGGAAAATGGGCCAGGGAGGCGAGTTATGGAATGAACGTTGCTATACCCAAGAAGGGAGTCCTCCCTGGAAGATCCTCCCACATGTGACCACCCATAGAGGGATTATTGGTTAGCTGCCACACCACCCTAGCCTTACAGGGAAGGGCTCCCTTAAGGGGAGAAGTGACATCATCAACTAATGAGTCTTCATTACCTATATGTAACTACACAACACGTATCCCTCCACCATGACTTGTACTGTGCTTCCCTGCTTCCCGGAATTAGGTGCACATTCAGTAAATTAAGATTAGGATGAAAAACTAGGATAAGAGACTGTGACCGGGACTCGGACTCTGTACATTACCTGGCTTGTCCCTGCACTGAGACGTGTTGAAAGAAAAGCATAGCGAGCGGCAAGACTAAAAAAATAAGCTGTGCTGTGGGCAATACATACCGATAGCACTGCCTGTTGCCCTGCCAAGTAAAGGCTTCTCAACACCATTTCCCATGTCCCAGTAGCATTGTCCTGGCCACAATGCGGCACTAAAGACCCCACTACATGTGTCAAAAGATGAGACTTAAAGTGTGAGGAGCCCCTCTGGGTTTGCTTCCAATTATTTACTGGCTTACATCTGTTTACTTGGGTTGGCATGGGAAGGAACTAGAGGGTCTTTTAATCCATGCAGCACCTCACCCCTCACTATTTTAGGCAGCAGTGGAACCCTCTCCTATTCTGACTATATGATATGATATAGCATTTATAATGTACCTATAGACAAGTGTTTCAAGGCGCGACGAGGCAAGGGAGGGGAAACAGAGGGAAGACAGAGACAACGATCTTCCTAGGCCAGGTGACATTGAGATCGCGCAAGTGCAGGGGAGAGTGGTGGGGAAAAAATGCGAGGGGAAAGTGGACGGGGCAGTGCAGCACATGGGATCAAACAATAAAAGTGCGGCCAGCTGCTGTCAATACGTTTGGTAAATCCAATGTTTGTATTGTGTCAAAGGTTAATCAAGTACACATATACTAGTTCTTTGCTTGCACAGAGCACACTATGCACCATTTAGGAAAATACATTATCAGTACAAATCACAGCTAGCTTTGTTGATATGGCAATAAATATGTATTAAATTGAGCTGTCACTCGGCTATACTTTCTACAATTTATAGATGCACACATATTATAAAGCCACATCAACCCAAAATGTAGGAGCATTCTAGTCTGGGTTATTATAAATACGCAGATGACAATATTGATATCAACTGTGTTTGTTCCCTCAAAGCACAACTCCCCATGTCATTTGACTTATAAACAGGACATCTCTTACCACAAACCTCTCTCCCCTCCAAACAAGGAACCCAGCATCTTCATGATTGGCAAGAGAGCAATCTTACCTATGTACAAATCTTTTGCTCTCCAGGTAGGCGAGCGCCATGCTGAGCTGGTGGGCATACAGAATCAAGGATGCCAGATCCAGGCTGTACTTCCGGACTTGTAGAAATGACCTCAACTTTCAGGGAACAGAAAAGAAACGTGATGTCAGGGTGCATATGAGAAGAGTCTGGAGTAAGAACTGAGCATTAACCTATGAATGAAGGTACCCAGACAAATTTCTTTACAATTAGCTGCTGGGATTTCTGACTTTAAAAATGATCTCTAGTTGCATCTGAATTTAAAAAAAGAGGATTGCTTCACCTTCTACATCCTAAAATAACATGTCACAGAGAAACATAACAGATTATAAATGTGTTAGAACAGCCAGTTTCGAAATAATAGATATATGCTCTGAAGCAGGATATAGTGAAGTCACTATCTTGGCTTAATAAAAGGACAACCACATCAATAAAAGGAGTCCATGAAACACACCAACAATAACGGTTGTTGAGGAGGCGTGCCATAGGATGGAGGATAAACAAATGAACACAAAAGAGGACTATTTAAGATTAAGTATTTATTATGAAGCCATGGCAGATGTTGGGATGTTTCACATTCTTTCTACTATCCTACGCGTACACCAGCCTCTTCCCATCGCTCTGGGAGATTTAGGGTTCACCAATCTCTTAGCCTTGCATCTGCATCGTTCATCCTTTTTGAAGCTACATCTTTTACCACAGTCCTGGGGTTTCCTCGTCCTCTCAGGATGCAGGGTAGGTGTGAGAATACAGCAGTCTCAATAGCTTCTCCAAACCTCACAGGATGACCAGCAGGATTGAGACGCTTGCAATCTCAGTAGCTTCATTAGCGTGCTCAAAGGCTCTTTAACATGGGTGAGGCACAGCAGTGAATATATGTCTTCTAGCTTCTTCACAAGCTCTTTTGTAGGAATGAGACTCTGCAGTCTCAAAAGTACTCTGAAGCTTCTCTTCACACTCGCAGGAAGGTACAGCAGCTCCAGTGTCTTCTCCAGTCAATTCCCAAACTCATACTGCCTTGCTGACACTATATGCCTCGCCTTTAATACCCGCAAATCTCCACTTGCCCCATCTCTTAAATGGGGCAAGTGGAGATTTGGTTATTTCTAGCTTGTTTAATTCCCTGATGCTCTAATATTCACCTGAGATCTTACGCATGTTCGCCTGTGCACTGAGGCTTTTGGTTGCAATGTAGACATGTGGATACACGAAAGGATTAAAACCCTATCTAACCATTTGAATATAATGCTTCCTTCAACAGCACCATACAGGCTCCCAGCTTCTCTCTTTCTCTGCAAGCATCAGTGTGATATTAGGAGCACAGCATGCACTAGTACTCTGCGGGATCACCGATTGCTCTGATGGAGTCCATCTCTTCTCAGGTAATGGGAGGAGAATTTTCATCATTAACACCAGGTTCTTGTTTGTTAGGTGATTTAGGCTGGGCACATGGTGTTTAAATATTTGTTGGGAAAGGAAGCAGCGGGGGTTGGAGGGGATGATTCTGCCACATCAGCAAACAAGATAAGTGCAGTCTAAGTACCAACTGGCCCGTTCCTTGCATAGATGATCCTGGCTGCCTTGGTTCGAGATTGCACAGCTGGGAGTTAATTCTCATTTTGAGAGGTGGGGCAGTGGTTGTCCAGAGATGCGCTCTGATACATCCAACTCTTGTGAGAGGGTTACTGGGAAAGAGAGGCATTTCCATCAGTGACTGCAATGCTGGGTAATGAGTGCCAGGCCTGAGAGAATGGGTGTCAGCTTGTCACTTTCTTTGCTTCATTAGGGAATACCATTTGCAGCATGTGGAGGTGCTGAAGCCAAAAGGAGTCATAGCTCCTGCATGGTGATCCCTCTCCTGCCGCCCGTGACAGATTCCTAAGACTAATGTGGCTGGTAAAGAAGTGGTGATGCCTGCCAGCGGAAAACACAGCAGAGTAGGTGTCTGTGCATAGGGGAGGGAACTGCAAAGGTGAAGTGTACTGATCTATGCACCTGGAATGTTGCTGCTTCCATTGTGGTGTTAAAGTTGGCCATGCTGACATACAGCTTTGCTGGAGCGTTATAAGATAACCCGAGTTAAGGGGTGAACTCCAACCTTGCAACAATGTAATACACGATCAGAACTGAGCATATACCTTTATTCATAAGCTAGCAGCCTGGAAACAGTTGTAGACAGAGAAGGACTCTTTCTGTTTTGTGATGTTGGTGGACAAGGCCTCGAGGCGACTGCTGGTAAATAGCAGAAAGTAACTGCTATAAATATACCAGGACCTCACCGGGCACGATTCAGTGATAACAGAAGTCCCTTGACAAAGTCTATACGTTAAACTTGAAGATCTCTGCAAAAGGTTTGGAAAGACAGGTATTGGCATACCACCATGATCCTAAGTAGGATCAAGACTACACGATATGTCCAGTATCTCTTTTGCGGCAACCAATAGCCATATAGTTAAAAAAATAAAAAATAAACAAGAAATAGGTGCCGAGTCATGAGGAAAGTTGATGCAAACTATACAGGATGGATTTCTTCTCCTGTAAAACAACTTTCTGGCACACTGTAAGTCATACATTTGAGAACATCTCCAAAGACTGTGAAATGATAAGGCCTATCGGCATGACATAAGCAAACGGGTGGATACAAAAAAGGATTCTCTGACCCAAAGGTTTGTCAAAAAAAGGGAATGTATTAATATTGATATGTTCCTAAGCAGGCTTTCCACAGTGCTTGAAATATCTTTCGGTAAAGGGGGCATTGTGGATTCTAAAACAAGGATTCCTTGATAGCTATCCATGTGAGAACTACAGTCTTCAAAAATTGAATGAAAATGATCAAACATCCAGACTGAAAGCAAACAACTAAAAAGGATACACATTCACAGGCATTTATAGAATAAATTTCAAACAAGGTGTACAGGTGGGATTTCCCAGAAGACATTCAGTGCAGACCTATTTTCGTTTAGAAGGTGTTTCAGTCAATGTAACTTAAGACAATGGATTTCAAGCCAAAGAAGTTGCACACTAAGTCAATACCCTATTCTATTCAGAGTTTGAAAGGTTGGTATTGGAGTATAATAAACTCAGCCAGACAACCAAAGAGTCTTTCTTAATAAAGTATCTGGAGTGAAACCAGAGGAGCACCGAGCTAAATCGAATGCAAGGCATCCTATGGCAAATGTGAGGACACAATTACAATTGCATAACAGCGTTACCACTAGATTAGTGGCCATCTAAGGGTTATTGAAAAATAAATGATGCGTCAGTAAATAATACAACATCCACGGAAGGCTGGTTGGGAGTAGGCAAGGCAGGGGCTCTTGAAATAAGAACAAATACATGAAAGAGAGGTTCAGGTAAGGGTGATGTAGCCAAGGTAGTAATTGGCTATATAACTGTCTTGAAAGAAAAAAGATGAAAAGATGAAAAGGTTGAACACTGAGATGACAGAACAACCGACCAATACACAGACAAGAAGTCATGCAGGGAAACCTTTATCTAGATTATAGGTTTTCCTCTTCAGTCCGCTTGTTCTTGCCCCATTTCTGGGCAAGGACACGATACTGCAACATTCCTATTACTTTTTTACACTACACCTATAAAATATTCCACTCAAGTATATAGCCAGATAAGGGAGTGGCACACCACAGCACTATACACATTTACTCTAACAGTTGCCATGGAGCATATCCTTTACGATTTTTGGTTGTTAGGGTTGTATCTCCAGTCATAGTATCAACCTTTGCATACGCCAGATCTATGCATTTCTTGTTATAGCCTCTCTGACGAAATCTGTGTTTCAGGCGGTCACATTCCTGAATGAAGTCTCTGGGGTTGCTGTAGTTTCTTCGGGCTCTTACAAATTCACCCTTTGGTATATTCCTTATTACTGATTTTTGATGACAACTGGATGCAAATAGGGTTGAGTTTGCCTCAGTTGTTTTTTATATTTATTCGCTTTTTTGATTTATAATATATGCTCATTCTAACATAGCTTTACTATTAGCCCTGATTTGAAAAAGACACTGATATGTAGAAACACGTGTTATCGCTAAGGGGCAACACAATAAATATCAACCGCTTAACAAAAAGTGTGGAGCATTATCACTGTCTTTCCAAGGGGTTGGGTCACAAGCCCCCTTTTTTTTTGCACCACACCAACTGCGACATTTGCTAAAATTGTAATAGGAACCAGGCGCATGGAAACGCTTTTAGTTGGCACAAAATCTAACCCCAGACTTGTGGTATAAAATCCTTTTTATTCAAGCCTTGAGCTAAGTTCACTCAAAGAGTTATGTTGAGAATAGGTAAAAACCAAAATAATTCAGCCTTTAATTCCAAAAACCGTGATTGTTTGCACGAGCATTCATAAAAAAAGAGACTTTGTGTTTAAATGGAATGTTAACATAGGAAGTGACTAAAAACATGGTGTAAAAGGGATAACAGACAATTGTTTTAAAATGAAAACCCTTGCCGTGCAGACAAAAAGAAAATGCAAATGGGAAGATGACATGTATCCATTATTTTTTAAAAAACAAAACAGGTAACACCCTAATGACCTACTTGCAAGAAATCGTGCATCCATTTTTGCTGTGGTAAATGGAGAACTAACTCCACATGCTTACTAAGTCATTGCTTACTAATGCCAGTATTAAAAGACATTTGCTTGGATAGATCAAGGATTCACCATTCATTGATCACATTTGTGGATATATATGTGAGACTTTTTTTTATAATATTATGTATTTTCTACAATTGGGCAGTGTACGAAATAATGAATGTTGTGAGTGACTTGTAGAAGACTCGCCTACATTTCCTACTAAATGAATTAATGCAAAAGCCTTAACGACCCCAAGGACACCGCTGCTTCGTCTATTGACAACATCCTCACTAATGCTGGATTCACCCAGTTCCTAAACCAACCTACCCACAACAAGGGCAGAACCCTTGACTGGCTAGCCGCCCTCAACTGTCCCATCAACATCACCTCTAACCAACAGTGCGCCTGGACAGACCACAACTTAATTACATTCAATATTGAGTCCAAACCTATCAGCCTCCCTCACAACATTGCCCCGGCTATGGCCACCCGTAACAAACGCAACATTACCTGCGATAGACTCCTACCCCTCCTCCTTCCAGCTCTTAATGTTCTGGATCCATCATGCGCTGACCCTACGGCCCTGGTCGACACCTTCAACCGGGCCATGCTTACAGCCTTAGACACCATTGCACCCTCGAAACTGAGGAAATCTAAACCTCGAGCCCACCTAAACTCCTGGTTTACTCCCCATCTCAGAGCACTACGCAAAGAAAAACGAATTGCAGAATCCCACTGGAGAAGCAATCACTCTCTAGCTAACAAATCACGCGTACTCCTGGCCACCCTTAACTACAAGGAAGCTATATTCCAGGCAAAAAAAGACACATATAACAAACGCATCGAGCAAGCCAAATCTAACACCAAAGAATTGTTTAAAATTCTAAAAGAACTTGAAACTCCTGTTACCCCACCTGACACATGTACCAAAGATAGCACCTGGTGCTCCAAAATCCAAGAAGCTCTCCTAGGTAAGATTGCCACTCTCCAAATTAAAATTAACAACAAACAATCTAGCCTTCAATCCAACCCTCTACAGATCCCTATACCTACCACAAACCCCTCTATCACAGACTCTCTGACTCCTTTTAGCTTCTCTCCACTCTCCATTCTCGAAGTGGAAAAGATTATCACTAGCCTTAAACCGTCCAATTGTCAGGGTGACCTCTGTCCTGCACCTATTATCAAGGAAGCTGCTCACGACCTAGCACCTTTCATCACTACGCTCATCAACTCCTCCTTTAGCTCTGGGATTGTACCGGACAATCTTAAGGATGCATGGGTCATCCCGCTTCTGAAAAAACCTACCCTCGATCCCAGTATACCCACAAACTACAGACCAATTACCACTGTACCTTTTTTACTAAAAATCCTCGACCGCGCGGCCTACCTACAAATTCAGGAATACCTTGAATCTAATAACCTTCTGGGACTCAGGCAATCAGGCTTCCGGCCTCGCCATGGCACTGAGACCGCCCTTATTGACTTAAAAACGCAGATCGAAGATCTCAAAGACAAAGGCAAACTGGCATTATTACTTCTCCTGGACCTCTCTGCTGCTTTTGATCTCGTCAATCACAAAATTCTCTGCCATCACCTCAAATCAGCCGCACACTTCTCAGAAAATGCCGCCACTTGGATCAGATCCTTCCTGGATAATAGATCTATGCGTGTATTCTCCCCACTTGCGGCCGCACCACCCGCTCCGGTCGCCTGTGGTGTGCCTCAAGGGTCTTGTATCTCGCCCACGTTATATAACGTGTTTACCAAACCCCTTTTCGATATTTTGGATCACTTGGGCGTCACGTATACCAATTACGCTGATGACACACAGATACTCATCCCCATCACAGGCGATTACACAACTGACTCCCTTGCCATCAACGCCATCTACCAGGTCATCCAAGCGTGGATGGCCCAGCACGGCCTCTGCCTAAATGATGAAAAGACAGAGCTCCTCATTCTTGGTTCACCACAAAAACTCACTAAACTTAACCCTGCCTTCAAGTCTTTCACCATCGATGGGAATACCATCCCGATTGCTAAGGACACGAAAACCCTTGGGATTTACATCGACTCAACCCTATCCTTGACTAGACAATCCAACGCAGTCTCATCTGCAGCAGCGCTTACTTGCAAGCTCATCACCGCCTGTCGCCCGTTCCTAACCACTGCCAACTGCGTAACCTTGGCCAGGACCCTTGTTCTATCCAAGGTTGACTACTGTAATGCCCTCTATCTAGGTACTAATCTCCGCAACTTAAATAAGCTACAAATTGTCCAAAACAATGCGATCAGAGCAGCCCTTAACATTCCTAGGCGCCAGCATATATCTGACACCAGGCGCAACCTGCACTGGCTCTCTATCCCACAGCGCATCTCCTTGAAGTCCTTGGCTCTCACACACAAATGCCTCCACAACCAAGCCCCTCGCTACCTGGCAAACAGATTCTCTTTCCACAATTCCACCAGACCTCGCAGAGCGGCCCAAGCCAACTGCCTTGTCATCCCGCGCTTTAATCTCCTAAGATCTGGTGGAACCAGCTTCCCCATCCTGGCAGCCAAACTTTGGAACTCACTCCCCAATGACCTTAGAGCAGAACCTTCCTTCCTGAAATTCAAATACCTTACCAAAGCATGGCTATCCGCCCAAGACTGCTAACATCAGCTTACTGCCCTACTTGCACTTTGACCTACTCGGCATCCCTTATTAACCATCCTGTAAATCACTGCCTTATCGATATTCATTTGAATGTATATGTTGTAAATTTTGTAAATCTTCCTGTAATAATCTTGTAATACTCTGTCACATTGCCTTGTCATGCTTTCATCTTGTTGTAACTAAGTTAAGCGCCCGGATGCCCCTGGGCCTGGTGCGCTATAGAAATAAATAAAATAAAAAATAAATAAATAAATAAATAAATAAACACATTGCAAGAATACATTTGCTTCGAGAGTGATTAGTAAAGCTTTTTAAGCAGGTTTTTATCACCTCTCCCTTGACATGGTTGAATCCTTGCCTGCCAAGATTCAGTACAGAAAATATATCTTGTCCCAGTGAGATTAGATTAAGATGTTGACACACAAATGACAACATAATCGCTATGTATACAACTAAGCAATTGGAAACGGAAATGATGGCACAGAATGATGGGAGACCGCAGGAATATACCAGATGGAGAATCAAGGTCCTACCAGACACTGCACAGACAGGGGTGATGTATATACTTTTAATGCATTACATATGTTTAGCACAATTCATAGTGACTAGACACAGCGTCCAGCATATAAAGGCAGTGCATGCACAATTTTGCAGCAGGAAGGAAAATATTGTGGCACAATAGAATTAATTTGTTCTACATTTAATAGATCGTTTAAACAAGCTAGAATTCCATTGCTTGTGCAAAGGAACTGTTGCATGAAAGCAAGTTCCTATAGTGTAGTTTGATTCATCTGAATCAAACGTCTGCAACCTTTGGTTCTTAAGATGTTTTTTGGACTACAACTCCCACGAGCATATCAATGGTGAGGGGTCCTACAGTCCTAGTCCAAAACAGATTCTGAAGGATGGCAGGTTGCCGACCGTGATCTTAACCATCAATGTCCCTTGAGACACTGGTGCTATGGGCAATCAGATACGAAAATACTGATACTGCTTTTCCATTAAGAATAATTAAAATGCACATCTCGATTAGCAGAATGTTGCATTTTGCACTTTTTAAAAGGTACTTTTCCAAAACGTAGGTTTATTTGAACATTTCAACCAATGGTTAACTTTTTGTTGAAAGTGCTAATACGGCTATATGCTGGTGGGTCCGACCAGATCACCCGCAGGCCACCCAGAAGCAGGCAATCAGTGAAAGGTGGAGCAAGAGAAGAGAGGCCCACAACACCTCGGGCACCAGCATTTCCATCCAAGGTGGCTCGCGAGCCTGACGTGCAACATGCGAGAAAGGATTCATATAGGCCAAATCATTACTGATAGAGGGCTTGTGTACTGCATACAGTGCCCTAAACAGCTGCAACGGAAAAGTAAGGCATGAAGAAACATCCTACTTTCTTCGGCAAGGCAGCAGAAGCGGCCACGCTTTTGATATATCCAAAAGACAGGCGCAGCCGCAGCACTCACTGAAACTCCCCCAAGAGATGCAGGTTTCGAAGGCGGTTATCACCGACATACACCAGAAATGGCAGGTGCGAGGATTACAAAAGTTGGGAAAGTAAATGCAACCTACAAAAAACATGCGGTGCAGTAGGCATGCAGTCCCGCCAAGCCTTTACAGGACTGGCGAGTGATGCCAGTGGGCAGAGACTTCGGGAGTTGGTAATGCCCAAACCTGGTCGACCACATTTTGGTAGTCGAGACACAACCCACTCCTATACTAACATGTAAGCCCATAACATAAGTCCACTGTCTGGTGATAGGCAGAGTATATGTAGTCACAAGGGTTTGGAAGAAAAGGGAAAGCATACACAATTGAACCGACAGTAATACCATTATATTACCCCAGATGCCAACACTGAACACAGTCCCTTGTCAGTGCTACAGTGCTAAACCTCCTGGACATAATATCATACCTAAAACAAATACACACCCTAACAGAAAATATAGGACCTAGAAGGCAGGGGGATGCGGGGGGGAATACTTATTTTAATGTTACCTATTGAGTATGTATAAGGCGCTGATACAACAAATAGTTTCCAGAAGCCACAAACACAAGTGGGGAGGGAGCAGGGGAGAAATTAAGCAGTAACAATAATAATAATAAATAAACAACACGTGGTCCTACTAGGCCTTGTGACATTCGGATCGTGCAAGTGCAGTGAGGAGAGAGGGAAGGGGGAAGGTGGGGGTGGGGGAATCAGGGTATGGGCAAGAGCTATTGGGAGCCCCAGAGGGGAAGTCTCATAGGGTGCCAGGGGAGGAGGCCACTGGCTAAGTGCAAGGTGGGAGGTGTCCTAAGGGGGTGGAGGATACTCAGCGAGGGTCCAGAGGGCAGTGCTGAGGGGGGAGGGTGGTGGTGGTGGTCTCGACTGGGCAGAGGGCCTGGTAGCCTAGATGACTCATTAAGGACCAGGTTGCCAGTCTCAGGGGCAGTGTGGAAATTAGCAGGGGAGGGAGAGATGGAAAGATGTAGAAAAAATTGTTTTGAGGGGTTTTTGGAACTTAAGGAGGTCTGGCTCATGTCAGAGGGGCAGGGAGGCAACAGTGCAAGCGAGATATCTACCCCCCACTCTCTGCTTGGAGAAGCATTTGATCAGCAGAGAGTTGGAACGAGAAGATCAAAGGGCTCTAGCAGGGAGGTATTTAGGGAGAGAAAGTTGCTGATAGCGGAGACCTGGGCACCAGAAAGCCTTGTGAATGATGCACAGTGTATCGAATTTGATACTCGCAGCCACCGGAAGCCAGTGGAGAGTATTTAGACTAGAGAGATACGATCCCTGAACTTGAGGACAAGGCTAAGTCTTCAAGCCCTATTCTGGATTAGTTGAAGAGGCGAAGGGAGGAAAGGGGCACACTGAGGAAGAGGCTGTTGCAGTAGTCCAGCGTGGTGAGGTCCAGAGCTCTGCTGAATTAAGCTTCTGGGGGAACGTAAGTAAAGGGAGAGTGCCTTCAAGTAGGTGAAGCAGAAAGTGGGCCTTCTTGGCAAGGTCCAAGATGTGAGGGGTGAAGGGGAGAGAGGAGTCGAAGATGACCCAAGATATCTGGTCTCAGTAGAAGGTGAGGGTAGAGGGTGCAGGCGTCCCAATAAGAAGGATCTCAGTCTTACTGGCATTAAGACAGAGATTATTAGAAGTGCACAATGCCCGAATAGTGGTCAGACAATCGGGAATGTGAGAGGAGGACGAGGTGATAGTAGAGGGAAGCTTGAAGGAGAGCTGTGTGTCACCTGCATAACACTGGAAGTGAGGAGAAAAGGTGGAGAGTGAAGTGGTGGAGGTTAAACTACCAAGTTGTACCTGGGAATGGTGGTTAGTTAGGAAGGAGATCAACCAGCCCAGTGCCCTGTGCATTTAGACTAATAGTACCAACACATTACCCCCTCCTATGAAAAGAGATACAGTAAAGCTTATGTGATACATGTAACCAGGCATTTCGCATCAGTAAAACTGGAATATAAAAATGTAAACACACATATAAAAGTAAAGGCATATGCTACAATGGCAGTCTTTGGCTTCCAACTCACTAGAAGCCAGAGGGAGATGGGGGAAATGTCGGGAGGTAAATTCCACTTCTACCCCACAGGTGCAGACAAGATAGCAACCAGTCCCAGGGGACACCAGCGAAGACCCTCTCGAATAACTTGAAGCCAAAGAGTATTCAGATAATTCAAAACAAAATGGATGACAAAACACAAGACATCCATATTGAACCGCCAGCTCCTGAACAAACCAGTGGAGCCTTGCTGTTACAATGAAGCAATTGTAAACAGGAGGGCTACTGAACAAAGAAAGAAGTTCAAGTAAACTAGGTGTGGAGGGGTCTATGAGATCTCGCCCTGTTAACGGAAGCTTACAATGCATCAATGTACAGGAATTATATGGGCTACCATGGAACCATATACTCTAAAAGAGTTTCAGTGGCAGGAGGGCTTCAGTGGAAGTCCCTCTGACCACAAAAAGAGGTCAGAGATCCTACAAGACTCATTGCGACAAAGCAAAACTTCTAGGGGAGTCCCTAAAAAAGGGACAGCACTACTCCAAAAATGGGATTCTGCCCCATTGAATTTTACATAGTGCAAACCTATATAGGAAGTCACAGAGCACTGCACAAAAACAGGATCCAGTGATAAGATGCAATAATATAGATACAATATTAAGTATCCAGTTATAGGATTATGGAGATTGCAGATCCAGATGTTTGCAGGTGGATGATTTAGGTTAGAGAGGGGAAAGGCACACTCAGTTTGGATGACAGCAGATGTGGTCCTATTAAAAGATGCCTTTTGAAGATCTACAAACAATCTGACCTTCCCAACCGCACTGGTAGGTCCCTGGGTCTGCACCAGTGATTTCCCTCCTTAGTCCTACCTGATTCACACAATACAGCACCATCGTGCTGGGCCTGAACTGCATGACAAAACATGCTTCTCATGTCGATTATGGTAGGCTGCTTGGTAGATGTCGGTTTACTGCTCGTCACTGTTAGTTAAGAATTGGTGCAGTCACACTGTGTGAGACTACACAACACTCATCTGGTTGGTATTAGGTACCCCACCTTTTGGCATAGGTCTGTACTACCCAAGTTGGTAGTGTGACTGAGCAGCCAAGCCTATCTCAAGAGGGGTAAATGAGCGCTGTACAGATGAAATACGTCAATACATACAAGTAACACTTACACATTTATTTACACAAGTTTTAGTTAGGCATTCTTTAAAAAGGCAATTGTTTGTAAAAAGCAAACTTTGGAATCACTCTTCAAAATCAATAAAGTTGGGGAGTACACTTTGGGTATCCTAATACATTTCTCCTACGCCCTGAAGTGACTTCAATAACAAGGATAGTATTGCATTTATCATAAACACCAATATGCTTTTTAGATTCTGGGTTTCAGGAAGGAAGGGTTAGGGAAAGTAGAAAGGTTAGAACATACTTTCTTAGAATGTGAAGACAGTTTGAATCCCTGAATGAAATCTAGGTAAGCCTTTCCCAGCAGTTCAACAAATTACAACCTCTGAAAGGACAAGCAGTGCTAAAGTCAATAGATTAGAAGGGTGCCTTTACAGAGCGAGGACAGCAATAGTCAAGTGGTAAAGTGTATAGTTCTGATGCACTTCTTGGATAACGTCTTTCACAAAGTCAGATAGTTTAAGAAAATCACTGAAGGAACACAGGCTGTTAGGCTTGTGCAAGGGGAGTTGAAACTCAACTAGGAAAAGGTAAGCCAATGTAATTCTCAAGTGAGAAAACACAATGAAATAAGGTAAGTACCCCAAGCCCAAAAAAATACCTCTGGTTTGAAGAAAAGTTGTCCAGCTGGATTCTGTCTTGCTACAGCCAAGCAGACTCTTGTTGCTGAGCCTCAGTCTTGGAGACGAGATAGGATGTCTGGCGGGCTCCTGCGGCAGTACTCGAGAAGGATTCGGCAGCTACAGGCTTGCTTCGATTCAGCGGCAATTTGCGGTTTCAGCACCTCGCAAACAGCACTGATGCAGATCAAATCTCTCCGTTTGGACTTTCCTTGCACCCTCGGTCCTGGACTCTGGTGAGGGGACTCTGGATCGGGATTTCCAGCTTCCGGAGTATCCTTAGGAGACTCCTGGATCATTTGGCTGGATTCTTTCCGCAGATAATGTTGCACTCAGTTAGGGACACTCAACCCCTGGCATTGGGCTTCTGCAAGAATGGAGAGGTACAGTAAGTCGGGGATTGCGCCAAAATGGAGTTTTTCACGGTCTAGTTGGTCCCACCAGCCCAAGGAGAGAAGTCGTACCGTCCGGAGCGTCTCTGTCGAGGTGAAAAAGGAGGTCAGCACAGCAGCAGGGCTTCACAGTTCAATTCAAGGTCCAGGAGGTTGCAGCGAGCTTCTCCTCATGGTTGCTTCTTCGGATGTTTCTTCCAGTGGGCGACTCTGCCTGTAGTCCCAAGAACCTCGCCTTTTAAGCTTGTTCTCATTCATTCCCAGCCCTAGGAGGTCAGTCACACAGCATGGTTGCTGTCCTTCCAGGAGAGCTAGCTGGCCAATCAGGACTGTTTCGTTCAGGTACACCTAGAGAAAAAGGACAGGGGAGTTTCGGGACCCTCTCTCAGTTCCTGTCCTTCGAGACACACTGGAGCCAGGGGTGGGCTTCAGGACTGAAGCCCCAATGGCAAAACACACAAAGGGCTCAAACCTGTCTCAACGCACAGAGTAAAAGCCAAGAAAGACCTTACAAACAGAAAATGGCGAAAAAAGAAGACAGGGGCCATTTGGACAAAATGGACATCCATGGGTGCTGTACTACAGCCGAATGTTCAGCCGGCAGTAAAAAAGCACACCGATAGTAAAAATTAAACCACTGCCACCAGCCATTTAAAGTATTGAGTGTAACAAAAAATGCTACATGAGAAAGTACGCCAAGGGGCTACTAAGTAACCCCCCCCTCCTCAGCCCTCCACATAAAATGATGTGTCCTGAACCTACAAAAGGAAAAAGGTAAGCAAGATTAATTTCAACTTACTATTCTTGGGAACAGTAGTTCACCCGAGAAAAGGTATTTAAACCTTTAGAGAAATCCAAAGGATTTCTCAGTGACTGCACTGAAGGTGCTGTGTGTCACTATACAAAAAACAGATGCCTATGGAGTTTGCCAGACTCCCAAAACAGTGAAAACATACAATCCTAGTCAGGGAAAAACACAAGAGTGAGTGAAAAAAAGGTCTCAATCACTCTTGAGTTAAAATTAAAAAGTCCTAAGTCCAGCAAAAGAGCTGGGGGTCTCCAAGATGGGAGGAAATTACCACAGAAACGGAAATTCTCCCAAACAGTCACCAGGCGCATTGTCTTAGGAACAGAGTGGCTTGGATTTATTGAGGCACAGGCAACAAAGTATTAGCTGCAGCAGGGCAGTCCGATAAACACAAATGTGTGGAGAGATGCTATGCGTAGTAGAACGTAATTCTAAATGTGCTAATGGGCCGCTTCCATCTACCACAATTTCTTGGACTGATGAATGAGTTTTCAATCATAACCACAAAGTGGCACTATTCAGAAGAAGGCTGGATAGAAACATTTCTTTTTTCCTCCATTTAGTTAGCTTGAGCTTCTCTGATGGGATGCTTGGCTTTCAATCTGCGATTTCAATTCATCTGTGAGCTAAAATTGTGGAAATGTTATTCTATTTGTATCTATTGAAAAACAGTAATTGTAAATCGATTAGAAACACTTCGCCCCTATGTGACAACAGGTGCCATAAATGACGGTATGTGTTGTAGATGGTTATGGAAAAGTTCCCGTTTCATAATCGTGTATGCAATTTAACAGTTTATTGGCACTAGGTCAATGTGTTTCATGCGACTCAAGTGCTTCCTACAGATCAACTTGTAGTGAATAAACCAGCAATGACAAATACACAACATTAAGAAACCATAACAAGGCAAAACAGATAGCAAGAACTACATTTTCCATGGTGCATATACATGTGAACATAGTAAAAATGTACATTTTTTACAACCCAAAGATAGTGTATTGTGATTACATTTGCTCTATCCAACAACACTTTCTGGTTCGAAAATTAAAGTATTTCCAGCAGGTGTGAGGCACTGTGACTTGTGCAAAGTTTGACCTATCCGTAGCAAATTTATTTATAGGCTTTTTATTTAGAGCAATCCCTCACAGCATACTGAGGATACTGAAAACACGGTTTTCTGGGCAAGAAGGGAGTAGTTTCTTACCTGTAACTCCATTTCTCCAGCGTTGGTATCTTTCAGGAATTCACGCGCTTAGAATATTCCCCGTAGTCAGCCTGACGACAGGGAATATTCTACGCATGTGAATCCATGAAAGATCCAATGCTGGAGAAACAGAGGATATATTTTTTATTTGGGAACGATCAGAAACTGATTTCTATATGCAACATCTGCACACTAATCACTACCATTTACAGTTAACTGCACATATCATCCAAGACACTGTTTTCTTGACTTTGAAATCTTTCCCCAAATAACCAATTAGAAAATGCAATTCACACAAGAGCCACTGTCACCAATTCCACATGATTGGCTACTTGGCCACACTGGATACTGATAATAAGAAGCATTCCATACAGTGACATGTTAAAGGTATTTTCAGGGACCATAGGAAGTGCTTTCTTGATTTGGACTGACAAATTTGACAATAAAAACCTTTCTACGTATTCCGCATATAGCCTATTTAAAATCTACAACTGTGTCTACCAAATAGAAATATTTACTGAGTCAGAGAGAGTCATTACTGACTCTCAAACATAATTTGAGCTCCGGAAATAAGGACAACATGCCTGGGAAATTTATTGCGACCTGCAACAATCTAATCCTGAAAGTACTATTATCAACATGGAAACACTGGCATTTTATGAAAATGGTTACCGATTTGGAAAAAGTAATCAATGACCAACCCAGTATTATGTATCTGAAGGTTGAGAATCTATGTAATACTCTTAGTAAGACTAAGTCAGGGCTTACAAAACGGATTCTAGAATTTGTTTACCCTCTCATTGAAGTTTTTTTAGCATGTACCAAATTAATAATCTGCCAATTTGGCATTAAATGGACTACGTTCAAATATAATAAATACTTCAATAATTTACAACAGATTTTTTACAAATTTCCAGCCATACTGTGTTCCTTTATACATTTATTTATACAGGGGGGGAACAATGCTAATGATCAGAAAATAAGGCACAATAGATAAGAAATCAGATTTGATGTGAGGCGGTGAGCTTCTACAATGGGGCGAGTTTGAGTGACATTCTGACCAGGTTGTGAGAGAGAGTAAATGAAACAGTCAATGGGACGATACACGGGTGGATATATATGGATTAAAGACAATCAAAATTAGACATTTGTAAGCAGAGGTACGCGGTACGGGCCGCTGTTTTAGGGAAGTGACCATGATGGATGAAGTGCAAGAGTGGAGGTGATAGAAAGTGGAGTACAGGGTAGATGCGAGGGAAACATTTTAACTAGAAGGCAGATGAGATGTAGGTTAAGAGGGTAACTCAGAGGCGAAGCTTTTAGTTTGGATTTGAACAAATCGTTGACTGTTTCTCTGATGTCCCGGGGAACAGAATTCCATGCAAGCGGCGCAACAAGAGAGAAAGAGCGGAAGCGAAAAGAAGAGCAGGGAGCGGAAGGTGCAACTGGGTTAGTCAAGGAGGCACAGCAGAGATTACAAGAAGGCTTATAGTGTTGGATAGACACAGTGGTGCCATACCGTGGATACATTTGTGAACAAGGAGCAGAAATCTAAATCTGGCCCTGTTTTGGATAGTCAGCCATCCAGCCTGGTGACGGTACGAGGAAGTAGGTGTGAAGTGAGGGAGTTAAAAGAATCCTGGTAAAAGTGAACTATCTTGTTGAGAGGACAGAAAGCATAGCTGGGGAGACCAAAAAGGATAATGGTGCAGTAATCCAGTTTACAGAATACAAGCGTGATTAAGAGATGCTTAGCGGTGTTGAAAGGAAGGAGGCGCCCGATTTTCTAATATACAGGAGGTTGAGGTGAGCTGCTGTGAAAAGGGTCATAGACGACACAGAGGTTTCTAGCTGATGAAGACTAGGGAAAGTGTCAGGTGGGAGCTGGATAAGCAGGAGATGAGAGTATTTGGCAGGGAAGGAAAGCAATATTTAATGGCAGAGAGACATTTTGAAATTCTGATAGAGAGATCAGAGGAGAGTTCAGCAAATGAGAAGCTTTGGGTGTCGTTCACAAAGAGTTGGTACAACAATTCAAAGGAGGAGATTAGTGAACCAAAAGCAGAAGTGTAAAGAGGAGCAGACCCAAGACAGAGTCTTGGGACACACCAACAGTTAGAGGAGTGAGTTGAGAGGTGTTGTTGCTCGAGGAGACAGAGAATTGGCGAGGTGCCGGGTAGGATTCAATCCAGGCAAGGGCTGGAACGCAAATCCCTAGAAGAAAGACTTTTAAGGAGATCAGCGTGAGCGACAGTGTAAAAGGCAGCACACAGGCCAAGGAGAATTAGGATCGCTTTGAGTGCTTAGCCGAGGAGATGAAGTTGGAGACATTCACAAGAACAGTTTCCTTGAACTGACAGCAGTGGAAACCTGCTCGTCAGGCTCTCGAAGGTTGTTGTAAGAGGATTCAATTCAACACTACAGCTGAGTCAACGCCTAGTCTATAATACTGAATGAAAACCCTTATTGATATATCTTTATGTCCAGTTCATGCGTTCTGGATGACTACCCCTATATAACACCCCTCTCTTGGAATCCTCCTGACCCCACTGAGCCAAGAAGTAGTTCTGTTTTGCAAGTTAAAAGGTTTATTTGATAATTTAAAATATATATATCACACTTTATAATAAATTAATAATTGAATATCACACTTAATCTGATATGATAATGATTAACAACGGAGAATCTGGCACTAACACGCTTCTCTATAATCAATAAGGAGTTGACATGAAATGGATAAGGTAGCACACTGGTAAATAGGAACAAAAGAAGAATAATGTGATAGAGAATGCTTTATAGAGTTCAAATGGATGCAAGGTTGAATGAATGAAATGCAGTATAGAAATACTCACTCTGATTTCAACAAAACAATGTAATCACTTTTCTCTGGCAATCCCCTCCCCCCCTTGATGCAAGGCAAGGAAATGGAAGGAAAACACACAGTTCTCAGAAATGCAATCAAATGTGATTCAGTTCACCCCAGCAAGCTTAGACTACAGAAGTTTGAAAACACAGGCCCAAATGCTTTGATATGTGCTAGCAATGGATGAGAAATATGTTGGAAATGCTTTTAATTCCCTTTCAGAGGTTCAGGGTGATTGGTATCTACTCACTATGAATTCAGGATCACCTTAACAATGCTTTAGTAGTAACTAGCAGGTAAACGAAGTTTTTGGCAAGGAAAAGCAAAACTGCTGTCTTTTTACACGTGAAGAAATTTGCAAATCGCGGCAAAATTCGCGGATGCGCCGAGCGCTATTACAGAGGAACCGCAAGGACTATCACGATCGTTTTGGGGTCCTAGGAAAGCCTAGGATCTCATCTTCCAAATGAAAGTTACTGCAAGTCTCTAGCACAAACGGTCGCGGAGATATGAGCGATTTAGTGAAGGTCGTTTTTCAGATTTGAAATTTTAAAAGCTCAAAAAGACAAGTGCAGCTTGCAACTAGAAAATGACAAGTGACAGATTTGGAGCTATCAGGCAGTTCTACTTAGGTTAAATAGATGGAATTATATTATTTTAACTAAGAGATTGGTTCTGCACAGTTTTCTAGGTACTCACACTATATTCTTGAGTGAAATGGGCCTCGCCATGGATCTGGTCAGGTTTTAAACTCGCCTCTGGTCTCTGCACTTCACAGTGATCTGGGTCAGCTCTCTCTGGTTCTCTGGTCTGGGTCTCTAGTTCTGGATAGATTGAAGTCTCTAGTTTGGCTCTCTGGAGGTTTGATGGAGGTAAAGTATGGATTTTTCCGGCAGAGCTTCCAGCGGCAGATGGATTTGAAGGTCCCTATCTGTCCTGTCTGTCTGCTTTTATGTGTTTAGAATGTGGGTGTGTTCTAGCATCACTGACCCTACCTCTCTCTCAGCTTCTAATTGGTCAAACTTCCATTTATCATTTGATTGGGGAATGAACTGTGAGTCAGAGGGATGTCATTTTATGGCTTGCAGATAGGACACTCCTCTGTCAGATTGCACACATTCTATATTTGATAATAAAAGACATATTTCACAGTTACACAGTTGCTTGAAATTACATATACATGGTGTGGCTGAATTTAGCCATGTCTCTGTCCAAATCTGCTGTTTCTAAGAGCTTGCATTCAGAAATGGCACATAATTGACTTTTTAACTGATTTTTCACTTTCTGACATTGACCCAACTTTACATACATGTGTGCAGGGAGTATGGACATTAACTGATGAAGTTTCAGATTTTTAACATGCATACATTTAGAGTAATATCCACTTTTCCGCTAAAACCCCCCTGAACACGCCACCGGGTCGAAAAACCTCTTAAAATGTGGGCAGAAAAATCACAAGAATTAGGGTATCATTTATAAAATTTTCACATGTCCGCTCTATGAATGATCCATCTTTTTAAAGTTATGTTCTGGCTCCAAAGGGGTGTGGTTTCCTCTCAGCACAAGGTAGAAATACTGGTTTATCCAGTTCTGCCAAGCCAGCTTGCTCTCACAGGCAGTGCCCCTCCCCTTTCCTCAGGAGGAAGCCACTTTTTACGACCATTTACGACTCCTGCCAATAAAACCTTTGCCTGAGCCAGGACAGGGCTTTGTTCAGAGCTCCTGTAGAGCACAGGTAATTCAATTATCAGATAGATGGCATATCCTTAGTGTGAGCAGCAAAAGGGCAGATGGGTCTGGGAACACAGTTGTGACTTAAGTTTCACTCCTGATGGGGGTAGTTGCCAGGCAGAATTCAGTTCCTTAAGCCAGACTTTCAGCTAACTGTCATGTTTTTTTGTTGCTTTTTAAATGAACTTGCAATTTTACACATGCAGCTAGAATGCTGATTCTAAGTGCAAAACTATGACATTTCAACAGTTACAAAGGCATGTGACACCAAACATAGGTCACTCATTTAATCTAAACATTTTCGATTTTAGTGTCTTTAAATCCAGTGCAACTTAAACTGCTGCAATCCACAGCTCAGCCAGTCTTGTTATAAACCTTCAAGTCACTTCAGAATATCACTTTACATTGTATCCACCTCTCAGTAAGTCTTTCTTTAGCCTGCTTTGGGTTCATTCAGTTTTACACAAAAAAGTAAAATCTGGTGTGGTTTTAAAATGCCGGCTTTTGGATAGTGGTGAGTACTGGTACTGCACCCATTTTTGAGATTTAAGAAATGAATTCCCCACCATTCTAGGTTGCATTTGGCAATCAGCATTGCCATTCCCAATGGTTTCAGACTACTGTGCGGGTAGTCCAATGGTGGTTTTAAAGCGCTTTGAAGCTAACCGGCGCTACTGTTTTTCCTTTGGCAACCCATTTCCCTCATGGCAACCCGGCCTTTCATTCTCGCACTGGTGGGTGGCAAGTGAGGCAACCATTTCAGTGTGCGCACAAACTGCGCAGCTTTCCTGGATTTCGGCGCACATGTGGGTTTTCCGCCATCTTGAATTTTCTAAGCCCACAGCACCAAATGTTGTGGCATGATAGCTTAAACGTGGGTCAGGACACCCAACATTGTGGATGTCTAAGAAATTGGTAAGACAATTGAACACAACCCTTTTGAGCACTTTAGAGTAGTTCGGAAGGAGAGATACAGGGCCAAAGTTAGACACTAGGTTTGGGTCAACACTTTGCTTTTTTAGGTGAAGGATGACCGTGGCAGTTTCGAAAATGGAGGGAAAGCAAGCAGAGTCCAAGGACAGGTTGAAGAGTTCAGCGAGGCGAGAGGTCACCAAAGGGCAATAGGCCTGACTAGCTGAAGAGCAAGAGGGTCTATTACATGTATGAGATGACGTGTGGTGCATGTGCAAAGTTTCTATTTCCCTCAAATGTATATTGGGGCACCATTGAAAACACAAATCTCTGAATATGCGGCAGCAATTAAGAAACAGGATATGGCTCACAAATCATGCCAGGCATCATAGATGACTGGTTATTTTGGCACACACCACACAGAGAAAACATTAAATGGGGTGAAAGGGAAAGCAGAAGTGCAGTGGCTCATGGTCGTCCATAGTATGGACGTGGGATTAAATAGTAATCGTGAGTTAGGAATTTCCCTCCATTAAAGTGCAGATGCCTAGTGATTTGTTCTATCACTACAAGATTAGTAAAACATAGAATTAATGGGGTACCTCTTATTCCCCAGCAAGATTTGCATCAATTCTTCTTTAACAATGTCTGCCTTGTCCCATTTTGATTGTATTTGTTATAATTTCTACTATTCACCTTTTTCTTTTAATTGTTTTTTTCTTTAGTTCTTTTCAATATTTTTCGATGCAGAGTCTATTAAGGCATTGATTTTTAATTGCTGGTGCCTTGCGCAATTTTGGAATCACAAATTACATTTACAGTATTCCGATTGAAATGTATATTGAGGTTTGGTCAACCTCAAACATTTTTTTAAAAAAAATATCTTTTCTGGTGGTTTTCACAGCTCCTATTCTCAAAATGATTTGACGTCTCATTTTTGCTGGATATAACAGAAGGCTACAGGGCCACTGGAATTTGCTTGGTCATCTTTCTCGACAGAAACCATTCGTAATTCTTTTGTTTTATACTGCATTGTAGGGATACATGTAGATCGTTTGGACTAATAATGTTTATTTTGTCATGTCTTAATCATGCTGATGGTCTCATAAGAACAAGATGGTGTGACAAAATTGTGCAGATGTGTTTGTCAGCCGTGAAAAGCTAGCAATTATTATTGTGAGGGCGTTTACTGAGCGTGGACCTAGATTCGGGAACCAACAGAGAAAGAAGATTGCAACCGATCAGTACAAGGCAGCGGGGAGATCATGGTGCAGGAGTAGGGTATGCAATTTGGCAACACAGGTTCTACAAGCAACCAGGGGAGGCAACTGATTGACCTTATTTAAAATTCAGATTAGTTGTACATTCCCTTTGGATAATGGTCTGTTTATTATGTTGAAACATATATGCATCACAGGAAATGTAGATGGTGTGTTTTCAGTGTCTATGATGACTTAAAATGGTGCATTTTTACGGTTTACTACAAGTTAGTCATGAGAAAGCACACTAGTGGAGTGACAATAGTTGAACTAGAGCAAAAATATATTTCAAAATGTTTGTGCCACTGAAACTCATGACATTTTGGTCCTGGTGTAGCCTCTTATGAGTCGCCTTTGCAGTCGGCACCATAGAAAATTCTTCAGCCCACTAATTGGGCGTTTGGTTGTGCAGAACCCAATATGCAATGTTTTCTTTCCTTGTCGTAGAAAAATGTCCGGTTAATGAAGGGGCTCACAGTAGAATATATAATAGTAAGAATACAGATTAACTTGTACGATACTGCAAGCTCCCGATGTTAAAGATCACAACGCACAAGCCATTTTTATTATATGACAAAGAAAAACAGGCATTATCCAATTCGAACCTTTAGAGTGATATCAAATATTTCCAATAAGTTAAATATTGCTGGTCTACCATATACACTAGTATTGATTAACAATGCAGGCGGTTTCCATACCTCTCCTAATGTACAGAGCTCCATGATAATCCACACCGGGTTCTCCGTTATGACCCCAATCAGCTTCACAATGTGAGGGTGATCAAACTGGCGCATCGTTACTAAAAACAAACACAAACAGGAATTTCGCACAAAATATTAAAACCGTAAGATTTATATCCATCATAATTACCCTGCACTCATTAATTTATCATTTGACATTTATTGGGGTTTATTTACAAGCTTGGTTGTGGGCACACTGTGTGGTGTTTATAGTCAATACCCTGTTAAACAGCTTAACCCGCGCTAATTGACACAAACACAAAGTATAACTCCATCCAAAAAATATGGCCTACATGAATACTTATTAATGACAAATACGTGTAATAATGGCAGCAGTCAATAAGTGGTTAAATATAGAATATGAAGTAGCAGAGTGCAGGTGAGTTTAAAACCCTGCGTACATCTATCTCCCACACTCACCGACTGCTACAAGTGAACTGCCCACAATTCCTGATCCAACCCTCCATCCACTACCATTAAAGCTTGTCTCATGCGCAATCACACTCCCCACCCTTCTTCAACATAAAGCCGGATTATACAAATGTACGTACAGGAAAGAATCCAACCATGTCTGAAGGAGCACAAAAGAATAACACCAACATTAATGCACGTTAACCACCTGGAATTTCCCCAGGGTGTGGTGATTCTGAACACAATGAGTCGCAAAACGCATCTTTTCAATATCGTCCCTGTCGTCATCACCACGCGTCTCCTCCACTCCCCTCAGCTCATTGTTACTCATGCATTCGTCCTCCAGAGGATTACCCCACTCCTCCTCCTGTGCACACCTCTAACACTGAATCACAACATCAACCATCACAATATTTTCCAAATCCCACTCAACAGATACACAATAAGCTGCTCTCCACGTGTTGAAATATGCATTTGGATGAACCAACTAATACTCCTCCAATGCATTATCCTATAAGACGTCTATCCCACACTCTGTGGCACTGCAGCATGCTATGTGGTGAAGGCGGCATCGCTGTAGTTGTTGAAACTGGCATGACCAAGCCAATCCCTACTATGTCCAGGCTCTTCCTACAGTGCAGCTCTGTTAACGTGGTAGCAATGTCTTCGTTCAGCTAAAACATATGACAGGCCCTGCTGTATGATGGGGCCGAATACAAGTGTCCTAAATCAATTCATAAGCTGAGAAGCATGTTAAGGAAAGCCATTGCTATAGCGCCAATCATGTGGACTCACATGAGAGTACCATTTAACAGATGCCGGTACTGGAGCACACATCTTTTGCTTGTACTGTGTGATGTACGAGTGCCTCAGCTGAGGCATGCACAGACTTTGGGAGAAAGCCGGCAGTGCACATTATCAAGCCCCAAAAGGCCACGCCAAATAGACCCTTGATGTGCTAACACTAAGTTACAAGTCCTCCATCAGAGAACTAGGTATGTAACCAACATAGCTAGCAGCCACTCATGCACTGAAGAGCTCTGCTGCAGCAATGGCACAGAAAGAGACCTGCCTTGCCATGGAAAAGTCCCCTCAGGCTCCACTGAGCACAGCACCTGAGAAAGTCAGAGTAAGGTTTGATACGGCTCTCCCCGTGCCAACTTACATACCAAGGAAGGAGAAATGAGCGCCTGTTGTTTTTATAACTTGAGCCCTTTCTCTGTACCACAACTGTTGGCCTCCCAGAAGTCATGGCACTTCAGTTAGGTTGATAAGTGGAGTGCTCAGTCGGGCCCCTTTCTTGACTGCCATTGCCTGGCCCTTGTTGCACATGGTATTTAATAACACGCACACAATGGCCCTTTTCTCCCAGAGCAATGAGGGCCAGCATAGGGTTATGCCATTGGTGGATGTTAACACCAACGGGACACCTATTAATCCCTACTGGCAGTTTCGTGTTTTTAAAGGAGGGCAATGATGGGCAACTGCAGCACTATGCAAATATTAAAGTACTGATGTGGCCAAAACGCTCCCGGGCAGAAGGTATTTACAGATGGAACGTTAGTAAGGTTGTCCTTCATAAAAGATACGGGCCAAATGAGCAGACACTTTCATGGTGAACACAGAACAGATCAAGGGCATGTTTAGAAGATACAAATAGTCTATTAACATCGGGACAGTGGTTTGAAGCATCATTTAGACCGAGCACTGAAGAAATGTACATTTTCACAACACTTTGTAGTTGCTGGCAGTCCATACCCAGAGAAAAGCAGAGGTTTTAGCTGTATTTCCCTCAAAGACGAATCTTGGGGGCGGTGGTGAAAGAGAGGATCCCCTTTGCTAATCAGACTCTTTTGGTCTTTTCCTAATTCTAGTTGGATCCCATCATTCAGTCTTAACCAATTAGATCTCAACGACGTCTCTGTGTCTCAGAAACACCCACGTACTATTTTACATAAAGTCAACGTTAATAGCAGAGAAGTGGTTTTCTCCCTGGTTCGTCTGTTCATTTTAGTTTGCAATAAGCAATAGTGGAAAGATGCTCAGGGACACATCTGTAAATCCCGTCGCCATACTAGCAGTAACCCATATGGATTTAGAGCACAAAAGCAATGCCAGATGCTTTATCAGCCGTAATGGCAACAGAACATTGGTGCATATTGGACACTACTCTTCTCCCCAATCCCAGGGTATGCACCTTTTTCTGGGGACCCTGCCTGCCCACAGGAATGGGCTGAAGACGAGAAAGAAAAGAAGATTGAAATCCTCCATGTTCCGCCTCAGCGTCTAATGTTCTAAACAATGTAATCAGAAGCCGCATGCAAACGTGCTGCAGATGAGAGGTGGGCTAACGGCACGGAGTAGTAGTGTCTGATCGAATACTTGTAACATAGGTGCTTTTGTGTGAAAAAATAAAGGTAGTGATGCCTTTTCAATGTCCAGTCCAATATAGACAGAGCATGATATTTGGAACATTTGGAGAAGAATTTTGGCCAAGTAGTTTAGGATTACGGAGTACTATAGGGCTGATCGACATAAGGACTGTATTGTGAAGATGAGGGTGGGTAAAAAGTCGACCCCGATTATGTAAAATACGCACCATACTGGGCACAGACCTCAGTAGAATAGCTAGCCCACTGGAGAAGAATCTATGGAGGCATCATACTCTTCAAATGTTTTGTTTTTCCCAAGCTTTAGCTGCTGACTTCATAACAGAAAGTAGCCAAAAAGGAAATGCATGAATGAGATGGACACCCCTACTTTAAAATAGAAATAAAATGCATTCTCAATTAAAAAAGCTTGAGTGGAATCATATCAAAAGACGGCACAGTCTCCAATTAAACATCACAGCAAGAGAGGCAAAAAATGTTAGTGGGGGTTTGTCCTAGCGTGCTTAATCTTTGGCTCGTTCATTTCTATTTCTCTCATGGAAGGAAGTCGGTGAAAAGCTAGGTTTCTCCGAGCCTGTACATTTTTTGGAATATGGTCTGTCTCTCCCCCTGGGCTGTTTTCATTATAAACAGGAATGCAAGGGTATCAACGCAAGTGTGGGGTTAAACTCTGCAGTGTCAACAGTTGCATAGCATTAAGTGCCAGATGTTAGTTGTGACTTGGGGTGTGTGTACGTCTCTGCTTGGTACTATGAGACATCTGAATGTATTCTCACATACCATTCCCTGGGATCCAGGTGGCCAGGGAAGTGCTATCACTCTTGGATACCGACCCTGGGGGTAGACAAGCGAGGGAGGATCACCTGAGTGGAGGGTCCTTGGGTATTGGAGATAAATTGCCGATGGCGAGACATGGTATCCCCACTTTCTTAATATTGCCCTCCCTTCCATTAGCCTTTATGGGCTATTGTCACTCTTATTCCATCAACCCCTTTAAATTCCCCTGGAGTACTGGAAAGAAGAAGGGGCAACTCGGAGCAATGCAGATTTCCTCGTAAAAACCACTTTGGTACTGTGACGAAGAAGAGAGGGTTAGAGGTTTGTAGCCAGAGAGATCAGGCATGTCCCTCTAATGTGTGTACACAAGGTCAACCAATGAAAAATTATTTGTTTCAACTACAGCTCATTAACACTCAGGGAACATATAAAAGTTGCTACCCCAAGAAAACGGGGAAGTGGGAGCAGCAAGGGAAGCAGATGCGCGAGGAACACGAAAACTACAGAAGGTGCAGGAGGAGAGCAGCTGGAAGGAGCTGTGCTAAAGGGGCGAGAGGCCGAGGCGCCAACAAGGTTCCCAGGATTCCCGCTGAGAAATACAGTGCCGGACGGGGAAGAAAGGCGGAGCGCGACCGATACGGAGAGCGGAAGCAGAGCCCAGCACGAAAGCCGGTGCGTTGGAAGTAAGCATCCGGCGGGTCGGAGTTGCAGTCCGATAAGTGTTGGAGCACACTTAGATCTGGGGCATTCCGAGAGGGGCTGTTAAGCCTGATGCATATAATTTTGAATACCGAAAGTAACGAAAAGCTGCATGAAGTTGAATGCTGAAAGTCATGAACAGTCGGACACCTGTCATTTTGAAAGCTGAACATTACGAAGGGCCCGAGGTTCACCAATTGTGAAGATTGAATATGACAAAAGGGGTTAGTCAGCCCGTAGCATTGTTGTTCCGACAGTAAAAGTGGCAAAAGAGGCTGTTGAGCCTACAGAGTCAACATTTATATATCTTCCACGGACTTGGACAAATGGGGCTGTTTGAGACTATATAACAGAAACTGCATGAAGCGATTTATTCCCAAAAAGACACCTGAGGAATTAAGTGAAGTGAATAACTTAACTTTGTGAACTATTGAATATAAACAATGGCAAACCTATGGTTGTGCCACATGTAATGTGTGGACTGTGTGGTCTGACAACTGTGCTAACATCAAGATACAAATCACAAGCAAGACTTATGGTTTCTGGTTGTGTGACCTGTGATGGGTGGACCGTGAGGTCCGACACCTGCGCCTAGACTAGAAGACACTGCAAGTTTGACCAGCTGCAAGGAGGTGTAAAACATTGGTGATGAAACTAAGCAAAGGAGGGGTCAGGCAGACTCTACATTGTCGTGTGAACTCGTGAATCGGTGAGGTTGTGAACTTCAACTCTTGGAAGTAAAAAGCCTTGTGGGGAAGGGAACCCTGAGAGGTAAAGTTGGAGAATCTTTGTCTGGTGTGGGGCGTTTTGGAGTTCCAAGACCCCTAGATCTTCGTTTTGATGTGAACTCTGATACCTGCGAACCCAGAAAACTACTTTCAGAATGTGTGCAGTTCCTACTGAAAAAGGATTATAATGAACTGGGTTGAAACTGAACCAGAGAACTTTTATACACTTTTTGAACAGTTGCTTTGGAACACTGATTTTGGCTGAGAACATTCCCCTGTAGCTTTTTCTTATAGTTGTGAGGACAGCATAGGTTTTGACACAGACAGACTTTTGCTTTTGGACTTTGGTTCCTTTAGGCAGGGAAATCCCGCATAGCATAGGGTTAGTTAGGCATTATACCATCCTGATCATTCAGTAAAACTTGGTTGAATTATATCTTTGTTGTCTGTGTCATCTCTCTTGATACCATGTCTGTCTCATAGTACAAGCATGAGTATAAATCTTTACTATACAACTTGGGGTTTGTGGGCATTTGAAGCGAGTGGACCTAAAGTGCAGAGCTTTTGGCACAATGGTGGTTGGGTTAGCGTGTGTTGCATCAGCAACTATTCCATTTCTGCTACTCTTCATCAGTGGAAAGAGCTAGATATAATGTGGCGTAAAGCATTATACAAGCAACCAACACATGCTAACATTATGTTGCACCTTTCCTTAAACATACATGGCTCCTGTACAGGTGCCCCTCTATCACATCCATCTACCTCCACCTGGTTTTGACACTTTCTAACAGCTATCCTGTACGTTTACACTAAGTATCTCCATTTAACTTCATTTCTGCAGGAGACCCACTGGCCAAACCGCAAGTCACACATGCATAGCAGCAGCAACCCACTGCCAAGGAGCAGAGTTCCTAAGGGAGAAGATAAACAAGATGACTCGGATTTAGCAGCGATATCCGTTTGGCACTAAAACCATACAACAACAAAAAAATTTGGAGGAAGCTCCTTCTCCCACCTTGCACCGAAAACCTGGAACGATCTTCCGAAAAACATATGTAACACGAGAGATCACCTATTTAGAAAACTACTCAAAACCTGGCTCTTCTCCTCATAACTATAAGGAACGCCTATGGAGGCACATAGGCAGCGGTTACAATAATCAGAGAGGGAACCAATCCTCCCTATCTCCCTAGTTTAGTGAGAAATTTTGGGGATATCACTATACCGAATTTAAACATAGATAAGTTAAGATCACGAAGATTGAATATGGAGAGATCAGGAGGTAAGCATGAGGATGATATTTCAACACAGGCTTTGTCGACAGAGCAAACATAGGAAGATATGGTTCACCGACAGGGAAAGAGGTAGGAAGGAGCTGATGAATGTAAAATATACAGCACCAATACCAGAGCGGAGGATGATGCGTCCCTCAACTGGGCAAACAAAACTCCAAAATAGCTCAGATGGAAACCTCCTGCCCCATCACACATAACTAGACAGACAAACTAGAATACCAACTCAATAGAATTAGAGATGTGGAACAAAGAAATGCAAATATTAAGAGGCAAAAACCCACTAACCCAGAAACTCGCCATTCCTCATACATCTCTCACACAAACACCCACACATCCATGTCTCTTCACAGCAAACCGCACGTACTTCACAACACTGCAACAACTAAAACACATAACTCGCACCAACAGCACATAAGGACCGGCATCGATCTGATAATTCACATCCAGAGCACAGTGAAAACCAAACTGACGCTGCCAACAGGACACCACCTTTCTAAATTTTCTACTCCCACTTTACCCTACTAACCTCCAAACCCCCTTTTTTGTTTACAGATCCGCCAGAGTGCATGGGGACCAATTCCATTAGTGGCAGTGCACTGTACAAATACCTTTAACATTAACATCTTCAAGAGTGGAGCACATGCCTAGCATCACACTGCCCAAACGCAGCCTGCAGATAAGCCTAAAGATAGGTCATGCCATTCCTCATAATTGCACTCAGGCTGGACTTTAAGCCCGTTTTGCTCACCCCACTCAGTGGATGAGAGGAACAATGACTAGCACTGTACTGGTCACTGCACACTCTGCACTAGCTGCAGCAACAAGCTGGTATAGCTAGTTTTGGACCCCCCCACACTCCAACGAACAAGTTACATTCTTACCTAGTAACGTTCTTTTGATGGGATGTTCCTCCAATGTATTCCACATCTTTGACATTGATTACCACAGCTGTGCTGCTTCGGAAACCTTTTTCGGCATAGGCATCCTGCTTCGATGATGTCGATGCACTCCCTCGAGGACCTCCACCGACGGCCGACGTCACCAGATGTTATATGTAGGACGCACAACCCCCAAAGCCTCAGTTGTAGTTTTTTCCCCCAGAATGTGTGTCACCAATCTTCTGCCAGCCTTACCACAGAAAACCTTGCGGAAACGGAAGTTGCAATCGCAAAATAAATTCTGTAGCAGGGGAGGTAGGAATACGTCGGAGGAACATCCCATCGAAAGAACGTTACCAGGTAAGAAAGTAACTTGTTCTTGTAGGGGATTGTGTCCTCCGACTTATTCCACATCTCTGACAGACTCCCAAAGCAGTACCAACGTAAGGAGGTGGGAAAAGAATGTTGAGAATTTAGAATGCCCAATGAAATTGCAGAATAGAGGACTGCCTTGCCAAAGGCCAAATCTTGCCCATGCATAGAGTCCAGGGAATAATGTTTCAAAAAAGTATGGACAGAGGCCCATGTGGCCACTTCGCAAATATTGCGAATCGGAACACCCCTCTGTAGTGCAGTGGAAGCAGCCATACCCCTAGTAGAATGAGTCCGTAAACCTACAAGAGGGTCCTTCCCTACCAAACAATAACATTCAGAGATCGTCAAAATGATCCATCTAGACAAGGTCTGCTTAGAAACAGCCTGACCTAAACGCCTTCCAGCATAACCAATAAAGAGCTGATCATCCACTCTGACCCGGGACATCTGTGAGAGATAGAAACTTAAAGCTCTCCTAGGATACAACCTATGGAGCCTCTCCTCTTCCTTACCAGGATGTGGAGGAGGATAGAATGCCGGAAGAATTATCTTCTGGCTTAGATGGAATTCCGACACAGGCTTCGGAAGAAAGGAAGGCCGTACCCTAAGGACAACCCTGTCCTTATGGAACACAATGAGGGGTGGTTTGGCGGAAAGTGCCTGCAACTCACTCACTCTGCGCGCGGAAGTAACCACAACTAAAAATACAGTTTTAAACGACAACAGTCTCAATGGACAAGAATTTAAGGGATCAAACGGAGCTCCCATTAGGAACTTTAAATCCAAATCCCATCCCGGCACCTGGAAAGGCGACGGTGGAAATACATGAGTTAGCCCTTTTAGAAACTGAGAAATCAAAGGGATTTTAAAATAAGAACATTCCTCAGACGAGCGCTTAAATATGGACAGCGCTGCCAGGTACCCCTTAATGGTACCCTCATTCAGGCCTTTGTGGTCTAAAGAAAGCAAAAAAGACAAAACCGAAGGAATGGAAAATCCACATTCTGTCCCCTGCACCAGTCGCAGAACTTCCTCCAACAGCAACGGTACAGGTATTTCGTTGCGGGTCTTCTGGCCAAAAGCAACACCGCCATCACGTCCTCAGGGAGTTCCCAATCCTTATATCTCAGCCTTTCAGATACCAACGCGTGAAGGTTGAGAGACTTGACCGCTGCATGGACAACTCGACCCCCTTCCCGTGAGAGCAGATCGTCTCGGTAGGGAAGATGACGTGGAGGGCAGACGGACATGTCTAGAAGGTCCGGGTACCACGCTCTCCTGGCCCATGCCGGAGCAATGAGGATCATCCAAGAACCGAACCTCCGCAACACCTGCGGAATGACGGGGACTGGAGAGAACGCGTACAGCAGAGGGAAGGACCACTCCACTACGAACCTCCCCTAAGGCTCCTCTTGGGGGAAATTACAGCGAGCAGAATCTCTCGCACTTCCGGTTGACACTGGTGGCGAAGAGATCCACTTGTGGGGTTCCCCAAAGGGCGAAGATCTCCAAAAGAACTTCCTGAGCCAGCTCCCACTCGTGAGAGACCGTGCTCTGCCTGCACCAGATCGTACGCCACCGCGTTTTCGTCTCCGGCCAGATGAACTGCAGAGATCGAAATATCCTGCTGGATGGCCCAGAACCAGAACTGCATCGCCTCTCTGCACAGTGGGAGTGACCCTGCCCCCCCCCCCCCCTTTTTGTTGAGGTAGTGCATGGCCACTGTATTGTCCGTCATAATCAGGACATTCTTCCCCCGCACGGACAGCAGAAAAGCTTTCAGTGCTAGCCTGACAGCTCGCAGCTCTAACAGATTGATGTGGAGTCTGGACTCCGACAGAGACCAACGACCGCTGGCTGTCAGCTCGTTGGCATGAGCTCCCCAACCCGTGAGGGATGCGTCCGTCACAATCGTCACCTCCGACCATGGTTGCCAAAACGGAGCCCCTTTGAACAGATTTCCTTCGACAGCCCACCACAGAAGGTCCTGAGCGACCGAGGGCGGAATCTGAACGGGGTCCGACATCCTGCCGGAGAACTGCAACCACTGCATCTTGAGTGCCCACTGCAGAGATCTCATCCGCAGCCTGGCCTCTGGCACCAGTAGAATGCAGGATGCCATGAGGCCGAGCAATCTCAAGAACTCGAACGCCGGGAGATCCTGGGCATGTTGAAATTTGTCCACTATCTGCAGAATGTGGTGAGCCCTCACTTGGGGAGGCGAACATAGCCCCAGGGATGTGTCTAGCACTGCTCCGATGTACTGGAGCCGCTGGGTAGGTATCAAGTGGGAATTATTTAAGTTGAGGGAGAAGCCCAGCCTGTTAAGGGAGTGGTAGGTGACTGACAGATGATCCAGGACTTGATAAACCAATCGTCCAGGTAGGGGTAGACATGAATCCCCTCTTTCCTGAGATACGCTGCCACCACCACCATTAGCTTGGTGAAGACCCTCGGGGCGGAGGTCAATCCGAACGGCAGGACCCGAAACTGAAAATGCGAGTCGCCAACCGCGAACCTCAGGTACTTCCTGTGGTTGGGATGAATCGGCACATGAAAGTAAGCATCCTTGAGGTCGAGAGACACCAACCAGTCCTGAAGTTGAACGGCCTGGAGGACTTGAGAGAGAGTAACCATCTTGAACTTGTCCTTCCTGAGGAGCTTGTTGAAACCACGCAGGTCCATGATGGGTCTCAATCCCCCGTCTTTTTTCGGGATAAATAAATATGGGGAATACCATCCCTTGTTCCTCTCCGCTACAGGCACCAGTTCTATGGCGCCTTTCTCCAGCAGGGATTTGATTTCCTGCGCAAGGGAATAGTTTCTTACCTGTAACTCCATTTCTCCAGAATTGGTATCTTTCATGGATTCACATGCTTAGAATATTCCCCGTCGTCAGGCTGGGAATCCTCGGTAAGTTATATAGACATTTTCCATAGGAAAAATTCCGACACTTTTGTGTCCTATCTACGTCGTTTTGGGCCGCGCACGCCGGCGCCACTAGGACGTAGGGGTATATATAGCTCTGCCCCCGCGGCTCCCTCAGATTTCAGCCCTCAAAGTAGTATGGGGGGATCTCTGGTTTGCATGCTCAGGGGAGGCCGGAAGGGCGCATGTGAATCCATGAAAGATACCAATGCTGGAGAAATGGAGTTACAGGTAAGAAACTATTCCCTTCTCCAGCATTGGATCTTTCATGGATTCACATGCTTAGAATAGATTGTATAGCAGTATCCCCCAACATTGGAGGCGTGTATGCAAACCAACATCACAACAAGCACAGTGCCCACTTACTATGGCAACACATTACATTATAGTATGCTCACTGAAAAGACGCAACACTTTAAGGCATAGTTGCCGAAGGATGCAACCCCACTTGGGGCTTACCTTATTGGAAGAGGTGACGTAGTACTGCCCGCCCCATCTGTGTATCTTCAGCATGTTGCTGTGCGACACAGTAATGTCGGGTAAACGTATGTGGTACCGACCAGGAAGCCGCTTGGCAGATATCCCCCAGCGGAATTCCGGACCACAAAGCCATCGACGACGATGTAGATCTTGTCGAATGGGCCCTTGGACGCTTTTCTAGCGGCTTTCCGGCCTTGGAATGACAATAAGAAATGGCCGAAGACACGCATCTGGATAGTCCCTGTTTTGAAATCGCTTTTCCCCGAGCCGCAGGACCATAAGCTAGGAAGAGTTGTCTTGTGTCTCTGAAGCTTTGAGTGCAATGGAGATAAAATTTCAACGCTCTTTTCACGTCCAAAGTATGGAGGGTCTTCTCTGCCACCGACGACGGTGTTGGAAAGAATGTAGGCAGCACTATAGCAGCGTGTTTATGGAACATGGAAGGCACTTTAGGTATGAAATACGGGTTAGTGGCCAGCACGACTTTATTACTGAAAAACCTCACATACGGAGGGTCGATCACAAGAGCTTGTATTTCCGACAGGCGACGAGCCGAAGTAATGGCCACCAGGAAAGCCAATTTCCAAGACAAAAATTTTAATGATGTTGATGACATTGGTTCAAAAGGGGGTTTCATCAGGGCTGCCAGGACCAGGTTCAGACTCCAGATCGGAGGAAACTTCTTCTTGGGAGCGAAAGTTCGAAATAACCCTTTAAGGAAGTGTTTAACTAGGCGGTCACTGAACAGTGGAGTGGAATGTCTCTTCCGAGTAAATCTCGAGATGGCAGCTAGATGCACCTTTATGGATGAGACAGATAACCCGTTATTTGCCAGGAGCAACAAGTATGGTAGGAGTTGTTCCGGTGTGATCGCCCGCGGGACCAGACCTGGTTGGCCTGTGCACCATATGCAGAACCTTTTCCATTTGTATGTGTATGAAGTGTTCGTGGAAGGTGCCCTTGCGGCTTGCAAAATAGACGGCAGTCCGCTGGAATCGCTAACGCGCCAAACTCGGCGAAATCAGGGGCCAGGCCGTCAGACTGAGGTTGTCCGGGTCGTGATGCCAAACAATCCCTTTCTCCTGAGACAGAAGGTTGGGGATCTTCTGGAACCTCATTGGTTCTGCCGCTGAGAGGTGAAGTAGATCGGAGAACCACACTTGTCTGGCCCAATACGGGGCCACCAGGATCATCCGACAAGGATATCTGTGGATCCATTGCAGAGTCCGACGGATGAGAGGGAATGGGGGGAAGGCATACAGAAACATGCCCATCCACGGGAAGGAGAACGCGTCCCCTAGCGAGTCTTGTTGTGGCCACCTGCTCGCGTATTGGGAGCATTTCTTGTTGTCTCTCGTCGCAAAGAGATCGAGGGCCGGATGCCCCCATTCCGCGAAGACACGGTGCAGTTGCTGATCGTTCAGTTCCCATTCGTGTAGGCAATTCATCTCTCTGCTGAGAGCGTCTGCTTGCACATTTTTCACTCCTGGTAAGTGGAACGCCAACAGATGTATGTCGTGTTGTGGGGCCCAATGCCAGATCTCCTGGGCCTCCGTCGACAGGCTCCTGGAGCAAGTTCCTCCCTGCTTCCGTAGATAAAACATGGTTGTCGTGTTGTCCGTCATGATTCTCAGCACTGAGCCCTTTATCTGTGGCAGAAAGGATTTTAGGGCCCAACGCACCGCCCTCATCTCTAGCAGGTTGATGTGGAGGGACGACTCTTCCGATGACCAACGACCCTGAACTTGTAAGGAGTCCAGATGCGCTCCCCACCCAGTTAGAGAAGCATCCGTGACCACTGTCTTCTGGAACGCAGGCTCCAGTAAGGGCATTCCCTTCGTTAGGTGTATGGCGATTCTCCACCATTGAAGCGCCTGCATGAGCTGGCCGTTGATGGTCAACTTGTCCGACCAGCGTCCTCGACTCTGTGCTCATCGATCCGCCAAGAATTCCTGAAGAGGCCTCATGAAGAGGCGACAGTTGTCTATCAAGGGTATGCAGGACGACATGGTACCCAGCAGGGACATGTACCTTCGTACTGACACTCTGGTGTCGACCTCCCATTCCGATGCCTTTTGTTGCAGTCTGAATTCTTTCGAGGGATGGCTTCACCAGTCCCGACTGTGTGTGGAACTCCGCCCCCAAAAAGACCAAGGTCCTTGAAGGCTTCAACAAGGACTTGTCGAAGTTCACTGCGAAGCCCAAACGTTGCAGGAGGGACAGGGTGGCATCCAGGCTTTCTTGTGCCCTCTCTGGAGACAGCCCCCTCACTAGCCAATCGTCCAAATAAGGGTACACATGGTGACTTTCCTTTCTTAACCAGGCTGCTATTGGAGCCAGACATTTGGTGAACGTCCTGGGGGACGATTTTAGGCCGAACTGGAGGACCTTGAACTGATAGTGGGTTCATCTTTTGTGCCGTCGATGCATCGGGATATGGAAGTATGCGTCCTGAAGGTCTAGCGATGACAAATAATCTCCAGGTTTTATCGATCGGATCACCTCCTGAAGCGTCAGCATTTTGAATTTTAAATTCTTGAGCAGTTTGTTGAGCGCTCGTAGATCCAGAATGGGACGCCATTTTCCATTTGGTTTCTTGACGACAAAGTACCGGGAGTAAACTCCCTGTCCTTTTTCTGCCACCGGGACCAGTTCTATAGCCCCTTTCTGCAGCATAAGCGCCACCTCCTGTAGTAGTATTTGAAGGTGGGGCTGGGCAGAGAACACTGGTGGAATGTGTGGTGGCTTGCCTTTGAACTGTAGAGAATGTCCCAGATGAATCGTGTCCAAAACCCATTGGTCTGTTATGCGCTCCCACTCGTCAATGCGACGAGACACTCGGCTCCCCAGGACGCCCTGAAGCATGTCATTGTTGGCTCTTGGTTTGTTTATCTTTCGTCGACGAAGTTTAGGCCCCCCGCCGTCTGGAGGTTTGGTAATCTCTGCCTCTACGAGAAGATTGGGCCGCACGCCTGTAGCCTTGGGACGAGTAGGAGGGTCTGGTGAAACCTCGGTCTCTAGATGACCCAAACCGGGAGTTACCAGAGGCCCCTCTGAAGGGACGAAAGGAACGAAAATTCCTACCACTCTGGAGGGCTCCGAGTGACCGTGCCGTGTCAGTATCCTCTTTCATGCCCTTCAAGGCCTCATCAACTTTTTCGCCGACCTTATATTGTACCTCCGGTCTGAACGTAGTGCACTTGAGCCAGGCTTGTCTACGTAGAACTACGCCTTTATTGATTTGCTTAAAACCGGACTCGGCTAGGTCGATGGCAATGTTTATGGCGTGGTTTGAGGCCTCCTCTCCTTCTCGCACTAGCAACATTGTGGACTTTCTATGTTCCTCGGGCAAATGCTGCAAGATAGGAGCCAGTCGGTGCCACATTTCCCTGTCATACCTAGACATAATTGCTAAGGAGTTGGCTGCTTTAACTGTAGTCGCGCCGACGGACAGCACCTTCTTGCTGAAAGCGTCCTGTCTCCTGGCCTCGTTGTCTGGAGGGGTCGTGCATTTATGCTGAGACCTGGCCTTTCTCGCCGCCGTCGCCGATACCACCGACTCCGGCGAAGGTTGAGAAGTCAGGCACTTGGGAGTGGATTCCGGAGCCTTGAACTTCTTCTCCAAACGACCTTTCACTGCCGGTTCAGAGAACGGGTGCCGCATGGCCTTCAGGCTCTCTTGCCAGACATGATCCAAAATCGGGATGGCGAATATGGATTTCCTTCTCTTGCCCATATGATCAAAAGGAAAACAATCCTTTTTCTCCTTTTCCGGGACTAGGCCAAACTCCGAACACGCCTTACTCATCATGGCATGGAATGCACCCACGTCGTCAGGTGGCGATGGCTGTGCCGGGCTTCTCGGAGCTTCCATCTCCGCTTCAGAGTCCCAAGTTGGGTCCCTTGAGGGGGATAGGCACATGTCTGAACCTGATTCCTCACGGTCAGAGTCCTGTAGTTCTCCTTCTTGCAGGGTAGGGCAATCTTCCGGCGCGTGGGAAGCGGCCATAATCCTTGTCGACGAGCGAGCAGCCGGGCCCGGCTCGTCGATGAATGGCGTAGACTGTCTCCGTGTCGGGGCCCCAGGCTGGGGTATTTGTGTGTCCAAACGCTGTAAAGGTTTTTGTAGCGTATTTAGCACCTCCAAGGACAGAACCGCCTGGGGGTTCAGTAATGACGAGGTAGTAGGGATGGAACCCACCCCCAAGAGCGACATCGCGCTGGTCGGCTGCAGACCCAGATCGGTTGGGCGTGTGACCGTGTCGCGAGGAAGTCGCCTCTGGTTGAAGCAGGGCCTCCCGTGGGATGGGATCGAAAACCTCCGGTTGCCATCCCATCGACGGGACCACCGTCGACGATATGTTTCCTACCGCAGTCTGACATGTGGGAGGAGCCGCCGATGATGCAGGCGTCGACGAGCGGGTCGTCAGCGAAGCCAGTGGCGCAGGGTCTTGAGGTGTTCCTGGCGCTTTTGGAGCCGACTTGGCTGGCCGCGGCCTCTCGACTCAAGGTAGACTTAGGACGGTCTCCTGAGGAGGATTTAGATGGTTCCTTTTTCTCCTTTTTAGATGAGGAGGAAGAAGACGGCGCCTTGTGTGAAGAGGAGGAGGCCTTCGAATGTTTCTCTGAGGGTCGTTTTTCGGCCGACTCCGAGGTTCGTTTTTTCGGCAGCACGTGCCTTCTTCGTCGGGGGTTCTGACTTACTTTTTGAGGCAGTGGAGCCCACCTCCGATGCCGGGTAAGCACCCACTCTGTCATTGAGCCAATCGACCAGACGTCTTTTTCGATCTTTGGGGGTTTTCTGGGAGAAACCCTGACAGATTTCACAAGTGTCCGCCGTGTGGTGAGGATGAAGGCAGTAAATGCAGTCCATATGCCCATCCCCTTCGTACACCTTAAGGCCGCACGTAGCACACGGACGAAACAACGCCTTTCCAGACATTCTCTTGAGAAGAACAAACAGTCGCAGAAGTAGAAAGAACAACCTAACCTAATAGCAGATACGCGAGGTAATCCCACCACTTTGGAAGACGGTTGAAATCTGAGGGAACCGCGGGGGCGGAGCTATATATACCCCTACGTCCTAGTGGCGCCGGCGTGCGCGGGCCAAAACGACGTAGATAGGACACAAAAGTGTCGGAATTTTTCCTATGGAAAATGTCTATATAACTTACCGAGGATTCCCAGCCTGACGACGGGGAATATTCTAAGCATGTGAATCCATCAAAGATCCAATGATGGAGAAGGAGCGTACCCGGACTCTTCAAAGAGAGCTTCCCGGGTGGAGTGTTGTGAGGCAACTGCCGGAAAGGAAGACAGTAGCCGTGGACAATGATCTCCAGAACCCACACATCTGAAGTAATGGCACGCCATTCTACAAGATGCTGCGCCAGCCTTCCCCCAACCGGCGAACCATGGGACATGGCCTCACGACTGAGCTGAAGCGGCTGCTGCAGTGCCTGAGGGCAAAGAAGCAACTGCCCACGTGGCTTTGGCACCTCGAGTACCTTGTTTTCCACCTCTGGTACTCCTATGTTGGCCCCTTTGACTGGCAGCCCCCCCTCGATCTACCAAAGGAAGTGTAGTATCGAAAGGAACCTCCCCTCCATTGCTGTTCCCTAGGAGGAAAAGGCGGAGGTTGACGTACTGCAGCGCTCAACGACTTTGCAGCAGCTTTGGAAGTCTGCAACCTCTCAAGGCTCTCCTCAGTCTTGCTGCCAAAAAGATGGACACCATCAAAGGGCATGTTGGGAAGCCGGGACTGTACATCAGGAGCAAACCCCGACTTTCGCAACCATGCAAACCAGCACCTCACGGTGCCTGCCACCATGGACCGGCTGACACAGTCTGCCACGTCCAGACCCGACTGAACGGATTCACACATGGCATCCTTGCCATCCTGAACGAGGGCAAGAAAACCATCCCGTTCCTCCCCTTCAGGAATATGTTCAGCCGCCAAAGATACACAATTCCACAAAGTGTGCGTGAATCTTGCAAGGGCACAAATGGAGTTGGCTGCTTTTAAAGCCATACCCCCAGAAGAAAATACATTCTTCGCCCAACCGTCAAAGCGTTTGTCGTCCCTATCAGGAGGGATTGTAGGGTACGCCGGCTGCTTTGCTAGGGCCGTAGCCGCCTGTACCACCAAACTCTCCGGAGTGGGGTCGTGGACAAGTAGCAGGGGTCGCCACTGGCTGGACGGTATTTTTTCAGTAACGACTTATTTACTGCCGGAAGACTCCCCGGAGCAGTCCAAGCCACTGCCACCCTTCTTTGTAAGGCCATATGAAATGGCAACACCGGGTCAGTGGGTGGACCTTGGTCAAGGATACGCCAGGTCGTCCTGCAGAAAATCCAAAGGTAGAGCAGACCACCCCAGATACTCAGTCACCCTCGACATGAGGCGCCTGTACGAGGAGTCAGCATGTGTACCATGCTCAGGCCTGCCAAACTCAACCTCTGGGGAGGTATCAAGACCAATGGCATCATGCAAAGACTGAGACAGGTCTTCCAGCTGACCTGACAGGTCATCAGTAACCCCAGTAGGCACTTCTTCCTCAGACGCTTTGTCAACCTCTGAAATGTACTCCAAGGGTTGGAACAAGTCCACCCTGGGAGGAGGAACAGAATATGGGTCGAGTATAGGCCACACAGACTTGCTGAGCGCCTCCCTAGGAGCCTCCACAGCTCTCCGGGGCACCTCTGGCAAAAATTCCACAAAAGGCGTTGAGGGCGCCGATGGGAGTAGCGTCGACGTCGACCGAGGCGCTGACGACGACTGCTTCGAGACCCGAGCCCCGAGCGCGTCCTTCGACAGCCTCGGAGCCAGAGCCTCGAGAAATTCCCTCGACAGACATATCCTTGCGGAAGGTGTCCCATTCTGCCGGAGATGAATGCTTGGTGGGGCAAGAAACCCGCCGTCTGGCGGAGTCCTCAGACGTGGAAGGCGACAGATGATGGTGCTTCCGTGCATGCCTCGAAGAGGCCGAGGAATGGCAGGCCCCACTCCTGTAACGAGACCCCCTGGACGTACGCAGACGCGGAGAGTCGCCCTCGAATCGTCAGTCGAAAGTCCAGCAGACTTCAATTTATGGGGTTTGGAAACCCAACCCGCCGACAGCTTCTTCTTCTGCTCCCGCAAGGCCTTCGACATCAAAGACTGGCATTCGTCGCAGTCATCAGTGGCGTGGCTCTCACCGAGGCACCAGAGGCAGATGTCGTGCGGGTCCGTCAGACATCTTGGAACCGGAGTCCCGAAACTTTTTGAAGCCCGACTTCGGGGTAGGAGAAGACAAAGACATATTTTCGTTTAACACATCGATATTCGAAGAACCGATTCACAAGAGAACCGAGGTGCACCGAGATTTCGAAGCGAACACGTTCGCGGAAAAAATGGTCCTGAGGCTACATGCGTTGTGCATCCTACATATAACATCTGGTGACGTCGGCCGTCAGAGGAGGTCCTCGAGGGAGCATATCGACGTCATCGACGCAGGACACCTACGCCGAAAAAGTTTTCCAAAACAGCACAGCTGTAGTAATCAATGTCAAAGATGTGGAATACGTCCGAGGACACAATCCCCTCGAAACCACCTTACTTACACCTGCCAGTCACCACATACAGGCTATCCACACCTAAAGCCCATCTATAAAAACACCAGACGCCGATTTTTCAGATACCCGAGCTGCACAGCAACTTCACCATTAAACTAGGATACAGCAAAGACAAGCAAGAGATGTGTGCTATTCAAAACATCTGACAAAAGCATTTGAAAACCAGCATCTTCAGGTTTTCCAGATGTTCATCAGAATCCGGCAAACTCTACACCCCTGTCCGACAAACAGTCAAACTGCTGCCCTCTTGCAAATACAGGCCTGGTAGTTCATACTCCAGCTGGTATTTTTATCTGATTAGTAGAACACCACTGTATCTTGGAAGATATTGGCTTCAGCCTAAGCAAACATTCCACTGCATCACTATTCGTTGTGGTGGGAGCACATTCCATCAATTTTCATAAGAGGTTTGAACCAGAGGGATGGTCTGGCCGCTACCCGATGAGCCTCCCAGAGGGCCGATGGAGATTTTCTGGGCATGTCGCCCCCCTCTGAGACACTGCAATGTGTTGTCTCTTCGGACAACACTAGAATCGCAAACAGCACAACTGGACCACCCGTTCCAGTAGCCCTTCTCCCTGTTTGCAGAGAAAAGTTGGACTGTAATCGCTTATTTGAAACAACTTAACAGTGTACTCCAGAAAATAGTAGACCGCACGGTCATGCAGGTTCACGGTACTGTAAACATATAAGCAGGGAACTACAAGATGGTTTTGATGGCTCAACATATATTTAAAGAAGCAGAATGAGAGTATGAAGCCAATTTTTCTCTTGCTCAATACGACAAGGATAACCTCATCAATACCCTATTAAGAGGCCAATGGAGAAGGGCCCAATTCAAGCCACCCAAGATCAATCCTGGATCAGCTTACAAAACCAGAGCCACAGGTCTATATGAAGGGCTGGACGAAGTCAGAAAGATATGCAAGCCGAGAGGAAACGTTTTACTCGCCTCGCAGGGAAGTGGATTGAGGCTGCAACATAGGATGAGGGAAATTATCCGCTGAAGACTCTCCATTTGAAGCTTTGACAGATACGAAAAGAGAACAGGCCATAAGGGGGAGCCCACAGTCATGGACTGCTCTGGAAACCTGGAAGAAATAGGACGGCCAAAGGCTGGTTCCTTTCCAGAGAAGCCTGGGCCCAACAAGAAGAGCCCCATAACCAGGTAGGTAACGATATTGCCAGCCTGACAAAGGGTTAGGGGATGGGGGTTTACTTGAACTTTTGGAACTTAGCTTGATAAACAAAGCAATCCTTTGTGGGAGAGCGACACTAGATTTAAAACGTCTGTTCGTTATTCCAATATGCTGGAAAGAATCTGGAGAACCCACATACACACAAGGAGTTTTTTTCCAACTCTGAACTTGGAATGACAAGCATTTAATAAAAACACACCTAACTCAAAGTTTTGCCAGCTTCCATCGTTGCTCGACCTGCCTACTCTGACCCTGTGACGAAATACCACCTGGTGAGGGTGTGGAAGCTCTGGCTTTTTACATTTTTATTAAACATGCCAATTATGCAGGTGTTTGGGAAAATTTTCTTTTTGCGGTTTTCCCTTCATAGACATCAATAGGGCACCACAATATTTGGCTATTGTTTGTAACCTTTTCTGACTTTTGAAGGCAATTTAAGCATTTTTATTTCACTTGCCTTGCTGTGCTCATCAATTTAGGGGGAACGAGTATTGTAAAATTCTCTGTTTATTTAGCCCTGGTACATCATCTTACTGTGAAGGGTGGTAGGGTCACTGTGTCCCTGTAACTTGGCTATTTGTAACGTTGTGGTTACTTGCATGATAATGTGTCAAGGGCAAGCTGGTGGCAGTGGACACTTTTCTACCATTTTTGTTTGCATTATCCGTACCCTTTCACATTTTACCGCTTATTGCCTTTTATAGTACATATACCCTCAAATGGCCTTGCCATGAGATTACCACCTGTCTTTTGGCCATCCTGTATTTTGGCCTTCTTCCTGCCCCCACAGGGCTGGAATAGCCATATATGGTTTAAGTCCTTTCCCAGGGAATGCTCCAGCGTTCCCTTACAAAGTGCCGGTCTGTGTGTGTGGCAGGATGTGGGGTGCTAGGGCTATCTGGTCCCAGTACACATCCATGCCAAAGCGTGTCTGTAGCTGGGAAGATGTGTTGGTCAGAAGCTGCCTAGGATTGGATATCCTGTGCCGGTTTTCAATGGTGCAGATCCTTGGGCTCCGGTATGACTCCGGCTTGAATTCTGGATAAAAAGGGGACTCCTGCAGCCGATCAACAGATCGTCATTGGAGCCAAGATCCCTATGAAAAGGAGCATTCTACAGAAGACACAAAACACGCCATTGGAAGCTATGCAGCAGTGCTTTCTTCAATCGTCCTAGCAAAGCCTTGCTTTTTGCTTATCTCGGAAGGCCTTCATCAGTGCTTTGAGCCCTGGACAGGTGAGAATAACCAGTCTCAACCCCTGCTTAAGGAACCGGTCATTGGAAGTCTTTGGAAGAGTGTGGAATTATCTTGTGGGCTGACCAGCTTCTATGTGGGCTCCTGAATGCATCGATCATTGTCCCAATTTGAGTCTTGGGACACTGCAGTTCCTCGACCTGTGAAACAAGACGCCTCCCTACGGCAGTTGCAGCTCTTCAACATGAAAAGGGGGCCTTGCAGCTTTGTTTATACCATAAGGGTCAACTTCAGCCATTTCTTCAGTATGGCCATCGCTGATCCCCACCTGTATCGTGTACTGGCCGCCCTCGGGTGGTAGTCACCGGAGTGGTGGTTCTTTCTTCGGTCCAGTAGAGGTGTCCAGATACCCAGTGCCCAGAAACAATTAACAGCAGGCAGGAATTGCTGACTAGCCAGACCCAAAACTGGACACCGAAAGTGACCTCTGCACCAAAGGACCCTGGACGTCCTCCAACAGAATTAAGGTATGTGAAAAGGAGGCCCTGCAATTTCAAGAACTTCGTTGGTGGTCCCTCAGTGAATTGGAGTACAGGGGGAGAGTAAACCTACCAGTTCCTACCACCAACTACTTCCATAGGGTTTAACAAGCTTAACGTCCTTGCCCTACCTCTCCCATGCCTGAACGGAATCGTAGGATTTCTGGTTAAAGATCGTCTCTTGGACTTCTCCTAAAAAGTGGTTGGATTGGGTCTGCTAAGTACTTTACTTAAATTGTTCTCCAACTTGGAGACCCTTACAAACTGCCTGTTGGCTTTGCCAACACTTGTTCAGACTCTTAAACGACTCTCAGCCTTCTGGAGAGAACTGCATTGCCTCTAGGGTCTTAGTACCCCTCTTATTTTAGCTAGGGAAGGACTTTTTATGGTCTAGTACCTAAAACATTAAGGTATTGTATGCTGATTCTAACCTCTATTTTTGACATATTTGTTCGCTAATGTTGATTACTTACCTGGTTCTTTTTATTCACTTAATTTCTTATCCTAGAGTATTATGAAACTTATCTATCTGTATTCTTAAGTAAGGAGAAGGACACTGAGGACATGATTCAATTCCTTTGTTAAACTTATAAGTAAAAGGCCTAACTTTCCCCACCACTAAAGGGAATACCCTATCTGTCTAAAGAAACTAAAGGTGCTTGTCAGTTATCAGGAAGTGCAAAGTAAAATACCCTCTGTCCAAACTAGCTCTACCTGACCAGAACACTATATTTAACTAACATAAATGGGCCAAGAGAATGTCTCATCTTCGCCTGGTCTTTTCTTCATCTTCCAGTAGGCTTTTTATGTAAGTCTTTCTTTGTGGTAGACCTATTTCTCTGCATAATCTCCTTGGAAAGAGCAAGTTAGTTACCCCTGGTAACGTTCTTTCGACTGGATATTTCTCCGTCGTATTCCTTATCTTTGACACATTTAACTTAACTTTAACTTATTTGCATTTTTAAAGTGATCACACAGCCCGCGGGCATCAAGGCGCTGTTACAGGAATTGTTAGTTGCGTAATTTCTTTTTTTTGATGGGCTTAGTTGCGTATTTAACAGGCTTAAATACCCAGAGGTGTCTAAGCGCGGACCCGGGGATCGAACCTGTGTTGCTTCGTGTCGTCTTGCTTCCAAGGCGAACACGTTGTCGCTGAGCTATCCTCCCAGGACACATGTTGTCCAGCTTCAGCTGCTTCGGAAAATAATTTCGGCAGAGGCTACTGTGTGTCGATGGCATTGAGTCGATGTCCCTCGTAGGCCTCTGTGATGTCACTGAAAGCATATATAGCATGCACAGCAATCGTTGGCCTCAGTTCTGCTTTTACCTCCTCTGGAAAGGAAGCTGTAACAGCTCGGGAAATTCTATTGAGGGGTAGGATGGGAGGGCGATGGCAAATATGTGGGAGGAACAGCCATTCAAAAGACCGTTACCAGGGGTAAGTAACTTGTTCTCCGAATGGATTGTGTCCTCCCACGTATTGGGGTGTGTTTTCTTGCAAGCCTGTAACATTCTGATATTGTCCGAATGATCCATCTAGACAAGGTCTGTTTGGAAACAGCCTGAACTAGCTTGTGTCCTGTAAATCCAATGAGGAGTTGGTCGTCAATTTGCAACTTAGACATTCTGGAGATGTAAAAGCTTAACGCTCTCAGAGGGTCTTACCTATGAAGTCTTTCCTGTTCCTTACCAGGATGAGGTGGGGGATAGAAGGAAGGTAGAACCATTTTCTGACTCAAATCAAAGTCCAAAATGATTTTGGGTAAAAAGGAGGGTTTGACCTTTAAAACAACCCTGTCCTTGTGGAAGATGGTAAAGGGTGGCTTGCGTGAAAGTGCCTGCACCTCGTTCACTCTACGGGCTGATGTCAGGGGTACCAATAGGATTGTTTTGAAGGTTAATGACCTTAACGGACATGTGTGCAGAGGTTCAAATGGAGCACAAATCAGGAATGTTAAAACCAGATTAAGGTCCCAAAGCGGAACCTGGAAAGGAGATGAAGGGAGCACATTAGTCTGATACGAAATGTGTCTGATACGAAATGTGTCTTGTAATGAAAATTGCTTTGTAACCATCTTCCTTCCACGGTAACCAGATTATGTATGTCTTCATGTAACAGCGCCACGATGCCCCCGGGCTGACGTGCGCTTTAAATAAATCTGAATAAATAAATTAGTGAGCCCTTTCAGGAATTCAGTCACCAGTGGAATTTGGAAATAGGAACAGTCCTCTGACGAGCACTTAAAAATGGACAGCGCCGCCAAGTAGCCTTTAGTGGTACCAATCTGGACGCCCAGAGAAAAGATAAAACATCTGGGGTTTCACATAGAAAAGGATCAACATTCTTTTCCTTGCACCAGTTACAAAACGTATTCCAACGTCAACGGTACAAAGACTTTGTTGCTGGCCTTCTGGCCGAAAGCAATACCTCCATTACATCATCCAGGGGGTCCCAATCCTTATACGTCAGCCTTTCAGATACCAAGCGTGAAGGTTGAGTCTTTTGCTCTCGGGATGAGAACCCAACCTTCCTCTCGCGAGAGAAGGTCCTCTCTTTGTGGAAGACGCATCGGAGGACAGATGGACATGTCCAAAATTTACAGGTACCACGTCCTCCTGGCCCAATCCGGGGCAATTAGGATCATGTGTTTCCCGAACCGTCTCAAACTCCTGATTACATGAGGAATGACAGGGACTGGAGGAAAAGCGTTCAGGAGTGGAAACTCCCAGTCCACTACGAACGCGTCTCCTAGAGCTTCTCTCTGAGGAAATGCCCTGGAGCTATATCTTTTACACTTCGGTTGACCACATAGCTAACATATCTACTTGAGGGGTTCCCCAAAGGGTGATGGACTTCCTGAGCCAGTTCCCACTCACGCGAGACTGTGCTCTGCCTGCTTGGAGCATCTGCTGCAGTGTTCTCCTCCCTAGGTGAACTGCTGATAGGGAGATTCCTTCTTGAACTGCCCAGTACCAGAGTTGCACTGCCTCATTTCACAGTGGTAGTGACCCTACGCCTCCTCTCTTGTTGAGGCAGTGCATGGCCACTGTTTCGTCAGTAATTATCAGGACATTCTTTCCCCAGACAGAGGGCAGGAAGGCCTGCAGCGCTAGCCTGATTGCCCTCAGCTCAACCGATTGATATGTACTTTGGACTCCGATGGAGACCAATGACTGCCGAATTGGCAGATCGTTGGCGTGGGATCCCTGTGATCGTCCGTCACTACTGTAATCTCTGGCCATGGTTGCCAAAAGGTTCTCCCATCAGAACATTTTCCTCGCAGGCCCACCACAGAAGATCCTGTGTGACCCTGGTTGGAATTTGAAGTCGGTCTAACAGCTCTCCTGAGAATTGGGACCATTTTGTTCTTAGAGCCCATTGGAGGGATCTTATTCTCAGCGAGCCTCTGGCACCAGAATAATGCAGGAAGCCATGAGGCAGAGCAACCTAAAAAAATTGAAGGCCAGAATACTCTGGGCACTCTGAAATTTGGTAATCATCCGAATAATGTCTTGAGCCCTCACCTCAGGTGACAAGCTCTTTCCCAAGCATGTATCTAATAAAGCCCCGATGCACTGGAGCGTTTGGGAAGGTGTCTTATGGGACTTCTTGTAATTGAGGAAGAAGCCCAGAATCTTTTTTTTTGTAAGAGAGTGGCAGGTGACGTTGAAATGATCCCGGGCTTTTTTGGGAGAACGCGCCCTTATCAGCCGATCGTCCAGATAGGGGTATACGTGAATCCCCCCCACTCCTGAGATTCAATGCCACTACTGCCATTTTTTTGGTGAAAACCCTTGAGGCGCAGGTTAGCCCGAAAGGCAGACTCGAAATTGATAATGAGAAACACCAACTGAGAACCTTAGGTATTTTCTGTGCTTGAGATGGATTGGCACATGAAAATAAGCATCCTGAAGGTCCAATGACATCAACCAATCCTGGAGATGGAGGGCCGGAAGGATCTGAGAAACTGTGACCATCTTGAACTTGTCCTTTCCGAGGAACTTGTTCAAGTATCTCAAGTCCAAGATGGGTCTCAGTCCTCCGTCCTTTTTGCGGATAAAGAAATATGGGGAGTACCAGCCTTTGTTCCTTTCCGCTATAGGCACTGGTTCTATAACACCTTTCTCTAGCAGGGTTAACATTTCCTGCCCAATCCTCAAAGAGCGGTTCCCCGGTGGATTGTCCCGAGGGCTGCTTATAAAAGGAAGGCAGTAACTGTGGGCTACGGTTTCTAAAGTCCAAGCATCCGAAGTAATGTCTCGCCATTCTTCCAGATGCTGAGACAGCCTGCCCCCCACTGGTGAACTGTGACTCAAGACTTCAGAGTGATTTTGTGGCGGCTTCTGCAGGGGCCGATAAGGAGGCTGATGCTTCAGATGGCTTTGCACCTCTACCTCGTCCACCACAAGGAAATCTTCTCTGGCCTCTCTGACTGGCCATTCCTCTCGCCCTTCCAACTGAGGATTAGTAGTGAAAAGCTCTACCGCTCCAAGGTTGCCCACTAGTACAAAAAGCCGGAAGATGCCCAATAGCGGCGCCTAAAGATTTTGCTGCGGCCTTTGAGGTCTGCAACTTCTCAAAGCTCCGGTCAGCCTTTTTGCCAAAAAGATGAGACCCGTTAAAAGGCATGTTGAGAAGCCTTGATTGCACATCAGGTGCAAAAACCGTCTTTCTCAACCACGCAAATCTGCGCATAACGGTGCTGCTAGCCATGGATCTGCTGATGCTATGAGGAGTAGTAGCGAAAAGCTCTACCCCTCCAATGTTGCTATCCGCAGAATCCAATCCCAATTGAAGGGACTGGCACATGGCCTCTTTGCCGTCCTTAACAATGGCTAAGAAGCCATCCCTTTCATTCCCCTCAGGAATGTGCTCTCCCGCCATGGAGATACAGTCCCATCATAGAGTATACGAAAACTTTGCGAGAGCACAAGTGGAGTTGGCAGATTTTAGTGCCATGCTCCCTGCAGAAAATACCTTTCTCGCCCATTCATCTATGCGCTTGTCGTCCCTATCAGGAAGGATGGTAGGGTAACGCTGCTTGTTTAGAAGTAGCTGTAGCCGCCTGCACCAACAAGCTCTCAGAGTGGGGTTTTTCGACAGGTAGCTAGGGTCGCTACTGGAGGGGCGGTATTTTTTTGTCAAGTTCTTGCCGACTGCCGGATTAGATTCCAGAGTCTCCCAGTTCCTAGCCACCCTTTTTTGCAGTGCCACATGAAAAGGCAAAATAGGCAGAATATCTGTGCGGTTGTCTTCGCCATAGGGCAATGGGGGCCTACTCCAACCCAAGTATTTGACTACTTTCGACATGAGCTGTCTATAAGACGAGTCTGCATGTTCCCCTGTCTCTGGCTTTCCAAACTAAAGTTCTGGCGAGGTATCTACCCCACTTTCTGTTTGCAAGTTCTCATACAAGTCCTGCATTCTGGATTCTTCAGAGGTAAAGCTCTCTGGTACATTGGGTGTACCGTACTGCAAGCCAAATGGGGCTTCATCCTTCTCAGAATGCTCCCCCTCGTCAAAAATTGAAGTAAGAGGTTTGAAGAACATTCTTTGGGAGTGGAGCATATATTTTGTCAGGTTTTGTACTAACAGGGTTCGACATTGTCCAAGTTGTTGATATTTTCTTTATCGGCACCGATTTTTGAGGGGTGCTTGGTACTGACGGCGTAGCTGGCAAGTGTAGCACAGCTGGCGTCGAAGGCTTCGGCATCGAAGATTTCGATGGCGTCAATGACCTCTACTTCTCCTTCTGTCTCGCATGAGCCTTAGATTTTTCAGATCGAGGCCTCCCGATGCGCATCAGCCTCTTAACGAGGCTCGATGGCACGCAGATTTTTTCGGACGATGATCTTTCCATTCCGGCTTCTTTCAAAGGCTCGGTAGGAGCATGGCTTTGTTTTTCGAAAACCTTTAACATTTCCGCCCTGAAGGCTTTCCATTCAGCCGGGGTTGAATTGTTTGTAGGGCAAGCAACCATTTCTGGGGAAACGTCAAACGACGAAGTCGACCTTCGGTGCCTTTTCTACAAAGACAAAGAAGAGTGGTGGTAACCACTCCTGGACCTAGATCGCTTGGCTTTCCGCCTCCGAGGAGAGTCGCCTCTCGACTCGTCTGTCGAAGGCTTAGCGGATCGGGTTTGTGATTTTCTGGGGATTATTCCTACCTTTAGTATCCCCTTCCGTTCCCTCAAGGCTTTTCCCATCATGGATTGGCACTTGGAACAGTCAGATGTATTGTGGCCCTCCCCAAGGCACCACGAACAGATATGGTGCTGGTCAGTGAGTGACATTTTTGACCCGCAATCCCAGCATTTCTTGAAATCGGACTTCAGCGTCAAAGGTGTCGAAGAAGAAGACATATGCATCAAGGTTTTAGTAACAAGACGTCACAAGATGAGGCGCGGAATTTCACTCTAAGCAATCGCTGTCGCAGAAAAACGGAACTGAGACCGACAGGCGATGTGCGTGCTATATATGCCTTTGATGACATCACCCTCGATGAGGCCTTCGAGGACATTGACTCGACGCCACCGATGCACAGCGCCCTCTGCTGAAAAAGAATTCCAGATCTGCTGAAGCTGGACAACATGTGTCAAAGATGAGGAGTACGTGGGAGGACATAATCCATTCAAAGTCTATATTTACAATAACTACCCTTCAGGTACTTTTTTTTTTAACACACTTGCTATCACTTGTAGACCTTTTCTTTCTTCTCTTTACATTCAGGGTTTCCTGAGGTGGGTTCATGTGGACCCCTTTTTGGCTTTCTTCGTCATAACTTCTCTTGTCTTACGTCTCTTATTTTACGCATTCCAGATTTTTATATCCCGTTTCTCATTGCATGTTAGACTTGCTACAGTCTCAATTCTGATGTCATATGGATACTTGTAACCTATCATACTTACATTCTAGTAGGAATTCAAATGCATGCAACAGATGTGGTCATTATGATTTTACTACAACCATTGGAAGTGACACAACTTGTCCTTAGGATTTTTGTAGAGTGTTCATAAGAATGACCCCAAGTGAAACTCTTTGTTCATACCATTTGGAGTGAGACTGTCTAGTTTGTCTATCCAGTAGAGTTCTCTCTAGCTAAGTTTCTTTGCTGAGTCCCCACCTCTGCTGGCTTTGCGCACCACTTCCAACACCATGAATTTAAGTTGGGCCACGCAGTGTCTTAGCTCTGTGAAGTGTCTTGCTACTGGTGAGCACACATTTTTCATTCCAATGTTGCTCTTGTGTTCATTACATCTTTCTTTAAAAATGTTATGGCTGTTTATCCCACATAAATAAAGATTGACATAAAGAACTCTTTGCTCCCGAGGAAGGGATTGAAATCATGAAACGCGTAGAGCTCGGATTTATGATTTATGCTTTGTACTAATTAGCATTCTTGCATTGACCTTGTATTGACTAACTGCACAATGAATGTGTACATTGGTTTCTACAAAATATGAACTTCTAATCATTTGGTCAACAAGACAGAATTGTTTGTTTTTCAAACGTTTGGTGTGCAGGGGACGTGAGTGTTCCACAGACAGTGATCCTTTCTATTGTCAGTAAACAACCTAGTGCCAAGGGTATTTTCTCCCCCGCAACCTCTTCCTTCCGAAATAACACTCGATACCAGATTGAACATTAGGTGTGCACCTGTATTCAGTAATTCTGCTAGCGTCATAGGGTTTCTTCCCTCCTCCCAGGGAACTTGTTTCCTGTTTCTACTTGTTCCCCACTTAGGTTGCTTAAATCCCTCCATTACAGACTTCTAACTTTTCCCGTTAACTGGTTTCTCTCTTGGCAGCTCGTCCTTAGGACTGGAACGAGTTGATATAACCCTCTTCCCTGTTCGGGTTATTCATTACTGGCTTACAATTCCAATTTCAAAGTCTTAGAGGTAGCTTCTCGTCCTTAGGGCTGGGATGAGTTTCTCTCCTTGTATAATAACTCAATTTCCTGACCGGGCTTACAACTCCAATTAAACAGTCTTATTCTTATTTTCTCGTCCTTAAGACTGGGATGAAGTTCTTCGGGTTCATAACGATGCCCCGGTGGCCTCACGGTTCCCCAGGTACCTCTCTCTCTGTCGGGGCCGGTGGCAGGGATTGACTCTCGCTCGGGTGTACTTCCCAGAACCTTTACACGCTTCCTTTACCAGTGAGCTCGGTGTCGTTCTTTGGGCGTCCTACCCACCATGCTCTAGTTGTGGTCACGCCATCAACGGAAAAGCTTCTTCCTCTTTCCTTCCTCACATCTTCACACACCGGGCAACCGGCATCTCATATTGGCGTTCTCCGTCTCATTGAAAGTTACGTACCGCAACTTGCCTTTGCTCCACCTCCACAGGTTGTAATGTTTGGGGGCTTTTCCTGTGCACACGGTTCTTCTCCTCTCCAATTTGTCCCAGTTAAATATACATCTCTTGTTAAAGAGACATCTTCCTTTTTTTTTTTACAAATGGATTTCTTTTTGCATTGCTTTCAGCAAACAGTAAAGATGCCACTTTGTTCTTTCAAACAGTTAGCCCCATGTATGCAATTATGGTAGGTGGCCTATGGAGTTCCTTACAGGAACGGGAGTCCTTGTCCCAAAAGGGGGAATCTCTCCCAGTGAGGTCCCACTTGGCTCAACCCCTAGGGAGGGTCTTGCGGAGCAGGCTCACCTCCCTAACCTCACAACGGGGCGGGGGCTCACCCTTAGGGAGGCGGGACAAATACCTGCGATTTGTCATAGCTCTTAGCAGATTTTATTGTTAAGAGTGCTCTGTGTGTGCTTAACTGAACCCTTCATCGCTCTCACACTTTCAAAGTCTAAGCTTTGCTGCTCAGTCACACTACCCAGACAGTTTCACTAGACATTAGTGAGCGGTTCACCAGAAAAGGGTTGCTTCTCTGAATCTGTCCACAGGGCTGATTCTGAAAATTCCTCGCAACAGCACGTAATTCTGTTTCTGAAAGAAGCGTTCGCCAATTAATCCCTCCCCCTTCTAGAAAGCTCCATGCCAAAAGCATAGTGCATACATGTGGCCTTGCTGCACCAGTTCTATGACCAATTCAGCACCTGCTCTTTAGTGGCACATTTGCATACCTGGCAGCAGCCTTGACCCAAGGCCACTTCAGGCTAACGCTGCAAATTAACTTCTGCACCACTGATCTAAAATATAATAATTGTTATCTCACCCATCTGGTGGCAGGATAAACTAAGAATAAGCTATACCTGGTTATTGTATATAGACTTATAAGAGCACACAATTATTAAAGCCACACAGATTCGATGATATACAAGTTACAACCCTGTGAGCCCTCTAAGGATGTCATGGTTCGCCGACCCTGGAAGCTGTGGAGAAGGTGGAAGAAAGGGTAAAAGGACTATTGCCCTCGGTAACGTCATGCGCGCTCTAGTCTTCCCAGCCTTTATGAACCCGGAAGTTGCCAACGCGCATGCGTTGCAACTTCCAGTGTTTTCGGGAAGTTTACTGCCAGCGCTCCGGGGTGTTTGCTACCTCCCGCTCCCCGACGAGTTTCCCTCTTTGCCTGCCCATTGCTTACCTGCTTGCTTCCTCCTGTTTTCCCTTGTCTCCCTGCTTACTCGCTTCCTCGTGCAGCACGATCCTGGTGCTCGCTCTATTTCCTTGGCCACGCCCCTTTGCTCCGTACTCTGTGTTCCTCTGCCCGGTTCTGTTCTCTCCCCTACGGAGCCACCTCTACTCAGTCATCTAAGGAGCCACCGCTACTCGTCTCATCTCCTGCTGGTACACTACATGGACCTCTTCTCTGGAGTCACGCCTCTGCACTGCATTGCATTCTGGTAGTAGTAGTCTTCAGCTGGAACTTTTCAATACACCTGCCAGGGTTTTTCGGCAAGGCTTTTCCCTGGTCCGGGGTGGGCTCCCTGGGGTCCCCACTGCCAGGCAAACAGCTTTCTGGCAAAGTGGCTTCCGGTGGAGCCCATACCCAATACTTCAAACCGAAAGAGAGGACTCACAAGAAGAAACCCAGCGAAACCTGGAAACAGGGAAGAAAGGGGATCGCATTAGACGATCCTGACGATTCATCCGCCTTCCCTACAGATTCAGGTGTGGAGGGGTTTGGGGAACCAAACATTACTGAACAGACTAAATCTGAGAAAGGAAGGCATGATATCAACAGTAAGACGGATACAAGTGACCACAGTTCAAGGGTGTAAATCTACAGATGGGAGCAAGCTACTACCATCAAATAATAAAGCAGTCCTGGTGCTGTCTTGTCAAATAAAAGGGGCTATACTAAAATAAAACTATTGCCAATCCTTACCTCTAAAAACCAATAGTGTAGGGATTAATGTTATGAAAAGAAAGAAGTGTTCAAAATGATATGTCAGGATGTTCAGGCTGTTGGGGGCCTGATGTACAAAAACAATTATTTTTTTATTTTCCTTTCACAAGTACTCAAATCAGAAGATTCACTCTTCACCCTGGATCCCCCTCAGCCGGGCTCAGATTTTTTTTTACAAAACGATTCTGACTTTGGATCCGAATCTTCTGGGCTCAGATCCCCTTTTCAATGTTCACAAAATATTCTCTCTCGGGTGACTCAAGGTTCACCCCGAATCCCCCTCAGCCGGGTTCAGATCCTTCTTCTTACACAATTAGTCTCCCCCAGCCGGGCTCAGACAAATTTCAGTTTGAACTAACTATTGAAGACTTTAGAATGTGCACAGGGTTTAGCTTGACCCGTTGCAGGACCACTTCGATCTCTTAATTCCCTTTTCACATTTGCCAACAGAGACCTTTGAATGAGCACCCATGTGGTGCCGGACCACTATCTTTTCTTGGCTTCAATAATTCTGTCACTCCTCTGTTATTCAATTATATTCGCATGTCATGATTCATGCCCCTGGTCATCATGGCCAAACCAGCCTTTCGGTTGGGGCCAGGTTACATACTTCCATTGTGGCCTCAAGGGCCACAAAACACCATCAGGGACTCTCTTGGAGCCAGTCCTGGTGCCTTTGGTGCCACGCTCATACTGTTATGTGAAGGACAACATTTGGATTGGGACTTCAGTTAAGTTAACATGGAGGCCCTCACATAGCTCAGTTCCAAAGAACTGAGCTATGCGGTCTAGTGTTTCGGGTGTGGCTGGGCCTGGGACTACTTTACCTGGAACTACTTTACTTGGGATATATAAGCCACACATAAACAGCAGCACATGCTTCACGTTATTCTGCAGTTAGCAGCGTAACGCTCACCGTGTCCAGTTCTTATCTCCAGTGTTTCTTGCATCCTGCCACGTGCTGAATCCTGTATCTGGAAGAAGAAGAACACCATTATTCAGTGCTTACCTGTAAGTAGCAGCTTGGCTTTGGTCTTGAATCTTCCATCTTCAAACTACCACCAGCTGCTCACCTGAATACACGCGATCCAGGGATTCATCACGACGACACCACATCCATCTTCGGAACGCTGCAGCAACCTCAAAAAGACAAAAAGAGACATTATTAGTGAGCGCACGCTCATGGCCACGCAAGGACAACAAAAACCACTTACCAGGTGTAGTTTCTCCTTGATCTTGGAACATCACAGCAGCCCGGAACATCATAACGACCTGCAAAGGAAGCGGCGCAGGCACAGCTCAGCAAAAAGAAAAGGCAAGAAAGCGATGTGCACCGCGCATTCACTTACCTTGCTGGGATTCTCATCCTATACAGAACGGCAACGCCAAAACTCTCCAACTCATCTGAGGGAAAGAAACTAGAGACATTAATAACAACAAAAAGGCAAAAGGGGAAAAGGGCAAGATAAAAGACTGTAAAACAGTAGTACCTACCCCATCAAGCAAATCGGAGTCACAGCAGGCCTGGACCCGAACACAGGGCAACGCACCAGTGAAGCAACTAGGCCGCAGAACGCCCACACCTCCAACAAACGCACCCCTGCACTGAGACGCAGGACAGAGAGCACACCATAGCTAGTATTAAGTTCTCCTTTATTACAAGCGCTATCCACATTCAACACACTATCAAGGGAGAGGGTTTGAGATTGCTAATCTACCAGCCAGGGCTGAGTGGCGTCCCCGTGGATATCAGGTGAGCATAACATCGCATCACGCGTCACATACAATTCACACACTGTTCTCTTTTGATTTCTCCATTCATGCCGCTTTTAACCTTGGGTTCTAACACAGGCCGGTCTGGTATCAGTTTCCCTGACTCACTGGCTGTGCCGACTTTACTGGAGCTGCTTTGTTGTAGGAGCCGAGGGCAGTACCATGGTGGCCCCGGTTACCTTCAACACACAATGCAGGTTTCTTTAGCTTTAATTCCAGGTCTTAGGTTTATTTTCCAAGGCTCACGAAAGTAACGGTCTGAAAAGGTCAAGGGCACTTCCCTCCTTGCAACCCTCCCTGGTCTCACCATCTTTCTCCTCGTATTAAACACTCCATCTTGGAACTGCTGCTGCTTCCTCGTGTGCTTGCCTTGCTCCCAGTGTACTTTCGGGCTTTGACTTTTATCCGTGTGGGGAACGTGATGGAAGTGTGATGGAAGTCAGGTGTGTGTAATGATTAGTAATTGCCGGACCCTGCCTGACTATTTATTGTATTGAGACATGTCCGGTATACAGCTCTGGTGTTAGTCTGTTTTCGCTTGTGGTGATCTGTTTATGAGAAAGTGTTGGTCTCGGGAAAGGGGAGGTGTTGAGTGCCTACATATCCTACCTGGTAGGATGGGGAAAAGGTGTTACAGGGAAGGGGATACCGAGTCTCACCATCTTGTGTCCCACTTCCACTTCCCGAAGACCCCTCATCCAGGTGATCCTCCTGCACTGGTACACCCCCAGGAACTGGATCCAAAAGCGATGGCCGTGTCCTGGTCACCTGGATGACAGATCCCCGGGGACTAGCGGGCGAGACACCTCCAGGTTTCTCAGAGCCCAGACCAGTTATGTGAGCCCAATGTGCATTCATGGCAGCCTAGTTGTCTCAACTTCAGCAAGTGAGACAAGCGCAGGATGCTGGCTTCCTTTGATTCCCAAGGAGGAGCGTTAACCCCTCCCCTTAGGCCACATGAGCTCTCTCCAGGAGATCTCCTGGGAACCCTGCTTCAAATGGTCACTCACAAAAAAAGGCCAGCCTAACACTAAGGTGGTGCACACCAAAATGCATTTGAAGTGCAGGCTTCCTAAGCGGGGAGCGTTAGGGTAGTCAGATAGAATTACGTAGACCTTAGAAAGGATTCCAACATCTTGCATTTCTGTGAGGCTCGCTTTCCTTCCTGTCCCCTCCATTTCCTCTGGGTATAATGTGAGAAAACAAGGTTTAATTTTTACAGCAACAGGGACGGACCCAGCAGGCTTGCTTCTGCTGACTCCCATGTGACCTTTTACCTTTCTAAGGTAGGAGTCTTGCACTTTTTCCTTGATTCATCTGTGGACTTTCAAGAAGGCCAGAAAAATTCACTGGACGTCTATTGAGAGTGCAGTACAATCCAAAGTCCTCCAACGGTGCGGTGAAGATAGAAGGCATGCAAGGCAGATGAGAGCTACGTGCCTTAACCATCCCCAGGGACAGTGGGGGCGCCTACTGTCTGGACCAAGGATTGTCCCTCTGCCAGGTACACTGGAGTGAAGGATCGCTAATAAGTGCTACCCAAGCTCACAGTGGGAGTGTAGAACATAATGCTTCTCTTGTGAAGAACCTGGATTTGGCCTTGCTGGTACCCATAAGTCAAGGGACAGTTCTGTACAATGATTTCGGCATTCAACCGCTTGTGAGCTACATTGACATGTCTTCCCATATTAGCTATGCTTAAAATGGCCTGTGGTATGAGCCGCAGAACAGGCCTTCTTGCTAAATGCACAGTGAAATGAAAACACTTTCATATTTCGTGAAATGCAAGCCGCAAGATTTTCTTTTGCATGTTGCAATATCAATTTACAGTACAATATTTCTTTTTCCCATAGCCCCGGCTGCGCCAATGGCCTTGAGCCTGGCACATCGCAATCCTTTTTGTGTAAACAGTGCCGTTCACTGCTATGTAGGCTTTTATCTGGGATGGAGGCCAATGTTCTTGCAAAATACAAAACATAGATAACGGCAAACACTGTGAACTACAAATGGCAGTCCTTTCTGTAATTTTATTTTGTAGTCCTAAAAAGTATTCTGTAGTCCTCCGACACTTTTATTGAAAAAACGTCTGGTGCTGAGTGACAAAAGCCGTCCTTGGCTAATATTTATACAAGAAAGGTGATGTCCACTGAACACTTTTGTTGGAAAAATGCCTAGTGGCGAATGACACTTGTGTCCTTGATATTTTTGTTTAGAACAATTTTCAGTGCTTGATGAATTTTGGTGATTGTAGGCATGGAATAGGGACGACCCAACAAAAGTTATAGAGTACGCTCAGCCGTTGCACACAGCTGTGAGCATATGGCCCTTTGGGTATCATGCATGCAATGGATGGGGATGCAGAATAACTCCAACACCAAATAATCAAACCAATTCAGGAAGATGGGAAAAGTGCCGTTTTATTAACAATTCTCTAAAATAGGGAGTTACAACAGATATCAACGGACGTTTGTTCTAGATCTCAATGCATTTCTCATAAAAACATCCCTTTAAACAAAAAATACATCAGACGTGACGCCATACTACGTGGTAAATGAGAAAAACCTACGAGGGGTTGCGATAGGTTCAAGGGGAACATCGAAGTATACTTTCTATAAGGGGTGGGATTGTAATTGGTCGTCTACTATCAGGTGGACAACTTATGCCTTCTTCTAAAGCATGTCATATTCAACATTGCGTCATGGTGAAAGGTCTGAGGCATAGGGTGGAGAGTACAGAGGTCTGCATAGCGGAATATAGCTGTGCCAGGAGCATCTGTGCTCATAAATGGGGTCAGGCCATGATGAAAGGTACAGGGCACAATAAGTACATTACAGCCATTAACAGAGTTATGTGTTGCCATGCCAATTACGTTTGCATTAGATGAGGATACGTTCAAGCGATATAGAGAAGCTGCTGGCAATGTAGATGCATTACTGTGATTACCGTGGGAGCACACCATAGTATATAATTCAGCGGTAGTAGTCGATGGAGGAATCAGTGGTGGGTTGATATGAAAAGCCTGAGCCGCAATGCGGTCGGATCATAGATACATTATGCAATCTGCAGCAGGCTGTTACCCAAACAAAGGGTGTCGCCTGCAAGTGTGGGCCGTTGGCCATAGATAAATAAAAGCTTGAGTCAGTAAAGCAGGCATGTCAGGGCCCATCCCATGGCAGGGCGGGCAAGAAAGTAGTCAGGAGTGGGAGTGGGATAACGGAACCCTCGGCAAGTAGTTTTGTGCGCCCAGATATCCCCATAGTAGCAGAGATACAGAAAGGTAAAGGAAAATTGGAGGGTCACAGTGGCCATTGGGCACGCGGGACACACGCCACTGCACAATCCTGAGGGGTGAAAGTGAGGCGCCTCTTCTCTGTGTTGTTGAACATGTGGACTGGATGAACCGGTGGCAGTCACATATGAGAGCTGGAACGACTAGGTGAGTCATCCAAAATGCTGTGGGCGGCAGGAAGAGCAGCCGGTCTGGCATCCACAGACAGACAGGGAAAGAGCCTCCTGGCTGTGTTGAGCCTTGACATTAGTTGCAGCCATTACCCAATCGGATTGCTGTCTGCATCCGAGTTCTTCTGCTGCTGTTGAAGTGAGGCCGGATGGAGAGGCACAGCGGCGGCCAGCTTAGAAGTGAATTTCGTTCCACTAGAAGTCAATGCAGTTGATGTGGCATCTGTAGGTGCCTGGATGGTCTCGGGTACATCATGATCTCTGGAGGCAAGAAGGGGAAAGAATGGGCCAGAGAGTTTCCAGACGTGTTCACTGATGAACTGGGGAAACTGAGGGACTTCGATCACTTCATCAAGGTCAGGAGGAATGCAACTCCAGTGGTCCATAGGGTGCGGCCGGTGCCTCACTGTCTAAAACGACAACTTAGGAGTGAACTGGATGCACTATTACAAAAAGGTTTTATTGAGAGAGGGACCGTTTGTCCCCGGTGGTACTATTTACTCAGAGTAATGGGAGTTTGAGACCATGTGATGACCCGAGAGATCTTAATAAGAACATTTTGGTGGATCGCCATCCATTGCCTATTGTATCGGAGGTTTAAGCGATGCTGGGGGAAGCCAGGTACTTCAGTGTGATTGGTCTTTTTGCGGCATACGACCAGGTGCTGTTGGCGCCAGAGTGCCAAGATGTCACAGCTTTTGACACCACTGAAGGCACATTCAAGCACTGCAGGATGCTATTTGGCCTGGCCTCTGCGCTATTCCAATGTATTATGAAAAAAGTGTTGAAGAATGTGAAAAACAGTTTTCGAAGACGATGTGCCAATCATGCAAGCTCGAAAGAGGAGCATGATAAGAGTATTGAGGGAAGTCTTGAGCAGGTTGAGAGAGGCTGGGCTCACAGCACAGCAAGTGCAAGATTGGTGTGACGAGTGTTGAGTACTTGGTCATAGGATTTCGGCTGAGGGAGCTGGGTGGATCAGTCCCAAGCTCAGTTTGGTAGAGGCAATAAGTCTGGCCCCAGAACCTAAAGACCAGTTGAGGTTGTTTCCAGGGCTGGCTGAATATTACCACAATTTTGTTCACAACTTTGCAGTGATATCAACTCCCCTTAGATCATTACTTTAGAAGAGAGTAAGCTAAGACTGGTCCAGGGAGTGTGAGGATGAATTTGTAAGAATCAAGTCGGGCATTGTTAATGCTTTGTTGTCAGGGCGCATCACAAGCCCCTGGCACAAATGCTGTTAGGCGGGAGTTGGAACAGTGGTTCGCTGAGACTATTGTAGTGGCTTTTAGGGTTGCAGGCCTATGATTTCCAGGTGCATTACTTGCCACGCAACAAGAATTTGGTGGCATGCTTGTCGCGGAAGGCCTGTTGAGACATCGGGAGCCAAAGAGGAGACGTGTGGAGAGGAGGTGGTGGCCAGTATTGAGCATGAGGCTGTGAGTAAAGTAGAGTGGTAACACGCTGCGAGTGAGGATTAGGTGTTGAAGTGTATCGTGGAGTGGACCGTTGTAGGTTGGCCCAGTAAGAATATATTAGAATAGATTTGGACTGTTTTTTGAAGTGAAGAATGAGTTGTCATTGGTAGGTAGGAAGCTCAGGAGAGAGGGGCAAAAATATTCCCCCAGAGAATTTCAGGGAGAGATTGATGCATTTGGCACATCAGGGATATTTGGGCGCAAATGGCACCAAGAGGAGGCTTTATCAGAGTTACTGGTTGCCGATGATGGATGGGTATGTAGAGAGAAAGGTGAGAGATTGCAGTGTGTGTTTGGCAAGTGATGAGAGCAAGGTAGTTTGGGAGACTCCACTTATTCCTGTGAGTGATTCGGCCCAGCCGTTGCAAAAGGTGGCAGTTGATGTGATGGGTGCTATCCAAGGACTGGGAAGAGCCTTCAAGTTCATTTTTGTGATGGCAGACGACCACACCAAGTGGGTTCAGTGGAAGGCCATGGGGGAGGCCACAATTGTGGAGCTCATCAAGTTCTTTGAGGGAGTATTTTTCAGTGAAGGCTTTCTGATTGAGATTGATAATGGTTCCAGATTTGTTGTGAGACAATCATAAGGTTCTGGAGGGAGAACTCTATGAAACGTGTGTGATGTTCTTTGTCATGTCAGGGCCAATGGGCTGGTTGAGAGTGGCAACAGGTTCTTAAAAGGGGACTATATCTGGCTTTGAGGTCAGGTCACCGAGACAAACTGTGCTGGTTAACTGCACTACTCCACACTCTGTGAGGAAGATATTTCCTTTTGTTTCGCTGAAGAGGAGCAAGTTCGGCACACAGTTATGCCCTGGTTGGATGGGTATGGCGGGTTCTGTGTTGGTGGACCGTGAGGAAATGAGTGTGGTAGAGGAAGGGCAGCAAGATTACAGGAGAGATTTTGATGAGTGTAATTAAGTCAAGCTCTGTGATTGGGTAGTTGGTAATGCGGTTTTTATTTTCCATCCCAGGCTGCATCTCAAGTGTCTGGAAAGCACATTTTTGGGCCCCAAGAAGATCACTGCTGTGAGAATTGGAGTGCTTGTGGTGGAGGGAGGTGAGGCGTGGTTGAAAGGCAGATGGATGCCTTTCATAGGTGTGGCTTGTGCAGGTGTGGTTGGTGTCGGTCAGATCGGTTGGGCAAGGTCCCAGAGGATTTGAACTCACTGCAAAGATTTTGTTTTGCAAGAAGGTGGGGGTACCTCAGGAACAGGGATAGTTTATTTATTGTGACTTTTCTTGGATTTACCAGTTTTCTAATTTTGATATGTTATGGTCCATGTTTTCCTTTTGTTTGCATGGTTTCTTTTTGTTCATAAGGAGGAAGACAGGTTGCGTTCTGTGTTCTTATTCTGATGTTCTAACTTAGTATTCTACTTCTGTTTATCTTTGCATTCTTTTTTCAGTTGGGGGTGGCTGCTCTATCTATGCAGTGCTCCGCTGCACTGCGCAGGTCTTGACAATAAATCTACCTTACCTGCACCCGGCTCCACTCAATCTTTTCACTACACCAACATGGACATCGCCTGCCTGTCCCAAACTTCGAGCCATATGTCGTTGATACTTGGACCTTATTGCTTGTTGGACCTTATTGCTTGTTGGACCTGTCCACCAGCTCACTAACCTAATAAGCACCTCGGGAAGCACATAGAAGCCTGGCTAAGCGCTGTTGAGCCCCTGAAGACAAATATAATGTATTGTGGAGAGGCCCGGTTCACATTTTATTGCAAGGAAATATGCTTTAAAGTGACAATTTTTTTAAAATTTTTTTTTTTATTTGTAATATCTAGTTTTTACAAACTTTTATTACAACTCATCCTCAATTCATTAGTAACACTTTCCTTGTACAATTAAGATCTTGACATTCAATTAAGTTCTAAACATTCAGATTAAGACTTTGTCGAGAAAATGTATCACTGAACAGATTAGATGTTCCGAGCTACTACTCAGTATCCGGAGCCACAAATCTTCCATCATGTCGTTTGCAGGCTTGAATTTACTCAGGTGAATGCGTCTCAACTCATTTATTGCCACACATTCGATTATCAGATGTTTTAATGACTCTACGTTGAGTTTGCAGTGCCGACAAGCTTCATCGGTAGCCGGTTTCATTTTTCTCATCACCATCATTTGGTTTGTTTTATGAAGGTGCAATCTAAGTCTGAGAAATTTGTCTCTGTGATATCTCGAGGGAAATTGGCACAGATATTTCGGCATGTTGTCCACTTTATTCTTTGTTGGCCCAAGATATAACACTGTCGGCATCCTTGCAAGATTGTCCAAGTTGTCGATCCATAACCATTCTTTCAACTTAGTTCTTGCAATCTGTGGCCGATTTGTCAATGTGTCCATTGAGATATTTGCATTATGCATGATCGCCTTCAGTTTCTCTGACCATCTTAAAAGCAAACCTTGATGGTGTGATCCTCCTGATCTTAGTATTTTGTACGCTGGTTCTGGATTCGATATTTCCATCTTTCGTAGTAGTGACAAGGATTTCCAAAGAACTGTTCCATATAAGCTTTCAAGTGCCAGTTCATGACGAATTGTGGTCATTGAGAGATACTTAGGTAATCTAAGTACTTGGCGCCAGAATAACCCTTCCAAAGTAGACCAGATCTTAGGTCAATATTCCAGCCCGCCTCAGCCCCAAAGGTTATTGTAGGGACCACTTTTTGGAGGTAAAACGTGCGCAGCGGTATTACTGAAAATTTTCCGTATCGGGTGTGTAATCTTGCTCCTTGTAAGGCAAACATTCGGGTCCGCTGGATTAGATCTTGAACCCAGCTCCACTCACGAATCGAGGTATTCATCAGAATTCCTAAATAACACATTTCTGTAACTTCTTCAAGAAATTTGTTGTCAATTTGCCATTTAAATGTATTGTTTTTAGCGACCCGATCGCTGCCAAACTTCATGATTTTTGTTTTTATCACATTGATTGACAGATCATTGACAATCATGTAAGATTCGAGCGCTGACAAGAGTCGCTGTAATCCTATCCGTGTTTTATCGAACAGTACTAAGTCATCAGCATAGATCACATAGCTTATTGGATGTCCATTGATTTTTGAGGGAAACATTTGACACTTGCCAATGCGGTTGAGATGTCAGCGATATAAAGTTTGAACAAGAGGGCGGCGAGTGGACATCCCTGTTTCACCCCTCTGGTGGTAATAATGGGTTTGGACAGGTCTCCACTTGCATTTAGTCTTACTCTGATTGTTGTATTGGAGTGTAATGCCTTTATTGGTGGTAACAGGGCATTTGGGCAATTTCTATTTGCCAGCTTCTCCCATAATTTGTTTCGATTAATTGAATCAAACGCTTGCTGTAATTCGATGAATACCATGAATAATTGCTCTTTCTTGTTTAGGGCGTCGAGTTTTAACAGATTTACTAGGGCAAGGTTGTTCTCTGTTCCCACGCCCTTTGTAAATCCAGTTTGTCTGACGTCAGGTAAATCGACTTCTTTTGCCCATGCGGATAGTTTTTTTTGTAGAAATGTCACCAACACTTTGCCAATAGTATCCAGGAGGGCAATCGGGCGATAGTTGGCAGGGTCGTCCCGACTGCCTTTCTTGTATACTGGTACAATTATTGCCTCAGTCCATGAACTCGGGACCTGTTTTCTGTTAGCTATTAACGCAAATAGCTTTTCAATGAATATTGTAAGCTGTGCTCTTTTAACAGCGAGTTACTAATACCGTCTGGCCCAGCAGCTCTTGATGTCTTTAGCTTTGATATGGCCATGAGAATGTCTTCACTGGACTCAATTATGTCCCAGGCTATATCATCATTTCTGCTTTCTACAAGGTCTGGCAGTTCCTTTCCGGTAAAGACCATTTGAAAGTGCTTTACCCAGTAATTTTCGGACACTCCATTTGATATTAAGGCGTGACAATGATGCCAATGGTTGCCTGATGAGCCCTGCTCAAGTACCCAGTGCAATTCTCTAAAAGTACTCCATTTGCTGTGTTCTCTTACAGGGTGGCTTTTTTTCTAGTTAGTTGTTTGCATTTTTGACTGATTAAAGCATATAAATATTTTTATAAAACATTAATTGGATATTCTTTTATTTCAGAGTCTACCGTGTACTAGTCCTATTTGGGCTGCTACTGTGATCCCTTCACACACCCCTCCTGAGTAAACCCTGCCCTCGGCCAGCATTACCAACAAAAGGAGGTATATGCATTAGGCTGTCTTTACTTTGCCTTCAGGATTTGAATCATTGCTGGTTTAGTATTAATGTGGGCTGGAGTTGACGGTTTAGCCACTACTCATCCCTGTACACTCCTGCATAGCAGGATTCATTTTGTCTCAGGCCTTCCTATAAATTGCCATTTAGATGCTATGAGGAGTGGGTGCCCTATACACCTCTTGCATAAATGTCCATCAATTGATTCTTCATGACAGACACTGAAGGTTGACCAGCATGTTTGTTCCTGGGGACCCGACGATTCCATCTCCTGTTCTACATCCAGCCCTCGTTCAACTGCACGCAGTTAACCCTTAACCCATTAGTGATAAAAATTATAAGCCACAATAGTCCCAATCGTTTACAGCCTGGTTGTTGGGTCTGATGTAACGTCTATGGTTCCACATAAAAAACAGATTCCATCCTTTAGAGGCCCATTCAAGCACACCTCATGGCAATCCCTTAACTGCTCACTATTCATTTGTTCCTTAATGAAGTAAATAGACTTGCCAAAAATACCAACTACTGGCTCAAATTTTTAAATGCATTTCCTAACCAACACCTCTCGGCCAATCAACCAGGTGTTGAGATCTCACACATCCAAACAGAAACAATGATGTCCCCTATCTTCCTAATTTACATACGTTCTCCCCCTCTTGGCTACTTGCTCTGTCACCGCCATCCCATCTTGCCTCATCCCCCCTTTCCCTTTCAACTGCACTGACCAAGGTCCAGCAATACCAGTTGTGGGCACTATACGTACTCCATAGGTTTGACGTCATGAGACCACAATGGTGGTAACTGGTGTAATATAATTGACTAATACATTATACTGAATTTTGGCCAGTGTTACTGGCCTTCCCATTTCCCCTCACTTAACACTGTCCACAACTCCCTTTGTAGGATCACCCTCTAAGGACATACTATAGAGTACTGTGATGAATCTGGACAATTTGTTCGTTCTACCCATGGGGGAGCCACCACCTTTGAGGCTATGGAGGTGAGCCTGCTAAGCAAGACCCTCCTTCGGGGTCCGGGAAAGCGGGAACAAACAGAGTGACTCCCCTCTAGAGGACAAGGACTCGCATTCCTACAAGAAACTCCCTATGAGGAATACACTGTACGCATATATGAGAATAGAAGAGAATGTTACTTCTGTTTTGCATCCAACAAATACGGACATTTCGTTTATATCATTAACTCAAGGTAATACTGGCATTTCCTTGAACTCAGCAACTGACGAAAAGCAACACAACACTTTGGTGCACGGTGGCGAGAATAAAGGGACGAAGAACCTTGAATGGAGGAGGAAGAATCCTACGCAGAGGTGAGCCTCTGACGCACAGACATCCTGGAGGGGATACCACGCACCCAGCAGTGCATGGAGAGACGTGGAGAGAAGACAGGGACGCAGGAAGGCAGGCACAGAGAAAGGCAATACAGCCAAGAAAGAGATGGAAGGACCATTTTACTTGGTGGCTTCACCAAGTTGCAGCCGTGGTGGGTCTGGGACCCAGGAAACGACGCCAAGGCCAACACGGAACAGAGGAACGAATCCTCCATTTGGAACACGAGGAATGCAGAGCTGGGCAGAAGCAGACACTTCTGGGTTGCCCAAGGTGGAGGGAGGCAAGCAGAATGAAATAGAGAGAAAGAAACTGACAAGGAGGGTTACGGGAGCCCTAGAAACCTGAGTATTGAATACTGGCAGAAAACAACAATACAACCACAGAGGTTAAGGAAACTTGAAAGCCATAGGGGGACTGGAGAACACTCGAGAAATGAGTGACACTTGTAAAAACATAAGCAGAAGGGAACCTGGAAGGCTTATTCCACTTGTTCAAAATATAAAACCAACAGGAGGTGCCCAAGGTGGTGTAAAAGGAATAAGTAAACCATTCCTTCACATAACAGACTTGAGGCATTTAACTTCTACAAAAACGTACATACCCATCTTAAGGCTTACAGGAGAGCTGAGAACATTTATTTTCATAACGATTTGCCTTCCTATAGAAAACCATCTCCAGCGAGATATCCAAACGACAATTGGCTGAACAAAGCCTAAGCTGAGAGGCTATTGATATGGCTGCTGTTACAGTTTGATTGCAGTGCCTCAGCAGCTGAGTGCATGTGGAGGAGATATCTGTCCTTTAGCTGTGGGGAACTACCACCACATTTGCTCTTGTGTATCAGTAATTGAAGTATGGCATCCACCTTGGACAGAGCAATATGTATATGCTAAAATACATTTAGGAGTAAAGGTGGGAGACTGGAGAAAACACAGTTATATCGAGGCACAGCCTCCAAAACACGTATGTTAAAAGCTAGGTGGATGCAGAGTTCCATCGGGACTCAAGCATGTTAACCAATGGAACCCTTGCCCGCTGCAAGATACTCACGTGGGAGGTTCAGTCCACCTCAGTTGGGTGAGCACCTTATATAACAGTCAAGGGAGAAGCTTATCTGTTTCTCTTTAACATCAAGGAGGTAGCAGAAGAAGCAGTAGACCCTCATTTAAGAAATATCTCACAGAACCCAGGGTGGCGCTATTGGACCCAAATGTGTAACAAGTCCTCAGTCAGGATGTTGCATTGATGATGCTCGTCCCAATGTATAGGGACATTCCGAAGGTACATGCTCTGGTGCCGACAAGTTTATATGAAATAAGGATGGTCTCTTTTTGGAGCTACATTCCATTGAAATGTGACCAATGAAGTTACAATGTTGATTTATTTTAATCTTCATTCTAATCTTCAATGAAGGCTTATTTTAATCTGAAGAAATGCCTGTTAGTCTTTTCTGACCCCTCCTTTACTCTGTGGCTGTTCTCTGATAACGCGACCATGAGCTAGCTCATCGTATCATTTCAGCTTCTCATTCTTAGTTCAATAAAAGGGATAAAAACCTGGGATTTTTGATGAGTTTTGTTTGAAGGGAGAAGGTAAAACCACCAACCTGCCACAGCAGCATTTTCATTCATTTTTCAAGATTAATTCAGGAGTCTCAAACGTACGCACACCTGGGATGGATGACTACACAACCTATATAAACAAAGGTTTTCTATTTTATGTACGGTGCTGGAATGGAAGGTCAAGTCTACTCCAGAATCGTGTTAATTGGGAACCAGCAAGGCTACAGATCAGGTTACTGACCGTCATGATGCTCAGTTTACAATTAGGACTACAAATCAGAGTTCCAGTTTATAGACTTTATTCCAAAAATACCTGAGGTGCATTTAGCAAAAACTTCACAAGTGCCGAAAGAGTTGAGACACCAGACTTGCATGTATTCAGATGAACTCAAACTGAAAACAACATTTTAACAGCAAATATTTGGAAAAACACACTGAAATATTAACAGCTGCTTAGTAGACACAATCCAAAAAGTGAATAGCACAAAGCGCCACAAGAAAGCAACAACCATTCTAAGAATGATTCTTTATTGGGTTTCATTACATGTGAGGTTTACAACAGATCCCTACAAAGTTCAGCAAACATAAAAACAATCACATCTTGGGCTTTGCCGAACTAAAGAGAAAGGTTATGTTAAGATGGTATCCAGCGTGGTGCAGATTGTCAAAGTGCACAATATTTACAATAATCTTGATTGATTGTATGTATAGCTCATACCACTGCAGTTTCAAAGCTACCTAAATATCAGATGTTACTAAATGCTACCCAAGCAAACCTCAGAAGAAGGAAGTGCCGAGCTGTTCTTGCCAGTACTTAAACCAGAAAACTCATAACTCGCTGTTAGGCAGAATTGCAGGCAGTACCCTCTGGGAACACCACACACAATTAGGACTACAGGTGTAAGCAAAAACCAACCTTTGGTATAGGTCTGTTCCACAAACATTTGGTAGCGAGCTGAGCGCAGCCAGGCTTATCTCAAGAGGGAATGTGAGCAGTAGAAGAAGTTACACAGAGGTATCACAATCACAGTGGTTCAAGTGGACACTTACACTCAAAGTTTCTTGGTAAAAAATACTTAAACATTTATTTACACAGTCATTTAGAAAACCTTCACTAGTAGAAATTAACTCAATATTAAACACCAATATACTACAGTATCAAACTGTAAGTTAGAAAGACAGTTTGAGCTCCCTTGAAAAAGGAGCCAAATGGCACGTCAGTACTTTTAAATAGGAATAAAAAGCATAGGTTTGTACAAAGGGTTAGAAAACACTTCTTTTAGATAATGCAAAGGTTCAATGTACCAGGAGGGTCAGTTCAATTATAAATCGGCCAGGCCAAAGTTAATAGTCTAGTGTTCTTGGCTAGGACAGCACAGTTCTGGTACAAATGGGGAAGTCTTTGTAAAGGTTTTTAGAAGTAGTTCAGATGATAAAGAAAGATATGCTGGGTCACAAGCCGATTACTGCGAGAACTTCCACCGTGAGAGTTGGGATCTCTTAACCAGATGGCCCAGTACCTTAAAGTGGAGCAAAAATTTGAAGCTGAAGACGTTGGTTCCTGGCAGGTCCTGGCAGGTCTCGCTGTTCCTGAGCCTCAGTCGTGGGGACAAGAGGGAGGACATCAGGGGACTCCTGCACTGCAGGGGATCGTCGCAGGAGCAAACAAAATGGCGCCACTTCAGCTCAAGTAGTTGTGGCTTCCAAACACAAACTGGTGTCCTTCTCTCTTAACCAGCTCTGAGAATGGTATCCAGGTGTTTGCTGAGTTGATTGGTCCCACCAACTCAAACGAAGAAGCCGCCCTTGAAGGAGCTTCTCTGTTGATTGGAGATCTGACAATTCGGGGTTTGCCGCAGGACTTCACCGGGCAAACCAACGGTCCAGTGGTTGCAGCAGCCGTCCTCTTCCAGCTCGTCTTCAGTTCTTTCGTTCCAGTGGTCGATTCTGCCTTCCAGTCCTGGAGACTCGCCTTTTAAACACTTTTCTCCCATTCATTCCAGCCTAGCTGCCACTCACCCAGCAGGGTGGCTGTCCTTGTCGGACAGTCAGTCAGCCAATCACGCCAGAGTGCATTCAAACGAAGAAGCCGCCCTTGAAGGAGCTTCTCTGTTGATTGGAGATCTGACAATTCGGGGTTTGCCGCAGGACTTCACCGGGCAAACCAACGGTCCAGTGGAGACTGGGTCTCCTAGGAGACCAAGCACAGGGAGTTTCGGGCACCTCCCTCACTTCCTGCCCACCCCAGACACTCAGACGCCATGGGCGGACTTCAGTCCTGAAGCCCGCCAAAGGCTCACGAACAAAGGGACAAAATCTGGTTTGGCGCGCAGGGTTAAACACCAGAAGGACCTTTACACAAAGAAACGGTGAAAAAAGATGACCAGAGTCTGTTTTTAAACAGGGTCTTGGGCGCCATATTGAAAAACATGGCAGCCCCGATTTTTAGCTACCGGTGTTCGCGGTCTGGAAAACTCATGGTAGTTCGTTATAAAACCAGTGCCACCATCCATTTCAATAGGAAAGGGTGGCATTGACTGCTACAAGAGTGTTTAGACTATGTAACCCGTCCAGCACTCTACTGTAAGATGAGTGCTGGGTCTATGAATTTAATAAGACTAGTAAAGTCAATTTAACTTTACGTTCTCTGGGGAACAGTAGTTCATCCCAGAGAAGGTATTTAAACCTTGGGGAGTCCAAAGGACACCCCTGTGCCACTGCACTAAAGGTGCTGTGTGACACCAATAAAAATATGATGCCTATGGGGTTATCTAGAACTCCATAACCAAAGAACACAAGAGTAAAACACACATCAAAATACCAGAGAGAGTGGGAAAAAAGGGTCACACTCTTTCCAGGGAAATAAAGTTGCTGGGGGTCTCTAAGGTGAAGGGAAATAAGCTAATTTCTGAGAATTCTCCCTACCATTCGCTGTACAAGCTTACTCCGCTCGACACTGCATATAGTGTTATATAGTTCAATAAATAACTGCTATAGTATAGCATCATTAGAATTGATCTTATTTGTAAACGTATTGCGCAGCCTCACAAAAGCCCTGCATGGCTGCAGGGGAGGACTCAGACTATCAGCAGACTGACATGCAACTGTCGGAGGTAAACAAGGGACAGCACACAGGGATACTTACAGGCTTCTTGTAAGAACTTTTCCCTCACGCTGTCGGAAGTGCAATTTTTACAAGTCTTAATAGCAACGGCCATGGATGGGTTTTCCTGTAGAGTTGAACGGACAAGAAAACAAGGACATCCCATTAGACATAAAGGAAAAATAGAAGTACCAATGTACAGTTTTGCCCACTGAAGGGATGCATGGTTAAATGACTTCACACTACAATGCTGAACGATGGAATAGCTGCAGGGTGCAATGGCTGCATGGGGGACAATGGCATGTAGGAATGGCTGCATGAGTGATGCATGAGAAATGGCTGTAAAATAGCTACACAATGTGCTGGAATGGCGGTGCACTGGAATGGCTGAGCAGATGAATTACTGCACAATGGGCCATGGAACAGCGTTACAGAGGAACATGCACACAGTGGAATGACTGAGCAAGTGATGAGTGCAGGACTGTGAGAAACATGCTATTTATTACTTGAAAATGCACTTTATGCAATTGCACTTTACTTTGAAGAAGCACTTCGGGTAGTTTTGCACTCTTGATATCTATCCACCACACAGCTTCATTTTAGCAGGACATGGTGCAGAGAAGCTCTCACATGATGGATTACTGAGAAGAATAAAGGCCTTCCTTTCTTGCCAGACGCTAGCTCCCCTAAGGCAATGTTGTACAATGCACAGAAGCTCACATTCATGAGTGAAAACAGAAATGGATTCTAAAATCCCCTGTGTTCCTGTGCTGATGTTATCATTATAGACTTCCAGTCTATGAATAGCTCCACGGGCGCACGCATGAAACTTTGCTTTCTAAAGCTCTGGGGGCGGACTGTCAAGTTTAGGGGTGTGCCACACACATTTGTGTGTCCAATTTCGCCTTGTATACATAGGCATACACTGTAGAACTTAATGCAGCTTTTGTTGACATGCTTAGGATACTGAGGAATGTCCGGTGGAGTGCAGGCCTGATGGTGTTTCTGTAGTGTTTGGGTGAGCAATAGCATGGTCTCCTTTGGACGTTTATGGGCCCAATCAGCTCCTTTGAAAGTCTTTTCTCTGTGTGCCTCAGGGCAGTGTGGCTAGACTATTGTTGGGCAAACAGATCTGCTTTTCAAACCCCTTGAAAGTAGTACTTTAGCATGTCTTACACCACACCTGCTAGGAGGCCTGTGAGAGACACAGTACAAAAAGCCCAGCTTTCTGGCAAAGCCTGTGTCTCTGCGGCATCTAACAACTCGGGTGAACTCTTTAAAATCTCGAAGGAACTGGCCAATTCTGCTGCAGTCTCTACCTCTCCTGTCCCTTCCAAGGCCCTCTGCACGGCCCTGGCTTCTCACTTCATCTCTAAAACTGAGGACATCCTGTCTTCACTCTCCTCTCCTCCCCTCCCTCTCTCTCTACTCCTTGCTCTTCCTCTGGCCCTTCTTCAGCCACCTCTCTTCCCTCCTCCTCTGCCTTTCCCCTGTTCTCTGATGACCAGGTTTCTAGACAAGTCTGATCTATGAAAGTCTTGTCAAAACAGGTTCACCCCTGTTCCTCCAAAACCATCAAGGACCACATTGATTCCCTGGCCCCCGCCCTGGCCGACTTCTGCAACCACTCCTTCACCACTTGAGTCTTCCCATCCCCCCTCAAGCACTCCCTTTGCACCCTCTTCTTAAGAAACCCTCTGCCAACCCCTCCTGCCCGGCTATCTATCGCCAAATCTCCATCACTCCCTTCCTGGGCAAACTCCTAGAAAAGCTGGCCATCTCCCAGCTTAATCTTCACACTATCTGTTGGTTGTCTTCATGACCATCAGTCTGGCTTCAGAGCTGCCAGAAGCACGGAAAACTGCTCTCCTGAAAATCCGTGAAGACCTGCTCTCCAACCTGGACTCTAACACCCCCTGTGTCCTCATCCTGCTTGATCTCTCTTCTGCCTTTGACACGTCAACCATGACATCCTGCTCAAATGTATCCGTGATAACCTGGGTATGTTATGTTATGTTACTTTGCATTTATATAGCACCTTATATACCATTGGTATGGTCTGAAGGCGCTGGTAGGTTGAACACCCTTGGGAACCGAAGCTCAGGTCAGTAGAGCGAGTAGAAGGAGTCAAAAGGTGCTTGTGAGCACCGAGTATGTGTACAGCTCATGCAGTATTCGTGTAATAGCTGCTTCATAGCGGTAGGTGTGGTGGAGAGAGATCAGGTGTATGTGTTCGGTCTGGATAAATCCTACCAGAGCGGATGTGGCTGCGTTAGGCCTGAGGAGAACGCCTGGCTGGGGGGTGTAACCAGCAGTGTTTACTTAGAATGATGTGGAGTGAGCAGCGGATGTTGGTATGAGAACAGTTATACCGAATGGTGTCATAGTATCCCTGTGTTCTATTTGAGTGGTGATGTAAAGGCGAGAGTAAGCGTGGTGGTGTGATATGATGAGTTGTATGCTCTTTCAAACGTTCTCTGCATTCCAAACCGTACTATATACGTCACGTAAGTCTTCGTGCTCCAGTCCGTTCCATGCACTCCTATCTGCTCCATGCACCCAGTCTGCTCGATACTCTGGTCTGCGCCGCGCACTCATGGATTCCAGCCCGCCCCGCGCGCTCCAGCCCGCCCCGCGCGCTCCAGCCCGCCCGCTCCAGTCTGGCCTACGCATGCACCCTTGTCTGCTCTACACATGTACTCTAGACTGCCCCATGTAAGTACTCATATCAGCCCCACGCATGCCCTCCTGTTTGCCCCACGCATGCATTGTCTGTCCCATGCTCTACTCATCCATTCTACTCATCAGTATTGGACGCAATCAGTGCTTGTTCGTTCTACGTACTCGTCCTCTCTACGCAACACGTCTGCTTACTCTGGGTACTCGTTCGCTCCGGCACTCATCTGCTTTATGCCTCACACGTACTATGCATTCACCCGTTTTAGGCACTCGTCCATTCCCCTCTAGGCACTCGTCCATTCCCCTCTAGGCACTCGTCCATTCCCCTCTAGGCACTCATCCCGCTCCCCACACTCATCAGCCTTAAGCATTCGTGCTTTTCACACGTTCAACAGAAATATCCTGTTCTATCTAATTATCTCTTCACTCATCGTCTTTGTGCACCCGGCCGCTCCGTGCACCCGGCCGCTCCGTGCACTTGCCCGCTATAAATACTCGTCCGCTCTGTTTTATGCACTCCTGCGGTCTACTCACTTCTCTGTATTTACGCACTCATCAGCGGTACACGCTCGTCCGCTCCACAACCCAGCCGTTCTAGACACTCATCCGCACAACATGTTCGTTCATTCTATACACTCACACATTTGCATTCTTCCACTCAGCGCATTCATCTATTTCGTCTGCTTCATCCATTCTAACCATTTCATCCACGCTGTTCACTTCATTTACTCCACATGCATTCTGTCAATTTCCGGAGTTAAAATCTCTTTACTGATTCTGTATAATTTAGTCTTATTAACCATATCACTGCTTTGATCTATTTTATTGGATTATTAGCTGTCAATTTCTCGCATCAGGTAGTTTGTTGGGTTTGGTGTCATTGAGTTGCTGTTAGACTGTTTGGGTTAGTTTGGTATGGCTTGGGTTTTAGGGGAAGAGCCAGGTTTTCAGCAGTTTGCAGAAAGACGTTAAATCCTCAGTTAGGCGGATGTGGGGTGGGAGTGAGTTCCATAGTGTGGGGGCTAAGGCTGAGAATGATGATCCGCCTAACCTGACTGAGTTTGTCTTCGGTATGACTAGGAGGCCGAATGTGCTTGACCTTAGGGTGCGGGCGGGGTGATAGGGTTTTAGTTTGTCTTGAAGATATTGGGGTCTGGTTTGATGCAGTGCTCGATGAGAGATGCATAAGGTTTTTAAGGTCACCCTTCGGGCTACTGGAAGCCAGTGCAGTGTCTTAAGGGCTGGGGAGATGTGGTCTCTCGGGCCGAGAGCAAGTAGCAATTTGGCTGCCGCGTTTTGTGCCCTTTGAAGTTTATTCAGTTGGTACGCATGGACTCCGAGGTATAGGGGGTTTGCGTAGTCCAGTCTAGATATAACGATTGATTGGACCGCGGAGAGTCTGTTGGGAAAGGAGAGATATGGCAAGAAGCACCTAAGGGTTTTAAGGCGATAGTGGCAGGATTTTGGGACATTGTTAACTTGGCGCGAGAGTGTTAGGTCAGAGTCAAGGGTGCATCCAAGATTTTTCACTGATTTGGAGGGGGTCGGTGAGTTGCCCATGGCGGATGGCCATGGTAGTGGGTGCGGAAGAAGTTCGGAGTTGCTACATACCATGATTTCCGTTTTGGAGGGATTTAACAGGAGGTGGCTTTGGGTCATCCAGAGTTCTATGTCAAGGAGGCAGGAGGCCAGGTCAGGTCAGGTCGGGAGTTGGGATTTGAGTTCAGGAGTTTTAGAATTAGTTGAGTGTCGTCGGCGTAGTTGTAGCATAGGATGTTGTGTGAACGAATTATTGGAGGGAGCGTGATCAAGTAGAGATTGAACAGGAGGGCAGATAGGCAAGCTCCTTGTGGGACTCCTGTGTCGACTGGTCGGGCTTGGGAGGTATAGGTGGAGAGTATTATTATTTGGTACCTGTCTGAGGAATGAAGCTATCCCCATTTAAGAGCCGTTCCACGAATTCCTAGGGAGTGGAGGCGGTCTAGGAGGATTGAGTGATTGATTGTGTCAAAGGAAGCGGATAGGTCAAGAAGGATTAGTGCGGCACATCCCGCGGAGTCTGCTGTCATTTTAAGGTCATCCCAGATTAAAGTTAGGGTGGTTTCAGTTCCGTGACGGGCTCTGAAGCCTGATTGGGCGGGGTCTAGCAGATTGTTGGCTTCGACAAATGCATTTATCTGGGAGTAGGCGGATCGGTCAATGAGTTTGGCAGGGAACCTGGTGTTTGAGATAGGGCGGTAGTTTTTGGGCTCGAGAGGGTCCAGCAAAGGTTTTTTTAATTAGAGGTTTGACATGAACCGTTTTGAATGTGTCGGGAAAGATACCAGAGGAAAGGGAGGCATTTATGATGGATCTTGCGTGTTCTCCTGCGCAGGTGGAAGTGAAAATGTCTTTGAGGATTGTGGCTGGGCAACGGTCTAGTGGCGAGCCAGATGGTTTGCGGGCAGATAGACGTTTGAGAAATTGCTCTGGTGATATTGGACTAAAGAATTCAAACGTTGGTTGCGTAGTGGTCGCAGCTGGTGGGTTGGCCGGTACGGGCGGCAAATTGCCTGGTGGATGTAAGAGAGCAAGTTTGGTGGCTAGAGTATTGGTTCTTTCGAGAGCCGTGGTGTAAATATGGAGGGAGAGTGAGTCGCACAGTGATTGTGAGGGGGTCGGGACGGTCGTTGTGCAAGCTAGATTGGTGAATTCGGCGATGATTTTTTGGAGTTCCTTGCTTGGGTTTTTGCAGTTTAGGATTCGGGAGTTATAGTGGGCTTTTTTTGCTTTCCGGATTTCGGCCTTGTACTGATAAAGGTGTCGGGCCAAGGTGGCCCTGCTCTCCTGGGTTTCGTCTTTCTGCCATTTGCGTTCTAGATGGAACAAGTTACTTACCTGTAACTGTTGTTCTCCAGCATGGGTCTGGCATGGATTCACATGCTCATGAATATTCCCTGTCGTCAGGCTGGGAATCCTCGGTAAAGAAAAAATCAGTATCAGTTTCGTTTCTGATCTGTCTTTCGTAGTAATAACCAATCACTGGTCTCTACGTCATACTGACCACAGCCAATGACTGCCCTCTACCTAAGCACCGCCTCTGGCAGCCATCTTCAGATTTGGAAGCACGTGAAGTGGCAGTATGACCAAGTGAAGAGCCGCAGAGGGGTAGGCGGGAGGGTTCGCATGTGAATCCATGCCAGACCCATGCTGGAGAACAACAGTTACAGGTAAGTAACTTGTTCCTTCTCCAGCATGGGGTCTGGCATGGATTCACATGCTCATGAATAAAGAATACATAGCAGTACACACATGCACAACCACGGGAGGTGGCAAAGGCTCAACATTAAGCAGTACATCAAACTCAACATTAAGTATCTTACCTCCTCACCAGGCTCACCTCAGGCGAACAGGTTGCGCAGCACTGCTTGGCCGACCCTGGACTCCTCCCTGGAATCCCGGTCGACGCAGTAGAATTTCGTGAAGGTGTGCGTCGACCTCCACGTAGCGGCCCTGCATATGTCCAGCAGGGGCACACCAGAAAGGAACGCCGTGGTAGCTGCGATCGCTCTGGTGGAATGGGCTCTCGGACGGCCAGGCAGCGGTCGGTTTGCCAACCGATGACAGTACATGATACAGCCGGAGAGCCATCTGGAAATGGAAGCCTTCGAGAGAGCCTTCCCCTGATTGACAGGTCCAAAGTTCACAAAGAGTTGTGACGTCTTCCGAAAACACTTTGTGCGGTCCACGTAGAACTTCAGCGCTCTAGCCACATCCAGCGAGTGCAAAGTCCTCTCAGCCGGAGACGAAGGCGACGGGAAGAACACAGGCAACACCAAGGGTTCGTTGAGATGGAAGTCCGACGGTACCTTGGGCATGAAGGAGGGGTGCATCCTGAGCACTACCCTCGTGTCGTGAAAAGTCAAGGCCCTCGTCAAGTACGGGGCCTTGCAGGAAAGGGCCTGGATCTCTCCCACCCGACGTGCGGAGGTGATGGCCACAAGAAACGCTGTTTTCCACGACAGAAACTTCAACGGGGCCGAGTGCAGAGGCTCGAACGGAGGTCCTATGAGCTTGGTCAGCACCACGTTGAGCTCCCACGCTGGGGCCGGTGCCTTCACCGGCGGGAACGATCTGAACAGTCCCTTCATGAACTCTTTGACCAGACGATGAGACCACAAGGACGTCCGGCCCGTGGTTCTGGTGTATCGGGAGATCGCAGCAAGATGAATCTTGATGGACGCGTGTGCCAGTCCAGCTTTTGGCCAGCGTCAGCAGGTACGGCAGTACCTGGGGAGCCGTAATCCATAGAGGGTTAATCTTCTGTGCGTGGCACCAGACAGAGAACCTCTTCCATTTGTGTCCGTAGCATTTAAGAGTCGAGGACGCCCTGGCCTTTGCAAGAACCTCTCTGCAGTCGGCCGGTATGTCATATCCTCCAAACTCTAGCGCTGCAGGAGCCAGGCCTGCAAGTTCAGCGATTTCGGGTCGTGGTGGAGGATGGCGCCTCCTTCCCTGGAGAGTAGATCCGCGTCCACCGGCAGCTTGATTGGCGGGGACGCTGACAAGTCCAGAAGGTCCGGGAACCATATCTGCTTCGGCCACGCAGGTGCGACGAGGATCATCCTGCACCGTGACCTCTTGAGCTGGTTGACGAGCCGGATTAGCAGTGGCAAAGGAGGGAACGCGTAGAGGAACAGGCCCTCCCAGGGGAACGAGAAAGCATCGCCCATGCTCCTCGCCTGGGGAAACCTGCTGGCGAACCTCCGGCACTTGGAGTTCGTCGCCGTCGCGAACAGGTCGATCTGGGGTGTGCCCCACCGTCGGAAGAGGCGATCCACTAGATCCTGCCGTAGTTCCCACTCGTGGCACGAGCGCAGCTCCCTGCTGAGTGAGTCGGCGATGGTGTTTTTTATCCCTGCCAGATCAAACGGCACCAGAAACATCCTTTGGGCGACGGCCCAATGCCACAGGTCCTGCGCCTCCTTGAACAGCGCTGGGGACCTGGTTCCGCCCTGTTTCCTGATGTAAAACATGGTGGTGGTGTTGTCGGTGAAGATCCTCACCACCTTGCCCTTGAGGGACGGAAGGAAGGACCCGAGGGCCCAGAACACTGCACGGAGCTCCAGGACGTTGATATGGAGGGACTTCTCCGTCGGGAGCCAAAGGCCTCTCGCGTGCAGGTTTTCGGTGTGCGCTCCCCACCCTTCCAGGGAGGCATCCGTGGTCACTGTCTCCTGGTGGTCTGGAAGTCCATGCCCGCCGTCAGATGCGCGCGGTTGCCCCACCACCGGACCGCTCGGCGGAAACTCTCGTCGAGTGTGATCCTCTCCTCTAAGCCGCCCGTCGTTTGGATCCAGCGCGCGTCCAGGAACTCCTGCAACGGGCGCATCCGCAGCCTGCACATGGGAATGAGGTAGATGCAAGAAGACATCATTCCGAGGAGGGACTTGATGGACCTCACCTTGGCCGCGTCGGAAACCAACATCCGCTGTACCTTGCCCAGGATGGACCTGGTCCTTTCCTCCGACGGGGAGGCCAGAAGGGACACTGTGTCGAGCTTCGCTCCCAGAAACAGTGCGTTTTGCGCGGGTACCAGGTGGGACTTGGCGTAGTTCACGGAGAATCCCAGGTCCGTGAGAAGTTGGACGGTCCTTGCCGTGTGCTCCACGGCGAGCTCCCTCGTCTTGGCTCGGATGAGCCAGTCGTCCAGGTAGGGGTAGACGTGGATCCCCTCGCGGCGCAGCTGCGCCGCCACCGGTGCAAGGCACTTGGTGAATGCCCTGGGTGCCGACCGTAGTCCGAAGGGGAGGGCTTTGAACTGGTAGTGACGCCCTTGGACCACAAACCTGAGGAATTTTCGGTGCCCCTTTAGGATGGGAATATGGAAGTAGGCATCCTCCAAATCCAACGACGACAGGAAGTCTCCTTCCTCCAGCTGCCCCAGGACGTGCTGGAGGGTGACCATCCGGAACTTCTGCGCCTTGATGAACTTGTTCAGACGTCGCAGGTCTAGGATGGGGCGCCATCCTCCCGTCTTCTTCTTCACGAGGAAGTATCTCGAGTAAACTCCGGAGCCCCGAAGCCTCTTTGGGACGAGTTCGATGGCGCCCTTCCTGAGCATCGCCTTTACCTCCAGGAGAAGCTGAGGGACGTGAAGCTCTTTCCTGGCCACGGGGGGGACGTGCGGGCACCTTCTTTGAAACTCGAGCGCGTGGCCCCGGGCTAAGGCGTCCAGCACCCAACGGTCGGTGGAGATGGACTCCCACACGCTGACGAAGCTCGCCAGCCGGCCTCCCACCGGGGTGCTTCGGTGGGGGCCCGACCCCACGGCCGGTTCAATCCTGTTTCGACGAGGCTTTGCCGCCTTGACCTCCTTGGCGACGACGGCGGGGTCCGCCAGACTTGCCTCGTCCTCTGTAGGCCTCCTGAGACGACGAGCGGGCCGCTTGACGGTAGGTGGAGAAACCGCCGCCAGAACCTTTGGAGGCGCCCTTGCCTCCGCTGCTCCGAAAGGGCGTCCGTCGTTGCTGCAGAACCCCAAGGGCCCGGGCCGTCTCAGTGTCCGCTTTAATGGCCTGAAGGGAATCGTCCACTGTTTTCCCAAACAGGTTGTTCCCATCGAACGGCATGTCCAGGACTCTGGTCTGTACGTCTTGACGGAAGTCCGTAGCCTTGAGCCATCCACGCTGCCTAAGGCACACGCCGTTGCCCAACTGGCGGAACCCAGTGTCGGCGATGTCCGTCGCAATAGTGATGGCGTGGTCCGACGCCACCTCACCTTCCTGTAGGATCTCCAGGGCATCCGCCCTCTTGTCGGTCCAGCAGGGGAGCCAGTTTGTACCATAGCTCCCTGTCGTAGCGGGCCACGATAGCCAGACGAGATGACCCTGCGTCCCATAGCGTCCAATTTCTTTCCCTCGCCGTCCGGTGGGGAAGTCGATGTGGAGGCCGCACCCCCCCCCCCCCTGCTTTCCGCGTCCGGGACCCGGTACTTCTTCTCGTACCGGTCTCTTCTAGCTGGCGTCGTGGAAGGGTTCTTGAGGAGGGCGATCCAGTAGAGGCACCGCGAGGACCGTCTTCCTCTTGGCCTCGCGCCGTTGATAAAGGAATCCTTCCTTTTTCTTCTCCTCAGGGCAGAGTTGGAAAAGCTCGGATGCCCTGGCGATCATGGAGTGGAACGATCCAATCTCGTCGGGCGGAGAAGCCCTGGTGGGAGGTGACGACGGTAGATCCTCGTCGTATACCTCATCGTCCGTACCCGTCGCTGCCGTGTCAGTCCCCGTATCATCCCCTCGGGTGGACGGGGAGGAGGGCTGGACGGGGCGCGACGGCTGAAAAGGAGGTGGAGGGTGAATCCTTCTTTTCTTGGGCGGGGGAACACCAGAAGGTCCCGGTTCAGGATCCCCCGACGGGAGAGGTTCCTCCGTCGGCAACGGTAGTCTCGTCCTTATCTCTGAGCATAAGGACTGTATAGCCAACAAAATGGCCGCCGAGTTGTCTTGCGGCGCTGGCAGAGGGGAATCCGACGGGCGATCAGGGGCCCCGTCGGCACCCTCGACGATGTCGTCGTCACCTGTGTCGGGACCCATCCCGACGGGCCGGTCTTCTTCCACGCCAAGGCCGTGGCTTAAGACCTCGATCAGCTCTTCCTCCGAGGTTGAGGCCGAATCTACGACGACGCCCTGCCCCCCCTTTTTCTTCCCCGCCGGGGATTTCACAGGGGTCCTATCGATGGGCACAAAAGAGCACTCCCTCCGAGGTGGCAGGGAGACTCTGAGCCCCGAGGTCACCACCACTGGTGTAGCCTCCACAGGCTGAGCCAGGGCCGCCGCGACAGTATCGATAGAGGGCTTGGCCGGATGGATTAAGGCCTTCACCACCTTAGGTGCGCTCACCGCCTTATCCTTGAGGGGGGGGACACTGCCTCGCTCCCCCTCCGATGGGGCCTTCGAGCTCGACCGGGGCCTCTCCAGGAGCTTCGCCGGGTGCTCACCTTTCCTCTTACCCGACCCAGAGCGTTGGCTCGTGGTTGATGGTGCCGGGGAGTGTGCGCCCTGCCTGGCGCCCGTAGAGCCCGACCGTTCGGCGCTCCCGGTGCCAGCGGACTCGCGGTGCTTGGCCTTGTGTTGGACCCCCGTCGCCGGGGCGTCCTCAAAGGTCTTAGAAGACCGCTCGGATTTCTTCCTCTTCTTCTCGCCTGACGGGCTCTTCCCTTCCAGCCAGTTGGCGAGACGTTGATGGCGGTCCTTCATGGTCCGCTCCGACATATTGCCGCAAAACGCACAGTCCTTCTCCACGTGCGTCTTGTCCTCATGTAAGCAGTAGAGACAAAAGGAGTGTTCGTCCTCCTTAAAGACGTTCTGCAGCTGGCATCCAGGGCAGATCCTGAACAGCTTTCCGGGCGTCGAGCTTCCCTTCTCCTGGGCCATGTCCGGGCCTGAGAAGCTTCTGGAGTCCTCCAAAAGCGTAGCTCGACGAAATCTTCACCCTTGAGGGGCGCAGACGAATCCGACACGGGTCCCCGTTGATCGGATGGAGAGTCGGTGGAGCTTGAGGCTCTTTTGACCGAAAAAACGAAGTTTTTGAGAAAAAACGTGAAAAAATAGCACTAACACTCGAGAGCAATAGCACGAGGATCCCAACACATGAACGTGCGGTAAAAATCTGAAGATGGCTGCCAGAGGAGGTGCTTAGGTAGAGGGCAGTCATTGGCTGTGGTCAGTATGACGCAGAGACCAGTGATTGGTTATTACTACGAAAGACAGATCAGAAACGAAACTGATACTGATTTTTTCTTTACCGAGGATTCCCAGCCTGACGACGGGGAATATTCATGAGCATGTGAGTCCATGCCAGACCCCATGCTGGAGAAATTTATATATTTGCTTAGTGATCTTCAACTCAGGAGTGAACCATCTGAGGAAGAGGCCACGGCGGGTTGATGGTTTGCAAGGGGGTGTGAGCCGCAACAGAGATGCGTTGAGCCATGAGTCAAAGACGTCAGCTGTTTGTTGGGGTGGCAGGTCGGTGGTGGAGACTGAAGGAGTGCGTCGGCTAGGTCCAGAGTGATTGTTCGTTTTTTCCAGCATTTGCGTAGATTCGGAGGTTCAGATTCAAGTACTGGAAGGGGGTCGGGTGAGCGAATGGTGAATGAGAATGAAATGATCGGACCAGATGATGGGGGTGGGGGGGCTTTAAATGAATCAGGGTGATGGAGATAAAGATGGCATCAAGAGTGTGTCCTTTATAGTGAGTCGATCCATTTATGTGGGGTTGGAGGTTAATTGCATCTAGACCGTCAACCAGAGAATGTGTCATAGGGTTGGTGGGGATGTCGAGCCATATGTTGAAGTCTCCAAGAAGGGTGAGGTTGAGATGGTTTAGTTGAAGGTGGCAACAGAGTCGCAGAGGTTGTTTGCGAATTGTCTATCGTTGCCAGGGGGCCTGTAGATTATTAGGAAGTTGTGTGAGAGCGACGGGGAGAGGGATAGTTTAACAAGGAGAGACTCGCAGGAAGGAATGGAAGGTTGGTTGTCGATGATTGAGGCATGGAAGAGAGACTTGAAGACGAATGCTACTCCCCCTCCTCTGGAGGGACGGTTCAGTGGGATGAGGGAGTAGTCAGGGGGAAAGGCTTCATTAGCAATTGGGGCGAAGTCGTCAGAGAACCAGGTTTCAGTGACGAAAACCAGGTCTGGTTTGTCAGAGGTGAGGAGGTCATAGATGCAGTGTCGGTTTTTTGCTACGAATCGGGCATTTAATAGGATGCAGTTCACATCGGTAGGCGAGGTTGGTCTCAGAGCTGGCGCGGAGGGGGCGGTGGCGGAGAGAGTGGAGACTGGGGCGGGAGAGGGGTATGGTGGGCGATGCTTGATGGGAATAGTGGGCGAGCAGAAAAATTGGCGGGCTTCGGGCGGGATTGGGTGGCTGCGTGTGTTAGGATGATCGGGTTTGGTTCGGGGGATCCGAAGGTGGGGTGTGAGCGGTTTGGAGTTTCAGTTGCAGTTGATGAGAAATCGAGGGAGAGGGGTTTCAGGAAAGGTGAAGCCAGGGGGGAAGGAGGCGATTGCGAGAATGAGGTGGTGGGACGAGATAGGGAAGGTGACGAGTGCTGAGAGATTGAGGGTGACCAGGTACGTTTCCTCTCTCTTTGTTGCGATTGGAGTGTGAGAGGGAAGGGGGGTCAGAGGGGAGAGGGATGCAGCTTCGGTTCTTGCTAGGGCTAGGCGTGCAGTTTTTAAGGAGGGGAAAAGGTGCGGTCGGGGGGGGGAAGTGGCAGGGCTTTGTGTGCAAGGCAGGGGGTGGATGATTGCAGGGCGGGGTGTGCCTGTTATGATGGTGACGGGAGCGGGCATGGTTAACATTGACTGGTCGGTGGTGGGGTATGGGGAAGGAATGGTCTTAGGGTGGTTGGCTCGCCATCGTGCCCCTCTGGCTTGGTGTTTGGAGATGGGAATGGTAGGGAGTGCGAAGGGTGGTGGGATGCTTTGGGCACAGGGGGCCCAGCGGGAAGGCAGATCGGGAAGTGGGGGCGGTCCACGGTGGTCGTTTCCGACCAGCACTGGTGGAGTGGGTGTACTCATGCTTGGAACGAGGTTTTAGGTGGAATTTAGGAGGGTTTTCTAATTGTAATTCTAAGTTCAGTGGGGGGCACGCTTTAGGCACACTTACAGGTTCTATTTGCACAGAGATGATATTAGACTGTTGGGTGCACTTCTAGGTTCGACTGTACAAAGAGGTGATATTAGGCTATTAGGTACTATTCTAAATTCACCTGTACATAGAGATGGTATTAGGTCTACCTCTAGAGGGTAAGACTATTAGGCACACTTCTCTCAATTCGACTTTATACAGGGAGGGTATTAGGTATGATTCTAAGGTTAACTTTGTACAGAGCAGATATTAGGGAGATTAGTCGATTCACCAGGGACAGTATTAGACTAATAGGATATTGAGCACACTTCCAAGATCGACCTCGGCAGAGAGGCTGTTGGGCGCTCTTCTAATAGGATATTGAGCGCACTTCTAAGATCAACTTCTGCAGAGAGGCTGTTGGGCGCTCTTCTAATAGGGTATTGAGCGCACTTCTAAGATCAACTTCTGCAGAGAGGCTGTTGGGCACTCTTTTACATTTAACTTTCCCTCAGAGGCTATTGGACACACTTCTAACTTCAACTTTCACAGAGAAAGGCTATTGGTCTCAATTCTAACTTCAACTTTCACAGGGGTGCAATTGGGACATCTCTAGATTCACAGAAGGGTTGTGGGGCACATTTCTAAATTCAACTCCTAGATGAACTTCTAAATCCAACTTTCGCCTAGAAGCTATTGGGCAAACTTCTAAAAGAAACTTTTCACAGAGATAGGCTGTTCACAGAGATAGGCTATTGGGCACACTTCTATATTCAATTTTCACAGAGAGGGAGTTGGGCAAACTTCTAAATGCAACTTTTCACAGGGATAGGCTATTGGGCACACTTCGAAATTCAACTTTCACAGAGATAGGCTATTGGGTGCAATTCTAAATGTGGCTTTCACAGAGAGGGAGTTGGGCCCACTTCTAAATGCAACTTTTCACAGGGATAGGCTATTGGGCACACTTCTAAATGCGGCTTTCAGAGAGAGGGAGTTGGGCCCACTTCTAAATGCAACTTTTCAGAGGGATAGGCTATTGGGGACACTTCTAACTTCAACTTTCACAGGGGGGCAATTGGGACATCTCTAGATTCACAGAAGGGTTGTTGGGCACATTTCTAAATTCAACTCCTAGATGAACTTCTAAATCCAACTTTCACCTAGAAGCTATCCGGCAAACTTCTAATTCAACTTATAGTACACTTCTAAATTCAACTTCTACGGAGAGACTACAGGCGCACTTTTAATTCAACTTCTAAATTCAACTTTCACAGAGAGGGAGTTGGATACACTTCTAAGATCAACTTTTCACAGAGATAGACTATTGGGCACACTTCTAGATTCAACTTTCACAGAGAGGGAGTTGGGCACCCTTCTAAATGCAACTTTTCACCGAGATAGGCTATTGGGCACACTTCTAAAAGAAACTTTTCACAGAGATAGCCTATTGGGCACACGTCTATATTCAACTTTCACAGAGAGGGAGTTGGGCACCCTTCTAAATGCAAATGTATCACCGGTCAGGCTCTGGCTTGGCTGACTTCTTTCCCCTCTGACCGACCCTCCCAGGTCCAACTTGTGCCCTTCCTCTCTGCTATCTTTTTCTCTACCTGCGGTGGTCCCCAGTGGTCTAACCTCTCTCCCTGGCTGTTCAACTAATACCTGGCACTTCTTGCCCACTGCATTGCGCTCTCTGCCCCAACTTTCAGTGCTATGTGGATGACACTCAGCTAATTTTCAGGCTACCTTCGGCCACCTCTTCTCCGTCTCTCATTACTGACTCGGTCTGCTATTCAGGAGTGGTGTGCCGCCAATGACCTCTGCCTTAATGCCAATAAGACAGATTCTCTGCATCGGCACACCCGCTCCCTCCTTTCCGGTTGTTCTTTGGCCGGCCGGTCTTGGCCCTCTTCCTGCTCCCACCTGCAAGGCTAAAAACCTCGGGATCATCTTCGACTCCATACTCTCCTTCTCTCCTCACATCTGACACGTCTCTAAGAATTCACACTACCAGCTACACCACCTCAGAGGTATTTTTCCTTTCCTCTCCTTCCCCAGAAGCTCACTGTCTCCAGAGCTCTGGTTTTCTCTAGGCTGGACTATTGCAACAGCCTCTTTCTAAATCTACATGCCTCTCCATCCTCCATCCTCCATCCTCCACAACTCATCCAGAACAGGACTGCAAGACTTGTCCATTGGCCGCAAGCCCAGTGATCGAATCTCTCCAGGACTGAAATCTCAGTACTGGTTCCCAGTTGCTGCGAGGATTAAGTTCAAAACCCTCTGCATTGCCCACAAGGCCTTCTGGGGCCTGAGGCCTCATAACCTTCAACTCTCTCTTCCTAAATATCTCCCTTCTTGAGCTCTTCGCTCATCTGCCTCCAACACCCTCAGGGTCAGTCGCTTCTCCAAGCAAGGAGTTGGTGGTAGATCTCTTTCTTCGGCTGGGGCTTCCCTCTGGAACAGCCTCCCTGAAACTTGAGGAGAACCAACTCCAGTTCCGGAAGCACCTCAAAACCTTTCTCTTTGTTTCTGCTTTTTCTCCTCATCTCTCCTGCTGACCTCCTGGCTTAACTGAAACTGCACTGGTTACCTGGCCACCCTCTGATCTCGGGACCAGGTCCCTCCCCCGCCAGTCACACACACCTGCACTGCCTGCTTGGCAACCCCCCGCACTTGGGGACTGTCTCTGTATCCCTACAGTCCCACTACCAGCACTTGACCCTGATGTCTGCACTTACCTTTGCACTTGCCACCTGCTGGCTGTTACTTTTACTTATTGTTATTACTCTACTCCCATGTATTGCACTGCCCCTTCTTCCTCCCCCCGCACTATCCTATTACCCCTTTCCATGCACTTGCGCGATCTGAATTACACTTGGCCTAGAAGAATCGTTGTCTGTCCTCCCTTTGTTCCCCCTCCCTTGCCTCGTCGCGACTGGAAACACTTGTGTATAGGCACGTTATAAATGCCACATTATATCATATCATATAAATGAATTGTGGAAATGATTGCCTTTTGGTTTGCCATCCAAGTCCTGCACATGTTGTGGCTCCAGCAGAACCGAGTTTAGAAATCCAGGCTCCAGATTGGACTCCTGCAGAATATGAACCGAGCTACAAAGTCTGTCTGAGTTTGCTTATTATTGTACACCCTGTTCCGATTTTTCACTCGACTGCAGGCCGTGGGTTTTGTGATTGGCTCTGCCCAGCCCCTTAACAATTTTTGGTCAACTGGCTTGATGAACAGATGTCTTCAAATCTTTCAGCCTTCAATTTTTCGTTCCTAATTTTTTCAATTGTATCTTGATTTTTCTTTTTACCGTGTTCTTGGAACTTTACGGTTGACTTTGCTTGGGCTGGACTGTACTCTATGAGGCTTTTCCCCAAAACGTCTTCTAAGTAAGGGGATACATTTGAGTTAGATGGGGATCAACAACTTCCATTCAACAGGATAAGGCGCTACAGTGCATTGCACCAGAATATATTCAGCTTCGTCATATCTATATTTCTGAACATTGTAATTACTGAAGATGAACAAATTACTTACCCCTGGTAGTGTTCTTTCTACTGGATGTTCCTCCTATGGATTCCTCATCTTTGATATACTGATATCTTGATTGCAGCTTTGGAAATATTTTCGACAGCAGAGGGCGCTGTGCTTTGTCGAGTCGATGTCCCTCAGCGGTTTCCATTCCCACACATGGAAGTGACATTGACGATGATATAAATAGCACGTACTGCGCCCATTGCCTCATTTCTAGTTTTTCCCACTTTCTGCACAGCCAATTTAAGAATTACAAGAACCCGCCTGGGCGTTGAAAGAGAAGTGTACAACAAAATTCAGCCACAGTCAGAGGGCAATGAGGAATTTGTGGTAGGAACCTACAGTAGAAAGAACATTACCAGGTGCAAGTAATTTGTTCTAATGGACTGCGTCCTCCCACAAACTCCTCATCTTTGATAAGACTCCCACAGCAGTTTTATAGAAGGAGGTGGGGCCAGTGGATTTTTCTTACTGGTTTATATTCTGTAAAACAGCTTTCCCAAACCTGCTGCCAAGGCAGTAATGTTTTAAAACGTGCGTATGTAAGAGCAAGTTGCAGCATTACAGATGTCTTGCATTGTACACCTCTCTGCAGAGCCGAAGTGGTAGTCACTCCTCTAATGGAACGTGCCCATAGATTTTCAGGGACATAATTCCCTGCTATAAAATAACATTCTGAAATACACAGAATTATCCAACGTGACAATATTTGTTTAGTCATGGGCTGTCCTAGTCTGCGTCCAGTATAACCAACAAAGAGCTTATCTTGCCTGACATTTGCTGGAAATATAAAGTCTTAGAGCCCTTTTAGGGTCTGGTCTCTGCAGCCTCTCTTCCTCCTGGGAAGGATGAGGTGGTGGATAAAATGCTGGCAAGGTCATTTTTTGTGTCAGATTGAATTAGGTCAGCACCATGGGAAAGAAGGATTGACGAACCCTCAAAACTACCTTTGGCCTAGAAATTTAGTGAAAGGTTTACATAAGGAGTTTGTAGCTCACTCACTCTGCGAGCATAAGTGATGGCTACTAGAAAGATTGTTTTGAAGCTTAATAGCCTGAGTGGAGATGAATTGAGAGGTTCAAATGGAGCTCCCAACGAAAATGTTAGTACCATGTTCTTCAGATCCCAAGCCGGGACTATGAAAGGGACGGGCAGGAAAATATTTGTCATTCTAGTGAGGAACTGAATCACAATGGGTATTTTAAAATAAGGGCCTTGCTCTGGCGTGCATTTAAAGATAAATAACGCTGCAAGGTAGTGACTGTAGCCAAGTGTACCCTTGGAGGGCTAGGTGCAGCAAAAAATGAAAGCACTCAAGGTTTATTCCAAGTGAAAGGATCATTATCTTTACTGCTACACCAGCTTCAAAACCTGTTCCAACCGCAGCAGTATAGTGCTTTTGTTGCTGGTCTCCTGGCCGGAAGCAACAGCTTCATCACATCTTCCGGGAGGTCCCAATCTTTGTATCTTAACCTCTCAGAAACCAGGCGTGAAGGTTCATTCTGATTTCTGGGTGACAAAGACTGCCTACCTCTTGTGAGAGTAGGTCCATTCTCTAGAAGGAATGAAGGGCAGATGGATATATTAAGAAGTGCCGGGTACCAGATCCTCCTGGCCCAAACCGTAGCAATTGTGATCATAGACTTCCCGAACTTCCTCATTCTCCTGATGACCAGAGGAATAATGAGGACTAGTGGGAACGCGTACAGTAGTGGAAATTCCTAGTCCACTGAGAACACATCCCCCAGAGATCCTTTCCGAGGTAATTCCCTGGAACAGAAGAGGTCTCACTTCCTTTTGATACTGGATGCGAACATATCTACTTGAAGGGTTCTCCAAAAGGCAAACTTCTCTAGAAGGACTTCCTGAGCTGTTTCCCACTCTCAAGAGTCTGTGCTCTGCCTGCTCTTCGTGTCTGTCATCGTGGTCTCTTCTCCGGCTAGGTGACTGGCCGATAGAGAGATTTTGTTTTGCAGTGCCCATAACCAGAGCTGCATTGCCTCCCTGCATGGGAGTAGTGACCCTACACAACCTCTTGTGGAGGTAATGCATGGCGCCCACTGTGTTATCCGTCATTATCAGGATGTTATTCCCCTGTATGGAAGGCAAAAAGGCCATCAGCGCTAGTTTGATTGCTCCCTGCTCTTAAATGTTTATGTGTAGTCTTTATTTGGATGGGGACCAAAGTCTGCTGATCATGAGCTTGCTCATGTGAGCACCCCATTCCATGAGGGGAGAATACGCGATTACTGTTCTCTGGCCAAGGTTGTCAAAAAAGTATCCCCTATCATCACATTCTCTTTACAGGCCCAATTCAGGTGGTCCTGTGCGACCTTGCTTGGGGCCTGAAGAAGGTCCATTATCCGGCCTGGGAATTGAGACCATTGGGATCTGAGGGCCCACTGGAGGGAGCTCATCTGTAGGCAGGATTCTGGCACCAGGAAAATGCAGGATGCCATGAGGCCCATCAACCTCAGAAAATCTAATGCCGGCAGATGCGGGGAGTTTTGAAATCTTGAAACCATCTGCAAAATATGTTGGGCCCTCAACTTGGGAGGGGAAGCTTTCCCAGAGGAAGAGTCCTAGACTGCTCCAATTATTTGGAGCTTCCGAGAATGTATCACCTGCGGCTTCTTGAAGTTGAGGGAGAAGAACAAGTTACTTACCACTTGTAACTTTCTTTCGAATGGATGTTACTCCAATGTATTCCTTATCTTTAGATATCTTCCCTTGCAGCGTCAGCTGCTTCGGAAAAAAGGATTTCAGCAGAGAGCGCTGTGCGTCGATGCGGTCGACTCGATGTCCCTCGAGGGCCTCCGTCATGTGGTTGACGTCATCACAGGTACAAATAGCATGGCCAGTCGCCGTTACTTCAGTTAAATTATTTCACCTTTTGCCCACAGGATTACCGGCATTGGCGTGTCAACCACAGTATCAGATGATGAAGGAATGTTAGGTGCAATGCACAGGAATTCTACTGCAGAGAATACTTGGGAGGAACATCCAGTCGAAAGAACGTTACCAGTGGTAAGTAACTTGTTCTTCGAATGGATTGTGTCCTTCCACGTATTCCTCATCTTTAGATAAACTCCCAAAGCAGTGTAAGGTTTGGAGGAGGGAGTACGAATTTTCGAATCATAAAATTAATTCTCAGGTTTTGTCATGGATAGAATGCAGAACCACCTTTCCAAATCCTCCCTCCTGGCCTGAAGTGGAGTCCAGGCAGTAGTGTTTTGGGACGGTCTGAATGGTAGACCAGGTGGCTGCCGCACAAAATGTCATTAATCGGCACCCCTCTTTGTAAGGCAGAAGACATTGCCATGGCCCCTTGTGGAGTGAACCCTCAGGCCTTCTGGGGGATCATTGCACCTGCAAGCCTGTAACATTCTGTGATGCATAGGATTATCCATCTGGATAATGTTTGTTTAGTGACCGTCAGACCCAAGTTGTGTCCGGTGTACCCTACAAAAGGTTGGTCGTCTTGTCTTATTTTTGCCATTCGTCATATGTAAAAACAAGTGCCCTTTTATGGTGTAGTCTATGTAGTCTTTCTTCTGCCATCCTAGAATGTGGAAGTGGATAGAAAGTTGGCAGGATAATTTTATGAGAGATATGAAAGTCCAATACTATTTTCGGTTGAAAAGTGGGCTTAACCCTCAAGACAACTTTGCCCTTATAAAAAGTTTTAAATGGTGGTTCACTTGATAAGGCTTGTAGCTTGCTCACCCTGCGGGCGGATGTCAAAGCGAATAATAAGATGGTCTTAAAAGTCAACAGTCTCAACGGACATGAGTGAAGCAGCTCAAAGGGAGCGCATATAAGGAATTTCAGTACCAAATTTAAATCCCAATCTGGGACCAGAAAAGGGACTGGAGGGAACACATTTGTGAGCCCCTTCAGAAATTGAATAGTTAGTGGCATCTTGAAATACAAGGTGTCTGCCGACGAGCGCTTAAAAGTTGAAAGCGCTGCCAAATACCCCTTGATGGTTCCAATCTGGAGCCCCAGATTTGCTAGATGCAAAAGGAAAGACAACACCATAGGTGTATCACATTGAAAAGGCTCCCCCATTCTTTTCTCCGCATCAGCTGCAGAACTTGTTCCAACAGCAGCGATACAGAGACTTTGCTGCTGGCGTCTGGAGTGATTTTGTCTTGATAAATACACTGGATAACTACTGGAAGGCCTGTATTTTTTGGTGAGATGTTTATTTACAGCTGGACATGTTTCTGGCGCCTCCCAATTTGCCTTTGCCCTCTTTTGCAGGGCAATTTGTATTTATTTCGTATTTTTTTATATCTTATATAGCGCCTTAAGCCAAGGCGCTGTACAGAGAATCAGGACAGTACAAAACAATTAATGGTAGCAACAATAAAAACAAAAGCAATCTGTCTTATTAACCAGGATGAAGAAGATGGGACTTCAGCGACTTACGAAAAAGAGAGTAGGAGGAGATAGAACAAAGAGAATAAGACTGGGCATTCCAATGTAGGGGTGTCAGAAGACAAAAAGACCGAAAGCGAGACCGAGCACAGGGAGGATGAGGAACTACTAGAAAATAATTGGGATGTAGAACAAAGATTGGAGAGGAGTATAGAATGAAACCAGAGAAGAAAGAGAGTCAGGTGCAAGAGCATGGAGAGCTTTGAAAACAATGCATTATAAATTACATTTGAGTTGAGAATGGAAAGATAGCCAACCGAGAGTAGAAAGGGAAGAGGCAATGGAGACACAGAAAGCAAGAAGACAAAGACGGATAGAGGCATTAAAATAGATTTAAGGGGAGCAAGACAAGTAGCAGGAAGAACAAAGAGAAAAGTGGAACAGTAAAACAGTCGGGAAAAGATCAGAGGATATCGGCAGTTTTGTGGCTTGAAAAGTAACAATGGGGCATACTTTGGGTATGTTATGTAGATGGAAGCGACAGGCGCGCAAGGCCGGCGAAATATGGTGAATGAAGGACAAGGCAGATTCCAGGTGGAACCCCAAATTGCGAGCAGTTGAAGAAATGGAGAGCTTGGATGGGGGGAACAAAACAAAAGATGGAGGTATCGGATGAGGAGGAGTGTTAGAAGGAAAGAAGAGAACCTTTGTTTTAGCAGCATTAAGAGTAAGATAGAGAGTAGACGTCCAGGATTTGATAGCTAATAAACAGGAGTACAGTTTGAGGTGAATATCAGAAGAGAAAGAAGAGAAGGACAGAATAAGCTGCGGATCATCAGCATAAATATTATGTGAAAGACCAAACAAGGAGAAAACTGCAGCAAGAGGGGAAGTGTAGAGAGAACACAGAAAAGGACCCAAAACGGACCCTTGTGGGACACCATAAGCAAGTGAAAAAGTGTCAGATGGTTTGCCGGCCTAAGAAACGGAAAAGGATCTTTGTGACAGGTATGACTGGAACCCAGAACTAACAGAGCCAGAAAAAACAAAAGTTGAAAGAGAAGCCAAGAGAAGAGAGTGATCAACAGTGTCAAAAGTAGCAGAAAGGTCCTGCAAAATGAGAAGAGATGAGTGTTTAGAATATCTGTCCGTAAGCAAAGAATTCAAAATGGTAAGAAGAGCAGTTTCAGTGGAGTAACAGGGGTGAAAGCCTGGAAGAATTAGAAACAAAAGTAGTAACACCAACCGTTCAAGTAGTTTAGAAAGATAAGGCAAAAGGGAAATAGGACGGAAATATGAAACAAGCAGGGAGTCAGCCGTGGGTTTCTTTAAGATTGCAATAATAGAGGCATATTTAAAGGATGAGGGAAATGTTGACCAGACAGATACTAAGGAAAGAGGAAAGGTAGGAAATAAGAGATGGGTAGACCTTGGGAATAAGTGCAGATGGGATAGAAACGTTAGGGGATGCAGTCGGATGAGCTTTAGCCAGTACTAGAGAAGTCTCAGTATTGGTGGTAAGTTTGAAGCAGGAGATAGTAGTAGGGGGAACTGGGATAGGAGAGACAGGTAGTGTAGACAGAGCAGAGGCTTCGATGTCAGAGCGTTAAGAAGCCACCTTTGAAGAAAAGATTTGAGCTAAGTCAGAGGCTGAAAGAGTAGAGTTAAAAGTAGTCAGGAGAGGGTGGAGAAAGTAAACGTGAGGGAATTTGAAAAAGACAACTAGGATGAGTTGATTGTGTGTGTAAGAGACCTGAAAAATAAGAGTGTTTAGCAGAAGATAAACCGTCGTCATAGAGAGCAGGATGGGACAAGAGGAATAGTCATCCATAGACTTGGACTTCAACCAATGTCTTTCAAGATGGCAGACAGCGCATGGAACGGAGATGGGGACAGCCATGGTTGAGAGGATGTAAGGGTAGGATAAAAGGGTAAAGTAGGGTATAGGGTGCTAAGAGAGGAAGATAGAGTTGAAGAAAGTCTAAGCAGACATTTCAGCAGACGAGTGCGAATGGAGGAGTGAGAAGGCAGGACCGAAATACAAGAAGAGTGGAATATTGAAAATGCGCAAATCACGCTGACAGAGGAGACTTAGGGGGAGAAGCTACAGAATGTGTGGAAGTTTGAGGAAAAATTGATACAGAAAGAAGGTGATGTCAGAAAGATAAAGAGGAAGTGATTAGACAGGAGAAGCAGACAGAGATGAAGTGAAAATAAAATCAAGACACAATCCAGAAATGTGAAAAAGGAAACAGGGTCCTTTTGTGGCCCCTTATCCAAGATGCCAGTCGGATTATCTTATTCAAACAGATGAGCTGGCCTGCCCCATCCCAAAAACTCAATTACATTTTACATTAACTGTCTATAGGAAGCATTAGCATGTTCTGCTGGATCTGGCTTGCCAATTTCCAGCTCTGGAGATGTAACAATGCCACTTGTGGTCTGTAAATTTTCATAAAGGTCCTTCACTCTGGATTCCTCCGAAATGAGGGCCTCAGGAACATTAGGTATTCCATACTCGAGCCCAAAGGGTGGCATATCCTGGTCGGATGGCTCATGTTCTTCAAATACTGAAGATAAGGATTTAAAGAAATCCTTTTTAGGGAGTGGCTTGAAGGTTTATTTCTATTTTGTTCGATAGAATCAAGGGTTTTGACGCTGTTGAGGGCTTTGATGCTTTTGCATCGAAGTCGATGGGATCCTCGACTGACTCAACCTATGACTCGATGGAGTCTTCGACGGACAAGGACTGGGCCCGTTGTCGAGTCCATAAGGTTCTCGAGGGCCGGTAGGCTCTTGTCCCAGGCTCGAGGGTGCGCAGAGTTTTGCGTTGGACTTCTTCTTGTCGGCTTTCGAAGGTGCAACAGGGACATGCCTTTTTGTCTTCTCCAAAAAGGGGGCTGGGTACGCATTCTCCAAGATTTTGAGAATCTCCTGCCGACTTACTTGTGCAGGCTATTTTACGTTCCGGCGAAGAGTCGGGGGATGTGGAAGGAGATCTATGGTGCCTTTCCTTCATCTTTATAGATGAAGATGAGGAGCAGTGCAAACTGCTTCACGAGCGAGAGCGCTTCTTTGACCTCTTCCTCTGTGGTGAGGTGCCTCTCGAATTCGTCGGACAAGCGCCTTTTCGACTGTGTCATTGATGGGGATTGCATAGGGGGCCTACCCGCTGCCAACTGCCCCTTGCGTGCCTTCAACGCTTTACCTGTCATTGACTGGCATGACCCGCAGTCCGCTGTCCTGTGCTCGACACCAAGGCACCACAGACAGACCCCCCTATGTGGATCTGCTATCAACATCTTGGCGCCGCAATCCTGATACTTCTTAAACCAAGTTTTCGGGGTCGATGAAGATGCCATTTTCTTGAGTGTCGTAATTTCATGAGGAAATCAAAAGTGTGCCGTAATCTCTGAAGCGAAAGCTATCGCAGAAAAACAGAATTAAAGTAACGGCCGTTGCGCGTGCTATTTATACCTACGATGGTGTTGGCCATCGAAGGACATCAAGTTGACTGCATCGACATACAAAGTGCCCACTGCTGAATTTATTTTTGCTGACGCTAGTAGGGAAGCTATCTAAAGGGGCGGAATACGTAACAGAAGTTCCAAGATTCAATCTGAAGAAAGGTCTAGAGCAACCATTGTGAAAAACAACAACAATGAGCAAGTACCAACGTTTGCTCAGTCGTTGTACACCAACAATACTGTGACGAGGAGGAATGAGCGAGTAATGAAGAAACGGAAGAGGACTATAGTGCGCTGCTGGTGAGGACCCAGCAATGTGAAATCAAAAGTGAAGAAGGACTACTGTCCTGGAGATGTGAAACCCGGGAGTTTCCAATCAGCAGCATGGCGAAAGCTTAGAGGACCGGGAGATCCACCACGGGGAGGAAACAAGCAGCTGGCGTGGGCGAGAGGCACCAAAGGAGCGAAAGGCAAAAGAAAGCAGGCGAAGAGAACTGCTAGTGAGAAAACCAGTCATGAGTGATGGCATTACTCAGGAGATGTGGACTGTGCAGTTCAGCAACGATGTGGAGACCGATGTAATGCTGGCCATGCAGAGAAGCAGCAGAAAGACACTGAGTGCAAGCAGAAGCCGTCCTAAATAACCAGAGCAAATTCCCTATCCTGAAGCATTGCCCGGTGACGCCAATCCGTGACAAGCAAAGTAACATGGAAGGTCGGAGAGCCGTGAGGGAACCCAGGAATAACGAGTCCCTGTATCATACTCGCCCCAGCGAATGGTCATATACGAGGGAGAGTGAAACATATCACAGGACTAATCATACTCGTCCCGGGTAACACGAGAAGGAGCCGAGAAGGTGAAATACATCACAGGACACTTTCTACATGCCCAAGTGATACCAGCAAGCGTGAAATAAATCATGGGGCTCAGCCTACTCTTCCGAGTGATACAAGAAACTGCAAAGAAGGTGAACTATATTACAGGTCTAATCCTATTCGTTACGGTGATGTGGAAATAAAGCAAGAGACAAACCTCCTCTAGGGATGCATTCCACTAGTCCCAGTTCTACAAGAAAATGCGAAGAGAGTGAGACTTATTATAAAGCCTATCCTACTCGTCTTAGTGATACGCGAGAGAATCAAAACAGTGAGACGATAATGCAATACAGTGAGAAGATAACGAATATCAGGATTACGGAGAACAGGAATCACATAAAGAGGAACTCCATTGCTAATCAGCAAGGTCATGCTTTCTTACAGTATCATTATGGGCAATGGCATATGTTAGCACAGACAGCATGAATAGATTTTCTGGCATTATCATTACAAGCAATATGGTCAAAGCAAACCGGTGAATGCTTATCTGGGGGTATTGGTACAGTCAGCATGAACATGTTTTCTTATAGTGGTATTACTGGTCTTTTGGGTAAAACAAAGAGGACTGTCTTTGTGTGCCATGTAATTTACAACAGGATGCTGGCATATATTTGGGCAAAGGTAGGATGGACAGGTCAAGGGCACCACTGGTTTACATTAATAACAGGCATGAGCATGTAAATTATACCAGCATGCTGTGGAAAGAGGCATCATGATCAAAGCCAACATGAGTATGGGAGGGAGCAGGATGAGGGAGAAGCAGTGCACTTTCATATGACTGATCTTTCTTTTCCTGTGCACATGCTGTTGGTGGGTGAACGAGAAGCAAGACGTGGCTGGTGATGTGTATGCACACTCCCAGAACTTCATTCAAGCCAGTGGGGATTAATATCAAGTAATGCTCTTTCAGGTAGTTAATGCCTATTTTCACTTTGCAATGTGCGAGTTACAAATTAATTGATTCTTGGTGCTGGTGACCAGGGGAAAGACAAGGGGCAGGGGGTAGAGGGAAAAGACAAGGAAGGGAGGGAGCATGCAGCCTATGGGAATAGAACACAAGGAGGCAGTTAAAACAGTGTTACAATAAGGTTTTGACTGCTTTTGTTGGCTCTTATTTGGGGGGGGGGGTAAGGAATTCCAAAGACGAGAGGCAAAGATGGAGAAAAGCCTATATCTTTTATTCCTGAATCAGGGGGTGGGGGCCTCTGAGAAAAGTGGAGATGGACCAATGCAGGTCTCTTGGTGGATTGATATTCTTTATTTGGTCTTAATATTAGCAGGGAGCCAAAAGAGGATGCTCTTGAAGGTGGGGCCTAATAGCTTGCACTTTATTTTGGAAGCTATTGGGAGCAAGTAGAATTTAGTCATGTATTTGGAAATAGACTGTTTCTTTAGGCCAAAGATCATGTGACCAGCTGCATTGTAAATCTTTTGCAGATGACCAATATGATACATTGGAGCAAGGCACTTGTGTATAGGCGCGTCCTAAATGCCATATCATATCAGCATATAGGAAGTTGCTGTACCTAGTCATGAATTGAAGAAAACACCCACTAACATGGGCTCGTTTTCATGTGGAATGTAGGGAAGAACCTTGCGAAGTAACTTAAGCTGAAAAGGGATTCTTGACACTAGAAAATATAGCGCTGTATTGGCTGTTAAGGCTCATGTCTGAATCCCATCAAAAACATAGGTTGTGAACTTTAGATTTTATGGTGACCGATTCTCCAAAGAACTTGGGAGGTGGACAGAGGATGTCCATCTAGGTGTGGAGGCCCCATATCATGGACTTTGGTTTTTGGGACCATTGATCTTCAGACAGCAGGTGCCAAATGTGAGAAAGCAGAGGGCGTCCTCACATCTATTCCCCTAGGATCCTCTTCTCAGGTGGCCAGGGAAAGGCCATTGATTTTGGATCCTGATCCTGGGGGTGGAGAAGCGAGGGAGGATATCTGGTTGGAGGATCCTTGGGGATTGGGACCGAGATGTCCTCAAGTGAGAAAGTATTTCCACATTTCCCTTTCATGAAGAAACATCTATCCCAGAGGTAGTTATGGGATATTGTTACCCAGGTTCCATTGACCAAGAAAATGACAGGAGGCATAACCAATCCAGAAGCATCAGAAAGAGGGTGAAGAGGAAAAGGGTTAAGATGGGGGAGACATGGTATCCCCTTTACCTATTCACGACCAACCTCCTCCTCCCCCGGCCTTTATAGGCTACTGTAGAACCTCTCCCCTCTTTTCCCCACATTTGATCTCCGAAAGTACTGGGACGGGGAACAGGTGACTAAGAGTAATGAATACTCAAACCTCATTTCACCACTTTGGTAGTGGGACAAGGAAGATACCTACAGAGGGCTGAGGGTCAGGCATGTCCCTTTAACTATGGTCAGGCAAGTTTAATTATGAGTTCAGACCTGAAATCTGTCAAGTGGTTGCCGGTCTATAAAGGGAAACTCGTGAAACAGCACAGATCAACAAGGAGACCTGTGTGTGAGGGACCAGCAGGAGACCCGTGACATGAAGAGAAAGCCATGGTGGGGCCTGCGAGGAAGCCAGGACACTGGCCGATTCCCAGAGGATCTGTGGAGCCCAAGCCAAGTTAAGCCATTAGGCTACCACAGGTGTGGGGGCCTCAGTGTTGGTAAGCGTGTTGCTGATGCCGCCAGGAAGGTTTGAAAGTGGAAGGGATGCAGTCCGCGTCTGTGCCGGAGAAGCAGAGCCACCAGCGTGTGCAGGCGAACACCCGGAGTGCAAGCGGGGCTCACAGAGGATAGCCCGCCGGACAGAGAAGCAGAACGAAGGCAGCAGGAGCCGCCAGAGAGGACGCAGAGAACTAGTGAGTGTCGGGAGGTCCCTCGAAGCCGGGGCGCCTAGAGAAAGCGGTACGTAGGTAACAAACTGTCATATAATGCTTATTGAATGCCAAATGGAATGAAAACTCAAAACAAAGGTAAAATATGCATATCGGACACAGAAATGAATAAAACTCGAAATAAAGCTTTTAATACCTAACTGAATGAAAACTTGAAATAAAACCAAGTTATGCATATTGAATATGGGCAACGCTAATAACGGATTAAAGACAAAAAGGGAAAGTGCCCAATGGAAAGCAAGTGTGAAAGGGTGTAACAGAAAGGGAGGGTATGAACCAGACCACCACAACACAGTGAACCTTATGATGAATGAGCAGAGTCCTAAAAGACCAAAGACTGGCAAAGAGGTGTGTAAAACATAATGACAAAGCCACAAGGCTGACAATGAGAAGCCAGGAGAGTGTGAACCTGTATGTAAAGCCCATAGGTCGACAAAGAGAAGCCAAGTGAAGGTGAATTTGGACACAGTGATAAATACTAAAGAACCTGTGTGAGCTGAAGAGCCTAGGGTTCCTGGTTGCACGACCTGTGATGGGTGGACCTTGTGGACTGACAACTGCACCTAGACAAGGGAGCCCTGAAGTGTGACAGCCAAAGACATTGAAATCTACCACGAAGGAGCACTGCAAGTAAGCTGGTGAGGCAAACCAGGGTCAAGTTGGCCTGGATTTGTGTTGACCTTTGAAAGACAAATATCAGTTGTTGCATTGAAGTCTTGGGGAAGGGAACCCCGAGACCTGAGGCACTACAAACACTGTCTTGAGGACAGAGCTGTAACGCTCACCTGATTCCCGTAGAGGCGCCGGTCTTGACTGGGCGTATACCGTATCTTCAAAGGTGATGTGTAACACACGGCTGGCTCTTTGGGCTGGACCTCTGTGCACTGTATGTCTGACTCGAAGGGTAAGATGTCTGCAGATAGAAAATATGGGATTAAGGAACTGGGTTATTGAATGTCTCTCTCTTCTTCCCTTTCTCTTCTCCTGTAGAACCCCAAAGGTTAACGCTCTCACCTTAGGTAAGTGAACGCTGTGCTCTCCATCTGCCTCGGGGCAGGGAGCTGTAACCAGTTTCTTCACTGGATAAGGGGAGCAGGCCTCTTGACTTCAGAGGACTGCTGTCCGTCGTTTACTGCACGAACGGTAAGTTTCGAGTAATTCTAATGTCTTTAAAGTCTTTAGTAATGATGTCTCTTGTTTTGCAGGGTTCCGGTGATGGCGGATGACGGGCTGAAGTGAGTTGAAGATGGAGCCCGTGTGATGAATAGAAGCGCCTGGAAGCACGTAAGTAAGCGCTTGTTGCCTGCTTCACGATGCGCTCTAACTGTCTTTTTATTTTGCAGGTACAAGTTCGGAGCGGCTGCAGGGTGCCGGAATACCCACTGGGTTAGATGTGGAAAGGAGTAATGGCACGTGAGTATTAAAGTTCCCCAATGTCTTTAAACGCACCTTGTTTTGTCTTTCAGATGCGGGATGTAGCGCCGAAGGCCTCCGGAGCGTGCGAAGAGTTGGTAAGCTTTTGTCTTTCAGATGCCGGAATGCAGTGTGAAGACCTCCGGAGCGCACGAAGAGTAGGTAAGCCTTTGTCTTTCAGATGCCGGAATGCAGCGCGAGGCGTTGGTGACAGCCGATGGACCAGGTAAGTGAAGAGCTGTCACTGAAGACCGTAATGCTAACCTGTTCTTTCTTGTCTTTATAGGTGTTGCTGAAGACTGGATTCAGGATGGTAAGCCTTTTTCCTTAGGCCCAGGATCAGATGCAGAAGACACGATGAGCGTTCTGCTGCAGAGGATGCAGAATAACGCAAAGCAAGATTCATCCATCGGGTGTGGTTTAAATAGCCTCCTGTAGTGCTTAGGTGTCTCCTTCCACAGCCACGCCTAGGTAAGAAAAGAGTTCCTGCTTTCCAGAAGAGTTCCAGTGTTCTGAATCTAGGGAGTGGCTCCTGCCCCACCCAACAGGAAAAGTAGTTCCAAACAGAAGAGGATCAGAGGCTCAACTGGCAGGCAAGTAAGCAGCATGGTCTGCTGCAGGTAAGTCCACCCAAGCATTATGAGACCGGCGCTTCCAGCGCTGGGACTGGGCATATTTATGAGCCTGGTGCCACTGGCGCCAGGACTGGGTCCAAAAGGTCCCAATTGGGACTGGTTGGCACTCGGAACCTGGGTTATGGATCTGCTTCCAAGGGAGTTGGGAAAACCCTGACCTTTTGGAAGCAGAGATCATGACAGTACCCCCCCTCAAGGCCCCTCCCAAACCGGGCTTCTCCGGGGGTTTTGGCTTGTCAGGAAATGTTCGGTGAAATCTTTTGATTAGGCGAGGAGCGTGGACATATTCAGCAGGTTCCCAGGATCTCTCTTGGGGGCCGTAGCCTTTCCAGTCAATTAGGTAAAATAGTTTAGATTTGGAGATCTTGGAGTCCAGAATGCTTTTGACTTCAAACTCGAGTTCTCCATCAACTAGGATAGGTTTTGGAGATTTAGTTAGTCGGGTTTGAGGTTGCACGGGTTTTAATAGAGAGACGTGGAAGACCGGATATATCTTCATGTGCGGGGGCAAGTCCAACTTGACCGCTACTGGGTTTACTATGGTAGTGATGGAATAGGGACCAAGGTATCTTGGGTTGAATGTGCGTGGCCCTTTTAGAGGTAGATATTTGGTGGATAACCAGACTTGATCCCCTACTTGATATTGAGGGGCTTCCTTCCGATGTTGATCTGCTCCTTTCTTGTATTGTTCTTTAGCCCTTTGAAGGTGAGAAACAGCTTCCTTAAAGGCTTGGGCGATTGTAGAATGCAGGTAGTCTACTGCTGGTGTTTCAAGATCTTGGAGGGGATCCAACTCCGAGGTTCGAGGGTGACTGCCGTACAAAAGAAAAAACGGGGTTTTCCCAGTTCCCGAATGGACAGAGTTATTGTAGGCATATTCGGCTATCCAAAGGATGTCTTTCCAAGTTTTTTCAGTTTGTTGCAGCATGCAGCGTAAATACTGTTCCAGAGTTTGATTAGTCCTCTCGGTTTGTCCGTCGGTCTGAGGGTGGTGACTGGTCGATAGTCTCACATCAATTTGAGCCGACCGACAGCAACTTCGCCAAAAATGAGAAATAAATTGACTACCTCGATCCGAAATTAGAACCGAAGGAAAACCGTGCAGTCGGACGATGTTTTCGAGAAATTCTCGGGCCAGAGTTGCTGCTGTTGGCAAGCCTTTGAGCGGAATGAAATGCGCCATCTTGGAGAATAAGTCCACGATTACTAGAATCGTATTGTATCCGGAGCATGGAGGTAGATCGGTGATGAAGTCCATAGAAAGCGTATGCCAAGGGCGAGGTGGGATGTAAATAGGGCGTAAGAGGCCTGCTGGTCTTTCCTTTTGACTCTTGTTTTGGGCGCATACTCCACAGGACATTATAAAGTCTCTGATATCTTTTTTCCAAGACGGCCACCAGAAGTAGCGCTTGATCTTTTCTGAGGTCTTGGCCATACCGGGATGTCCTTCCATTAAAGAATCGTGATAACAAGAGATTACTTTTTTCTGTAAATCTGTGCTGGGTAGGTATAATCGTTCTTGGAAATACAATAAGTTGTCCTTTACTGCAAAGTCCTTTCCCTGCAGATGCCAATTCTGTATGTCTGCTGGAGTTACAAGTTGCCTGGCTTTATCCTTAACTTCCTCTATGGATTCTGTGGCGATTACACCCAGAATTCTTTGTTCGGGAATGATTGGTACAGGTTTAGGGTTAATCAAGTGTTCTTCCACTCCCATCCGAGAAAGGGCATCAGCTTTACCGTTCTTTGTACCAGGTCGATAGGTAATTATGAAGTCAAACTCGGCAAAGAATAATGCCCAACGGAGTTGTCTAGAGGATTGGGCTTTTGCGGTTTTCAAATATTGCAGGTTTCGGTGATCCGTAATCACAGTAACGGTGTGTCGGGCCCCCAGCAGATAATGCCGCCAAGCCTTAAAGGCAGACTTGATAGCCAGAAGTTCCTTGTCAGTAATCGTGTAATTGATTTCAGGAGGCGAGAATTCGCGGGACCAAAATGCCACGGGATGCAACTGATTGGTTACCGGGTCCTTTTGTGATAGAACTGCCCCCATGGCAAGGCTTGAAGCATCAGTTTCCACGATGTAGGGGAGTTCGGGGCGAGGGTGTTTTAAGATTGGTGCAGAGATAAATTTAGTCTTCAAATCCTGGAAAGCTTGTTCCGCCTCGGTAGACCATTCAAACCGTTTGTTTTTCTTTAACAAGGCAGTGATGGGCTGGACTATTCGAGAGAATTCGGGGATAAACCTGCGGTAAAAGTTAGCGAAGCCTAACATGCTTTGCACACCTTTTACAGAGGATGGTGATGGCCATTTGAGAACTGCATCGACCTTCTTTGAATCCATACGCACTCCGCCAGGTGATAATATGAATCCCAAGAATTCAACTTCAGTCACGTTGAAAACACATTTTTCCAACTTAGCGAAAAGTTTGTGTTGACGCAATCTTTGGAGGACCATTTTCACGTGTTTCCGATGTTCAGATTCCGATGAAGAATAAACGAGGATGTCGTCAATGTAAACAACAACACACACATCTATGAGCTCTCTGAGGACATCGTTCATAAAATATTGAAAGGCGGCCGGGGCATTGCAAAGTCCGAAGGGCATGACCTGATATTCAAATAGCCCATACTTGGTGCGGAAGGCCGTCTTCCATTCATCGCCCTCTTTTACTCGTACCAAGTGGTAAGCTCCTCTAAGATCCAGCTTTGTATATATGCATGCTTTTCTGACTTGGTCCAGGAGTTCAGGGATCAAAGGTAACGGATATCTATTCTTAACGGTGATCTGGTTTAGGGAGCGATAATCTATACAAGTCCTTAGGTCTCCTTCCTTTTTTCGAACGAAGAACAAAGCTGAAGAAGCAGGGGACTTGGAAGGACGAATAAACCCATTTGCCAGGTATTGATCCAGGTATTGTCGAAGGTGAAGGTTCTCAGGCTCGGTGAGGGCATAAATTCTACTACAAGGAGGAGTAGATCCAGGTATCAGGTCTATCTGGCAGTCATAAGGCCTATGAGGAGGTAGAGAGTTAGCCTGATCCTTCCGGAAAACATCTTGGTATTCTAGGTATTCGGGAGGTAACTGGGGAGTCTCTGAAGAAATTGCTGCCAGTGCAACACCAGGTGGAGGGTGACAAGTAGAGACACATTCTGGAAACTGGACCGTTCTTGCTCGCCAATCGATCAGAGGATTGTGTTTCTCTAACCAAGGTATTCCTAGAATAATCTGAAACTGAGGGGCCTTGATCACATCGAACACGATCTTCTCATGGTGTCCATCTTGACTTACTAGCGTCACCTCTTGAGTGGTATGCGTTACTGGCCCGTAGGCTATCTCCGTACCATCCACCGTAGTAATGACGTCCTTTACAGCCTTGGGACAAAGAGTTAGATTCATCCTCAAAACCATTTCATGATCCACATAATTGCCGATGGCACCGCTGTCGACGTAAGCTTCAATTGCATGTAATCGATCCGGATTATCAGGGCTAATGAGGACCATAGGTATCACGAAATGCTAGGTCACGGAACTGGTTTTCACGCTCGGCAAGAGGACCTCTATTCTTGTCGGGCGAGGTCGTTTCCCTGCTCAGAGTTTGTAACTTTGGTAACTGCAGCTCCTACTGCCTTCTTGGCAGGTTTCACCGGACAGTCTCGAAGAAAGTGCCCTGAGTTTCCGCAATAGAGGCATAATTGCAACTGTTTTCTCCTTTCCCGCTCCTTTTGTGTTCGAGGACCTTTCAGACCCCCTATTTGCATGGGTTCCCCGGAGTCTACTCCTTTGGAAGGAGTTGGCGGTTTGGAAAATACTCTAGCATCAAACTTGGAACGATCGGCCTTCCTGTTCTGCAGTCTGTGATCTATTTGAACGACTAAGTCTATATAGTCCGAACAATCTTGTGGGGGATTCACTACTTGGGCTAACACATCTTTGAGCTCTCCGCGTAGACCTCTATAAAACAGCGTAATCCTTTTGTCCTCAGGCCATTGAGTTTCCACTATCAGTCTGTTGAAAGACGCAATATAAGCCAAAAGGTCTTGATTACCTTGTCGCAACGAAAGAAGCTCATTGTCCAAGGCCTGCCCCTGTGAATGTCTTGCGAACAGTTTTTCCATACTGAGCTGAAAAGCTTGAAAATCATGGAGGACCGGATCATCTTGATTTACTAGAGGGATCGACCAGTCTGCCGCATTGCCACTAAGGTACGAAAGCACGAAAGCTACTTTAGCTTGATCAGTTGGAAAGGCTGCTGGCCGGCATAAGAAATGCAACCGGCACCGATTGATAAATACTGCAAACCTCTTTGGGTCACCAGAAAATCGTTCGGGCGGAGCCAGAGGTACATTCCCAGGTAGGTTGATCTGCACTGGATTCATAGAGGATGTAGAAGGAAGATTTCCCCCAGATGCGGGTAACGGGGTCTGTCCGGCTTGTGACTGTAGCAATTGTCTAGCGAGATCATCTGTTCGCTCCTTGGAAATAATCAGTTCCCTTCTTAGAGCGTTCGTTTCCTGACGGGCTGCATGCACTTCTGCCCTTAGTTCCCCAAGTAACTGGGCTAGCTGGTCGGTATCCGAGGTTTCCATAGCGCCTGGACGGGAGTTTTGTGGTAGGCTTTGCGTTCTGTAACGCTCACCTGATTCCCGTAGAGGCGCCTGTCTTGACTGGGCGTATACCGTATCTTCAAAGGTGATGTGTAACACACGGCTGGTTCTTTGGGCTGGACCTCTGTGCACTGTATGTCTGACTCGAAGGGTAAGATGTCTGCAGATAGAAAATATGGGATTAAGGAACTGGGTTATTGAATGTCTCTCTCTTCTTCCCTTTCTCTTCTCCTGTAGAACCCCAAAGGTTAACGCTCTCACCTTAGGTAAGTGAACGCTGTGCTCTCCATCTGCCTTGGGGCAGGGAGCTGTAACCAGTTTCTTCACTGGATAAGGGGAGCAGGCCTCTTGACTTCAGAGGACTGCTGTCCGTCGTTTACTGCACGAACGGTAAGTTTCGAGTAATTCTAATGTCTTTAAAGTCTTTAGTAATGATGTCTCTTGTTTTGCAGGGTTCCGGCGATGGCGGATGACGGGCTGAAGTGAGTTGAAGATGGAGCCCGTGTGATGAATAGAAGCGCCTGGAAGCACGTAAGTAAGCGCTTGTTGCCTGCTTCACGATGCGCTCTAACTGTCTTTTTATTTTGCAGGTACAAGTTCGGAGCGGCTGCAGGGTGCCGGAATACCCACTGGGTTAGATGTGGAAAGGAGTAATGGCACGTGAGTATTAAAGTTCCCCAATGTCTTTAAACGCACCTTGTTTTGTCTTTCAGATGCGGGATGCAGCGCCGAAGGCCTCCGGAGCGTGCGAAGAGTTGGTAAGCTTTTGTCTTTCAGATGCCGGAATGCAGTGTGAAGACCTCCGGAGCGCACGAAGAGTAGGTAAGCCTTTGTCTTTCAGATGCCGGAATGCAGTGCGAGGCGTTGGTGACAGCCGATGGACCAGGTAAGTGAAGAGCTGTCACTGAAGACCGTAATGCTAACCTGTTCTTTCTTGTCTTTATAGGTGTTGCTGAAGACTGGATTCAGGATGGTAAGCCTTTTTCCTTAGGCCCAGGATCAGATGCAGAAGACACGATGAGCGTTCTGCTGCAGAGGATGCAGAATAACGCAAAGCAAGATTCATCCATCGGGTGTGGTTTAAATAGCCTCTTGTAGTGCTTAGGTGTCTCCTTCCACAGCCACGCCTAGGTAAGAAAAGAGTTCCTGCTTTCCAGAAGAGTTCCAGTGTTCTGAATCTAGGGAGTGGCTCCTGCCCCACCCAACAGGAAAAGTAGTTCCAAACAGAAGAGGATCAGAGGCTCAACTGGCAGGCAAGTAAGCAGCATGGTCTGCTGCAGGTAAGTCCACCCAAGCATTATGAGCCCAGCGCTTCCAGCGCTGGGACTCGGCATATTTATGAGCCTGGTGCCACTGGCGCCAGGACTGGGTCCAAAAGGTCCCAATTGGGACTGGTTGGCACTCGGAACCTGGGTTATGGATCTGCTTCCAAGGGAGTTGGGAAAACCCTGACCTTTTGGAAGCAGAGATCATGACAAGAGCCTCAATTAAAACAATTAAGATGAGGTGATATTATGGAACCAATCTAACAGCAAAACTCTAGAAATGGGTAGGTGTTGCAAGTTATACCACTTACTTTAGGACCCCTTTGTTGCACAGCCCATTCGTACACTGATGACATCACTTAGTAAATCACTTATGGCATCATCGAGCAAGCTCGAACACACCGTTGACATCACATGTGGCGTCATCAGCGACCTCCCAGGCCTAGCAGATTACATTTGACGGTGCAAGAGATGCAAGTGCATAGTTTGACAAAATAGTCACATCTGCCAAACTAGCTTTGCATCTCAGCCATCATATACTAACGGCCCTGAGTCAGATGGTAATCAGGGAGCATCTCCAACTCCGGTATTCCATGGCATTATTTGATTTGAGCCTCTCTGCTCCTCAGTTGATGCCTTTTGCATTAAAGTTGCATCACAAACACAAACATAATGAAAAGTAGTAACTTCAGGCATCAGAAAATGCTGGAGGGTAAAAGATAGTCAGTCCCTGTGGAAGCAGTAACATGTTCAAATGTCCACACCGTAGTCATTCAAAGCAGGACGATTAAATTAAAAGATGTGTGTATTGTACCTATGACTTTGCTTCAGTCCAGAGAAAGATAGTAACGGGTATAAGAGGGAACCGCATTCTAAACTGATTTGTTTTTAAAGTCAAAACCAGCTGTCTGTTCCTCCAAGGAGACTGTGGGCCCGTACCATGCGAAAATAGTAATGATTGGGTAACTGTTGGATAACATTTTCCTCTTTATGATAAATGTTCCTGACCTGTGTCAACCCCAGGACTTTTTGCTTGGCCGTGTTAAGTATTCTACCTTGTCCCTAGGGGAGTGGGATTTTTTTTCTCCCCTCACTGACAGGGTAATTCATAGAATTTCGCTGAAAAGTGTCGCAAGCGGCTGGCGCAGAGTGTCCGCGTGCGATTGACTGCGCCAGGCACGTGCGCTAAAACCGATTTCCGCGCACAGCGTATTCATGGATTTCATGCTCCCAAACCAGCCGTGGCGCAGAGTATCGCAGCGACCCTGCAGCAGCGCCAGTAACGCCCCCAAGAACGCCCTCGCGCAAGGAAAAGCCATCAAAATCGCTAAATCATCGCAAAGGGCTGCGCTAACCCTGGACCAGTTTACAGGGCTGCCAAACAAGGAACGCAAAGCGGGTAACGTGCATATCAGGGGTACACGTGAAGTCATACACGCGATTAGCCAGGGTACGTGTATTACAGGGGTACGCGGGAAGTTTAACACGCGATTAGCCAGGGTACGTGTATTACAGGGGTACGCGGGAAGTTTAACACGCGATTGGCCAGGGTACGTGTATTACAGGGGTACGCGTGAAGTTATACACGCGATTAGCCAGGGTACGTGTATTACAGGGGTACGCGGGAAGTTTAACACGCGATTGGCCAGGGTACGTGTATTACAGGGGTACGCGGGAAGTTTAACACACGATTGGCCAGGGTACGTGTATTACAGGGGTACGCGGGAAGTAATACACGCGATTAGCCAGGGTACGTGTATTACAGGGGTACGCGGGAAGTGTAACACGCGATTGCCCAGGGAACGTGTATTACAGGGGTATGCGGGAAGTTTAACACGCGATTAGGCAGGGTACGTGTATTACAGGGGTACGCGGGAAGTTTAACACGCGATTAGCCAGGGTAAGTGTATTACAGGGGTATGCGGGAAGTTTAACACGCGATTAGCCAGGGTACGTGTATTACAGGGGTACGCGGGAAGTTTAACACGCGATTGGCCAGGGTACGTGTATTACAGGGGTGCGTGGGAATCATCACACGCGATTAGGCTGGGTGGGTCCTCACAGGTGTTTCCTGTACACCCTCCACGGCCCCTGCAGGCAGCCTACAAAACAGGGGACTACCCTGCACACCTGCTCATGTCCCCCTGCACCCCCACCCCCCAGCAGTGCAGGGGCAGCCTCCACCAGGCCCCCACTCATGTCTCCCACCACCCCCACCCTCCCGCCACCAGGGGCAGCCTCCACCAGGCCCCCACCCATGTCTCCCACCACCCCCACCCCCCCCGCCACCAGGGGCACTCTCCACCAAGCCCCCACCCATGTCTCCCACCACCCCCACCAGTGCAGGGGCACCCTCCACCAGGCCCCCACCCATGTCTCCCAACACCCCCACCCACCAGCACTGTGGGACACGTGGCCAGCAGGCAGTCAGGCAGCAGCAGATGGCAGGTGGGAGCGTGCTCAGGGCTCTGGGGGGCAGTAATTTGGCCTCCTGGCCAGGAGCGTGGTCTCTCGTGTGTGAACGCGTGGACAGCCTGATAGGTAGTGAAATCCCACACGTCAGCAAAGGCCCTTAGCGCGTAAACCCGTCAACAGCATATGCGCGCCTATAGTCACCTGCACGTGCAGGAAATTGTTGCGTGACACGTCCCAGTGTCAAAGCGTGTGATTGGTGAAAATGGATGTACACGTAGAAGTGACAAAGCGTGTGATTGGTGAAAATGGATGTACACGTAGAAGTGACAAAGCGTGTGATTGGTGAAAATGGATCTACACGCAGAAGTGACAAAGCGTGTGAATGGTGAAAATGGATCTACACGCAGAAGTGACAAAGCGTGTGATTGGTGAAAATGGATCTACACGCAGGAGTGACAAAGCGTGTGATTGGTGAACGTACACGCCGCGTAAGTGACGCTGTACGTGTGGGCCTGTATATAAGGTACATGTAGAACACCATTTCCTTGTACGTGCTTTTCGTGGAGAGCGAGTGGGTGAATTCTGTACTTCTTGTCGGTTCACACGCGATTTACTTCACGGCGTTTCCAGTTCGTATTCCCTGTTACCTCTGACAGCTTTTTCTCTTTTTTCTCTTTTACTGGTTTACCTGGGCCTGTTCCCTCAAACAGTGTCCCCTTCTACTGTTGTCCTGTCTTCTCAGACAGCGTACACATCTTCTTTTGGCGGGGGTTTAGCCAGCCAAACGCGCTCATTCTTCACGCTCTTTTACCTGGCAGACGGTGAGTCACGCACGTATCCAACTTCTGTGCTTGCCCCGTGTGTAGCCTACCCCTTCAGAGGTCATTCTAGGCTGCGTGTGACACGCATACGTTCATTCTTGTGTTACTGGGTGCCACAGCGTAGTGCAGGTTTTTCTTTCTGCACACGTGGTCTAGGAGGGGTTGCGTGCACGGCATCTCCCTTTTTTGGGCCTCCTGTGCGTTGCGTGACCCGTCATCTTTCCCCAGGGGTTACAATCAGCCGTGCTAGAGCACTAGGGTACAATTACCATCTGGTACCCAACCCCTTTGACCCCCAATTGCCCAGGACAATTGTCTACAGCCACTCCCATACGCACATTAATATCAGTGCCATGGCTGGGAGGCGAGGATTCCGTAAGGGTGGCAAAGGTGGAAGAGCCACAAGTGGTGGCCGTGGTGGATCCGGTAGGGGACGTGGTCGTAACTTGCAGGGTGAGCCTGTCCCCCCATGTGTGGAGGACCAGTCAAGGGCACCCATCACCCCCCCCTCCCCTCCCTCCCCCCCTCCCGTTGAGGCTGAAGTGGCTGACACCATCCATGCTCAGCCCTTGTTGGACCAGCCCATTGTGGCACCAGACCTGGCTGACTCCATGGCTGACTTCCAGGTCAGCAGGGCTACGACACGTGCGCTGGTGCACGTTGATGCCATCATGCCACGTGGATCTGGGGCAGCAAGGTCATCTGCTGCACCAAGGAGGCAGGGCGGAGTGGCTGCAGGGGCAGCTGCGGCTCCATCCACCCCAGCCCTCACACACCCAGCCAGGACAGTGTCGGTCCTAGTCCATGCTGCTGACATTCCCCCTGACACCATCACACTAGAGCCAATGCCTGCACCAACTCCCATGCTGAGTGTGCAATCCCACACTCCTGATACAGAGTCCACCAGGGCTCCTGCCCCTAGTGTCCAGAGCGGCGCAGGACACTCAGGATCACCACCACCTTCCAAGCGGAAGAGGAAGAGTGCTCGTCCGGCACAGGCTGATGCCCCAGACACGGCTACACAGTCCGGCCCGTCCAGGAAGCCCAGCTTCACGGATGACGAACTGAATGCACTTGTCGAGTATGTGTCCGGACATGACAACGAGATGGTCATTGTTGCAGGATCCAAGACCACACCTGCACAACGCCAGGCACACTGGCAGACCGTTGCGGACATCGTAAGTGCCCTTGGAATCGTGAGGCGCACAGCCAATGATTGCTATAAGCGCTGGAATGACCTAAAGCGCAGGGCAAAGAGTAAGCTGGCCTCAAGTCATGCCGCAACTCTAGTGACTGGAGGTGGGTCTCCAGTAGTAGACATGGAACTCACTCCACATGAGTCAGTCGCTGGGACCTACGTCACGGAGGAACAGATCCAAGGCGTGGGAGATCTGGCTGATTACGAGGCATTGTCCGGTGAGTGCACATGCATGTGTGTGTCATACATGTGCATGGTGTGTGTGTGAGGGCTTCTGTTTGGGTGCCAGGTGAGTGTGTGCGCCTCAGTCGTATGGGTCAGCCATGTGCTTCATGCAATACTTCCTGCGCAGCTGCATTTGGCCATAGCAGTATCCCTTCTGCCAACAGTAGACATCTAGCACAACTGCACGCCAGTTGCCCTTGAAGTGTCACCTTGACACAACATATTTGCTTATTTTTCACTGTTCATTCAGTCAGTTTGTTTGCATTCCACCACTTTCACTAGGCATGTCGCTGTCCACTAGTCACATGTCTGACATGGGTATGGTAAAGTGGAGTGACTTTGTTACCTGGATATCATTTGTACACACATGTCCCTGTGCTATTTGACCATTTCAGACTGGCAGCTCCAGGTGAAAAATCTGACCTGTTAGAATCAGAAAAGCTATTACATGCGGGAACTGGACTGAATGAATAGGTGCTGCCCTCCTCTCCATCTTCACTCAATAGCAATGGTACATGCCATCTGTGTGATGGCATGTGTGTTTCACCTGCCAATCACAGGCCAATGTGTGATGCCACTGCCAGGCAGCATGCAGAAAATGTGTTCATCTTCCATCTTGGTGTCATCAGTGTGTGCCATTTGCCTGCACTTCATACGCAGTGAGGGTGCATGCATGGGAGGGTTTTAGTCATGTGGGACATGTGTCAATCAAGTACTGGTTCTCTTGCTTCTCAGCCCTCAATGTGTGCCATGGTGCTAATGCCTGTTTCCATTACTTTGTTTTCATGTCTTTGCAGGGGAAGACGCACCTGATACTGCTGGGGTTGTGGAGATGGTGCAGACCCAGGAGGTGTCCCAGGGCCGACCAACCACCAGTGAGGGACGTGGTGTGGTGGTGGGGGAGAACCCACAAGTGCTGCAGGTCGTGCTCTCAAGGGGTGTCTCTGGCTGCACCTCCCCCGAGCTGTACTCAGGTGTTGATTCGGATGAGACCTACGTGCCGTCGCTGGTGAGTGTTCCAGGGAGGGATTCTGTTCTGTCTCACCCACCTGCACCAGGGTCAGTACCCTCCATGGGGATGTCAGTGTTGGCAGCTACGCCTTCGGTGGTTACGGATGCAGGGTCACACTCCGCGACATCTGATCCTGTTCCTGATCCAGATCAGAGGGGGAATGCAGTCCTGCAGCCTAAGGCAGTGCCGGCACAGCAAGGCGCAGTTCGCCTTGCCCCAGACAGGTGTGGTGCCCGCCGACGTGGTGGCCGTACGCCACCCGGCAATACCGCATGGGAGCAATCCATTTACGGTATGGCTACCCAACAGGCTGCATTATCCGAGATGATGGCTCAGGCCATGGATAGGGTGGCCACTTCCATTGTCCCCCCAGAAAGGCTGATGGAGCGACTAGAGCAGGCAACCGACTCCATCTGCCAGTCACACAGGGAGGACATGTTGGGGTCCAACAGGGACAGGCGCCCTGGCGACTCTGCAGGAGGCCATCTCCATTGAGTCCCAGGGCCACAGGGAAGCCCTGAGGCAGGAGCTCCTACACCTCAGGACGACTCTTGTTGAGCTTGAGGCTTCAACACACCAAAGGACAGAACAGCAGCTGGAGCGTCTCACCCGTACGCTCTCAGCTGAGATGCAGGCAACGAGGGCGGAGGTCCGGGCATCCCGTGAGTTGTTGCATGGGGACCTCCGCACACTCATCCTCCAGAACCAGACCTACCACACCCGCATGCTTGCAGCCATGGAGGAGCAGACTAGGGCCTTGCGTGGGCTGCCTCCCATAGTGCAACCACCTCCGGATGCAGCTGCACAGGGTGATAATAGCGACAGCAGTGACACTCCCACAATAGGGTAGCCGTGTGGGCCATGAGCCCATGGAGGTGTTTTATCTTCCCAGGATCCACGCAGGTGGGTTCTGGTGTGCATCCTGTCCTCGGACCTCCTGGGTGGCCTCCCCAACCCCCCCGGGCCCATCAATGGCCATTTTTGATTGTTTCTTATTTTTATTTTGATTTCTTTTATTCCCAATTTTTTTGGGACGATCTGTTGGCTCCGATCTGTTGGCTCCGATCTGTTGGCTCCGATCTGTTGGCTCCGATCTGTTGGCTCCGATCTGTTGGCTCCGATCTGTTGGCTCCGATCTGTTGGCTTCCGTGGTTCCTGTGGGCATACGCTGCATTGTGGCTGGGCACATGCAGGCTTGTAATGTATTTGGTTCAGATGCTTGGGTTTGAGTCACACACACCCCTCCTGCTTCCCGTTTCCATGGGCTTGCAAAGGGTGTGCCCAAGTGACAGTGAATTACACAGTGACGTTGGACTCCCATGAGCTGTGTGGCCAGTCTGTAGTCAATACTGTGTATACATTCATAGTGCATATTGCTGTTGTGTTGTACACTGCATGTTGCATTGATGTGTAACTCTTCTTCTGTGTCTACCTCCCAATTTGCAGGTCCCTTCCTCAAGTCCACACAAGGACCTCTAGTCTGGCGATGGGGACCATGTTGGCAGCAGTGCACCTACAACTCTACATGGCGCCAACACTGCACAGTTGGTAGTGGTGGGAGTGCAGGCATTTCCAGGTGGTGAGACTACTAATATGTAACATTTTTGATGTCATGTTAATGGTACTACGTGCTCAAGTATGTTGTTGGTCCGGCATTGCTGTGAGCATTTCAGGTGTTGCAGGTTTCTAATAGTGCCACTGTACATAGTGAGAGTGATGTCATGTTGTGGGGATTACTTTGTTTACCTGCAATTAGCATGACATGGCACGGTTGTCGTGTGGCAGTGCTGGGGTTGGGTTGGCTGACATGGCACTGTCCTCTTGTTGCATTTTGCAAGTGGGTATTCATTTTAGCTGCTTCAATGTGTAACTTCACAAAACTGCATTGGTGGTGTCTGTGTGGGTAGGGATGCACACATTGTGACACTTCCAGGTGAACAATCTCAGGCTGACATGGAATTCCCGGTTCATTCTCCACACATTCAGGATCAGTGTCAGGTTGAGTCATCATTGATTGTCAGATGGAATGTGCCAGGGCAGTGTGCACTCCACAGGGGTGTGATTTCTATGTGAAGTAATTAGCCACTAGCTGTGTACGGGCTGCCTCCCCCCGTGCCCTTTCCCCTCCCATGCGCAGCGGCTGTGCATGTGGTTGGGGATGTGGGGCCACCACCATGTCCACGGCCAGGCCCCGGCGTGTTGCAACGTTGTGCAGGACACATGCTGCCACTATGATCCTGCACACTACTGGGGGAGCGTATAACAGCTGCCCGCCAGAACGGTCAAGGGAGCGAAAGCGTGACTTCAGCACTCCGAATGTGCGCTCCACTATGCCCCTGGTTGTAATGTGGGCTGTGTTAAATCTTACCTGGGGTGGCGTGGTGGGGTTCCGAATTGGCGTCATCATGTGGGGGCTGAGAGGGTAGGCACTGTCCCCTGTGGAGGTGGGGATTGGTATCATTGGTGAGGTTGTGACCTTGCTCAGTATCCAACATGCATGCATGTGCAGTGGCATACATACTCACCAAGCAGCCATGTATCGCCATGCCGCCCAGCTTCTAGGTCCCGGCTTAGGGTGGACATTCGGTAAATGAAGCTGTCGTGGGTGGAGCCGGGATAGTTGGCATATACTGAGGTGATGATTCCCTTGGCATTACATGCTACCTGCACGTTGATGGAATGCCAGTGCTTGCGGTTCCTATAGATGTGCTCAGATGCCCTGGGGGGACGTAGAGCCACATGGGTGCAGTCGATGGCACCTAGCACTTTGGGGAATCTTGCCACTGCGTAAAAATCCAGGGCGGCAGCATGCCTTTCTGCAGGTGTTCTGGGCAGGTATATGTGCCTGCGGACTGATGGGCGTGCAGTCATGATGTTCAAGACCTGGTGTAGGCAGCGTGACTGGGTGGCCTGTGACACCCCACCCACTATGGCACTTGTCCGCTGAAATGATCCAGTGGCTAAGAAGTGCAGTACATTGAGGACCTTCTCCAGGGGGCTGAGTGCTTGGGAGCACAGGGTGGGTGATGTGAGGTCATCCTCCCACTCACTCACCAGGTCCAGTATGATGTGTGGTGGAAACCTGTACCTCCCATACACCTGGTCATCAGGCATCCCGAAAAGGCTGGTTCTGGGTGTGAATATTCTGGCCCTGACTATCCTCCTCCTCCTCCTTTGGTAGCCCACTGCCACTGCTGCTAGGAACGGTATGTTCATCCTGGCGTCTGAGCTTGTTATTGTTAAAGTCCGCAATTTATGCTTAGCGCGTGTTCTAGGCGAGCGTGTGACCCGCGCACCCCTGGAATCCTGTTCCCAGTCCAATAGCGTGCGGAAATTCACACGCACCACGGGATACAGCGTGTGACCCGCGCAGCCCTGGAATCCTGTTCCCAGTCCAATAGCGTGCGGAAATTCACACGCACCACGTGATACAGGTTCGCTGACGTACTTGCGTGTGTAAGTGGCCGCGCACCCATTAAATACACGTACATAGGCCAATCGCGTGTACGCGCACTTTTGTCCAATTACACGCGATGACACTCTGACGTGCAGTATCTCCACGTGTGCCCCGTCATCACGTCCTGAGTGGGGAACACCCGTGCGGGTCACGTCACAGACGCGCTGAGGGACTCTGGTCCAATAGAATCGCGTATGCGTGCTGACGCGCTTACGCGCTAAGGGCCTTTCCTCGGATTTCACGCTGACGTGCAGGATTTTCACGTGCCAAATCACTCCGTATCAAGCTGGCCACGCGAAAACACACGGAAGCCCACGCTCCTGCCCAGAAGGCCGAGTTACTGCCCCCCAGTGCCCCGAGCAGCCTCCCACGTGCCATCTGCTGCTGCCTGCCTGCCTGCCTGCTGCCACCGTGCCCTGCCATTTGGTGCCTGCACATCAGCCATCTGCAGGGGTCCAGTTGCTGTGTCCACCCCTGCTGGAACTGAAGAATCCCGACTGGTATTACATCGCTCCACAGCCCAGCCCCAGGACCCAGTTGCCCACCCACACCTGCCTCTGGGGTTGCCATGTCGGGCACTTCCACATCTGGCACCAGTGGCAACCCCAGGCCAGAGGGGCAGAGGGGCACCAGCTTCACTGTCACCGAAGTTGGTGTCCTGGTGGAGCATGTCCTGGGGCAGTATGATGCCCTCTTTGGATCGTCCCGCGCCAGCAAGGACGGCAGAGGATCTGGGCCGACTGTGTGGTTGCCATCAACGCGGAGGGGGTGGCAACCCGTGACGTCCTGAAGATCAAGAAGCGCTGGGAGGACTTGAGGTCCAGGACCCTTGTGAAGGCCCGGCGCCTCGTGGAGGGGGGCCGGGGCCGCATGAGTACCATCCAGATGAGGGTCCTGGAACGCGTACGCCCAGCGCTCCACGCCCAGATCCTTGAGAGGGAGGCCCGTCTGGAGTTGAGCGGTAAGTGTCCATGCATTACTGTGTGAGACAGGGCATGTTGCGGTGTGCTGGTTCTATGATACTTGCCTGTATGTGTGCCATAGCCCATGTATGCATGTATGTGTGCAGGGACATCATGGTAATGCATGTGCGACCAGTGATGTGTGATGCACATGGTTGTTGCATGTGTTGAAATGCCGCATGGGGAGCCCTAATCAGATTATGAACATGAGAGCATGCCAGTCTCTGTACCTGAACATGGGTGGGGGTGAGGGATGGGTGCTGATGCCAGGTACATATATGGTAGCCATGTCTGTGTGCCTGACCTGCGTGTCTGTGACTTGTGCATGCCATGGATGCATGACACATGTGTGTGACAATGCAGAGATTCAGTAAAGCAGCAAAATTACCCTTGTATCCGCTGTGTTTGGTGTGTTTGGGGCCAGATGGATGTGACTGAGGTGAAGTGTGTGCATGTGATGGGCATGATGCATGTGAGTTACATATCATTGAATGTTTCAAGAGTCCATTGGACATGCATGGAAATGTCCATGGCATGCACCATGCCTGTTACTGTGTGTGTTTTGCCTGGACTGACCCATGTGTTGTGGAGGGACATGATGGAAGTGTACTTTGACAGTGGTGCTCATCTGCTATTGCTTCCTGTCTAGGGGACCATTGTACAGTGCCCTGATGCTTGTGTTCTTTGTCTCCCTCTACGCAGCGGCTAGTGAAGAAGAGGGCGGAGACGGCGCTGTGGAGCAAGGCGGCGGGGATGCCCCCACGGCTGCAGCGGAAGGGGTGGGTGAGCCCCCACAGGGGCCTGCTACGGTGGGAGACGGTGAGGAGCCATCCAGGTTGGTGGTTTGCACAGAGGAGGAGGAGGCCGCCACTGGGGCACACATGGGGCCTGGTGGGGGCATCGATGCTGGTGCAAGTGGTGCAGTCCAGGGCCAGGGGCAGGAGGCAGCACAGGTCACCGTGGAGGGGCCTGTGCATGTCGCTGTCCCTGACCCTGTGAGTGCACCACCATGCACCAGCAGGGATGCCCCGTCCCAGGCCTGTCCGCAGGTAGAGGGGATGTCCATGTCACCTGACTCCCCTCCACCTGCGGACGTGGGAACCCCTGGCCGTGCGGAGAAGGTCCTGATTGGGGTCGCGTTGCGCACGGCTGTGATTCGTGATGCCGTGCGTGCTTCCCGGGAGGAGCACGCACGTCATCACGAAGTGCACCGTGCCGACGTGGCCCAATTGGGATCGGCCATGTTCGGGGGTTTCCTGCATGTGTTGGCCAATGTGGCGGCCCTCTCCTCCTCTGTGCAGGCTATCCACCAGTCGTTCTCCTTGCCGTCTTCCAGCCCAGATGCCACCAGGGCCCCCTGTGGACCTGCCCCGACCAATGCAGCCAGCTTGGTGGGGATCCCATCCCTGCCACAGTCGGGAGTCAGAGATCCAGCAGGGGTGGACACCAGAGCAACTGGACCCCAGCAGATGGAGGATGTGACGGCATCATCGGGCAGGGCACGTGCACGACGGCGTCGGTGGTTTCCATCAGCCTGGATGCCGTCGTGCTGGCACAGGCAGTTGCGTCGGAGGCAGCAGCAGGCTCAACGTGGGAGGCATCATGGCTCGGGGCCATCAACATCAGGGGTGCAGGCATCGGCCGGAGGGCAGGAGAACCCTGGAATGGGAGTGGCTTCCATGTGGGAGAGGTTGTGCCAGCGGATAGGTGCGGAGCGGCAGCGGGCAGAGGAGGAACGGCTCACGATGGTCAGGGCGGAGGACTCCATGCGGAGGGCGCTGAGGCGGGCTGAGTGCCTCGAGGGTCTTCGCAGGGAGTTTGAGCTTGACACTGCGTTATCCCTGCGGGACCTCGGGGCCAGGGAACATGCCCGCCTCCAAGCCATTGACCAGGAGTTCGATGATGCCCTGGCCCATGACAACAACCAGTGAGCCGTCCGAATAGCCCGCTGCCTTTGTATATCGTTGTATAGTTAGGGTTAGGTTTCCTTTGTTTTTTTGATTTTTTTTTTGGTTGCGATTGGACAATGCACCACTTTTTTGTATATAGTTCCCTTTTTAGTTAGTAGTCAGTTAGGTTTAATTTGGTAGGGCTCATGGACCCAGGATGATCTTCTTGATTGGCTTATTTTAATTTTTCATAATTTTTTCTTGGACATTCATCTTGTTTTGTTTGATTTGCTTTGTGTTTTTTCTTATTTGCTGTTCAATACATATTATTTTTTTAATCTTCAATGTGTCGTATCATCTCATTGCTTTCAGGCATGTCATGTTGGGTGTTTTGTCATTCACTTGCAGCCATTGTGTGTGACAGACATGTGTAAAATTGCATTATTTACATTGGGGGTGTAACATGTAATTGCCTTTGATATGTGGGTGGGTGTGATAGTTGGTTGGGCCTTTTGGCAGGGGAGGATGGGCATTACGGACATGATTGGGGAATGTTGGGACCCAGGTGCAGGGGGGCATGGATTGGACATGGGTGGGGGCCTGCTGGCAGGTGCCCCACAGTGCTGGGGTTTGGGGGTGGTGGGAGACATGAGTTGGACATGGGTGGGGGCCTGCTGGCAGGTGCCCCACAGTGCTGGGGGGTGGGGGTGGTGGGGGACATGAGTTGGACATGGGTGGGGGACTGCTGGCATGTGCCCCACAGTGCTGGGGGGTGGGGGTGCAAGGGGACATGTGTTGGTGTTCATTAGTTCAAGGAGACATGTGCCTTTGCTGGGGGGCATGCCCATGTTGGGTGGGCTGCCTGCGGGACATGACCAGGGATGCAGGGTAGTCCCCTGTGGTGTGGGCTGCCTGCAGGGGCCGTGGAGGGTGTACAGGGTACACCTGGGAGGAGCCACACTGTCAAATCACATGTGGAACTTCCCGCGCACCCCTGAAATACACGCGCCCAGGCTATTCGCGTGTGGAACTTCCCGCGCACCCCTGAAATACACGCGCCCAGGCTATTCGCGTGTGGAACTTCCCGCCACCCCTCAAATTCACGCGCCCAGGCTATTCGCGTGTGAAACTTCACGCAAACCCCTGTAATACACGTAGCCCGCTCCCCCAGGCCCGATCGTGTGAGGAACTTCCCGCGCACCCCTCAAATTCACGCGCCCAGGCTATTCGCGTGTGAAACTTCACGCGAACCCCTGTAATACACGTAGCCCGCTCCCCCAGGCCCGATCGCGTGAGGAACTTCCCGCGCACCCCTCAAATTCACGCGCCCAGGCTATTCGCGTGTGAAACTTCACGCGAACCCCTGAAATACACGTAGCACGCTCCCCCAGGCCCGATCGCGTGTGGAACTTCACGCGAACCCCTGAAATACACGTAGCCCGCTCCCCCAGGCCCGATCGCGTGAGGAACTTCACGCGAACCCCTGTAATACACGTAGCCCGCTCCCCCAGGCCCGATCGCGTGAGGAACTTCACGCGAACCCCTGTAATACACGTAGCCCGCTCCCCCAGGCCCGATCGCGTGAGGAACTTCACGCGAACCCCTGTAATACACGTAGCCCGCTCCCCCAGGCCCGATCGCGTGAGGAACTTCACGCGAACCCCTGTGATGCACGTACCCTGCAAATCGCGTGTGACACTTCCCGCGCACCCCGGTATACATGCACACGTATTTTTTGTCAGCGGGTGTCCGTGTTTGTGGGTACCCCTTTGCACGTCATTTTTCCTGGAGGGCCACAGTATGGGACATTCATCATGGCAGTATATAGGTGCTATTTGTTGGCGCACCTTTTGGCGCACATTTCTTACAGCCGCAGAGACGCTACCGCCTCCTTTCTTGTGGCGGTCGTGTTTGTGCCTGTGCGCTGGTTTGAGCGTGCGCTTTTTTCCCCTATTCTATTCCATGAATACGTGTTGTAGGCGAGCGTGTGGGCGTTCCGCGCACTTGTGCCCTGTACTTCCCCCGTGACGCCCACGTTTTGGCAAGTTGTTCCCCATTCCGAGTGTTACGCCCGTGTTCCGCCTACTTTTATTGCGTGCGCCGCGCTATGTGCGAAATTCGCTGTGGCCTGTGCGATTTTCGCTGTGACCTGGCGCACGCTGTTAGATGGCCTGTGCGCCAACGTGCGCCGCGCACTTTTTTTTCGCACATCCGCTGGTTTTCTCGCGCACGGCCTTCCATGAATCGACGTGCGCTGCTTTTCGTGCGATTTTCGCACTTGCACTGCGATTTTCGCTATTCCACTGCGATTCGCACGTTTTTGCCCACTTGCGCCGCGCTAATTATTCCATGAATCGGCCTCTGAGTCTTTTACTCTTTTTATGGGCGACCTTTGTATATCTCTCCATAGTGTATGATTGGAGTTATGGTTTCCTATAACTTTGGACTGACTGTAACGCACTATGTTAGCGAACAGCATTTTAAAAGCAGTGGCTTCCTTTTTAATTCTCTTATAATTTCTTGGGTGAACTACTATTCCCAAGAAGTAAAGTGTGATTTCCATCCCCCTTACATTTTATATAGTGAGCCAGCATGTCCCACCTTATGTGGAGTGCAGGTGAGAACAATGTATCCCCTTTCTCACTTGCCAGGTAAAATTGTTGTTATAATTGCAAGTTTACTTGAATGGCTGGGAGTGGTTTTAGCTTAGTGACGTTTAAGTCTTATTACTCGCAGGCTGTTAAATCAGCCTAGGTAATGCACAGAATGGCCACCATTCTGCTAGAATGGTGGGCTCCTTTTTATGCCATTTCTCGTTTGCTTGTTTCTGAGGTCTCCACTGCCGTTCTAGGTGGGAATGCCCTCAGTGAAAGTTGAGTCTTTGCTGGGAATCCTTTGTATTCCGCGCTCAGGCTCCAGAGTGTATGAGAAGGCAGGAAGCGAGACAGGAGTGCAAAACTCTCTGAAGCCCTTCGTCTTTCACCTTGCCTAAAAAGAACCACTTCTCAATGGGGGGTGGGAGAGAGGGGCTGGCTGCTCTGATAGGTCAGCCAGACTGCCCCTTTCTTTGAATTGCAGGGAGAGTTTGCAGAAGTTGTGCTGTAGTTCCTGATAAATACTCCAATCTAGAATCTGCTGACAAATCGACCACGGGAGCTGAATCCAAAGAGGAAGATAAAAATACGTCTGTCGCGATTTCTAGTGACCGGAGAGCCTGCTGTGTAATCAGAGCCTGATGCAACCCTTCCTTCCAATCGACCTGGGGGTCCCGAATACGATGGCTCCTACCCAGAGGCTGGTGTGATCCACTAGACCCATGAAGACCTGCCTTTAGAGTCAGCCCATGACGTGCTATGATCTTGCTGGGCTGCAAACCGCCAATAGCCTGGGACCTCGAGCCTGAGTGCAGTGCATGGTCTTCTGTAGTCTGAAACTATCATAACATTTGGCTGACTCCTGCGGGATCTCCCAAGACACGATTCGAATGCGTGACGTCCCCTCACCAGAGTACAGGATTGCGAGGGTGAAGAGAATCCGACCAGCAATATTCGTTCTTCATCTGGCTGCTGTAAAAAAGGCACTAAATCCACAGAGCCACGACAAAGCGTGAAGAGTCCTTTGTGGGAAGACTCCTCCAATGACTGGTGCTGTAAGTTCCCATCCAGTGTCCAGTTGTTGTGTCTCCAGATCAAGAATCCCGGGACCAGGTCTCCCCTCCCCACTGCCGCATTCCCGAAGGCATCCACTCCGAAACTCTTCTTTTCTCCCAAGGTACTGTGTGGGCTTGGTTAATACTTAGCTTAAGGCTGTGTGCATCCTCTGAGGCTGAGTGGGTGTTTCGTGTGGTTGGGAGTTTGCCCATATCACTTGCCCAGGCCTAATGCTGAAACGAATATAGGGAGACTCTGTGAAGTCCCTGAATACTTTAACACTGAAGTTGCTACTTACTTGTTTCAGAGGATATCCTCTGGAACTTTGACATTCCTGCAACTGAAACCTATCTCAACCGGCCTACAGCTGGCACCTGGACCACTGGGGTCCCTCTTCTGTCTCTGAGCTGAGAGAAATCATACAATAGACTAGGGAAGGACTGGATAAGAAAATGATTCTGCCTTGAAAGTATAACAAGTGTAAAAGTACTTACTTGCTAAATAAGTTAGTGTGGTATCTGTATTGCTGTGAAAGAAGTTACAAAGTGTCATTGAGTAGATGCTTACCTTTGAGTTACATTTTGACCCTCTAAAAAGTGTATAAGTAACTTTGAATGGTGTTTCCCCCTTCTAAAAAGTAATACATGTTGGTACTGTTTTATCATTGCTTAAAGGAATGAGTGTAAAAGCTTACAAATGGGGTTTACCTGTCTTGAAATGAATTGTGTATGTCTTAAAGTGTAACATTGGGTTTTGCTTTCACTGGTCTGCTTTATACTAATCTAAAACAGTCTTGGAGTGTATACACACCTTACAATAGCTGGAAGCTCCTTTAAAAAGTATATAGGTCTTAACTTGATTAGCTGCTGCTCTTCTAAACTTGTAACCCTGGGTTGGGGTTCCCTGAATTGCTTCGGTGCTATTCTAAAATGGTTTCATAAAGTTCTTGCTTACCGTAGAAACTGTATCATACACTTCTTAAAAGTATACTGGGTATAACTAACTATTAGATAAAGGATAGTTATGTACCAATAGTTCAATTACTTACCTTGAAATACATTGTGTCTTTCTTAAAGGGCAATTGGGTTTTGCTTTCCCCGATTTGCTTTGTGCATTCTAAAATACTTAACATTGAGTAGCTTGAGGCATCTCCAGAGAGTATATGTGTTTTACTAACTCTGATCTGAGTTCTAAAAAGTAATGTTGCAAGGTGTATACTTGCAACAAGGTTGGTTTATTATGCAATTTCTATAACTGAGTGTCAGTGCATGACTGATCCTTGAATTATTGATGGTATTCTAAAAGTATATCTAACCTGGTCTTATTCCCCGAGAATAGTATATTACTACCTGAATGTATACACTAGGTTTGACTCGCCTTGACTTGCTTCGTGCTCCTTTAAATAAACTTGTACCTTGGTTTGCATACCATGGGTATTGAGTTGGTTTTTATGATTGTGTTCATATGATGTTATAGTATTTATCCAAGAATTATCTTGGTCTACTTGTATTTAAATAAACCCTTTATTTTTTACAATACACAGTGTTTAAGTATTTCTTTGGAACATATATGTATGCCACAATTTCTTTGTACCAAGCTACAACTCTCTCCCCCTCCTAAAATAAGCCTGCATGCTCTATTTACGCTACCAAACATTCTCAGGTGGCATAGCCTTATACCAGGAGTGTATTTATGTACTGCCTCAGATGCATGGTTTCATGAAGCCCTTAGTTGGACTTTAGAAAAACGGTCCTAACAGTAGCATGACCTATATAAAAGCTCAATCTTCAGGAATCATAAGTTACATGTTTGGGGACAAATGGCTGTTAAAACAGAAGATGTTTATACACTTGTGCACTTAAAAGTGTGATCTTTCTACTGTACACGAAACTGGAGTTTGTCAAACTTTATATATGAAATGAAAACAAACAAAAAGTTGTTGAACAACCCCCTCCCCCAAATTAAAACATTCCACCCGCGCACACGTCCACCTCTCCAACCAGGCTTCAGTTATAGACAATCAAGGACAGTGAAACAGTCCATTTACCACAGCAGATCACACCCTCCCCACTCGATTCCCCATTGCTCGACCTGGCTGTAGGGGACACCCCGCCTCTCCATCCCCATTGTAGTTGTGATATCTCCAGTTGGGATCTCTCAGATAAAACGCTATAAGTGGCCCAAGCCCCAGACAGCCATGTGTATCCATAAAGCCAAAGTTTCCCATATTTTACACCACCAACTCATGGTTTGGGGGTCCTTTAGGCTTTTCCACTGTTGAGCAAAGCAGAGCTTAGCCACCAGTAGTAAGTGGGTCAGGCACGCTGCTATATTGCAGACATTGGGAACTGATACTCGTGTTCTATATCCTCCCGCACTATCACCAGTGGGAAGTGCGGGAGGCTGCTCCCAGTAATACCCTTGATTCTAGAACGCATCTCCACCCAAAGCTTTTGTGCACACGAACAGGTCCACCACATATGGATCTAGTCGCTCCACAAGCACGACAACACACGGGTGAGTACTCAGGTTTTATCCTATGGGGACATTAGTACCAGCGTAAACAAATCGTGTGGGCGTTTTCCCATCTCATTGAGCACCTGCAAGTACAGAAGGCCAAGGTCCAAATATGAAACCAACTCTCCCTGTCTATTACAATGTTCAAGTCCTCCTCCCACTTTTGCATGTATGGAAATCTTGAATTCCCGTCCACCCTATCTGCCAGATGACACACCATCGAAATGTTACCTTTCTCCACCCATTCACATAGAGTTAGCTCCGGGGCATCACTGGTCTGGTTCCCATCTTCTGGACTTCAGGTTTTGTTATCCAGTGTCGTAGCATCCCATAGCAATATCTTTCCCGCTCTCCTATGTTAAATTTAAGCTTAGTTTTCTAAAAGGTAATTTGTGTGCCATCCACATATAGATCAGTCAGCCTCATCACACCCCTCTCAAACATTCCAGGTCCCAAACTCAATTACTCTGCACCCCCTGCGTGAAATCTGCGTTTTTAACAACCACTGAGAAGGGACCTAAACCGAGGACCACCCCCATTTCTCCCAGAACCTATCTCAGTGGCTCAATGACAGCCTGGTTGACCCCAAGAGAGTTTCCTCTGGACACCCTAGCTGTTTTGCTTTGAAAGGGCAGATTGGCCAATAGGATGGGTGTCGCTTATTGCTCTGACTGCAGTCCTCATCTCATCCAGCCTATGGGGTGTACATATTCATAACATGTGCCATTTGGCTTGAGATCAAAAAGTGGTCCATGTTGTGAAAACGCACCCTCTGCCCCCACCAAGCTACCCCTCTCACTAGGATTTCTCTGGGCCACCCTGCGTCTCCACTCCCCTTACTCCCAGATAAACCAAAACATTTACCGCTGTAGGGCCTGCAGTTTTCCTCTCCTGACCTTGCATGGAAGGCTATGGAAGTTGTATAGCAACCACATGAGGGCATACGTTTTGAGGGCTGAAATTCTTCCTGCCCAGGAAATCTGCTTAGACCAATGGTACATGTCAGTAGATAGTCAACTTAGAATAGTTCACCTGATACTGCCTGTCTAGCCGAGATGGAATCGTGACCCCCCAAGCATTCAAGATGTTCTGTCCCACATGTACATCGGCTGCCAATTGTAGAGTTTTGGATCTCCAGAATGTCTTCGGATATAACCAGTCCCATTGATTTATTTGACAGTTTAACGCATACCAGACGACCGCCCGGAACTCCTCCATCAGCCCTAGGTGGGAACCCACCTCGCTCTTAAGGTTTACCAGAACATTGTCAGTGTATAACTATTTTGTGAGATCTATTGTTTCCAGGCGTTAACACTAACCTTAGTAGAGGCTGGCTGATATGATGCAGGTTTTCAATTCCCAAACCCATATACCTTAAGAAGTGCCGGAAAGTACACCCAGTCTAGCTGGTCAAAAGCTTTGTGTGCGTCTAGCGATAAGATAGAGAAGGCCTCTTCTCCTACCCCCATCTCAATAATAATTATCATTCTTTGAATCTTCTCATATGTGTTTCTGTTTTTAAGAAAACCTGTTTAATCCGGATTAACTAGTCTAGGCAGTATAGTCTCCAATCGCGTGGCCAAAATTGTGGTGTACATTTTCACATCAACATTTAGGATTGTAATCAGTCTATGTGAATCAGGGTCCTTAAGATCTTTCACCTCTTTAGGGAATAAGACAGTTAATGATTGTTTCATCGTAGGTGTTAAAACCCTGTGGAGACCTGAAATTCATTGAAATGTTTCCCCACAAGCCCCCAAATATTTTATGATTGTGTACGCTTGTAGGATAGGAATTTAATGACATGAGGTATAGTAGGATTGCTTAGCTTGAAGCAGGGTACCCGCTATACGTTCCGCTAAATATGCTTCCAATTACGCCCTCGCTAACATCAATTGCCTTTGTTCCTGAAGTGATCCCCCTTCACCCACAATTACAAGATAGTCTGCTCCCTGGTCCTGATATAGGCTGTTTCACTTATGTACTCCCCTCTGAGGACCGCCTTCCGTGATTTTTCCTGACCGCGAACACCGATAGCTAAAAAATAGCGGGAGCCAGGTTTTTCAAAATGGCGCCTTAAGCCCCTTTGTTTAAACAAGCCCTGGTCTTCTTTTTTCCCCCCATTTCTTTTTGGAAAGGTGCTTCTAGAGTTTGTCTCTGCGCGCCAAACTAGGTTTGGTCCCTTTGTTTCCATGCCTTTGGCGGGCTTCAGGACTGAAGACCTCCTCTGGCGCCCTAGTGTCTGGGGTGGGCAGGAAGTGAGGGAGGTGCCCGAAACTCCCTGTGCTTAGTCTCTGGCGTGATTGGCTGGCTGACTGTCCGGCAAGGACAGCCACCCTGCTGGGTGAGTGGCAGCTAGGCTGGAATGAATGGGAGAAAACTGTTTAAAAGGCGAGTCTCTTGGACTGAAAGACAGAGTCGACCACTGGAACGAAAGAACCGAAGACGAGCTGGAAGAGGACGGCTGCTGCAACTACTGCACCGTTGGTTTGCCCGGTGGAGCCCTGCTGCAGGTCCGAACTGCCAAGTTCACCTCGACAGAGAAGCCCCTTCAAGGACGACTTCTTCCTTTGAGTTGGTAGTACCAATCAACTCGTAAGCCACCTGGATACCATTCTCGTAGCTGGTTAGGATTAACCAGGCAGAAGGACACCAGCTTGTGTGCTTGAAGAACAGCAACCGGAATCAAAGATTTGCCAATTTGCCAGTGATCCGTCCCCGTGCAGTGCAGGAGTCCCCCAACGTCCACCTTCTTGTCCCCACGACTGAGGCTCAGGAACAGCGAGATCTGCAGGAACAGAAGTCTTTAGCTGCATCTTTTTCTTCAAAATAAGGTACTGTGAAAACCCGACCGAGAGAACTTGCCTCGCACTGTGAAAGTTTGTGGAACTTTGCCAACTTGCAGGCCTAATCAGCTTGTGAAACGACATACGAACCCTTCTTCCATTAACTACTTCTAAAAACTGTGGCAAACACGTTTCCCTTTTAAATACCAGAACCGTTTTACTTATACAAGACACTAGCCCATTGACTTTGGCCTATCTATTGCATTGAATCAACTCCTCTGGTGAACTCAAACTATGTGCACTGTTTTTAAGTAACTGTAATATTCGTTTTATCAACTTTTTGCTCCTACTTCAATGCTATTTGGCTCCTACTTCAAAGGAGCTCAACTGCTTAGTAATCAGTATTGTAGTGTTATTTATGTGTGGTGTGGGTTGCCTCATTTAGTGAATGCTTTATAAATGATTGTATAATAAATTAAGAAGTATTTTTTACCAAGAAACCTTGAGTATAAGTATCTGAATACTTGTCATTGTGGACCTTTGTGTAACACCCTTACAAGCTCGCATTCCCTCTTGAGATAAGCCTGGCTGCTCAGCTCACTACCAAACACTGTGTGGTACAGACTTTTATACCAAAGGTTGTTTTGCTTACACCTGTAGTCCTAGTTGTGTGTAGTGGTCCCAGAGGGTGCTGCATACAAACCTTGCCTTGCCTAACAGTCAGATATTCTCTTTCTGCCACCTCTTTTCTAATGACCACATCTGCCAGGACCTCGTACTTCGGTTGACAGGTTGATTTGGGGCAGAGCCCAATACGACTTAAGTTGATGTAAACCCTCGCTGAGCAATGATCAGACAGAGCCCTGATTCCTATTGAGATCTCCTGTCCACATGGCACCAAGGCCGTTGCAACTAGTCAAAAAAGTATTTGTAATGACGTCCTGTGCACAAATGAGAAATAAGTGTATTCCGTCTCCACAGGTTGAGATCACCTCCAAATTTCAACCACATTTAACTCCCTCATAAGCTTGGCCACGGCCAGGGATTTCTTGAAGATTGCTTCACCCGGTGCAGCCGATTTGACTACTGTGTTAAGGTTGTGGCACAAAACTTCTAATTGGGTCATCTCTCGGGTTTTGTGAAGTGAATAACCTAACAGGTGGCAGAAAATATTTGTTTAAAGACCTTGCTGAAGATTTCCTTCACCTTCTATACCCTATACGCACACAAGAATGCAGGTCTCAACTATTTACACTATGTAATGAATACTGTACTAAGTTCCTTAGCGAAAGCTGATAAGTCAAAACTATGCAAACAGCGCCTACAACACTGAAATAGGAGCCATTAAAGGCATCTTGAAAAGGTACTGATGAAGAGCATGTTGCCATCCAGACTAACGAGAGTGAGAAGAAGAGGCAAACCTAAGGCCCTGGAGTAGATGTCACAACATTGGTTTCTAAATTGCTACTCAGGAACCATTTCACATGGTCCTTTTATAAATGACTTACTATAGAGTTGGTACCGTGGGAGATAGGATCTAATTCAAAATATACCCCATATACCCGATTGTAGGTTAATCCATAGGTAGCAGATACAAGCCCTCTTTTAGAAGTCCAAAGAAGCCCCAAGGGGGATGAAACATCAGATTCATTTTGAGGAAATAAAAAAATAAGAAACAAATAGGAACAATGAATTTAGATCTCAAGTAAAAGAAATGTGAGACAATGCGAGTATTGCATGAATAGGCAAGAGAGATTCTTTCTTGCAATGTAAAATGGACTTTTACATTTTTAATAAATGTTTCTAAAGAAAGATGTTGAAATATAATGTATACATTTAGTTAAAGATTGATGCGATTTGTATAATAGTACGCAGGGGGCAGGAGACACTGGTTTACTGTTGTACACTCTGTATTCATTCCATGCATCATTCCACTCATTGTTAAATGTTCATGTTTTTTCATGTGGAGTACATTTTACCTTCCTGTCTGGTGAACACGAACAGGGCACTTTTCTCTATTCAGGACATGAGAATAATGCAGGATTAACAAGGGGGCAATCGAGATGTGTGAGAAACCTGAAGGTGTCTCCCTAACTAGTCTCGGGGGATCGGTCATCCAGGTGGCCAGGACATGGCCATCGCTATTGGATCCAGTTCCTGGGGGTGGACCAGTGAGGGAGGATCACCTGAATGGGGAGTGGAAGTGGAACACTGACGGGTGAGACACAGTATATCCCCCTTCTTTCGACACCTTTTCCCCATCCTACCACGTAGGATATTCTGAAACACTGCCCCCGCTTTTCCGACATGAACACTTTTGCACACCACGAAAGACAACAGACTAACACCAGAGCCGTTTACCTGACATGTCCCAAAACAAGGGTCAGGCAAAGTCAGGCAATTGACCAGAATCACACACATCTGAGGGCCCTTTGCTTTCCCCACAGGGATAAAAAGTGGAGCACGAGAGCACAGTACGAGCAAGGCAGACCACATGACGACTCAGCTATCCAGTACGGCAGTTCAAGAGGAGGAGAAAAGCGGCGAAAACCGAAGGGGTGACAAGGAGAGAAGCGATGCTGCTCTTTCCAACCCAAGTCTGCGAAACCTCAGTGGAAGGAATCGCAAGACTGCGAACAATAGCCAACGTGTGTGAGTGTGTTGCAGCAGAACAGTAAACAGGGCCCTCCTCCGCTGAGGACGGTCCAGATAGCTGAGAATGGAACTGTCGTCTCGTGCTGGGAAAGCTCGGGCATGTGCTGTGCTAAGGAGTCCCACCTTGGCCCATGCTCAGAACGTGGGGAAGGGAGACGCCAGTTTTCCCCATCCTGACTTACCATTTGTGAACACTTCTGTTTGTTTGTTTGTTTATTATTTAAACAGCGCGCCACACCCTGAGGTGTCTGGGTGCTTTTCAAGACAACTTAGTATACATACATATGAATAACAGTCAAGAGCAACAGTTGCTAACACAAAATAAGTGTCCATAGATACATTTGTCAGTGAGAAGGCTAAACATAATGGTAGGACCGGTGGAATCTAGATTATAGGCTCAAACAGTACGTGCAGTGTCCTTGGTGAGGAGCCATTTTTTTGGAGTTGGTCCTGAAGCTCTGGAAGTTCTGGTCAGTGCGTAGGTTCAGTGGGAGAGTATTCCAAGCCAAGGCTGATTGTACTGGGAAGCTAGTACCTCCCGTTCTTTTTAGTTTGTAGCAGGGCGAGATAATGCAGTGAGAATTGGCTGATCTAAAAGGTCTAGATGAGGTTTTAGGGACAATTATGTCGATCAAATATTCAGTGGCAGCATTCTGAAGACATTTATGTGAGATAGAGACAAGTTTAAAGAAGATTCTATCCTGGATAGAAAACCATTTGTGACTTCTTTCTTTTCTTGTGAAACCTATTTAGCTGTAAGGACTGACAATCATTTTTTTTAGTATAGGCCCTTTTATTAGACAAGACGACGCTGGTAGGACCGCCTTATTTTTCTTTTGATGGTTGAAGCTTGCTCCCATCTTAACTTTAGGTTTAGATTAGGCGTTTTTCCAACCTCGATATCCACTTTACTAAACACCCTTGATCACTTGTGTCTGTCTTTACTGTTGCCACGATGAGTTCCTTACAAATGTCTGGGTATAATTAAGTTTTACACCATGGGATATGGAGAGAGAGAGAGCAGTGGGGAGCAGCCCAGCATTGTCAGAACCCCACTACTTCCTCTGGATCCTTTAGTGCAGCTGACCATGCTTATGACAGAAAAGGAGAAAAGACTTGCTACTCCTTTTTATCCAGAATCTCGGTGGTCCCTTCAATACAGTGCAGAGTCCACAAGCAACAGCACAATTTTAATCTCTTTTTAAACCGCTCTAACTTAAAAGAACAAAGCCGAAACGAACGAGGCTTGATACAGTGGAGCTGAAAGCTTTGCATAGGGAAAATGTTGAGTGCATTTAAATGACAATTGTCCAACGCAAACCCCAAACCCATAAAGCCAAACTAGAGGAGGGGGGTACACTACCACAACCACACCTTCTTGTTTGGCATTATGGGATTCAAAGTTTTTGTCCATGCAGGATTTGCACTGAACGCGCATTCAGCATTTCTTTTTTCATCATTTTTGGGCAATACCTTTTAAACCATATGGTCGCAATAACATGACGAGGCAATGCCAATGCAAACATTCACCTGGCTCATGGAGGGGATTGCCAAACCTGACAATTAAGAATCTACGGGGAACAAGAAAATGCTCCTCATCCAGCAGGATGATGCTATGTGGCCATAGAGAATCCCTAAAATTATCTGTTGCATTTCAGTTGAGACAAGACCAGGATGAGACGCTATGATGGGCAAGCCTCTTCTCCCTTCCTTTCTCTGCCACTTGGTATGACATCCTAGCTAGATGTCCAAGTGAACAACGGGCCCAGCCTGAAGTTAATAAGTCAAGTAAGGAAACTAGGAAGAATGCCAAGACCCCATGAGAAACACGGAGGAGGAACGGGAAGGGCTGATACCATCCTATTAAAGTAAGTGTGAAGAAAGACTAAAGTGGATTTTGGGGAGCCTGCTGGAAAGGGAGAGGGTACAGAGACTGCTGAAGATACCTAGGACCAGTGTTCCAGATAAGATTTTGAAGTGCGAGTATTTTACTCCCTATTTTTTAAACTTGGAGTAAAATTATTTTTGGGGAGTAAAAATGCAAGTCCATTTCCCAAGGGGAGAATTTTATAAGCGAGTAAAAACATGTTTTAACTGGAAAATAAAAATGTTTTAGTAATTATTTCATTGCACATCAAAACATACATGTTCACTTCTTCCAATCAGGCAGTAATAATAGCAGTTTTTTCCTGTGTTACTACATACACTACTGGTCCAAACATAGCTATGATGCTTTTTGGAAGAAAACAGGGACACATGGACTTGGGTGTCTTTTTTTCTATTTTTTGTTGGGAGTATTTTTACTCCCCATTTTTGTTTTTTGGGAGTATTTTGTCCATTTCTAGGGAGTAAAAGTGCCCAATATAACCCTGGTGTGTAGGGCTGTATGAGACACAGGAAGCATTGACTTGCACTAACCCTGAACATGTGAAGAGGGGGATGAGAGCCGAGACGGCATAGTGTCACCCCAACCCCACAACTGGGAAGAGGTTAATGTTAAAGGATATTTATACCGCACAATATCACCACCGTAGTGGTCCCCTGGTGCTCTGGTGGATCTGAAAGAAGGGGGTTTGGGGGGGTCGGTTAGGGTATGTTAGTAGGGCAAAGTTTGGATAACGAGCAAGGGAGCTATGCTGCGCTGAACTGTTGGTAGCTGCAGTTTGGTTAACACTGTTCGCTGAGCTTTTTGGTGTGTTATACGGTCGGTGTTCGTTGTGTGCTATTGTGCAAAGCTCTGTGCGGTGTGTTTGTTGTGGTGGTGTAGTGAAGTGCTTGCGGGTTGCTGTTGTTTAAGAGGTATGGTTGTGTTTGGTTAGGGTTTGAGAGGTATGAAGAGCAGTGATGTTTTAGCAGGGTATGTTATTAGCATTGGTAACTAAAGAGACGCACATTCATTTGTGGCTCTTTCAAGCTTTAGATGACATTTCTTCCTTAAAGTGATCTTGTTTCAGCATTACACAAGGCTGTCTCTCACTTCTCTGTCCATAAGTTGCATTAGGTAGTCTCCACAATTCTGTCTTTGTTGCTTCTCAGGCAGGCCCTTACATCCCAGTTTGTGGCTGATACAAACTGATCCCCGTAGATCTATGTAGTTGTGACCTACGCCCATACCCATTGCTCTATCTGTGTGGGACGCAGTTCAGATTCAGTGCTTGCCACCATGTCCAGATTGACAGACAGTAATCACCATATCTATGTCTCCGTTGATTTTCGTTGTGTGCGTCGGTCTATTCGTTTCGGATGTCAGTCCATCTCAACAAAGTCTGCTAGGGTTTTGTGTGCGTCAGTCTAGTGCCCATCTTCTTATTACTAGCTTGGGCGAGGGTTTCTTAGTGTAGCGCTATTGGTCTCATTTAGGCTGGCGGGCTAGTTTATATGGAGGGTGGGTTTGAGGATGGTTGTCTTGTGAGCATGATGAAATAGTTGGATAGTTTGGATGAAACGTTGCGTTGGTTCGGGGGGGTTTACGCTCGAGGTAATGTCATGTCTGTCAGGGGATGCTTGGTAATGGGGAATGTTGATAATTGTGCCTGCTGTTCGTGCCAGCCCAGCTGGCTATTGTTCGGTCCCAATTGGGTAGTTGCTCTTGATCGGTTCTGCCTTGCCTAGTGTCTTTGTTTTTGTGGGTGGTCCCTTTCTCTGTTTGTTCTTGGTGTTATCTGTACTGTCACGGGTTGTCGTCCACTGGCTCTCTTTGCATTTTTTGGTTTTACTGTTTCAATTGTTTCCGTCTGGTTCCGAGGTCTTGAAGAGCCAGGTTTCTAGTAGTTTTCTGAATTTTAGGTGGTCTTTTGTGTTTATTTCTTTCGGGAGTTTGTTCCAGGTTTTTGCTGCCAGGTGGGAGAGAGAGGATCCCCCAAGTTGTTTCCTAGCGTATGGCTTCAGTTCTAGACAGATTTAGTTGCTCGATCTAAGGAGTCTCATATGGGCTTGTAGAAGGTTATTTTCTTTTGTAGGAATTCTGCTCCCTGGCCGCAGATTGCCCTTTGTGTTATGCACATTGTTTTGAAAGTGATATGTTGTTTGGTTGGAAGCCAGTGTAGCATTCTTAGCGCTGGTGTGATGTGGTCTCTTCAGGATAGTTTGAGGAGAAGTCTAAAAGCTGCGTGTTGGATGCGTTGCAGTTCCTTCAGCAGGCATTCCGAGGTAGAGGCTGTTGGCCTAGTCGATTCTTGACATGATGAGGGCAACAACTGTCAGGGTTTTGTGGGTGAAGGATAGGAATGGTAGGATTATTTTTGTTGAGTGAAGTAGGAAGAGGCATCTCTTAATTATTGCGTTTACTTGTGGTTTTAATGTTAGTGCGTTGTCCATTAAGATTCCCAGATTTTTTACTTCCATCGGCCACGTTATGTAGGAGGTGCTCTCTTGGGTTTTGGATATAAATCATGATTTCTGTGTTTCCTTGGTTGATTTTTAGGTTGTTGGGGTTCATCCAGTCAGATTTCTTTGAGGCATTCTCCAAGAGTTGTGTTTTCTTCCTGTGTATCTGCCATTTTGTAGATTTGATTGTCGTCTGCACAGTTGTAGCACGTAAGATTGTATTTTTTTGAAGATCTTGATTAGCTAAGTCTGGTAGATGTTGTAGTACAGTGGTGATAGTGAGGATCCTTGTGGTACACCGCAGTCGTTCACTCGTGGAGCAGATTTGAAGGGCTTTATACAGACAGTCTATGTTCTGTTTGTTACGAACGATTATATCCAGAGTAGTGCCAAGTCCCTTATACCTATTTCTTTGAATCTCTTGATGAGGGTTTCATGGCTTACTTTGTTGAATGCTGCGAAGAGGTCAAGCAAGATCAGGGCCAAGGTTGTGTCGGAGTCAGTGTTTGAGTTTAGGTCATCCCAGATGGATAGGCGAGCCGATTCTGTTCCTCACGTGGGTTTGAAGCCGACTTGTGCTTCAAACTCACCAGACCAGCAAACCCACAAGTCCAGCAACCGGTGCTTTTCTACATGCTCTTGGGTTAGTTTGTATATGTAGGTTTCTTGGTGTTTTGAGGGTAGGGGATGTTTGAGATTGGTCTGTAGTTGGAGAGGTCTTCCATGTCACCACTTTTGTTCTTAAGGAGTGGTTTGATAAGCACTGATTTGAAGGATCGTGGTACAGTCCCTGATGCGACAGGTTCAAGAGATTTCTGCAGTATTCTAATGGCGTTCCTTGTGCGAGGACTGATTTGTAGACGTCGGGTGGGCAAGGGTACATGGGGGAGCCTGCTTTCTTGCTAACTTTTACCAGCTTGACGAATGTCTCTGCTGAAATTTGCGGGAAGTTTTGGAGTTTGTGCTCTGGCTCCTTGTTGTATCTGGTTGGTTGTGTGTTAGGCTTGATCGGTCTGTTTTGTATGATTTGTCGGATGTTGTCTATTTTATTTTTGAAATGGTCTGCTAGGTTGTTGCATAATTTCTGTGAAGGTATCGGGAGTGTTGTCACAACCTGGTGGGTTACTCATTTTGTTTATGATGTTGAACATGTCATTTTGTGTGCTGGTGGCTTTGGTGATTCTGTCATCAGTGTCTTTTCTTTGCCTTTTGAATTTCCTTCTTGTACGATCGGATTTGCCTTTGAAACTGAGTTCTCTTACCTTGATCATATCCTTTCCTCCATTCTAGTTCCAGTTTCCTCTGGCTCTTTTTCATGGCGCTCAGTGGGGTGAACCATTTTGCCAATGCTCTTTTTCTTGAAAGGGTAAACATTTTTCTGGGGAGATGCTTTCGATTGTATCAGCGATCCAATTATGTAGTAGGGCTGTTTTTCCGTAGAGGTCTGCCCTGTCCATTTCAGTTGCGGATGGCTTTGTTAGCTCAAGTTGTTCTATTAGGCTGCTCGCTTTGATGGTTTTCCATTTTCTTTTTGTGGTGGTTAGGAGTTTAAGGGGCTGGATTGGATGGTAGCTTCAGTTGGTAGCGTGATCACAAAAGGGATGAGATGGTCGCTCCAGAGTATCTGTATCAGCAGTTATACGTTTTTTGTTGGGGAAAATTGCATCATGTGTGTCCTGCCGTGTGTGTCGCTCATTTGACCAGTTGTTGTAGTTTCATGGTTGCTAGTTGTCTGATTAGTGAACTTTGTGAGGTTGATGAGATGCTGGAGATTGCAGAGTCTCGCTACAATTTCGAAAAACCTCTAATGACTCTATAACCAAGTAAAATTACTTCTTGTATATTCATTCAGTAATTCATCCCATTTGGTAAAACATCTAAATAAAAAGACTACTGTCCTGAAAAGGAAATTTTGTTCAAATAGTGTTGAAAACTGAATTCTTAAACCCTAAAGGATAACGCACATTACAAAAGGCTGATTAGCGATAAAGCCAAGGATATATAACAATCATAGTCTTGTACAACTAATTTGTCCATCATATTACTGACCATTTATATAGCTCACATTAAAAACAGAATAGCCGTTTAGCGATAATATGCTATACGTACCCACTAGCAAATAGTACCCGTTTCCCTAAAGGGTTCTGTAGACCTACATGACAACACTCATCAATTGTTGAAAATCAATGATCCTGTAGGTCGCTGTTCCGATTTGCTTATCGCTTGATGTGCTTTGCACCCTGAAGTAAACTGCACTGAGAATGGGTGAGGGTGACTGGCTGACATACACTGGAGCAGACGTTGGGGGGCGGAAGGGAGGCAGGAGCTGCTATGCTGCTGCATACTGGGACCTTATGTTCTCTCTCCCCACTTGTTGCTTCACCCTGGTGTGGTGAAGTTTGTGCGGTGCAAATATCTCGGAAACCATGCACCCTAGGGCCTTGAAACGTGGGACCTCGAGTTTTGTTCCTCGGGTGAAGACCAGGCCTTCTACGACCACAATGATGTTTCGACGATTTCAGGCAACCATCTCATGTGTGATGGTGCTGAAATCCCGGGGAAGGGGTGGGGTGTCCAAATGTCACGTAGCCAGTAATGTCCGGAGGGTCCCAACAGGTAACTATGTAAAATGTGGTGCAGAATGGTGAAACGGTGTGGCATTGTATAAGGAACAATGCTTCGCCAAGCCACAAACTCACACAAAATGTACAGATAAGTGAGCACTCCCCTGGATTCGAGCAGGTCACCTGCTAGTTACATACAGATCAGTGAAATGAAGACTTCTTACCTGAATCATCTGTGCACTACACAATTTTATTCACGAAACTGGCGCGCCCTTGACCCCATTATATGAGACATAGATGGGCTTTAAACAAATGATAAATCTCACAATTTAATCAAAATCCCACAGGCAGCATTTGGTGCAGCCTGGGAATAAATCTAGGACACAGTTTCAACCTAATGATGACTAATCAAACAGCCAGCATGCTGCTGCTGATCTAATTTTCATAGCGCAGGGGAATATTTTACAAGTCACCCCATTAGAGAATTCAGATGCAGCTTTTTGATTTCTCTGAATGGGGGTTGGGATGCCTAAGCACCATTACCACAGGACGAATCAAGCCTTTTAAAACAAATGTTATTTCTAATTGGATAATTATAATCGTAATTAGCTGAATGGACTATTTGCATAGGAAAATACTAATTTACTCTGTCGGAAGAGCAAAAATAACAATATTTATGCAATAAATGACTGCATAATGTCTGAGGTCTGTGCTGGGCTATTCAATGTTTCTCCGATAATTATACACCAGTCATTTAATTTATACTTGTGATTTCGATATTTATTCGAATGGTATTCAGAGAAGTGCGAGTGTGGTCGCTGCTGGTAATCTCCTTGGATCCAAAGGGTCTACAGCCAAATAAGAAAAGAAGACTTGGCTGCAGAAAAGTAGGAGAGTGGAAACAAGGAGTTGACAAAAAATCATCAGGTTTTTCCTAGAAAGCTTCCTGCTGGAGTATTCCCCCCCCAATGTCTAAGTGCTACAAAAAGAGCTATTGTTTCCCTATGCACTGGTACTCGGATCCATGTGCACACGGCACATTTTCTACTGCGCATACCAAAATGTCCATTTTTTTTTCCATTATCCCATTGCTGGGGGAGACCACAGGGGATTCTCCACTTCAGCCCTCTGCTCTGTCCACGTTTATCTTGAATAGTTTACTCACTGTTCACTGCCTTTTCTCCATGGTAAGGGCTTGCTATTTCATCCCTTCCTCCTTGGTTCCTCTCCCAAACACCACCTCTTTAGCTTTTCTCCCGACCTCCTCAAATACCTACTACCTTCTCAAATCTCACTGCCAACTTCGTTACTCCTTTAACCATGGGCCGGGTCGCTGTATCTCCCGCCAGCCTATTAAGACTCTCCCGAGTCTCCCACTCCTCCTCAAGCCCCAGATTAAAGAGGAATCCACATTGTGCTTCAGAGACTCGTTGCACCATTAAACAAACACTGGTGCAGACCCCCTCTCCTTATGGAGGAGTTGAGGCTGAGGGGGAAGGAAAACAAGTCTCCATTAATAGGGATGCATCCACTCAAAACATTTTGGTCACAAAATGACTTGGGGCTGCCCCATCCAAAGTTCACATGTCTTTTATAGGGTTTCGGGTTGGGCAGTACATTCCCAGTCAAAGCCCCAGACATCCATTCACATTAGCCGTAGCTATGCAGATTACATGTTGGCACAACAATCGTGCCCAGTCAGAATCTCAACATAGATACACCCATGTCATTCAATTTCTCCATGTAGGACTGGTTTCCTTGCCAACCTGGCAACAGTCTTATCGAGTGATGGAAGCCCCCTGCATGGTGCCAATTGTTAACCATTCAGCCACATGTGGGCCCCCAGATATGACCATAGCACATTGCAGTGGATTTTAAACCCAGTGTTCTGCAGAGACACCCCTGTGTAATGCTACAGAGCACTCTGTAATGTGGTACTGTCTTTACCTTTGTTACAATTAGGTAATCTGACGTCAACTAGTAGGGTCCCCACAGCCAGTCAAGTGAAAGTACTCACATAGGACAACACTGGGTACTTTGTGTACCCTGGCCCAGTGGGACATGTGGTTTCTTAGGGGCATATAAACATTTGCGTCCCTGATGGGATCTCAGATTAGGAAAAAAGTCCACTAATAATCCAAGGAAAAGCAAAATTCTTTCAAACAGCTATGAAATCTTGCATACTGGTGCATAACGATGGTGCAATGCGGTTTCGGAAGATGTGTCAAAATGAGATCTACATCTGGATTTGCTTTTGCAGGCATGTATCCATGGGACACTGCTGTCGCATTGCTGCGCTTACCTGGTTTGGATGCTTATATGGGGCGTTTTAAGCACTGCATTGGACAATCATCGTAGATCTTTAAATGCAGAACTCTGAAATCTGGACGCATTATATCAAGATACCCGAAAGCTGTAAAAGTCAGAAGTAAAAGTCTGCAGCTACTACAGACAATGTCCAAGCAAAGTCAAAGAACGACAAAGAGACTAAGTGTTTATCTCCTGTAGCCTTGCACCAATGGCGCTTTGCCACCCTCAGAGCTGATTCATCTGCTCCGTAGCACAGCTTCAGCACTCCATACTCGCTGGCGCCTTGCTAGTATTTCACAGAGCCATCAACAGCTATTCCTCGACATCACCAGATCCTCAGGACACCCAGGACTGCCCCTCGACAGCCTCTGATCTCCACTAGCAATATTCAGCTTCTAGCTCAAGCCAGGAACTTGTAACGCGTTTTGACAGAAGGAAAAATAATTGTCCGTCCTGAACTCTGGGATGCTGCACTCTTTTTTTCTGGCACTTTCATGTTAAACCAGTTAAAAACGCTACAATTCAACAACAGCATTTATTGATGTGATCCCCTTAGGATGCACGTCCTGTCCTGAAAAGTGGCCTCCAGCTAGACGCCAACACATTTAGGGTAGCACATCCTTTTTACTTTGAGTGCTTTTTGTAAGACGAAAGCTGTATTTATTTTTGTCTCCCTGCGCCGGCATCTTTTCAGTCTCATTAGCATCTTTCCTGTCAAAGGAGACCAGTGGCAAAGCAGGCCTTTATTAGAGAGCTTACATGGGCCTTTCGTGGTGAAGGATGAGCGTTGAATCACTTGGAGCTTCTCTACATGACAGTTTAAGAAATATTTTGTAATTGTTGCACAGCATTAACAATATTTTTGCCTTTGTGTTGACATCAGAGTTCCCTTTTTCCTCTGACAATATCGGGCATGAAATGGGATTTGTACAAGTTGCAGCAACAGCTAAGCAGAAGAAACCTATCTACGGATTGTTCAACAAAACGGTCAAGTCTCTTTAGAACTCCGAACACCGATCCTCCCACTTTTAAATAATGAAATATGTATTTAGATAGTGTGCTATAACCAACTTTGCACCTACCCAACAAACTGGTAAGCATCTGGCCTTCCGCGGAAGGAGGAAAGGCTTAACCATCTGTGATGGATATTGCACCATGTACTGCCAGGCAACAAAAATATTGCTGCAGTTACAGTGAAATAATTGGCAGTAACAAAGGCGGCAGCTGGGAGGTGGTGGACTGTGGGTCAAAACCAAATAACTACCGGCGAGCCGATGTTCAGGGAGCACATGATCCCTTGGTGAACAACAATTTAATCGATCTTGTGACCATTGCAATTTTCCAAGCTTCATTGTAACATTATTTGGACCCTGAAGGAAGTATTTTGTGCGACTCATTCAGGAGATTTTCAAAAGGTTATTTTGAGCAATCCCAAAAACCCTTAATGAGCGGCCCTATGGTTGGTTACTTGCAACAACATAGATTTCCTAGTGTATTATATGGGATTGAAATTTATATGGAAAAGGCCATCAGATGGCTTAAGGCTCTTGAAGGCAATATTTGGTGTTCAGTACTTGGCTTCAGTAAGGGTACTCCTATTGAGGCAATCCCGCTAGAAATGGATCTCACCTCGTGTACAACCAACAATTCAAACAGAGTCTACTCCTAATTAAAATGTTGACTGACAGAGAGCATACTTTACTGACTGTATTAAGTCTAGTCAATTCAAAGATTCCTGGCTCATGAAAGAATGTATTATTCCTTGTCTAAAATTCTAATCGGAGACCGCAATAGGGGCACTGATGTGAATTACTGGAAAGCCAAAAAGGAGATTAAAGATAAGGTTTATAAATGGGACTGTATTATCAATATTAACCACATATCTAACCTCAGCAGTATGAGGGGATTCTCTCAACAATAGTTCCCTTACTTTACATCGGCTAACCACTTAACAGATACAATTAATAGCCAATTACGAAGCTTCATCCTGCTATTACACTTAATTAAATAGGTTACACATCTTTGACGATCACAGGAGCTTGGAGCAGTATTATAAAGAGGGCAAGAACATGCCGCTTATGCCAAAACGCCTTGGAATATACACACCATTTACTGACTCAATACCCTAACGTGGGCAATGTATATTACTATGAATTATATAGCGCACCCTCTCGAAATGCCAATCATCGAATTGGATGAATTTTGGTCTTACATCGTCTATGGTAGGTCTATTGTGTTTTCCAACTTGATTTATAAACTATGGATATTAATACTAATCAAGTTGACTTTGTGATAATGTTTTGCAAAATAATGTTTGATCCTTTTAGATGCCATAAGTTGTTAGGATATATGGTTAGTAACATTTCAATTAAATAAACGTTACCTTGTTAAATGTGATAATTGTAATCTTAATCTACACATCTTATTACATGTATAAATGAATGCTATTTTAGTAACACAATGTATAAGGATAACTTGTTTTTAGCTATATAACAAATTTCCTATATTACAGGTTTTGAGACTGAGCATCAGACAGTTCTTAAAGAGTGCTAAATGATGTGTTTGAAATGCTACGATGTCTAATATTCAGTAATGGATATACGGCTTCAGAAACCCTGAGCAGTACTGATATAGAATGATATAGCGCCCTTGTTATGAACTTCCAATGCTCTATTTCTTGACCAACAGGCACTGGTGGCCTATGTAAGCTAGGCAAAGAGGGCGCACGCCGTCTATGGAACTTAAATAAAAAAAAAAAAGAACCCAAATGCGTGCAGTTTTCTTACAAGCACTTTGCGCCTGCTTGATTAGATGCACAGATTTATGCAAAACAAAATCTATAGTGTGCGTGTCTTTCTCTGATAAGTTACAGGATAATTTACCCTTAATCATACCATACACACAAGTGTAACAGTTATTTCTGAGATTTATGACATCATAAAGAACTCGCTCTGTAATGTGACAATTGGCAATATGATATAATTAGATAATGAACAGTTGTACATTTTCATGCCATACGTGATTGGGGGGTCTTTAAAGCTGAAAGTTTAGGTGAATGATCTCGTCATTTCCTACTTTGTTTTATGTATGCCCTCCACCCACCATCGACCTTCGACACATTTTCTTACAGCAGTAAGTTGATCAGAAGTATAGCACTGAGAGTTCGGGGTTACTTCAACGGTACTTACTGGACTCATGTAAACGCCTTGATGTACGTCGCCAAACTGCCCTTCACCAATGCAGCGTCCCAGGTCAATCCGATCCCTCTGAATCTCGTAGTCCCTGGCTGTAAAATGGCCATATGTTTACTGTAAAACTCAGGTTTTTGGAGAAAATCTTCAAATACAAATAGACAGCAGATTATAAACATACACTGCAATAACTAATGCAGGGCCCACTGTTTCATGGTTACTTCACATTACCCAAAACAACTGTACATGACCTTCAGTGACATTTGCTTGCATCCAACTTTATAGTCAAAAGTTGAAACAAGAGCCATCCTGTGCATGGGCCATTACTCATTTAGACCATGCCACACATACGTTAACATATCAACTGAATAATACGATGGACGGCATGCACAAGAAACACATTTAGACACAGAACAGGCTTTTAATTGACGTCCACACTACAATAAATATCAAGATGCACAAGTGGAAAATTCGGAATAACAATTGGAAACTTGAAAGAGGAAGCTGCGTAGGTGTTTTTTTTTTAACGAAACCACTATTAATTGGCAAGTGTGCACTTTAGGGTGTGGGAGGCATTAGTGTAACAACAAGAGCCGAACAGTTAAGTTGATGAGAAGAGAGCAGTTACTGAAATACTGCAGAAAGTAGCATGGCAAGCCAGTAACTAACAACTGTTGCTGGCCTCCACTCTGTGCCAATGACTAGGAACTGCTCTTTAAAGCCAAAGAAATATTTAAATAACAAGGCAGAGACTGCAGAAGCACTTCACCGTTACCTCGTTTTTAATCAAGGTTGAAAACCCTTATTAGGCGACTCATTCATAAACCCGTAGCTGAAGGCGAGTCATGATAAAAAAGACTGCACATGGACTACACGCACCATTATTGCTGGTAACACTTTCTTCTTATTACATCTGTACCTTTCCCATTTCAATAAGTGACATTTAAATGGAAGCCAACATGGACTTCACCTTAGTGTTTGCAATGAATCAAGTCGAGCATCAAGGCCAGACTTTGCATCCGCCATGTAATGCTTACATGATGAATGTGGTAAAGCATGTGTCTTTCCTGCAGTTCTCCTTTGTAGGGAATAGTCTGTATGAAACGTGCAGGTGGTGTTTTATCTGGTAGAATAAGTATGGACCATTACATACCCAAGTGAATGCAAAGTGCATTGGCACTTAGTGGGTGGCTAACAAGACTGGCTGTTAGACTGAACTCACCCATATAACTCACTCTACTTGCATCTACTGTGAAACATGTATTCAATCAAATTGGTCTGATGCTGTTGGTTTATTTCCAACACTGAAGCGTACATATGAGGGAAGCATGTGGAAGTATGCAGTAAAACCTGCAAAGCAAGTGTTGTTCAGAAGTAGAGAGAGTCGTTGGCTCACCGACTCGCAAGGTGCGTCTAGTAGGCGGTATCTGGCGAACAATTCAAAACTTTAAATCAAAGGAAACAATGCTTTCCAATTGGAAGATTTCACCAAAAGGGAACACAGGCAACCGTGTTGTGAGCTAAAAAAAAGAAATAAGATTCAAGACATGCCCCCTTCTACCGGCTCCTAAGCAAGTCCCTTTAAACGGACTGCAGGAACCAGATGTTCAGCTTCAGAAATCAAACCAGTGGCCCTGGATGGTAACGGAGAGATCCAACGCACAGGAAGCGCATACTGGCACTGAGCCTGGTGCCCCAGCTGTGCTTGTTGGCAATACAATTGACATGAGAATGATCGCAGCAGTGGCGGATCACTTGGGAAATGTTGGGTTTAAGCTCGTCATGTGAAGGATTTGGACTTCTGCAGGCTCATCAATAGCCTTGTGCCTCAGCTGAATAGACCAGGCCAACATCAAAAGACTGTGGACTGGTGCCGATCCTCCGATGACCATAGCTGTTCATATACCCTTGCTTGTTTCGGTAGAACATAGTGGTGTTTTCGGTGTACATCAGACCTCCCTTACACAGAGAAATTAGAGTAATTACTTATGTAAAGGAAACAAATTACTTAAGACACGGATTGCAGGTGACGGAGGGCTGCGCATTTCCTTTTGTGTCTGGGTTTGTAGGGGTGACTTAGGCCTGCAGTCATCTTTTTCCTTCTCCTCACGCTTCCTGTTCTTGCGTGGAGCAGAAGGTATCTTGGAGATTTGCCCAGGCTCTAATAAAACAAACTTGATAAAAGGTTTCCTGGAACATTTTGTATGATAGTTTGCGAAAGACAGATCAATCTCGAGAATAAAAGGGTTGTAAATGGGTTTGCGTCAGTCGCCCCAAAAACCCCAAGAGGGGTTTAGCTGGAGCCTTAACTTAGCAATCCTTGCACAGGTTTTAGACCAGGCTTGATGGAATCCAGCACAAGCATCATACCGCTCTCCAGCACCAGAGACTTCAGACCACTGTCTGAATTAAAAAGGGAACCTGCTTAAGCAAAATGTGTCCTTTCAACCAGAGGCTTAGAACCCAATGAGGGTGTGCAGAGTATTTCCCCAAAATGGTTCTCGCGGAATAAAATGATAGAGATACCCTTTCTAACAGTGCCACTAACATCTGGTGGTGTCAATTCCACACCGGATAGTCCGTTCCCTCTTCCCTAAAAAGAGGCTTGGTTAGTGGAGGAAAAATGTTTAAAAAACATTCTCCCAATGCCCAGATGCCAATACTTAATCTGTTCAAGGTTTTTCCTTAGGAATGATGGACGGGAGAGCACACAGGAGCTGAATTGGTGCAAGTGCCCAGAGCAAAAGATACAATACCGATAAAGATCAGCTGGGAGAGCGCCCAACCCCAATTCGCCTATTTTTTCAGGACTATTAGATAAGGCATTAGTTAGGCCCCATGGAAAGGAGAACAACACCAACATACAAAGAAAAAAACAACAGAGGTAGAAAACCTGGAAAATAAGCCTCGATGTTTGTTTCAGCGAAATCCAGGACAGAGAGCAGAGCCCAGCTTCTATTGGTCCTGTGTGGAAATACCAGGGCAGATTACCGAGTCCAGCTTCAATCCAGGACAGAGAGCAGAGCCCAGCTTCTATTGGTCCTGTGTGGAAATACCAGGGCAGATTACCGAGTCCAGCTTCTATCGGCCCTGCGGCGAAATCCAGGACAGAGAGCAGAGCCCAGCTTCTATTGGTCCTGTGTGGAAATACCAGGGCAGATTACCGAGTCCAGCTTCTATCGGCCCTGTGGGGAAATCCAGGACAGAGAGCAGAGCCCAGCTTCTATTGGTCCTGTGTGGAAATACCAGGGCAGATTACCGAGTCCAGCTTCTATCGGCCCTGTGGGGAAATACAGGACAGAGAACAGAGCCCAGCTTCTATTGGTCCGGTGGGGAAATACAGGACAGAGAGCATAGTCCAGTTTCTATTGGTCCTGTGGAATGAGGCAAGACGCCATTTGCCATAATGCGATTAGGCTCAGTGGAACGACTTTCCGTCTTGCGATTATACAGGGAGGAAGGAGAAAGCATAACAGAAGTCCACAGCAACCAATTTGATGAAAACCTTAGTCTAAGCAAAAGGTAAGATGACCAAGAAAGCTAAAAAACCTCACTGTGGAAACCAATTCATGTTTTAATACGTTTATTGGGCTGGAGGCCAAACAGACTATGCTGAAGCAATGCAGTGCACTTGTTTGATATGCTAATAAAAAATGACAAGAAAATCACATAACTGTGGAGGGAGGTGGCATGAAAGAACAAGACCGAGCGCAGGCGATAGGGCACAAGGATGGGCAGTCGCACAGCTTCATTTTCTAAAGCTGTAAAGAGCAGTTCATGCCTTTGCCACGATATAGGAATATGAGGGAACCACAGAGGACACTAAAACAAGTCCCTTCAAAACCCTTTCAAATACAGCAGCTTCCTCTTTTAAATTCACATCACATATGCACATTTATGTAAATAATAAAATCCCAAACTTTTCAAAATACTAATGAATAGAAAAACAAAGATATGTAAAGCATTCCTGTGGGACAAACATGGTGCTTTAAGGAAATCCTGTTACCTTCTTCTAATCCACAGCTCTCTGCATTGCATTCAGAGGAAAAATAAAACTGACCTTTTACATCTTTAAAGACAGATAGTTGAATGAAGAAAGTCATTCCATAAGGGGTTCAAACCATAAAATATAAGAAAAGAGCACATTTTACAAACAGCCCGAGCACTGCGCTCACCGCAACCAGAGTGCCCATAATGTGACTCAAGATGGTTGACATTGCTTTTGGCTAAAAGCAGATTTTGTTTCAGACTACCTCTCATGGTTTCAAGCTACTTACCAGTGAAGTTAGTCGTATAATGCATTACTGAATGTATGCTAAAATGTCATGAAAGTTTATCAAGAGTTTAGCAATGAGTGACTGATTATTGTGCAATGAGGACATTATGCACAAAGCCAAAATATGCCACCCTTCACTTTTGGAATCAAGAGAGGCTTGCTTTTGGGGACTGGGGATGCCCACGAGCTATGCACAGAGCTTCCTGTAGGTGGCACGAGGGATTTCCCAAAGCATCATGCGCACCAGGGCAGGAGCAGACACTGGGCAACCTACCGACTATTTGGGAAGGAGTGATAGAGCAGGGTGTCTATCAAGACCTCCCAAGATCCAGTCAGGCAGCAGGGGAAACGCTCTCCCCACAACCCCAATATCCAGCTGGGATCCAAGGCGAACCGCCAGCAGGCTTCGTGGAGCCAAGAGGAGAGGTATACCAAACAATAATTCTACCCATCAATCATAAAGAGTGGAACACCTGCCCTCCTTCCTATTTATCAGCAAGGCCCTTTACCAGAAAATAGGCAGGACACCAGGGAGCGAGGAAAACAGGCTGCTTATCGAAAAAATATCAAAATCACATGAGTGGACACCTCGTTCAAGCAGTATAAAAGAGGTTCAATTTCCTCAGTCTGGGAGAAGAAAAACAGAGCCAGGCCCGGAGAGACCAGAGAAAGAGCCAGGCCCGGGGAGACCAGAGCGAGAGCCAGGCCCGGGGAGACCAGAGCGAGAGCCAGGCCCGGGGAGACCAGAGCGAGAGCCAGGCCCGGGGAGACCAGAGCGAGAGCCAGGCCCGGGGAGACCAGAGCGAGAGCCAGGCCCGGGGAGACCAGAGCGAGAGCCAGGCCCGGGGAGACCAGAGCGAGAGCCAGGCCCGGGGAGACCAGAGCGAGAGCCAGGCCCGGGGAGACCAGAGCGAGAGCCAGGCCCGGGGAGACCAGAGCGAGAGCCAGGCCCGGGGAGACCAGAGCGAGAGCCAGGCATGGGGAGACCAGAGCAAGAGCCAGGCCCGGGGAGACCAGAGCGAGAGCCAGGCCCGGGGAGACCAGAGCGAGAGCCAGGCCCGGGGAGACCAGAGCGAGAGCCAGGCATGGGGAGACCAGAGCGAGAGCCAGGCATGGGGAGACCAGAGCGAGTGCCAGGCATGGGGAGACCAGAGCGAGAGCCAGGCCCGGGGAGACCAGAGCGAGAGCCAGGCCCAGGGAGACCAGAGCGAGAGCCAGGCCCAGGGAGACCAGAGCGAGAGCCAGGCCCAGGGAGACCAGAGCGAGAGCCAGGCCCAGGGAGACCAGAGCGAGCCAGGCATGGGGAGGCCAGAGAGAGAACCAGGCCCGGGGAGACCAGAGCGCGAGCCAGGCATGGGGAGGCCAGAGCGCGAGCCAGGCCCGGGGAGACCCGAGAGAGAACCAGACCCGGGGAGACCAGAGAGAGAACCAGACCCGGGGAGACCAGAGCGAGAGCCAGACGCGGGGAGACCAGAGCGAGAGCCAGACCCGGGGAGACCAGAACGAGAGCCAGGCCCGGGGAGACCAGAGCGAGCCAGGCATGGGGAGGCCAGAGAGAGAACCAGGCCCGGGGAGACCAGAGCGCGAGCCAGGCATGGGGAGGCCAGAGAGAGAACTAGGCCCGGGGAGGGCATAGAACCGGGCCCGGGGAGGACAGAGAACCAGGCCCGGGGAGGACAGAGAGAGCAGGGAGATGAGATAAAGTCAACTCCAACTATAAAACATCCTACAGACTGGAAGACAAAGAAGCCTATAACACAATTTGGTTGGGAGTTGGGGGGGCATCTATAAAACTCCAGAGAGAGGAGCCAGGCATGGAAGAAGAGAAGCAAGGGGTGGGGTGAAGCAAAGGGGCATTCTTTTACATCTGGCAAGACTTACCAAGGACCTAACTCGAAAAGAGAAAATCCACACACACACACATACAAGATATAAATGGACAAATAGTATAATCTAAAATGTAATCAAGTCTGCAAAATATATTCTCCCCTTTTATGTTTTATTACAAATTACAATGATGCAATAAAAAAAAATAGAAAAGCAAAATGCAAAACACAGTTCTTCAATCATTCTACCAGCGAGTGTCAGTCTGCTAAACGTGCTCCAAGAGGAATGAAAAAATCATGCAAACATCAAAAACGATGAATCCGAGAACCAAATGAAAGAAATTATCAAATTAAAATGGGCAAAGAAACTACCCTCATGTATTCTACTTTATATGGTTATGCACAGTATTGCTACCCGGGCAAAATCCAAAAAGGGGTAGATTAGCACTCATTAGCTACAATGTTTTTCATCATTTAACACTTAGCATAGTTTGATGTCCGACACCAATATTTTAAATGGTACCTCCTATATCACTGGCCCATCAACCGTAGCTGAGCCATGCTGTTTAGCTATGGTCATGATCAATGTGTGTCATTTCCACCTGCCACATTACCCCTTCACTTTTCAAAATATGATGATGTGTCTGCTGACCAGGAAAGTCCCTACGGAGCGACCTTAGTGTGAAGTCCTTTGGATTGCTACAATGTCCCTGTGGCAGGAGTCAACTGATCTCAGCTCTCTCATTCCCTGCAGAAATGGCCGGACATTGGCCTAGACGCTGCTAGTTCTCCCATCCCCCATCTCGATTCTACAATAGTAACAGGTTTTACATGAGCTGTACATGTGCCCAGAGGCCAATGTGCCAAGGCCATTGCCTCAGGCTATATCCAGGGACAAGTTCCCCCTCTTTGCAGTAGAAACATGAAAGATGAGCACACTGAACAGGTACCAAAGTAAGAGGTTTATTACATGATTTCCTAATGACACATGCTAATGACTAATCAATACTCCAGGTTTGAAGATGCATGCAAAAGAGTTCAAATTAATACACTTACTGGAGGGCATAGTGTAAGTGTCTTCTTCATCTATGATTTCGGCATAGTCATCCGTCTCTGTGCAAAAAAGAAAAGGAAAGAAGTGTGAGTACATGTCTCCTGAACTCTCCCAAGTTGGCGTTACAAGCGCATCCAGTGGTGCCCATTTAATTGCCGAGAACACATATGCCACACAATCCTTCCTACTAGAGATGCTTTTGTTCTGTTCCAGTATTGCCAAGACAGGAATCCAGTAACATCCTGTCGATTACAACTGACAGAAAGAAAAAACATCTTGTGGAGAGGCCATCATGGCTGCTTTCAGAAAGTCTGGCTGCTCATGCAAGTCCTACTGAGGTTGCAACCCACCGCCTTAATCCCAAACCTTGCCCTCCATGGTGCATACATCCCCATCATTGTAAATAAGGTTAATCAAGTACTGCGAGCCTCTGATGTCCCCAGGACTTGCTCCTGTGAGCATCCTCCCTCGTAACCAACTGGGCCACATGTGTCTCACTAATCATCAAATCCTCTAAAGCATCCTACTCTGCTGAATCTCGTGTTGATTATATACAGCGTTTCTTATGCAACTACTTGCCTTTTATGTCACAAATTATGATAACGTGCCTGCGCAAGAGCGTGAGACTTTGAGAGGAAGTGTGAGGGAGGGAAAGCGAATCAAACCATCGGCGGGTGTGAGTGAGTGACTGGACGAGCGAGTGAGCATAACAGCCTGTCACCGGGTGAGCAGATTGTAACTGAGTGTGTGTGCGACTAAAAAAAAGTGTGACAATGGCAAAGTGGCAGACTACGAGGGTGACTGAGTGAAAGAGAGCAATCGAGTTTGAATTAGACAGACAGCATGAATGGGCGAGTGCCCAAGGAAGTGAATCAATATCACAGTGTCACCAGTCGAGTTTGAGCGTAACAATGTGTGCTACGAAGTGAGATTTCTAGTGACCCACATATACTCATAGCCTGAGTCCATAAGACTGCAAGTGAGTGAGTGAGCCACTGTCGGTAAACGTGTACCACTTCCCTGTCTGGCGTCAGGGAGCTCCAGCAGTAATTCCTAAACCACCTCCCTCAAATGTGTCAATTGCTGTTCTTGGCGACCAGAAATGATGCAGCAGTGTGCACTGCAGCGAGCAAGATGGAGGCTTGAATTAAGGCTGCAGGTGCAAAAAGCGTCAGAAAAGAAGGCGGCAAATGAAGACATGTCATGTGCTTTTTTTGTTAGGCTGGTGGCCGTTTTGCTACTAGCGGAACCTGTACAAGTGCCTTTTAAAAGCATGTTTGGAAATCCTGACCATTCAATGGTGCTTGCCTCTGTAACCTGAACAAGACAAGCTAATAATATTTTCAGGCAACAACAGATTTAAGCGCTTAAGTCAGCTTGTGATCCTGAAACCGAGTCAAAGTAATGTGAGGTCTAACAGCACATGGCTTAAGATGCCTACTCTCATTAAGATGGAAAAGGCAGTTTTTCTCTTGTATCACAAATACACAATCACTTTTTTGTGTATTTTTTAAAACTTTCTATACTTTTCACAAATACCCGAAAGGAGAGTTGATTTAAGTGCCTATGTCACTTTCTCTTCGATCGTTAAACATCAGGCATTGGCTATAAGACCACCTACGTGTATAGCGGACAACTATATCTTATGAACTCCTTTCAGTATTATGTAGGGATATTATTTCTTCATGTAGAATGGCAGCCAGTAACTTGTTATATCCACATATCATAACAAGTGCCCCGTTTTTGCTGAAAATGATTGATAAATTAGCCATCATACAACTAGTAAAGTAATTGGATCCTACATTTTGGGCAGTCTGGTTTCAGGCCCTCCCATGGTACAGAAAATGCTCTACTGGATTTACAGACCGGAATGCTTAATACCATGGACAAGTGTAACTCGGGGCTGCTGATGTTATTAGATCTATAAGCAGCCTTTGATCTTGTGGATCATGAGAAATTGCTCAGCAAGCTTACGGACCAAGGAGGGTGTTCTAGTGGCACTGGATTAGATCCTTTCTCGAGGACAGCAAAGCGAGAATAGTTTGGGGTAATTCGTGCTCCGAGCCCGAGCTAATTAACTGTGTTGTACCGCAAGGGGCCTGACTTTCCCCAGTGTTATTCAATTTATTCGGTCTCTCTCTACGTGATCTCTTGGACAATCTAGGTGTGCGATTTACGAATTATGCCGACACTCAGCTCATAAATGGAGCTGGGTGGAGATTATGAGAAAGACATGGAGAGCATCGGGCAAATCTATAAATATATCTAAAATTAGATGGCAGCAAACAGGCTCTGCCTTAATGAGGCAAAAACAGAGTTCCTTATCTTTGGACCCAAACGAGCATGTACTAGGCTAGAGGCGAGATACAAGGGCTTTTAACCATCTCTGGGTGCTGAAGCTCAAGTAAATAGCGTAATTAATAAATCTCAATATCATCTGAGATTGCTCATATTGGTGAAGCCTTATGTCTCCCTGGCTAATTGCTCTATGCCAGTTGGAGCTGTTATAATGCCTAGGCTCGACTACTGTAGTGCGTTATTGATTGGAGCGAGATAAAGTTGCGTCAAAAAGTTGCAGATTCTTCAAAACAATGATATACGGATCGCCAAAGACGTGGCACGACGGGACCCTATTTCTGTACACAGGAGGGAGCTGCACTGGCTCTCAGTTAAAGCTAGAATATCTTTCAAGATGAGTATGATTGTTTATAAAGGTTTATATGGACAAGCGCCAGAGCACCTAAAAATACCCGATTCTCCAAAAACGAGCTAGAGTTACACGGTCTAGGGACTCAATGCTATTGGTCCAACCTAGAAGTAAACGAGTTAGAGGCAATGGGCGCTCGTTTACAGTACAAGCTGCGTCGGTCTGGAACAAGCTTCCCCCAGAGTTGCGCATGAAAGCAAACATGCTCACCTTTAGGAAATACCTCAAGATGTTACTGTTTGTTTAATTGTAAGCCTGCTGTATCTGTATGTGTTATATGTGTTGCACCCTGATGCCTGTGGGCTCCGGCGCATAATAAAAATAATAAATCCCTCTTTTTTATATTTAGATCGCTCATAACTCAATGTCAACTTCAGCTCCTCCCATTCACTAACGTGCACCCATTCTATAGTGCACCAGCCTCTCAATCTAAAACCTAGCCACCTAAGCCATATAGAACAACAACTATTCCCATCACGCTTCTTCACCTTCCCGACCCAGAGAAGTTAATAAGAGGTTTGCTTCTATTGGCCTTCAACAATATGTCCCCTTCACTCTCAAAGGATTTGTATTCTAGGACGTAATGCAACCCTACGTACAACTGTTGACCCAGTTTGTGAAATTCCAATATTCAGTGCAGCCTCTGCTTTCATACAACAAAAGCTGCCCTTCATAAATCATATTACTGGGCATGGGCACTTCAAAATATCAGCTATCCTTTCTGCAATGTAGGTCTTCCTCCTCGCTCCCTAGCATACTGTCACCCCATCTTCCCTGTAGCCCTAGGGCCCTCCAATCCTCTAGCATATGTGTACTCCTGTGGCATTTTGATGCCTCTCACTTAGCTCATATATTTGAGTGCTTGCTTTCTTTAACTTACATAGTGTTCTTGCTTCACAGGAAGCTCTCAATGAACATTTATACATAAATCAAAATGATTTACACATCAACACGTGCGGTAGCACGTTTTGGCCGCATCTATGCGCAGAATGGGATTACATTTGTGTATAGGCACGTTACAAATGCCATATCATATCCTGGGCACCCATTGCAACGTCAAGAAACTGGGCCAGGACTACTCATCCTTCATAATTGATGGTAACCTCATCAAGGTGGCCAAGGAGGTTAAGACCCCTGGCTTCTACCTTGATTCCACCCTCTCCTTCGCCACTGTCTACACTTGTAAGCTCATTAGAACCGGCAAACCTTTTCTTTCAGATGATAATTGCATTATGCCGGCCAGAGCCCTAATACTCTCGAGGCTAGACTATTGCAATGCCCTCTACATTGGCACCTACAAATCAATCCTCCAGAGGATACAAATCCTCCAAAACAATGCTCTAAGAGCGGCGCTTGGTGTGGCCAGAAGATCACATATTTCTGCAATCAGACGCCAAAACAATTGGCTCTCAACCCATAATAAGATCTAGCTAAAAACCGCATCCCTCCCCCATTAAGTTCTGAACAATGCTGCCCCCAGTTATCTCACAGATAGATTCCATAGGAGAACATCTACCAGACCCATGAGACTTGCCAACAGCAACTGCCTCACTATCCCTAGATTTAAGCTCTCTAAGGCAGGTGGATGCAGTTTCCCCGTGAAAGTGGGCCAACTCTGGAACTCCCTGCCACACCTTATTAGAGAAGATCAACCATATTTGAATTTTAGACGCAGCTACATCAACTTGCTCAAATTTACCGACCTTTAGGCCTGCTCGTGCGTGACTTACACTCCTGTAATGTATCTGTATACTCTCTTAAATGTATTTATTGATATATGCCTGTCGTGTATCTGCACTATTCCTGCTCATTTCCTGTAACTTCGTAACATAAGTCTTGCATATCCTGTTTTGCTGCACCCCGATATCCACGGGTCTGGTGCACATTAGAAATGAATAAACAAACAATATCATTTACCATAATAAACAGACTTGAACCCAAATTACCGGACAGAAAATAATATGGCAAAATACCACTTTATTATCAATTCAAAAAGTAGGGCAATCTGGCGAACAAGGAAATGCAGTCCACTCACTTACACTGATAGTTCGGTTACGTAAAGTCTTTATAGCTCAAAATACTTCAGCTTTGACGTCATCCTATGTGGCAAATAATGAAAACCTAGCAGGTTTAGGGATCGGTTAGTGAAACGTCTACTTACATAGTCTATAAGTGTTAATCCATTTCATTGGCTACTCCTCTTCTGGTAATCAAACCTCGAACTTCTATCTAACTAGGCATAATTTCCTTGTACCCTTCAGTAGCTTCTCCCTGAGGCATCCTTGATCGCTGGCCAGCCGCTATTCTTTGTTCATGCATGAATTTGCATTTCCAGCCTGAATCAGCTCTGGTCACTTTCCTTTACTATCACTAAGAGCCGGCGTCCATCTTTTCAATATGGCCGCTTCACTGTTATGTTTTTCTACCGCAGCAAGCTTCTATAGGACTCTTCTACCATGTGTTTCTGCACATATACATTCACTACTTATTTGGTTACTTATCTTCTTTATATATATGGTTTCTTCTTACTTTTATGCATGTCTACTCTGGTTTCTTCAATTACAACTTCATTCTGAAGTATTCTTTTATTGTTTAAGTGCCTTATTGCATCTTCTCCTAATGACATTACTTTGCACCCGACAGGTTCTCTCAACAGCTCGTCGATATTCAGAGGTGATAGCAAATCTTCTGCTACCGCCTCAGTGTGAGGATACATTTGACACGGTTGTCTGAGTGCATAATGTCTCTCATACACTCAATGCAGTATTAGAATGATACCTGGTGTCATGCACAGTGTCTGTTATTCATCCAGTATGACAGAGGTGAGGGGGTGGAGTCTATCAGTAATGTACACACCTTCTCCTGTACAAACACATAACATGCTATATCATAGCTGGTTGGACTGTGTCCTATGGACCACAAATACCACTGGCTCTCAGCACTAACTTGTTACACTGTTAGTTAGGCTACATAAAGCACCAACCATGGACGGGCCCATCACATTTTGTAAAGTCTAGGCCTTAGAATAATCTCACTGCACACCTCCATGCCTTTAAAAGTCTCTGATCGCATTATTGCTCGCAAGGGTTTGTCGCCCCCCAATTAATAACTTTGTCTGGCTACAGTAAATCTTCGAGGCTATCATTAGAGCGAGGGTCTGAGATAAAAACAACTCTTCCCTCCTTTTCTTTCCTTCCATAGCCAGAGTATGCAACCTCTGGCCTGCCATCAGTCGCTGTGTAGGATCCTGGGAGGCGTAATCCAAAATATCTGGAGAGCAGCGGGTTGCAGAGCCCTCTTCTGTAGGGTCTTAGTCTTTATTAGTTCATAGTTGCAGCTATTTTGTGAGACCCACTGATAGGTTGTAAATAAAGGCATTGGAAATCAAAGATCTTTATACTACAGTACCTTGTGGCTTCCTACGCCCCACCCCACAGTGAACTCTATCCACACGCACCCTCTGTTTATGCACATTCCTGGATCACAATCCTGGAGCTTACGCCACGCTTTCCGATTCTGCCTACAGCAACTGAGTTATTGCTGTAATTTACGAAGATCACAACCATTGCTCTTCCCCAATTCAAGTATTGCATTTTTGGAATTGTGACGTTCATCATCATTATAGAACTACTGAGACCCGGTACATAACTTTCTCCATCTTCATTCTGGGTCCTTAACTGCTGGTGTGTCAATGGACTTGTGCCATTAATATAAAGAATTACATTTTGTTAGGACAAACGTTCATAAAGTAGGAGTTAGTTACTTGGGGCTGTATGAGGGGAGGTCTAGTGAAACACTCCGATGGGTATCCTTTATTTCACATAAGTACTCTCTATAGCTAATTTCTGAAGGAGAACTATAGTAAGGGACCCTATCAAACTATAGGAATGTGCAGAAGGGGTGTTGGGTATACTAGTTTCTTATATATAAACTTTTACTTCTGGGATGCACGTACAACCTCAAGATAATAAATACTATTCTTTTTCAGAGAAAAGTATCCCTTGGGCCCCTCGATGCCCACTGCTCTATGCAGAAGCTGCCTTTCCTGCAAAGACAAGCATTTAGATCCTTTGCATTGCACTAATATGGTTTCTCATAATTTAGAAAGTAAAAATGCATGATGTTACATTAAGGCCAATGGTATGAAGGAGCCTTGAGCCCCTAAGCACTTTACTTTGGTGGTCTCTATTGAGGAAATGCGTTCTTTGGTAAAACACTGTAGTGTATAAAGCCATTAGCAGGCGACAGAAATTAAACGTTGGGCTTAACACACTCGTCTAAGAGGGCTAATTATTTTCGACATGAAAGGCGTGATATATTGTATTTTGCATATTAATGAGCATGCAGCAGCAACCTTTGGATAACATACTAAATCGCCTGAAATGTGTAATACTCACTTGGCATTCACCCAGTATTATTTCAAACATTTAACTAGACTCAAGTGGGGAGATTGGCTGCTGAATACATCAAATGATGACCCAGAAGTCAAGCTCTGGTGTAGAGTCGGCAGGAGCAGATTGTACCTCTTAATCAGAAGCCATAAGCCCAGTTCTATGCACACAGCTAAAGTTTCCTATGCTACCTAAATTACGGTTTGTAATGGAACCTGATCAGAGATTCCTCAATACCAAGATGCTCGACAGGGTCATCTGTGGTTTTGTCATACCATTACGACCTTTAGTTTGACTCTGGTTGGTCGTGCAACCAAGAGAGTTCGAGAGGAGGAACCCCACCCAATAAAAGAAAAAATGTGTGCGAACAACATGAGTCGAACAAAAGGTGGTCGATGTAAATGTGGTTGCAGAAGCCACAATTAACCATTTGACAGTAGTAGAGAGGAATGACTACTCTGTGTGAATGCCTGCTCCCTCTCCCCCCTAGCTGTAATGGCCCTAGAATCTGAAGATGTCCAATTTAACCAGGGGACCATGACAAGGCAGCTGGCACTGTACTTGATGACAGCCATGTACGAGAACATTAACATATTTAAGAAGAAGATGCTTTGTTTTCCATAGTTTATGTTTATTTATTTTAATGCGTACATGCCTGTGGGCCTCAGAGCACACATCAAGACAGACAAAACATACAACTAAAAGCCAGAGTCAAAGAGAAGGGAGAGGAGACAACAATATAAAGAAAATTAAGCCTGGCTTACAGTTAAACAAGTAGGTTTTAACTGCACGTTTAAATACGGACAAGGAACTGAATGTTCTCATAGCCAAAAGGAAGGCATTCCATTCGCTGGGGGCGTGTACAGAAATACTAGCACCTCCAAATATAGCTAGCCTGAACGGTGGTTGTTGGAATTTATGTTTGTCGGTGGAGCGGAGCTGCCTGGAGCGGTGATCAACGACTAATCACTCAGAGATATGCAGGAGCAATGGAGGTCCAGCATTTGTAGGACAGGGACAACAGTGTATGAATGATCCTTAGCCTAACAGGCAGCCAGTGCAGAGTCCTACGAGAGTCTGAGATATGATCTTGTTTAGGAAACTCTCTCACACCGCTATTCTGGGGGTTTTGTAGAGACCGAAGATTCCCCTGTGTTGCTCCAATTAAAACACTGTTACAATAGTCGAGTCCACTAAGGCCGACGCAAGGACAGGTCTATTAGTGACTGAGATAAAAGGATTAATTTGATTAAGAAGTCTGACCACGAAACCTAAAGATGATCTAGTATGTGATACGTGAACTGCATACTCAATTCAGCGTCCAAATGGACACCCAGAGTTTTAACTCAATCCATGACCATAATCTGGTTGTTTGCGATGTCAAAGCTCTTATACATGATGTCCAAATGTTTAAACCCATGCCAGTGGCCACCATGAGGAGCTCTGTCTTGTTGTGGTTGAGTGCCAAGGAATTTGCGACCATCCAGAACTCGATTGCAGCATACACCTGGTTAATGGTTACAAAGTCCTGTGCATAGTTGCCTGACAATTTGATGACCGCCTGGGTGTCATCTGCATAGTTGGTGTGCCGGACACCCAGGCGGTCAAGCAAATCCAGCAATGTTCATATGTAGACGTTGAAGAGAGAGGCCAATATACACAACCCGTACCGATGATGCTAGGATGAGATTGTGCTTCCTCAAAAGGTACTCTAGAGACCAGAGGACCAAGAAAGGAGGCGATCCAATTAGAGGCAAGGTAGGAGCAGCCTACTAGGCCCCTCAACCGGTCGACAAGAATGACATGGTGGACCAGGTCGAAGGTAGCGGACAGATCAAGTGGAATCAACAGTGCTGGATGTCCTTTCTCTACTATGTCCGTCATGGTGGTTTTAAGAACCAATAGGGCCGTTTCTGTTCCATGCCGTGCTCTGAATCCGAACTCGTGGTTGCCTAAGATGATGATGTTCTCCAGGAAATCCTGGAATTGAAGATCGGCCACTTTTTCCAGGATCTTGAGCAGGAACGGGACTTTAGTTATTGGCCGACAGTTTTTGGATAGAAGGGGGTCAAACGAACTCTTCTCCAGCAGGGGAGTAACCCAAACCTCAAGAGAGGCAGGAACCACACCCTCGCTGAAGGACAGATTCACCATTCTGGTGATCCATGGTAACAGCAAGTCAAGAGATTCTTGCAGAAAATGTGCTGGGCAAATGTCCCCCCCCCCCCTTACATGAAGGTTTTAGGTTAGCAACTACTTTTAGGATCTCTGCTTCACAACATTGTCTGAAGTTGAAATCAGGTGTCAAAGATTCAGAGTCGGAAGCAGTGGAGCCAGTTTGTCTTCCATCAGGGTATTTGTGCCAGGTAGCTGTGTGCAAGTAGCCTCATGGTGGCCCTGAGTTGTTTTAGAAAATTCCTCCTGGATTGTTTGGCACCAGGCAGTCTCTCTTTGATATTAGTGATATCAACACTTTTGCCTTCAACTTCCTTCAAGATTTTGAACAGTTCCCCAAACAGGATTTAGCGATGTTAATTCTACTGTTTGATTTGGCCTCAATGACAGATTTTTTATAATTGGTTAGGGTCAAGGGTGATGGGTTTCCATGCCATTGTCTTTCCAGAGCCCCTTTCAGTCTAAACGGAAGAATATCATCTTTAAGCCAAGTGTTTTTTAGAGGTTCTGATTTAATTAGTTTGTCTTTTTCTCTTTTTCTGGGGCTAGTACCTCTATAACAGAGGAGATGTTAGAGGACAATGAGAGACTAGGGATGTGACATTTTCAAATGAATCTGGAGAAAGCAATGTGGGTTCCAGTAGTGAAGAGAATGCAGATTTAGATACATTGTGAGAATTGCGACACTTTTTCCAGTGCTTCAGGGAGACAAGCCATGAAATTAGCCATAAAATGGTTGGCCCTTGTGCAGCTGGTAGAAGTGGTGTTCAGAATGTTTAACCGATGAGTAAGGACCCAGTCCAAAGTGTGACCATCCCTATGTGTTGGTTCTGTGATCCATTGGGTATAACCCATGGTGTCCAAGGCTGTCAAAAACAAATTAGCTGGCTTATCTTAATTATCTTCAGCCCAATAGTTAAAGTCCCCGATGATGACAACGGGAGACTTAGGTTTCGTAATACTGTTAAGAAGAGCCAAGAATTGCTCTTCAAATAACGGCATATCCTTGGGTGGTCTGTAGATGGTAAGAATACTGATATAGACATGTTGGAATTTATTTTTACCTTAATAAGTAGGCTTTCACATCCTGCTAATCCTGGATGTTCCACTGTATGACAGTCCCATTGTTTTCTAATGAGGATTGCTACTGCTCCACCCCCCTCTGGTCAATACAATCCGTCCTCAGGATTTTATAATCTTGGGGGAAAGCCTGTCACTCAACCATGTTTCAGTAATGCCCAACATATCATGCCCAACATATCACGATTGGAGGTAGTGAGATAATCTGCTACCTCTGCTCCATGCTGTACTAAGGAGCATGTATTGAGGAGTGCCATGTTTACAAATGAGGGATATCCTCTTTGTCAGATCATTGTACTCCAGTAATTTTTTCTGTGGTGTCGTTTACAATGTTGGTGCATGATGACATTTCTATAGTAAGGCTCTTATCAGATGGCAGTATTAGCACCTCCGGGATATTAGAAGTGGGCGCTTCTAGACTGTCAGTACTAGATGGAATGTTGGGAACAAGCAATGTTTCAAGACCGAGTGGTAGAGTAGCGTTCCAAAATACCTTTGTGAGTACAGCGATAGTGTTTGCTGTTGCATGCCTTATTAAACAAGTCCCTGAGATGGGCCATCTTGGAAGCAAGGGTGATTATAGGGCTTACCTGGAGAACCAGGATGGGAACATCGAGCTATGTGGACAAGAACACATTGACCACTCTCCCCGGACACGAACCGGCACTAACTGGCCTCTCCAAACGTGCCGGTGCTAATGCGCTGCCTATGTGTATAAGAGAGCCAGTGGTGCTGGGTAATGTAGTTAATAGAAGAACAAGTTACTTCTTACCTGGTAGCGTTCTTTCGATTGGATGTTCCTCCAACGTATTCCTCATCTTAGATGTATTCCATCCAGCTTTGCTGCTCTTCGAAAATTTCTTTGGCAGAGAGCGCCGTGCGTCGATGTCGTCGAGTCGATGTCCCTCGAAGGCCTCCGTCGAGGGTGACATCATCGGGTGTATAAGTAGCACGCGTGGCGCCCGTTGGCCTCAGTTCTGTTTTTCCCCTCTTTTGTATCTGTGATCTTGTACTGTTTTTTGTAGATTTTGCCGGCAGACAGGTATCAGCCTTGCGAGATTTGAGATGGCAATAACCCGGAAAAAATCTACAGAGGGGTAGGTTGGGAGGGCGATGAGGAATAAGTTGAAGGAACATCCAATCGAAAGAACGTTACCAGGTAAGAAGTAACCTGTTCTTCGAGTGGATTGTGTCCTCCAACGTATTCCTCATCTTAGATAGGCTCCCAAAGCAGTATTTTGCATAGTTCCTCTGGAGGAGGGGTCAGATTTTTTTTTTTTTTTAAACTGCCCTTAGATGGCAGAGTAAAGCACTGCTTTTCCAAAAGTTAGCTCCCTCGACTGGGAAGCATCCAGGTTATAGAATTTTGAGAAGGTGTGAAGCGAAGACCAAGTTGCTGCTTCGCAAATGGACCTTATAGGGACACCTCTTTGAAGGGCTGTGGAAGAGGCGATGCCTCTGGTGGAATGAGCTCTTAACCCTTCAGGTGGGTCTTTTTGTGCTAGTCGGTAGCATTCTGAAATGCAAAGCACGATCCAGCGCAAAATTGTTTATTTTGTTACTAATTGACCCAGCTTTCTTCCAGTGTAGCCTATAAACAACTGGTTGTCTACTCTAAGTCTAGAAAGCCTAGAGATGTAAAGCTTAAAGCTCTTTTTGGGTCCAGTCTGTGTAGTCTTTCTTCCTCCTTAGAAGGATGAGGTGGAGGATAGAATGAGGGTAAAACAATTTTCTGATTTAAATGAAAATCAGATATTACCTTTGGTAAAAATGATGGTTTAACCCTCAACACAACCCTGTCCTTATGGAACACAGTATAGGGTGGCCCAGAAGATAGTGTCTGCAATTCGCTCAATCTTCTTGCTGATGTTAGAGTAACAAAAAATGCTGTTTTCCATGTTAATAATCTTAATGGACACGTGTGCATAGGCTCAAAAGGGGCACACATTAAGAATTTTAATACCAAATTTAGATCCCAAATCGGTACTTGAAATGGGTGAGGAGGAAACACATTAGTGAGTCCTTTTATGAATTGTGTTATCAAAGGAATTTTGAAGTATGAGCATTCTTCCGATGAGCGCTTGAAGATGGAAAGCGCAGCAAGATAACCTTTTATTGTTCCGATATTCAGATCTCTGTGCGCTAGGGTCAGAAGGAAAGATAGTACTTCCGGAATAGAACACAGAAAAGGATCGACATTCTTTTCCCTGCACCAGTTGAAAAACCTTTTCCAACAGCAACGGTACAGAGACTTTGTTGCTGGCCTTCTTGCCGAAAGCAACACCTCCATAACATCCTCTGGAGGGTTCCAATCCCTGTATCTCAGCCTTTCAGATACCAAGCATGAAGGTTGAGTGTTCTGACCTCTGGGTGGAGAACCTGACCTTCCATTTGAGAGAGAAGGTTCTCTCTCTCTCTGAGGAAGATGTACTGGAGGACAGATGGACATGTCTAGAAGGTCCGGATACCACATTCTCCTGGCCCAATCCGGGGCAATTAGGATCACGCGGTTCCCGAAGCGTCTCAGCCTCCTGATGACTTGAGGAATGACGGGAATCGGAGGGAACGCGTACAATAGTGGGAAATTCCACTCCACCACGAACACGTCCCCCAGGGCTTCTCTCGGGGGAAATTCCCTTGAGCAATACCTTTCGCATTTTCGGTTGATTCCGGTTGCAAACAGGTCTACTTGAGGGGTTCCCCAAAGGGCGAAGATCTCTTGAATGACTTCCTGAGCCAGTTCCCATTCGTGGGACACCGTGCTCTGCCTGCTCAGAGCATCTGCCGTCATATTCTCTTCCCCGGCTAGATGAATTGCTGTTAAAGAGATTCCCTCCTGAATCGCCCAATACCAGCACTACATTGCCTCTCTGCTCAGGGGTAGTGACCCCACGCCTCCTCTTTTGTTTAGGTAGTGTATGGCAACTGTGTTGTCCGTCATTATCAGGACATTCTTTCACCTGACGGATGGCAGGAAGGCCTTCAGCGCTAGTCTGATTGCCCTCAGCTCTAAAAGGTTGATATGTTGTTTGGACTCCGATGGAGACCAACGACCGCTGATTGTCAAATCGTTGGCATGAGCTCCCCACCCCAGGAGTGAGGCGTCTGTCACTACTGTGATATCCGGCCATGGTTGCCAAAAGGGCTCTCCTTTTAGAATGTTCTCTGTACAGGTCCACCATAAAAGGTCTTGTCTGACCTTGTTCGGAATCTGAAGAAGAACTGTCATTTGACCCGAGAACTGGGATCACCGAGTCTTTAGGGCCCATTGAAGGGATCTCATCCTCAAGCGTGCCTCTGGCACCAGAAAAATGCAGGATGCCATGAGGCCGAGCAACCTTAAAAAGTCGTAAACCTGGAGATTTTGGGCATTTTGGAATTTGGAAACCATCTGAAGAATGTCTTGAGCCCTCGACTTGGGAGGCGAGCTCTTTTCCCAAGGACGTGTCTAATACAGCTCCTATGTACTGAAGCTGTTGGGAAGCTGTCATCTGTGACTTCTTGAAATTGAGGTAGAAGCCCAGTTTGTGGAGGAAGTGGCAGGTGACTTTCAGATGACCCAGTGCTTGCTCGGCAGAGCGCGCTCTGATCAACCAATCGTCTAGGTAGGGGTAGACATGAATCCCCCCTCTCCTGAGGTGCGCTGCCACCACTACCATTAACTTGGTGAAGACCCTCGGGGCGGAGGTCAACCCGAATGGCTTGACTCGAAACTGATAGTGTGAGTCGCCAACTACGAACCTCAGGTATTTTCTGTGTTTGAGATGAATCGGCACATGAAAATAAGCATCCTGGAGGTCCAATGACACCAACCAGTCCTGGAGTTGAAGGGCCTGAAGGATCTGAGAAAGGGTAGCAATCTTGAACTTGTCCTTCCTGAGGAACTTGTTCAAGTTTCTTAAGTCCAAGATGGGTCTCTTTCCTCCGTCCTTTTTGGGGATCAAAAAATACGGGGAGTACCAACCCTTATTCCTCTCCGCTGCAGGTACTGGTTCTATAGCACCTTTCTCCAGCAGGGTTAGAACTTCCTGCTGTAGGAGCGGGTTTCAAAGTTTCAACGGGTGTCTCCCTGGTGGGTTGCTTTGAGGTTGCTTTAGAAAAGGAAGGCAATAGCCTTGGGCTATTATATCTAGAGCCCAAACATCTGAAGTAATGGCTCGCCATTCTTGCAGATGCTGCGACAGCCTGCCTCCCACGGGTGTTTTGTGGTGCAAGTCCTCAAAGTGGTTTTGTGGAGGATGTTGCAGCTGCTGATGGCAAAGAGGCTTCAGTTGGAGCTGGCTTAGCACGTTTTCCTCATCCACCACGAGTGGCCTTTCTTTGGCCCCTTTGACTGGCCATTCCTCTCGTCTTCCCGTATGAGGTTTAACGACGATAGGATCGTCCCCTCCATGATTGCCCTTGCGCACGAAAAGGCTGAGGTTGCCTAATAGCAGCTCCTAAAGATTTGGCCGCTGCTTTTGAGGTCTGCAACCTCTCAAGGCTCTCGTCAGCCTTGTTGCCAAAAAGGTGAGACCCGTCAAAAGGCATGTTCAGGAGACGGTTCTGTACGTCCGATGTAAAACCCGGCTTCCGTAACCACGCAAACCTGCACATTACCGTGCTAGTGCCCATGGACTTGCTTACACTATCCGCAGTGTCCAATCCAGATTGAAGGGATTCCTGCATGGCCTCCTTTCCATCTCTAACGAAGGCTAGGAAACCTTCCCCTTCTGGTATGTGCTCCGCCGCCATTGCGATGCACTCCCACAGAGTGTACGAAAATGTTGCCAAGGCACATGTGGAGTTGGCAGATTTTAATGCCATGCACCCCGGTGAAAATACCTTCCGTGCCCAACCATCCACACGCTTATCGTCCCTGTCTGGAGGGATAGACGGGTACGCAAGTTTGTTGGAAGCTGTGGCTGCCTGTATGACCAAACTCTCAGGAGTTGGATGTTTTGACAGATAGCCGGGGTCGCTACTGGCTGGGCGGTATTTTGATGTTCGGGATTTATTCACCGGAGGAATAGAATCCGGAGTTTCCCAATTCTTTGCCACCCTGTTTTGTAAGGCTACATGAAAAGGTAAAACTGGGTCTTCAATGGGACCATGATCCAATATGTCTGTCAAATCGTCCTGGACGAATTGGGCTGTTGGTTTAGCCCATCCCAAGTAGTCAACCACCTTGGTCATTAATTGACGATAAGATGGACTGGCATGCTCTCCTTGATCTGGTCTACCAAAATCATTCTCAGGAGAGGTATCAATGCCACTTGCATTGTGAAAAAAGACTCCACCAAATCCCTCATTCTGCTTTCCTCTGAGATCAAGCATTGTGGGACATTTGGGGTGCCATACTCCAATCCAAAAGGTACATTTTCCTTCTCGGATCTCTCCTGTTCCTCAAAAATTGAGGTCAAGGATTTGAAAAACTCCTTTCTAGGGAGAGGCTAGAAAACCTTCTCTGGGAGAAGAGGAGGAAGAGGTGTAGTACCAGGCTCTGAAGTAATTGCATGTTTTTTTTTACTTTTTCCTTCTCTTTTTCTGGCTGCCCTGGCTTGATTGGAGCCTTTGGCGCCGAGGGTTTCGGCGTCGACGTCGATAAAGGTCTCAGACGGCGTCGGTGACCTTGAGTGGTCGACTCGACTCAAGCATTTTTCGCTCGGCGTCCTGGAAGGTTCCCTTTCCTTCCTTTTACGATCACCCGGGCTCGAGGGCGCACAAGTGTCAGAGCGATGACGCTCCCGGCCGGCTTCCGAAGAAGGCGCGGACTGAGGCTTCGCTTTCTCAAACACCTCCATAAATGCTTCCCACTCTTCAGGAGACGAATGTTTTGTGGGGCATTTCATTTTCGGAGACTCGTCTGACGACGAGGTGGAGGGAGATCTATGGCATCGTTTCTTCGACTTTTTCGACGAAGACGACGAGCGATGAGAATCGCTTCGAGATCTGGATCTATGCCTTTCGCGTCGAGGAGATTTTTCCCCATGGGGTCTCGACTCGACGCTAGAGGCTTTCCAATCCTTCCGACCTACCTGTAGCTTTCCTCTCCTTTCTCGCAAGGCCTTTCCTGTCATCGCCTGACACTTCGAACGGGCCTCCATGTCGTGGCCTTCCCCGAGACACCACAAACACACACGGTGCGGGTCCGTGATCAACATTTTTGAGCCGCACGACTTGCATTTCTTAAAACCCGATCTCGGGGTTGTGATCGGCGTTGATGACGAGGACATAATTACTTCTCATAATATTATATTTCCTGACAGAACTCGAGGCGCGCCGAATGTCCGAAGCAATGTACTGCGGAAAGACGGAACTGAGGCCAACGGGCGCCGCACGTGCTACTTATACACCCGATGACGTCACCCTCGACGGAGGCCTTCGAGTGACCATCGACTCGATGACTTCGACGCACGGCGCCCTCTACCGAAAAAATTTCCGAAGAGCAGCAAAGCTGGATGGAATACATCTAAGATGAGGAATACGTTGGAGGACACAATCCACTCGAACTACAATTCTCATAAGCGCCTATCAATAATGCTCCAGTTCACGTGGTGCCTAAACATTACACTAAAAACACATAGGTTCCAATCGCACATGGTTATATTGCTATGCACTCCTGTAAAGAACAAATTGCGTTTCAGGTTACCAGCAGTTTACACAAAGCGGTTTCAATCTCTGCTGCCCTCATTTCTTCAGTATGAACTATTCAAGCAAGCAGGGGTTTTGTGACTGGGGTATTTGGAAGGATCAACAATTCCAAGATTCACTGCAGAGATTGATCACCAATGGGAGTGCGAGAACAGGTTCCAGAGAAGAGGCACCTGCTTTTATAAGAAAGGTTTAACTTGGAAACACTTCAATAAAGTGTGCCTCTGTGTACCAGTCGGTCTTACCTGAGCCTCCATTACAAAGTATACTGGTGATGCAGAACTACCTCAAGCAAGAACATGCTCACCCATTGATTCAGCCGCGAGATATTTGGCAGACAAAACCTACATGTACCACAGGATCTTCTCTCTAACATAGTCTGGGGGTACCAAGGTTCAATCTGAAAACCGCTGGAGGAGCTAGCTTCCCAGTTCAAGCTGCCAAACGTTGGAATTCCATCCCCATCCCTCTCAGACAGGAACCTTCCTTCCTCTCCTTCAAAGCCTGCATAAAAAACTGGCTCTCCACTCACCACTAAGTTACTGCTGTCTCGTTGTTGCTCAGGGAATATGTATGATATCGACTCAATGTATGTAACCATTTCTCCGTTTTCCTTGGCTTCCTCGGACCCATATGTAACTAGGGTCCTACGTATTTATTGTCTTCTCGCCTGATTGTATCTTTCTGCCTGTTCATGTATGTAACACTAAGTTTCTCAAGCGCCCAGCTACCTCAGGGGTTTGGTGCGCGAAATAAATATGGAACAAATACAAATAAAGACATAGTGAATTAATAGAAAAATCACAGTTCCGGCCAATACAAGAAGCAATCTGATGAGAACCACATACATGACATTTTATTAACATAAGCAATGTACAACGGTTAATTATGGAAACACAGATAGCATTACCGTCCCCACTAAATTCATCTGCAGATCCAGGTTGCATGCAGGGGAAGAGCAGAAAGAGGAGAAAGAGAAAAAGCATTATGATCAGCAGTGCATCATTAATGAGTGAAAAGTGTAATCTTCTGCGATAATTTAAGAATTAAAAGAAAAGCAGAGTTTCAATCAAAGAACAGAGGAACATCAATGCCAATTTTATGAACATGCAAGCATTCTTCAGCTTCATTGGTGAGAATAAACAGTCCACACAGCACTGGCCCGTTGTTATTAGTAGCCTTTTGAGCAATTTGCAGAAAGGTGCACATGCACCTGGCATGCAGCAATACATGGGGGTAATCAATCATGTTCACAGCTTGCACACATCATACCAAGGCCTCAACAGGACATGTTTAGCGCGTGGCGGCTGGAAACAGTCAGTAGATGATCAGCATTGCAAGACAATGTTCAACCCTCATGAGGAAGGACATGGATATGTGGTGAATGGCAACCACTGGCACAATCTTGCTGAACACCTAGACAAGCTGGGGGTACCAACATGATGGTGCCGAGTACCACCTGCAGCGGCTGGTGTCTAAGCCAATCAAACATTATGCTTTGCAGTTATAGTTTTTCATATGCAATAAAGGCATTTTCCACATGGATAATTTGATAGATGCAAGCATAACATGGACAAGTATAAAGGAACTAGTTACTTACGAGTTAACTGAGCTATTTGAACCGGTAGACTCATTTCCAAACTAGTTTTGAAATGCTCAATTTTCGAGAAGTGTGGGAAGCTTGAATCCATTTACTTGAAAAGAATCCAATCTTCCTGGGTGAGTGCATGCATATAGTAAGACACCCCCTACAATTATTACATATTGGTTCATGTTGGACATGTACTTCAGCCATGTTGTAAACATGTACCAAGTCATGTCTGCATGTCTAAAAAAGACTGCAAGTGTGAATAAATAGAAAGGCATTATTTGAACAGTTCAGCTCAAAAGGTGGGATTGCACCTGTCATTTGAAGGAGACAGGAGATGCAAGGGTAGGCAACTTACAGCTCTACAGAGAAGCACAGGGGCTAGGGCAGATGAGTTGGAAGCTGTAACCCCTAGACATACTGTATTGAAGGTCACAGAAACGTGTGCAGGCAATATATAAATGCAATTCTGTTAAAAAAGAAATCAACATTAGAAACTAATTTCGAATACACTTTCAAGTTCATGTTCCAAAAGTGTTAGTGGGAAAAGGTGGGGGCGAGGGGGTGGATAGGACAGTGAAAACATCTTGGATTGTCCAGGAATATGTTGAACTAGAATAGGAGCATTAAATGATCTACCATCTTGCATGGCAATAGGTCCTACGTACAACATTCCTCATGCAGCGTGTAAATGCATATTATGCCATTTAAGTTTGGAGACCATGTGCAAGCTTTTATTATAATGCAAATGGTTACACGGATTACATAAATGCAAGGTGTGATCAGGGTTACTTGTTCAACAGCCTGCCGTTAGACGTTGACAAACACTGGGGACTTTTACTCCTTATTTTATTGTTTGTAAACTATGGGATCAAATTATTAACGTGACAGGTAGTTTCCTATTTGGTAATTTGTTAATAGTGTATTATAATCATGTATTTGCTAATTGACAATTTTTTCAGCGGTTACCTTTGCCTTTATATAAGCAAAAAATACCCGTACTCTGCACAAGTTCTGTAGATAGATAGGATAACACATTCATCAATTCCTGAAAATCAATGATCCTGTAGGTCGCTGTGCCAAGGTGCTTATCACTTGATGTGCTTTGCACTCTGAAGTAAAGTGCACTGAAAATGGGCGCGTGTGGCAGGCTCACGTACCCCAAAGCAAATGTGGAGAGGAGACGAGATTTGGGGTGTTGCAGCATACTGGGATTTTCTGTGCAATCTCCCCACCTGTTGCCTCAACCTGGCATGGTGCAGTGCGTTCCGGTGCAAATATCTCGGAAATGGTACGGCCTAGGGCCTTGCAACATGAATTCAGTTCTTTGTGTCGAGATGCTTAAAATGAGCTCTGTCCGGTCCTTCTACGACCACATTATTGATGTTTTGCCAATTTCAGGCAACCATCTCATGTGTGAAGGGGTTGAAATCTGGGGTAAGGGGAGTCCAAATGTCATGTAGCCAGTAATGTCTGGAGGGTTCCAACAGGTAACTATGCCAAATGTGATGCAGATTAGTGGAACGATGTGGAATTTTACAAGAAACAAACAAACAGATTTTCTGCTTTAATATATATGGGATACATTACTCACCGTAATCGTATTTCTGATGCTTGTATCTGCTTAGATTCACATGCTGTGCATAGGCCGACATCTAGTGGAAGCTGCGGAGTATTACAGTTTGTTTTTCGAAGTCGAAAAATGGGCGTCGACACAGGGCGTGCCAGTAATACTATCCCTAGTGTGACGTCCCCTGTACCCATGATCCCTCACGCGTCTAGGATCCCCAGATTGTGTTTTTCCTGACATGAGGTAGCATGAGGAGTAGCGTGAGTACAGATAGTCCAAGCAGATAGACAGGAAGGTAAGACTACAAGCAACCATGCGCCTTCTCTCGGAGGGGAGGAAGGGTGGGTCGCATGTGAATCTAAGCAGATACAAGCATCAGAAATACGATTACGGTGAGTAATGTATCCCTTCTGAGGCTTGTGGAATCTGCTTAGATCACATGCTGTGCATAGATTAGCGAGCAGTACCAGAAGAAGGAGGTGGGATGTGAGAAGGGTCATGAGCAAACAGGTGTCTTAGAACCGCTTGTCCCACTTGTGTATCTGCCTTGGAATGAGTGTCAATGCAGTAATGCTGAGTAAAAGTGTGAATAGAGCTCCAAGTAGCTGCTTTGCAAATGGTGTCAAGGGGAACATTTGCAATGAAAGCCAGAGTGGCCCCAATGCCTCTGGTAGAGTGGGCCCTTGGCGTAAAAGGCAGAGTTTTTTCAGAAAGAGAGTAACACAGCTGTATACAGTTGATAATCCACTTTGAGATAGCGCCCTTAGAGACGCGATCCCCCTCTCTGCCTGTAGCTACGGAGACAAACAGTTGATCTGTTTTCCTTAGCGGTCTGGTTTTATTTACATAGTATAAGACCGCCCTACGCACATCTAGGGTGTGTAGTTTCACCTCAGCTGAGCTTTGTGGGTTTTGGAAGAAAGCCGGAAGCTCGATGGACTGGTTTACATGGAACTTGGATATGAATTTTGGTGAGAATCTAGGGTGTGTGCGTAAAACCAGTTTGTCCTTGTGGATAGCAAAGAAAGGATCTTGCACTGACAGAGCCTGAATTTCACTGACCCTTCTTATGGAGGTAATGGCTACTAAGAAGGCCGTTTTATAAGTCAGGTGTTTGAGACTACTTTTATGCATGGGTTCGAAGGGGGGCCCCATGAGCTTAGATAGCACCACATTGAGATCCCATCCTGGCGGTGGGTTCGAGATAGGAGGGTGAAGTCTCTTTACTCCTTCCATGAAGGCTTTAACCACTGGTACTTTCCACCACGAAACCTTGTTATGGGATGTGGTGTAGGCTGAGAGGGCTGCCAGGTGTACTTTCAGAGAGTTAAAAACCAACCCTGCATCCAGCAGGTGGAGCATGTATGTTACAACGTTGGAAGGAGTGCAATCAACCGGGTTGATTTGTTTACACTGGCACCAGATAACGAATCTTTTCCACTTGTCAAAGTAACAGTGCCTTGTATTTGGTTTCCTAGACTCTTTTAGAATGTCCATACACCTCTGTGGTAATTTGAGATGTCCAAACTCTATGACTTCAGGAGCCATGCTGCTAGGTTCATAGAGTTGGGTTGCTGGTGCACTGTTTGACCTTGGTGCTGGGACAGTAGGTTGTACCAGGCTGGAAGTTTGATGGGCTCGCACACCGCCATCCTGCGTAGGTGTGGGAACCACGGTTGTCTTGCCCACATGGGAGCAACTAGGACGAGCGTCATCGACTCCCTGTTCATCTTGTTCACCACTTTCCTGATGAGGAGTTGGTGGAAAAGCGTACGCAAACATCCCTGACCAGTTCATCCACAGGGCGTTCCCCTGGGAGTCTGGTTGGGGGAACTTGGATGCAAATCCTGGGCATTGTCTGTTTTCGCTTGTGGCGAATAAGTCTATAGTGGGGAAACCCCACTGAGAGAAGAGATCTTCTACGACCTCTCTGTGAAGAACCCATTTGTGTTCCTCTGGGAGGGAGTCTCTGCTCAGAGCATCCGCTAGGGAATTGAGCTCCCCTGGAACATGTTGTGCTGATAGGAAGATGTTCCGTCTGAGTGCCCATATCCAGATTTTCTGGGCAAGCTTGGACAGATTTGGCGAGCTAGTCCCTCCTTGCTTGTTCAGGTAGAACATGGCTGTAGTGCTGTCCGTCCGGATTTGCACTGACAGGTTTAGTAGGTGGGGCTCGAACGCCTGAAGCGCTCTGAATACTGCCAGAAGCTCTAGCAGGTTGATGTGGTTCTTGGCCACTGAGTGAGACCAGAGAACCTGAGCTGTGTGGTGGAGATGGTGACTCCCCACCCCGTCAGACATGCATCTGTAGTGACTACTGCCTGTACTTCGGGATCGTAAAAGGGTTTCCCCTGTGCGAGATTTTCTCTTGTCCACCAGTGAAGGCTTTGTACCAGTGTTGGCGAAACGACCTCTAGATCGTCCCACTGACCACTTGCCTGAGACCACTGTTTCGCCAACCATTCCTGCATGGGACGCATGCCCAGGCGCGCCTGGGAGACCAGGCAAATGCATGACGCCATTGCCTTGCGTACCGCTATTTGTTGACCGGACTGATAATGCGGAATTTGCAGTAGTATATTCCGAATTCTTTCTTCTGAAGGAAAGGTCAACCCCTCCTGGGTATCCAGGATTGCTCCTAGGAATTGTTTTGAGGTGCTTGGCGCCAGGCTTGACTTCTTCTTGTTGATTGAGAAGCCTAACTCGTGGAGGAGGTCGATAGTCCTTTGAATGTTTGTCCTGTAAATTCCTGGGGTTTCCCCCGTTATGAGCCAGTCGTCCAGATAAGGGTACACTGGGATTGCCTCCCTGCGTAGGTGTGCAGCCGCCACCGCCAGTACCTTGGTGAATACCCTTGGTGCTGAAGCTATCCCGAAGGGCAGTACCTTGAATTGGTAGTGCCGACTGTCCACCTTGAAGCGCAAGTACTTTCTGTGCGCTGGGAACATGGAAATATGAAAATAAGCATCTTTCATATCCAAGGTTGCCATGTAATCCCCCTTTTTTAGGAGGGGGATTACCTCTTGTAGCGTGGTCATATGAAATTTTTGGGGCTTGACATACTTGTTGGCAGGCCGTAAGTCCAATACTGGGCGCATTGTCTTTGTTGCCACCAGGAAGTAAGTTGAATAAATACCCTTGTTTACCTGGTGTCCCGGGACGAGTTCTATCGCGTCCTTTTGTAGAAGAATGGCGATCTCCTCGAGGAGAATCTTCTGATGTTCTAAGGAGTGTACTCTTTGTCGTGGAGGATGGTTCCGGGGACGCTGCAGTAGCTCTATACAATATCCCGTGGATACTGTTGACAGCACCCATCTGTCTGATGTGATCCCTTCCCAAGCCTGGGTGAAGTTTGAAATGCGTCCCCCTACTGGGGTTGCGTGAGAAGGGACCCTGAACTGAGCGTCACTGCTTTGGTGGAGGCATGCCGCCTCCCTTGCTGGGGCTGCCTCTGCCTTTACCACGACCTCTCCTATTACCTCTGCCGTAACCCTGGGTAGACTGTTGGTTGTTGTTCCACTGTGTACCCTGCCCCTGGGAATAGTTAGATCCTCTCTGGGAATTTTGGCCGCGGATCAGTAGAGCCTGAGGGTGTGGCCCCTTGTGGATCATACGAGAGCAAATGTTCTGGATTTTTATCATAAAAATCAGCCAAAGAAGACATTCTTGACATGACCCTATCTATGTCTTCACTGGACCATTTTTTGGAACTAAGAATGACTCTCTCAGAAAGTCTATGGGATTTATCTTGAGTAGCTTTGCTGGTTGTGGACCTATCAGCAGACCTGGGCTTGTCTGTCTGTTTAGGGGGGGTGGAGTGTTTCACAGGTGTGGAAGAATGTACAGGTAGTTTCTTCTGCTGTTTTCCCCCCTCCCCGTGCGTAGAAAAATGTTTTCCCTGTCCCTTAGTGGCTCCGGAGTTTTCGACGCCTGGCGTCGAGGATCGGGAGAGGTGTCCCTGTCCTTCGAGCGTGGGGCCTCGCTGGCTTTAACTGCGGGCTCCGACTCCTGGAGCGCGGCCTGGGGGTGGAAGTCGTCTTCGTCTTCCGACGATCGAACTTCTGTTAGCCTAGGGAGCGAGGCACTCTTGGCAAGAGTGGATGATTGCCTGGAGTCATGCGGCGATCTTGATCGAGAGCGCCCAGAGGACACCGAATCGGACCGTTCTGTCTGTGCCTCTTTCCGAGAACTTGACGTCGTTGAGTCTCGGTTGGACTTAGTGTGTTTAGTGTGTGTAGTATGTGAAGCGCTTGTGTCGCCGGGGGTCTTCCCCATAGCTGCCCTGCCGGACGACCTTCCGAGGTCGGGGACCTGCGCTCGGCTGTCTTTCCACGCTGTAATGCCCTCGCCATCCGAAAGTAAGGTGTCGCTGCCATCGCTGAAGGCGCCCTCCGCTGTCATGGCCGCCTGCCTGGCGTGGTGGGCCCAACGCTTCGTCGAACGGTCCTTAAGTGTCTTAGGTTTAAACCTACTACACGCTCTGCAGTTCGCTTCGGGGTGGTCCCTCGGCAAGCAGAGATTGCACGTGGCGTGCCTGTCGACCCAAGGGTATTTGCGATTGCACTTGGGGCAGAATTGAAAAGGGGTACCCTCCATAGGCACCTTGAGGCAGCGGGCTGTTAAGTGTAGGAAATGTATAAGGTGTACCTATATACCAAGAGTGCAGAGTATGTACCACCCCCCACTCTCCCTACTTGCAGGGCCGAGGCCAGCGGCCTACCAGACCCGGGCCGAGGCCAGCGGCCTTCCGAGGTCCAAATCCGTCGTGCAGCAGCCGACGGTCGATTTCTTCTCCAGCCGGCGTCGAGTGTCGAAGTTCGACGTTGGGGTGGGAAAGGATGTCAATAGAATATTATTTTAAATTCTATCAAAAGTATGGCTAAGGCCAGGGGACTCCGCAAAATGCTTCCGACCAGTATGGCGGAAAAAAACAATCTGAGGATCCTAGACGCGTGAGGGATCTTGGGTACAGTGGACGTCACACTAGGGATAGTATTACTGGCATGCCCTGTGTCGACGCCCATTTTCGAGTTTCGAAAAACAAACTGTAATACTCTGCAGCTTCCACTAGATGTCGGCCTATGCACAGCATGTGATCTAAGCAGATTCCACAAGCCTCAGAAATATATATATATATATATAGGCACCATTTGCAATGACCAGGTGAGTGCCCAGAGCTCCCGTGCCCAGCGCCACCCGCGTTTGCCATTTTCTAAAATATCCATGCTTTAACAGCAAGGCAAACGCCATTCCCATGTGCGATTCCCCTCTTCCATCCCCGCTTCCTAGATAAACAGAGCCCACCTCCCTCCATTCGGACCTGATGGGTGCAGCTCCCCTTATAATGGACACCCAGGGCAGCACTCTACCCGGCACTCCCTTCGGCTAAGGGCCCCAAGCCAAGGGCGGCTCCTACATTGGCGGCCCCAGAAGGTGTCTGCAGGTGTCCGCAGGGGAAGCCAGCAGTTAACAGACACCAACAAAAACTGTAAGTGTGGCATGGGTGGGGTGTAGAGCAATTACTCTACTCTAGAAAGCCCCTGCCACTCTACCTTACCTTCCGATAACATAGACTGCCATAGACTTACACCATGCATACTTAGAAAGATTTGTGACCACCAGCCTGAACCTATTCATGACGGGATTGTAAATGTTGCCTTGCATTACATACTAACATACTTGTCAATGTTAACAAGCACCACACTTAGATAGAATTGTGAACATTAGCCTGCGTTGCATCTGGATAGGATTGTGCATATTAACATGTGCCACACAGATAATATTGTGAATGTTAGCATGCCCACATTCAGATGGAACTGTGAATGTTAACATCTGCCACACTTGGATAGAATTGTGAACATTAGCCTGCCTCACATCTAGATAGGATTGTGAATATTGGCATGTGCCACACATAGATAATATTGTGAATGTTAGCAGGTGCCACACTTAGATGGAAGTATGAAGGCTAGGTAATACCACACTTAGATGGAACTGTAAATGTTAGCATATGCCACATATATATGGAATTATGAAGATTACCAAGTGCAACACTTAAAAGAAATTGGGAATGTTAGCATGTCCCGCACCTAGATGGAATTGTGAACATTAACCTGCGCCGCATCTAGACAGGATTGTGAAGGTTGGCAAGTGCCACAGTTGGAGAGAACTGTGAATGTTAGCATGTTAAATGTCATATAACCCACTAACCAATATAAGCTCAAACTCTCTGCATACATACCCTACTCAAATAACTCACACAATCATCTCTCGCACAACAAGCCGCAACACATAAGCCGCACCAACAGCACACGCAGACTGACATCAATCCAATACTCGCACCAAAGCTCATTACCCGGTGTATACCGAGTTGAAGCTGCCAACAGAACACCACTCCTCCCACTATCCTACTCCTTCACCTTACTAACCCATCCCACCTTCTCGTTTACAGATCTGCCAGAGCGCCTGGGGACCGTGGTACAAATACCTTTTAACATTAAAAAAAAAATATATATATATATATATATATATATATCCATATATCCATATATCCATATCCAAGCAACAGGAAGTTGCGAAACATGTTTTTTGCCGCCACCAGCTCCACTACGACCTTGGGGAGCTGCCTTGTTATTTTAACTGAATTTTTTGAATAAAGAAGCAATTTTAACTAGATGTGGATACTGGAACTTTCCTTACACAAGGATACCGATACTTTGTCTTGCCACTGCGTACTGGGAGCACATCTCACGTATGCCCGTGTGTTTACACCGGCGTCAACAGGAGATATATACATATATATAGTAATTGTGTGTAATGGTTATTGTTAAATCAAATAAAACTATTCATTAAAAAAGAAAAGAAAAGTAAATGAAAGGAAGCACAAAATTTGACCAAATATTTATGCATTAAAAAAGCAGAGGCATACGCAGATCTACTTAAGAACCAAATGACGAATTACTAAAGTAACATTGTGAATAGATTCCTTGAGGGTTTTAGGAGCTTTGCTCTAAAGTCTAATAGTAAACAAAACTTTCTCCCAACTTTTAAGTGGCAAGTCACATAGAATATCAATTAACATTAAGATATAATGCAGAAAACTGGAAAATGAGAAAACGATTAAAAATCCATTTCGAAAATGAAAAAAATGACTTGGGACTACATTTCTGGTTGGATAAGAGGGAGATGGCCAGGGAAAAGAACTGCAGATGAAAAGTGGACTTTCAAACTGCCATTTTATGGATGGGCACCGGGTTATTCAACCAGCCAATCCGTATACAAGACCCTTCACAGTGCAGAATTACAGGCAGTGTGAGAGGACCCAAAGGAAAAGCAAAAAGCCAAATATTACAAACGCTGTAATAAACATTGCAATCCTGGCGTGCTGTGGGAACATTTCAGAGTACAATTTGCTCGATGACATACAATCTGGAGCTTAAGTGGCTGATCAGTGGAGGTTCGTGGGTGCAGTCTTTAGAGGAAACGTCTTCTTGAAGTGGACCATTTTGAAGGATTTTCTGAACTTTAGGTGATTGGGAGAGTTTCAGAGTTCTGAGCCATAGTATGCCAGACTCTTTTCCGATGCAGTCCAAATTAATCGAGGTTGGGGGGGGGGGGGCAGGGAGTCCAGGAGTAATAGGCTTATTCGTTCAACTTGATCCAAGTTGCTCTGGAGGGTGGGGGTGGGTTATGTCTTTTTTTTTTTTAACCAAGTCAGACTTGGGACCATTGTTGCACACTGTTTTCCTTGCGATGCAGAGGTTCTTTAATTCAATCCGGTATTGGGTGGGAAGCCTTGTAGGTTCATGGGGGTTGTGGAATTGTGGACACACTTTTGGAGGTGAAAAAGCATACGTGCAGCTCCTATGTATCCTGTTTGCAAGCTGAAGATTTCCCTTTTGGGAAGGCCAGTGTATATACTATTGCAGAATACCTCTATAGTTGTATTTCGATAAAGGGCTAGAGCTGGTTCTCAGAAAACTAAGGATGCAATGGCAGCTGTTTGATACTGCAGGGATTTGATGCGTAAATATGTTGATCGAGAGGCCACCAAACACTGAGCGAAGAGGCCACCATGCGGTCTGATTTTGCCAACAGCAAGGGCAGGAGAGCCAAAGTCCAAGGGAGAGAGCCTATGATGAGGTGATTTTTCTTTGCAGGGTTGGGTACTAAGGGGTTCCCTGTTATCCAATGGTGAATAGCTGAATCACAGGAGGTCGTCTTCTGGGTGGACACTAAGTGGTTTCTTGAATCGCAATCCGATTAATTCACTTCAGAATACTACAGAAATGCGTCACTTTACAGCACTGAATAAACATAAATAGGAGTCTGGTCAGCATTCATTTATTATTTTTTGCATTAGGTAATGGTAACAATGCATGCTCTCACAATGTCACCCTTACCCTAAATGGGATATAAATGTGACCACACACTGCTCCATTATTAATCTGACACGCCTTGGGCCAGAAATATAAATGTACCTTTCTTTGGTAGAGTTAATATCCAATAGAAGACGAATTCCTCACCAATGTTCTGTTGCATCCTTAATTTAGGTTTTACAATACTTTGCAACCATAGTACCGGGATATCATGGCAGCATGCATCTCTTCTTTGGCCCCAGCTGAGTTTCTAAGATTTCACACGATCACTCATCTCTCAGGCACCTTTTAGTTTGTATCCCTCCATTTGCCTGTCTATTTCGTTGTACGTCAGGAACCAGCTCTGTCTTCTGCTTGCTTGCTCTGCACTGCACTGCGCTACGCTGCTAATAGCTTGCCTAGTTCACAACGCCACTGCGCTGTAGTGGTTTTAATGATCCTACCAACCTGTCTGTATCTTTGTGATAATGAAAGCAAAAGACCTGGTGGTTTCTACTGTATGCCACTTGCAATGTAAATGAGTAAGTAGTGGTTGTGCCGAGTGAGCGTGAAACACTCGGGCAAGGCAGGCACATGGCAGAGATGCCCAACGCGTTTCCAATTTAATGAGCAGCTCATAGGCAACGACTCTCTCTGCCTTTACCCATAATCAGATAACATGGCAGAGACTTTGCCTAGTAGGGGATGGAGCCGAGAAAATCTTGGTATCTTATTCAATTGAACCTTGCCATTATGTTTTAGATACGCCTATCCTTGCCAAGGGACGCAAAGCTAAGGCTGCTGGACCTTCTCTTCTAAAGTCGAGCAGGAGCATGCAGAGAGTGCACAGGTTGATACATCTGCCGAAGCTCTCAAATGATTGTTGATCTAGCTAACCACCATTTGACAGGAGTTTTGGTATGTCTGGCTGTATTGGGACGGGCAGTCTATTGAAATCCCATTAGCGATATTGGGACAAAAAAACAAATCCCTTTGAAAGCGGATCTCTCCGACTCCTTTCCCGAACCTCACAAATTATATGGGGCTGCATAGAAGCGCTGCCCTCAATGAGTTGTGTTCCCAAACCAGACCTGTTAAAATGATTGCAATTTTGTCCTCCTTGGCCACAATCTCTTAATGTAGGGTTCTACGAGTGCACTCTTCTGAGAAGTAGTACAGTGATCTGAGCAGTCTCTACCTGTGAAATGCCACCCCAGAAAATAGGTTTACACTTAGAGTCTCAGGGAGCGTTTCTTAAATAGAATTATGTTATCGTTACACATTTATGCAGCATGGTCCTAGCCAGTAGAAAGGCTCCTTATCCTTCACAAAAAAATCATTCTCTGTGTAATGTTCTTAAGTACTAATGTCCGTGGAGTGACATGCTGCGCCGACCCTATTGGTCAGCCTGCGGCTTCAATGCGTATGGTTCAGGTAGCGTTCAGCTGAGCCATTCCCACTGGGCAGGTTCAGTTCATGGTGACCCGGGAGGGAAGCAAAATACCCATGAAACTGCACTCAATAGATGCAAACACCATCGAAGCATGGATCACCCCTGACCCCACCTCCTATCCAGTCTTGCAAACAGACTGGGGTGGGGGCCAATGGCTTGTTATCCCCACCAAGCCTTTGTGAGAGAACGCAGGGGAAGCAGGGTCAATGCACACAGATGGTCACATGAGATGAAGAGGCCAAGGGGGGATTTCAGTTCTCACCCACCATGGAACTCCCTCAAACACCAAGCATGTAGAGCCACAGCACTCTGCCAGATGACACTGCCGGCACTGCAGTAGTCTGTGCTTAGTATACTGTTTGTGAGGTAAGTGTCCTCGCGCTGCTGGACCGGGGTAGGTGGCTAGTGGAGTGGAGTGCAGTGCTGGAAATTGACAGAAATTACAGGGGGAAATCTCCCTCCTCACGTGGGCGGGGTGGAGGGGAAATGGTCAGTGGTGTGGGCGGAGCTGACTACAGGATGCTGGTTGATTTGCATGTAAGCAAAGTGCATTTTGGCAACATAAGAATGACCACCAATGTGTCGAACATGTTTGTGCTAGTAATTCAAACGTTCATTCTTCTGAGCCTGCAAGGGACACTTGGTATGGTGCTCATTTCCTCTGTCAGAATAGTCACCCTGACAGTACAATGAGTGCAAAGCATGAGACCTATATACAGCTTTGGTACAATTTCATTGTTTCAGTTATTAAAGTTACTCACTGTAGTGACTAGAGTACTCATATTCCTTAGACCCCTTTTCTCCATCCTTGTGGGAGTCTCCCAACATGGGGACGGTACCGGAACCCAAAACAAAAAGAATTCCCCTTTATATTTAGCATAGCGCATGGGGGGGGGGACATTGTGGGAACGCCCCCGAGACATTATTATTTTGTACATTATAATCAATGTACAAAATAAAAATAATAATTTAAAAAAAAGAAATCAAAAACGGAAACTATTCTAAATCATACAAAAGTATCCAATAAGAATTTAGGAAAATTGCTGCAGTCTCCCCCCTCCGGCGCTTCACCTCAGTATGCTTTTTACACATCAGACGCCTTAATACACGGCTATGCCAAATATTTTAGCCGGGGAAGGTGCGTGGGACGTATGGAGGAAAGGGGACTATGAGTACTTTAGTCACTCCAGTGAGTAACTTTAATTACTCATACGTCCCATCCCCTTTCCTCCATCCTTATGGGCGATTCCACCGAACAAGATCATTGAGTGGAGGTGTGAAAACCTTCTTCAGCAGCTAAAAGGTTCTTCAGAACCGCCTGACTTAACTTTACATCCCACCTGGGGCTGGTATCCAGGGAATAGTGTTTACAGAAGGCAGACTGAGTGGCCCAAGTAGCCGCCCTGCTGATGACTTTCCAAGCAGCACGTCTCTGAAAGGCGACAGCTGTAGCCTTTGCTCTGACCGCGTGGGCATGGATCCCCACCGGAACCGCCTTAGCCATGGCAGTGCAAGCCTGGGAAAGGGCCTGGACCATCCAACGGGCATTAGAAGGTTTGGAAGCCTGGGTACTGGGAGATGAGCCCCCGTAGGTGATGAACAACGCCTCAGATTTCCAAAAAGATTTTGTTTGGGAAAGATAGAATCTGAGCACGCTCTTTAGGTCCAAGGAATGCAAAGCCCCTTTCAGCCTCTGACGGCGGTTTCGGAAAGAACACCGGCAGGCCGGTTTTCTGAATCAAATGGAATGGAGAGACCACATCGGGCAAGAAGTTTGGATGAGTTCGCAAGCTGACCTTGATGTTGTGAAAAGTGAAGTGCTCACACAACGACAGAGCCTGCAGCTTGCTGACACTGCATGCAGAAGTGAGCACCACCAGCAAAATTGCCTTGAGTGTCACCAGCTTGATGTTCACCGAGGCCATCGGCTCAAAGGTCTTACGCTGTAAAGCCACAAGAACCACGTTGAGATCGCAGACCAGGTGCAGCCTATGAACTGGAGGAAAATGCATGGACAACCCCTTTAGGTGAGCCTTAACCATTGGGTTGGCCACTAAAAATACTTGCTCTGGGGAATTTTTGTAGGCTCAAATGGCCAGCAAATAGGTGCGGCAGGTTCTAACCTGAACGCCAGAACGAGCCAGATGTGCAGAAAATGTCAGCACATTGTTCAGGGAGCAGGTAAGTGGGTCCAGCCCAGCGCTGGGTCCAATAAGGGCGAAGACCCTTCCTGCTTTCTCCTCGCTCCTCCGGAGTCTGTCTGTCTCCTGTGTTTGTCTGGCCAAACACCGCCACGCCACGAGTGGGTTTTCCGCCCACCGTGGCTCCCCCCTTTGCGCCTCTCCTTACATTTCCAAGATTTTTGTACAGATATTCCACAAAAACAAGTCCATGCCTACCGGCGATAGGTGCCCCCCATCCTTCAAAAAAATTTCTGGCGATTTCAAATTGATTAGGCCATGCCTGACCTGACCAAAACCCCCGCCCCTACAGATTTCTACACTGCCGCGTGGTTATCCGCCCCCCTCCATTCCAATCTCGGGATGATTTCCGACCAAACTACCTCCGTTTCCCCTAACTGTCCCGCCAGCTCCTGTAATCAGTACATCATCTCGCGCATGAGAGCCCCTCTCCCTAGGCTAGTTAAGTCATTACCCCCCCAGGTGAATGATCAGTATTTCAGGCTTACCTCTGCTGGCTAGGAGCTTGCGCACCTGGCCCTGCAGTTGTGCCCATTTCATGCCCGGCACCCCATGCCACCTGATACTGAAATTGCTTGCCGTCTGCTTTTCTTGCTCCGCTGTCCAGCACGCCCCCGCCCTAGACACAAAGGAGTGTCCTACTACCCAAAGCAATATCATCTTCTTCCGGGCTGGTGCTAAGGGAGGAAAAGAACAAGGCATGTCACCCTTACATTTTTTCTGGCCTAATGTATCTCTTAAAGCAACCAGATTTCCATCTGCCAATCTGCTTGATTGCAACATCCCCCATACCCATGGCTGCTGCGGATGTCGCTGCCCCGATCCGGAATGAATGCGTCCCAAAAACCCCCTGTTTCCCCAATTCTTTCTAGAGCCAGTTCCATCACCCTCCTGAATTGAAAGCGAGGAGCCGTCTTCGTGAATAAGAAACGGCACCTTGGTCCCTGATACAGGTCTCACCCTGAGGAACCCTGCTACCGCCGCGACTGGGCAGACTGTACTCCCCGCAATGTGTTGCAGGGAGACTGTACATCCTTTCCCCTTCTGATCAGTTTTTGACCTTTTCAACCATAGCGTTACCTGTCCTTCCGAATATTGTACGTCCTGAATCTGCAGATACCCTGTGCCTTTCGCTTTTTTATTCTCTGGGATCAGTTCGCTTACCCTGAATGCCCCAAAAAATGCTAATGAAAACGCCGCCTTAAACAGTGCCACTTCAAACTCCCCATGACAGATTTCACCCAAACTGGCCGCAACCTTCTGTAACTTGACATAATCAATGGGTCGCCTAGTATCCGCTTGGGGTTTTGCCTGCCTGGCCCAACCTCTCATGGCCATACAAATATAGTGTTCTTTTGTGGGGTCAGGCAACCCTTGTAATTTAGAGAAATGGGCGATGGCAGCCAAGTGGTGTGCTATCCATGACCTGGATTTTCCACCTTGCCATCCCCATCCCACAAAGGCCCTTATTGGCCTATCCTGGCTGTTTACCACCAGTTCCTGCTTGAATTTTTGGTACCGTTCCCAGCAAGCAAGATACCTTTGTGCCTGGTGACAGCGCCGTCTGAATCAGGGAACTCAGATTGCCCCAATCATGTCCCACCACTTTGGATTGAATGGAGTCATCCCTTTTTCTGCTCCCGGGCAACTCTCTCGAAATTTCTCCCACTGTAAACGAGAGAGAGCATCAGCTGCTGTGTTCTGCACCCCTGCGATATGCCTCGCTCTTACTTCAATGTTCCATTTCAGCATGCTTTTGTAGAGCTCTCTCAGTAACCGCAGGACCCTAGAGGTTCCCGCGGATCCCTGGTTAATTATCTGGACCACTGCTAGGTTATCTGACCACAACATCACTTTCCTGTCCTTCAGCTGCTCCCCCCATACCTTAAATGCCACCACAATGGGGAAGAGCTCCAACAGTGTAATATCCTTGGTGACCCCCCCAGCATGCCACTCTTCGGGCCAGGCTGCTCCGCACCACTGGCTATCCAGGATTGCCCCAAACCCTAGAGCCCCGGATGCATCTGTAAACAACTTGCGCCTCTCATCGCTGTTGGTCAAGGTTCTCCACACCCGGACCCTGTTAAAACCGTCCAAAAATTCATCCCACATAGCCAAATCCTCCTTCACTTCAGCCCCCAACCTGACGTGTTGCCCTGAATGCTTTAGGCCCACCATTTTCAGTTCAATACTCCTCGCGAAGGTTTTACCTACTGGGATAACCTTGGCTGCAAAATTGATTACCCGCCATGACTTGCAGCTCCTTTAGGGTAGCCTTCTTCTTTGACCTTAACTCCTTGATGCATGCCTTCAGTTTGGTAACTTTGTCCTGAGGGAGCCTACACACCCCTTCCACGGAGTCAATTTCAATCCCCAGAAAGGTTAAGCACGTCACCGGGCCCACAGTTTTCCCTTCAGCTAGAGGAACCCCCATCGCTCCCATCAGATTTTGAAACACTTGCATGATCTCCTGACATCCCGCCGTACCTTTTTTCCAAATGAATAAAAAGTCATCTAAGTAGTGCAGGACTGTCCCCGAATCGCATTCCTGTTTTACCGTGAACTCAAGGAATGAGCTAAATGCTTCAAAATAAGCACATGAAATGGCGCACCCCATTGGCAGACATTTATCAAACTAGTACATATCCTTAACCTTAAAACCCAACAAGTGCTGGCTTTCTTCATGTCTGGGTAACAACCTGAATGCTGATTCAATGTCTGATTTCCCCATGAGGGCACCTTTCTCCACTGTCCTGACCAATTCAACCGCATCATCCAGGGAGGCGTAGTGCACCCTGCATTTCTCTTCCACGATCCCGTCATTCACTGAACCACCCTCTGGAAATGACAAGTGATGTATTAAGCGGTAATGACCCTTCTCCTTTTTCGGTACCAGCCCCAGCGGTGATATTACCAAATTAGGTATGGGAGGATGTTTGAAGGGGCCCGCCATCCGGCCCAAGTCCACCTCCTTGGATACTTTCCGTAATACAACCTCTGGCATTGCTAAAGCTGACTTCAGGTTCCTTACCTCGCCCCCCTCCAACCTGACTGCACATGGGATCTTGAACCCCCACCTGAAGCCCGCCCATAACAACTTTGCATCTTCAATATTGTGATATGCATTCAACCACAGTCATCGCTTGTAATTTAACCGGGGTGGGTAGCCCGCCTTTAATCAATTCATTACATATTTTGCGAGGGGCTGCTCTTGACAGTATGACATTGACTTCATTCACTCTTGCCCTTGCTTTTGCCCTTGGGGCTGCCCTTGCGTCTGCCTTCTCCACTAGAGGAACCATGCTCCTTGTTGTTATTTCCTCTTGGGTGTTTGAATCTGCAAGTTTTGCCAAATGGACAACCTTCCTCCGAGTTGACCCTCCAGCACTCAGCCTGCTCCCCCTGGTAGCTGGTCCTATTGTACCAGGAGGAGTGCCCGCGAAAGGACGCCCTTCCACGCCTAGAATAGCCACCTCTGCCTCTCCATACCTGAGTTTTTTCAACAGCTGGCTTCTCCCCCTCTTCGCTCGAGAGTACCAGTTTGTCCACCACACCCCCAACATCCATTTCTTCCCAAGCCAAGGCAGGCCACACTTGCATTTTTAACCGAAAGGCCCCATCATACTTAAGCCAGCCTTTGCCTCCCTTCTTTAAATAAATATCCTGAATGTAATGACAGTAGGCTAACATAGCTGAAGCATCCTGGGGGTGCTTTTCAATCATTATAGAGGTATAAATCAAAAATGTTCTAATCCAATTATGAATGGACGCCTCAGTTTTGGGTGTCTCCTTCTACCTCTTCTCCTTCTCGGATAATTCTTTTAACCCGTTACCCAGAGGCTCCATCTCCACTAATTCCAGGATTTCCACAAATTCTTTCCTCCATACCCGCTCCTTTATTGACATTGGAATATGCCACGACAAAGAGTTCACTGACACCCTGGCTGGTGCAAACCCAGGCATAGTTCTCCCATACTGTGTCATAATGCCCCCTGTTCCCCCCCTGACCAATGATGCCTGTTTAAGGTAGCCCCAGGTTAGCTACACCCTGGCCCCACCAAGCGGCTGGCTGTGTTGCGCCGCCGGCTGCTGCATCCCATTGATTCCCTGTGCTGTTCCCTCCCACTAGGGTCCCAGCACTTGTAGGTAAGGGAGGCTGTTCACGAGGCGCCTGAATAGCGGCTAGATTAGCCATGACCCCAGTACCCACACTTTGGCCCATGACTTGTTGACTCCCCATACCAAAAGTAGGGGTATTCGGCCAACCTCCTGGCCATTGTACCCCAGGACCTGGCAGCACACCCGCCGGGAAGCCACCCCCTATTTGACCAGTCCCCGTGGCCCCCGTCGCCGGGACCGGTGTCACTTCCTTCTGTTGAATTACATTTGCCCCATTGCCCACTTGATTAAAGGCATTAACATTCCCACTTAGCATTGTGCCATTGCCACCCTTCCCCCATGCTTGCATACACTGTAGCACCATACCTTTCACCACCTCCATGCAAGGTGGTCCATTCTCCATCACTGCCGCCGTTCTGGCTTCAGGCGTGCTGGGTGCTACCTGGGACGTGGAGGCTGGCATAATTGTAGGTGCCGGTACGGCTTCAACCTCTTGCGCCTGCACCTTGCTTCTAGCGGGCGCCGCCTTCCCCTTTCTGCTGCCCGCTGCTTGCTCCCTGCTTGCCTTCGCCCTCTGAGTCATCACCCTCTTTCTCTTCCTTGTAGGTTCTTCCACTTCCTCCAGCAAATTTTCCACCTCCTGCTCCGGTAATTCTTCATCCTCCGCGAACATCAATGGCGATACCAGCCTGCTGCTGGCGCTAGGGTGATTTCCCCTTGGCTGGCTCACCAGGGAGTGCATCCAGTCGCTGCCATGCTTAGCCACGACCACCTTGGCCATAGCCAGGAACGCCTCCATGTCCATGCTTGCCCTGGTTACCCGCTCACAAGACTTGGCTGGGAGACGTGTAGCTTCTGCAATTCCTATACCCCTCCTGAAGTCTCCCCAAGTTTATAGTTCCGCTCTCAGGCTCTTTGTTCCGTTTTTCTTTTGGGCAGTTTTCGCTGAGAGCGCGCCGTAGGACAGCCTTCAGGCGGAGCCGGCCCTCCTGCAGCAGCTTACTGTCGTCGCTGCACCCGGGTATGCAGTTTCACCTCCGGGGGGCCGCGCTCGCCGCCAAAACGAAATCTTCTGTAGTCCACGAGCAGGGTCCACAGTTGCAGCTGGATGCTGCCTTCTGTGAGAGCCCCCGCTCCCTATAAAGGGGGAAACCCCTCCCCTTTCTTTTGTGTCCCCTTTCGCGGGCTTTCCCCAGTAGCTGCCGCGCTTACTGGATTCGCAGGCATTTCCCGCTTTTGGCGCTCTCCTTTTCGCGGGCTTCTGCCCGTTTTGCCGCCTTGTCCCCGTGCCTCCCCCATTCCGCTGAAGGGAAGGGGGAGGGACCCACCAAGGAGACACTGCCCAGGTTATCGGGGGTGCCTCCTCCATTTTGCAGGGCTTTTGTCGTCGGCCCTTGCAGAGTCTGCCGTGTAGCAGGAATTGGAACGAAAATCAGCAGTTTACGGGGAAGAGGGACGACACGCTGGACTTATTTGTTTTACATGCATACATAATGTGCACGGGTATCAGGCAGCACGGCCCAAGTGTACACCATCTAGCCTGTGATGGACACTGCATCCTCACACCGACAAATGATTAAAAGGCAACCACAATACGACCACAGGAACATGAGGTAATTTAGGGGGGGCGGTAGAGCTGCCTGCAACCCACTACTTTGGTGGCACTGCAGATTGTTACCCTGCCACCCCCATTTTCTGTTTAAAGCTGCAAATGGAATCATGCTTCCCGTCATAACCTGTTGATACTAGTACAAGCGGTGTGTGCCTCTCTTCACCCTGGGATGGCCAGGCAAGAATGACTATGCAGCACCCACCTACACCACCTCCGGCATCATTAAAAGGAGAAAGGAGAAGGTATACATTATAAATGGTGTATTTGCTAAGGCTCCACTGCGCAGCTCTGGTGTAGGAACTTCTGAAAAGGTGGGAGAACTGATGGAGGGCCAGGGACAGCAGGGTAGAGAAGGGCTTCTGCGGATGGAGTGAGGTCTGGTGCTCCAACTTTCACCCCCTCCCGCTTAGAATATGTTGATCTCAGCATGGTACAACCGGCCAGTTGAGTTGCTGCCATTACCAATTTTTCTGTATAATTTTAGTATTCTTACAATTTCAAGAGTGTGACAAAATTACATTAATGTATTTCTATGTGCTTTGAACATTTTCACTATTTGTAACGGAAATGTGCGTTTCCATGTTGAATTGCTAAACCCAGTGCCAGCTCACTGTCCACTACTGACAGCTCCTTACACCATCTATCAGTGCAAGTCTACCTCTATCAGATCCTCACACTGTCCACCAGCGGCAGCTCCTTACAGCATCTATCAGTGCAAGTCTACCTCTGCCAGATCCTCCCACTGTCCACCAGCGGCAGCTCCTTACAGCATCTATCAGTGCAAGTCTACCTCTGCCAGATCCTCTCACTGTCCACCAGCGCCAGCTCCTTACAGCATCAATCAGTGCAAGTCTACCTCTGCCAGATCCTCACACTGTCCACCAGCGGCAGCTCCTTACAGCATATCAGTGCAAGCCTACCTCTGCCAGATCCTCCCACTGTCCACCAGCGGCAGCTCCTAACAGCATCTATCAGTGCAAGCCTACCTCTGCCAGATCCTCCCACTGTCCACCAGCGCCAGCTCCTTACAGCATCTATCAGTGCAAGCCTACCTCTGCCATATCCTCCCACTGTCCACCAGCGGCAGCTCCTTACAGCATCTATCAGTGCAAGTCTACCTCTGCCATATCCTCCCACTGTCCACCAGCGGCAGCTCCTTACAGCATCAATCAGTGCAAGCATACCTCTGCCAGATCCTCCCACTGTCCACCAGTGGCAGCACCCTACAGCATCTATCAGCGCAAGGCCACTACAGCCAGGCCCTCACACTTTCTGGGGCTGAAGCCCATTACTGTACCCGCATGCTACTCACAGGTGCTTAACCCATTGAGCTATCTTATTATGCAAAAAATCATTGAAGGTCTAATACAACCATTGAGACCAGAAAGACCTAGACCTGAAAAGTCACTCATGTACACACTTTATTGTAGAATATCCTGTGCAGGATTTCCCCACTGTTGCCCTTTTCTCACCCAACGTTTTCAGCAGCATTCCTCCGCTGACCAGGAGCCAGAGGTCCTTCCTCACAGCTGCTGAACCTTTCGAAGGCGATTCACTGAGGATTTACTATTCTAACCCATATCTTCATACATTTCTCATGGACAAAACACCATTCCCTCGACCCCGCTGCACACACTTTGGTTAGTTCATGCTCCCTTGATGCACTCGGTCGTGCGTGCCGATTTGTGGGAAATGTTCACACCCCTCCCAAATAAATAACCCCCCCTGCCGCCACAATTGGTGAAAAGACTGGACAGCCGTAGGGATGTCTATGAATGTTATATTTGCACGGTCTTTGTGTATGTGATGTCAAACTACATTCCAGCCGGAACCCCAGTTAGGTGCAGCAACACATTCCCAAACAGCAATCGGCACCGCAAGACTTGGAGAATTTAGTGCTTTACAAATATCATATGCAATATTTATAAATGGACATAATGAAGTATAAGATTACACGTATAACCGGGATAGAGTGGGGAGATGTACAATATGGATTGGGGGGCAGGAGGAGGGAGACTGGATATTTTGGGCTGGAGATGGAAAATGTCTGTTCACTTTCTGTGCAGTCTAAAGCTATGCACCAGAAGGAGTCCCGGGAGGATAGCTCAGCTTCAAAGTGCTCGCCTTGGAAACAAGACGACACGAAGCAACCCAGGTTCGATCCCCGGGTCCGCACTTCTAAACATCTGGGTATTAAGCGCGTTATAAATACCAACTAAGCCATATTCCTGTAACAGCGACTCAATGCCCTCGGGCTGTGTGAGCGCTTTAAAAATGCAAAAAATAAGGAGATCACCATATGCACGCAATCCAACTTGTTTGAAATCAAGCAGCGGCATAGCAGTTAATCAGAACTGAGCCCTTGTGCAATATTATGTGACAGATGCGCAAGCCGAGTAGCTATGATCCAACACGTTACATGCACTGCTACGCTACAAGTTGTAACCTGATTTTATCACAGCAATATCCAATTATTAATAATTATCTCTATTCAATTTCAATGATTAGCGGTTTATAGCAGGGGTCCAAAAATATATAGTACCATGAAAACCAAGTAGGCATCCACATGGGCCAATCAAATCAATTTGGGCAGATATTTGACTCTGAAGAATTTATGAATGTCCACACCCTCTTAAAATCTCCCTTTTGAATCAAGAGTTTGCGTGGCAGGACTAGTCTGCGAGATTTCAGATTGGCCGTATATTTGGAAGGGTTTCTAGTTCATGAAGAGTCCGACAAAATGCGAATTTGATTATTTTTGGACCTCTCTATTTGCTGCTTTCGTACTTTGCGGGCAGCGTTGTGGAGTTAATAAGTCAGCCTGCGCAAACTCAAGCTTAAGTACCCTCAGACTCCTGGGTGCAGAAGCGGAATCGGAGGAAGTGGCTAGCTTTCTTTGATTTGGCCGAATCGCAACTGGTTCCTTTACAATAACAAAAGGAAAGAAAGATACAGAGAAAATTGATTTGTGTTGAAAAAAACCAACAAAAGCAAACGGAAAAGTAAAATGTGGCTTTCTGAGTGTTTCCATCTTGTGCAGTGAGACCTGGTTAATCCAAAGGCATCACATTTCGTTTATATTCGTTACATAACTATATCCAACACTGTACATATACATTTCGAAACAAATTGTATTACGAATAGGTGGATTATTTACACTATTTCGCCTCGTCGTTAGTAAAAATAGTGGGTTTTCTTTTTAAAAACACCTGCTCACCGTGTATCTGTGCTTTCGTTCATGTTCTGCACTATGCTACTGAAACAGCCTCCAGGATCAGTCACAGAGTGCCAGGCATGCACACTGATGAAAGCTACAGATGCTAAGAACTGGGGAGGAAAGTCTAGCGGAACACAAGCATTCATGGGCAGAACATGTGGATATACTGCGAGCGCTCCAGCTATCCTGTTTTCTACTCTGAACTCAAATGATGCACAGGTGTTAGAAGGACTTTAAAGCTGCGCAACAGAACATGTAATCCATTTACAAATAAGTCACTGAATTACGTTGAATACAATGTTTTACTGCTGTGGTTCATAAAAGATGGATAACTATTTTAAGATGCCTGTGCCAATAACCGAGCAGTCCATCCATGTGGCCCACTGCTGATTTCCAATGTGATTGGGGTTCGAGTTAAACGAGAAGGATAGAGTTGACCGATAAGGGCTGGTAGTTGAGAAAAGAGCACTTCAATAAGCAAAGGATCTTAATATCAGGGCAGCTACTAGAGGGCACACCGTCCTCGCTTTCTCGAGCCCCCCGAACTCCCCTCCCACTCCGCCCTTCTCGGTCCGCGCAGCTGTAAACTTGAGACCACACACAGTTGTGGAATGGATCAATCCGCATCAGTCCTTCTGCCTAAAGGGAAGGAATCATACTGCCTTTAGAAACTCTCACCTACTGATGCTGAAGTCTTGGAGGGAAAGTGGTCATTATAAAGCTAAAAGGCCAGGGAATACTTGGCAAAGTTTAGAGGCCAGTGAAGCTTCTGAGCAAACGATGGTCTGACAATGCAAGCAGGCCAGGGCATTCTCTGGAAAAAGGCTTGCCTGAGAAGGCGAATAGGGTGATATGAGGATGATTTGCTTGACCAAACCAGGAGGCTGGTGTTCAGTCTCCGAAGAATGTTAAGTGGGTGCCACAGAGAGGTTGCTGAAAGCCTGCAAACCCTAGTTGTGGAAGGAACCTATGAGGCTGCAAAGAGTATTTAGAGGACAAATGACTGACCTAATTAAGAGTCTGGAAGGGGTGTAGTGGCAATTTCCTGCCCATGACCCTGGGAAAGTGACACAGACGCTGAGGAGCCAAGATGGGACGAGAGCCTAAAGTGGAGAAGCCAACAAAGAGCTGTTTCTTTATTGCAAAGGTTAATGTTTTAACCTGACAGTTTTCTTACTAAAGAAAATAAATATAACATTTTCTTGGTTTACGCTGCTCTTACTGGTGATGGCGTGCCACAATATGAATTGGCGCCCTGCAACTAATTAGGTGGAGGGCCATAAGGTGTGCAATGTATTCAACAGTTCTTGAATGACCCATCTCCTCAAGGCTGCTTTGACATTTCCTCCACATATCAGGGATGGGAAAACCCCTTTTTAAAAACATAAAAATACTCAAACATTTTCATTCCAGGCACTGAAATCCAAACAGTGGATTCAAAAGACTCTGATTGGCTTGCATATATGAGCTTTGTACATGCCCCCGACATAGTAACAAAGCACTGATTCTGTGTGAGAGCAGAAGTGTATGTGCAAAGCCATCCCAGCATGCAGTCTCCCGTGTTATGGTTAGGCACTCAAGCAATCTGAGCTAATTTTTCTTACTTGCATCTGCTACCGGCACATTTGGCAAAACAATGATTTTAATTGGATCCCAAGTCTATAGTGTTTGACATAGCCTCTGGTTCATGCAATCAGTGGTGGAGCCAGCCACTGGCTTGGGAGGTGTGAAGCCCTCTCAAATTAATGAATCTGAAGGCAGTACTTTGTACCTATCAGAAAGGGGCACACAGGAAAGCCTGTAAAATGAGTCACCCGAGAGCAGAGTGTTTAAGTTTAAAGAGACATCAACAGGCATCAGCAACAAGCTACAGTGACCGTATCCATAATCCCCCCATGACGAGGGCAAGACGTCACTGCTCTGCGCAGCGATCAGATGGCTCACACTTCCCGGATCTCTTCGTGAAATTAAATGTCATCTGAATTGGGGTGAAAGATGGATCTTATGGGTCAAAATAAGGCGCACTCGTTATTTAGTCTCCTGGTCTCAGAGGAAGTGGGAGGGGTCAACAGCCAAATGGGATAATGCACCTGCTGCAGTGATCCAGGAGTAGCCTGCAGGCAACACATCCAGTCCACGGTAAGATGCTGATTCACGTTTGCTTGCTATTCCGGGACCTGTAGCCACCTCGAGGAGGTGCCCACTTTGAATTTTAGTACAAGTAATTTATCAACACTGATCCCTAAATGCTTCACTTTTTCCCCTCCATTTTTGCAGGAAAGTTGACAGAAGCAGAGAGCTTATGTATGAAGGTTACCGAGACCAGGGTGCATAAAGCAAAAGGCACAACTGATAGTGAGCATGTCGGCACATGCAGGGGGCAGTGGGGGTTGAGGGATCAGAATAGCCCCACTTGGGATACTATTTTTAAAACTGTCCACCAGTCCCTACACCCTGCAAAAAATGGAGGCTGGCTCTGCCCCTACGTGCAAGATCACTGTATAGCTGGTTGCGGCTAATCTTATGTGGTTGATGCATTTTGCTAAGCATCTCAGCACGCCCAGAATCTGCTGATTAACAGAATTTTGTATTTCATGTTTATTTTGAAGTTTTTGTAAAGCACATATTGCCATTAATCAGCCACTTCTTAGTGCTTGGGGGAGTGGAGACATTGATCCAAGTAGGAGATTAAGAGACAAGCCATTTCTTTCGAGAATAAAGACATTAGGCCTCATTAGGTGTGTGCCGTTGCAGTGTTAACATGCCAGTAATTCAGTTCACCGGCACGTTACCGCACCGGCATACTCTGAGTTTGCAGGTGGGAGGCCTGATTTACCTTCAGCCAAGAGCAAACCCACTCAGGCGCATTTCTTTGCAATTATGTACTGTTTAGCACCCACAATTGTTGTCCAAAATGTGATATTTGTCTTCAGTATATGTACGTGTACATGTTGACCACTGTATTTTCATGCAAGTATATATTTTGTGATAACATTCGTTTGACATTTTTGTTTAGTTTAGCTCAGTGAGGAAATGCGTGTCCTTTGCTTCATGCACTTTGATGGCATATGTGGGTACACTATTATTCACATGTGTTACGTTTTGATTAGCTTTAGGATTATAAATTGTTGCTTTTGTTCAGGGGAATGTATGTTGTAGGAACTGGAGTCAAGGCAGGCACCCCACCAGCAAAAAACAGCCGGTAATACCGGCAATGACCGCCCCACTGACCCCCATGGAGTCTTATGGGGCTCCATGGAATGGGGATGAACTTACCCTTACTGGCACTTGGAATCTGCTGGTAATTTCCAGCAGACCAAGTCCCGACAAATGTATCGGCAGGATACCACCAGACCTGGAATGAGCCCCATTTATCCTGTGGACAGACATTGAGATAAATGGAAAGGCCTCAGTTGTAAATCACCCATACCTTTGGATGCAAAGACTGGACAAATAGTGTCATGATGTTCCAATAAAGAAATAAATAGGCCCCCACAAGCCCATCCCCTACCCCCCCAGAAAAAAGGAACCCTTGCAAGTGGTGTTTTTTCTTCCTTTTTTTTTTCTTTTTCTGCAAAAGGTTGATTGTATTTTAACCATACGCAATAACAGATAAAAAAAAAGTTACCACCTCTGGGACTCGTGGTGGTGGACCTAGGGGGGGTTGCAGGCAAGTGGGATTTAGTGATTAGCATTCTGTGGGTCTGCACTCCAGGAGGCCTGGCCAGGCTTTGTTTGCTTGCCTTAGACAATGATTTATGTCCCACACCCCTGAATGAATATGAGACCAGGGAGATGGAGGGCCATTCACACCGATAACTAAGGGCGCACATTTGCTCAAGCAGGCAGACTACAACTATCTAGCAAGATCCTGTGTTGCTTTTTTAACTACACTGTTCATCTCATCTTACTTACATTTTCAACCTCTCACTTACAAGGCAGCAATTTTTTCAAACTTATCCAATTGATTTCACTAATTTAAAGTAGGTTTTTATGTTTGGGAATAGAAGTGTTCCCATCATGCCTAATAAAATGGTTAACTGTGGCACACAATCAATGGCAGGTGATGATGCTTGGACACAGATTTCTGCACCAGGTCCGTAAACTGCTGAGGACCCCGACAAATTACATTCACTGGAACACAATCCACTGCAAGCATTTTTAGGCCGTATGGTCCAGCAGTTTGGGAAGGGCCCCTCACATTATTGGCAGGGAGGCCAGGTCTGATTTGCAAACAAGGGTATGGATCCTGGCCAAAGCAATGCCAGTGGTTATGATTGATTCAGAGACTTACATCCATCACACTGGCGGCTCTTACAAATTACATTCAAAGTATATATTCTGCTTGGCTCCTGATGAACTACTTGAGTATAAGTGAAACAATAAGGTTGGGTAGTAAAGAAAATGTAATTCTGGAGGGGAGAGTGTAGAAAATGCAAAGTGATTTGATGCAAGGCTGTGAATTAGGCTATTAGGTGTAAGCCAGAACGATTGCATTAGACCACAGATAGGATGGCTAAAGGATGTTAGGAGGGACACATTCTATGGCTGTGTTTGGTTGTTTACCCATCTATCTTGGGGGGTAGCTCGGGGGCAACGTGCTCACCTTGGCAGCATGACGAGGCAGATCAACACAGATTCGATCCCCTGGTCCGCGCTTCGAAACCTCTGGGTATTAAGCGCGTTATAAATAACATACATCATTGCCTTAATAATCCCTATGGTATGCCCAACAACTACCTGCCCCTCCCTGCTGAAACATACACTCTTTGTTACTCTTCGAGCTAGCTCTGTCACAAAGTAACATAAAACTTTGTGCTGTATTCGCCTGCTACTGTTATATTTAAGCATTCTTTTGAGGATTTAATGACTTAATTGCCTCAGTAAATTAGCTCCTTTTATAATACAAAATCTCTTAATGTGTGTTTTCGGCCAGTAAATTAAAAAGCAACATGGGTGTCCTCGTATCTGTTCCTTGCAATGGAATCCTAAAATAAGCAATGGCAAAGCCAGCTGTGTTGAGATGTGTAGACGTATTACACAGGCATTTTCCAATTACATCCTTTGCCTAAGAATTTGCACCATTTTCTAGATGTTCCCACCTTTTTGCCAGGTGGTACCCTTATGGCAGTGCCTGGCAAATGCCTTTCCCATGTGTATTCAAAAGCCCAAATTGTTGGCTATGCCAATGCGTGATGGTTTCAGTTTGTCTCCCTAAGTGAAAGCATATATGCCCAGATGTGGGTGCCTTGTTTGCTATGCCAAGGGAATCAAACTGCATCTCACTGAGTTGGTCCACCAAGAACCTACCTGAACATATCAAGGCTAGGATGGCAAGTATGGACCAGCTTCAGATCTTCATCTCAGAATAACCAGTGTGGTTCTGACCTAAATAGTATGTATCTTTGTGTGTGTGTAAGCCTAGATTGGCTGGCCAGAACTTTTCATGAAATGAAAAGATGAGTACTGCCCTGATAGCATCATACTGTTGGAGTAACCAATAACAATGTGTGTATGCAAACAGAATACCTCATGTGTATTGTGGGTCTTGTTTGAATAGTATGATATAACTGCTGGGTGTAAAGGGAGTGCTGGAAATTGAAGTTATTTACTGTGGGATGCCACCAGTGATAGAGGGGGGACGGGGGACTGGAGGATTGTCCCCCCCGAAAAAAACATTTTCCTCTCAGGAAATTGATCATGAAACCTTGAAAATAACACAATAGCATTTCCTTTTATGTTTCTGGCAAAGTATAAACTGCACATCTGTTAAATCTAAAAAAGGGTACTGAAATATTTCCTACAGAATACAATCAGAGGTGAATTTAACAGTCAGACAAGGGACACATGCCCATGGGGCACCCTCCTCTGCCTTTCTCACCTCAAAGTCAGCCAGGGCTGCACAGGCCATTCCCAGTGAGGCCTTATCATTTTAACATTTCTCGCAGCAGATGATTGTTGGGCGATTAGAAATGATGGGGGTACAGAACAAGCTGTGTCAAACAATGACCTTGGAATACATTTCATTTCACTTTGTATCTGTATGAGATTTTTTTAAAGTTCTCATTAATTTGCATTCAGGAGCATGTAGGCTTCCATTCAGGATGGGGAAAATAAAGCTACAATCAAATCATTTTACCACCACTTTTTCCACTCCGTACGACTTGGAAACAGACCACCTATGATTTGAGTTTTATTGGTAAAAGCAAACGGATGTGGGAGAGATTTACACTTTTGCAGACATGTAGTGTAAAAGTGAAGAGAAAAGGCTATTTTACCTATGTTTTTCTATTAACTTTTCTAGTACTTTGTGGAAACAATTCAAATCGCCTGTAGATGTCCTTTTTGCAAAGAAGTGCAAACAGAAGTGGTCCCCTCCATGCAATTTAGGATTCAAAGCAAAATTACCCCAATACTTTTTTTCATCAACCCGTTTCTACAATGATGTGCACATTGTCGGGTTGATTTATCATGTGACTTGTGCATTTTTAAAGTAATCTGTATACAATTGAGTTATGTCTTTTTTAAAGGATGTGTGATCAAGTACCTACATTTCAGGCTGGGTTCAAATTCTGGCTTTACCACGTAACCAGCGTGTTTAATACTGGGCAAATCATCTAATATCACGGTGTGTTTCCTACAAACATTAGGAGCCCCTAGAAGTGATCCAGTTTCCATTATGAGCTATTAAAAATATGTTGAAAATAATAAGGCCACATTTATTGAACATAATTGTGACATTCAATAGCTAACTAAGCAAAGTAAACATGTCAAATAAGAAGTCATCATGGACAATTGCATATTATAAAAAGTATGTACACAGTGTATATCAGACAATAATACCTAGGGCGTGGCAGAGGAGCAGCGGCCCCTCCTCCCTGCCACATCCACCTTGGAGCAACACCAGGAGGCTGGAAACCCGTCAACCTGCACTGTCTACCTCCTGATCCCACGCTGTCCGGCATGCTAGCACAGCCACACAACTTCAACTCAATTAAAATGTGCTGCAAAATTGCAACAAAGAATATGATTTTGTACTTTGAAAAGTCATTTTGTAAGAAACAAAATATCCTTCAATATTTATCGAGGATGGGGGGGGCTGTCTTTCACAATAAAATGGCTGGACCACAAGCACCTACTCCGTGGCCTGCTGGCAGTAGCCACAGTATTCAGGGAGGTATTGTTGAGCGCACACTTCGAAGGAATAAGGACTGGGGTCTTGTTGCTTAGCCCCTGCAGAGGAGGTGGCATCACCCTCGATTCTCACCATACAGTGGGACAGGTGGGAGTGGTGGTAAAGGGGTATGGTGGTCAGGGGGAGCAATGAAAGGTGACAGGGTGAAAGGTGAAGGAGGAGTGGATAGAATAGAAAGGGGAGGGCATATGGGAAGGCAAGATAGGTAGATTGATATTGCCACACTATCCTTTCCGCTTCTCTTTCACTCTGTACTGTTTTTCATATCTCAATTATAGAATTATATTGAAAAAAGGGCATGCTTCATTGGGACTAATCTCTCAGACTCTTGTTAAGGGTTCTGCGGTATACAGCTTTCAATGTTCATGCTTTGGCAATAGTTTTCCTTATGAGCGTATGGAAGATTAAATGGGTAGTGAATGGAAGGTCAAGTAGTGAGGGAGCTTATGTAAGGAAACAGAGGAGCAAATGGAAGAAGAGAGCGGGAGACTGTGGAAGGGGTACTGGAGAGCTTGCGATTTTGGAAGGGGTGAGCAGTTGGAAGGCGAGAGCAAATTTCCCATTTAAACAAATTGAGTGTACCTGGGAAAATCACCTTATGTCAGCAAAACCTGATGAGGTGAACAGGCTGTATCCAGCCAGAGTCATACCCCTAAACACACAGCTCCACTAGTAGAAAAAGACAACTTAAAAAACATGTAATATTTGTTGCACTGATGACAGCCATTAACTACTCCCACCATAAGCGCCACACCCCTGCCACACCTACCCCCGGACCATCCGTCCCCCTTGCCCAAGATTCCCTTTGCCTGAAATGTGCCACGGATTGCAATCCTAACAAGTAGATCATACATTCAAGCAGTCTTACGGGTAAATATGTCAATCCCGGTACTAACAACCTGGGGTTGAATCCAGGCTTCTGCACCTTATTAAGCAGTCTAACAGACTAAACCAATTTAAGGGTGCACATACATTTTTCCAGACCCAGGAACACATTTTTTGCCAGATCATGGATCTGAGAAATCTGGCTTAATGTCAACACTTTTTAGGGTACTAACACCCACACACTGGGCCCCCCCCCCCCCTCATCACAAACCTGGCCCACCCAGATACAAACTCCTGGAGCCGGGCCTGGTGCTCAGGCTTTTCAGTGAAATTAATAAGTCTGCTCACCAGCCCCGCCCGCATTTCACCAAAACCGGTTTTCTATGTTTGTCTAGTGCCCTATATCCCTTATACACCCGGCTACATGGACAATGCTGGGTGACTGGCAGCCACACAAGAAATCCACTCTGTTCTCAGAGCTCCCCAGCACAATCACGCGGATGAGACAGACCTTGCCGCGTCCCTGGCTGACATCAAGGAAAAGTCTAGAAGAGCACGTTTCTTCTTGGGCACCAAGACTGCAAAGGCCAGGCAGGAATGGCATCAGTTCGCCATCTAGTTATGGAGCCAACATTACACTTAAAGTGCCAACTGAGGGCGGCATCTACATCGGATTCTAAATCAGATTTGATGCGGTGGCCACTGAACCTCGCTCAGATAGTGGCAGAGAGGGTGGTGCCTGCGCTGGAGAACACTTGCCCCCAGTTGCTTTTAGAATCTCCCTCTGGGGGCTATCGTAGTGTCACTTCTCATTGAAGGAGCATTTTGATTGGACGAATTTTGCTGAAGAATCCTGTGACTAACCCAGCTGTGGACATCATTTACCAGAGTGGCACCGCCCAAAATGCAAAATTGAGATTCTGCCCCAGGAAGATGGGTGTATTCCCCATTAACTTGCAATCAAATACATTTCTAGCCAGAAAGTCACACACTCTAGTTAAATATGCACAATCTGGCCAGAGTCCACCTCCACGATACAGAGAGTTTGGTGTATGCATGAGTTTTGAGGAAAATTTCAACTTTTATTGTAAGTAAAATAGGTAGTAGATTTGTATGGAAACATGCATGGCGGTACGGCGCTACTAACATGCACCAACGCGTATTCGCCTTAACAAATACTGAATCAGGCCATCCCAAAAACGATCCAAAAAAATAAAGTGTAACCTTGAGAAACAGTTAAAAAATGTAAAAACCACCGCCACATTTTTTTTTTAAAAAATCACAAGTGCGTCAGTTGTGACTAAATGCACGAGCTGGAAACGAAGCTTCATGTCATGTCCGGAAACCACCTTTCCCAAGAGAAATATTAAAATGGCCTCCAGGAATGTTACCCAGACAAGGAGCTCTTTTAGGACCCGGAGCAGACCAGAAATGGAATTTTGTCACCCGGGTCAAACAACAGTGTGAGCACTGTGCTGCTTGAGCAAAGGCTATCCGGCAATTCAACTGCAAGCGTCCTTCTGTGTGCCAACTCTGCACGCTCTTGTGACTACCTCTCCCTGCCAAAGTAAAACCATGCTTGCCGCCTCCAGCACCGGCGCATGCCAGGACGCTTCCGCTACCTGCGGCTGCATTGCTGAAAATAACACTATCGACGCCAGGAGTCTGGAAGCTGCCCTGTTCTTCATAGATATCCCCGATATGATGAGCCTGCATCACATACAAGGGGGACCTAGCGCCTAGACGCCTGCCTCGCCACAAAGCCCATCAGTTCAGGAGGCATCTACCCTTGCAAGAGTCGGGCTATCGCAAGGTTCAAAACAAAACTGGCCCACGAGGAAAAAGAGAAAACCAACATGTGTATCCTGCTGGCACACAACCCAGGTGGCAATCAGGACATTCCTCTTCCAGTCTAGCAAGCAAGACGCGGCCCTGCTCCCCGGAACGTACCTAGGGAGCGCCTCTTAGAAACTGGGGGACAGAAAATCCCCAGTCCACAGCCAGAACAGTTCCGCTATGGGGCCAGCTTACATTTTTGTTGTAATATGGAACCAACATTGTACCGACGACTCATACATAACTCCCTACTCAGGTTTTCGCAATATAGGCCCATATAGAATACAGTAGTAATGCGGGGTAAAGGGCATTTCAGTGAATACTTTTTCGTGCGCTCATTTAACCAAAGATTTTCTCGCCTTTTCTTACAAACCTACAAGGAGTAAACACCACCGTTCGCAGGTGAACACACGTGTCACCCCTTCAAGTCAGGCACTGATGTCTGAACATTGAGGGTCTGATTTACAAACATGTTTTAACATGAGAAAGTCCCATTGAACGCATTTTTGTAAATCAGCTCCCGATTGTCTTACTAGGCAAAATTAAAGGTTTTGAAAGTCTTTACATTCAATAAGAAACAAATAATGTAACGCTGCAATGCCGGTAATGCCACTGACAGCATGGAGGGGGGAAAAGTCCAGGAATGGGCGGTGAAACGTCTCATCTTGGAATACTCTGCCTTCAACAGCTGGGGTATTCGGACAGCATTTAAGACTTTTCAGCAATAATTGCTTTGTTTTGTGATGGTCTTTAATGCGCAAGACCTCATTGAATAATGCATAAGATTTCAGAGTCCCACAGGAGCATGTGGGGCTTTGACAGTTTACACGTTATTCAGCATGCATCCCTTCTCAGACAGGCAAAGGAAATGTGACCTTACGTTGTAGTGTCGTTTGGTTGAAGGTCGGCTGTTAGACCGTCTGCCCTACGCCAACTCGTCCCAACAGTTGCTTATGACAACTCTGATAACTTCTTTTGAATATAACATTTGCTATCACAGATTTGTGGCTCTGTACACAGCAAGTGGTGAGATAGCACAGCGAGTAGAGCGCTCGCTTTGACATCCATGCAGAGTGGGTAGTAAAAAGCAGTGCTCAGATGCCTGAGAGTTCGTAGCGCTATATAAATACAAAATTATTATTAATGTACTGTAGGGGGGGAAAAAAGATGAGCCCTGCTCTAGTCAAACGTTTCAGTTGAACAATGAATACAGATCTCCGCAACGAGTGCTTAACTCACTGCGCTATCTGACCGACAGATGGCGGTCCTGCTTATGGAAGACGGACCTGCTTATGGAAATATACTATATGATACGATAGGTTATTTATAATGTGCTTAATACCCAGAGGTTTCTAAGCGCAGACCCGGGGCTCGAACCTGTCTTGCTCCGTGTCGTCTTGCTTCCAAGATGAGCACGTTACCCCTGAGCTATCCTCCCGAGACTATGGATAAGCAGTAGACAAAACCAAACATTATCGAGCAGGATCAGACTGGGACAAAAAAAAAGAAAAACAGGGTACTAGAAAAAGTGGACCAGATCCTCAAATCACATTTAGTGGTTTTTCAAGATAACATATTACAACAGTACTCAGTGGGTGCATTTCTTGGAAAATGTGTGGCAAAAACAGCCTTTTAAAATGCATTGGGTAAAAAAACAGGGCGGCTGATGGCTTTGACCAGTGAGTAATCTAACTGGTTACTCTATTTATTTATTGTGTGAATTCGTTTATACATAAAACTTTACACACATATCCATCAAACGGTATAGGCACACACATTAGCAAACTATTTCAACAATTCATATAAAAGAGAAACATAATTAAAACAAAGATTTCATACAACCGTAAAAATAATTTCATTACATTGATTAGCAGCCTATCATTGGGGTTATTTAGTAAATTCCACCAGAAATCCTCCCAAGATAAAAGTGGGTGAGAAATGCAATATAATTTAAAAGTCTCTTCCCGGAGGGCAGATAAGACTAAGCAATCAACAATAAGATGCTTCAGAGATTCACTGCTTAATTTACAACAGCGGCACAGGCAGTTAATCAAGGGCAACCCTGCCCGACCACCTGCAACAGCATTGGTGTGGAAAAAGGTTCAGTGTAACACGCAGCCAAAGGTTTCTAAGGGGTTGTGAAACATGTTTAGTAAGATAATTCTGCGGGACATTAAATGGTTTGATATCCATAGAAACATTTTCAAACACTTCTGTACGAGGCAAGACTGTCTCTATACCTGATCCAATCATCTTCAAATAAAAGCTTCTAAGACCTTGCCAGGATTACGGTCGAGATATTGCAAAGAAATGGATTTGTCAGTCAACACACTCAGAACCGCATTTACCCAAAATCTAATAGCCCCACAATGATCTTTCTTAAACAATGAGTTAAGTTCAATAAAAAGGGTGAATTCTGGCAGAAATAACAAAGAACGCAGAGGAAGTAGTCTTCTCCAATCCAAGTTCGTTTTGAGTGAAGTAATACCAACAATGTGTTTTACCGGCGGAAATGGAGTACCACCTGGGAGATTCAAAAATCATTTCCACACGAAAGCCCCCTCTCTAGCCCAATCCAGGTTTGCCTCCCTAAACTCAGCCCCATAGATCAGTTTCGGGACAATCGCCTGATTATACAGCTTCAGAGCCAGTATCATAGTAACCTTGAAACACCTGTGTATAGGTGCATTATAAATGTCCTATCATATCATAGAAAAACAACATTTTTTGTCAAGTGCCCCGAGTTGAGCTGCTGCTACAGTGGCTCCTAATCTCAGTTCCTCAGTTGCAGTTGATGTAGGTCATTTAGAGCGAATGGTCACGCCAAGATATTTAAACTCAGTCACCACCTGTAACCTTATCCCATCAATATACCATCCAAAGTCAAATCTCCCAGATAGGATCTTTCTGCGGTTAAAGATCAAAACCTTTGATTTTTCGACACTAATCTCCAGTCTAGTTCCTGGAAGAAACTCTGAGCCCGCAGAAGGGAGTTCTGTAATCCCAATGATGTGAAAAGGAGTAAAACTAAATTGTCTGCATAAAGAAGATACTGGATACTAACAGGTCCCAATCTCGGAAGATTCACTCCAGGCCCCTCCAATGCAGCCCTTATTAAAAAAATGTATACATTAAAAAGGAACAGGGCAAGAACACAACCCTGTCGTAGACCTCTATTCATGGCGATCCACCTTGAATACCCAGCCCTCCTGTCCAGCCCAACCTTAATCTTCAAATCTTCATGAAGACATTCCAAAAGTAGAACCAGAGCCTTGGGGGCACCCCCACTGCCTAAACATCCCCTATAACATACTGCGATGAACACAATCAAACACTTTAGAAATATCAAGAAATGATAGATCAATCGAGTGTTTTGTTTGGAACGCCTGCATTTTTAACAGGTGCAGGACCAGACAGTTGAGGGCTGTACTTGTGCCCTTCCGGAAACCGGATTGGTTACAATCCAGAGTATGGGTGGTGATTGTCCATCTTTCCAAGGCATGCAGTAAAAAAACAGAATAGATTTTATAAGAGGCATCAAAGAGGGAGATTGGGCGGTAATTCCTGCATTCGCCCTTTCTCTGTTTTTGTATACCACCACCACAATGGCCGCTCTCCAGGTATATGGACACGTAGTCTGCCCAACCATGTTGGAATACAACTGAAGTAGGACCTCGACCCATAAAAGTGGGTCCGATTTTAATGTCAAGTTGGATAAGCCATCCGGACCAGGGGCATTTGAAGACTTAGCTGAGCTTTCAAAATTGCCAACCAGGTCAATATCTAACAAATCCCAAGTTTCTACACTGAACGAGAAGCCCTGTTTGGCAGTTAAATGCTCCTTTTGGCAGCTCAGAAAAGCATACAAATTGGTGAAAGAATTCTCCCATTCATGACCCGAAATTGATTTATGTCAAAGCGAGAGCTGAGCCCCCTCTCCCTTGAATGAGTCTCCAAAAGTTGGCTGTTCGTCAAGAAGCCAGGGCCATGAGCATATTCTCTGAATCAGCAAGGCACGGTAACCCTTTACCTAATTCCTATATGATTTCTTAAGCCTAGCTATAGTTTGTACCACATTTATACCCATTTTGAGGATTTTGCTAATGGCCCTTCTCAGCTTCCTCTTCTTATCACAGACTTCCGTGTTGTACCTATGTTTAGATACCGAAGGGCAAAGGACTGCGCTAAGCTGCAAAGCTGGAATAAACACAGAAAGCATGTTCTGACAATGGAGTGAAAATAGTCGTGGGCAGATATCTAAAAAGCGTTCCCCCACAAGATCCTGGTTACTACTGGCATTGCATACTTTGGTTTCCATAGAAAAGCATGGTTCTGAGGATTGATTAACACAGCCTCCCGGAGCAGATCGAACCCATCAGTATAACTGATTGCACCAGAGCTACCTGCAGACGCGAGTAGTCCGTAGCTATATCAGACTACACATTAAAGTATTCAATACTTGGAAATATGAGAAGATGCAAATACGAAATCCAAGGTGGATTTCTGCACGCCGTTCGACCAGGTATATATAGGAAGAACATCATCTCAAAGATTGCCATTTAAAGGAACCAAGTCCAAGGCATCTAGGGAGGGACGCAGTACAATCCCTCGAGCTCTGGCGGAATGAGAGAAAACATCTAGCGGCCTCCAAAAGATACCACTTGGAGTCTAAACACTCAAAGTTAAAATCACCCAGAATTAAGAAACATACATTAGGTAGGACATGGTGACCATAGACATTAATAATGGCTGCTAAAAAATCTGTTAAAATGGTTGTTACCAGATTCAAATAAACATTTAAAACAATCAGCACTCCAAAAACGTGCATAGTTAAAATCAAGCCATGTAATCTTGCATCCCAACAAATCAGAACGATCAGCACAAATGTTCTCAATATTTGAAGCAGGCAAAATACGCCAAGCACAGATCAAACCACAATAAGGTCGACCCCTAAGACCCTTCCTCGCAGGCTCGTGGATAACCATAAACCCATCAACTAAGAGGATATCCAACATGAGAGATTCTTGAATACAAACTAGGTCCGCCTCCGACTAAAGTTTGTCATTGACGTAGAGATGGTTGAACCCACGTGTGTTCCAAGATACAAACCTAACAGCTGAAATTCAACAAGGGGTACTTTTCCGATGGATTATATTGGTGCAATGAATAAATAATATGGGACCAATCCTAAGTTACATGACGATTGATTGTTGTTGGCAAAACATTATTACTTGAATTCAAAACTGCCAATTGTACGTTAATCTTCAAAGGTTCACCTGGATAAGTCTCTAAACCACAATCTCCACCCTGAGTGAGAGGGACTAGGGTTTCTTGTGGCCAATCATTTGACAGCAAATACCCCAAGTTGGACAAACATTCAGCCTACGCCACAACTGTGTTATAAACGAGTTTTGAATAAAAGTCAATTTTCACAATGTCGACACGATGAACATTTAAGAAAAAGATTCTAGCAATGTCTTTAGAGGAAAGCGATTGGAGGCTAACTATTTGCCCAAAGAGAGCCAGGATATATTGTCGAATAAGGGGATATAGTTATTTGACATTAAAGGTCTGTATTTCTCAACTCTGACCTGGTGGGCAGAGGTTCAGAAGGCCAGCCAAGTTTCTTGGAACAGGGTAACCTTCTGGACAAGCCCAGACCAATGAAGTTAGCATTGGCGGCAGTCAAGGCTAGGTCTCAGGAGGGCCGAGGGTGACTGAAGGACCTCAATGAGTGCACAGAGTAAAGGACACTTACAAATCACTCCCAGTCAGGTGTGTATATATATATATATATATATCAAAAATACAAACATTTATTCATGGCCTTTGAGTTTCAACACAAAAGTTATTAACAGTAACACTTTTAAACCAACACAATCCTACTAAAATACATATATACAAGACCAAGTGGCCTAAAGGGTTAATGCACGAAATGGGTCCACAACCTAAAAAGGGAAGGAAGCAGGTAGTGCGAATAGGCTTCGGGCAGTTCTGCAGTAATCACAATCCTAACTGAAATGTAGTCCAGTCCCTAAGAAGAGGGGAGCCTATTGCTTAAGTGTACTTGCAATGCTGGCACACGCAGTAGTGCAGATCGGCGAAAACGGGGTCTCTTGTAGGGTCTGTAGCAGGTCAGGAAGGTGGGTGAGGTGATGCAGAATAAGTTGCCACTATTCGTAGAGGGTCTACCCAAAGGGGCAGAACAGGTTCCAGGAGTTGGGAATGGTTCGATAGCTCAGGCTATCTGTGGAAAGGAGAGGGGCCCGATGGGCCACTTGTGTGTAAAAAAAGTTGGATGTGCTAGGGGCCACCGGTAAGGGTTGCAAGTACTCACCGACCCCTGGCGCACTCCGGACCAAACTTTGGCAGTCAAGTCCACTTTGGTTGCAGGTTCAAATGCGGCAATTGCGCGGCTCTGCGGCTTTCAGCAGCAAATTTACATTGTTTATTCCCAAACGGGACAGTGGCTATTTCTCCGCTCCTGGTGGATGGATCAGGCCAGTTTCACTGTAGCAGGCTTTAGGGCACAGGGGGGCACCACAGCAAGGAACCTGCAAAGTTACTCTCCACGGCTGGGAGACACGGTAACCGCATGCACTCGGGTTCGGGCGCTCTTTCTTTACTTCAGACCTGGGAACGTCAAGTGTACGAAATTCGGTGTGAGTGCTGTGAACACAGAGCTTGCGATGCACCAAGTTTCAAGGGTCTCCTCGAAACTGTGGTTGTGTCAGAGCAAAGGTCCTGCGCAAGCTGATCAGCCCACTAGTTGGCCCAGGGACACTTCCGAAAAGGCTTACTTGCAGGGATTGATAAAGGTCCTGAGAATAGTTAGTCCCACTATTCTAATGGGGCGAAGCGTCTTCAAAGACCTTCTATTTCGATCAGATGCAAAGGGGTCCAGCGGGACAACAGCGGGCTCAGGGTGCCAAACCTTCCAGCGGGTCACCAGCGGTTCCTCGGCTCTGCTTCTTAGCTTCAGGATACTTTGATCCTATCCTTCGTTCAGTGAGAACTCAAGAGATCGACATGGTATGGGTTGGAGCCTTCTCTTATCCAGAATCTCCTTCGTGCCAAAACCAAGAGGACCCAATGGGAGATCTGCTCACACTCAGGCACACCATACACGGACCAATCATGGACCACGATGGTCCCAGTCATTTACGGCACACCAGACTCTCTGGCACCCAGGATGTGTATTGGAACCAGACAGTCCAACCTGCATCCTGGAAGCACACACACAAGGCATGCAGAAGCCTGCAAAAGCTTGGCTTTTCGTGGGAGAATGCATGCCCAAGTAAGGACGGACCTGGGTCGGCTCGACCTGGGGAAGGGGAAGGGGCAAGATGGCCAAAGGACAGGATGAAGAACCTTGTGGCATGGCCATTTTGGAGATAGGCCACCTATTCGTGCCAAACGCGGTTTACCTGGCAGGAAAGGGTTCGAATTACATGAAAACGTAAGCTGCCACCAGCCCTGTTCTAGTCACATTTGCACTTTTCCTAAAAAAATCCTTCGAGGGTGTCTAGGGCCTTTAGAAATGACAGCAAGACGCAGGTGCACTGTACTGGAAGGTACAATGTGCACTCGCAACATTTTGCAGAAAAGTTGCAACATTGACAAGGACTAAGGGAAACAAAGTCTCCCTTTACTGACTGTCTTTAAGGGCATGTCAGTTTCCCCATAATAAAGTGAGCCAAAAGCCCAGGGGAGCGCAGCTGAAGGCTGTGCTCCTCTGGCAAAGTCAGACTATGGTGTTAAACAGCAACAAAAATTTGGGGGGTTCCACAGGTGGAGGGAAAATGTCACATAAATGGGAATCTTTCCTAACAGTCTGTCTGAAGCATAAATGGCTCAACTGATCTCCCAGTGGCGGGACCCTACCATCAGAGATTGGAAGGGAGTAGTTTCTTACCTGTAACTCCATTTCTCCAGCATTGGTATCTTTCATGGATTCACATGCTTAGAATATTCCCCGTCGTCAGACTGGGAACCCTCGGTACACATATATATAGTCATTTCCAATAGGAAAAAACTTCTGCCCTATCCCCGTCTGCGTCCTCTACGGGGCCGCCCACGTACGCCCCGTTGGATGTGATGGTATATAAGCCCCGCCCCCGCGGGTCCCTTCAGATTTCGACCCCTCCAAGTTAACGGGGGAAAACTTGCTTACATACCAATCTTCCACATTGCAGTCCGGGGAGGCCGGAGGGCGCATGTGAATCCATGAAAGATACCAATGCTGGAGAAATGGAGTTACAGGTAAGAAACTACTCCCTTCTCCAGCATTGGATCTTTCATGGATTCACATGCTTAGAATAGATTGTAAAGCAGTAACATCAAGAAGGAGGTGAGAGTGCAATGTAACTTACATTCGTAGAGACACCCCCAAACACTACCGTTTACACCATGTATGTAAGCAACAACTTATTATACTGATACGAAACGGATTTCCGCCATACAATGCTATGTCATATGACTCAGTATGCACCCCTTGCGCATATATCTACCCGACCACTTATGTTTAGGTCAATAAACTATGTACATTCATGTATACACTCTGAAAAAACAGCTGAGGCCAAATAATAGGCAGCATTATTCTTGAAACTTTGGCTTACCTCATTGAAAAAGGTGGCGAAGCACTGCCCTTCCCATTTGTACCTCATCCGCGTGCTGCTTTTCCAGGCAGTAGTGGCGCGTAAACGTGTGCGGAACAGACCATGCCGCCGCCTGGCAGATGTCCGTCAGCGGAATTCCTGCCCATAGAGCCACGGAGGAAGATGTCGATCTCGTGGAATGGGCTCTGGGACGATGTAGTAGAGGTCTCCCGGCCTTGGAATGACACAGGGTAATCGCCGAGGAGACCCAGCGAGCCAGACCTTGTTTGGAGATAGCCTTACCCCTAGCCGAGGGGCCGTAGGCGACGAATAGCTGTCTGGTGGCTCTGATATCTTGCGTTTTTTGCAGGTAAAATGTTAGCGCCCTTTTGACGTCCAGAGTGTGAAGAGCCTTCTCCGCCGTCGACGAAGGAGATGCAAAGAAAGTAGGGAGTACCAGGGTCGAGTGCTTATGATAGACCGACGGTACTTTTGGGATGAATGAAGGGTTAGTTGATAAAATAACTTTGTCCTTAAAGAACCTCAGATATGGAGGGTCTATGACCAGTGCCTGTAGTTCCGATATTCTTCTAGCCGAAGTGATGGCAACTAGGAACGCGAGTTTCCAAGATAGAAATTGTAGAGATGAAGAGGACATTGGCTCAAAGGGAGGCTTCATTAAGGCAGCTAGAACCGTGTTCAGACTCCATGACGGTGGGAACCGTTTTTCCGGAGGGAAGGTTCTAAACAGACCCTTCATGAAATGCTTCACTAGCCTGTCACTGAATAGTGGAGGGGACTGTCTTCTTCTTGTAAATCTCGAAACAGCCGCCAGGTGTACTTTGATTGACGATGATGACAGTCCGCTCTCCGCAAGATGAAGAAGATACGGGAGGATTTGCTCCGGAGTTACTTCCAAAGGTTGTATATTTTGTTGTGTTTGACACCATATACAGAACCTTTTCCATTTGCTTACATATGATTTGTTAGTGGACGGGGCCCTGGCCGCCTGCAGAATCCTTCGGCAATCAGTCGAGACTTTTAGGTTCCCGAACTCCGAGAAGTCAGGAGCCATGCAGTTAAGTTCAGGCTGTCCGGATTGTGGTGCCACACGGTCCCCTCGTCCCTGGACAGGAGGTTCGGCACTTTCCTGAATGGTATCGGCTGATCCAGCGACAGATGAAGGAGGTCTGAGAACCATGGTTGCCTCGGCCAGCGCGGGGCCACTAGGATGACCCGGCAATTGTACCTGTGGATCCCCTGGATCGTCCTCCGTATGAGGGGAAATGGAGGGAAGGCGTAGAGGAACTTGCCTGTCCACGGAAACGAGAACGCTTCCCCCAGGGAGCCTGTTTGGGGCCATCTGCTCGCGAACTGAACACATTTTCGGTTTCTTTCCGTGGCGAAGAGATCGATCGACGGGGTCCCCCATCTTTCGAAGATTTCCCCGAGTTGAGTGGAGTCCAGCTCCCACTCGTGTATTTGTGACATAGTCCTGCTCAGGGAATCCGCCTGTACGTTCTTCGCTCCCGGTAGGTGGTATGCCACTAGGGAGATGTGGTGTTTTAAAGCCCAATGACAGATCTTTTGAGCTTCCTTCGAGAGGGTCCTGGATCTGGTGCCACCCTGTTTTATCAGGTAGAACATAGCTGTCGTATTGTCCGTGAGCACTCTTACTTTTGACCCCTTGATGTGTGGGAGGAAAGAATTCAGGGCCCATCTCACCGCCCTTAGCTCCAGGACGTTGATATGTAGGCGAGATTCGGTCGACGACCACCTGCCTTGGGTTTGGTGACGTGACATGTGTGCTCCCCAGCCCGACAGAGAGGCGTCTGTAATGATGGTGTTCTGAAATTCCGGCTCCTGCAGGGGGACCCCTCTGTCCAGGTTGCGCGCCACTTTCCACCATCGGAGGGCTTTGATAACTCGTTCGTCGTCGACTATTATCTTGTCCGACCAGCGGCCTGTGGCCTGCTTCCATCTGTCTGATAGGAACTCCTGTAGAGGTCTCATGAACAACCGGCAGTTCGCGACTAGGTGGATGCACGATGCCATGGAGCCGAGGAGAGCCGCATATTTTCTTACTGACAACCTGCTCTGTAAACGAAGTTGGCTTGTCAGGTGTTTGATCTTCAACAACCTTTCCAGGGATGGTTTCACTAGTCCCGTGTGGGTGTCGAATTGAGCACCTAGGAACTTCAAGCTCTTCGAGGGCTTTAGTGAAGACTTTTCGTAGTTCACTGCAAATCCCAGACGCTGTAGCAGTCGCAAGGTGGTCAATAGGCTGTCGTTGGTCGACGCTGGGGAGGATCCCCTCACGAGCCAGTCGTCGAGGTACGGGTAAACGTGATGCCCTTCCTTCCGCAGCCAGGCTGCTACGGGTGCTAGGCACTTTGTAAAGGTTCTTGGGGAGGACTTCAGGCCGAAAGGGAGCACAGTAAATTGGTAGTGTGTTTGGCCGACTAGGAACCTCAGGAACCTCCTGTGGTGAGTGCGCACCGGAATGTGAAAATACGCATCTTGGAGGTCCAGAGACGCCAGGAAATCGTTCTTTTGGACCGATCTGATTACTTCCTGTAGAGTAAGCATCTTGAACTTTTGACTCAGTAGGGTTTTGTTGAGGTCCCGTAGGTCGAGGATGGGGCGCCACTTCCCGTTTGGTTTCTTTACTACGAAGCAGCGTGAGTAAACCCCTAAGCCTCTCTGCGAAGCAGGGACTAACTCGATGGCGCCTTTTTTTAGCATGAGCGCAACCTCTCGACGCAAGACGCTTAGGTGTGGTTGAGACAGGCGTATCGGTGGACGTCTTGGAGGTCTGGATTTGAATCTTAGGGAATGTCCCAGTCTCACCGTGTCCAGAACCCACCGATCTGTCGTAATTGACTCCCATTCCTCGACGCAACTTGACACTCTCCCTCCTAGAACGTCATTGTTGATCTTTTTGTTTTCCCGTCGACGACGAGTAAGTGGGACGTCTCTTGGAGGCCTGGAAATTTCTGCGTCGGGTCGAGGACTGTGAGGCGCGCCTATAGCCTTGGGACGGATATGAAGACCTCCCGAATGCTCTATCCCTTGATCCCGCAAATCGTGCGTTTCCCGTAGCTCCTCTAAAGGGGCGAAAGGAACGAAAGGGCTTACCGCTTTGGAGAGAGCCCAGTGAGCGCGCCGTCTCAGAGTCCTCCTTCATTCCTTTCAAGGCCTCATCCACCTTTTCGCCAAACAGGTGGTCACCTTCGAAAGGCATGTCGACGACCTTATATTGCACCTCGGGTCTAAAGTTGGTGCACTTGAGCCAGGCCTGGCGTCGTAGAACCACTCCGTTGTTAATTTGTTTGAACCCCGAATCTGCCAGGTCCACCGCTATATTGATAGCATGGTTCGAGGCTTCTTCTCCTTCACGAACCAGGGACATAGCTGATTTTCTGTGTTCTTCTGGGAGGTGGTCCATAATGGGTGCCAGTCTGTGCCACATCTCCCTGTCATACCTGGCCATGATTGCCAGGGAGTTCGCTGCTTTCACTGTTGACGCTCCCACTGACAGGATCTTCTTACCGAAAGCGTCTTGGCGTCTAGCTTCGGAATCCGGAGGGGTAGAGCATTTATGCTGGGCCTTTGCCTTTCTCGTCGCCGCCGCCGATACCACCGAGTCAGGCGTGGGTTGCGCAGAGAGGCATTTTGGCGTCGAATCTGGAACTTTAAATTTTTTCTCTACGCGGCCCTTGACCGCAGGTTCAGAGAATGGATGCCGCATGGTTTGGACGCCCTCTTTCCATACGTGGTCCAGTATCGGTATCGAAAAAACGGAACGCCTATTCTTGCCCATGTGGTCAAAGAGGAAGCAGTCCTTCTTTTCTTCTTGTTGGGTCAAACCGAACTCCTTGCAGGCCTTTTCCATCATGGAATGGAAGGCCCCTATGTCATCCGGTGGAGACGGGTGAATGGGACTTTTCGGAGGATCCACCTCCACATCCGAAACCCATGACGGGTCTCTCGACGGCGAGAGAGAGATACCAGAAGCTGACCCCTGATCAGAGAGGGAGTCCGAGAGCTCACCTTCTTCCTGGACTGTTGGAGCAGTTGGGCCCACGACCGATCTAGTCGGGCGGTGTGAAGGTCCGGGCTCGTCGACGAGGGGAGTCGTCGGAACAGGTGGGAGCCTTTCGTCCAGGGACTTCAAGAGCGAGTGTAAGGAGGAAAGTACCTCCATGGAGAGAGTAGCCTGGGCGTTTGGAGGCTGGGTGAAAACTTGAGAGCAGGTTGCACCAGAAGGAAATCTGGGCCGTAGCCCCAGGTCTTCCGGGCTCACTATTCTGAAGCCGTCGTCTTCTTTGGAGGCGATCGAAACTGCCTGTTCTTGCAGCAGTGTGTCGGGTAGCCCCATGTCGAACACTTCTGGCCTCCAGGCCTGGAACTCCGTCGACGAGGGAATCGTCGTCGACGATGAGCCCGTTTGAAAGGCGGGGGACTGTGACGGAGTGGGCACTTGGATCGTCGCCGTCGTCGACGGAGGGCCTGCAGGTGGCTTAGGCGGTCCCGCCTTCGCGGAGCTCTCCCTGCGTTTATCCGCCTCTCTACTCGTAGCTGATCTTTTCTGATCGCTCGAGGAGGATTTTGGCCTGTCCTTATCTTTCTTCGACGAAGAAGAAGAGGAAGATGATTTCTTCGTCGATTCTTTCGATGAGGCCTTAGAGGAATGACTTCGAGGCACGTCCTTCTCCGTAGGTCGTGATTTTTTGGCCGGAGGTTCCGACGGATGTGAGCGTCGGGGGGCTTCTGATGTTTTCGCTGAGGCGATACTGCGCACTGATCCTACCTCCGACTGAGGGTACGCTCCAGCGCCGTCGTTCAGCCACGAGACCAGTCGCCGATTCCGGTCCTTCAGGGTTTTTTGGGAAAACCCCTTGCAAATATCACATTGGTCCGCCGAGTGGTGGGGGTGAAGGCAGTAGATGCAGTCAAGATGGCCATCCCCTTCATAAACCTTCTTTAGACCGCACGTGGCACACGGGCGGAAAAGAGGCTTACCCGACATTATTGCCAGCCCAACAAACAAAACTCGTAGGAGTTAGAAGTGGACCAAACAGACAAACTCGCAGGAGTTAGAAACAATTCGATAAGTATTTGAAGAAAATACACGAGGAGATCCCACTATCTTTGGAGACGGTTGAAATCTGAAGGGACCCGCGGGGGCGGGGCTTATATACCATCACGTCCAACGGGGCGTACGTGGGCGGCCCCGTAGAGGACGCAGACGGGGATAGGGCAGAAGTTTTTTCCTATTGGAAATGACTATATATATGTGTACCGAGGGTTCCCAGTCTGACGACGGGGAATATTCTAAGCATGTGAATCCATGAAAGATCCAATGCTGGAGAACAGATCTACCCTCACAAGCCTCGGTTCTCTCTGGTAATCGGAAAGTAGTGTCTAGCTGAGCCTGGCAACAAACTACCCAACCCAGATCCCTGTACCAAAGACTTCCATCAGTCTTCTATTGTTAAGAATCTATGAGTTTGCTCAATGGTGCTGGAAATTGTACTAGGTTTCTCAATATCTTGCCACAATTGATTTTGCACTCCGTGGATTACCCCTCAGCCAAACCTGGTTGTAGACTTTACCTTCTTCAAATACGGTACCACGTTCATTCATCGCATGCTTTTGTCCCGCAGCACTTTTTGACGAACATTTTGAAATATGGGGGGTGCGCATATAAGGGGTAGGGTGGTGTGGTGTATAGGGAATAAATACTACCGAAAGGGCATGGGGGGGCCCCGCCAAAAATGTAATGATTTTTTTTGACAAAACATTTCCGGCAAAAAAGCAGCAGAAAAAAAACTGGGGATGAATGAACCTAGAACCTTAAATACATAGTTTTTGCTCAGCCAGCCCTCCTGTAGGGGTTTGTGTCTGGTACTAAAACGCCTACTGGTGTACGAGTGCTTTCGAAATGAAGCTAACATACCATACAAATACTTTGACCGTCTGAATTTGCTGTTTCGATGACTATTAGAAAACTGTTCTAATTAGGTTTATTGTAAGGGACCAGCAATATTTTGAGTGGGGGCACAATGACCCCTCTTAGAATCATTAGCACATATTCTTTTCACTGTGCTTTCCATGCAAGTATAGAGGATTTGCGGCCAGGTAAATGTATGCTGTACATTATTTTCAAAACAGGCATAGACTCACAACATCGAGGTGTTTAATTCCAATTTAGTTCGTTTTTGGAAATATGGAAACAATTTTGAAGACGGATTAAATGAGAGGTTTGGCTCCAATTCTCCTGCTCAATAACTGGTGTTCTATCTGCTATTGTACTTAATGTGGTACCTTAACTGCAGGGCACTATAGAAAAGATATTAAAGCTAAGATGAACACAAATCCTGGATTTAATAAAATGCGCTTCCACCCCAACTCTGTGTATTTTAATCTTTTAAGAACAAAATGTTGTAACCAATTGCAAAAAAGATAATTGTTTTAATAATGGTAATTCAATCAAAATGATACAATAAGTTGCGCAAAATGACCTTTTCGGATCTTTCCCGAGGATCTACTGATCATCGGATGACGATATGTTCTGGAGCCCGGCCTGTAGGTAAACACCATTCATAACACAGGGCTATCCCACCACCCGATTTCAAGGCGGATTTAAGTCGGTTTACAAACCAACTGCTTCCAGGCACCCATAGTCAGCGTTACCACGACGATATAATCCAGGGTCATACCACTGCACATTTTGTAGAGAAGTCTTGCTACACTGGCATGCTGCAAGGCTTTTATGTACCCTCTTTTCAATCCTACCAGCTAAGGGAAGCAACAAAAGTCTTGGGCTACCTTTCCATAAACTGTACACTTTCATCAGACAGATGTGCTTGGAAGTGCGTTTTCATATTTCAATGTTACGATTTAATTGTATTCCTAATAACCAAAATCGCTGTTTCATTGGGAAGCTTTTGTTGTGTAAAAAAGAATAATAAAAAAAATACTAATATATCACTTGGCATAAACCAGTGCATGGACCTTCTCTGTTGAGGTAAGAACAGTCTGGGATTCAACAATTTCCCGCAATCACGTAGTTCTGGGGCATTCGCCAAGAGTAGCCTTTGAATTGCTAGTTTTAATAAAAATATAATGAACAGATGAAGGCATCTTCCCGCTTCAAGTTAAGCACCTCTTGAAAGACAGTGCCGTCAGCGGAAGAGGAAGGAGAAAAGACGCGTCATGTTGAAACATACCGTGGCAAGAAAACGTAATAGGGGAATAACCACATTTTTAAATTTAAAAAAAAGGAAGAGAAACTACAAGAGACATTGGTCAATAGGGAAGATTATCAGAAACGAAATAATTTCTGTCTGAGCAAGTATTGATTTTTTTTTTGTTCTCAATATCTCTCTGATATGAGAAGCAGGACATATAGAAAGATCACAGATCAGTGCTGTATCTAAAAGCATGGTATGCCGAACTCTACATATGCCAACAAATGATCTTCTTGTTCACTGTTTTCAAGCTTCTCCCCTGCAGACAAAACCCCCCCTTAACAGCATCACTCCCCCCAACTAAGTAAGAAACTATGAGGGGGGGGACAAGAGCGGGAGGACGTTCAATGCCACCAATTTCTGCAAACTACTGCTGGACCCTTGTTCCTCACTGTCTTCAGACATTCCCTGGGCCCAGCCTTTGATGTGGCTTCTAGCCAAAATGAAAGACGTGCATTTAAGGCCATTTCCTCTCACAGTCGCAGCAAGACCTATCCAACCTCCCCAGCCAAACCTCATAGAAAGTCTCTGCTACCCTCACATCATAAACCTCTGCGACACGGGAACCACTGCTGAAGACAGTGTCCATAAGATAAAGTTATCTTTTGAGGAACGTGTGGTCCTCCAGAAGACTTGAGTCATGACTTGCTTGTGAGACCGAGAGCATTGATAACCAAACCATCTTGCTAAGAAACTCTACACAGCCAAAACATGCCCTTTTCTGTAAATGACAATCCTGCCAATACAACTTCGAAATTAAGTGAAAAGAATCCCAAGATGCCACTTTGTAGGTCTTTAGTGTGATTACCCCCTCCAAGAAGAGCTAAGTTGCTGCACCACTTCCGGTAATGTTAGGTCTTTTGCCCAGGGGATGGGTTTCTCTGCAAATTCGTAGCAAATGCTGGTGCGCAGAGTTGTCCACTTGCAGGTCAGATGCTAAGCTTGCAGACTGCTTGGTTAATAGCAGGAAATGGAACCGAAAGATGTATTTTGAACTCTAGTGCAAATATAAAACGAAGAGTGAGACACAGTTCTCTAGGAACCTGCAGTCACCCCTGTGCACAGCCACCAGGAACCAAATCCTTACAGGTACCAGTGGTACCGTGAAGTAGTCATGGGCTCTGGGAACTTTCAAATAGCCTCCTGCCCAGCATGCTTTAATGCAGCTAGTGGAATTGATGGTTTCCGTTGCATGCTACAGGAAATGGTTGCGGCCAGACATCCTATTCCACGCCAATACTTTAAACCCCCTAATTCTTCACAATTTGGAAGGGTACTAGAGAATCATGATTGTTTACTGCAAGTTCTAATCTCTCAGATTTCAAGATGTGGGCCACCTTTTACAAATAGTGCCTTTGATTTGCTTATTCATGGTCCGAGTCACTGGAAAAAGTACAAGCGCCGAGAAGAAACCTTTGGTGAAAAGAGCAGCACACATTGTCAAACAAACAGGTCAGCCTAGTGCAACATAAGAATGGTGTCATCTTTAAATTCACCAAACATTTTGGAAAGACCTTATGATTTGAATTCAACAGCAAAAATAAATAGCCATTGACACTTATGGGGGAACCACTAATCTAGAAAACAAACATTTGTTTAATGCCGTTTTTCGAAAAAACAGTTTTCTTAGATTTAAATGCGAGAACCAAAGATATACTGAAAGAAAAACCATCAGCGAGAACCTACAGAATTTCAAAATTGTGGGCTACCAGCTGACTATCGACTTTGGGTTGACACATTTAGGCAGATAAATCTCATGACAAATGATAAATGCAACATAATGCTATTAGTCATTGCATGTGGGATGGAATCAGTGGAGGAGGCAGCTTTTGTGCCAGGTGGTGGGAATTGGCATTCTAAATGATTTAAGGTAATTTGCGTCTGGGGAATATTTTCAGCGATGGAGCATAAACTTTCCTAAATAGCACAAGTGATCAAGCGTAGCTAGTGTGAGGAATCGGAGGGCGTCCTCACTTCTTCCCCTAATATATCCTCCTCCCAGGTGGCCAGGGAAAGGACGTCGCTTTCAGATCCCGACACTGGGGGTGGATATGCGAGGGAGGATCACCTGGGTGGAGGACACTTGGGCAGTGGGGATTAGGCACCCATGGGTGGGATGCAGTATTCCCCATTTCCATTTTATAAGGAGTCAAATATCCCCTGGGCCTTCATAGGGTATTACCAATCTCGTCCCTATTTTTCAAGAAAACATTCTCCCAATACACACCAGTCAGGTACAGACACGAGGAAGAGACAACACCGACTCAGGCGCCATCTCTTTATTACCTCAGATATACACGAACACCACTCTGGTACTGGGACGAGGAAGAGGGATACTGAGTACCAAGATTGTTATGTAGTAAAGGAACATTGCCTGCACCTCGGGCCCAGGGGCTGGTATAAATGGCGCGCTCAGGTGGGGCTGATGAGATCGCCTGCGGAACACTTCCAGGAGAAGCTGGAGTTGTGACCAGGGAGACACGTGCCCAAAGCACCTAGGAGCTGCAGAGTCATTTCAGCGGGAGGGGATTGTGGTGGGAGCATTGGAAAGGTCTCGGTTAGCAGAGCTTGTCTGCATCCCTCCTTGAGTCGGAGACTCTTTGTCCGAACAACAAAGACAGCAGAGATCCTGAAAGAGAGGTGTGCCGAGCCTTGAGTCGCGAAAGCCACAGAGAGCTTGCCGACATGGAGAACAGTACCCGGAGACAGAGTACCCGGTGAGTCAAACGAGCCTCAATGACTCCAGGACGCTGTGGGATGAGCTGCATGGTTTCTGCAGGTCAGATGGCTCGCAAGTGAGCGAGGGACCGTTTAGGCAATCTAAATGCCTGCCCAGTTTGAAAGAAATATTTTTGATAATACGATAACCTGAAAGCTGAGGAAACAAAATGAATGTTTTGTGAATACCGAACTGTTAAGATGAAATTGAGGAGGCCAAGAAAGGGCCCAGGAAACGGAAGTCTTTGAACTGTGAAAACACCCGTGAACAGAGTGCAAATTCCCAGCAGGAGAGTAAACTGGGAATTTGATGCTGCTTTATTCAGTGTGACTGAATGGAATGAAATGATACCTTTTGTTTTGAATACTAAACGGAAATGAAAGCAAGTGTGATTGAATACCAAGTGGATGAAAGCCGTTGACAAAATCTCCTGATATGAGGAACTATGAATTGTGTAAACTAGAGAAACAAAGTATTGGCAAGTACCATAAGGAAATAATGGACATCTTTAAATAGAAAGAGCAAGCAGTGGCAAAAGCTCTGAGAATATTTGAAAGTATAACAAGGGAATGGTGGCAAAACAGGTAAGAGAAAGCCCCAAGAGGATACATCCAATACAACTGAAGTTGAAACAGTGGCAGTGAAGAATAAGCAAGTAAGGTGCATCGGTTGCGTGACCTGTAATGGGTGGACCGTGTGGTCGGACAACTGTGCCTAGACTGAGTACACCCACCTAAAGGGAAAGCCACTTAACTAACCTATAAGCTTGTGACTGAAGATCAAGGAAAACGTGTCTGATCGAATATTGATTAACTGAACTATGTGATATTGGTGAAATTGGGGATATAGGTTTTGGACACAGACAGACATTTGCTTTGGACTTTCTGACACCAACTATCATTGGTTTCAGTTAGATAGGAAAATCCCACCTTAGCATAAGGCCTTTTTCCAACCTTCTTATTTTAATAAATGTTTGCAACCCAAGCTTTACTCGGTTGTCTGTGTCTACTTCCCGATGCCTTCACACTAGGGAGCCTAAAAGAATGCAGACGGCTTTGGTGTGAACCCTGAAATATCTTTTGAAATTATATGTATATGATGCATTTGACAACATAATTTTTGGGTAAAAAGAAAAAAACATTTCACAATCTGTTCTGTAGGGTAACATGAAAAAACACATGAACAAATACAATACATTCTAGGTCATCAACAGTACACAGGAGAACTTTACATATTTCTATAATCCCTGTGTTTACAATATATGGCAGCATTGCCATTGAAAATCACCTTCAGGAAACTGCGCCCCCTCATCATACTATATATGATGATGATGATGATGTGCCCACAATACACGCCATTGTCACAGTCTTTCACTTTCACAATGCTGGTGCAGCCCTCGCCAAACAAAACATAGGCCCTCATTGCCCTTTACCATTCATTCAGCAGTGAGCGAGTGTACACACGCAGGCACTCAGGAACCTACATCCAAACCCAACTGCACAAATTCCATACCATTCGAAAAAAGCATGCATAAAAACCAGTGGTCGAAGTGTATGAAAAGAAGTAGTGCAACTATGTTCCCTGCTGGCCTGCACCCACTCCCCACAAACCCCATAGCCACGACCCCTCCCACACACAATACACCCCCCCCCCAAACACTTGCGCCTGCTGTTTAAGGGAACGTTCAGTGCAGTGCACTGCAAATGAAGGTTTCAACTTGTTCCTACACTTTTATTTTAAAACGAAACCATTCCGGAACGGTTTCTTTTTAAAATAAAAGTATAGGAGCTGTAAAAGGTAATTTAAAAAAGTAGAGGAGCACCGCTCCCGCTCACTTCACACGCTGCTACAGTCATCAAGTTTGCTTATAATGTGGGGCAAAGGGGCAGCAGGACAAACCATCGCACCAGCATGGGTAACTCTTGGTTACCTAAAAACGAAGGGGCTGCAGAGGTCCAGGACGGAGAAGGGCTCCAGGAGGGAGGTTGTGGAACGCCCCATGCTAACTCCACCAATGGAAGGAATGCTAGATCTGTGACTATGCATGTCAACACTGCACAGCTGAGGTTGAAACACCCATGTACTCTGTACTGTTTGATGCCCTTTGCAAAAAAGATCCATGACATACCTTGTACCATTTCAAGGCCAGAAAATGTGTTATAGCAAGGTTTAATTTACTTTTGGTCCCGGAAATGACTATTTGCAGGACCCTCAAAGTCCTATCCAAGTGCAGCAGCACCGCGTTTATCTAACTAAATAGGCTGCTCATTCATAGAGGCATCGGGCATTCTCTTGGCTGGAGCCATTGGGGAGTAAGTATTTTCTTTATTATTTTGGGATAGCTGGTTGCATTTTCTCACCCATAGTTTAGGGATTTAACGCATAAAAACAATTTTCCGATTCTCAACGCCCTCTGTAGATACAACCCTTTAAACGTTAGCTGAAACTCTGAAGGTTATTTAGGCAAACACCTGAGGTACAATGAGCAAACTTACATCTCCCCTCGAAAGTATGGTAAGCAGAAGAACCGAACTTAGTTGCGTTATGTTAGGAGGGATTTTTATAGGACGCGTCTGACATTTACAGGCCCGCAGTTTGCTCTCAATTCTTATAGAGACAATATCTACTATGAAAACCAACTTATGGATAATAATATACAGGGCTCATGAATACATGGGCTGAAAATGGAAAACAAAGAAGGGTCCCAAAGGTCATTATTATCCCAAAGTGCTGGCACATAGGACATATGCTCGAAACATAGCTAAATCTAAGAAAAGCTTTAAAGTAAACCCCTTCACTGGAGATTCTCTTGTACTGCGCTCCTCCCGAGCCTGTACAACTAGAACTCAGGAGCCAGAACATGACTGACAGTGGAACAAAGCCACAATCGCTGACCACTCCAACTCCTCTCTATTGCCTGCTTTGCTAGAAATCCACCAGATCACAAGGAATCCCTTCCAGAACCACTCCAGGAAGGTCTAATTCTTTGCGACTTACTCCCTTACCTCCAAGCTGGGAGGGGCAAGTGGGGAAAGTTCAGAATAAAGATCCTTCCTTCTAATCAGGCAGAAGATCCAACCTCAGTGGAATCCTGGAGGCAAGAGGTCATGGAGCTGGAGAGGCCGCCAATACCCAGATCAAGCACTCACTCATGTACATGTGCTGGAAATTTCCCTTCCTCATCACTTGTGGAGGGTAAAGTGCAGTGGAAGGCAAGGATCCACTGCAGGGTCAATTAGGTTCTTTGTTTTTTTGATGCTTTTGGTTTTTGATGCCATATTGCATACAGGTTTGTAAATGGACAGTCCTTCAAAGGCTGTATTTTATTACAAATTGTTTTGTTGATTTTATGAAGTTCTCATTCAAATTTGTATAGCATAACACACACTGGTTTAAGTGAGAAACCTGAGGGTATTCACACTTCTATTCCCCCTGGCATCCTCTATGGAGGTGGCCAGGGAAAGGCCATCGCTTTTGGATACTGACCCTTGGGGGTGGACATGCGAGGGAGGCTCACCTGGTGGAGCGTCCTTGGGGATTGACAGTGGGAGACCTTCAGGCGAGACATGGAACCCCCTTATCCTAATGTCAACCAATGTAGTCCTTACCTGACTTTTATGGACTATTTTAGGTCAAATCCCCTTCTTTCCTCTCTTGAGACATTCGCTCACCCACTCTTGTACTGAGTTTATGAAGAGACAGCTAAGAGTAGTGAACACCACACACTCTTCTCCCCACTTTACACTGAAACAAGGAACAGACAGCCAAAAGTAATGAACACCACACATTCTCCCATTCTGGTACTGAGACGAGGAAGAATCAACTAAGCGAAATGAACACCATTCACTTTCACCACTTAGGTACTGGGAAGAAGAAGATACATGAAAGGTATGAAGGTCAGGAAGAGCCTCAATCAGATTCAGGCAAAATTGACTGATTGAATACATGAGTAGCCCATTGAAGGACCACAGGTGTATAAAAGGCCAAGACATACAGGAGTAACAGAGAGAAACCTGGGGAACTTGGATCAATATTATTTTGAAACCCAGGGATTCCAGAGACAGCTATGGTGGACTCCCAAGACGAGGTGCCAGCAGGCATTCCCAAACTAAGGGAAGCCTCCCTTATGAAGAAGAAAGCTGCCTGCATGAAGTGGGAGAAAAAGGAGCTGCGGCGAGGCATAACCGCCAGGAACACCGCACCCGGCCTCGCAGAGGCACAGAGCCCACCACCGCCAACTGAACTCCTGTTCCTACGCGAGTGGGGCTTGCAGAAGCTGAAACAGTGGCCATAAGGAACCGCCGTAGGCAGACGCTGACAACCGGGGAGTGCTGTGAAAACTACCCAGAGACCGGGGTACTCCTGGCGGACTATGCAGTTTGCAAACAGCGAGGACGGAAAAAATACTGGCATTACACGCAGAATGGTGAAGTTAAATGAAGGAGCGAAAGGCGGCTGGCGCGGAAATGCATACACTGCTATTAATAAATACCAAATTGAATGAAAAGCACCAACTGCTAATATTGAACACTAAACTGAATGAAACCAACAGACGTGCTAATATTGAATGCCAACTTGAACGAAATTACACAGCTGTTAATATTGAATACCGAACTGAATGAAAATAGCAAAACTGCTGTTTAGCTGTTAATATTCAATACAAAATTGCAAATCTGTAATCTTATAAAACAAACTGAATGAAATAGCAAACCTGCCAATATTCATCTGTTTAATCATGTACTGAAAGAAAGCAAGAAACTAAAAGTGAATGAAGAACTCTAGAACAGAGTTGAATTCAAGTCTGAGATACTGTCTTTGAAGCTGCCTTTCAAGAAACCACTTGTTTATTAATATTTACACTGCTCAGAGGGAAGTCAAGATTCCTGGTTGCGTGACTTGTAATGGGTGGACTGTGTGGTCCAACAACTGTGCCAAGACCAAAGAACCCTATATGCTAACATGGAAATCTCCCAATACGTCAAGCGGAAGACTACTATTGATGCATGAAAGGCTTGGGGGAAGGAGGCACTGAACTGTGAAAAATAGTTGGAATTGAGTTCAAAGACAGAGCTTCAAGATACCACTTTTTGTGACATCTTTAGACAGTGAACTTAAGGAAGAGAACCCTGAGACTGGTGACCAAGAAACTGTATTGAACTTAAGGAAGGGTATCCTGACATTTAAAAAGGTATGGAACTGTATAAACTCAAATCCTAGAGAACGCGACTTGTAAATTATGGTGAACATTTTGATATTTAAGGAGAAGACCTTGAAGATTAAGCTTGAGCTAGAAATAGCTCAGAACATAACTTTAGGAACACTGTTTAATTTATGGTTGACATCCCAACACATTGTTCCGAGGTTAGTTGTGAGGGCCAGATAGGTGTTGGACACAGACAGACTTAAGTTGAACTTAACTGAAACAGACTATCCTTAGTTTCGTTAGGTAGGGAAATCCTACCTTAGCATAGGGCAAGTTAGGCCTTACACAATCCTGACATTTAAGCTAATAAAAGAATTTTTGTTATATTGAATCTGTTGTCTGTGTCTCCTTCCATGATGCGAACTTACACTTAACTAACTAGACCATTTGGGAAAAAGTAAAGCTATGTCCTCCTAGATGGTGTGGTGGGCTCTGTCCAATGCGACAAATGGACATCATCCTAAGTGTCCAGAATTTGACCTACAAACCATATGTGAAATTTCAAACACTTGAGCACAGTATTAGGTATAAGAGACTTTACAGGAGATGAGCAAATTATTTTTAAAAAGCCCACCTCGCATCAGTGCACCAGTTTGGAAGAGTTTGTATGTGTTGGGGTCAGTGGCAAGCGCGCAGTCTCTAGCAGGCCTACCTTGGTGCTCTACTGTCAGGAACTATGAAAGGTTCTGATGCTTTCAGTAATGGTGACTGCTATACTATCAGTAGCACTTTATGTAAACTCTGCAGCGTTGCAAACGGAGCACATCACGTGTTTGCGTATGCAGGTACCCGACGTCAGCTCCAGCTTTCCGTCTCAGCCGGCATTTCGGAAAGAAAAGCCGCAGTGACACGGACACCAATGCCTCCTATTGAAATAAATCCTAGCGCTTGTCTCTGCATTCTTGTATTTTGCCTGCTGGTTGGTTCTACCAAACTTAGGCTTTTCCCCGTCGCTGAGCTGTTTTCTGGATACACCTCCTGCTTTGTGTTTTATCCTTGGATACTTCCTGGTTGACTGATATTGGATTTCTCTTACGGATCCGCTTTGGACTGTGTTTTTGTCTGGGTGAACTGGTCTAGGTCCATTTTCTAGTGTAGAACTGTGTTCATTCTTCCACTGACCAGACTTGACCGCTATTCCCTGCTTGTAGTTGTCGTGCCATGCGGGGATAGCTCCTACTAACTTGTCCAACTTACCTTCCCTTTCCATGGCCTTTTTTTTTTATCTCATCTGGTTTTGCATTCTGGCTTTACCACAAGAACCTCTCTGCTAGTGGTTGCTTTGTTCCATTAAGCCTAGGTGGATCCCTGTACATCCCTTAGTGTTCACACTGGTTACCTTATTCAGTTCCATTACTCACACGGTTTCCCTTTCTTTTCAACTTGGAGCAAGCCGGGCGGAATTCATTCGCCCTTCCCCCTGAACGGGATGTTCCCATATCCAAGATAAACATTGGGTACGTCCATTTTGAGTAGAAGGTCATACTCAGTAGGGGAGACTCATTGGGTTGCTTCCCCTTGATTTCTCACAGCTCCGACATCTACCCACAACTGCAAGAAGATAATTTGGCACTATCCTCCGAAAGTAGTCAGGAGCACGAGGCCTTGTAAATGACATTTAGAAAGGGCACTGGTTGCGCAGTATTTGTATGTAGTAGGTCAAACTTTGCTGCTATACTGTTGCAGCTTTGTATGTAAGCACCGGCCCAAGACTGCTGTCGAGAGGATATGAGCGTTTCCTGTTCTCTTATGAAAGGTTTGCAACTTTACTCTGCAAAGAACATCTAACTCTCAGCTTTGTACCCCAACCAACATCCATTCACAGGAACACGCACTACACAATCATGTTGATCAATGCGGACTGGTTTGTCAAAGCAGGACTCACTTTCACCAGCAGCCTTCGAGAAGCAGCACAGCATTACTATGAGAGATGGTCCCAAGTTAGAGAAGGAGGGAGTTGTAGAAATTAAATCTAAATTTTAAGGAGAGCATTAACCACAATGAGGCCATGATAAACTGTGACTGAACATTGATAGTCTTTACATTTCACTTTGCTGAAGATGGCAAATGTACTGGAAAGAAGTGAGGTGTTGCACAGAGAATGTTCCAGTTCCCAGCGAGCTATAAAGGCTTCAATATAGGTCATATAAACGTCATCAGAGGGGCAATTTGCATCCTGCAGCTCATCTGAAAGCAGCAGTAGTACCCACAACAGCTTTGTGCAATGGGGGACTTCTACATCGCCACCTACTTCCAGCATCAGTGATGCATTATGAACATCTGTGGCACCCGGGCGGGCGGGCAGGCCATACACCAATGAACATTTTGTCAGAAGGTCTGTCATTTATAGGCCCTCATCTTTCTCTTTCAGATCCGCCAGGGCGCCTGGCGGACATGCAAATGCTTGTGGTGCATGGTATGAAAACCCAATCACCTAGCTGCCACAGCGTGGAAGGCAATTCAAACCTGCTGCATTACGGAATTAGGCCTTTTATGGAGAGCAAATTATGTGGCACACATTTATCAAACAAAAATAAGGACAACTACTTTTATATAGGAACTAATGGAGCACTGACAATCGGTGGTGGAAATGGAAAACATTTGGCAGGAGATCGCACAAGGGGCGGTGTGGGGTGGGGGCGGAGTTTGGTACAGGGGGCGGAATTCCGAGGAGGCAGAGTTCAGTAGGGGCAGAGCTGCCAGTTGAACTATGATCAAAGGAAATGTTAAAAATATTTTTTCAATCGCGCATTTCGTTCATTGCTTGAAAAGTACACACATCAATAGTAAGCGCACCTTGCTATGGGTTGTGTACTTTTCAAGCCAGCGCCGTCCCCCAAACTACAAATGCCGGAATGGGAAAGGCAATGATCAGCGAGCCCGCGAAGCTGGAGGTGCAGTGATCATTGTGTTCTCCAAATGGATTCTGCTTTCTACTCAGTCACAGGGTCTTTGACCCTCGGCCAACCTGGGTGCTCGCCTCAGTGATGTAATGAGCTCTGTGCGAGCACACTGTGCAGCACACAGGCTGTGCACAGTGCGCTAGCACAGAGCAGATTAGGTCACAGAGGCGAGCCCCAATGTTCACTGAGGGTCTGTCTGCCTTGGCTCCCGCTGTCTGTGACACAGGTGTGGGTGGCGCAGCCAGAAGTGCGGTCATGGCACCAATGTGCTGTGTGCGGCTCTGCCCCCTGCTCCCTACCGTAGCGCGGAAAGCAATGTTTTATTTTGGTTCAAAAGCCGTTTGGGTTGTCATGGGTCATTGGTGCCGAGGCTGGCCGGATCCTGCGATCCGGCTACACATCTGTACCGGATCTGGGATCCGGCGAGAGCCGGCCCATTGGCCACTGCGGCTGACAATCCACACTCCAAAAGTAAATGGTTTATTGGCCTTTGTTCTTCTCCAAGTAAATGTACTTATTTTTGTCAAGCTCAGAAGGATGAAATTCTAGGTGAGCTCAGCCTGGTATACTAATCCATGACCAGAAAGGTGCACTCACATTTTTGCGGCAGAATGTGAGCCGACTGAGCTTTCTTAGTTTTCCATCTTTTAGTGCATATTTTACCATCCAGCGGGACCTCAAACATCCATTACTTTCAAATTCGTCTTTTATACCTTATGGGGAGGCAGCTTATTTTATTTTAGGTGTAGGCTACAGAAAGTTTGAAATTAAGATCCAATGAGCAGGAGCTAAAACCAGTACCTGGGTGTCAGGCATGAGCGAATGTTGGGGAACCAGGATCGAGTATACAACGTAACACAATCTAACTTCTTTTTGCACATTACCTATGATCCATCCATGTGCACTAGATGTGTCAATTCTTTTCTATTAACATTTTTAAATGCACAAAGGCAATGTCACGTGTATGTTTGTAAAGCACAAGTTTGGGGAGCCAGAAGTAGGTCCAGCTGCTGGTGTCAAGCTCACCAGGCTCTCCTAGGCAAGAAGCAATAACTAAAGAGCTCCCAGCTAATTTTGGACCTTGGATATAGCATGCATGTAGCTCAAAGAAACAGCAAAACACTTTATTGCGAACGTGTACTGTAGCATGGGCACCTCAAATGTGCAGTACACCACATAGTACCGGGAGTGGGTTGTGGGGGACCCTGGCATACACAACCAGGAGATGAGGCAACTGGGCGAAGGGGTGCAGGTTCAGCACACCAAAGGCAAAGCAATACATCACACACTGTGCAGAGGATTTATATATCTCACGAGGCACATGGATTTAAAATCATGTGCGCACAGTCACACATTATAAAACGCAGAAGCTGGGATTACAAATCATGTCTACTGGTCTCCTGGTCCGCAACCTAACCACAAAACATCGCCTCCCTTAGCTTGAAATGAAATCACACTTTAAGAAAACACAATTATGAGCAAAAGGGTAACTAATAGCAGATTTAAGATAAAGCCTGCAATAGGATTTCGGAGATAACATTTGTTCTGTGGCTGAAAGTGTGTTATAGTAGGTTGAGGAAATGGCCTGGTTCCGTTCTTGAGTGCGAGTCGCCAGGGCCGGCTGTCTATTTCCCATAAAGCATGTTTACTGGGCAGCGGAAACAGGCCGGGCCAGCTCCTCACCGCGTTGCCTTGCCAAACACACGCCACTCACTCAGGCATCGCGAAACTAAGCGATTGCTCAACCCACACAACAATCAGAGTGCAACTTAAACCGTGCATTTCTGCAAATAGTTCCAGGTCGGCGACACCCGTGGCATGGAAGAAAACAGCAGCCAAAGGCACTCGGCCACTTCTGCGGCAGTCGCTCAGGCGCGCTTACCTGATACAGACACGGTGTGCGTCCGGACGCCCTGCTTCTCGTTGTTGGCCAGCCTGTAAAAGAGAGGTTTCAATCTGTGAATGGAGAACATTCTTCCCGGCCCAAATAGACTGTGAATTCATTCTAACAGGCAGCCTACTGTAATGATCAGGACTGGGCTACTCTGCGTGTAGAGCGAGGGGAGGCAGAAAGGAAAATACCACTCCCAGCCCTCGGAGGGGAGCGAGAGCCGAGGAAAGGAAGGCTCCCTCCAGCACAGGCTGTAAAACTTGGAAGGCAGCAGGAGAAAGCAGAAGGCGAGGTTGTGTAACATGTTTAAAGGACGGCTTCTATGGGCTGGTATGTCAACAATTTACTTTACCAGACCGAGTTGTGTATAGTGGCAGCACAAAAACATCATGGCACAACAGCGTTTGCTAACTGTGTATGGGAGAGGCTCGTGTCACCTTTGCCCTTTGCAGTTCCAGGGAGACCATTTTGGGTGTCGGGGAAAGCAAACGCTTGTTAAAGTGGAATATGTGAGCTCGGTGGTGCCAAAACGCAGCTACAGAGCCCACAGAAAAAGAATAAAACAAATTCCCAACGAGGACACATGCGTTTTAACTTGCTACTATGGCCAGAGCCAAACTGGTGCTTGGACAAACGTGGATTACTTGTTGTCAGGAGAGCGCACAGAATGGAAAGTTGTCAAGTTTTGGGAGGGAGGTGGGCCTCTTCCAGATGTGCAGTTCTGCTGCAGAGTACAGAAGCCGACACTTTCTCCAGCAGAAAATGTTGGCAGAAGGGTGCGGGAAAACGGACTGTCCTCTTTGGGTCGGACCTGCAATTCCCCACCAGTCCTTTAAATGCAGACTACTGTGAAAGTATGAAATACAGAGTGAAGATATTAGCCGACAATAATTTTGTCTTTCTGGAATGCTATACAATTGCTAGACTCATTAAAGGTTTATTCCAGGCACACTTCAGGGGGTGGGCCACTGATTTAGTCTGTTCCTAAACACTTCAAATTCACATTGCAGACACAAACCTCCCAAGAGCCATCTAGAGTAGATAAGCATCAATTTCGGACTGTAGGCCCGATTCACAGAGCGTTTTCCTATGGAATTGCACCATTATAAAACGCTTCTGTGAATCAGGCCCTATGTATGTTGGTTTTTGCAAGTTGCAGTTACAACATTTTCATTTCTGCTTTTGTGTCTGTTACGATCATCACAAGACATTCCATCTCAGTGTTCTAAGTCACTAAACAAAATCTTTGTGCCTAAAAGCTTGTGCAGTGTAGAAATGTTTGACCATAGCACACAAAGTTGCCCTTGATTTCAATGTATAAAAAAATTACAATAAAAAACAATTAAACAAAATAATCGAAAAAAGGAAGTACGCACACCTCTATGGGGAAATGGTTAAGGGTAGGTAAAGAGTTTTCTAAGGTACGGGGAGAAAATGCGGCTCTGGCACAATAAGTCTCCAATACATACAGAAGAGAGAAGTGTCCTAAACTAATGGACACTCGCGTCCCCTGCACACCTTATAAACTCATCAAATTATCAGACATTTGTTAACATTTGAGATATATGACTGAAGTTAGATCAAGTGCTTTTTGTCCATAAGAATTTATGGTTTCAATTTCATTAAACATAAATTTGTTAATTTTGTATATCAAACAAAGTGTTCCCGATGAAGGGGACGGTTTCCCGAAACGCATCAAGCTCGCTTTTTTATTATTACCTTTTCTTTGATTGCTTTAATGTACATATTTGATTAAAACTCATTGTTTGATGTACATAATTAACCAAATTTATGTTTAATGAAATTGAGACCATAAATCCTTATGGAAAAAAAGCACTTGATCTCCAAACTTCAACCATATGTCTCGAATGTTAAAACATTTTTGTCTGATAATTTTAAGCAGATTTTCGACATAAGGCCTATTGAAATGGAAAGAAACGGGCCTAGCTAACTCCACTAAAATGGACAGGTGCGCAAGTGAAGGGGAATCTACCTGAGAGCTTAAAACAGATGGATATGCCCAATGAATGGGACATAACATATGGTGCTGCAGATGTTAACTTTTAAATTGGGAAAAGGCCCCTTTGACAGATTTAAAACCGCAGCAGTGCACGTGGAAAGGAAAGATACATTAGAAAATAGAAAAAACTCTGACTCTGTGCCAAATTTGTCACACTTGGTTGGGTTCTATTGTGTTATGAGCCCTTGACAACACGTGTTTCGGCTCAGCATAGCCTTTTTCAAATCTGGGCTAACGAAACAAACCATCTTTGGCACTTCAAACTGTACCTCAACATATCTACAATTCCCAAAATAATACCCATATTATTATTCCCCAAATACCCACCAGTTCAAGAAACAACAATATATACATATTCATGATTCGTGGTTAAATTGCATGAGTATAGTTGACAGAGATTAGGGATCATTGCACCTGGGGTGTGGGTTGTAGGATTATGCAGGTTCACTAGCGAGTTGCCACAGAACGTGGAGCTGTTGGGCCTTAGACATATTGAAGAGCTGTGGTCTCCCATTATGATGGTAGGGACATCCTCTACTCGGCCCTCCAAAAAGGCCACACTTGCCCTTTTATTTTTATTTTATTGGTGTGTTGTGAAGCGCACAGATGAAAGCAAGTAGTTTAAAAGTGCATAAAGGCGAGAATGGTAAAAGAGGAGGTGACCAATAATTGTTGATTAAGAAGGACCAAAACTTGCTAGCAATGGATCAGCATTAAACTAAACAGGAAAGTAGATATTAGCAGCACACTTTAAAATATTAAAGAAAGAAACCCGATGAAACGAAGCAAGAGATTACACCTAATAAAGTGCAGGAGATATAGTGCCCTGCGGTGTTAGGATAAGTGCTAGATAAAGGGGAAGCTCCTCTAGGTGCTGTACGGTCACTTAGAAACATTCAAGGTTACCCAGGACAGATCTTCGCTAGACTTTCTATCGATTTATAGTGGGTTGAAACCAGTATGGGTGAGAATTCAGGCCTATGGGGCTTCTACAGATGCGAAATAAACAGGAGGGTAAGCAATCTAAACAAAAACGTTTTCAGATAAAGGAGCAACATAAATCGTGTTTCTGCAGGACCAAGGTACCTAGTCCGTCTGCGATGTGCCGCTCTGTGTAGATCAATCACTCTCATCCTCTAGTGTTAACATTTCTTTATTGGTTGTTGGTGGTCTTTCATGGCAGGCAAATTGAGGACAGTGGGGTCGTGTTGGTCCTTTGGGACATACCATTAGCAGATACCAGAAACCCTCTGCCAGTATATCATCTAATGCGGGTCAAGCACCGAAGATTTATGCCCGCCAAGTCAGTGTTGCATTCCACTACAATACAGGGGTTTCAACATCCGAGTAAAATATTACTGCTTAAGTGGAGTTTCTTACTGCTTGGCCCCTGTTCGGACACCAGCATTGCAATTTGGCGCCAGTAATGCTGAATCAATATATACATCAACCCACCAGCACTTTTGCAATTAGGGGAAACGCCTTACTCTTCTTCCAACCCCAAGGTGGTCTCCTTTCGCCAACTCTTCTCTCTCCTGCCTCTGTCCTCTTTCACTTTTATTTCAGTTTTACTAAACTGTCCTATTCCCCTCTTGACCTCCCTTCCTTCCTACAGGGGCTTGCTTTCTCTTCATTTACTCCTTTCTCTTTCCTTCTTGGTGTTTTTCTCTTTCTCTCTTGCCTTTGCTCTAACTCTGCCTCCATTCCTTCTTCGCCTCAAGGCTCTCCTTGCTCCACCTCACCACCTCTCTCCCTCCACCTATCCTCTATCTCCTTCTTGCCTCTGATTTTTCTCTGTTCCACCTCGCCTACCCTCTCATCACTACTCTCAATCCATCACCCAACTCCCACGCCTCTTACGTGGACGAGTGACTTTTTTTTATCTGTGCTCTCTTGGTAATTGAGCCGACTACTGCATTGTTGACACCCAATTTCTCTTACTGCTCATGGATCTGGACATTGCGTGTCCTGCCACCTGCCTTGAACCCAGGTGCAGCTGATAATATTTGGAAGCCTTTTAAATAGCCCTGCCATTTTGGAGTTGGATAGCTTGGTCATAGCAGCGAGCTGACTGCGCCATGGCAATGCGGACCTCCTTGCTGCTCAGCTTCTCACCTTTCGCACCACTCCATGGTTATGCCCAATTCAGGTTTGGATGTGTGCACGCATGGTTTACTTTGGGAACCATGCTTAATGTGCCATACGTGTTTTTCACAGTGGCTTCAGGGACTATGCGCACAAACCTCCCTTTATTTGTGCGCTGCTCGGGGGACGGTGCTGTTGTCGGGTCAGAAAGCTCTGATGTCCACATGATCTGCAAGGCTACAGATGCGGTGGAGACCCTGCACCATATACTTCTTCTGGGGGCAGTATGGAGTAACTGGTTGTGGTCCTGGCCCACAGGTCCCAAGTCTCTTGTATGTGATGGTGATGTTGCTTGTGCCCAAGCAGTACATGTCACGAGAGACTCTGCCGGCATAGGGTCACAGGATGAGCTGGGCTCGTGTGAGAAAGACAACAGTAAGCAACCGTGACATTACCTCTTTAGTGCCGTTGCATCCCCCACCATAAACATTTAAGGACCCATGCGAGTGTTGCATATGGGAAGATCTGAGCCTCAAAAAATTAAACACTACTTGGGAGGGTTCTGACACCCACCTCCAATGGAAAGAAACACTAGAATGAACTATTTAGCAGCCTGCTGAGAAAAGAAAACCATGACCACCAGAAGAGCAGAGGGGAAAACTAAGGCTCGGCAGCCAATCCAATGAAGGCGGATTTTGCAATACAGGAGTGTTTTCTAGGAAACTCCCGCAGGACGCAACATGGGCCCATATAATGGACAACACACTGAATAACACTTGAGTTAAAATAGCAAATTATCCTGTCTGACAATGTTTCTGGAAAATAGTTATCCATCAGCGTTGACTGCAATGTATTATTCTGGTCCTAGTAGCATTTTCACTTCCCTTTGTAAGATGCCCTCAGAACCACGAACTGTTTCCGGTTCCTCTGAATGACTTTGATGAGAAAAATATGTACTGTCCCACAACACAGCAACCATCTTTCCTCAAAGTTCACTGTCCATGTGAATGGCGCTCGTGATTGATCTGCATGCCTGTCCATGTGAATGGCGCTCGTGATTGATCTGCATGTACGCCATAGGGACGTACGATTCATCTCCAGAGAGTGGCAGATCAAAGACTTTCCCTTCGTCATAGATGGTGGAAGAAACAAGGACAAGATGAGCAGCGTCACGAGATGCGTCCCTGGCCTTGGCTTATTGTAGACGCTTAACGCTTAGTTGCCAAAGCGACGGAGTCACTCTGCCTACATTAAATCGGTCTCAAAGCTAAGGAGGCACAGACACTGCCAAGAACAACTACCAGGACATGAGCTCTAAATAAATATAAAACTGCATGCAAGTTTAATCATTTACATGGCCATTTGAAATATAGAAAGGTGCAACTCTAAACCTCATAGACACACCACAAGGCATATATTACGTTGCGCCTTAGGGGAGTCAGATTTATGGATGAGAATGGCAGTCTCTCGACATGCGCCACTTGAAGGATCAGTCTGGGGGTAGGTCTATTTAGACTTCAGTTCACATCAGAATGTCCGAATAATAGCCGCACCCTTTTCCTGGAAGGTGTGCCAATGGGATATTGGTTACTTTTAGTCAGGGTTTCTACGACTTTTCCAATTTCGACTTTCACTTTTCTCTGGATACCCCTTTCTCTGCATTCTTTGTCGGGCGTGTTACCCTCTCATTCCCTCTTGAACACTCCCTTTCCACCCCTCAGACCCTCACGTATTATGTTCCACTTTCGAAATTGGATGTGGCGATCGCATTATGATGTAAGGAAATTTGTGCTAATTTTCCTTACAACAAGTTTAAGAAAAGTGGGGTGCATTTAAAGGCCCCAAACAGAAGTCCCTTGCACGTGAAAGGCAGGCATTATAAACACTTAAACAAAACTGGCCTGGACTGTGTTGTGGTTTTTCAAGTAAAATTAAAGAGCCATTTGGAAAGGGGCTTACCTATCATTACCAATTGATAAGCAGCAGTTTAATTTACAAAGGAAGGAGGAATCAAAGATCTCTGTCACATGGAAAACAGGATTTTCAAACATTGAAAACAAAAATGACCTCCACATGTGTGCAAATAAAAACTGTTTTAAAAAGTAAAAGTGAAAAAAATATCACTGCTCACAGAAAAATGTCAGGAAACAAATCTTGATGTGCGGGTTGACCAATAACAATGTATATTATGTTTCACCTAAAAAAACTCCAGTGACATTTGAAGAGCCATTTTGTCTTCATGGAAAATGTCAGCCCAAGGCAGACCCTTTTGCTGGCTGTGGGCAAAACTTCACAAGGAAAACTCCCACTCTCAGCCTGGATGTCACATCTCCCATCTAATGACCTCCCGCAATAAAATGTCCTGCTAAAGGTGTCGACATGCAGTGTTCTCCAGACCTGCTGGCTCTGAAAGCTTGGACTTCAAGAAAAAGTCACCCTTGGCTGGAGCACAACTAATGTGTGTGAAAATGGGGTCACCCATTTCAAAGAGCAAGCTTCCAGCACAAAAGAGACAGATGAAGGTTTGGCATGATTCAACATGTAAGAGATATTTACCGCAGGGCTACATTTCATGGTGGGCAAGTGTAAAATGTTATTGCCCTTCCTAAGAACCTGAGACCTGGGAATATGAAGTATTCTTCAACCGTGCATTGGTACTAAAGTCTGGTTTCGATTGACCTCACCTGAACTTCTTAAAGCCCCCAAGCGGCACATTTTTTCTGTGGATAAAAAAAAGTCTGTATAAAAATGAAAATATCATGTTCAGTTTCAAAATGTAAGTACCAAGCACTGTTCACCGAAACATGGCATTTAGTCTTAAATGCTGTATTCTGCATGCCGTGGTGTACGCCAAACTGCACAATATCGACATACCTTCAAGGCCTATGGACCAATAAGGAAACGAAATGGAGGGATACATGCCCCTCCAGTTACCTAACCCGCTCTCCCTACTAAGCTAACGGAGATAATGGCAGTAATATTTTATCAGAACAACATCGGGTCACTCATCACCAAGCCAGCCCTTCTTTGCCCCCTTCCAGCCACACCCACCCTGCCGCCCCCTCAGAGGCCAGTCAATCGGTTCTTTGGTACGGATAGGATGCGTGCAATCAAAGGAAAACGTATAGCTTACAAGCCATTCCCTAAAATGTTCTGCTTAACCATTTAAGTACCACCTAATCCATCAAGATTCACAAGCACTCCAGTAGGCTGTAAAATAGGTAGCTAGAAGGGAAGCATATTTCACATTGGTTTGGCAATGTTAAAAGATTGCCCAATATTGGAACCTTGCTTTTCCCCGGTTGTAAACAATGACTGAATCTCATTCTGAAAGGTGATCGTCGGGACAGATGGGCGAGTGAGTAGACTACCATTTCCTGAATTCTTTTAGAGAAGGGACACAGTCCCTTTCAGACAAAGTACGAAGGCGGAGATGGGGTAAAAGAAGCGTCCCTTATTGCTGCTAGGCAGAGCTGGTTCAATAATAAGACAATCCTAGGCAGTTTACTGGGCACTACCAACAGACGGCGGAATATTGGAGCAAATACATCCAATTTGCGCTTACTGCAAGAGACTGGGATCAAACGGGCCCTTTCACTGCTTCAAGGTCAGGCGAGTCAAGGAAAACAATTAAAAGAGAGTGGCAGACTAAGGGAAGCAGTGATGTAATGAAAAAAGAATACATCCATAGCTGTATAAACTTAAAGGAACCAGTATGAGAGAAAATAAACTGAAAGCAAATGTACCCCTGATGCAGGGAAGGCATAATATGTAAAGATATTACATAACCGGTCAGATGAAGTGAAACAACATTGTAAGAGGAGGAATGAAGAAATAAAAGTCATGGATGAGATGATGGAATTCAACTGGAGTACATGTGTGATTGAGAGATGCATGATCCATGAACATGTATGATGTAAGGAAGGAGAATTACAAATGACAGAAAACATACAAAAGATACATGGGAAGTACAGAAGTGATAGAAACTGCATAATAGGAGAATATTAACCAAACAATGCTTGAAAAAGAAGAATCAATAGAAAGAAAGTAGGTATAGGAGAGGGAAAAATAGAAGGTATGAGAGACATACACTCCTGTTCAGTATGGCGTTTGTATTGCACCGCCAGTGTGCGTCCACACCTTGTGTCGCCAAGGGATGGTGCGCCTAGCTTCGTGGGACACTTTGTAGAATCCAGACTCCGCCTTCTGTTTCTTCTGCTCCCATTTCATTCTGAAGAACCCTCTGCAGGGTTGGAGAATCACTCCCAAACAAAGTTCTGGTGATCCTTCAACACCTGGTGAGTGATTGCCAGTGGAGGAATGTCATTTTGGCCTGTGACTGTGCCCTGTGTGACGCGAGTCTGAGGCTTGTGGAAGACAGCAGTGTTGACCTCTGGGAGAAACTAGATGGGATACTGGTCCCTGCCCCAACCTCCTGAAAAACGCCAGGTGCAGCCATCAATGGCAAATGTCCTAGCAGGCCACTGAGCACAGCGCCTGAGCATGTTGGGGTGAGGCCTGAGGAATCTTAGCCTGCTAGTCAACATCATGAGGAAGGTGAAATGGGTGACTACAGTCCTCAAATTACAAACATCACTTTCGCTATTAGTTTCCAGACTGCTCCACTTTCCCATATCTGCTAACTCGTATATGATTGCTTTGTTTTACAGGGGGGGGGTAATGTATCTGAGAAAGAAAGGAAAGAGGAGAGAAAGCGAGCAGGGGAGAATAGTGGACATGGAGAAGGGGAGGAGGTGGAGAGGGGGAGAGAAAAAGAGGGAGAGGGGGGGGTGGAGGGAAGATAGCGGGGTTGAGGAGAGGGGGAGGTGAGAGAGCAACAGAGGTGGAGGAGAGGGAGAGGCGGAGAAGAGAGAGAGAGCTAGAGGAGGGAGAGGTAGAGAAAGACAGAGGGGAGAAGAGGGAGAGAGGCGGAGGTGAGAGAGAGATCTGCCGAGCCATCACAGAATGGTCAAGGATCATGGAAGTCTCAGTCAAACTACTGGGGAGCCACAGGTTGCACACCAAAGCATTACATCACATGAATGGATTATTTCTGCACTCCAGTGGAGGCCACCACATCATACAGAAGACAAATAGATCTAATCTCCCTGAAACATAAGGTGCAGAGAGGCAACAATTTTATTGTGCAGAGCTGAAGCTAGCTCAAATCATCTGATAGGACAAGCAGACTTTAATAGTTAAGGAAAAGAGAAGTAGCTTTTTGGATAGCACAGTGCGTGGGGCTATGCAAAGGGCCTGGAGGCATGCATTGTCTTATAGGGATTTCACTTACTGTGACATTGCAATGCACGTCTATGCCAGTAAGTTCCTCTACTGATTTTCCTTCAGCCCTTGTGTCTTTAAGGAGGTTTAATTAACTGTATACATGATATCCGACTGCAGTGGCAACACTAGAGACTGGACTCTTCATCAGAGCTAGTGGATGCATCACATCCATTTAAATAATCAGTCTGTGGAACTTTAAAAGTTGGCATGGTCTACCCACCTGCTTCCAATCGTTTCAGTGAAACTCCTGGAAGACAGCTGCCAAATATTGTGAGACAGAATCGTAGTCCGAGTGCGCCAATGGGTGGAAAGCATCTGATCTCAGAGAAGCTCATGCCACTGCATGAGGGCACTTGCCTAAAGCAAACTGACATGCAATAAAGTGCCGGAAGTGCATTGTGAAAGCATTGGGTGCACGTATCAATACGTCCTACGCCTCTCTCTCTTTCCCTTGCTTCTTATAGGTCGTTGGGGTGCTAATACGGTCTTCATCTTTTGCACTGAAAAGATGAAGGGGGTGGGGGGTGTTTAGAGTCAAGTTTCAGCTCGCTGTGCCACTTCAGAGAAGGAATATTCCTGTGCATATCAGTCTGGTGCCTCTTACATCCCCCCCACCCCCCGCCCAACAACAATCCTGCCGGGAGTTCCAGCCAATTCTCCTCTGAACAAGAGTACCAACTGCACCCCCAGACTGTTCCTTGCGGGCAATCCAAACGTGATGCGCGACGCCCATCCAGGCACAGAGCTGGGGGCTCTAGGTCTAGAGCACCTGTAACAAGTTAGGGTGGTACCCCAATGGATTCAACATTTGCCAAAAGCGTGAGAGCCCCTGAACTGGGAACAAACAAGGTCCAATCACCTGTTCTGTGGGGAGGCGCTTTGTTCATTGCCAGTGGGAGAGCACTCACGCTTTTGGCAAGTGTATCTATGCATGATATTTTGTACTATATTTACCTGGAATTTGGTTTAAGAGTTCATCACATTTTGAAGCATCTAAATCTCTGTTACACTTGCCAACCAGTAATCCCTAATAAAAAAAGAGAACCTAAAATACTAAGAACAGTTGCGTTATAGTGAAATAAATGCAACTTTGAGAAACATGTCTGGGGTGATGGGTGGGTACAGGATTTATCGGGAGATGCGATTGGCTATCGAGATCAATTGTCCATATGGATCAGATCATAAGTGAGCCCAATACATATACATTGCTATTACTCTCAAACTACTGAACCAAGAGTCACCACCAATCACTGACTGAGACCAAACATTTTGGTACAACCATTCCAAAGGAGAGCCCTGTAAGAGGATTCAATTCAACACTACAGCTAAGTCAACGCCTAGTCTAGAATACTGAATGAAAACCCTTATTGATATATCCTTATGTCCAGTTCATGCGTTCTGGATGACTACCCCTATATAACACCCCTCTCTTGGAATCCCCCTGACCCCGCTGAGCCAAGAAGTAGTTCTGTTTTGCAAGTTTAAAAGGTTTATTTGATAATTTAAACAATAGATATATATATCACACTTTATAATGAATTAATAATTGAATATCACACTTAATCTGAGCAGTAATCAATAATGGATAGTCCGGCACTAGCACACTTCTTTATAATCAATGATGAGTGGTTATAGGATGGATAAGATAGCAACAATACTTTGATGGTTTCAAATGGATGCAATGTGGAATGAAATGCAGTACAGAAAATAACTTGATAGGATTTCAGCAAAAGACAATGTAATCACTTTCTTGGACAATTCACCCCCCTTTTATGCAAGGCAAGGAAATGGAAGGAAAGCACACAGTTCTCAGAAATGCAATCAAATGTAATTCAGTTCACCCCAGCAAGCTTAGACTACAGAAGTTTGAAACACAGGCCCAAAATGCTTTTATATGTGCTGGCAATGAAGTGAAAAATATGCTAAAATGCTTTTAATTCCCTCTAGAGGTTCAGGGTGAGTGGTATCAAGTTAATATTAGTCCAGGCTCACTCTAGCAATGATTCAGGGATGGTTCTTAAGAGGCAAACGAATTTTTAGCAAGGAAAGCAAGGAAGCTGCTGTTTTCACACGTGGAGAAATTTGCAAATCGCGGTAAAATTCGCGAGTGCGTTTTTCGATTGCGGCAGAAGTATAGGGAATAGGACTGCGGTTCTAGGTTCGTTGAAAAGCCAAGATTCCCAGCTTTCAGAGGAAAATTACTGCAAGTCTCTAAGACAAACGGTCACGGAGATATGAGCGATATGGTAAAGGTCGTTTTTCAGATTTTAAATTTTAAAAGTTCAAAGTGACAAGTGACAGCTAGCAGCTAGAAATGAGAGGTGACTGTTTTGCAAAATGACAGGTGACAGTTAGCAGGCAGTTCTACTTTGATTAAAATAGATTGAATTATATTATTTTAACTAAGAGATTGGTTCTGCACAGTTCTGCTAGGTACTCACAATATATTTTTGAAATAAATGGGCCTCGCCACGGATCTGGTCAACAGGTTTTCTTCACTCGCCACGGACGGTCTCTGCGCACAGCGTCTGGGTCAGCTCTCTAGTTCTGCGAACAACGGTCTGGGTCAGCTCTCTAGTTCTGCGAACAACGGTCTGGGTCAGCTCTGCTCTGCCTCTGGGTACAGCACTGCTTCTGGATCTTTCTGCACAGCTTTCTCTGGACCCAGCGCTGATCTGCACGGCTCCTGGATGCTGCTCTCGCTGTTAGGTTTGCTGGATGCTGAGGCCTACTGAGAAGAGTTCTCAGTTTGTGGGTTTAGGCCCTTGCTTTGAGTTCTGAATCAAGTTCTTTGGAGTTTTAAAGTCTAAGTGTGGAATCTAGTATCTTCTGGATGTTGTGTGGTCCGGCAGAGCGCGTTGCAGCAAATGGAATTGACTGTCCCTATCTGTCCTGACTGTCTGCTTTTATGTGTTTTGAAAATGGGTGGAGAGGCTAGCTTCCTAGGCCCTACCCCTCTCCACTTGTCATTGGCCACTTCATCCTCTTCCCCTTGATTGAGGGAATGAAATGAAGTGTCATCATGATGGTCTATTTATGGTACAGAGAACCGACCCCTGTCAACTTTACACACAATCTATATTTGATCAAAAGACATATTTGCACAGGTACACATTTGTTTAAAATTACATGCACCCATCACATATCACAGGAGGTATACCCTGTCCAAATCTGCTCTTCCTGGGAGCTTGCATTCAGAAATGGCAACATTTGCACTTTTTAACTGGTTTCGTAATATCGGACATTACCCCAAATTTATACACATGTGCGCAAGGAGTATGGACATTAATTGATGAAGTGTCAGATTTTTAACATGCATACATTTTAAGTAATACCCTCTTAACTGCTAGTTTGCCCCCAGATCATGCCACCGGTTCTAAAAACATCTTAAAATGTGGGCAGAAAAATCACAAGAATTATGGTATCATTTAAATAATTATGACAAGTCCGTACTATGAGTTATTCATCTTTTTCTAAAACCATATTCTGGCTACAGGGGTGTGGTTTCCCAAGTCACATGGTGTAGAAACCACTTTGTCCAGTTTCTGCCAGGCTCAGAGGCCCTGTCCCTCCCAGCTTCTGCCAAGAGGAAGCTGGTTTACGGTCCCCCAATAAACCATCTGCCTGGGCCCTGGAAGGCCCATTGTTCAAGAGGAAGCCATTTATGGCCACTTCAATAAACCCTCTGCCTGGGTCCTATGTTTAGTCTCTAGCAGTCCCTTGGTAATTCAATCAGAGAAGTGTCATATCCCTTTTGGTGGGAACAGCAAAAGGCAGCTAGGCCTGGGAACACAGCAGTTGTGCAAGTCTCAACTCCTGTCGGGGGTAGCTGGTGGGCAGAATTCAGTTCCTTAAGCCAGGCCCCAGCTAATGTCACTTTTGGTTACCCAGTTTTCTGCATTCAAATAAAAATAACCATTTTTACATATGCAGCTAGAATACTGATTCTAAGTTTCAAACTATGACATTTAAACAATTGCAACCTATGTGACTCTCAGAAGTAGGTCACTCATTTCTTTTAAACATTTAGATTTTTAGTGTCTTTCAGTCCAAATTTACTTAAACTGCTGAAATCCACAGCTCAGCCAGTCTTGTTATAAACCTTCAAGTCACTTCAGAATATAACTTTACATTGTATCCACCTCTCAATAAGTCTTTCTTTGGCCTGCTTTGGGTTCATTTATTCAGTTTTACACAAATGTCTGGTGTTGTTTTAAAACGCCGGCTTTCTGATAGTGGTGAGTACTGGTAATGCACCCATTTTTGGGATTTAAGAAAATGAATTCCCCACAATTCTAGGTTGCTTTTGGCAATCAGCATTGCCATTCCCAATGGTTTCAGACTACTGTGTGGGTAGTCCAATGGTGGTTTTAGGCAGTGCCCTTCTGTGCCCATAACATCGGCAAAATGGGTGGCGGCCTATTCTTCATGCACTTCCCTGGGCATTTTCTGGGAAGCTCTGGCCATCATGATGTTTTCCATGTCAGTACTGCACAGTTTTGAGGTAGGGCTCGGATGCATGGATAAAAACATCCCACAGCCCAAACAAAATAGCATTCCGGTAATATTTTAAAAATGTCTCCTGGCACTTCTATAAAATTCTTTACCAAATGTTATCGGATTCATTTTTATCAATAATGGGAGGAAAATAAAATTACAGGAATTAAAAAACTGGAGTGCAGGTACTGAACTTACTGAGATATCTCACTTGATACGAAAAACCGTGCAAGAGCTACAATCTAATTGTCAAATGAAACGCGTGAGATTTAAAAATAAACAAAGTTCAAGAAACTCCATCTAAGTGAAAATGACACGTGCAGCGCCAATGCGTCATCCAAGCAGTCTTAGGCCGCTATAATGCATACAGATGCAAGTAATGGAATAAGCCATTGGCCAGGTAAGAAAGTACGTTTATAGTCTTTGTCAAAACTGGAAAGCGTTTGCTTTCACAACACAAGCCAGGAAAGTACCCACTGGGTATGATCTGTAACACCAGGACGCCCTGGGGAGGCGCTGCTGGATGCACCTGTAGGTAGCGCTTTCTATGTAGAACTGACGGCCCACCTCTTTAACTGCTATGATCATTCGCATGCCTGTTTATATTCCCGAGCATGTCTCCCATGCATGATCGGTACAGGGTTAAAGAGCATGACACATAGGAAAGGAGAGGGGAAACGGTACACTAACCAGCAACATACAATGGACAGTTCAATGCATGCAACCACGTCACTGCAGCACTCTGGCATTCTCAGGATTGGGTATAGTGACCGACCAGGACTTGCGACTCGAGGCGATTGGTCTCGAGAGCGACTTTGATGGAATGAATGAGGGTCTTCGCATGGAGACTGTAGGTGCCAGAGAGGGAGGAGGCGCCAGAGAACTCCAGACTACTCCCGCAAGGATAATAAAGCAGTAACAGGTGAGAGTGAGAATGCCACAGCAAAGAAGATAGGCGAACACAAAGGCTATCTATCCGCCACTGGAGGATGCGTCATTCAGATGCAAGAAGGTTGCAATGTATGTCATGGCTAAGTGTGGAGTTACACACTGGCCCCATGGGGCAAGTCATTCACAGAACAAACTATGTTAAATGTTAATGTTAAAGGATATTTATACCAGGCACTACCACCACCTGAGTGGTCCCCTGGCGCTCTGGTGGATCTGAAAAGGAAAGAGGGTGGGGTGGGTTAGTAAGGTTGAGCGGGAAAAGAGCAAGACATCTGTGATGTGCTGTTGGCAGCCTCAGTTCGGTTAAGACCGTTCGCTGAGCTCATGTGTGATTTTCGGTTGTGCGAGGCTGTGTGTGTTATGTTTTGTTGTTACGATGTAGTGAAGTGCGTGCGGTTTGTAGTGCTTTGGCCAATGGTTGTGTTGAGAATGGGGAAAGTTGAAAGTGTGGATGTGCAAGTAGTGTCCTAGTGAAGGGTGGTAGGTAGGATAGCAGGTAAGTCATTGATAGAATTGTGAACATTAGCCTGCGTCGCGTCCGGACAGAACCGTGAATATTAGCATGTCCACACTTAGATAGAATTGTGAACATTAGCCTGCGTCGCATCTAGATAGGATCTTGACTGAAGGATAGCATGCCCGCCCATACATGAAACTTGAATGTTAGCATGTGCCACACCTAGAACTGTGAACACCAGCCTGCACCGCATCTAGATAAGGCTGTGAATGTTAGCATGCCCACACCAAGATAGAATTCTGAATATTGGCCTGCGCCGCATCTAGATAGGATTGTGAAGGCCTACAAGTGCCACACTTAGACAATACTGTGAATGTTAGCATGCAAAAGGTCAGGTAACCCACTAACCAATATAACCTCAAACTCTGCATACTTATCTCACTCAAAAACTCACACAACCATCTCTTGCACCACAAGCCGCACGCACTTCACAACACTGCAAGAACACATAAGCTGGAGCAACAGCACACACGGACTGACACCGATCCAATACCCGGACCAAAGCACAGCACCCGGTGTCTACCGAGTTGAAGCTGCCAACAGAACACCACTCCTCTCACTATCCTACTCCTTCACCTTACTAACCCATCCCCCCTTATCGTTTGCATACCCGCCAGAGCGCCTGGGGACCAATTCCGTTGGTGACGGTGCGCGGTACAAATACCTTTAACATTTGCCAGGCTCCTCTCTGAGGCAGCCCTTACATCGATCATCGAGGCCTTGACCACTACATTCTCATCTTGTTAGGGACGGATTGCAACCGAGGAAATACGATTGTTAATCGCAGGCAGTGAAAAGTAACCCTGGTATTTTTCAGAATAGCCAAACTGATGTGCAACAAATAGAGATCCCCTTTTGCTGACCGAACACAATGTGCCTTTCCTATGTAACAGAACAAAGACCTGCACACATCTTCAGCGCTTTGAAGGAAAGAGCCACATTTCCACTAACACCCAACACATGCACAAATGTGGACTCACGTCCACTAAAAATTGGTTACACAATTTCTAAAATTGTGTTGACAAAACTATTTGTTGTTGGTGTGAGCAAATACAACATGGTGGTGAAGGTGGGAAGCCACCAGCCACTGTAATGCTGAACGGAGAGGAGACCTTTGCCACCCCAGGTACACAGCCTGGCCACCCAGCCCGGCCACCCTTTAATCGATGCTTCTAGTCCACAGCACAATGAAGACGCGGCATGCATGCAAACTGTCACCGTAGAACACCCACGTTTACGCATTTCTAACTGGTTAGCATCTTTGACAGATCATTTGCCTGAGTTTGATTAAGAAAGCCATGTTGAAAGGAACGGCCTATAGATGTAGGGTGGGGACGGCCTACAACATAAAAGAAGGACTACCCCATCACAGCACACCCATTACCAGCCCTCCCCCAACACGCCTCCACAACCACCAACCAACACTATTTCCAGCACTTCACCTTTCTATAAATTATATATGATCTACATTGGTCAGTTTTGGCTGTGAATCTTGGCATGTTAATTAAAAACAAGCTTTTGCTCTAATTGATATTAGATGGCTTGCTGTATGATCATTTCCAAACCATTCTCTGTGGCACAGTCAGTAAGTTTTGTGACTTGTACCTGAAAGGTTGGGGGTTCGAGCCAATCCTCCAACTTCAAAATTCAGAAAGCGTTGTGAAAATAATTACAATACAGGGTTTATACATTTAAAGAAACTCCCGGGACGGGGGACAGAGGGCCCAATTCCGGGACCGTCCCGGCAAAACCAGGACCAGATCTCCCTATATCATCTATAGGGAGATCTGGTCACCCTATAGATAACATTCTGAGCACTTGCTTGGAATACTGGAGTCCCCTCTATGTACGCTTGTCTAACAATGGCTTCTGATTAAGCTGTGAGCAGTGTGCAGATTACAACAGCCATGCTAGGTGTTTGCTTCTTGCCATTCAATTGACGTTAGCAAGTAACTTTGGGATTCTATGTAATGTGCACAATCTGTAGAAGTAGCATACACAAAATCGATTTGCAAATCCATCAATTGATAGGACTCTACATCTAATAGATAAACGTCACTATGTAAGATTACATTTTATGCTCACCCCATACACATGATCTACTAAAGACAATAGTTTCTTTTAGATCCATTATCAGACTGGCGCAATGCAAGTCCCAAATAATTCTATAAGGTGGATGGTACTTACTTTGGTATCGATGGCAAAGCCCTTTCGCCTTCTGCAAAAAAGAAACACCAGAACAAAGTCACATTTAACATACTTAACATCAACTAGAAAACAGCATAAACAAGAGGACACTTTACTTGCAAAAGCACTTTTAAGGCCTGTGTAAGCTGCTGTTTTACGGCATGTATCAGTTGCTTGACTAGCGCTGCTGGAACCCTATAATACATGAAATACGGTATTGTGCAATACAGTGCCATATCTGAAAATCAACCAGCTTCTTTTGTTAGTAGTTATATTATGCTCTAGCACCTTGAAGCGTCTCGTGTGCTAGATGTAATGACCAATAATGATCTCAGACCCAAATAACCAGATTCACTCAAAGAACATGGCAAAGTACACCTTTATTATCGGCATATAATAAAGTAGGGCAATCTGGCGAACAACAAGCTGTAGTACACACACTCGCACTCAAACCTGATTATACAAAGGTCTTATACCTCAATATACGTCAGCTATGACATTATCATACGTGGCAAACTATAAAATCTATTGGAGGGATTGGTTAAGGGAGCATAGTGCCTATATATCATAAGTATTTTTACTGGATGCCCCTTATCTGGTAGGCACGCCTTGACCCGCCTCTAAACATGTATAATACTGATTATAGCAGAATAATGGCAGTGGGTTGGCCTATGCAACAATGTAGAGTATGCTGCTACATAGACCCTTTGATTGGCTGGCATGTTTTCCTAACCATGGATTTTCGGCTCGTTAGCAGCACATAAGCAAAACGAAAAACTCAGGTGCAGAGAGCCATGTCAGACTACTGCCCACTTACCCAATTAGTCCATCTCTCATCAGGCAGGCCCCAAGCCAATGCTTCTCCTTTGTAGTTGACCTTGCAGACTGTTGTTCTCCACTATGGGTCTTTTACGAGAGTGTAGGCACATCACCATCTTCGTCTAGAGCGTAATGAATAGCCCTTGTTTTCAGCTTTAACATTACATGTCAGGAGACAACTATTTTGTCAATTTCGACAATCTATTTACTGTAATTTGATTTAATTAAGCTGGGTGTCATTACTCCTCTTAGCAGGTAGAGACTTGCTCAATCCACTTTGTATAGACTTTTTGTATTTTTTATTGTCCAATACTTGGCTCTTGCAAATGTTTTCTTCTTTGTTAAATCTAAGAGAAATATGTCTTACGCACATGGCATATCTGTTTGACTTCCCCTAGTGCCTTGCAATTTATTCCTTGATCCAATAGACTCATTTTTATTCCTTCACACAAAGCTGTTTTTCCAGCTTCTCCTGACTCTGCAGCCTTGGTCCGTCTCTCAGAGAGCTTGATTGGTTTTAATGCGAGTCCAACATACATCTTTTGATCATCGCCCCCTTAGAGACATTCGGTTTTCTTCGGCAGCAATGATGTGTCCACCTGCTCCTCTACAATATTTTATGATGGTAATCATCAGAAACTTCGAAGGTGCCATACGCAAGCCATCTTAGACCACAGAAGGGACATCAGTGAGAGAAAGTGAAGATATGCATACTACACATGGTCAACATTCTCCAGTTCCAAAATCCGCTATTAAGTTTGTGTTTCTTAATTAAGGAGGCCTCGGAAGGTGAGCATGGCTGTGCGACGCTCCCATGAGTTGCTCTCAGTTTACCCCAGGTCTTTGCCCCCAGTGCTTCCTGCCTTCTGCCTTCTTGGCATTTATGTTTGAAGCTCTTGCTGAGAGTTGCCCACATCTGTTAATCTCAGGGTGTAGGTAGGTCTAAGGTGAAGGGGCAATTTACTTCGGTATACCGGAGTCTCGCCACCCGTTTGCACTGCGTATCTTGCATAGCATTTGGAGCCATGCAAGCACTGAAGTGGTGCTGAGATAGTGTGCCTAGGTAAGTACGGGGGGTAGTAAATGTGCTCGATTTTATATATGATGAAGGTGTTTAGCTGCCTCTTACAGAGGCCTATATACATGCACAGTATGACAGCCTGAGGGTGTGGACTAGAAGCACCTAACAGCCCATTTGATTACCTCTTAAATCTGTAGTGAAAGGGTGTAGATGAATATGCCTGCAAAGAGTGGTGCCTGCTCATTTCCATAGTCTTGCTTACTCTCTTTTGTCCATCTTTCCATATATGCAGACTCGCTGTGAACTGGTGGCACTACCAATGCCACCATTTCTCTCTGCTATAGTCATGCCCGCCTTTCCATGCTACGTGGTGCGTGTGGCACAACCGGCATATGTGATGAATACATGCCTCTGAGTGCACGACAGGCAACAGGCCCCACTACCTTCAGCTGGCCCTCAATTTGGACAGTGGGTGCTGCCACTCTGTTCTTTTTCCTAACAAGCATCTTGATAAGAGGAGCACTACCTTTTGAATCATCAAGTGTTCAATTTGATTTAATAGAAGCCCTCTACCATTTGCTTCTGACTCCCAATCCATTTATGAGGTGTCGTCCTCTCCCAAAGTATCCAGTTAGCCTGGGAGACGTCACCTGATTTTGTTGCATTTTCCATGGGTTCTGCGCTTATGCATCTCTGCTTTATTGTATACATATAGACATCAGTGTTAAAAGGTACAGGAACCTGCCCTGCTGTGTGCACTCTTCCTATGGGAAATTCCTGAAAAGTGTTGGTGTGGTAAGGAATGGTAACCATGGTTATGAAGGGTTTGTGTTGCACGCATCATATTGATGACTGGGGTTTGGCAAATTGGCCGCGGGGTTGCTATTTTATATACATGAAGTGTAGGTAATTATGGATGGGATATGTTACTTTAGTGTAAAAGACATTGATACATATTAGCTTGCATGCGCGCAGAAAGATAAAATGTTAAACCCACTAAATGTCAAAACATACATGCACAATACTACTAATACATGGGGGAATTCATGAATCTCACAAATAAATCAAAAAACGGTAGTTGGGGCCCATTTGCAAAATGCACTTTGACTTTTAAACTGACTTGTTCAGGTTTTCAGAAGGCAGAGGGCAGGTGAATGATTAACTTCACAACCTTTGTGGTTAGCAGCTGCACAATGAATTTCAAGTAACGGGGACATTCTTGTTTTCTGGGCCTGGGGGGGTTGATGGAAGAAAGAATTGGTTTTCTAGTAAAAAGTTCAGTTTGCAAACAGGACCAAGGTTTATGATTTAACAGCTCTGCAAGGGAACAAATGTAATCTTGCTCATTGCATTGAAGTCACATAGAGGGGGTTTGACCATTTACTTAGGCTGGCAATAAAGAACCAAGGCCAGGGTGTCCGGCGGTAAACTGTATTTACAGTTTGGAACTGGAGGCTGTGTGTGCTGGAGGAGTGGTTGCATAAATTAGTATGTCTTAAGAGGAACCAGGAGTCTGGGGTAGATGAGAACACAATCAGTAGTTCAAAGAAAAACCTGTTTATGCAGGCCTTCTTTGTATTGCTAAAATATTCAAGTGTGAGATGTGCAAACGCACTTTAGGTTAAAGGCCCTAAGCCAATTGTTACTCAGTAATGAATGTTGTATGTGAATGTTTCATTGTACCATGTCGTCACAACCTACCACGGACCAATACCCAGCAAAGGCCTTGAACACAAGCTGAAGATGAAGATGGTCAAAGATTGTCAGTGACCATTGGGAGAGAGAATGAATTTGTAGAAGATGGAGCTCTTTTGTAAATGTTTTGACCAATCATGTTTGGGGTTGATTTGTAAAAAAATATTGGGGAGTGTTTTAACTGTTGCAAAATTTTATAAGATGTCAAATGATGTGGTTTGTTAAGATTTCAGTTAGTTTGGTCCTGCAACACTGGTCCACGGAAAATTGTACAATAAACTTGTTCTATGTACAAAGCGTGCACTCATTCTTCAAGTGGTGGGCTCGCTTTGGTTGAGATGATTAAGGGTCCCTCCTCGACAAAAGCAACAATTGTGCGGGCATTCAACACTTTACGGCAGTGTACCGTACCACATTCCAGTTTTCCTCACACAAATACAACCGCACCAGTAAAGAGCCATTCTGATGGAGGATTACTGGCAATGTGCCATCTGCTATCTAGTTTGCACAAGCAAACATAGGTCTTATACTACGTACTTCAGTGCCATTCAGCATGCATGCAGAACATTCAGATACTTGCATATATTATGTAATATGGTCAACAAGTTTAGAGTAAATCAAACTCTTCCTCTGGAGAATGCGACAATGAAAGTCCAAACCTACATCTCTGGGCAAAGGCACTGTACTTTTTGCTTTTAACTGCCAGATTCACCAAACCTTTTCCCAGACGAGTTCACATCCTTGGCCTTAGTCAGGAAGTATTGCTGTGATGTGACCCCCTGAGAACTGTTCAACTTTCAGGGTTGGAGCATTCCAAAGACACCTTATGCAAGTCTCTGCAGATGGTTAACTGTGTGTACCCATCTGGTTGGTGGCAGAGAAACCTACTTTCATAACGGTAGGGTTCTCAGAGCTATACTGTGGGGATGGGCTAAAGGGTGCCACAATGTGGAAACTCTGCACATGTTTCCTAGCAACACCTCCCCCCCCCGAACCCTTTTGTGCGACAGGAAACGGATGAAGTATCTGAAGGGGGAGTGAAGAAAACGCAAAACTAGATCTGGTTGGACACTTGAATGTTCTCTTGGATTCCCGAGCAGAAACTATAGGATGAGTGAAAGCAGAGGAAAGTTTGAATACCACTACCAGCAGTTCTGGGGGCGGGGGGGGGGCTGCCGAATGTACAAAGAAAACGAGTTTGCACTCAGCTCATATTATTCCAAACTGACAGGGGAGTCTGCACTTCATCGAACCACGGGATGAGCCCTGAAGGCATTGAAATGCAGATACACTGGTTAACATTTACTAAAGAAGAAAATGTGTTGGCTCAAATAATTATTGGCGGTTCACCACAAAAATATGGATCTTAAACAAAACTTTTAAAGTTTATACAGAACCAATTCAAATGTGTACAGAGGAGATAATTGGTTGCTTCTTCCCATTTAGAATTTTAGCAACAGTCACTTTATTACAGTTATGGGGATTATTTTAATATTACATGTACCACATAAGCACCCTTCTTTATCCAAAATAAATTCTCTTTTAGTCTTCCCCAACTCATTTTCCTCCTTCCTCCAGCAACGTCGTCCTAACATTTGTACACACTGCTGTTTCACCTTTCACACTATAAACGTGTGCATTTTGAGTGCAGGCTATAGTATCAACAAGTCTGCCCCCCCCCTTTAAAGACATAGTTTGTGTAGGAACCAAGGGCAGTAACGTTTTCGACATGCTGCGGGACAGCTGTTTAAACCACGTCGGGAAAGTCATTAAACTCAGCGTAGTTTATTTAATGCATGCATAAAGCCATGCTCGATATGGGCCAAAGAGGAAACCTGGCCTATGAGGATGATGTTCTGATCAAGACCTCAACTGTGGATTAACATATAGCAGAAATATGCTATGTTCTGACCCAGTTGCAGAAAGCCAGCGCAAAAAAGGTCCTTCATAAGTTACAGTAATTTAAGACCCAAGTGAACTTCTTAGGGCACAAGATCACCCCTGAGGGACTTTATCCCCAGGCGAACAAGGTGGAAGCCTTAATGAAATTAAAAGACCCTACGACTCCGCGAGAATTAAGAAGCCTTCTTGGACTCACTAATATTGTTATGTAATGATGCATATCACACACACATACAAAGGAAGGGGGTGAGATAGGCATATGTAGGTGCTATGGCCCGGAGGTATCTATGCACACTGCAGAAGGACAATGTAGGTCAAAACAAGGGCTACAGAATGGCTAAAATAAGAGGGTTCATATTGTTGAGCCTCTGAGAAGTCAACATTGTACGTGAACGGCAACCACTGAAAATTGAATCCAAACAGCACACCTGCACTATATCCCAGCTTCAGCAGTGAGTCATCTCATCTCCTATGAAGCAGCATTTTCTCCAGTGAGTCTTCCGGCTTAGTGGTTTGCCTGCAGATGCTTAGACTAGAGAGACCAGGGTATTTTTAGTCTGGTACTGTGTGCTCACAAGCTGGTAATGAAATGACAAATCACATTCAAGTAGTTCTTTGCAAGTGTACAGTTTTATAAAATAGAGTCAAACGTTAAAAACCATGATCAAGATTTTAGTACCTAATTTCGACCCATAGTTTTATCTCTAAAACAATTACGTTCTCCAGTCTGTAGAGCAGTGGTCTTCAAACTTTTTTGGCCGGGGATCCCCTGAGCAAAATTTGGGCAGGTCAGGACCCCCCAGAAATGCCAAATGGACAGTATGTATTGCGCGCCGTCACCTGCTCCCATCACAGTCGCTGGGCTCCCTCATCCCACTCCTACCCAGTCCCTGGTCTCTCCCCACCCCCATCACACATCCTGGGCTCTCCCCACTCTGCTCCCACGACTATCCCATGGTTCCCGCCCATTGTGCTCCCACCATAGTCCCTGGGTTCCCCCCGTCCCGTTCCCAACACAGTCTGAGGGCCAGTGGCGGCTGGTGATTTTTTTAAGTGGAGGGGCATAACTATTTCCCCCAAAAATGCCATAGCGACAGAGCATAGTGAGGGAGCCCGAAACAATAAAGGGGTATTCGGGGGGGGGTCCCCCTGTGAATTTTTGTTAAATAATGGGTTAAAATGTTGCATTGTAGAGCATACTTTTAACAAAAAAATGGGTAAATAGCCAAACAGTTTGCAATTGGTGCTGGGGGGCCCAGGGGGCATGCATGACATTTTTTACTGGACATCTATGATAGATGTCCAGTAAAAAAGATACCATCCCTGTCCCCTGGGCCCCACTGGGCCTAACACAATCAACATGATTATGTGTGTATGCAAGACGCTGCACATTCATACAGCAATCACTATCATGCACACGAGCATCCATCACCATACACTCACTCATACCATAAGCATGTTGTAATTAGGCCTAGTCTGTGACTAAAGGAATGAATATCCATTTACAACTGCGGGCCACTTTTTCATTGTTGCCGGAGACAGTTTCATGCTTCAGCCCGACCATGTGAGCCACCCCTGCCCATTTATTCCAATCTAAAAAAAAAAAAATAAATAACTTTTTTTTTTTTACTATAGTTCATGCTGGGGGGTCGCGACTCACAGTTTGAATACCGCTGCTGTAGAGGGTTTTATTATAATGACACAGATGCTGTGTCTTCCACTTTAAGGACAGATCTTTGCCTTGATGAAGAACTAGTTCTGAAATGCATTCACTGATATGTTATGTCTGCTTATGTGTCACACATGCAAAAAAACATGTGATTAAATATCAATGTTATTAACTGTATGTAAGCACACTCTACATTTGCAAAGAACTTTTATTTATGGGATTGGTTATTTCATTACTAGTTTGTGATTTGAGAAACAGGAGGGTATTCTCCCTCCTAAACTCCCTGGGTGCCGTTAGGCGATACATGGTACCGTCCTTTCCCCACTTGTGAACAACCTGAACCTTCCCCAACCTTTGTAGGAGCTCTCCCCTCATTTCCCCATATTGAATATCTGAAAGTACTGGGATGAGGAAGAAGAGCCTAAGAGTGATGAACACTACACCTTTTTACCACTTAGGTACTGAGACGAGGAAGATGCCTGTAAAGTATGGCGAGGGTCAGGCATGTCCTCTTAAACAGGGTCTGGCAAATCTAATTAGATGTCCTCACCTGGAGCCTATCAAGGGGCTGCAGGTCTATAAAGGGTAACCAGTGAAGAGACAAAATGAGCAGCAGCAGTGAGGCCTGTGGAGGAGCAGTACCCTTTCCGTGTGGAGGCAGCCGTGGTGAAGCCTGAAGTGTGACCAAGATGAAGGCAGATATTCCCAAGGTGTGGGAGCCTTTGTGATGGAATCGGAGCAGCTGGGAGCTGCCAACGAGCACCAGAGAAATAGAGGACGCTGTCCGCGTCCACCCCGAGGCAACTGAGTTGCCAGCGCCTGCAGAAGTGAAAGCAACATGAGAAAGGGGCTTGCTGAGGTTGGGGCGCCAGCCTGAGCAGTTGAGTGGAGCAGCAACAGCTGCCAGAGGAAGATGCAGTAAACCGGCGAGTGCTGGGGAAACGACTCCCGGAAACTGGGGCGCTACGGGAAGGCTGCTTACTACGAATGAAGCTCCATATTAATGAAAGCTTCAAAGCAAAACGAGATACACCGAACTGAATGAAAGTTTCCAAATAGTGCTAAACTGCACATTTTTAACATCGAACTAAATGAAAGCTAAAACCAGATTAAAACAAAATATATTGAATACCACATTAAGTGGAAGTTTGAAACAGTGTTACACCACGCATATTGAATGCTGAGCTGAATGAAAGTTTACAACAGTGTTAAATTAAGCAGGTTGAATACCGAATTGGCTGAAAATACAACAGTTACACTTATATTGAATATTAAGGAACTTTATAAGCAAAACAAAGAATCAATACAGACTATAAGGAGAATACTCCTATGAAAGCAACTGATGAGGAAAGGAATACATGTGAAGGAGTGCAACCAAAGGTGGGCATGAACAGAATTACAACCAATTAAACTTTGTGAATAAAGGCAGCGCGGCAAGGCCAAAGACTGGCAAAGGGTGTGTGACAAAGCCAAGAGGCCAACGAGGAGAATCGGAGGGAGTGTGCCTTTTCTCACAGGGGCGAATGCAGAGAGAGCCCTACATTATAAAAGGTAAAGACACTGCAAAAACTATCAAGCAGGAGAGTGAATCATCCATTGGTTGCAGAGTTGAAGTCTTGGGTAAGGGAACCCTGAGATTTGATTAACTTTAACTACCTTCTTGCGGGCAGGGCCCCAGCACTTCTTTTGTTTGAACTGTATTACTTTGAATTTGGGGAAGGGAGCTCTAAGGACTTTGTGGAACTATTTGAACAAGGTAAACCCTGAAGCCTTTTTTGTGGAACATTCTTGAACGTGGGCAAGGGAAGGCAAGGGAAGCTGAAGATAAGCTGGGCATCGGAAGAAGCTTTGAACGTTGTGTTGGTCGCCATTACTTTGATTGATATCTCTACACACTGCTTAGCTTTAGTTGGGAAGGCAAGCATAGGTGTTGGACACAGACAGGCTTTTAAGTTGGACATTTTAACTCAGACTTTCCTTAATTTTGTTCAGGTAGGGAAATCCCACCTTAGTATAGGGCAAGTTAGGCCTTCTACCATGCGGACATTTAAAATTGTTTGTTTGAACTTAAGTCTGTTGTCTGTGTCTTACTTCATGATGCCGTCACAGTGAACACACATTACCAGAGTAAAAATACTCGGGTTCACTTTTCTGCATATCTACCCTAAGAGTGCCACTTGGGCTTCTGCTGCAGTGCTCCTAGAATTGTAACACGGACATATAAACATATACTGTCTTTAGAAACTATTTTTGAAAACATCAGGTGGTACCCACTCCCTTAACTCTTGCTGCAGAGCCAAGCAGACACTGAGACTACCATGTTTGACTTTGCATAATTCCAATAGTTTCTACAGCCAGAGGTTGAGACTAACCACACTTGCCCGACTGACCTAAAGGTCTGGGCCTTATCTTTAAAATGGAGGATTTACTTTACATTGGGGGTTACGTCAGCGTCAGGATTGTATCACACCCAGCCAATCAGAAGCCAATCTGTCTTGTTCATTCATTCCGATGAGAAGCCCAGTTGCATAGCTGTGGAGCAGTTCCTCTGAGCACCTTATCAGAGGAGAGAAACCTTGGTAACAGTGAGAGAATATACTTTATTGCAGCTAGGCTAGAAGGCGTGAAAAGTCTCTGTAGAAATGCTGGGAAGGAATAGAAAGCAGGCAAATGATAAAGGATGGGTTTGAGGATAGGAATGCATGCAAGAGAAAAGAAAACAGACGAAGAAGTATTGAATGAAAAGGTATGATGGGACTAAAAGGACCAGAAGTGAAACAATAGGATGAAGGAGACAAAGTGAACAAAATGTGCACTCGTGAAGAATGGAATACAAAGAAAATAAATGTATGACCAGAGAAAGAAAGTAAAACATTTTCATAAAATTAACAATAAGAGAGAAAGGAATACATGTAAACGTTGATGTATCACAGGGGGACAAAGTGAGCAGCAATACAACGTACAATGAAAATGAAGTAAGTATTGCAGTGGAAAACACACAATGAGAAAGTTTAGAAGAGACGGGAAGAACATGCATGCTGAAGAGTGGAAGGAGCAATGAAGACAGATGAATGATGGAGAGAGCGAGGAATGCACGTGAAAGAAAATGCACTGAGAATGCACCAAATATCTAGCAGTTATAGAGCATGTTTTATTGGTTGCAAGAAGGAACTTAAGTTAATTACAATGATGGCCAGAGAGAAGGAATAATACAAGGGAAAGGAAATATAGGAGTGGAATGAATAGCAGAACAAGGAGCAAGACGGTATGAGGGAGGACGAGAAGAGAGGGCCCTTTTCAGGGATTATTTCAGAATTTACCATCATTGCTGCACCCCAGTTCTCTGCAAATAACCCGAGACAGGTCAAAGATATCCCAAATTGTACTAAAATGAAGGACACTCCTATAAATGCCACTCAAATATTTTGACCGCCAGGACTTTTCCATCACGGACTGTCGCGTGTTTCACAGCTCGGCTGCTGTCCTAGGGCTTTCGTCTTGACTCTGGCAAATCGCAGTCCTTCGCCCATGCCTGTGGCAACTCCCCTTTCCTGGAAAGTCACCGCAATTGCACCATATACTCCCTCCAATTCAGGGTGCATCACGCGTCATCTTTTTTTGTGCAGCTTCAGCCTCAATACAGAATTCGACGCCAGTGTTTGGAGAATATCTGGACTAAACTACTGTCTACATCTGGAGTGGATAAGGAGACGTCTACTGCCCTCGAGGAAAACAGGAGACAGCTGCTGTTGATTGAGAAAGTGGAGTAGTAGACGGGACTTAGGGTCAGATACCATAGATTACCTACGGATCTTTCCACTGATACCATAGATCACATACGGACCTTTCCAGCGATACCATAGATCACCTAGGGATCTTTACAGAGATACCATAGATGACCTAGAGATCTTTCCACCGATACCACAGATTACCTAAGGATCTTTCCAGCGATACCATAGATCACCTAGGGATCTTTCCACCAATAGCACAGATTACCTTGGGATCTTTCCACCAATACCATAGATTTCCTTGGGATCTTTCCACCGATACCATAGATTACCTAGGGATCTTTCCACTGATAGCGTAGACCACCCAGGGATCTTTCCAGCGACACCATAGATTACCTAGGGTTATTTCCAGCGATACCATAGATGACCTAGGGATCTGTCCACCGATACCATAGATTACCTATCAATCTTTCCGCGATACCATAGATCACCTAGGGACCTTTCCAGCAATACCATAATTACCTAGGTATCGTTCCACCGATACCATAGATTACCTAGGGATAGTTCCACCGATACCATAGATTACCTAGGGATATGTCCACCGATACCATAGATTACCTAGGGATTGTTCCACTGATACCATAGTTTACCTAGGAATCTTTCCACCGATACCATAGATTACCTAGGGATATTTCCACCGATACCATAGATTACCTAGGGATATTTCCACCGATACCATAGATTACCTAGGGATCGTTCCACCGATACCATAGTTTACCTAGGAATCTTTCCACCGATACCATAGATTAACTAGGGATATTTCCACCGATACCATAGATTAACTAGGGATATTTCCACCGATACCATAGATTACCTAGGAATATTTCCACCGATACCATAGATTATCTAGGGATCATTCCAGCGATACCATAGATTACCTAGGGATCTTTCCAGCGATACCATCACCTAGGAATCTTTCCACTGATAACATAGATCACGTAATGACCTTTCCACCGATACCATAGATGACCTAGAGATCTTTCCACTGATACCACAGATTACCTAAGGATCTTTCCAGCGATACCATAGATTACTGATATTTCCAGCGATACCATAGATTACCTAGGGATATTTCCACCGATACCATAGATTACCTAGGGATATTTCCACCGATACCATAGATTACCTAGGGATATTTCCACCGATAGCATACATTATCTAAGGATCTTTCCAGCAATACTATAGATTACCTAGGCATCTTTCCAGCAATACCATAGATTACCTAGGGATCTTTCCAGCGATACCATAGATTACCTAGGGATCTTTCCAGCAATACCATAGATTACCTAGGGATCTTTCCAACAATACCATAGATTACCCAGGGATCTTTCCAGCAATGCCATAGATTTCCTAGGGATCTTTCCAGCAATGCCATAGATTACCTAGGGATCTTTCCAGCTACTGCCAGATGCCACAGAGCTGTATGTGCCATTGCAAATACAATATAAAAGACATTGGGCCCTTGTCTTTGTTTTGATAGATGTTTTTCTCCCAAACTAAGAGACGTGGAGAGTTCACAGAAGCCTTGAAAGTAAGTAACATGAGTGTTGGAGAATTTACTTGTGGCACATCATCAATGCAGCAGAGTGAGTACAGTCAGAGGGACCCTAACAGGGCGCATCCGCCACCCTGCTCACAGAACTCCTCTCTGGCAAAGATGGTCTGCAAGAGCCACCACAGCTTGGACATGCATGACTGACTACACCATCTATACACACGTACACGAATGTGCGCGCAACACACATGCACAAACACACACCCCTCTTACAGATACGCAGCATACAAGCTACTCTCACTCAGTAAAACCGGGCAAATACACCCGCCCCAAATAAAAATCTGCATGGAGTAAAAATACTACCAACAAAAAATAGGTAACAGGTGCCACATAGGAGCCTGCCCCCTGCTCTCTCTACCGCAGCTCCTGAGATATAGTGGGGTCATTGGTGCCCACAGAACAGTGCTACAGGAAGCCGCTTGAATAGTATTACTGCCTGATCTGAAGAGCAACTTCAGGGGTAAAAACATCTTCATTTGAAGAAGCTACAAGGTGCAAAGAAGTATGGGCTATAAGAAGTATGGGCTATATATAAGATGTATGGGTTATAAAATGACACTCTTTGAAGTTCATATAGTTTTACTTGTTAGAAGAATACTGGGAATGGAACTCCTCTTTTATTCTCTTCTCTGGTGCCCTTCACACATTGTACCTATTGACTTATTTGTAACCAGCGCTAGCGTGTAAAAAGCCCAACACTAGCAAACCAGAACCCCCCTGCAACTCCCTCTTCTCCGTCCACCCAAGAGGGTCATATACCCATATATTTTTGAATCCATGTCTTGCAACAGAAAGCTCCAGGCAGTAGATGCCCTGCCACCTGCTTTCTGGCCCTTTTATGGAATCAGCAGGGCAGGGACAGGAGAGGCCGATAACTGTGAGGCATTCTAACAACATCTACCGTGACTGCCCATAGAAGCAAGAGCAATCGGGCATGAATGGCGAAATAGCAACACATGTTGAACGAGCTGCAAAGTAGCGAGCACTGAATTCCCTCCAAAGGAATACCTGCCACTAACAGCTGGGAAACAAGTGCAGCGACTTCAAACCACCCCGACCCAACCAAAAAGGCAGATTCACAGGAACCCACAGCAAGCAAGCAGGCAAGCAGGCTTACTACCAGATCGCCTGCTTTCTGTGTGGTGTCTGGCATGCTTTGCGGACAGGTTCTGCTATAAAATCCATGTCTTATTGTTTTGGCATGGCTCTCACAAATAGCGACACGCATATGGCCTTTAGAATTCTCTGCCTGTGCCCCACATTACTTTGGAAGTTACTTCCCTAAACTGAGTCTCACAGTGTGCCCGAAAACACATCTAATGAACAGGTAGAAAGAAGCCTGTCCTACAGGGACACTTGCTGTTAAAAAAAAAAAAAGGAGTTGTGTTCTCAAGGGTTACCACCGATTTCGAACCCCGAATAATATCAGGACCTTTGTACTAATAGCGGTAAGTGGAACTTCGGGACGATGCAGTAAAGTACGGCTTGACCAGCTGCCAGGCTGACCAGCGTTTCTATTACTGTGAATTGTACTTCTTTTGCAACATGAAACACTTCACTACTGAGATGCTGGCACTGTCCATTATCTGAACGGATGAATGCCCTACTTCACAGGTGGGCCAACACGATACCTACGGGCAAGCAGCTGGCACTGAGGAACGCAGAGGAGTCCGAGATGGGATGACAAGTCAAAAAATGGAATGTCGTGTTCCAGACCTGTACAAAAATATCCTTTTCATCGAACCCCAACAGACTGACGTTTTAAGAGACCGGTTGGAAAACAGGATTCAGCAAAGATACCAACCCCCCCATACTGTCAGAAAGGCTTGAGGCCTGGTTGATTTTTCAGTTGGGACAGACTGTTCTAAGGTGGGAGAAGCCATCCACCGGCTGCTGCCACGAGAGACGGGGCCACAGAGGTTACTAAGCTATAGTCTACGATTCTCAGTGGAACATTGTGAAGAAGTCCTAATATCTGAAGGGCTTCCCTCCACACAGCCTTGTGCCAAGTGGACGCCACTTCAGTCTTCCCTCCACCAAAGACTGCAAATCAGCCACCAATATAAACAAGCACTGACAATGCCAATAGTTTGGGCTTTTGTGTTGCAATGGGAAATGCATTTGTCAGACACTGCCTAGTGACATTAACTGGCCATTGATGGTAGCAGGTGCAAAATGGTGCAAGTACCTGGGCATCAAATACCAGTGCCTGGCAAATGTCTTATGCATATAGACAAGCCCAAACTATTGGATTTGCCAATGCTAGTTATAAAAGGACTTTGGTGAAGGACACACATAGTGCTTATAAATCCAGTGGCTGAAGGCAGACCTAGTTAACACATTTTTATTTCCCCAGTAGCACATTTACATCGCTAATTAAGTCATTAACTCCCAGAAGACTGCTTTGAAAGAACACTGGAAGCCACTTGGAGAACTATGTTTGATGGTAAGGCTTGAGAAATATATCTCAAAGATCTCCTAGGAGGATGTATTTTCGACAGGAAGTGGGTGGGAATGGCCATAGAGATGAGTATGGCCAGGGTCAGTCAATGGGTGGGTAAATAACCAAAACACACCTACAAGCTTTGTGTCCCTTCTCAAATGCCATTTCTCCCCAGCTGTACTCTAGTGCAATAAAGGGCCACCTAATAGCCAAATCTAAAATCAATACGTGATATTTAGTGGCCCATTCAACATCCGATCATTCTCTTAAAAAAAGCCGATGCAAAACACAAGGTCTACCTACAGTAAAATACAGCTCTCGAGCCTTGCCAAGAGGCACATTGATTCCAATTAATTATTCAGAAGTAAAGAAAATAATGTCTAATGTTGTCTTATCTTTAAGTGAACAACAAAATATACTTCCGCAAGGAGCCGTGCCTCAGCAGACATGCCATGGGTTGGGCAATGCACAGGAAAGCGGGCACTGCGGCCAGGAAGTAAATGTTTCGGTGTGATGCATGCCCTGCATTTTAGGCCGTCACACAAGGGACCCTCGCTCATTAACTAACAACATTATTACATCATTAAACGGAAGACCATTGTATCATTAACTCCCATCACAACTACACGGGGGGTGCACCTTCCAGCTGTGGAGGTTAATCATTGCCAGCCACACAGCTGAATAGGTTTCAAATAAGGCAAAGTGACTCTCCAGTTCTTTCACCTGTGCCAGCCATTAAACTCTCGGGAATTATGAAAAACCCTAAAAGAGTCAAGTGCCCAGTTCAAAAACCATCAGTTGACTATTGCTATCTGTGAACACTGCAGGAATTACACCGTGTGCAAAAATGGACAAGCAATGTACTGCGTGCAGCCCCCTCAGTGGGATTGGGATATGTGCTTGCGCAAATCTGCAATGCTTAAGGATGCGCAAAAGACGTACCTTTCTGCGGCCGTATGATGAAGGATTCCGAGGCGCCGTTCACCAGCCGACAGTAGCCATCGATCAGGTCCGCCATGTTCTCGGCAATGGTTAAGGACGGCGCCGTCACTGTCAGAGGCTAAGAGAGGAAAAAAGCCAACAGAGGCACGATTGTTGTCAGGCACTGAGAAGAACGGCCGCATCATTACATCAGCGCCCTTTGGCGCGCTGTAAACAAATGGGGAGCAAGTGGCTAAAATAATGTGCAAATGGTCGGGATAGCTAGCGAGCAGAAAATCAGATGTATACATTAAAATATAATTACAATGAAGCCGATGCACACGTATTGAAATTGAAAAACTAGAATATGCACATTGCTGTCCTTCCAGCTAATGGTCAAATGCACGCTTCATGCATGTTAAGCAAGCGCTTGTCACAGAATATGTGGTCTACGATTTCCAACACCGGTTTGTTGAGAAGGGCTGAGTACACAACGCTAATGAGCGATAAGGAAGATGGGTAATGTTCAAGTTACAAGAGCTAACAGCAGGAATAGGCTGGATTGAGTTAGGGGGGGGGCTCATCAAGTAACTTTGTTTCTTTCCATCAAATTCCTAGTGCCAGAAGTTATTCGTCCAAATGGGATAAGGGATTGCTTCGTCTCTGGAGACTGCTCTACTGCGCATGTGCATGCTGGAAAGCAACACTAAAGGCAACCGCACTCCTTTACTACACCATTCTCTCCCTTTAGTAGAGTCACCTTCATAACAAATAATACAGATCAAGAAACGAAGTATAGGCGGTGAACTTCCACCGAGTATTATTAAAAGCTGGCGTGGCGGGGGCATGGCCAAGATGGCGGGATGAGTGGACTTGATCGGTGAAGGCTCCTCTCCCAATGAGTAAAAGTACAGCGAAATACCCCTTAAATCTACCTAACAAACAGCATCAGAAGCTGGTGCAGGAAGGCATGGTATCAACAGTAAGACAGACAAGTGAGCACAAGTTAAGGGGTGTTTATTGAACTTTTGCAGGGGTGTGATAATCCTAAATCTGAAGGGAGCAAGCTATGACCATCAAATAATAATAATGCAGTCTAGTTAAAATAAAAGGGCCTATACTAAGAAACCTATTGCCAATACTTACCGCTAAACACAAATAGTGTGGGGTGAAGTTCATGAAAAAGAAATAAGTGTTCCCAAAAGGATGTCAGGATCGTTGGGCCGTTGGCCTCCCTTCCCCACGTTTTCAGCACGTGGCAAGCTAGTTCACTCGAGAAAAGTGCACACTCTGGCTTCTGTGGCACGAGGATACAGTTCAATCTTCGTAGCACAGGACTTTCTGGGTCGGGGCCTCTTTACTACTTGTAAGTCTCTAGAATCAAAAGGGCCTGCTGTGCAAAAACAATACATAAACATTATTTTCCTTTCAAATATATTCAAATTGGGTGTTCACCCTGGATCCTCCTCAGCCGGGCTCAGATCCCTTCCTTTTGGTCAATTAGTCTCCCTCAGCCAGACTCGGACCAATTGTGATTTACCTTAAACTATCAAAGACTTTCGAATGTGCACAGGGTTTAGCTTGACCTGTTGCATGACCACTTATTCCTTTAACTCACACTCAGCATCAGTTGGATACCTGACAGACTTCCGAATGAGTGCCCACGTGGCGCCGGACCACTCTGTGCATATAATCTTTTGTTGGCCTCCCAAAGTTGAAAATGTAAAGTTCAATTACTCTTTTGGTTCCAATTATATTCGCGTCACACACACTGTTCTCTTTGTACAATGTTGCTGCTTGCAACCTTGGTTCAAAATGCAAGCTGGTTTGATATCAGTCTCTCTGACTCGCCAGCTGTTTTATCTTTTCTGATGCCGCTTGGTTGTAGGAGCCAAGGGCAGTACCACAGCAGTAATTGCTCCTCCCCACCTTGGTTATCGACGCAGGAGAGCCCCGGGTACCCCCGACACACTGTGCAGGTTTGATCAGCCTTAGTTTCTGGTCTTCTGATTCTTAGTTCCCAAGGCTCACTAAAATAATGTTTTTTATAGGTCATGGGTACTTCCCTCCATGCGACTCTCTCTGGTCTTGCCGCCTTTCTCCTTGTATTAAACTGCCATCTTGGAACTGCTGTTTCCTTGCGTGGTTTGCCCCGCTTAGAGTGTGCTTTCGTACACCGCCTCTTATCCATGTGGGGAAGCGTGATGGAAGTCTGGTGTGTGTGCAGTAATCCGTAATTGCCTGTCCTTGCCTGTCCATGGCGTTGGGACACGTCAGCAATACGGCTCTGGTGTTAAGTCCATTGTCACTCACAGTGAACTGCCAGTGAGAAAGTGTTTGTGTTGAAAAGTGGGGGGAGGGGGACGGGGGTCGAATTCCTAGGTATCGTAACAGGAATGGTAGTAGGATGGGGGAAAAGTTGTTAATGGGAAGGGGATACCGCACCTCATCCTCCAGTGTCCCACTTCCACTCCTCAAGGACCCATCAACCAGGTGATCTTCCCACACTGGTCCACCCCCAGGAACTGGATCCAAAAGCAATGGCCGTGTCCTGGCCACCTGGATGACAGATCCCTGGGGATTAGCGGGCGTGACACCTTCAGGTTTCTCACAATGGATACTGAGAGGCGAGGAGCGACCACCTCTGCAGTAAAAACAGGAGAAGCAGCCCGGTGGAGAAAGATTAGGCGATCAGCGGCAGAGAAACCAAGAACCCAAAATGGCAGCCTTGACAGTCTGCGAGGCCTGTGAGACTCTGGGCGGCCTGAGAAACAAGGGGAAAGAGCGCGAGAGCTGGGCCCAATAGCAGAACAGCAGTATGCAGTCGGGCGAGGAATTGGGGGAAGAGAAGCTCTCTGACACGAGAACCAACGAAATAGCGGCATTTGGTGGAAGGTTGGCGCCGGAGCAGCGCAGGGAAGATCGTAGCTCAGAGACCATGCAGCAGTGGGGATCCACAGGTAGGGCACCGTAGGGACCCATGAACCAGACCGACACGGGCACAGAAGCGGCCTGGGGAAGGCAGTACCACAGGGAGCACGAGAAGTCCGCAAGGTTTACCGGCTGCTGATCGGGTGCAGGACAGAACCTTACAGCCGAGTGGGGCCAGTGCTGAAAGCGGGGGGGGGGGGAGGGGGATCAGTGGGTGGCTTCAGATCCAAGGTCAGTGCAACAGCAGAAATATTCATCTGCTCACTGAGTGACAAATATAAGGCCTCTGGATCAAGAAGGACCAACACCGGTAGCTCCGGAGCAGCAGGCAGTCATTCATAAAGTAGCAAGGCCAGCACACCATAAAAGTGCCTAGTAGCCTGCTGGGTGAAAGACAGAAAGCCAAGGGACTGAATAGATCTGACCCAGGCCTAGCAGACAGCATTGCAATTAAAAGAACGAGGAAGAACACAGGCTGGCTGAGAGATAGGAGGCCAAGTGGAAGCTCAGTGCCTGGAGAGATGAAAGGGGAGGCCTCATCCGCCAGAGGAGTTCCTGGTGAGGAGAGAAGTGGGGACAGAACTGCCACTCAAGGACAGGGAGGACAAAGAGGATCTGAGGTGAGGTGGAGACAGCAAGTTGTGAGGAGAGGGTGATGAGGCTGGGAAGTGATGATGCAAGTGTAGTGTGCATAGAGGCTGGAAGAAAGTTTGCAGGTGAAGGAGGAGTGGGTGTTCCAGTGAAGGGCCACGGCCGGAGGAGAGATCGGAGGGCAGACCCGGGCCCACCAGCAAAGGAGAAGAGGGAGGTACTGTATTCAACATCGGAAAGCTGGGACGGGATCCTTGGGGAGCATCTCGGGGAAGAATCAATGGCACCCTAGCTAAGGGGTCCCTCAAGCCCCATTAGAGTGTGCAGAACATAAATGGCACCAAAAAAGAGAGGACAGCCGGGACGGCCCAAGGCACATGAAGCAGAGGGGAGCTGCCACGCAGTCTCAGATCAAGTTTTCACCACAGGGAGTAAGGAGAGGCGAGGAAATGCCACTCGCGAAAAAAGACCAGGATTCAGCGCTGCCCAAATTCAAAAGCAACATCACAGACCGTAAAGGTAGAGGCGGCAAACATCAAGGAGAATATGTCCGAAGCAATTGTTGTGAACAGAAGAGACATCGAGGATCTGGGGAGTAGAGTAACGGAAATTGAGAGGCAATTTACACAAATGTCTGAGGCAGTCCCGGAGCTGTCACAACGGATGCAAAGTGCAGAGGAGTAGATACTAATGCTGGAAGAGAAATGCAAAGACTTGGAAAATAGGTTGCAGAGGGAAAACATCAGGATCAAAGACCTGAAAAAAGGAGTGGAGGGTGAGGGGTGCATTCAAAGGCCACAACCAGAAGTCCCTTTCAGATGAACAGCTGGATTTCAAACACAAAAATTGCTTGGCCTTTGGCCCCCCCCCAAAGTAAAATTGAAGAGCCATGTGGAAAAGGGGCCTACCTGTCATTACCAAAGGAAAAGCAGCATTTTAATTCACAAAAGGAGGAATCAAAGATCTGTTTCACATGGAAAACAGGATTTTAAAACAGTGACATGAAACAGCTTGCTCAAGTGTGTGTAAATAAAAGCAGTTTAAATGTGAAAATGTATCACTGCTAACAGAAACATTTCAGAGAAAAGACATGATGTGCAGATTGACAAAACCCAATGTATATTATGTTTCACATATAAAACTCCAGCGACATTTGAAAAGCCACTTTGTTTTCATGGAAAATTGTCAGCACAAGACCAACCCTTTTGCTGGCTTTGGGAAACAGAACAAGGAAATCTCACACTGCCAGTCTGGATGTCACATCTCCCATCTAATTACCAACTGCAATAAAGTTTCCTGCTAAGGTGTCGAAATTCAGTTTTCTCCAGACCTGCTGGCTCTGAAGGCATTGACTGCAGGAGAAGTTCCCCTTGGCTGGAGCATGACCAATATGTGTGAAAATGGGGGCAACAACCAACAAACGTTCAACACAAAGACTGATAAAAAAAACTCTGGGTATAGGCTGACTCAATGAAAACAAATTGCCGGAAGGCAGAATGGCCATTTGTCCAACATGAAGATTCACAGTTAATTTAAAAGGACTATTATCATTTAGGCTTTCTCTCAGCAGTACCGATTTCAGTTATGTACCATTTTTAAGTTTATTGCCAGGCTATTTTGGAGATATAAAATTCCTCCATCTGCGACTCAGGGAACAGTAATGGCCAGTTCAACTAAGTTTCTGAATGATCTGAACATGTTCCAAATGTGAGAATTGTTGAGCAGGTGGAGAATAAAATTATGGATATGGGTAATAACCTACATATTCATAACTATTATGCTTTTTATGGAAACAGAAGGTGTCACATGGCCATGCTACATGGTACAGACATGGCGGTCGGCTTATCTATTCCCCATGATTAGCTGAATCAGAAAATATGTATATTATGACAGTTGCTAGTAAAATGATTAAGTTGTGATACATAACTAGTTTTTGCTAGAAATGTGAAAGGAGAACAAATGGCGATTACAAATGGGAATTGACATATGTTGCTCCAGACCCCTATATCAATCCATACCTGGATACTGGGTTTGGGAGGAGAGCGAAGACTAAATGTCCAATCCTAGGTGCAGGAATTATTGCAGGGTACTTCCCCCAACAATGTAAAATTGGTGGTGTCATTGCTGCTCTCTAAGGGGGACTGCACTAGGAGGAGGGGACACACAGACAGAGACAGAGCGAGAGAAAGACAGAGGGCTGCTGAAACCTACCATCTGGCAGCTGTAAGGAAACACCAGAGGAGATTGCTGAGAGTGCATCTGGGTGGAGCTGTCTATTTCAAGGAAGGCCTCAAAGCTGACCGGGTCCTATGGTGGAGAGCAGGAGTCCATCTTTGAGAGTGGACTGACCAGACCCCTGCCCTATCTTTCCAGAATGTCCTGAGATGCAACTGGCTTTCCTGAACTTTAAACAGAGGCTTTCTATGTAAGTAGAACTGAGCCCCGGGACACCAGAGAGTAGGGGAGTCTACTTGCCTTGAATCCTTTCCCTTTATAGGGGGTGGGGGGCAAAACTGTGTAGATACTTAACTTATTTAACAAAAAATATTAATTTAATTCCCCATTTGGCAGAACACTACGGGGTGAATTTTGTAAACATTTGAAATTAACAAAGCCCATTTCCCAGTGTGTGCTGAAAACTATAGCCTATAATTTAATTTAGCCCTTTAACATACTGTTCACAGTTTACTATCTCAATCTATCAACTTGGGCCTTCATCCGTCAGGTTCACTACAGCCTTTCTTTAACACAGTTCATGAGTTGCTAATTATCATCAGAAAGCAGGGTTTTCCTTCTGCTAGCTTTCTTTCGGCATCCCTCTGTCGGGACTTGCCTTATTCCCCAGTTCACAATCTTATCGGAAATCGGGGTTCCCTTCCCCTAGCTCTACTCTGGCAACGGGTCAGAGACTTTCGATTGTACTGACGTCTCTCGCCACACCTTCTTAGGGCCTTCTGGATCTTGTAGTTTCAAAACAAGTCCCAGTCAGTCTTTTGAATGAGCGCCCACATGGCGCCAGACCCCTCTGCACCTGGACCTCAACTGGGCTTTCTTTAAAGTTCAAACACACACCCGTTCTTTCTATTTTAAATTCCTTGCATTCAAAATGTTGCTACTTGCAACCTTGGGCTCAATACAGTTTGGTTTTCTATCAGTGTCCTCCGACTCACCGGCTGTGCTGAACCCGTTGGTTTCTTTGATCTCTGGAATCAAGGATAGTATCACGGTAGCCAGCTTGCCTCTCCGCCTGCGTTACCAATGCGGGAGGCCCTCATGTACCGTTGACATCTGCTGCTTCAAACGCCATCTGTAACTCCCGGTTTTACGGTGTCCCTTTCAGAGGCATCGCGGGTTTGAGTTGCAATGGCCACAAGTAATCCCCCCCCCCTTTGTCGTCCTTCCCGGTCTCTTCTCTGTTTGAACTGCCGGTTTGGTGTAGCCGTCTCCTCGTGCGTTCGGCCTTGCTCGATGTATGTTTTTGTGCTCTGACTTTTATCCCTGTGGGGAAGGTAAAGGGCCATCAGGTGTGCGTGGTTACTGTCAATTGCATGACTCTGCCTGACCTGTGTGTTGGGACGTGTCAGGTAAACGTCTCTGGTGTTATTCCGTTGTCTGGTACTGTGTAACAAAGTGTTTGTCTGGGAAGAGGGGGCCGGGGGTGTAGACCTTCTAAATATACGATATCGTAGGATGGGGAAAAGGTTTTACAGGGAAGGGGATACTGCATCTCAACCCTCGGTGTCCCACTTCCACTCCCGCACACCGCACGCCTAGGTGATCCTCCCCCATTGGTCCACTCCTAGGAACTGGATCCAATAGCAATGGCTGTGTCCTGGCCACCTGGACGACAGATCCCAGGGGATTAGACGGTGAGATACCATCGGGTTTCTCACACACCTTAAGTGGGGAAGGAAGGAAATCCCTGTGTTGAGTTTTAAACAGAGGAAGGGAGCCCCATCTGTATTGGCATTGGATTCCAATAGTTTTCACTGGATATGGTACTGTACCTAGGAGAGTCAAATAATGAGTCTTGAGGTTGGCCTATACGTGTGGTGTTGATTTAATTGGCATACAGTTGCCACAGTCTAGAGAGCCCATATAGTGCCATTCACATGGAGAAAGCCAACCCGTGTTTCGACCTAAAGGTCTTTATCAAGGCTGTGATTTCGTGGCAAAGACAGAGGCATGAGTATTGCAAGGACGGCAAGGGAAGGTATCCATCAGAGGAAATTATTATTCAATGACCTAGCCCAAGTGATGATCGCCAAAGTTGGTCAGTTAAAATGGTGATGGACGAACTTGTCAGAAGGAACTTCGCATTGATGGCTCTTGCCGCGAAGTTGCAATTCAGGCTGGGAAATGAAGAAAAGACTATCTCCAATGTAGAGAACGGATGAAGATTCTAGAAATGAGATAACAGGGCTCTGGGAGGAACAGAGGCTGGTGGGAAGGGCGCAAACCGACCAGCAGTTGCCCAACATTTGTGTTCTGTTCAGTACAGAAAAAAGACCTGATGTGGGTGCCATGTAGCTGAGATGGAGCATAAGTGAGGGAATCTTGGGTCAGCAATGGCAGAAGGGAAGCCTCTTTTTGTAGATATATAGGGGGATGGGAGTTATTAAAGACATTGAGGGAGGGGAGCCATTGCGGACAACAATCCACAAAAGGGGGACATGTCTAGGACATGGATTAGAGTTCCAGGGACATTGATAGCGATGTTTAGGGGATCAGGTTTAAAGGAACACCTAGTCTGGGGAGGATAATCTTGTATGGTTAGTGTTATGGGATGAAAGGGACATTAAAAATGAACATCAGGGCGTAAACATATTCCATCTTTGAATAGGGCAATGAAGTCATGGAATGGGAGAGGGCGGAACAATCTGAAAAGAGAATAAGCGTAGAGAGAGAGATTTTCAAAAGGGCGGTGAAAGTTATATGCCTGCGGGAAACGCGTCTTGAGAAAGAGGATGTGAGGCGTTTAGGGAGCAGGTAAAACCCAATACAATATCAGGTGCATGCAAGTAACAATCAAGCAATGGTGACAGTCCTGTTGCATACATCTTTTAAATTGGAAGAGATCACAGTTGGGAGGGAACTGGAGGGGAGATATATAACGGTGCAAGGGAGGGTAGATGGGTACAAATACACATTGGTATCTTTGTATGCACCCAATCAAGGACAGGAACACTTGGAGACATGGCTGAAAGAGTTGGAGAAATTTGGAGAGGGAGGCTGGGTGGTAGCAGGGGTCTTCAATCTGGCACTTAGCTCAAGGTGGGACAGATCGGGAGGGGACAGAGGGCATGCAATGTGGGCAATGTCGAAGTGAATGAGAGCGAGATTTGACGAGGCAGGTCTATCAGTTATCTGGAGGATGCGGCATCCACGGGAGAAGCATTATTCATAAGTGCTATGAAGAATCACAGGATATCGTCACTTCTCCCTTAGGGGGAGCTGTTCCCATGAGGCCAGGGAGGTGAGGGCGCTACCCGATCATCCCCCTGGGGGTGGTATTGAGCAGGAGGATAGCATGGGTGGGGACCCCACCCTGCCCCCAATGGGACTAAAGGGGGAAGGACCCACCCTGCCCCCAATGGGACAACTATCCTGGGAGGATGCAGTATTTTTCCCATCAATCCCCCTCAACTAATCCTCCTTTACCTTGCCATCCCATGTACATGTATCATGTACATAGTAATAGCAGTACTGAGACGAAGAAGAGATAGGTCCAACTTGGAGAGAGCTCTCAGGGAACATTTGGGACGAGGAGGAGGTACAGAGGCATGAAGATCACTCCTCAGAACACTACTGAGCAGTCTATTGTTTTACAAATTCCTAATGGCCAAGGCCAATACAAAATAGAAGAGGCAAAAGCAAGCAAGGAGTCAGACCCTCCAAGGAGGATCCGTGAGCCTGGAGAACGTCCATGTGGACCAGAGAGAAAGCCGCTGATTGGGACACGAGAACGGGAGAAGAAACATCCCTACCCTGTCCGACCAGAGAGCTGGAAGAGCGGAAGTCTGACGCAGAGGAGCCAATGAACTGTGTTGTGGAAAACCTCTCCAACTGCCCATTACCAAATGCTGCAGACCCGCCGGAGTAGTCGTGTAAGCAGAGAGAGTGAGAGAAGACAAGCGGATTTACACAAGTGCTTGCAACTGGCCAAAAAGACCCGACAGAGATCCAAAAGGTAGAAGGGCTGTTGGGGGAAGAAAGGAAGGCAAGAAAAGCCCAGAAAACAGAGAGCGAGAAAAAATACATAACTTTAGAGACTGCCTTAAGTAACCTGAGAATTGATAGTACCTGGCAAGATGGTGAACTAGGTCCATCACCAACAAGATATAGAGGAAAGAAGGGTCTCGGACCCACAACAGAAGAAAGCGGCCATCACAACCACTCTTCCTCGCTGCAGTACCTGGCAAGGAAGTAAACCAGGTCTGCGAACATAGGTCTGGGAACCGCACCCAAAGGAAGAGCCTGAGATGGGCCTGGGGACGGGAGTCATTCTCCCAACCCACGTGAACTCTGGTAAAGAGCCTGAGAAGGGCCTGGGGGAAGTGAGCCCTTTCCCCCCCCACCCCCAACTACAGTGAAACTGTGAAGCCAAAAGAACAGGGGAAGGAACGCATACCCCCTGGCATTGTGAACTGTGGAGGCAAGAGAGATCAGGGGAAGGAAGCCATACCCCTTGTGTTGTGTCCCATGTATCCACGCAGAAGAAAGCCCATGGAAGGGAGTCATTCCCCTGGCACAGCAAAGGTGCTGAGAACAAGATACCTGAAGAATGGATACATTCTCCAGGATCACAAAAGGCAAGAAAACTATGGGCAATAAGGGATGATGATACAGTTGGAAATTTACTTTTTGAGATACAACTGAGATTTTTTACAGCATGACAAGTTGGAACTTTGCTTTGCATCTTGGAAAGGAACTGAGACCAGGGAAGTGAGTCATTCTCTCAGGCAAAGTTCCCACCTGCAATTGGAACTATATACCGTTTTCCAGAACAAGGGAGCCATTATTCTGGACCAAGAAGACCCACTACCTCTTTTGCATTAGTTACAGGTGAGCGGGACAGAAGTAGGCCTTTTGAAACACAAAGGTCGACTCTTCATTTACTTGGAAATTCGGACAGAATCCTAAGTTCCTTAGTTGAGGCAAGGAATCCCCTCTTAGAGATACGGAGAGATAGGTTTCCCTCTTTATTTTTGACTAAATAAATGTTTATGCCACAATCAAGCCATCTGTGTGTCAGTCTCTTCCCCCTGCACCCAAACAGTGCATAAAACATACTCAAGGATAGATGATACATTAGCAACACAAGGAGTAGAGACAGTGAGTCAGATGGTGCAAATAGGAACTATCACTATCTCTGACCATGCCCCAATATCTCTGGAAGGGGCAGAGAGCAATATTAAAAGGGGGGAAAAAGGATGGAGGTTAGAAGACTATCCCCTGTGGGGCAAAGGATCTAGGAATCAAGTAGACAGGGAAAGAGGAAAGTATTTGGTGCCGTCAAAGTCCCAGAAGAGACGGAAAGGGAGCGATAAGATGAATTCAAAGATCACATTAAGAATTTTCTCATAGACATAGCCAAAGAGCAAAGGGAGAAGAAGGGAAAAAAGAGCAAGTGAAATTGAGAGGTTGGATGCAGGGCATAAAGAGTCAGAGACCAATAAAGTAGCGAGGCAGTTGGCACACATGAGGGGAAAACAGACAGTTGATCAACCGATGTGCGGAGAGTACTTTACTAAAATGCAGAAGTACCTATGAGCATGTAAATAAAGTTGGAGCAACACTGGCGAGGCAACTCAGAGCTAGGGAGCAGAAGTGCTTCATATCCGGACTGAAAGAAGAGAGAGAGTGGTAGTAACGGAAGAAGATAAAAGAAGGTTGATCCAGGTCATTTTGTTTCCAGTCCGTATAGTGAGGCACTGTGTGACGCACGGGAGCAGGAAGAATATCTGGCGGGTGATTTGGGCCGAGGTTGCTGACTGAGCAGTTGGAATACTTACGAGGCTCCACTAACAAGAGAGGAAGGGCAGAGGGATATAGGGAAACTGAAACCTCAAAAGCCCAGGGGCAGATGGACTCACGGCAACTTTTGAAAAAACATTTAGCCGACAGCTGAGCTGTGGATTGGCAGACTTAACGCATTTCTGGAGGAGGACAGGATTTCAGCCTAGATGGAAATGGCCCATATGGTTTAAGTTACTTACCTCTAACTATTGTTCTCCAGCATGGGTCTGGCATGGATTCACATGCTCATGAATATTCCCCGTCGTCAGGCTGGGAATCAATCAGTAATAGAAAAAACTTTCACTTTAAAACTGTATTTCTCGTCTAAACCAATCACTGTCCTCTGGGTCATACTGCCCCCATCCAATGACAGTCCTCTCCCTAAGCGCCGCCTCTGGCAGACATCTTCAGATTTGGTAAGCACATAAAGTGGCAGTATGACCAAGAAGAGCCACAGAGGAGCCAGAAGGAAGGTTCACATGTGAATCCATGCCAGACTCATGCTGGAGAACAATAGTTACAGTTAAGTAACTTAAACCTTCTCCAGCATGGGGTCTGGCATGGATTCGCATGCTCACATATAACAAATACATAGCAGTACACATTTCACAACCACGGGAGGTGGCAAGACTCAACAGAAGCAATTAACACTTACCCCTGGAACCGACTCACCTCAAGCAAACAGTTTGCGTAGCACTGCTTGGCTGACTGTGGACTCCTCCCTGGAATCCCTGTCGGCAGTAGAATTTCATGAAAGTATGCGTGGACCTCCACTTTGCAGGCCGGCAGATGTCGAGCAGAGGCACGCCAGAAAGGAACGCCGCCGTCGCAGTGATCGCTCTGGTGGAGTGGGCTCTCGGACAGCCCAGCAGTAGCCGTTTAGCCAGCCGATGACAGTGCATGATACAACCAGAGAGCCATGTTGAGCTGGAAGCCTTGGACAAGGCCTTCCCATGGATCACAGGTCCAAAGTTCGTAAACAACAGACGTCTTCCGAAAACTGTTTGTGTGCGTGACGTAGAACTCACCAGCAATGTCCAGCCAATGCAAGGCTCTCTCCGCTGGCGACAAAGGTTTCGGGAAGAAAGCCGGCAAAACCAAAGGCTTGTTGAGGTGGAATTTTGACTGAACCTTTAGCATGAAAGGAGTGTGTTCGCAGTACCACCCTCGATTCGTGGAAAGTCCGATATGGTTGGTTGCAGGATAGGGCCTGGATCTCACCCACATGTCTGGCAGAGGTGATGGCCACAAGGAAAGCCATTTTCCACGAGAGAAACTTCAGTCGAACTTGATGCATAGGTTCAAAAGGTGCCCTCATAAGCCTTGTTAGAACACGTTGAGTTCCCATGCCGGGGCGAGAGTCTTCACCGGCAGGAAAGATCAGAACAGTCCCTTTAGGAACTCCTTGACGGGTCTGTGGGACCACAGCGAGGATCTTCCTGGTGTACCTTGATGGATGCGGGAGCCAGTCCAGCTCTTGCCAAGGACAGCAAGTATGTGACCCTCAAGGGGGGGGGGGGTAATATTCTTTGACCGGCACCTTGTAGCAAAACGCTTCCACTAAAAGGTCAACAATTCCCTGGCCTTAGCGAGGACTTTCTTGCAGTCTGCCGCCAGCTCATAACCTCCAAACTCCAAGGCTGCAGGAGCCATGCCTTCAGGTTCAATAATCCTGGGTCGTGATGAAGGACTGCGCTGCCTCCTCTGGTGAGCAGATCCGGTAGTACCGGCAACTTGACTGGAGGGGACATCAACAGGCTGAGCAGGTCCAGCTACCGTATCTGTCTTGGACATGCCTGGGCGATGAGTATCATCCTTTATCAACACTGCGTGCGTTTATAACACGCAGCATGCGAGGAAACGGAGGAAAAGCTTACAGAAACAGAGCTTCCCATAGGAAGGAGAATGCTTCTCCCAAGCTCCTCAGTTGATGAAATTTGCTTGCAAACTTCTGGCATTTGGTGTTTGCCGCCGCGGCGAAATGATCGTTTGGTGGTCTGCCCCATTTGACGAACAGGTGGTCCACCTGATTCAGACGAAGTTCCCACTTGTGGCAGGGGCGCAGTTCCCATGCTAAGGAGTCTGCAATGGTGTTCTTGACACCTGCCAGGTGGAGATGGACCAGGAACATCCCCTGCCACATGGCCCTGTGTGACAGGTCCTGAGCTTCCTTGGAGGGCAGTGTAGACCCAGTGCCACCTTGATTCTTAATGTAGAACATGGTGGTGGTGTTGTCCGTGAAGATCCTCACTACCTTGCCCTTTAGAGAAGATAGGAAAGACTTGAGGGCCTAGAACACTGACCATAGCTCCAGGATATTGATGTGCAGATCCTTCTCCTCTGGAAGCCACAGACCTCTGGCGTGCAGATGTCCGTTGTGAGCCCCCCAACCTTCCAGAGAGGCCTCCGTGGTGACAGTCTCCTGGTATGGCAGGGTTTGAAATCCCATTCCCTGGGCGATGTGGGATCGCAAACCCCACCACTCTATAGCCCGCCGGAACTCCTCGTTGAGGGATCTTGTCCGCAAAACCTCTGGACACTTGTACCCAAAGTGCATCCAAGAATTCCTATAGCTGTCGCATCTGCCATCTGCAGAGACGGACAAGACAGATGCAGGACAACATCATTCCCAGCAGCGACGTGATGGCCCGTACCGGGCCATCTACGCCGACGACAGTCGTTGCTCCTTCCCTTGAATGGCTGCTAGCCTCTCCTCCGAGGGCAATGCCAGACAAGACACTGTGCTGAGTCTGGCGCTGAGGAACAATGCTTTCTGCGATGGCATCAAGCAGGACCTCAGATAGTTCACGGAGAAACCCAGCTCCATGAGTAGTCGGACGGTGTCCTTCGTGTGCCCGTCAGCCAGCTCCCGAAAGCGGGCGCATATCAACCAGTCATCCAGGTATGGGTATACATGTATGCCCTGCAGACGCAGATGGGCCACCCCCGGGGCCAGGCATTTTGTAAACATCCTTGGGACTGATTTCAAGCTGAATGGCAGGGCCTTGAACTGGTAGTGTTTGCCTTGCACCATCAATGTTTCATGTGAATGGGGATGTAGAAATAGGCGCCCTCCAGGTCCAACAACGTTAAGAAATCCCATTCTTCCAGTTGGCCGAGCATGTGCTGCAATGGGACCATCCTGAATTTTGGAGATTTTAGGTTTTGTTCAGACGGTGTAGATCCAGGATGGGTCTCAAGCCCCGGTCTTCTTTCTGACCAGAATGCATCTGGAATAGACCTCGGAGGCCCGGAGCCGTTGGGGAACAAGCTCTATCGCCCTTTTTTGTAACATGGCTCGTACCTCTTCCAGGAGCCGAGGGATGTGCTGCTCCTGCCGGGGAACCGGTGGAATATGGGGACACCTGTGTTGGAACTTCAAAGTGTGCCCTTGGTCGAGAGCATCCAGCACCCATCTGTCAGTGGCGATATTCCTCCACTCGCTGACGACCCTCATCAGTTGGCCTCCCACCGGGGTGCACGAGTGGGGGCCCGACATCTTAGCCAGTTCAGGCTTGCTTGGGTGCCGGCATCCTACCCTGCAGGAGAGGCAGACGCCATCATCCGCTACCATAGCCTGGGAGTGGCCCCTGTAGGCTTCTTGCGTTGAGGAGCGGGGATGCTGTCTGTAAGACGTGGAGAAACCCTTTGATGACCTGCTCGATTTTCCCCTGTAGGAGCGAAAAGACTAGCGGTTCTGCTGAAGTGTGCCAAGGGAACGTGCCATCTCCGTATCTGTTTTGATGGCCTGAAGGGACTCGTCGACCGCCTTCCCAAACAGATTCTCGCCTTCGATTGGCATGTCCAGCACCTTTGCTTGTACCTCCTGACTGAAGTTAGTGGCCTTCATCCTTCCCTGCCGACAAAAGTGACACTGTTCCCCATTTGCTGGAAACCTGTGTCGGTGACGTACACCGCCACCGTGATGGCATGGCCCAATGGCTCTTCCCCTTTCTGAAAGAGGGCGAGGGCTTCCATCTTATCATCGGGGAAGAACTCCAGAATCAGTCCTAGCTGTACCACTATTCCCTGTTGTACCTGGATAGAATCGCCAAAGCGTTAGCCGCCTTGTAGATCACTTTCTTCCCCATGGCATCCATCCTTTTCCCCTCGCTGTCTGGAGGGACTGACCACGATGATGCCGGGTTAGCCGACTATTTCCTCGGATCTGCCGACATCACTGAGTCCGTTGACGGTTGCGACCTCAGGCACTTGGGTGCTGAGTCCGGCACCCTTAATCTTCTCCAGTCTATCCCGCTTGGCTGGGGCAAGCGTTCTCCATGAGGGCCAGGCCCTCCTCCCAAATATCCTCCAGAAAAGGCACTGCCATAATCATCTACTCTTTGGCCTCTCGCCTTTGGTACAATAAGCCTTTCTTGGTTTCCTTGGGCACCAGCTGGAATAACTTGGAGGCCCTTGCGATCATGGAGTGGAACGATCCGACCTCGTCCGGTGGGGAAACTATGAGGAGCATTCAAATGTGGCGATTCATTGTATCCATCACAGTACCTGTCTCCGGGTTCACTGGCGGAGTTGGGGTCCGACATGGTGGAGGATGCCGATATAGGGGCGTCATATGACACTTCTTTTTAGGCAGAGGCTGATCAGGAGCCTTCAAGGAGACTGATCAGAATGTCCAAGGAAATGTCCCTTGGCTGAGAAGGTAAGGAAGGAAATCTAGGCCCTGCACCGTCGTCATCGTGGACCGTATGCACGGACTCTTGATCATCGTCGTCTGCGAACGAGACATCCATAGGTTGAGCGGCAAAGCTGGGAAGAACGTTTCGGCACCTCCTCGCCTCCCCCACCCCTTTTTCTCTCTTGAGGCGTCTGAACCGGGACCTGGGCTGGTACCTTTAGCCCAAATGGAGTGCCTGTAGCCTTTGTCAAAGCCGCTGCGGTAGTGTCACGTCGTGGAGGCAGGGACACTTTCTGCACTGTGGGAGCCACCCTCGTAGGACCACTGCCCCGTAGCTGCCGTAGTAGTAGTAAACGTCGACAGTCTCCTCTTCTGTGCTTGGCTTATCAGATCTCTCACGCAGCTTACTGGTGGATGACTTCCTCTTTGAAGAGGAACTCAATGGTAGGCTGGCAATGGATGTAGAAGGTGATGTTGATCGCACCCTATCCAACTTGGTAGCTGCATCAGCGGCGAACCCGGTGGACTTGGGATCTTGGCCTTATTTTGAACCCGCACGGATGGGGCAACTTCAAAGGACTTAGAAGACCGTTGGTCGGACCGGCAGGACCTTGACAAGGCTTTACGCTGCTCGGAGCACAGGGCAGAGGCCTTGTTCCGGTTAAGTCTTCCACAAACACATTCCATAGCCCGCATTTGGTGCAGGGTCTGAAGAGGGACCTTCCTCCTCCTTCTACGTGATGGTTGGAGGGCACCAAGTAGGCCTATGATGTCCTTCTAGAAACTTTGATGAATCTTTGCCCTTGAGGGGCATGGAGCTTCATGGACAACGGGTCCCTGTTGCCAGCAGATGAGGAAAAGTACACAGGCTCTTTGGAACAAAAATTGATTTTTTCTCATAAAAAAACTTGAAAAAACATACACATAGCTCAGAGAGCAACTGAAGTACTCCCAACACTGAAGCGTGCAGTAAAATTCTGAAGATGGCTGCTAGAGGAGGGGCTTAAGGAGAGGACTACCATTGGATGAGGGCAGTATGACCCAGAGGACAGTGATTGATCTAGAGGAGAAATACAGTTTTAAAGTGAAAGTGAAACAGTTTTTTCCTTTACCGAGGATTCCCAGTCTGACGACAGGGAATATTCATGAGCATATGAATCCATGCAAGACCCCATACTGGAGAATACCATGATTTTAGAATCAGTGAAAAAAAACAACTGTGCTCCTCCTATATGCCAATAGCGCTTATTAATATTATTGTTAAGTTATATACAAGAGTCCTAGCTTTAAGATTGGAAGGGATCTTGCCTTCTCTGGTCTCACAGGATCAGTCGGGATTTATTCAGGGGAGAAACACATTTGACAACATAAGGAGGATATTGCTGTGATGATTCCTCACTGAAACCCTACCTAAAGTATTCTCCCGGTGGCCAAGGAAAGGTCCTGACCTTGGGGTTGGTATACTGCGGGAGGATCACCCGGGAGGAGAAAAGGGTCAGGAGAGTGGGGCATAGCTATGGGAGGAGACAGTATTTAACCTCTTTTCGAGAGGACATTCAACCATTATAACAGTATATAATGGCTTGTTGCCATCATAATTCTATTATACCCCTAGTTCCCAAAAACTTAATAAGAGGAAGTTGTATAATAAGGGAAGTTTTAAAAGTAAAGAACCATGTTCCTCTTCTCAAACCTGCCTTATGATTGACGCTGGATAATAAAACTTAGTTAAATGTTAAAGCAAGTAGTTATCAAATTCACAATGTCGAAAAACTAAGGAAAACAAACACTTTCATTGGGGACTTCAAGTCCCCATAATTCCCTCAGTGCTGAGACGAGGAAGAGGGATACAGAGGAACAAAGATGTAGAAGTGGTCCGCTAACTGACAGCAATGACCTACACCTGTGGGAGAGTGGGAGGGATAAAAGGCCCCCCCCCCTCAGGTGCAGGTATTGGAGAAAGAGAGAGTAGAAGCAGAGGCTGTTTGTGAAGCTGGAGAAGCGCGGGCTGTGTATGCTGCAGCAGAGAGGAGCAGATAAGCTGGAAGATGCCAGGACAGCTGTGAATTCTGAGAGTGTCTGTGCCTCTATCATCGTAAACTGCAGAGGTAGCGCAGCGGGAAGCGTGTGGCAGAAACGCTTACCACAAAAGACCACGTTGTGCAGAGCGGTCGCAGCGGAAGGCAGGCATAATGTGATCAGGCGAGAGTTCTTAGATGTCAGGGTTGCACCGGGGACCCTCGGGAGTCAGGACTCCAAACCAACGTGCACATGCTTTATTATTAATAAGGATTGTGTTGCTAACAACATTTAAAAAAAAGCTGGGGTGGCAAGGTTTCATGCACAGGGATGTCAAGCTCGGTTATTCTGGATTTGGGTGCAAGATTTAAATTCTCAAATAATCAAACTTTATAACATGAAGATAATCACCATCCTTTTGTACTCTATACATGGATGGAATAACCTGGGTAATTAGATTACTTTTGAGTCAAAGCTAAGGAAACAATCCTTATCTTTGGTTAGGAGTGCCTCATAGTAATTCGGTTGGAAATGGGCTTTGTGGGCGTTCAGTCACTTGTCAAAAATCAACATCCACATTTCTGATTTCTGGAACAGAATTATCTCATTGAAGGCTTACTTTCCGTAACGTAGTCTTCTATGGATGGAATAACGCTGAGTGCATGCCCTATGTATATCACTCTGTTGCTTCCCAGCTATGTTTGCGCTTTGTAAGTGACAAACATGCACATACGTTCAATTCTCCTGGAGAAGCTAGAAATGATTACTGTCTAGGATGTAGCTGAACAGTGGGAGGTTTGGAAAGGTCTGTGGAAATCCATGAAACCACTAATTAATCAACACTTTCTGTACAAGTATCGACAGAGAGAGGATTGCCACAATACAACCTTGAAGAAAATTTGGATTGGAGTAGATTATTCTATGTATAGATAGGTTTTTAAAATAGAGAAAGTTCAGAACAAATGATTTTGCTAGTGTGAACTTTTAGAAAAAAAATAAGGTGATGAGTTGGAGGACCTCCCTTAGGAGGAGAGTCAGCAATAGGGGCCTGGGCGCTACCCAATGGGTCTCCCATATGGTGGAAAGAGTAGGAGCCCATAGGATTATCACCCTCGCATCAGGGCATGGTAAGTCAATGCCCAAGTAGTTGCCAATCCTTCACAATGTTGTGGTTGTGCAGGAATATCTTGTCTGGGCTTCCATCGCAAGTCAGGTACAAAATATTCTTACATATAGAGATGAGAATGAAAACCTATGAATATACAAGAGGCCCCTGACATGTTAAAGATACATGTTAAAGATACTGGTGAACCACCATCCGGGTGGTGTATGACATTAAAGCACTGTCAAGCCGCTCGCTGTCCAACAGATATGAAAAATCATTCCCAGAGGACCCCCTTGAAGAAGCTGCTCTGGAGGACTCTACTTACCAGAATGCATTATCAAGAGTCATAACAACTCCTGGAATGGAACAGTAGGCTTGCTACAATGTAACAAACGGAGTGTGAACCCTAGAAGTTTTCCATCACTAGGCAGGGAATCTTCCGAGATTACCTGGAGTTTGAAAGCACAAAGGAATGGTCCAACAACCTGTGTGTATTTACTGTAAGTGATTTCAATCCGGCACATACGCAAGTCAATGCCTAGCGTGTAATTCACAACTGAAATCCTTATTTATTTTTGTCGAAACGTTTTTATTCTGAACGATGTACCACTCATATCACACCCCTCTCCTGGAACACCCCCCCCTCCTCCGGTCACACTGAACCAGGAATCAGGCTGGTTTGCAAAGTTAAAATATTTATGTATTTACAGTTTAATCACACTATGTTTTAATGGGTACACAATAATCACCAATGGGGTGATTTAACACTGAATAACCTCTTTAATACACAAGGAGTAATAATGAGCAAAATAATTCAACACAGAAATAATACTTTTGTGTGTGTGCGCAGATCCGATTGCACTGTGGTTGAAGGTTCCCCCTGCACACCCCTCAACCCCCAATAGGCAATGTAAAGAGATAGGAGGAGAGAGCAGGTATTCAGGAATGGCAGAATTCAAACAAATTAACAATCCCCCTTTCTCCCAGCAAACACAAGAGAAAACAGAATTGACTGTCATGCTGTCTGAATGGCTTTTAAAGTTATCGTGAAAATGGATTGGGCAAAAACACTAAATATAGTTTAAATTGCTGAAATTGTTCTAGTTCTTATGGGAGCCGCTTTGGATAGTTACACACAAACCCTAGCAATCATTTAATACCAAGAAACAATTTGAAATCTTAAAATTAAGGACGGCAGCAATCACAAGCGGTTTTACACGTGTAAGAATTTCCCTAAAAAGAAATTTGCGGCAAACCTTTCACTGCACGATAATCGCGATAACGGGATAACTACGGATTCGGGCTGCGATTTAAAGCTGTGGATGTTAGCTACAAGCAGAAGTTGAAATTTTGTTTCTAGCACAGAAACTGAGAAAGTTATGGACGTTTTAGTGGAGGTCGTTTTTTTCGAGATAGGCGTAAGAATGGGAAACATGAATGCACTTTTAAAAGGACAAAAAGGATTTCTTTCACTGGAGGATAACTATGAAGACAACGAATACAACACAGGAAAACAGCCACTTGATCAGGGCGACTGCCTGCAGTGGTCCCGCCTTCTTCAGATGAGAAAAGATCAGCGCAGCGATAGTTTTACAAAACTAGCACACGAGGAAGATAGGAGGGAAAGAATAGAGAGTTCAGGCAATTCAAAAATATTTCTAACAATGCAGGTTCTGAAGACACGATAGAGTAGATTTAAGATATGAATTGGACTAAGCAAGGTACATATGCTAGTGACAGTTCTATCTATAGATACTCACTAGATCGGTTTCAAACGGAACCGTCAGGATTATGGTCAAGGATTATGGTCAAGACAGACTGCTGGGCACGTCGGATTTGGGCAGCGTCAAGGCGCTCTGGACACCGCAGGGCACAGGACTGGATCTTATCTGCAATGCACTCTGGTCACAGCACGGCACAGGACTGGATTGGATTGATCTGCCCTTTTTGGTTCTGATGATAATTATTTCAGTAGGCAAGCAGTACAGCACATTTTAGTTCCCCTTAGGTTTGTGGGGTTGGTTCTGGAAATTGAGGCCCAGCTGAAAGTCGTTCAGCTATGCAATGGGTTCTGCTTTACCAGGTTTCTGGAGCAAGGAAGATGGAGAGTTCTGCAACAGGGAGCTCCACCAGCATTCAGATAGTGGGTGAATCTGTGTGTTTTTCTGCCCTCAGCTGTCTCTATTTATGCTATGCTGAAGGGGGTGTGTGTGCTGGTCTAGCCTAAGCTCGCCCCTTTGACAGGGATTGGTCAGCATCTCCTCTCTACCTCGATAGGAGGAGAAAAACAGTGTGTCATCTTTATGATGTGGGTTTATGAGGCTTAGAGTCCACCCCTAGCCTCTTGAACACAAAATCTACTTTTGATACAATACATATTTACACATATGCAAACTCTATAACCACCACATATGTAGATTACATATTTTGTACAGCAGCTACTCCTCCAAACCCCGTAGCTGTGGGATCTTGTGTCTGCTTTTATCAGAATTTCGCCCTTTTCATCAGGAACACAATGTCCCATTTATCAGAAAATTTCTACAAGTGTGCGCGTATAACATGGGCATAATTGTATACAGTTTCATACTTCTAGCAGAAATACATTTGGTGTAAAATCATATTTTCTGCCGTTTCACTCCAAATTATGTCACACGATTTTGACGCCTCTTGAAATGTGCAGCCAAAAATTAGATTTACAATTCTGTTATTTTTGTGTTTTTGACAATTTAAAGTAGCAAGTTATATGTATTTAAACAAAATGTTCTTTGTGAATGTTAAGCCACAGATGGCTGTTTGTCTCTGCCTCTTTTTCTCTCCCTTCAGTGCAGAAGCATCTCCTCTCTGTTTTCTTGGCAGAGGCCATTTTACGACTGTCCTCACACTTCGCATTTCCTGAGCAGCAGTTGTTCATTGTTTCCTTCCTCACTGCAGACCAGGTTCTGCCCCCCTACCCTATAATTATCGCTTTGGTATGATTTCCTGGTGGAAGGAGCTGGAGTACGCGGCCTTGCCTCTCTGAGGAAAGCTGTTATTCCGGTTTGGTAGCTTTAGCCAGGCTTAAATTTAAATGTTAATTCTGTTGAATTTTCCCTTAGCATACAACAAACTTGTGGGATCAAATCACAGCTAAATACTTCAAGATGGTAACCCATGGAATCAAAACAATTACAAGATGGGTTACTCTCAATAACAGGCCTCTTAGCTTGCAAACATTTGATTTAAGTTTATACAGCTGTCATTCTGGCGGCCGAGGGTAATGCGCCCAGATTTTGACAGATCCACTTTTGCTGCGGAAATCCCTTGATGCTTTCAGCTTTTCAGGACATTGTAAGTTCACAATGGTTTCTTGCACTAAGTGAATTGTAGACTCTCAGGTAATTAGTCAGTACCAGACCTGGGAAGTAATAATACAAGGACGAAAAGGAGGCCGGGAAGGCAAATGCCTGGTGAAAGGCAGAGTTGTGGAGAAACCTGAAGACCAGTGCCTGGATGAAGACACTCCAAACTATGGAGGTTTGGAATAAGGGATTGTACAAGGTTCTGGAGGCCCTGCGGAGGCTGATTCGCTTGAGCTGCACCCTCCCACCACCCTCGAGCCCCTGGAGAATTGGCAATTCACGCTATAAACCTTTCCACCAGAAACCCCTTTGGAAATAGAAGATGGTAACTGACGGAACAGGATTCAGAATGGGGGGAGGTAGGTGGGTATGGGAAATATCCATGGACCTTCTGTGAGTCCCTAGAGAACCCAAGATCCACGAGGGACCTGCAGTGAATCCCGAGAGAACCCGAGGTCCAGGAGGGACTTGCTGTGAGTCCTGAGAGAACCCAAGTTCCAGGAGGGACCTGCCGTGAATCCCGAGAGAACCGAGGTCCAGGAGGGACCTGCAATAAGTCCCGAGAGAACCCAAGGTCCAGGATGAAGTCCTGAGGGAATCCAAGATCCAGGAGGGGCCTGCTGTGAATCCCGAGGGAACCTAGCGTCAAGAGAGACTGGCTGCAAATCCTGAGAGAACCCAAGGTCCAAGAGGGACCTGCTGGGAATAATGAGAGAACCCAGGTTCCAGGAGAGACTGGCTGTCATTTCTGAGAGAAGCCAGGGTCCAAGAGGGATCTACTAAGAATCCTGAGAGAACCCAGGAGGGATCTGCTCTGTACCATGAGAGAACCTGAGGTCCATGGAGGATTTGCTGTGAATCCTATGAAATCTAAGTTTCAGGAAATGTGATGTCTGAGCAACCCAAGGTATGGGAAAGGCCTTGTGTTAGTTGGGACAACACGGGGCAGAGCAGAAGCCCACAAGTGAACATTGCAGAGCCCTAGATAAGCCTAAGAATAGCAAGCTGTGTAACTCAATATCTGGCAGAAGTACTGAGACATATGGAGGGAGCAAAGAGACAGAAGGAGAGACAGGACTGTGAGTAACTCGTGAAGAATCCATGCCAGGAAATACTTGTGTTATTAGCTTAGGGCAGCCAGGAGGCTAAAAGCCTTGCTAAAATTAGGTTTGGAACTTTTCTTTTGGGCACATCGTTAAGAACAATGTTTGTGGACTAGGGTGTCCTGTAAAGGTACAAGAACGCTTAAGATTAGGTTTTGAATTTATGATTTCTAATACTGAATTGCGGTGGTGGTGAACATTAGCAGAAAAACGACTTCACTTCGGAGCATCCTTGACAGTCTTTTCAGACCCTGCTGTTTATAGAGGAAACCTATGCACTGGTAGGTGTTAAACTCAATCTTCCTTAAAAAAAAACAAAGGATAAAAAAGTAAACCTATTTAGAACCTTAAACTCTTGTGTCAAATACGCCATTTAGTCAGCTTTCTACAATGGGTATTCCAAATGAAAACAGAATATGCATGTGTGGGTTTGGTGAGAACCTGGTATTTTGTGGGAAGGATGATGATCAAAGAAGTTTCTTGCTTTAGGATGTCCCTGAATTACGCAACATGTTCAGTTTGAATATTTTTGTAATGTATTTATTAGGTTTATAGATTACCTTTTCTGTCAAGGCAGTAAAACTTTGGCGCTAAAGTTGAATTGGACGGTTTTGCAGTGTAGTCACAAGCTGCAGATTTCGTCATTCAAGCTTTAAACAAAGCCACGATTTGTTGTGCTGTGGTTTATGCTGTGTATTGTACATGTTCTTCAGACAAAAGGTTTTGCTGATGAATTTCCCTCGATTTTATGGTATGTGTAGTGTGTGAGGAATGAAACATGTTGGGATGAGTGGATATGCATTTGACTGTGAGTGGATTAAGTGTGAGGTGTAGAAGTGTATTGTAAATTGAAATCTGTTTTTCAACAACAAGGCTACAGTATTCATCCGTTTCGAACCTTGTGTAAAGAGGAAGATACTCTTTATGTACTTGTCTTTTGTCTGTTATATATGAGTTTGTACTGTTTGACAAATTATTGATTGCATTTGTCTCTTACAACTGAATTTGTTTTTATATTTATCGATGTATTAATAAAATCTAATATTTTGGACAACCCTTCAGACTGGTAGCAGGTTGAATTTTCCTACAGTCGATCAGTGTTCCTTGAGGCTTGTGCCTTTGAGTTTTTGAAGGTTTGGTGATCTTCCCTGATTCAGAGTGCTGTTCATGAGCTTGTGTATTGTGCTAAAGGTTAATTACCTATCTTTGAGGGTTGATGCTCATTGAACAGGATAAAATGTAATTCCCCCTCATACCTCTGTGTTGCGTTAGTCAGTTTGAATATGAATCTGAAATATCTGTTGGAAAGCGTAATTGTCATAAATTTAATTTTGAAATTAATGTGCAATACAAGATTTTCTAAAGATACAGTAGTGTTCATTCCCCTGATATGTTTTAATGTGAAGCACTCATTTGTGAATGTGGAATATCTAAAAGTCTACCTGAACTAAAGACTAACAAACTAAATAATCAGCAGGGATACTGTCATTGCACAACAAAATCTGGGTTTATATTCTCAGACCCATTTTATGATCTTTAGGAAAACATGAAGTAAAGAATATTACAAGATTAATAAAACAAATAATCACAAGAATGGGACAATTGATAGGTGTTGAATAAATCAAAATAGGCCAATTGAAAACATAGGAATTGCATGTACCCCACTGATAGAGCACATAACTAATCCAAAACCAGAAAACAAATAGACATTTGCAGTGGAGGAAAAACAGCCCCTATTGAATATTTTGCATGAACACAAAAGGATAGTACTATTAATAAGGAGTCAACAAGTTTCAACGTATTGCTCTACTGCAGTAGCAACTTGTTAATGAAGTAAATATTGTAGTTCAAACACATGTTCCTTATATTTCAATTTTAAACTCCCCCTGAGCAATTTGTGCAGGCCTGGCAAATTCTTTAAAAATAAAAAATCACACTAGACCTGCAGGGCGAGTTTGATAATTCACATACTCTACCTAAGAGAGATGCTCTCACCCCACGGTGACAAGTCACACAATATTTACCAGTGTTGTCAGTAAAATGGTGGAAATCACAATGAGAAAACTTCATATTTGGTGAAATGCTGCCACCCAAATGCCAGCCATGCAAAGTGAAACTTTTATTTGCCATTTACTGCAAACATAGTTTGTTCATAGTAAATGTCAAATAAAAGTTTCATACATCCACATACTTGCCAGCAAGGTCGAGTGCCATGCAGATGGTACTCGACCTTCATAAAAACTCTTCGCCAATGCGAGTGAGTTAGTAGATTTTACGAGCTCTGTTTTGAAAATGGAGTTGGGGTATCATCACAAATGCAAGTTAAGAATTAAGTGCAAACATGTAATACAAATCATAGAAATATCAAAATAGAGCAATTTATTGGAGTAAACCACTTCAAAACGCAAACAACGAGAAGTTTAATATGATGCATGCAGGTCAAGCAAAAAAATTACATCTGCTAATATCCACTACCCCCCCTAAGAAATATCAGACCCTGAAGTGTATGTAATAAAAAAGGGGCATTTTAAACCGGAAAATCCTCACGACAGTGCACAGCAGCAGACAGAGCAGTCCCAAGATTACATACAGACAAACTAAACATCGTTATATAACATATGTGAATACTAATGCTATTCGGCTGTTAATGCATAATGTATAGATTAGCGAAGTATGGGGCGGATCAAGTAGTAGATGTTACCATTTACATGGTAGAGTTACACTTTTTAGTCATCTGCATCGTGTATAGATGACGGAGGGGTAATGAGGTGGGACAGCTTTTGATGTCAGGGGAGGGAGTTCAGGTGGTAGGATGGAGGAAGGCTGATGGAGCAGAAGCGAGAGACGGTGCAGGGAGGTCAACCCTGTTTGCCTAGTGCAATTTTCCCACTTGCATTGAGGAGAGGGGGGGGAGAATCATACTTCAAAGAATCATTTGAGAACCAAATTCTTGTTTTCTTTAAAGTGATAATTAAGCAGGCATAGGCAAATCATGTAGTACATATGCTTGCACGAAAGTGACAGGAACTCTGTGCCCATGTTTACGAACTGTGTGTCCATGTTTTGCCATTTCTCACATGTCATTCTTGCAGTGATCTCCTTTGGTTATATAAATTAGTAAAGCCCTTGCTCTGGGCAAGTGTTTTAAAATGTTTCCATCTCAGTATTAATGTTTTATGATATCCTATACAGGGGTTGTCTCAGATATTTGTAAAAAGTGTACTTTAAATGTATACTCTTATTTTTGTACAGCGGTCAGATGAGCTTCAGTGCTTAATTTGCACTTTACATGAATCGGTTACAGAAATATATGATACTTCCTGTCTGTGTTTCGGTTCCATCGATATATATGACATTATATGATATGATGTGGCGTGGTATTTACAGCGCGCCTGTACACAAGGTTTTCTAGGCGCGACAAGAGGAAGGGGGGAGACAAAGGGAGGACAAAAATAACTATCTTGCTAGACCTCGTGTCCTTCAGATCGCACAAGTGCGGGGAAGGGGAAAAGTGGCAGGAGGGAGGGGAAGTGCAGTTAACTCACAAGTGCAGCCAGTGGGTGGCTCATATGTGCAGAGAGAAGGGACTGTAGGGTTGCAGATACAGACCCTTAAGTGCTGGGGAGCCCGGAGGCAGTGCAAGGGCAACTGGACATGCAGGAGCCTGGGCCCGAGTTCAGAGGGTGACCAGGTGACCAGTGCAGGGTGCAGTCAGGTGCATCAGCAGGGGAGAGGAAGAGAGAAATGCAGAAGCGAAAAGTAAGGTCTCGAGTTGCTTCCGGAAACAGAGGTGGTTCTGCTCAAGAGAGAGGCAGGTAGGCTGTTTCAGAGGGAGGCCCCAGACGAGGGGATAGACCTGCCCCCAACTCTCTGCTTTGAGAAGGTTTTGACCCCCAGAGTTGGAGGTGGATGAGCGGAGAGCATGAGAACGAAGATGCTTTGGAAGAGAACGTTGGAGGTAGAGCTGTCCCAGGACACAGAAAGCCTTGTGGACGATGCAGGGGGTCTTGAACTTGATCCTCGCAGCCACGGGGAGTCAGTGAAGAGATTTCAGAGCTGGAGAGATACGATCCCTGTGCTTGAGGCCAAGGACAAGCCTCGCAGTCCTGTTCTGGATAAGTTGTAACGTTAGAAGAGTAGAGGCAGGAAGTTTTAGAAAGAGGTTATTGCAATATTTCCAGTCCAGCCTAGAGAGGGCCAGAGATCTGAAGACAGTGGGCTTCTGTGGGAAAGTGAGAAAAGGAAGAATACCTATGAGGAGGTGCAGCTGATAGTTTGACTTCTTAGAGATGTTATAGATGTGAGCAGAGAAGGAGAGGGTGGAGTTCAAGATGACACCAAGGTTCTTAGCCTCACAGGAAGGCGCAAGAAGATGGCCCAGATTGGGCAGAGAGAGCGAGAGAGGACGGGAGGGAGCGGGTGTCCCAATGAGGAGGATCTCAGTCTTACTGGCATTAAGGCAGAGATAACTGGCAGCACACCCATTCCTGAATTGCGGCCAGACAGTCTGGCCTGAAAAAGATTGGAGTGTCATCGTATAACATTGAAATTTGGAGCAGAAAGTGGCGATGCAGTGGGCAAGAAGTGCCAGGTAGTGGTTGAAGAGCCAGTGAGAGAGGTTAGACCCCTGGGGAACACCACAAGTAGAGAGGGATAGAAGAGAGGAAAGACCCCAGTTGGACATGAGACAGTCGGTCGGTGAGAAAGGAGGCCAACCAGGCTAGGGCCTGATCAGTAATACCAAGGTTGTTGCGGAAGCGATTGATCAGGTTGGCATGGTTGACCGTGTCAAAAGTAGAGGATAGATTAAGGAGACTGAGGACTGAAGGAATATTAAGAGTCAAAATTGGAGAGTGAGTCTCCACAGATGTTCAGGAGAGCAGTTTCCGTGCTTCCGGCAGCTCTGAAGCCAGACTGGTGGTCATGGAGGCAACCCAAAGATTCAGTATGTAGATTACGCTGGGAGATGGCCAGCTTTTCCAAGAGTTTGCCCAGGAAAGAAGCGATGGAGATCGGGTGATAGTTTGCCTGAGGAAGGGCTTCTCCTGAAGAGGGTGCACAAGAGTGCTTAAGCGGGAGGGGGAAGTTCCAGTGCCAAAGGAGTGATTGCAGAAATCGGCCAAGGCTGGAGCAAGGCTGGAGCAAGGGTATCCATGTGGTCCTTGATTCTGGATAAGCAGGAGAGAACCTGCTTTGACGAGACTTTCATATATCACACTGGTCTAGAAACACTGACTAGAGTATTTGTTGAAATATTCAGTTATTAAGCATTCATTTAATGTATAATGCGTGGGACAATGTGTAAAAGGCAAGATCACCTCAAACACGTGCCCCCCTATAACAATAAAGCAGACGCTTTGCACCGCACACCATACCTCAGGTGCTCCTGCTATTTTCAGCTGCAGCGTCCCTTTCCGGTCCTTCTCGTCACTATTTGAATACTGAATCGTCTGCACCTGATTTAGATCTGCCAGATGGGTTGGCTGTTGGAAAATTAGAATTATCTTTAAATCATAAAAAACAAAATCATAACTTCTAATTGTTTCTCTCTTAAATTCAAAACAAATGTCATTTTAATACACTCAAATGATATTCATGCATTAAAAGAATAAAAACCAACGATAAAACCACTCGGATATCAAATCCTTCAAAACTATTTTCAGCTGATTGCTTTGTTTAATTTAGGCCAAACCACCTGAATATAGCCAAACATCAAGGGAGAAATTGCAAACATCTCAAATATGCAGCTTGGTTCGTATGTTCATTGCACTAAGTACACCCAAAAAAGTCTACCGGCGCGCAAAGGATCAGCCATATGCCAACGCAAAAAAAGGGATTTACACAGATTACTTCGGAATAACTGTTTTGTATGACTTCCCTATCGACCAAATTCTGTTACATCCGTAGCTCATGATTGCTATAGAATTCCACAGCTGTGGTGCCAAAAAGTAGACGTCGCATAAAGTCTTTCCTTTCGGAATCAAGGGGCCTGCATCTGAAATTAAAAGTCAGCTGGGGAATATTCTATAACAACCTGGCTTGCAGAAAGGGTAGATAAATCACACATTTAGGCCAGTGGGCTGCACAGGGAGTTAACCCGAATACACCGATACATTGGCAGGCCGTTGAGCCGGGCGGGATCTGGGAAAAGGCATATAGCAAAATTGGGGTCCATGTTGCCTAGCAAAGATAGAAGACACACTGCCCCATTCTCTGTGATCTGAAGACAGAGGACGAGGAGGGCAGGCAACCCCAGAAGAACAAGTTACTTTCTTACCTGGTAACGTTCTCTCGATGGGATGGTCTGACGACGTATTCCATATCTATGACAGGTAATGCCCGCAGCACAGCTGTGGACATTACCTGTCATAGATATGGAATACGTTGGAGGACCCAATCCCCTCGAACAATATTTTTTCGTAATGCAGTCTTGATGAAACCGTGATGTCTACTAAAGAAATTTGGTTAGAGGGGGGAAGAGATGAGGGAAAATTGGGATTTGTTTGCAAATTGGGGAATAAACAAACGGAATTCATTGCCCAGGAAACCAATGAATGGCCATTGGACTAAAAGGAGGCCAGGGCCTTCCATTGCCTGCAACTATCACCTCAGTTTTATCCAAATGTGGCTTGGACAAGTTCTGGCCGATCCAGCCTTCAATAGCAGTCATATACTCTTTGATGTTATCAGCTGATGATACTTGACCAAGTTCCAGAACAGGAGTGGGCGAGTGATGAAAGACAGCAGACTGAGATTAAAAAGAATCCGGGAACGCGAGAAGCCATGAGGCACCCATAATTACCACACGTAAAAGGTGGTGGATGAGGTAAAATCTCCACAACCTGTCTCTAAAGGAGGCGGCGAGAGATACACTACCAATTGTATTCTCTTCTGACATTCTCAGCAGCAGCAGTGCCAAATGCAGTTGAAAAGTCCAACAAGACGAGAGCCACTACACTGCGGCCATCCAGGAGCAGGCACAGCACTGTTTCATTGTTCCTGGTGGTGGGAAATCCTGCATGGTCGGGAGTTTAAGGTGGTTCAAGGCTTACGGAAATCTTGAAATGTGACTCTAAACAGTCTGCTCAGTTATTCATGCAGGTAATGGCAACAGTGAGATGGAGTGCAATCTTGTTCTGTTGAGAGAGCCGAGCAAAGGCTTCTTCAACCAAGTACAACCCAGAGATGCTGAAAATGTCTGGGAAAAGATCCCAAATGCAGAGATGCATTCGCTATTATAATGGTCTCTGGAAATACCACCTGCTCTTTCAAAATGCTTATCGGGCCGGGGGTCAGTATGGCTTATGTGCATGCAATCCTTTAATGCTATAGTTGGTTGGAGTTGTCTGGGTCGGGACTCCCTATCCAACGCGCACCTTATTTTCGGACAATTGTGAGTCAGCCTGCAGCCTGGCTCCTGGTTTGTCTGGGAACCAACTCCAGGGTTCCCAATATGCTGAATGATTAGGTGGGACGACAAAGCTGTGGATGATGGGCGCTGGGGGGAATTCAATAATCCAAGAAATTAGCAGATTTGCTTCGGTTTTGGTTCATGGTCAGGTCAAGAGTCATATTGGTGCTTGTAATTTTTTACTTTATTATTGTTTTTGTTGATTCACCAGAACAGATAAACATAAAAGTGGCAGATAATGCCAGTTGTTCAACATTGGTGAGTGCAAACAGCCGACGCGCGTTTCGATCTAAGTCTTTTTCAGGGCCAATTGAGTAGGATGGAAGGCTCTGATTCGAGCTGATGGCTGGTCCTCCCATCACGTTTCTCTTTGTGACACGATTTCATCGGCTCCTATCCGCCGACTCCGGCACTAGAACAGGCAATCCTTTAATGCCTTTGCCATAACCTACAGCAAAGACCATCGTCGTCAAATCTTTGCCCGCTTTCAGAAACTGACCACTGGAAAGTAAGTAAAGGTTACCAGATCGTAACCCTCATTTTGGAGATTTATTTTCATAAGATTCACATGAATTCTATATCTCCTGCAATTTAACCGCTGGACTCAGTAAAGGCCATAAAAACATGTTTTATCCCGATATGGGGAATGAACAAAAAAGTGTTTTCTCAAACGTTTAGAAAGTCAACAGGAAACCCAACATCCTGTAGATTCAATAATTACGGCTCTTTCGTGGTATTGAAACAATTACTTATCATTGCTTATAAACTTGGATAGGTACACAACTGGATCACAGGTGGGAGAGGCGCAAACACATCTTCATGAAGAAACTCCTCAGTTGTGCACATCTTAAGCAAACTGGTGAGGTAGCAACCTATGAAAGAAGTATACTGGGCACGGTGCTCATGCTTTCAGGAATGTTGGCAGTCAACCATTTCCATAGTGGGTAACAGTTACTTACTTTCCACTGGAGGAACGTTGCTCTAAAATTGTCAGGAAACAAAAACAAATTCCAACGTGTCAATATTTGATGCATGTTAAGCAAATTCTGAAACGGACAGGATTTGGATATGGTCTTAGCATGCAGAGGGGGCTAGAGAAAAAAGAGAGAAAAGCCAATGGCAAACATGCGGCCATAGGGGGACGTGGTGGTGGAAATTACTGATATGGAGTAAAATTAACCTCTGTGAAATAAATGGTGGCGTTCCTACTCTACAACCTGATCAGACTGGTATCACAAAAGGCTGATCAAGCTATCATAGAAAGAGAATGGTATGTGTTAATGTCCTCAAGGCTATCCTGGAAGATTGGAAATCATACGATTTTTCTGCTAAACAGGAATAATGTGCCCCAAAACCCAACAATGTTATCAACCACCAAACTCTGGCATTCAAAATCATCTTGCATGCTTGTCAAGGCATCATGAAGCAAGACACAGACAACAGATTCAAAGTTCAAACAAAAACTCTTTTTTAAACTTCAATGTCCGGATGGTGTAGGGCCTAACTTGCCTTATACAAAGGTGGGCTTTCCCAACCTAAATAAACTAAGAATAATCGGAGTCGGTAAATTCAATTTAAAAGTCGGTCTGTGTCCAAAACCTATACTTGCCCTCAAGACTAAAGCTAAACAAGGTGTAGGGATGTAAGCAACCAAGCTGACAGTGTTCAAACTAAAGCTCTGAGCTTTTTCCAGCTCCCAACAGGCTCTTGGCTCCGTTCCCCCAAGTTCAAACAGTTCCACAAAATGATCTTGGCGTTCCCTTCCCCACGTTCAACATATTCACAGTTAAATCCACTGGTTTGGCTTGCCTTACAGTTTCACAACTTTTGGGCCGACCAGCCTTAGCCTCTTGACTCCTTTTGGTTCTCTCCAAAAAAGGGTTTGTCAGACTTGTTGCATTTGTCGGACCAGGCAGTCCACCCACGACAGGTCGTGCAACTGATAACCTTTGCCACTTTACAAGAGTACATACTTTCTCATAGGACTTCCTTGACAACACATTTCCTTTTTGCATCTGTGTTATAGGTCCACTTATTCTTCTGATGCACTTTCACAGCCTTTTGCCTTTATCAACATGTGACTTTCACACACTTTCCTTCTAGTTACCACCTTACTTCCACACTATCCGATAGTGTCTTGCTTTGTGCACTTTTTCCACTTGGTTTGCAAATCCTGTTTCTTTAACTTTGGCTCCTTCACAAATGCTCTTCACATTTCATTTCATTCATATAATATTCTCATATATTTCCTATGATTCAGCACTCAAACTTATTCATTGCTTGGCACCTAGTTCGGTATTCAATAATCCATTTTGTCTTCTGATCCATTCATTATTATTCATCAAAGACTTCTCTCGTGCTTGGCAAATAGTTCGGTAGTCAATAGCAAATTTTTCCAGTCTCCAGACCCAATTGTTTTGCACTCCAGTTTGTAGGGCCTCCGCCGGGACACACACCATGCCCCTGGAGCACCCCGGCATGAGTGATCCTTCCCAATCACTCACTGGTGTGTGGCTGCTCCTCCAGGTGACCTGGCCTCCTTCGCTCCTCTCTCTCCCGAAGTAGCTCTGGCGAGCAGCGCTCGCTCTCTCTGGTCTTTCCTGCGGTTGTTGGCAGCTTCTCAGTGTTCCCCACTCCCAACGCTGAACAAGTGGCACAGGGTATGTCCAGCTTCTGACCCTCTCGCAACCCACTGTGGCCTCTACATCTTCCAGGCTTTCCTTCTCTCTGTGTCCTCCTTCTCTCTGTGTCCTCTTCACTGGCCCATATGTTGCTTGCTCTGCCTTGGATGGCCGCGCTCTCCGCCCAAGCTGCTCTCAGTCGCCGCCTCCCTTTATACACCTGCAACCAACTAACAGGTTGCAGGTGGAAATACTCTGTGTTACTTGCCTGACCATAATCATTGGGACATGCCTGACCCTCACAATACTCATCAGGCCTCTTCCTCGTCGCAGTACCAGAGTTGTAAAGTGAGCTATTATGTTCACTAATCTCAGTCGCCTCTTCCTCATTGCAGTACTTTGATGGTATGAATATGGAAAAATGAGGGGAGAGGACTCACAACAGCCCATAAAGGCAGGGGGAGGGTAAAGTTGGTGCTTATTAGAAAAGGGGGGGTACCATTTCTCCCCTGGGTATATCCTCTCCTCCATCCTCAAAGACCCTTCACCAAGGTGATCCTCCCTCGCATCTCCAGCCCCCCAACCCTCTGGGTCAGGATCGAGAAGCGATGGGCTTTCCCTGGCCACCTGAGTGGAGGATCCCAGGGGAGTAGGTGTGAAAATACCCTCCGGTTTCTCACAATGCACTAAACTATCTGCACACTACATCAATTGAATCTCAATGCATTTGCAATGCACTGGCAACCGTCCTCTCCATTGGCATACAACAGAATAGCATCTTCCCCCATAGAAAGAAACACTATAAAAAGTGTTGCAGAGAAAATGAAACAGCCACCGATGCCCACTTCTCCCACTCACATATGCCTGATTCTGCTACCAAGACCATCAGCAGTCCCTGTGACAGTGCCCTACCCAATGAAGCCCTCATAGCCAATATCCAAGAAATACATACGGAGAACTTGGCCTCACCCTGATCTACCCAATTAACCAATGCTTTGCAGAGAAAATCACCCCAGCGATGCACAAACTTGATCAGGCTGCAGGTCATTTGCAGCTCTCTTCACACCCTCTATGATTCTCAAGAAAATCGTGGTTCCCAAACTCCAGCCTCATCTCAAAACGTGCAGCGTTCTCGATCCTCTGCAGTCGGGTTTCCGCCCAAGACATGGCACAGTAACAGCTCTCTTCATAATATGGAATAATGCCCTTAAAGCAAAGGACATTTCATGGAGCAGTGGGCATGCATCGCAAGGTGCACAGGGTGGCAGCTTTGAGTTTCTTGGCACCAAGGGTAGTTTTGGGTCTTAGGTCAACGGGAGGGGTGGGGGCAAAGTGTGATTTTCGGGACAGGGTATAGCCTTAACAAGATGAGATCAGAACTAGTATGGCAGCGTTGGAACCGAGCGTTGTGCACTTATGGATCAGTGTGTGTGGTAGCAGCACCAGAGTTCAGGTTGTGTTTCTACAGTGTGCAAGAGTATATAAATGTCTGCCATGTCTCTTCTCAGTTCCTAGATAACTGATCTATTCAAGTGTAGTCACTTTCTGCCTTACCGTAGTTATACGCCAGTGCTTAGCACATAGTTGGACCAAGGCAGGATAGAAATGGGTTGCAACTCTCATCATGTATGTCAGTACGGTCCTGGAGACCCTCAAATTACTTTCCGTAGGAATCTTCTACCCCAATACGATCCTGGTCACCAGATTTTATTTTTTATGAAGTAAAGCCTTTTCCCAATTACTCTAAGTCCATAGAGGAGGACGAAGTGACTTCAAACTAAGGATGTCCTTTTTAGTAAAGGACTGGGTAAGGACGTAAACTGAGTAGGTCATACACTGGCTGGATAAAGCAACGTGCTATCACTTTTAGATCTCAGCACTGCATTCGACACACAGACCATTAAATCCTAATCACTCTTCTAATGGAAGTAGCATCTCAGATGTCTGCCTTCCCTCCTTTGCATTCTTTCCCAACTGTGCCCAGCGAGAAGGATTGCCCCTCATCTCACTGAGCCTTGTTTCTGGAAGCAAGTCTTTGGTGTGTGCTTCCCATCCTGACAAACAAGTATTTGTTTTTACTGTTATATGAATGCATTGGCGAAAGAAAGGGTTGCTTTTCAACATATTTTGTGTACTCCGCTACACAAAAGGCAGCTCACCCATCAGTCACCATGGCCTGGTTTTCGAGTCACCCAGTGGTCATCCAAGTATTCCTTCAATAGTTGGCATTCGGATTGTAAACATCCAAGGGATACAGGTCTTACAACAAGGACCTACCATCATAGGCAGCGACATTTTCTAGGATTTATAGCAAGTTGACGTTCATTGAGACAGGCAGTACTTTAAGTTGTTCAACTCCAAAGCCGTCTCGTAAGAGATGCTACCCAGGGGTTTATCACATGGTTTGGTATGGTTTCTTCGCTCAAAGTGGTGGTCAAACATGAAATGATGTGAGCAAGAATGATTAGCAGTTGTTGACAATCTAGGCTAGGCATGGGTCTCTAGGACACTTTTCTGGATTCATGCTGGCAATGATCATGATGCGCTCTTCCTTTGTGATATACTGTATTTGAAGGGGGTGGGCTTGAAGAATGAGGTTAGAATCAAGGAAAGGAGGGTGTTGTTGCTTGTCTATGCTTGATGTAGGAAGAAACAGCTGGAAGAAACTTATCCTGGAAGAGGAATTGTAGTCGTACATGCCTCAACTGTGTGCTGTGCAGGAGCGTAGCTGTCCTGACTGCAGGGTGTCACTAAACTTTTTGGGGAGAGAAAATCATAGAATGTACTGCTTACAAAATAGATATTCCATGTGCTGGGAAATCACAATACGCTAAACACAGAAAGGTGGCATCAGCATGTTTAATAAAACTTCTCAGGCACACAACCAAACAATATATGAAATCTTTGGCTCCCTGGCTTCGATTCTTGTAAGTTTGTCTGCAATTTCTGGATGTTAATGTGTCAAAAAAAGGCCATGCGTGAAGCACTGGTCGGCTGAAACTTTCATGTACACGATTCTTAATGACTTGAAGGTCTTCCCGTTAGAATCGTAAACGTCAGCTATTTGCATGCTGTAACATGACTTCATGGCCTCTGAAGTTTGTGCCGTATGCTTTTGGAGGGCCCGTTACACAGGTTTTGGATACTGGGAATTTCTTCAACATATTATTGGAGCTTCTCAGTGTTCTCTTTAGCTCCTCTAAGCCCAGGGAGTACCAGGCCTGCAACCTAGAGAAGGCTTTTTTGTTATTAGCTTGAGTGCAAGTTCTAATTCAGGGGGTCCATGGAGCTAGCATATCGATAACCTCACAGTTAGATGCATCTCTTTAGGGAATCAAGCACCTTTTAAGAATTTCCTCAAGCCTAGCTGGCTAGCAATGTTCCTGATCATCAGGGTCATGCAAATTGCACAGCACAGAAGTTTGAATGAGAAGGATTGTACTGTATTTAAGTAATGCCTCCACTATAAAGCTAAGCTTTTTCAGTAGCAGTTTGAGAAAGATTGATTACATTTTGATATGTTTGGCAACTGGGTGCCAGTGCAGTTCTCCTGAAGCATAGTAGTTTGAACAGTAAATTTGAAAACGTACGGCAGAGCTCTGCATGCCTTACAGTTTTGCAGTGGCCCGCTTTGGTAGACCTACAGAGGTAAAGTCGCAATAGCCTATTGTTGGCGTATATATAGGAATTAGCAATACAAAGCATGTGGGAAAGGAAGACTAGCAGTATTGGTGGCAGGTTATTGTTCTAGAAGGACAATCAAGAGTAGGTCCACAAGACAAACTGACGGATTCCAAACAATTCCTAGACAGGGTGTTTTGCATCAATGTGGAGTTGAAATAGAAGAGTTTACTTCCATCTCTGGGGCACTGAAGCGGTAGAGGGTTTCTTCTGGTAGTGCATCATACAGGGATCAACTGCTTACATCAAATTAGATTGTGGTCCGATGCATCACGGCCTTTACGAGAAACACATTTAAGGCTATATGAGATTTGAGAATTCAGCATTTACATTTGCAGCTTTGTGGAAAATGTGGGTTAGAGTGTGGCTGCAAAAGTGATTAAAGACAATGAGCAGAGGATCCATCAAACTAGAAGTCCAAGCCGTCCGTCATAATGAATTTGCTGGTATTGTAAGTGATGATAGATAATTAAGTTGATCTCTTTTGAAGGCTCAATATGACAATGTAGTTGGCGATTCCATGTGAAATGTTATGCTTCAGGACTCGGGAGTGTTAACAGAGGGGAGTGGTCGGGAAAGCTTTGGTGATCATTTCTTCTGAAGTAGCCACCCAAACTCCTTGCCCTGTGGTCCTCTAAAGGGCATGCCAGCTTTATTTCACTGTAAGCATCAGTCAACAACTTATCTGCCCACAGTCGGCAAACATCCATGAGACCATATTAACAGTGAAATGTACAAAACAGCGAGCCATGGGCACTTACATTTGAGCCTTTGTCGGTAAGGTAGCTGATTCCTTCCTCGGGGCCAATGGCTAGTTCCACTGAAATAATCCAACTTGACTTGTTTGTGAATTTAGAGATGTAGAAAGGAAAGACAAAAAGGACAGTAATATATCAAAAAGTAAATCTGCACTTTTTATTTTTCAAAACTTATCTGTTAAAATAGACTGATTTTTATTTTCAAGTTTTAGTTTTCTGTTGATAAGAGGAGCATAATTAAGTTACAGTTGCAGAGAGACACTAACCAAATTATCCTAAAGGAAATAGTGAACTGGAATTAAGAAGCCACCTCTTTGTACTCGTGAAAGACCCAAATTACTTCACAGTATTTCAAAGCCTGCTTTTTTTCGCTGTCTTATACTTACACCAAGAGCGCATTTGAAGCATTCTTTGTCAAATCTGTAAACTGGGGAGAGGATTTCAAAGAATTTCAGAATACTTTCTTCTCTATTAAGGTTGGCAAACTGTCGAAAGGTTTGCTGGATCAGCTTTCTCAGCGTTTTTGCCTAGTGCAAAACAAACACCAAATGTCATTAGAAGCAAAGAAAATCAAAGGGAAGTAACACATTTTAGGACTTTATGCAGGTGCAAATGACTGACTAAAATGATAACCTAACAAATGTGTTGGTTGTCGATTACGCAAAACCATTAAAGCAAAAAAAAAGAGTGCTAATAAAACATGCATAACTTTGCAAGATTAAATGTTTTTATATTAATAGCACACCACATTCAATTTCTTGTAAAACTACAGCCTACAAATTATTTTATGAATCAGATCGTAGAATCTCCACCTAGAAAATGCATCAATTACCATAAGCATTCATTTATAAACACATTCTCTTCTCAAAAGAAAATATTTTATATCAGCACTGCACAAATAGGTGGCTGTAGGATTCTGTTCCCTTACCACATAGTCTACATAGCCGTTTGCAGCTCTCAATCCCAAACTAGGAGCTCATTATTTGCCCATCTGGAGATGGTTGACTCTGAACTGAGGGTAAGCCTTTTTTCTGCTCCAGAGTTGGATGGGATTTAAGTTGGGGGTTGCACGGCATGTTACACGGCCCCCCGTCCATGTATTAAGTAGTTGTCTTTGGAACTAGAATAGATCAGTTACCAACCCCTTCATCACCAAATATATTGCAAAAATGCTCATGACTCAGATTAAAGTGATTTTCTAGTCATTTTGACATGTAATAATTGTGAGGATTTGAAGGACATCATTACGGTGCTCATTTCCCTGTTGACTACCTGGATCTGTGCAGTAAAAAGGCTGCCTTGCTTTCATTTAGCCGCACGCCTTCTCTGCGCTTCAGTAGTGAATATTTGCTGGTTGATCAACCATTGGATACATTAATGGAAAAAGATGTCTATTGTTATACTCAAGGGAAGGGGTGCAGTAGTGGCTCACAGTAAACATCCTCTTCAAGTGCAGGTCTCTGTATTAAGACCACTCTCAATCCTGCCGCTGCTGTGCTCTGGTAAGGGCTAGAGAATAGGAATGATCTAGAAATGACTTCTGGGCACCACTGCTCTATAGTACTGTCACTGGTACCAGGTGTTCTTTGTGGCATGACTCGATTTGCTGGTAAATAAAATCAAGTGCTGCCGCCCTGCTACTGAACATTCAGGAGCTACAGGGAGATGCTCAACGTCATCCTATCTAGAATCTCCTTCAGAGGTGGTTCCTAACCTCTAAATACCACTTCAGACCTTGCATGCCACATTGCACATGGAACAAGCTCAGGGTTTAGGCCTCATCACAACTCTTTGCAAGTTGCTACATGTAAAGGCATATGTTACCTTTGAGCACTGTGACAAATCAAAGGTGTTCGTCCCTTCTCGGCAACGGAGGCCTCCCCTTCTGAGGCTAGCGAGGTGAGCCCGCTCCGCAAGACCCACCTTAGGGGCCTGGCCAAGTGGGTCCTCACTGGGGAAGACACCCCCTTAGCGGACAATGATTCCCACTCCTAAATCAACCTAGTAGCATGCATGGAACTATCTGCTACAAAGACTAATGTAATATCTGCATATTTGGCTGAAGGTAATGCTGGAACCAACCAGCCTGGAGAAGGAAAGGAGAATGTCTCATTAAGAAGAGACACATACTTAACTGGGACGAGTGGAGGAACATGGAGAAGCAGAGCGTATCCTATCCCGGGAAAGCCCCCCCCCGACGTGAACAGGCGATGGTGAGGCGGACTTGAGATGAGCTGCACAGCCTGTGACTTTCTAAGAGCTAAAGAACACCAGAGTGAGACGCTGGAGGACCAGCGGTTCCCAACAATAGAGGAGCCGTTGCCAAACAAGAAAGCAGAATCCTGCATCAGGTGGTGGTGAGACCACATCCATATCAAGGTGGGCATGCCGCCCTACACAACACGCTGAGAAAATCAGAGAAAGTCAAAAAGAGCTCAAACTGCTTCCTAACCTTAATCACTGTAGATGGCAGAAGAGAACAGGGGAACAACTAAAACGCAGCAGCAGACTGCAACTGGGAGCATGAACAGATTTCCAACGTCAACCTCCGTACATGGCAGAAGTTAAACTAAGAAAAGAAGCGCAATGAAACCAAGGAACAAGAAAGGCAATATTGAAGATGTTCACCTGAGCGAACGCCATGGCCTGTAATGCTCTCCGACAGAGAGGTAACAGGGACAACGGGGGAAGCGGGAGGTCACCGGGGCAGCAGAATACGAGAGGAGAAATTTGTCCCAGTATTCACGAGTTACTTCATATAAACCTGTGCAATTGAAACTGTAAACTAACAAACAGGAGATTGAATAACCCTGTATGAGAAGTCTATGAGGACAAGGACTCCGAAACAGATAAAAGAGGGAAGAAGAGAAACTCGTCCCATTACTCACGACGAGTTACTTAATATAACCATGTCTAATTGGAACTGTAAAGCCGGTAAAGGGGATATTGAATAACCCTGTGTAGGAAGTCTATGAAGACTCCAAACAAAGAGCTGATAAAGGAGGGCCATTATTATATAAGTGCCAAGAGGAAAAGGGGAGAAACCGTGGCATAAAATCTTATAATAAAGAAGGACAGACAAGACTATGAAGTGAACAAAATAGTTACAATGAGAGAACCCTGCAGAGGGGAAATACCCCAAGTGGGAAGAAACCACAGCCAAGCTGTGAAAGCCTGGATCAATACATTATGAGAGATCTAAAACCTCCAACAAGAATGTGAGAAAGTATCACAAAGAAAGTTGTCACAGTTACATCACTAAAGGGTACAGAACTAAAGACTGTTGTAGAATTGCTACAAAGGTTAATTCATGGGATAAAGAGAGACTATTACAGAAGATCGTGCTAGACAAGCAGCACAAGATATAGCGAGATTGATACAAAGAGACTGTCGGACAATATTGGCACACCAGGGGAGTCAAGCCAATCTCCTGGATTTGTATAAGTCAGTTATCTCAGTGGTAGAGTGAGGTAAAATTAGAGTCTGACTGAGGACTTTTCTTTCTTTGGGACTTGCTGACGAAACACGAACACCTTCAGTTCCTTTAGATAGGTAGCGATGTCCCCCCAGAATATGTAAACCTAGGCCTTTTTCTTATAATCTGAATGAACGTGAATTATAATGCCCTGAAAGAGTCCTCTTGGGTTTAATCAAAGGCTCCAAACCAACAGCACTGAAGGGCTCACTGAAATAAAATGACCTGCCAGACTTCATAACAAAACCATCACACTGAAAACTGGCCTATTAAGGCAGGCTGTGGGGTTTCTGCAAGTAACACAAGGAAGGGCCATGTGAAAAAGCCTACCCGTCATTACAAAAGGAAAAGCAGCATTTTATTTCACAACGACAGAAGAAATTCAACGGCCCCTTTCACGTGGAAAGCAGGCTTTTCAAACACTGACACCAATAATGGCTTTGCATGGGTATTTGCAGTTCAAAAGCAAGACATGGAAAAATGTTCCCCTGCAAAAATAAAGATGCGAGGGAAAAAGACACTGTTTGTTGACAAGATGTAATGTATATTATGCTTCACATGCAAAATACCGGCAACATTTGAAAAGAAAAAGTCCCTTTGTTTCTAAGGGTCGCATAAACATTTCATGTAGGCCTGAGGTAGACCCTTTTGCTTGTGGTTGCACAAACTTCACAAAGGACTCCCGCCCACACCCCCACTGAAAGCCTGGCTTGCATTTATTGATGTATAAAAAATTGCAATGAAATGTGGCCGTTAAGGGTGTTGAAAACAATGTTTCTCCAGACTTGGTGTCTCTGAAAGCTCATTTCTTTGCAGGGCAGATGACCTAGCCAGTGCATGACCGGAATGTAGGAAGAAGGTGTGAAAACAGGGGCTGCAATTAAGGCTGAATGCTGAAAGAAATACAGGAAAATACAAGCTTTCCAGATTGAAATGGTGGTCCCCTTCAGATAGAATGACAGGATGCCAGATGTCTGCAGGGCCTCATGACATCACAGAGCTGGCCTAGGCCATAATCTGCATTGGGGGATCTGTGTTGGTCGGTGCATCCTAAGTATTTATGACCTGCATCCTACCAACTTCAAACACAAATTGGCTAAAGATTTATAAAAACTGTGGTCCCAGGCTAGCCAAGAGTGGCAAATGGCTTGGTGACAGGAGAGCTACAATTTGCATAACATGAAGATTTCCTATTAATTTAAATTGACTATTATAATTATGCATTTTTCTCAACAACCATAAGTCGTACTGCCTTAATTTTTGTGGCAGTTTTTAGATAATTTCCATGTGATTTTGTTGAAATAAAATGCATCCACCTGCGACATAGGGAACTGTAATAGCCAGCTAAAAGGTGTTCCTGGTTGCTCTAAACAGGTCCGAATTACAGAGTTGGCGGACAGGTGGAGGGTAAAATTAGGAATGCAGGGAGTAAATTACATGTTCCTAACCATTACGTTTTTTGTATAAACGGCTGGAGATTATCAAACACTCCTTTTTGTCAAAATGTTGACATGGGAACAAAAGGGGATTTCAAATGGAAGTTGACATATGTCTGTTCCAGAATCCTAAACCAATCCTTAGAGAGAGGCTGGACTTGGGAGGAGAGAGAAGGGTAACTGTCCAATCCTTGTTGCGAGAACTCTTGTAAGGCACTGCCCAATATTGAGATTCTGTCTGTGTTATCACTGGTATATAAAGTGGATGTACTGTGAAAGAAAGGGAGAGCTGCTAAAAATTACCATTTGATAGCTGCAAGGAAACACCAAAGGAGATGGCTGAGATTGCATCTCGGTGGAGCGATCTATTGCTAGGGAGACCTAAACGCTGATAGGGCCTTGTGGTGAAGAGCTGGGTGCCATCGTTGAGAGTGGAGTGACCAGACCCCGCCCCTTCCTCCAAGAAGTTCTTGAAATGCAGCTGGCTTCCCTGAACTTTAAATAGAAGTTTTAAATGCAAGTAGAATTGAGCCATTTGAAACCAAAAAGGTGTGGGAGTCTACTTGCCTTAAATCATTTACCTTTATAGTAGATGGTGGGGGGACACAAAGATGTAAGTCTTAAGCCCAATTAACTAAAAATATTAATTTAGTGAATTCCCCATTTGGCGGAACACCATGGGGTGATTTTTGTTCAAATTTGAAATTAAAGCTCATTCCCAGTGTGAGCTGAAAACTGCAGCCTGTAATTTATTTGGGTAATCCTATTGGTCCAACTTCCCCACACAGGGCTTTAAGTGGATGGGGGTCTGAAAGCCAACATTCCCAAATCATCCTAATCTTTCTGTCCAACTTCCCTAACACAGACCAAAGTGTGGGGTGTCGGAAAACAAACTGCTAAATAACCTTGTATTTATTTTAAATCAAAAGTGTGGGTGAAATAAATGCCATATGCATTTGTATAAATCTGTAAACCAAACTGCAAGCCTTTTAAGCACGCATGAAAATCGAAATTGCACAGCAATGCATAGGTTAATGAATTTTGTTTATTGGCCAGTGTTGGTTATTTCTTGACATGAGCACTGTAGAAATAAAGTATTGTGTTTTGAGTTATTCCTAAACAATTTGTGTGATTCATTTATGTAAAATACGTTTGTGAGCCACAAAGAAGGTGGCGTGTGTCGTTTTAGTGTGATCTCCATTTTCAATTATTCAAATAAATACAAATACATTTCCTGTACACCGGCCTGGTTCTTGGCTCATTGGTAGCACAGGGGGGAGAGATGCAAGGGGCATGAGATGAATTGGAAATAGGGCTAAATAAAGAACTGAATTTAAACCATTTATTGTGTGACACCTGGCTTGGGAAGGGAAGGTACTCCCAGTGTTGTGGGTGGCCTCTCAATAAACCGCTACAGTCAGACTCCTCCTTTCGAACCACCACAGCACGCTTTGCTGGATTTAAACAGGAGAATGACTTTGGGGAAGTGGGCTGGACTTTGCTGATTTAGTTCTTATTTAAGCCACCTTTTGACATTGGTACACAGTGCAAGAAAGGTTTTCCCCTTATATAAGTAGTTGGCCCTGCATCAAATGGACCTGGCATGATATGAATTTCCCCCCAGCCCACAAGTGCGTCACATATAACATTTCGGTATCCAGTGATGTTAACGAAAAAATGACAGAATGATTTTTTAACAAAACAAACAATATTGATTTTTAATTATATATATATATATATATATATATATATATATATATATATATATATATATATATATATATATATATATATATATATATATATATATATATATATATATATATGGTGTGGGGTAAGGGATTAAAGTGGGTGGGGTTATAAACAGGGAAACTAGGGACTTTGGGTGGACCACCCCAAATAAAAACATGTTTTTAGAATTCAGTGATTTTTCAATTTGTTTGTTTCGTTAAAAAAAAAACATTCCCCGAAAAATATTTCAGTAAAATAACACAGATTGAAATTTCCAGTTAGAGCCAATAAAGTGTTTTTTTTTACATGTTCTGCTGCATATTTTAAATTAAGAACCATGGCATTGCAAACAGAAAACTATGGGGCCACTGAAGGAGTCTGTTAAGACACTGAAAGAGGACTCAACCGGAGAGCATGAAGGCGGGCCAGGGGAACAATGAGGATCCACTTGGGAGGTTTGGAGAACTGAGTGAGAACCCCACGTCTTACGCTTAGACTAGATGGTAGATCCCAGAAGCTTGACAGTGAGTTCCAGGACAAAGTAAAAGAATAAATATGTAGGAAAAGCACAAGCTTTGCAAAGAATGTACAAGAGCTCAATAGACTGAATGAGGTGTGGTGAGCCAGCAGGCATATATCGCCAAGCGAGCTGCAACCCCATGCAGGTTATTCCCCATTTGTGAAAAAATGTGTTCTTTTCTGTGCAGTTACGGTTTTCCGCACTGATCTTTGCATGGCATCGCATGGTTGCGGTGGAAGGGAGTTGAACACACCAGTAGCTGGAGGTGAAGGATTTCAAACAGCAACCAAACACCCTAAAGGCACCCCCTACTATTTATAGGTTTAGGTTTGTTTTTATTTGTAGAACACTCACTGCACAACTCAATTGGTTCTTGGCGCTATTCAGGTTCTCACACAGGTTATTTGGGATTGTTAGGATAGCCAACTCTGTTGATTGGCAAAGGGCAAGTATATTGCTATAATTGCACTGTCAACCTAACCTCCAACAAGCGGTTATGTTTAGTGCCGGGTTACGTTTTCTGGGTCTTTTCGTGTATTCAATATATGCCAATATAATATATCACTTAAAAGTTAGCGGTTCCCTCAAAAGCAGAGCTGCAGGTTTATCGGTCTTAGGACAGCCAACAAATGAGTATTACAACGTATTCGATTTCCGATAAATATTCAACACTGGACCGGCTTTGAGGATGCATGAATTTTGGAAAAGCAGGCCAAGCGACCCTCCATGCAAGAAGCAAGAGCTTCCAGCATCTGTCATATGTACCCTTTAGCTTTGACGCAACACTGATAGGTCATGACAGGCTCCTTTTCTGCACCTTAAGGCACAGGAAGCCGGGATTCTCAAGGCTTCAGAACGTGCCAGGAAGGTGGCCGCTTGGACTTGCCGTCAGCTTTAGGAAATCCAAACCCCGAAGGACTGCATTCCCACCTGCAATGCTTTGCATTTCTAGTACACCTTAATGAGCAGGGGCTCAGGTTTCCTTGACAAAGGGACAAGTGATGCAACTACCGGACAGGTCAGGAGTGACCCAAATACTGGGTTATGTTACCAGATGATGGGTGAGCTCCACCTCCTGTCACAGACAGAGCTCAGTATTCCCTAACACAACGCCTCAATCTCAAGAAAGTTATGTAGACCACCAAACGAACGTCGAAAAGGAGACCCCTCAGGAAACTTAGGGCCTGGGAATGCAGATTGTCTCATTGGGTTGGTGTGAAGGTGTACGGTACCAGCCAGAGAGGTGGGAGTCCATTACTGCAGACCACTATTCAATCAAGTGGACCCAACACCGCCCATCTCCCTTTCACGTGAATCTCTGGCTCCTGCCGCGCATGCTCCACAGAGTTGCGAAGAGAGCATTACACCTTCACAAAATGGACAAACAAATAATATTGAGCACATGTGAGATGAGAGCAGGAATAACCACGTGTAATAGAAAAAATACAGATCCACAGTATTGATTACAATATCATCTTGTGTCAAGTTAATGAATCCTTTTGCTGGGTCATTTACAGGTATGAGAAACTCATCCCAGTGCTCACTGGGAGCTACTAAATATAAACCTGTGTAATTGGAACTGCGTAAAGCCGATTAAGAGGAGATTGAACAAACCTGTATGAGAAGTCGATGAGGACTCTGAACCAGATAAAAGAGGGAAGAGAAACTCGTCCCAGTACTCACGAGTTACTTTACATAAACATGTCTAATTGGAACGGTGTGAAGCTGATAAAGGGGAGATTGAATAACCCTGTGGGGGAAGTCTATGAAGACTGCAAACAAAGAGCTAATCAAGGAGGGACATTACAATATGAGCGCCAAGAAGAACAGCAGATGCTGGCGGCGCTACAGATGCAAAAATAGAAACCTTCCCTCGACGTGCCTCTCATGTCGCTATGAAAATACAGCATGTGATTTCATGCATCTGTGAAGTCGCACCGTCACCCTAAAGATGTGTAGAGAGCTTTCACTTCACGTCAGAAGCCAGAGCAGACTGACCTTCCACCTTTGAACGAACCGGCTCTAGAACTACATATAGCCAGAGTGCTTGAATGTCAGTGCAGTCTCGCAGCACTTGGAAGCCCGAACGCATGATGTGGAGCTATTGGGGTTGTCTGGTCTGCTGAACTAATACTCCAGCCCCTTTTTAGGGGCCTAACTTTCAGACCCCCGCTTTAAGTGGGAACACTCAAGGTGGGTTCTCAGTCGAAGGGCAGAATAACTTCCGAATAATAAACGCCATAGGTCCTTTGAGCAACTCTCTTATGCAGCGTCCTGTACACATACTCCTGTTGCGGTAAAAGGTCAGCGAGTGGGGTTTGAACATCAACTGAAAGGTTCGGACAAAAACGTTTACACACACCGCCTTGCAACTTTAAAAAAAAAAACAAAAAAAAAAAAATATTAAAGTGTAGTATTTTAGTTTAAATTTAAACTTTTATCACACTTTCCGTTTCATTTCAATTCATCTCTTTTCCTTTCGTTTCGTCATGACTATCTTTACGTCCATCGCCTCCTAAGGTATATGTTTGTTTATTCACTTGGTGAGTCCAGATGTTTGCATGTTTTCATCCGCTAGTTCGTCGTCTTTTTCTTTGAGGATTTTATCCAAAAATTTTATACCCGCACATGAGAATCTGGGATTGTGTCCTTGAATAAAATAGTCCCATCGTTCCTCATTGTTGCTTTGGGTTATTTGTAACATATACCTTGATAACAAACGCTTTCTGTCCTTTGAAACGGCGGTGCAGTTCAACATGAGATGCATCGGTGTCTCCAGTTGACACTCTTTTTGACAGAACCTGCAGCGCCCTTCGTTAATGCCTCTTCCTCCAGTTCTGTTTTTATATTCATTTGTTGGGTAGACTCCCAACCGGATTTTTAGCAATGTTGCTCTATGTGTGTATGATGGAAATTTTACTAGATACTCTGGAAGCACATTTCTTTTTCTATGTTCGACTGCCATGGTTTTTATGTTCGTTAGCTTCATTTTGGCCTCTCTTGTTGCGATCCAGTCCTGTCTCATGAGCTTTTCTTTTACTTTGTTGGGGTTTGTAACCAGTTCTTCTTTAGATGAGTCCATTTTTGTTAGTACTTGGGACCATTCTCTTTTCCAATGGTTAAGGTAAGTTGAGCTTTTGTCTACTCCTTTGGTTGCCAGTATTTTATAGCTCTCAGCCGGACTGGTTTCACAGATTTTTCTCAACAGGCATAATGATTTCCATTTCATTATGGCTTCAAGTGACTCGAGCCCTAGTTCCGCTCTTATTGCCACTATCGGAGTGCACCTTGGAAGCTTCAATACTGATTTCCAAAATCCACTTTCCAGTTTCGACCATATTTTATATGATAGATTCAAACCGGCTTCACTTCCGTATGTTAAGGAGGGTAGAACTTTTTGAACGTAGAACAATCTTACTGGAGCCAATGAAAATTTTCTATATTTGCCATCTAGGACCCTTCCTTGTGCACTTAGATTTCTGACTTTTACAAGCAGGGTTTCTACCCAACTCTTTTCCACTATAGAGGTGTTGAGTCCGACTCCTAAGTATTTTATCGTCTGTATTCGTTCAAGAGGTTCTCCTGCTATATGCCATTTAAATGTTTTCATTATGGCGTTGTTCTTGCCGTTTATAGTCAGGATCTTTAATTTTCCCACGTTGATCATCAGGTCATTTTTTTGCATGTAGGTTTGTAGATTGTTTGTGAGTCGTTGCAGCCCGATCCTTGTTTCATCTAATATTACTATGTCGTCTGCATAGCATATTAGCGCCACTTCCTGGTTGTTTATTTTCTGACTGAAATGTCTTGTGCATGATGTTATTTATGGAATGTCGGCTATAAACAGTTTGAACAATGTTGCTGCAAGCGGACAACCTTGCTTCACACCCTTGTTGATTCTGATGTTGGCTATCAAATCTCCTCGATCGTTTACTCTGATTTGAGTGGTCGTGTTTTGATGTAAAGCCCTTATTGGGTTCAATAATTCCGCAGGACATGACCAGGATTTTAACTTTTCCCATAACTTTCTTCTGTTTACGGTGTCAAATGCTTGGCTTAGATCAATAAATGCCAAATGTAGTTCTTTTTTTAACTCTATTGCGTTGGTTTTTAGCATTGATATGATAAATAGGTTTAGATCAGTTCCTGTACGCTTTGTGAACCCTGTTTGGCGCGGGTCAATGATGTTATTCGTCTCTGCCCATTTTGACAGGTTTTTCTGTAAGTCTGCTGCAAAAAGCTTTCCTGTTGTTGCTAGTAACGAGATAGGTCGATAATTTATAGGCAAATCACGCTGGCCCTTTTTATATATTGGCACTGTTATGCTTTTTGTCCATGTTTCTGGGATCTTTCTTTGTAGCACAATTCTCTTGAATAAGATGTTTATTATCACTGCCCATGATTTTGGATCTTTCTTCAGGTGGATATTCGTCAACCCATCAGGTCCTGCAGCGGAGGAGTCTTTTAATTTCCAAATAGCGGTTTCAATTTCCTCCTCGTCCATCATTTTCATCCAAGGAAGTGTTATCTCTTCAGGTAAGTCTACGTCGTCAGCTCTAGCTGAGAAGACTTCTGTGTAATGTTTTATCCAGTCATTCTCAGATACTCCACATATTAATCTACTTTGATGGTTCAGGGTACAATTGTTTATTAGGTCCCATGTTTCTCTGGTATTGGCCTTTTGTAGGGTCTTTAGCATTGACTCCCCTTGCTCTTGAAGTCGTCTTGTTTTGAAGTCTGTGAGCCAGTTTTTATATTGATTTCGGCATACTTTGATGTTCCTTTGTTTGTCTATATTTGAGTCTTTTTTCTTTTTTTACAAGCTCTTATTTCCTTTCTTAGTTGTTTCCTCCTTTCAACTAATTCTCTGCTGTATTTGTGCTTGTGTGTTAATGCATCAGTTTTAAGTCCAGAGCTCGTTGTTTTGTAGGCTTCTAGTAATATTTCATAATTGAGGTGTCCCGTCAAATTATTTTCTGGTTCGACGAAGACCTCTTTCAGCGATAGAATATTTTTCATTGTCAGCCTTATTCGATTTACCGATGGATTTAAGGCTAGGTTAGAACTGTTCCCGTAAGATTTTAAGTTTTTCTCTCTCCTCCATGATGTTTTAAGGATGTTATGGTCACTGTCATTTTGAAATAATATTTCAAAGTTTTCTATTTCCAACGTCAGGGGTAAAGAGACCCAAATATAATCTATTGTTGTCGATGCTTGGCCATTCGACCACGTGTGTTTACCTGGAATATCGCCACGTGTTTGACCGTTTAACATCTGCAGGTTAAAACCTTTTGCCATCTGTGCCCATCTGGCCGCGTTTGAGTTCCCCATCTGTAGTTCTTCTAACCGCGGGAGCCCATTTTTTGTCAGACATTTTATATTTAGATCACCACATACAATTATTTGACACGTTGAATTCTGTTCCCTTCTTTTGACTATTATGTCTGTTATTGCTTGAAGGAACTGGATGGTTGTTGTTCCTGCTGGGTTCCAATAGACGTTTATCACTAATAAGGACGACATTTCCACAATCCTAGAGTCGCTGTCGGTTTCTAACAGAGTCCATTGTATAAGGTGGGTTGCATTACCTTTCTCCATGATCCGCCAGCCACTTCCCTTTCTTATTAATGTGATTAGGCCGGCATAAGGTCTCCCATCTCGTTCTTTTTTTGCGGGGTTCATGGCGATCTCGAAATTTCTGCATACCGGCGTTTCACGTAACCAGGTCTCCTGTAAACATATTATTGTGGCGTTGTTCAAAAGTGGGTTCTCCTTCGTCATCAAGTGCTTAAATCCCCTCGTGTTCCAAGAGAACAGTGATTCCTCGTTTCTTACTTCCGACTTTCTTTGCTATCGGTCTTTTCCATCTGAGGCTAGGGAACATGCTAACCATAGCCAGTCTTCTTGGAGCTCTACATTCCTTTTCAGACTGTCTTTTCTGTCCCTATTTGTTTTTTCTGTTTTTCTTAAGTCATCTTTCACCATTTCCTCAAGTTCTCCCTTCATGTTTGTCACTGTTATTTTGAAGTTTTCTTTTTGCTTTCTGACCGCTCCCTTTTGCGGTACGGGAGTTATTGATGCTCTTTTCTGTTCACGAGGTGTTTGCTCTTTTTTCTTGTTGTCATCTGATTTTGGATTGTTTAAAACTTCTCGAATCTCGTAGCCTCGTTTCAACAACTCTTTTCCATCTTTTAAAATTAAATCTTTGAGTGTTCTAGATTTCAGATGTAAAACCACTTTGTCCACACGTTCTTCGTCAATGTATTCAACCACTGCTATGTCTTCATTTCTTAACTTTCTCAATTTGTCCACACAGTGAAGCAGGGCTATCACGTTTTTCCGATTTAGGTTTTTTCCTTCGTTTTCTTCAAGCAAGTTTTCGACCAGCACCTTTTTAGGAGACTGGGCTCTTTCGTTTTGCTGTTTTTTCATGTGGTTGTGATTCTGCATATTGGACTGTTTTTTTCCTCGGGTGCTTTGGGTTCCATGGATTATACGCTTCTCCTGAAAGGTCGCTCTTGATCTTTGCTTTTTCAGTCGGAAGTTTTACCCTGTTAATTCTATTTCTTTTTTCGTCTAATGTTAGAAATCCTGAACGTTCATGGTAGTCGTCTTCCTCCGATTCCAAGTACGAGCTTTCGTCGTCCTTTGTTTTTTCTTCACCTTGTAGTGGACTTACTTCATTTTGCACTTGACATGGAGACTCAGCCACTTCCATTACATTTTGCCTGTTGTTTGCTTCCACCTCTTCAATGTACAAAGAGGCATCCTCGATCAGATCTCTTGAATTATCTTGCGACTCTAGGACGCTTTCTTCGTCCTCAGTGATCAGCACTACATGCCTTTCACTTTGTTTGGGAGGCGGTCGAGCTGTTCGTTCTAATTCTTTACTTAAGGTCACGTCTTCATTTTCTCTTGTTTGTTTAACGTTCCTAAATATTGGCCGTATGCTTTTTGTAGATCCCTCTCCTTTTTTTGAGGTTTTCGGAATTCTCTTTCCTTTAGCCTCTACTGTTTTAGTTATTTTGAGAATTTTTTTCGATGTTTTTGTAGCTTCGACCGTGTTTTTGTTTTGGGTCTCCTGCCTTTGTTTACGACCGAACACGGGATAGTGCTCCTCTTTGTTCAAGATTTTCTTTGTAAACTCGTTGTCTCTTGTTTCGGCTAAGAGATCGTCGGCTCGTTTAGTCTTGTTGTTCTTCCTCGGGTCTTCAACCAGACCTTCAGAGGTTTTTTCCTTACAGTTCATGTTTTCGCTAGTGCTACTTGGTCGAATTCCTGCATCGTCTGGGTCTTGCACTCTAATTTTTGCTAACGTAACTTTATTCAATTTTTCACTATGTGTTAGTACTGGGCAGTCTTCTTGATTTTCTTTATCATAGCCCTCGATACTACTTGTATCGGATCCATTTTCCATCGTGACCATTTGTTTAGTAGTTGCAACCAGCCTCTGGAGATTTTGGTTCCTCTCTGCAGACTATGGATTTCCGCATCCATTTTAGTGAGTCTAGCAAGGCGTTTGTCAAGATGTCTTTTTCTTGTCTATCTCCACTTGCAAGGTCAAACAGTCTCCTTTGCCATGCCGCTGAGGTTTCTGCTTCTTGATTTAACCTTGCTTCCAGTTTTAAAGCTGTTAATTCTTGGGCGGTTAGCTTGGTGAGCATTAAAGCTACGAGAGCGTTGTTGTCCTTTACGTTTTCACTGATGGATTCGTACAGTTTCATGTATGGGGCTAACGAAATTGTTAAGGCGGCCATTACATTATTCTGCAATTGTGTTCCCAGTTGTGGGAATGAAGTTGGACCTACAACTACTTCTTCGTTGATGTTTATGCTCTCTTTTGTGTTTCCTGTTGGTTTTTTTTTAATACTTTGCGAGTGAATGATGTATTGAGTCTTTCTTTGTGGTGAGCATTCATCTGTCTGTGTTGCGGTGCATCTCGTCATGATGTTTTCGCAGGACTTTTCCCCTTGTATTTGAGCGTCAAGGAACCGGCGCCTCTTATCGAATGTTGAATGCAAGCATCTTTTGTCAGTTGGTGAATATGTCGATAAGTCAGCATCTTCAAAATTAAGAAACTGCTGGGTTCTTAGTGCCCTACACGGGGTCTTCTCAGTTCGAAGTCCGTACGCGCTGGTCGTAGTTTTTGTTCGTGCTCCCAGGTCTTTAAGTTCACCTCTCCCTAGAGAGGGACTGCTTTCCTGGCTGGGTTTTAATCTGTTACCTGTTGTTATTCTCTTCATTGTGTTTCCTTCCATTGTTTTAATAAAGTGTTCTCTCCATTTATGTTCTCCAATCTCTTCGGCAATTGAGTTTTCCTGACCACCATTTTTAGCAGCAGATCTTTTCCCGATTAAGGGGGAATGCAGTTTTTTCTTTGCTGATTGAAAGAGCTGGATTGTCTGTGTGTGGGTCAATCCCCTCTTTTTGACTAATTCCAGTTTTCTGCGATCTTTGCTTGATTAATGATTCCAATTTTCCGTAGTCATTCTCGTTTGGTCCTGCTTCCAATTGTGCCTTTATGTTAGTTATTTGTTCTTTGGAGACATTCAAGTCGTCGTGTGGTATTCTGCTGTTGTCTGTCTTATGATTCTCTCCTTTGTCACTTATTGATAGTATTTCGGAAGCATCTGAGTAAACTGATTCGTCCAAGTCTTTGTTAAGTGATTGTATGACTTTTTCAGTGTTGCTTTCGCTGGTAATCTCTTCATCTTCGATTGTCGTTAGTACTTTGTTTTTTAGATTTTGCTCTAACAGAGTTCCTGGTGGATATACTCCATCATGTTCTCTGTTTATCGTTGTTAGACTACCCTCGTTCCTTTCTTCCACGGGCAGATTTTCTCTTGTTTCATCCTCTTCCATTCTTAAGTCAGTTATATTTTGCTGAGCTTCCAACAACATTCCAAGATCTGTTAGTTCGGCGTCTGTCACGTTTAGGAGTTCAGCTGGCAATGGTAATGTTGAATCTAAGTCTTCACAGTGTGATTCCTTTTCGTTTATACACTGCTGTACTAATACGTTTTCGCCTGTGGATGAGATCTGGACTTTTTCTGCACACTCAGTTGTCGGACTTTCTCTATTGGCTTTCTCACAAAAAGCGTTTCCTTCATCATGAACTTTTATGATTGTATTTATGTATGCGATTGCTGATGTCAATTTGAATGGGTTGATATTCATATCTCGTTTGATTGCTTCCCTCCTCCGTTCCCTCCCTCCCAACTCTGTGTTTTCTGAGTTTTTAGACAAGTCAATGTTCGATATTCTGGGAAAGGCAGCAATCTTACCTCTTTCTTTGTGTATGTCGTGGATATTCCCCGGCCTCTCTCGTTGTTGCAGTGGAAGTCTTGAGGTTGCTCTTGTGAGTGGGCGGGCTGTAGCCCCTCCTAAAGAGATGTTGCTACTGTCTTCTGTTACTGTTATAGTCGAGACCATCGTTCTATGCCTCTCTTTGTGATTGTTTTGTTGCTTTCTAGCACACCCCTTGTGCCGCAAGATTTATTTGAGATTCGTTTCCTTCCCGGCTGGAGATTATAACTGTAATGTCATGGGTTTACGTTCAGGATGGGGTTCAAAGAGGTTATATCTCCGCAGTCTCCCCAAGTTTAGGTGGTGCGCCCCAGCGCCAAACAGCCGCACAACAGCCGCACAACAGCCGATGTGCTTTACTCCCTCGGGCTTAACGCCGCGAGGGTGGGTGTCTCCGTGTTTTGAGGCAGCTGGGGGTCACGTGATGCCTCACGTGTGTCTGTCAGGCCATGCCTCCTCCAGGAAACAGGCACGGGACAGAGGACTTGAAAGAGCCCCTTGGCAGCTCTGAAGCATTTGTTTTCCGGTTCTCCCGAAAAGAAAAATGCTGCTTTAGGTAGGTGCTGCAACTTTAATATAAGAAGCTAAAAAACATGGGAAGAATTCGGAATTTCTCATGTAAAGGTTACTATTTCTGTAAGCAATACACATTCTAAATAAGAGACATTAGCGAGCAATTCATGCGGCACAGAAAAAATGTCAAGTCACAAAAAAAGTCTAAAGGAGTTTCTTTTTCAGAAGCACTTTCAAAATATGAATATAAACACTAGCACAGCATATGAATCAGAGCTGGGCATGTATGTTGCAGATTATAAACCCCTCATCAATGAAGCTGCACAACAGTAGAATGCACCATGTTTAATGATATGTTTTTGTTTTCGAAACGGCTTTTAAACTTTTGCGCCTTAAAATGAGAAAAATGATATACCTTGACTGAATCGAGCAAACCTTTCGGGAAAAATCTCTTCAACCCCACATCCTTCCTGAAATAGGAAAGAAAAAGCCATGGTCCGTTAAGAAGTTACATTGTGAAATCGTCCGTTATCACACAAACAATTAGAAATTACAAGACTACGCACACAGAATTAACAATCACAGAAAACAATTTCTATCTAGTATATATTTAGCACGCTAGCCAGATGTAACATGCTCGGACAGATGAACATGCTAGGCCAGGTGTAACATGCTGGGCCAGACGTCCGGTAAATTGTAGAAGCACTGGAACCAGTTGTCTTTCACAGTCTTCCTTGGACTAAGGGGTGGCGTGGACTTCTGCTTGCAGTGCACTCATGGCCGGCCCAAGATTTGAGGGCCCATTTCAGTGTGATGTTTGGGGGTCCCCCTGTAAAACGCTTTGAGGCACCAGTGGGGTGCTTAAATAATAACGGATACCAAGAAATGGTGCGGGCATGTGAAACGCTGACCGTTCTCGCGGGGCAGGTAGCCAGCAGAGAGCTGAAACGGCGAATGTCCACTAAAGAGCACATTGCTCTTTGCCAGGGAGAAACCGAGTCAAAGACAACGAGGGGATAGACTCGCTGTTGGATACCCGACAAAGCAGTCTGTAGCGTGTCCTTTCTAAAGCGCACATTTAAAATCTTGAACTAAGGAGACAGCAGCCAGCAAAGGCAGATTGTACGGAGTGCGTGTAAAGTGCGCATTGAATGCAATGGATTTAAACAAGTAGCCTGTGGATGTGCAGTAAAACTGTCAGCCGGCGGCAGCGGCTCAGGGCCCCCTGAACCTCGGGGACCTTTTAAACTGAAAAACTTGAAAGGCCCAGATGCCGTCCCTGGGGGGTGACTGAAAAGGTTGGTAAAGTGTAGCGGGGAGTGTTGCAGGGGTTAGATTTTCATAGGGAGTGGATCTTTTCTACGGTGTTTTCTCAATGCATTTAACGCTTATTTAAACCAAATAACAGATCAAATCAGATGGCCGTGCTGAGCGCGATCAAGATAATGGTCCCTTATTTTAAGAAGGCCTTTTCCAATGAGACTGGAATGGGATTCGACAGAGAGGCGGACGTGTGTGTGTCGCCCCATCGAGTGCTCGGCCCACCCCTGGGGCCAGCCAGCACTCCGCCAGTTCTACAGCAGCCGGGCCCACACCACCCTCTCTTCAGGGGGTTGACAACACTGGCTGCGCTCCTGGGAAGGCAGCGGAATCCTGCCTGAAATGCTACATGAAAACCTAATGGCATGGCGCATATCTCAAAAGATATGGATTGCTGATTTGTATGCGTCATCAGCAATTCATCTACAGGTTATCTATCGGCAGAGGCCCTTCTGAGGCAATCTGCACGAAACATGTTTGGGCCAATGATTCTTTTTGGAAGGCTTCTTGAACACAGGTTGTTGCTATGAGTTGGCAAAAGGCATAGCGAGTGGGACGCAATAAGACAGGTTTGACATATAAACATCATACCACCTTGACATAGAAACAGCATACCCAATAATTGTCAGTACCCAGCGCAAACACTTCCCCGTTATGATATGATTGGTTATTTATAACGCGCTTAATACAGAGAGGTTTCTAAGCGCGGACCGAGGATCGAACCTGTGGAGCTCCGTGTCGTCTTGTTTCCAAGGCGAGCACGTTGCCCCCGAGCTATCCTCCCGAGACTCATCTAATGTGTAGGGCCAGGCTGAGTTTAGCTTGATTAGTTCTCATCCAGATGAAGTATTTTTCAGATACGTGACCACTCCCTTAAGCGCTTTTTCAAATGCATCATCGGGTACAGTATGCATTTTTCAGACATCTTTAACAATTCGCCTGCAATAATAATGGTGACCGCTGGATGGCACCTACGCGCAAGTAAAGATACGCTTTATTATTACAAAACCATTTAAGGCATGTGGGGGAAAAACATGCTGGAAACATTAGGAGTATATGTTGGACTATTTGTGCTTCATGAGAAGAACACCTCGCAGTACGAACAGTTGCTTAAACCTGCCTGGATGCCACTTCAATTATACACAAAACCTATTCCATAATCATTGCCCCCCAACCAGAAGGAAAAGTGTGAGAGAGAGATTGAGAGAGAGAGAGAGATTGAGAGAGAGAGAGAGAGAGAGAGCGAGAGAGAGAGAGCGTATTGAAACAAAGGTTCAGTATCCAGGTTAGAGTTCTATTTTATTGCTGTTTTATAACAGCTGTGTCAAAGAGCAAGAGAGCGGCTAACGCACGGGAAAGGTCCAGGGTTCCCTCAGTACCCATCTTACTCAAAGTGGACATTACGTTTGTGTAATGGAAACATTAGGCACTAGGGCCTTCTTTTCTAAGATGATCTCTTCCACTTGTTTCACAACATTCATTCGGGTTAATGGTTTACTTTCAGTTGTGAACGTAACAAAATAGGCATGTTTTGAACAGTGTCCATGTGAAGGAGGGAATATGATTGCTGCATTGCCTGGCCCGCCATGGCCCTGAACTTATAAACTGATCATAGGCCCCGACTCTGGGGAAGTGACCGCCTCCTGGCTCGCAGCATCTCTCGTCTCCATCACAAGCCCGCGAGAGTGGCATAGAAGTGGGATTGTGAACATTCTCAACAAGCAATGGGGCACAGTGCACACCCAACTAAAAAGGATAACGGCACGAGCCACGAACGGGCACATTTCTATATACTTCAAAACGGAATGACTTTATTTTACAATAATGACATGCTTCCGCAGCTTCAATATGGCTCTACGTTTACAAGTTTTCTCTCTTTCATCATTATTCCTGCTTGAACCAGTTGAAGAAAGTCGAACCGCTCACATTTGAGCTGGTATGAGGTTCGATTTAGAGCGGGAAACTTCAAGGGCTCAAAGTGGAGAAGGGCCCTGCAGATGAGAGACGTTGCCATGTCCCACAGGCCCCTGCTTTTGCTTTATTTCAAACCCCAGCACAGGATTAAGCTAAAAACACAGAGCAAAATGTCCATCTCCAGCGAGCGTAGGCTCTCTCTCACTGGGGAATCCCCCTTGTCATAACGTATTGAACCATCCACAAGTGATTATGTCATGGCTCCATTCGGTAGCTGGCATTTGATTGGGCATTGTGTGGTCAGTGCCAGGATTGAGAGTGACCATGACCCACTTCCTCACCTTATTAACTGAGATAATATTCAATGAGGGAACTTGCTGGTCTGGGGAATTCGAGATGAATGAATTGCTCAAGACTAAATCGTTAATAAAAGAGAAAAGAAAATAATCTGGTGCCGTCAGTCGTTGAACTCAAGTCCCAGAGTCCAATTGTGTGATTTTTTGATGTACTAGAATCTGCCAAAAGCCTTTCAAAGTTACCTACAAGAACAGGAATACGAAGTCGGCCATATGGGGAGGCGTATTAGAGTGAAAACTGGCAAACTCACCCTTTTGAACTCTTTAAAAAGCCAACCCTACAAAGCCTTTCCAGTAGCAGCCCATAAGGAGGAGTTCACACATGGAATACATAATAAAGGGAAGCCTGGGGCATGAGCAGGCTGTAAATGCAATAATGGCATCACGTCATGGAAGGTGGTCGCAGGCGGGTTCACTTTGCCCCATCATTTAAAGGAGACTGCTCAAAATAAGTGTAGCAAGGTGGGTCCAACATGTCACCCCTATGCAATCCAGAGATGGCGACTACCAATTAACTCCAATTAACTCAAGTGCAGAGGCAGTCATCTTGGCAAGGGTCCAAGTGGCCCCGTCATATTCATCTGTGTGCAGGGTCCAAGAGGCTTTGCATCAGAGGTCTTGCCGGAAAGCACCTGGCCCAGACAGACTTATCTAAAAACAATGTAGTAGTCTCAGTCGCGACCACAACTTTTAATGCACTTCCCCTCGTTGGCCCATTTTACATCCAGTTTGAAGCAAGCAATAGTCATTCCAATATGCAGAGTGAATGGCGATCGCTCAGGACAGGAATGGTACTGACCCCCGCTCTCCAGGATTGATATGGTAAATGGTTCCATAGAGTCAGTAGTATCAGAGGAATTGAATGAATGGGGCGCCCCAATATCCAGGCTGACATCCAGTATGGGTTTCATGAGGGCATTGGGACGGCATAACAAATACTGGACCTGACATTGAAAAGCCATCACCTGCAACATACCTGTTGAGAATCAATCTATTTGGGGGTTCATGAAGTTACTGCTGCCTTCAGCAACATTACTAGAACATAACAGTGTGCCACCTTAAAAGATATGTACAGGTTGAACACGATTTAAAATCTACCGTGGCCTCACGGAGCGGGTCTCCTACAACCATTCAGGCAATTTGCTGTGTTTCTTCAACTACTCAGGAAGGAAGGCAGGGTGCATGCTGGCACACCTTTTCAATCTGTATGTTAACTCCCTATAATCTTAGTTAAAAGAAATCACCTCAAATGCACAGTCTTTGCCCTGGTTTACACCGATTATACTGTTGCTAGCGCAAACCCCGCAAGAACTACAAAGCCCTAGTATTAGAGTATGTTAAATGTATGGCCCAGTCGACTTGCAACTTAATTTTGCAGAGTAAAATAGAACGCATGTTGGTAAACCCGACGGGCAACGCCTCTCCATTAGGGCTCTTGCTAAGAGGTTCCCTCAGATTCTTTTGTTTCTGACATGAGGGAGTATGACGTGTACGTGCAGAATGGGTACGTTCTGACAAGCTGTGAAATATCTATGATTTGCCCCAGTGCCTTCAACTCCAAGATGGGAGGAAGGGTGGGAGCATGTGAATCTAGGCAGATACAATCATCAGAAATACAATTACGGTAATGTCTTCTGAAGCTTGTTAATCTGCTTAGAATCACATGCTTTGCATAGATTAGCAAGCAGTACTTGGAGAAGGTGGTGGGTTATTTGAAGGTAGAGCAGCAAAAAGATGTTTAATACTGCTTGACCCACTTGTGTGTCACCTCTTGAATGTGCATCTACACAGTGCCCTTCAAGGGTAATGTTCTCTTGGCAAGAGAATAACAAATTTGGATGCAACTGACAATCCATTTAGAGATAGGGGATTTAGAAACAGAATCCACTTCTTTCCCTTAAACTAGGGAGACAAAAAAACGGCATTTTCCTCAGTGGTTTAGTTTTTTGAAGGGAATACATGGCAGCCCTTCTGATATCTAAAGTATGTGGGCTTTTGCTATTGTATTCTTTGGGTTTTGGAAGAAAGCAGTAAGTTCTATGGATTGGTTTACATGGAACATCAAGATGAATTTTGGAGAAAAGCGTGGATGTGGGCGTAGTACTACTGTCCTTGTAAATAATGACAAAAGGATCTTGCACTGAAAGGGCTAGTAGTTCATTCTCTCCTTATTGACGTAATGGCCACAAGGAAAGCTGGTTTATATTTAATACTGCCTTTGTTCATTGGCTCGAAGGGGACACAGATGAGCACTGCAAGTGCAACATTCAAGTCCCAGCCGTGAGTTGGATTAGAAATTGGTGGGTATAACTTCTTAAGACCCTCCATGAATACTTTCACTACAGGCACTTTCCACAAAACTTTACTTTGTGATGTGATGTAGAGTGAGAGAGCCGCTAGGTGCACTCGTAAGGAAATACTACTAACTAACCCAGAGTCTAAAAGGTATAGTTAATAGTGTACAATCTGCAAAGGTGAACAGTCAATAGGGTTGATGTTACGTGCTTTACACCACAAGACAACACATTTCCATTTGTTAAAATAGCAGTGTTTTGGGTTAGGTTTGCATGCTTCCTTTAGAATGTCCATACAACTTTGGTCTAGGTTTAAATGACCAAACTCTATGACCTCAGGAGTCAAGCTGCTAAGTTCAGTGTCTGAGGCCATGGGCAAGTGTTGTCCCTTGGTTCTGCAACAACATTTGTATGGGCACAGTAGAGTAGACTAGTTAATTAACAGAGCGTTGCCCTTGGATCTTGTCTGGGGAAACCTGGATGCATAGCCGTGGCATTATGCGTTCTCTTGTGTAGAAAAGAGGTCTATGTCTGGAAACCCCCGGTTTGTGAAGACGTCGCATCGGACGTCTGCATTCAACTGCCACTCGTGTTCGGACGGCATTTCTGCAATTCTGTTTAGTACTTCTGTCAGTGAATTGAGTTCCCCTGGAACATGTTGTGTTAGGAGAAACATGTGTTTCAGTGCCCACAGCCAAATGTTCTGGGCTAGTCAGGACAGCCTTAGAGAGTGTATTTCTCTGTTTATGTACAGCATGGCGGTTGTGCTGTCTGTTAGTATGAGGACTGACTTTCCTAGTAGCTGTTTGAAAGCTTGTAGATCTTTAAAGACTACTAGCAGTTCTAGAAGGTTGACATGCTTTTTGGTCAATGCTTGTGTCCACACCTCAGGCACAGTTTGTTGGAGAAAATGAGATCCCCACCCTGACAGCGATGTGTCTGTAGTAAGAGTGGCCTTGATTGTGGGGTGTTGAATGGCTTGCCTTTTAAAAGGTTCCCTTTTGTCCACCACTGCAGAGACAGAACAAGAGGATGCGAAACAAATACTAGATCGTCCCATAGACCGCTTGCTCGCAACCATTGTTTCATTAACCACTTTTGCATTGGACGCATGTGCAGCAGGGCATGTGGTACAAGGTAAATGTAGGAGCCCATCATTCCCGGAAGGCACATGGCCTTTCACACAGTATCCTGATGACCAACTATATATTGTGGGATTTTGAAAAAGCATGTTTTGCACCGTCTCGTTGGAGGGGGAGGAGTAGGCTGTCTTAATTTCGAATTAGTGCCCCGAGGAATTGTTTTCCCTGACTGTGGGGGAGAGGGAGAGGGCATAGACTGGATTTGTTCTCGTTGATTGAGAAGCCAAACTGATAAAGCAGGTTGACTGTTGAGTATTTTGGTGTTACAACTGAGGTGTTCCCCAGTTATTAGCCAGTCGTCTACGTAAGGGTACAACGTAATGGATTGCCGCTGTAGGACTTTTGCAAACACGCTTGGCACTGAGACTATGCCGAATGGCAGTACCTTGAATTGGCAGAGTTTGCTTCCCACCTTGAATCTTCAGTATTTTCTGTGCACTGGCAAGATTGAACTGTAAAAGGATGCATCTTTCAAGTCCAATGTTGCCATGTAATCCCTTTATTTTAGTAGATAAATTACTCCCTGCAGCCTTGTCATCTTGAAATTCTGTGGCTTGACATTCGCGTTTGCAGGACGCAAGTCTAAGACAAGGCGCATTGTTAGATCTCTTTTGGGAACGAGGAAGTACACTACTAAATACCTTTGTTTTCCTCCAGAAGTGGAACCAACTCCATCGCTCCCTTTTGTAGCAGTGTTAGAATTTCATCTTCGAAAATCAAGATGTTCTGGAGTCATTTTTCTTGATCGAGGAGGTTGGTGGCAAGGTCTTTCCAGGAATTCTATTGAATATCACTTGGCCACAGTTATTAGCAGCCACTGATCTGATGTTAAACCCTCCCATTAGTGGGTGAAAAGCGTAATGCTGCTCCGTACTGTGGAAGCATGGGAGTGTACCTGGACTGGAACGTCATTTGCTGCCGGGGCCAGTAGAGCCTCTAGAGGCTGCAATTCTGCCCAGACGTTTACCTCTTTTAAAACCTCTTTGGTGACTGGTTTGAAAAGAGGAAGACTGGTTTTGAGGATGAAGTGGCTTCAAACCCAGACTGTGAGGCTCTTGTGTACCCCTGTCTCCAAAATGAAGGCCGAATATTGAAGGTGTCCTGATGAATGAAGGGTTTATTGGAAATCTGCCCTAGAGTCTTTAGGGTTCCTTCTTCGTGCCTTTCCAAACAGGACAGTCTCTTCAATTGGCACGTTTATTGGGGTTGCCTGTGTTTCGGGCTTGAAGCCTGAATTCCAAAGCCATGAATGGCATTTGAGCAAGGCGCCTTCAGCTGGGATTCTGCCAGAGGTGTCTGCCGAGTCGAGAGTATTTTGAAAAATATTTTGGGCGACTGGTTTCCCTTCATTAGAAATCGGATCCAACTGGTTCAGGGAGTGACTGGAGTTGTTTTGCATTAGAGCCCATTCTGTATTATAACTCGCAAGTAAAGCTTTGCCGTTAGCTATGCAAGTTAAATAGGCCTAAGAGTGGCCCCTCTTCCCCAGGGCAATGAATCCTTTGCACTCCTTATCGGGTGCTGCTTCAGCATTGGACAGTGGCACACCCGCTCTTTTCCTTGTTGTGGTGACGGAAAGCAAACCAGGCTTTACATGACCTCTAATGTAAGTGGGTCTGATGGTGCTGGCTTACAAACATTTTCTATCCTATGGTGCACTGCACGAGTTAGTGAAGATGTAACTAATGATGGGGCAGCTCTCTTTTTAAATTGAATGCAGAAGAGGAATAGCTTGGCTGACTGCTTTCCTCATTTAAAATCTCGTCCACAAAATTCAGCGTTTTCCACTGTTTCTTGAGTTTGGATATTTAAATGGTTTTCAGCCCTTTTAAGAAGGTTGTTAAACAAAAGCTGATCAACAATGGGAGAAGTGTGACCACCCTCAGATGTAACATCAGCAGGGTCTATAATGGTGATGTATGGATCATCTGAGCCATACTCAGTGAGAGCATCTGCGTCATCACGCCGCGTGTCCCGCTCTCCCTCCCGTTGATCCCGATAGAAAACGGTATCATGAGAGCCTCGTGTGTCATAATTCGGGATGTCGGTTTGCCGTTTTTACACAAATACAGACGGAAATTCATTTGTTTCCTCTCTGCATTCATGTTTAAAAGCCATAAAAAAACGGGAAAATATGTGTTCTTATGCTGTCTGTCAGGACTTGCTAAGCAAGGCCACGCAGATTGGCAACTTTGAAAATGTAATTAAGAAGACTTTTTTTGTAGGTGGAACTATAAACTGTGAAGAGCCTTCTGATAACCTGGTAAATACCTTTCATTCACCCTGTTTTCTGCACCGCATTTGCAAATCAGCAGTGATTGTGGAATGGATGGTTTAAATTACATTTCCCACCTGAAGGGTGTTTCAGAACTGTTAACACTAAATTAGAAACTGAAAGCCAACTATGAGTGCACTTTAGCTGCCTAATCTATGCCTCACCCCAGAACAACATAAACAGTAAATTGCATACTAAAAACCTGTGACCACTGTACTCTCCATTGTGATTTAGGCATTTGATAATCTGAATTACTACTCGAGTTGGGATTCAGGATTTTACTTTGAATGCTCATATGCAAATCAAACTTGAAAATGTAACTTCAGAGTTAAAGCGCTCGGGTCAACATTTGATTTGCAGAAATGTGGAAAAACACTAGTGAAACTTAATTTGAGGAAATAAAAATAATTAATGCTGATAAAACCAGATGAACATTACCAAAAATAAATATGGATAAATACAGGCGGAAATGCCAACAAAATAAATACCAAAAAACCAGGAGCCTTATCCAGGTTGAGGCTGTTCAGTAATGTCAACAATGGTATGTGTAGGGGAAGTGTGATGCCTTGGAGATTTAGTTAAGGGTTGTCCCATTTCTAAATCAAGGGTTTTCCGTTTAATTGGGCAACGTTCAATAAACGTGACAAATGAGGAAACGTTACCCATAGTGTCCTCGAAACGTGGCCTAGTCCAGATGCCTGTTTTAGGGCTCTCTGGCAGTGGGAACACAATTGCTTCTGGGTCTCTTTTTCTGAAGTGATTGAGACAATGGGGAGATAGCTCCAGAATTTTCAGATACCTTCTGTGGGACAGATGGTGTTTCTTTGGTGTTTCCCTGAGTCGTCTCTGTGTCCCCTTAGCAGAAAAGTGTTTTGTGAGATTTTGAAGTTTTAACAGTCGCGAAACACTCAAGGACTGGATTGCACGTCAACTGGTGCCGGTTTTGGTTTTTCACCTAGTGCTAGACGCAGGTGTGGAAGCGCAGCGGCTTGTGGTTGGTAGGCCGCAAAGTGCCTTCCATCGGCGTGTGGCCTTCCTTCGAAGCATCCGTCTAAGAACGGCTTAAGGATTTGCGTTTAGGTCTGTGCACGTGTAAGTCTTTGTTGCAAGGAGTCTTCCCCCATTGCAGTGTGCTGAGTCAGTCTTTCGGTGCTGGGGACTGACATGCGGGAGCCGGCAGGCTCCTTCGAAATGTCTTCAGACTCAGAAAATGAGCCGTCAATGCCTTGGCCGTCATGGCCTGCATTGAAGGTCCTGGTCGAGGTTTTAGACTCAGCCATTATAGCATGGGCCGCCCACCGTTTGGCGCATTTCTCAAAGTGTTTTGGGCATAAACAACTTACATGAAGCACAGCCCCTCTCTGGATGGTCTTGGGGAAGGCAGTGGTTGCACACTCAATGAGTGTCTTTCCACTGGTACTTTCTGTTGCAAGATGGACAGATTTTAAAATTAGTTCTCTCCATAGTTAAATGTAAACAAAAAGGCAGCTCGACAAAAGCAGTGTATAAACGATGTGAAAGGATGCATTCTCTAAAAGATAATCAGTCCCCCACTCTTCCTACTGCAAGGCCGAAGCCTGGCGTAGGCTGAAGCCCGTCGACCAATTGGAGTATTCGTAGAAAGCAGCAGTCGAAAGGTCTTCAAAGATGCTTGTCGTAACGTGTGTCGAACTGCAACAGTTGATAAAACAAAGTTATTATTATGAATTATCAAAGTAGCAGCAGGACTTTGCATATACACGAGCAACCACAATGGCAGAAATAAATCTGAGGTACCTCGACGTGTGAGGGATCATGGATACAGTAGCCATCACACTAGGGATAAGATTACTAAAGCCCAGATGACATCCCTTTTTGAACTTGAAAATGTTTAATACTACGCATCTACCATTAGATGTCGGCCTATGCAAAACAAGTGACCTACAAAATGTCACCTTGGTGTCAGTGTCCCATTGGAGTGGTCAATGTCCAACTGGAATCGAGTAAGGTAAGGACTCAGGGTGTAGCCCATCTCTTGTTTAACAGAGATTTTAATTGCAGGTACAACGCCCCTACCTACTTTGAGTCATGGTTTTGGTCAAAGACTTATTAAAATAAAAGGAGGTGGGAGAAATGCCTCTCTGCCTATGCTGTAGAGTCGATTCCCTGCCTGAAACCAAAACTAAAGGTCTGTTGATATCAGAGTGTCCAAAGCAAAACTGCCCCATGTCCAAGGTTGTATTCTGACCCTCACAATCTAATAGAGTAACTCTAAGGTGAAAAGGGGTAATGTATTTGCCCTTGAGGTGTACATAAGTGTTCAAAAGAAAATACACAACTTCAAAACAAAAGTTACACAAATGCAGTTTTTTGTTCCAGTAGGTGGCCCCCTTACTCTGGATTTCTTTGCACTTTACTTAGGTTCAAGAATATCAGTTTATTTTCTCTTGCCCAAGAACACCACTGTAACAAATAACGCTTTGTCCACTATTCTTTGTCTTGCCAGGATACCTAATGTACTCTCCTGCCAGGTGTTCCCTCTTTCCTAAAATGCTTGCACAGTCTTGTCAATCCTGATATATAGCCTTCTCAGCACCTGCTTGGCCGTTTGTATAATGTATACAGTTTAGCTTAACACTGGCTGGTACACTTTCCTGCCAAGGCTTTCTGATTAGAACAGAACTGCAATTTGCATTCGCCTGGTATACTCTCCTGCCAGGGCTTTCGCTCATGTGTACTCTGCGCACACCTGTAAACTTCAGTCTTTTATACTAGTTTCACTTCCCCAACTTGCATGGTGCGCTATCCTGCCAGGGCTTCTCCCTCAGAGGCAATACATACACTTGCAAATTTGATAGCTCCTTTTGCATACTTTGTAATGATTCTTACAAGCATTTCTCTTGCTCGATCTTTCTCATTTCCTTTAATTATGTTGGTTGTACTTTGTCTCTGAGATCTCTAGGCAGCATTTGACACAGTGGATCACCCTACACTGCTTGACTGTCTCTCAGAGGCTGGTCTCTCTGGCCAGGTTCTTTCTTGGTTTGCTTCTTGACAGACAGCACTCCGATACTCTCTCTTGCACCGTTTCTTTCCCAATTTAGCACAATATCTAGTGGTGTCTCACAGGGCTTTGCACTGTTCCCAGCATTATTTAATATATCGACATTCAGCCTCTTTTGCTTCTCATCCATTCCCACGGCTTCCGCTTTTACTCCTATGCTGAAGACACTCAAATCACCATCTGGCTTGACCTTGCTCAGCCGGACACTGTCTCAGTTTAGGGGCTGTCTGGTGGCGGTGGGTAATTGAATGGGGAGCAACTGGCTAAAGCTTAATGGGGTCAAGACGGAGATGCTGGTGGTGGGTCCTTCATCCACCTCCCACACTCCTCATTTACTAACCTTTCTTATCACAGTGGTCCTCCGTTTGGTGGCCCTCAGAGCTGGACCTCTGTCCCTCACCGGTCTCTTTATTGAGGAATCTGAGCTTCATGTTCTCTGAACATCTATCAGCTGCAGCCCAAGTCAGCTCTATATGTAAAACAGGCTACTTTCAGCTCATGGTATTAAGGAAAGTCTTGCCTTTCCTCCTTGCTAAGCACCATCCTTTTCCTCCCTGGTGCGAAGCCGGCTCGACTACTGCAACTCTCTATTTTTGACCCAAATGGCCTTCATCCTACATTGGTTGCAGCTACTACAAAACCTTGCAGCCCGTATTTCCACCAACGCCTCTTACAGTGAGCATATCTCCCCGGTTCTGTGCTCACTCTATTGGCTTCCGGTTCAGGAGAAGATTATCTTCAAATCCCTGTGTATAGTTCAGCCAGCCTATTATGGAGTGGGAGCAGAATTCCATCAACCGGGTCATCCTTTGAGATCATGTGATGTCCGGCTCCTGGTCATCCCCACGGTTTCGGCGGGATCAGATGGGTGGGCATTCTTTTTCGGTCGCAGTGGCCACACTGTGGAACGCTTTGCCTTTGTCATTCCAGGCAACTGTTGACCACCTTGGCTTTCGTCGACTTTTAAAAACCCTTCTGTTTTAGTCCCCCTGTTTGCTGATGCTCCCCTAGCAGATGATGCCCCTGGAGAACGTGCGCTTTATAAAAACCACTAACATAACATTCCTTGGGTGAAGTCACCGGCTTTGCCGCTTCAGCTGGCATATGTCTGTTCTCCTGACATAATCCTGTGGAGGTTGTGCGGCTCTCTGCCTTCTTTCGCCACCTCTGCACTGCTTCACGCGGGTCCCGCCTTCCGGTTTCCCGATTGTGTGTATCAGTTCAGTGGAGTCTGCTTTGCAGCACCGGCATATGCCCAGAAGCTCTCTGTCTGCTTCTGGCATCCTCTCGCATGCATCAGCCTGCAGTCTGTCTTCCTTCTTCCTGGAAATTGTCTTCGCTCCACAGACCGCGTAGCTGTCCTTCGTTCTCACGTTCTGTATCGAGGGGGGGTTCACCATCTCCAGACAGCGACGTTGACCCCTTCTCAGCTGTTTCACCGGTCTAAATCTCCTGGCTTTGGATTGACTTTCCCAAACACTAGAGCGCAGCATGTGCTTTGGGCTATCAGTAATCCTCATTACGTGCATCTTTTTCATCCCAGTACTTTTGGGTTTATGGTACTGGTAGTTTGGTAATGACAAATTGGAATTAAAGTATGTCAGAGTGTTTCTAATGGTGTTAAAAGGCCCAATAAGGTTTGATGAAGTACAGGGTGAAAGAGTAAGTCCTCAATGTCTTTCCTAGGAGGGTGAGCGGAGCTATGACAACAAGCCATCATTGTATGGGGAATGGCTGGGGTATATTGAAAAGGAACTGGGGGATACCATGTATCATCAGATTAAGTCATGACTCCCCTCCGAGGGCTGCCGCCCCCAAATGATTCTCCCTCATGTAGCCAGCCCCAGGGTCAGGATCAGGTAGCGACTGCCGTCCCCTGGCCACATGGGGAGAGGCATACTTGGAAAGAGAAGTGATGACTCCATCGCATTCATCACACTATCCAGCTGCACCGGGGATCCGTACCTGGCCTGGGGTGAGGGATGTGTACCATCTTACCCTGGCGACGCAGGAAAACAGGGGCTACAGCGCAATTCAATTATTTTATGAAATTAGTTCTTTCAAATAAAGATCTTTTGATTACTGACAACAATAATATATCACTTGCAAACATGATCTAAGAGCATTTTACCCTTTTGTCCATCTGTTTCAAGAGGAGAAATGTGTTTTAACCCAATATCGCACGTACAAAGCACACGCAGCAAATAATTAGAATATATTTAATTCTGAAATGCAAGGATTGTTAAGAATTAAACGAGCATGCAAGGAATGATATGAAACTAGCAGGAAGTTAACGAAGGATGTGATCTCTCCAGCTGTCACAGAGAGACATGCTGGGAGACAATAGTTGGGCTTTAAATCATTTACAGTGAAGCCATCCCCACTAGCTGGATGCAGGGAGCCAAGCACGTTATTGCAGTGGGAGGCCAATTAGCAGGGCACACGTGCTTGTTTTTATTCATCAAATAGCACTAGAATGCTCCACCAATGTTCTCACTAATGAGACTGATTATTTAAAACACGGCTCTTGTACATCTAAAAAAACGAAAACTGCTGTACGGTTTCTTCTAGTGCTCCAAAAAAAGGATTGTGGCCACGGCAAAAAAAAGCCACGCAGAAGAGGTTGCTTGCTAGGCGGGCTTTGGCTGTCGTGTGTGCATGCATGTATTTTGGAGGTAAGGGTCTAAATAGGTTACAAAAAATACAGGCCAGCGAGGTCGCTGGTGGGCTTCCGTTACTCAACCTTTTACACAGTCACTACATCGACATAATACGAAAATACTAAGACCGCAGCGCAGTAAGAACACCTCGAGCTTTATTGCGACTATCTACGGTAAATCTGAAAACCGAGGCACACACATCTACAGTTACATTTTACTGTGTGCGATGCCCACAATTTTATGTAAGGAGGAAGAAAACTTAAACCTTTACTGCAAAAACAGGGACTGTCGGTGGTAAAATTAAGATAGGTGGCAACCCTTCAGGAACAGAACATGACTGCGAAGGACAGACGAATGAAGGTGGGGTGGTCTGCTGCCCTTCAGCCTTGTCTACTCAACAGCACTCAAATGTCTTGTAGGCAAGGCCCTGCAATGTCTTGCACTAAAATGATTGACCATGGCCAGGCAATGTGCAGTCCCTCCATAATGACCAGTGGAGGACCGGCAAGGTCCTTCTGTTTCCTCCATGAGTCGCTGCATTACTGTAGGACCGTGGCCAGGACAGGCAATGTGCAGTCCCTCCATAATGACCAGTGGAGGACCGGCAAGGTCCTTCTGTTTCCTCCATGAGTCGCTGCATTACTGTAGGACCGTGGCCAGGACAGGCAATGTGCAGTCCCTCCATATTGACCAGTGGAGGACCAGCGAGGTGCTTCTGTCGCCTCCATGAGTCGCTGCATTACTGTAGGACCGTGGCCAGGACAAGCAATGTGCAGTCCCTCCATAATGACCAGTGGAGGACCAGCGAGGTGCTTCTGTCGCCTCCATGAGTCGCTGCATTACTGTAGGACCGTGGCCAGGACAAGCAATGTGCAGTCCCTCCATAATGACCAGTGGAGGACCAGCGAGGTGCTTCTGTCGCCTCCATGAGTCGCTGCATTACTGTAGGACCGTGGCCAGGACAAGCAATGTGCAGTCCCTCCATAATGACCAGTGGAGGACCAGCGAGGTGCTTTTGTCGCCTCCATGAGTCGCTGCATTACTGTAGGACCGTGGCCAGGACAAGCAATGTGCAGTCCCTCCATAATGACCAGTGGAGGACCAGCGAGGTGCTTCTGTCGCCTCCATGAGTCGCTGCATTACTGTAGGACCGTGGCCAGGACAGGCAATGTGCAGTCCCTCCATAATGACCAGTGGAGGACCAGCGAGGTGCTTTTGTCGCCTCCATGAGTCGCTGCATTACTGTAGGACCGTGGCCAGGACAAGCAATGTGCAGTCCCTCCATAATGACCAGTGGAGGACCAGCGAGGTGCTTCTGTCGCCTCCATGAGTCGCTGCATTACTGTAGGACTGTGGCCAGGACAAGCAATGTGCAGTCCCTCCATAATGACCAGTGGAGGACCAGCGAGGTGCTTCTGTCGCCTCCATGAGTCGCTGCATTACTGTAGGACTGTGGCCAGGACAAGCAATGTGCAGTCCCTCCATAATGACCAGTGGAGGACCAGCGAGGTGCTTCTGTCGCCTCCATGAGTCGCTGCATTACTGTAGGACCGTGGCCAGGACAGGCAATGTGCAGTCCCTCCATAATGACCAGTGGAGGACCAGCGAGGTCCTTCTGTCGCCTCCATGAGTCGCTGCATTACTGTATAGAATGTAGTTTCACATCTATGCTGGTAACACAGACCTATGTTTAGGATAACGAGGTGTCTAGGGAGGGGAACCGTGTCCAATTCAAATCCTCCATCTGCTGAAGTGGGCGCATGAATGGTTTTCTGGGATTTTAACGAAGTGCATGAAACCTAGAAAACATTTTCACATACCAAGACTTTGTGGTGAGACCTTCCACCGAAATGTCCCAGTGTAGAGAGATGTACCCCGATATAAAAGACAATTCACGAAAACGGGAAAACCCACGAGTTAGAAGTTTCTTTATTGAGCTAATACTACACGTCTAAACACTCCATGCTGCTCTATTCTGCCAGGTTTGTGTTGAGAGTTGGGCAGCTCATTAGTTAATTAGCAATCTACACATCAGGGAGAGCCTTTTAACAGATCTCGAAATGTGCATTTGCAGTTGGCGAGAAAGAATGTCATGTATAGGCGACATGACAAGTACGGAATTATGTGAATGTGGAGAGCTGACCAGCGGCCTATGTAATCAACCTCCACATGCAGAGTGCATGTGTGTGCCCTTTGTAACACACAGAGCGCACCTTCCAAGGACAGGACTGTTGCAAATTAGCATCAGTCGGTCCATGCACTCGCAGGGTCTTGAAGTGCTGGAGCCATTGCATGGCACCACAATCTATGTGGGGACGGGCCTGGCAGAAGCCGATCACAGCAAGTGTGGACGCATGAATCAATACCAGTCACCAAGGGTAAGTGGTACAGGGCTATCCGGTGCCAAGCCCGACAGTCTCCAAAAAGGACTCCAAAGCAGGGGCCCACCCCCGACTAGTCCCAGCCACGCCAACACCTCCATCAAGCAGCCCGTGTAGCCGAAGCGCTGCAGTTACACAGGCTGCCTGCAGGTGTCAGCAGTAGCACTGACACCTGCAAGCATCCAGTGTAACCGTGCAGCGCTTCAGCTGCACAGGCTGCTTGAGGTCACTGTACTCAGAAAAAGGAGGAGGCCTGGACTTCCCAGCTCTCCTTTTGTTTCCGACTAAATAGTCCTCAAGCAGCATGAAGCCAATAGCTTCAGTCCAGCCCTCCTCCTGTTTCTGAGTACAGAGACATCAGCAGCAGGATGACCTTTCATTCAAGGAGCCCGTGGTTAAAGCTTTGCCTACCACCGACTCCTTGGATGAAAGGTGGGGCACACTTGTGTGTCACCTTTAGTGCGCCCAGCGCATCAAAAGTAATAATGCCAGCGTGCGCCTGCTCTACTTCTATTACCAGCACCCCCCGAATTTAGGGGGCTCTCCTTAGGATGCGTGGCCTCCCCCCAACCCTCCTCGTTTTCTAATCCCACTTCACGCATGGGTAACATCCATTACCCTCACCTACCTGCCCAACCACAGGGGACAGGCATTTGGCTAATGGCAGACAGACTTTCTAGCTGGCTGGTAGTCACCAAGTTAGTTACTAACAGTGTGTAGGCGGAGGGCCTCTGCTCACTCCTGAACTGAGACTATGGAAACAGCTCTGGGCACCTGTGTGCCAGCACGCCTTCACTCACTGCACTCTGCTCTGAATAAGCTGCCAAGCATCCAGTCCCAGCAACCCCATGTACCGTTGCTTCTCCTCCACTGATGACATAGTGGCACACGGAGCCTTCACGGGTCCGGGGGCCTAGAAGCTATCACGAACTTACCGAGGTTTAGCCGCAGCTGGGCACATGGCCCATGCCACACCGCAGCCTGTTAATGTATTGTCCCTGGAGAGAAAATAATATGTTTAAATAGGTATAAAGAATCCCTATTAACATGAAAACATTCTACTCCACCAACGCGGATATAGATATATGTAATACAATAAAGAGCAAGATGATACGTGTTGTTTACTTGCCTCCAACCCCCTCACACAAAAACTCTATAAGGTTTTCCAGCATCACTAGCCCTGAAAAAATGGACCGTCTGCTATAACTGATTTACACAAATGTATAACAAGTTTATTATTCAAATAATTTAAACTGAATTTAAACAAAAAACACTACCCTCACCTAACACAGTGTACTAAACATTAAAAAACAAATACAAAACAAATGTAAAACATCAAATAACTTATTTATACGACACAAAAGATATCACATAACAGACAAAAAAATCTCAATGTGTCACTAAAACAACAAGCATCCCAACATGTTTCTGTTCTTAACTGCCCAGTTCAGGCGAACATTCTTCAGGGGATAAATTTAAAAGCATCCACTAATCTCTTCCACACCGTGTTGAAAAGGTAGATTCAGGCACCCAAGAGGGTAAAAGGAAAACAAACTCCAAGCCTGTAAAAATAAAGGAAAGGAGAAACCTAATGAGTTCCAAAAAGGGAAGGAAGTACTACAAAATTTAAATGGTGGCATGGCACAGGGATTATGCCACACTCACAAGGGTCCCAAAAGGGTACCCGCAGATTTACCTTTAAATGGTGAAACTTCAAAGCACGTCACAGAATGACAAATTTGCTGGTTTCCCTCCAAATGAGAAATCAATACTTCAACAAAGCGTCACAGTCCGCTAGAGTATCGCCACACCTAAGTAAGACAAAACCAATAAACAGAGACCACATGCTCTGTTATATCCAGAAATCACACTGGCTTCAATACCATTGCACATAAAATCAAGGCTCCAAATAACAAAGTAAATTACCTCCACAAATGTAGGGATCAAGACTGCAATTCACAATTCAGTAATGAACAAGTTGAAATGGAAACATCCATACGATCAAGCAATAATACAGAGTCAATCTGGAAAGCAATGGAAACATAACAGTAAACACCATTTATCTGGCATTACCAAAACCTCAGCTAACAACATGCCGTCAACATGCACTAGAGGGCAAACAGAAGGGGGTGCTTATATTTCACACACGTGAGGAGGCCATGCATTATCTAATGTGTAAAGACAACTACTCAGCGTCCATGCTGTCCAACCTCCACAACGTCAAAGAAACGCAGAAAATGGATAGCCACACAACATGTGTAGTAAAAAATAAATAAATAAATAAAAAAAAAAGTGTAAAATAAAATGCCCCAACCACCAAATAATGCAAAAGGTGTCCCGACATGGAGACAATATCATGCACAGAGTCACATCCAAAGGCGAAAAGCTGGTAGCGTGCTCACCTATACACCCAGAGGGGTTTATTCACTCCACTTGCAGCATTCAAACATACTCGGCCAGCACTCGATTCAGAGGAGCCATGGCTGCTGCACAATCTCAAAGCATCTATGGTTGCGCAGCAACACAAAGAAAGGACTCAACTTCTCGAAGTTAATCAGGAGTACAACAACCAAGGGGGCCATATTGGAACATTGTGTGATGCATATACCATGTGGGCACCCAATTTTGGTAAACAATTTGGTTTTTAGTTCAATTGATGAAGCTAGTGCAATTTACATCTTTTTGATGCGCTGAGTGTCCACTAAACTCCTCTACACCAGTTGATCCTGGGTCTGTTCCAATATGGCCCCCTTGGTTGTTGTACTCCTGATTAACTTCGAGAAGTTGAGTCCTTTTTTTGTGTTGCTGCACAACCATAGACGCTTTAACAGAGTCCTTTCTTTGTGTTGCTACGCAACCATAGATGCTTTGAGATTGTGCAGCAGCCATGGCTCCTCTGAATCGAGTGCTGGCCGAGTATGTTTAAATGCTGCAAGTGGAGTGAATAAACCCCTCTGGGTGTATAGGTGAGCACGCTACCAGCTTTTCGCCTTTGGATGTGACTCTGTGCATGATATTGTCTCCATGTCGGGACACCTTTTGCATTATTTGGTGGTTGGGGCATTTTATTTTACACTTTTTTTTTTTACACATGTGTGGCTATCCATTTTCTGCGTTTCTTTGACGTTGTGGAGGTTGGACAGCATGGACGCTGAGTAGTTGTCTTTACACATTAGATAATGCATGGCCTCCTCACGTGTGTGAAATATAAGCACCCCCTTCTGTTTGCCCTCTAGTGCATGTTGACGGCATGTTGTTAGCTGAGGTTTTGGTAATGCCAGATAAATGGTGTTTACTGTTATGTTTCCATTGCTTTCCAGATTGACTCTGTATTATTGCTTGATGGTATGGATGTTTCCATTTCAACTTGTTCATTACTGAATTGTGAATTGCAGTCTTTATCCCTACATTTGTGGAGGTAATTTACTTTATTTGGAGCCTTGATTTTATGTGCAATGGTATTGAAGCCAGTGTGATTTCTGGATATAACAGAGCATGTGGTCTCTGTTTATTGGTTTTGTCTTACTTAGGTGTGGCGATACTCTAGCGGACTGTGACGCTTTGTTGAAGTATTGATTTCTCATTTGGAGGGAAACCAGCAAATTTGTCATTCTGTGACGTGCTTTGAAGTTTCACCATTTAAAGGTAAATCTGCGTGTACCCTTTTGGGACCCTTGTGAGTGTGGCATAATCCCTGTGCCATGCCACCATTTACATTTTGTAGTACTTCCTTCCCTTTTTGGAACTCATTAGGTTTCTCCTTTCCTTTATTTTTACAGGCTTGGAGTTTGTTTTCCTTTTACCCTCTTGGGTGCCTGAATCTACCCTTTCAACACGGTGTGGAAGAGATTAGTGGATGCTTTTAAATTTATCCCCTGAAGAATGTTCGCCTGAACTGGGCAGTTAAGAACAGAAACATGTTGGGATGCTTGTTGTTTTAGTGACACATTGAGATTTTTTTGTGTGTTATGTGATATCTTTTGTGTCGTATAAATAAGTTATTTGATGTTTTACATTTGTTTTATATTTGTTTTTTAATGTTTACTACACTGTGTTAGGTGAGGGTAGTGTTTTTTGTTTAAATTCAGTTTAAATTATTTGAATAATAAACTTGTTATACATTTGTGTAAATCAGTTATAGCAGACGGTCCATTTTTTCAGGACTAGTGATGCTGGAAAACCTTATAGAGTTTTTGTGTGAGGGGGTTGGAGGCAAGTAAACAACACGTATCATCTTGCTCTTGTCCCTGGAGAGGCCAGCACAGCAGGTTCTGAGCTGTTCCGATATTGCCTGTTGATGGGCAACTGGAAGGATCGCACAGGTTAGCCTCTTGGGGGTGTGAAAGGGCTCACAGCACCGTTACATGACAGGGCTTGCTCAGTCTACACCATGCACAAATATCCGACGCACCCTACAACACTATCTCTCTACTAACTTGAACTGCGGTTCCCGAGGGCGTTCAACCTACCAGCGCTTTAAGGTCATCACAATGATATATAAAGCGCTATATAAATTCAAAGTAACATAACATAAATCTGTGACCCAGCCTTTTTGTTTATGGTCTTTATTTGTTTGTGTTAAATTGCATTTATGGTCATGTAAGATTTTTGCATAACTCCTTTAGGCACTTATGTTTGCATGGGATCTAGTTTAGACTGGATGATGGTCTCAGTCATCTCAGAAACCCTCATCCACATCAGAGCATGTATTTTCCCAAAATAAATGAGCTTGGTTGGCCACTCCTGGTTGTAGAGCCACCAAAATTTTGAAAAAGGTGCACAGTGGTGCCTTGGTGGATATGACTCCCCTGTGTGTGTAGGAGAGAGGAAGCCATTCTAGATCTGCGGTTCAGGAAACGTGGAACGTTGCCGAAAGCTGGTGGAGCGATTAGACATCCCTGAGGTCCCTTCTGGGCTGCTGTATGCCTAAACATCCAACGGTGGCAGAGGGCGTTTCTGTCCTTCAAGCTCTTCCCTGTCTTCCATCTGGGGATTCCTGCTGGAAAATCCAGGCCTGCAGGATTCTGGCCTGTGATTTATAAAGCGCAAACCTAGTTGGGATGCAACAGAGAGCTGTAAAAAGGGGATGCCCCAGGAGGTTACAGGTAGGGGTGCAAGGGTAGCAGCGGAGCTGGGGTGCTCCTTGAGGGGTAGAGTCTTCAGAGCCGTTTAGAAGTTTAGGATGGTGGTGGTCAATCCTTTATGCATTGGTAATCACTGGACCAGAGGTCCAGCCACTCTCCTCTCATTGGCACCAAGGGCTGTGCCTCGGCTATCTTTATCAATAGGGGGCGCTGTTGCTTCCAAAATAACCTGAGATTCCGGTTTGGCCTCGAGAAGCCAACACTTGAAATCCACCTGTGTGTCGAAAGAAAATACTGCAAGTTGTCTCGCAGCAAGGGGGCATTTGCATGCCTATGGTGGAGGAAGCAGCTTCTCCTCCTTGATGAGGAGTGACAGTGAGGAGAACGGAGCGTATGATCATGCGGGTTTAGGGCTTAGTAAAGATGCAGATACCACTGGGGGATGAGGCTGCAGATGAGGGCAGAGGCATGCTTTCTCGGAGGCCCAGGGCCTATATGGAAGGCCTCATATAGTATGTTACTGGGTCACAACGAATTAGGCGTTTGCCAAGCATCCCGATCCTGTCATGGAATGCCTTGACATCCTCCTCCCCTTCCTCATTGAAAGTTTCCTTGCTTGGATTTGGTATCTGTACCCCTTTAGAGAGACTTCAGGAGCCGAGGGCGAGTCCTGGGCCTTGGCTCTGCGGAGACCCAGCACTCGGTACAGGTCACTTTGTGAACTGCTAAACCAGGCGATGCACCAGAGTAGGCACTTCCAATCACCAGAGTCGCGTTAGACTGCGGTGCAGGAGCTGGAGGCTTGAGTTCACCGATGGGGACTTTAAAATAATCTGCCATGGCCTGGAATCTTAACAACTTAAAAAACCAACCCACACCTTAGAGATCAGAGTCCACTCCAGCAAACAATCCACACCCTGGCCCGGCGGACGGAGTCCACGCCAGCAACCAATCCATACCCTGAGGATTGAGTCCACACCAGCAACCAATCCACACCCTGGAGGATGGAGTCCACAGCAGCAACCAACCCACACCCTGGAAAACGGATTCCACGCCAGCAACCAATCCACACCCTGGAGGACGGAGTCCACGTCAGCAACCAATCCACACCCTGGAAGACGGAGTCCACGCCAGCAACCAATCCACACCCTGGAGGACAGAGTCCACGCCAGCAACCAATCCACACCCTGAGGACATAGTCCATGCCATCATACTAGCACAGACTCACTACAGATGTTTGTGTGGAGACGTCCAGTAATTAAGGAGGGTGGTAGAGTTTGTGGGCTCCGTCATATGCCACTCTGTCTAATGCCAGTTAGTTTGGGGTATAAATGCCCCACGCAGCATTGCTCGCAGCAAAGATGCTGGGAAAGTGTATACCCAAATGTAGCCGACCTCATAGCAATATGACCAGGGGAGGAGTTTGCTAGCGAAGCCCTTTTGGAGGCATCCATAGCATGCTTCGGGGAGGGCTTATTATTTTTTTTAAAGGCTTTCAGTGCCCAATGAGTGGGTCTTTTGATCCCAGTCCACAGCACCAAGGTGAAATGCTTCAGAGTACCTTTGGCTTTGATCCATTATGTACAGACACTGTACCCCCTGAAACCATGCCCCTCATAGTACTTACCCCATTAGACTCCTGTCTGGTCAAAGGCCTTTGTGGACCCTCAGTGCAAGCACCAGTTGCAGTGATCATGGCAGCACGGTCGTCCTCAGTGGGTTGCAGACAGTCAGACTGTCCTGTAGGATGTGACAAACCCTGGAAAGTGTTACTGCCTGCAGAGGTTCTGTGAAAACAGACAACTTACCTTTCTTCACTGTTTTTCTCTGCATGCAACAAGCTCCTGGATGTGGCCAGTGCTTGAAGTGGGCGGGAGCGTGTGGGATGCACTGACCCACTAGGCTCTGCCCTGCGACCTCACTGTGTGCTGGTGGCACCAGAACCAGCGAAATGGCCGCAAAAAGCCCTATGCGTGCTAAACCTATGAAAATTGCGCTGTGAAACCAGAAAGATGGCTGCCAATCTACTTTGTCAGTGGTGGAACAGGTGATCACACTGCTAAAACCTGTCATTGGGCTGCCCACAGTGTGAAAATGGAAACTACATGAAAGGCAGTGCTTCATTGCAAGGAAACCCAGAAGGGCTCTGAAATCTGTTTTTCCTTGGTTGCTGAAATTACAAAATAATGGTTCCCAAACATCTGAAAAGATCCTACATCCTTGCTGGTTGTTACCAGTCACTTTATTTAAAGAATCCACAGAAGCACACAATGTCAGGAAAAGCAGATTCCATCACAAGAATATCCACATTAAAAAGTGTGCTGCTCTGTAAAATCTGTCAGAAATGGGCGCAGTACCGCTGGCCGCCTGTGTGACAGCTGTCAGTTAATTACATTGGAAGCTTAATTTATGCAGTTAGAATCACTTGGTTGGAATTAAGTGACTTGCCATCAAAAGCAATATAGGTTGCAACCATTTAATCTATATGTTTAAAAGACTGGAATTAGAGATTTGTTGGCCTGTTTTGAAAATGTAAGTTTGTTTAAATTTTTCTTTGATGAAAATAAAGTGGATTTTTAAAGTCAACCTCTGATGACAGTGAATTCCACAGTTTGCTTCAACAAAAGGCATCTCTCCTGCTTCTCATCAAAGGCCAGGAACTCCCAGTCAGGTGTTAATGAAGAGGGGAGGAGATTTTGCTCTGCTGCTCTGGGGAGAGACAAAAGGCTCCCTTGATGATATGCAGATGCAACTGTCAGAAACTCCTTCCAGAAGGAAGGGGCAGGGATTGCTCTTGACCCACCAAAACTTTGGGGGTGGGGACAGACAGTTGTGTATTCTTAAAGCACAGAAAGTATATTTTTGAAAAGGACTGACAGAGGACTGTGCAAAATTGTAAAAATTTGTAAAATTACAGTATTGTTAATATGAAAATTCTGGTCACGTTTTAAAACTACTCAGAACTCTGCTATGTTCAGGGACATGACTACATAATTTGTGGTTTTGTAGCAATTGTGGTGATGCCAGAAACATGAAACTTCACATGATTATGCCCAGATATCATGCACACCTATGTGTAAAAATGTGGACAAATCTGACATTGGGTACCAGACCAAAAGTGCGAAAAATTGCCAAATCTAGACCCAAGCTCTCACCGAGACGGGGCAGGATGAATATTTGTTCCACCAAATATGGGATATAAATATGCTGTTGCTAGCAGGTTTGTAAAATTGTAAATATGTCTTCTATGAAAAATAGATTTCATGAACAGAAACAAAGGGGAGGTTCTCCCTGGATCATAAAATACAGCGTCATAATAAAACTGTTTTCTTCTCAAATCAGGGGAGAGGAAAGACCCTAACCAATAGAATACCAGGGGGTGTGCCTAGTAGTAGAAGCCAGCATACCCACCCTTTTAGAAAATACATAAATAGAGATAGCTTAGGACCTAGAGACAGATATTCATCCACCATCCGATTGCTGGCGGAGCACTTTGCAAGATAAATCCATATTCCAGACTCCAGAACATTGAAAGCAGAAAGGCCCATTTCCAAAGCTGAACCCTTCTCAGCTTGGCCTTCAATAAATCCTGAAACCAGATTTTATCCCAGACCTCCAAGGGGAGCAAAATAACGAAACAAAAGAACAACCTGGCTGAGCTGTGCTGCTTTCTTGCTAAGAATTCTTGCCAGAATCCAGAGATCCTACCCAGTAGAGCAGAGCTGTGACCAGATAGCTGCGAAACAGAACCAACCCGTCAGATCCAGTCCAATCCGCCGTGCAGTATCCAGAGTGCCGTGCTGAGTGCAGACCAGAGCGCCTCAAGTCCAGTCCAGTGTGCCAGCAGAATTCCAGTCCAGAAAGTATCCCTGAACAGATCGCTGACGGGTCCATTCCAAACAGTGGTAGCGAGTATCCATAGCATAGGATTGTCGCTAGCAAATATCTTATCCATAAGTAATCTTTTCCAAACCCATTCTATTATATCCAGAACTGCATTGTAGAATATCTTGTCTTATCTGAATCTTTCTCTTGCCCTATAGTCCTTTGGTAATAGTAGTGTTAAAATCATCTTTGCGCCAATATATTTGCTGAAGAAAGGCAAGCGTCTCAGCGGGCAAAAACCATCCAGAGGCGTCGCTGGGCTGGTGGCTGTGCTGTCGTGTAGTTTGTGGCTTCATAGTCCCCCCAGTGTAAAAAACTTAGTTTGTAACTTTAAAAAAACGCAACCTTGTTTTACAAATGTTGACTCTTTCTGAAAAAAAACAAACTCTACAAAACCTTCATAACTTCTTCACCGTGTATGCTAGAAACGAAATTTAAGTTGCAAATTGAAACTAACATCCTCACGTGTGAAACCGCGGTTCATTGCATCCGACCTCAGTGTTAGGCAGAAACCCGTGCAGTTCTCTTAGGGACCACTGCAAAAGATTTAAGACTACAGGTATTGGCAGTAAACCCACTTGGTAGCAGTCTGTACCACCCAGATTTACCTGGTAGCTGTGGCTGGGCAGTCAGACTTCCCTCAACAAGAGTTAGGCAGTATGCAAAGTATACACAATAGGCACTCAGATACAACAATACAAGCAAACACTGACCAGAGCTTTGGTATCAAAGTATATAATTATTTATTTAAAAACACACTGTTTGAAACACTCCAGCACTCTTGTTGTAAACTATTTTAAACACAGTTACTATTATAATATATACACCCCTTTTTCCTTATCAGATAAGTCACTGTAAAACACCACTTATTTTCATACAGAGGTGAGCGCTTAACTAGATGGCACTCCAATAAGTTTGTGAGAAAGGGAGGGAAAAAGACAGAATATGGAAAGGTACACCACTCTAAGGTTCAGGAACACTGTTAGCAAGGCAGAAGAGCAAAAGTCACTGGTGAACCAAAGTCCAAAGGCTGGGCCCACTCTTAGAGAGAGCAGAGCACAAATGCGCCCAAGATCACACAATTACTCTAGGCTTAGAAAGTCTTAGAGAGTTCAAAAAGAGTTTAGAGAGGCTTAGGAAAGTTTAGCCAGGGTGTCCCAGGCTAAACCAGGTTCGAAAGCCGGGGGCTAAATCTACCCCGTACAGTCGGTAGCAAGAGAAGCCAGGCGGGGCACGGTACCTTAAGTGGGAAGGATCCTCCAGCGGTGGCAGTTGTTCCTGGTAGTGGGTGCAAGTTGCGTTGTCGTCCAGGGGAAGAGAAGATCTCGACTTGGAGGAAAGATGAAGGTCGTTGCACTACCAGGGAAGAAACCATCCGCTGAGTTTTCCGGTTAAAGGTGGTACCTTTGTTTCGCAGTCGTGGTAAAACGTGGTATCCCGGTTGCCGGGGTGCTTGGCACAGGCAAGGGGGCCACGAGGTACGTCGGGAAGGTGAAAAGACGGTGAAACTGGTTATCCCCACCAGTCAAAGGAAGAAGACTCTCCGAAGGGAGCTCTCCTCTGTCGTTGGGAAAAGTGGTGAGACGGTCCAGCAGGGCTCCTGCTGTGGTGGTGTCGTGGCAGGTCGGCTCGTCGGATTCTTAGGTCCTGTGGCTACTTCTGAAGTTCCAGTCCCCAAAGCCCTGCTTTTATGCAGCAAACCCCCATTCATTCAGCCTAGCTGTCACTCAAACATGCTAAGTGGTGAGCTGGCCGGCTCACCACTTGGGCCAATCAGGATGGACGTGCGACTTGAGTTGCCTAGGTGCCTAAATTCCCCTCCACCCCATCTAAGTACCCCAGACAGAGTGGCACCACTTTGGAGGGCTTCTGTGGAGAAGCCCGCCAAAAAGTGGAACAAAGGGCTCGACTTGGGTTGGAGTCACACAAGAGAACACAAACGCCATTTTAGAATCAAGTTTTGGCAAAAAATACCAACCGGAGAATTAATATTAATTAAATAAACCGGCGGTACATTCGAGGCTACCGTAAATAATTAAATAAAGATAGTAGCCTAAAACAATGGGAAATCCCATAGGAAAATATTTGCGGTTGAATATAAAAAGTAGTATCCGCTGCCACCAGCCAAAACTCGATCAGGGGGGACGGAGACGTGCCCCCTCGACTAACAGACCCTGGGGCAATCGAATTGCCCCAGCCAGTACGTCCACAATATGATGGTTTGTACTGGTTCTGTTCAGAATTTAAGACTAGTAAAAGTCAATGGTGACTTTACATGCCCTAGGAGACAGTAGTCAGTTCCAGGGTATGGAGTCTATACTGGGGGGTCACTATGACACCCCTGTGTCACTGCACTGAGGGTGCTGCGTAACACACATCACAAAAACACATGAAGCCCTATGGAGTAAAAGACCCCATAGCCCATTAAACACATCTAGATTCAAAGAAACACACCCAAATCATGTTCAAGAGTGAGGGTAAAAGAGTCTCACTCTTGGCAGGAGAAAAAAATAAACCCCAAAAATCCAGCAAAGCTGCTGGGGGACTCACTAGGTTAGGAAATTCAGCCTAAACAGAGAATTCTCCCTAACACTCAGAATTAAGTTTCCAATTTGCTAGTTACTCAATAATCATTGCTAGTGTTTGTCCGATACTATACAAAGCGGCTCCCACTAGTATTGAAACCATTTTAGTGTTTTTACCATTCATTCAAAGACACATTCAAAACTATTTTGACAAGTTGCAATCATTCCTGTTTTTCTCTGTGTTTGCTGGGGGAAATTGGGATTGATACTGTATTTGTTGAGTGTGTATTCCTGAAACCTGTTTTCTCTCCTTCCATCTCTTGATACTGCATATTGGGGGGATTGAGTAGTGTGCAGGGGGAAAGAGTAAGTACATTTCATTTTTGATTGAACCTACACAAAGTATTATTCTATGCTGCATTGATTTTCTATCATTACTCCTTCTGATTAAAGAGATTTATTTTGACATCACCCCACTGGTGATCATTGGCGAACCATTAAAGTAGTGTGATATATATATATATATATCTATAGTGCAAATTCATAAATATTTTAACTTTGCAAACAGCCTGCTTCCTGGTTCAGTGAGACCGGGGAGGGGGATAAAAAGAGAGGGGCGTGATATAAGGGTACATCATTCAGAAATAAAAGAATTTATAGACATAAATAAATAATTAAGGGTTCCAGCTGTGCATCACACGCTAGGCATTGACTTAGGTGGAGTGCTGGGTTGAAATCACTTACAAGCGGCTGGGAGTGGAGCCCCTCTATTTTTTTTAAAAAAGTTTTACTGTTCCTATACTTTTATTTTAAAAGGAAACTGTTCCGGAATAGTTTCACTTTAAAATAAAATAGAAAGTGGGAAAGAAAAAGATTATTAATGGGTGGTGAGCCACGCCAGTGAAGACTGGGCAAGCCCAGTGCACAACGATCTTTACAGAGAATGTGTGATTTTACAGTTGAAAAGATCCCGGCCTTTCCCTCTGTGACATATGTTTCATATTTCTATGTTCATAAAAGATGGCTTGCACAAAGATGGCTTGCACACTACACAAACCATGGTAAGGTACGCACATAAATATATAAAATGTTTGCGTACCTTACGATGGTTTGTATACGTTTTTAAGGCCACACCCATCCTTCAAGCCACGCCTCCAATTGAGCCCCCTTCTTGATTTCTTACCCCACTTAAAGCCCTGGGTGTTCCCCAGTAAGGACTCCGGACACTCTATCATCACCAACCGGACTACAAATCCCAGGACGCCCTGTCCTCTGACCTGGACAGATCGTAAGTGTTTCACATAATAATCATACACCCTGCATACCAGAGGCAAAGGCGGATTCCAGGCTTCCCGTGGCCCACATGATCAGCGGCCGGCTCGCACCTGTTCACTCCACTGAACACACAGCGCTGCATAACACTGCGGAAGCGCTAACACAGCCACCAGGAATTTGATGATGCCGAGGGCATGGTACATATTTTCTTCCACGGAACCTGGAGCTGAGTAGAAGAAAGGCAGTTTACCATTTATCAAAAAATTAGAAGAGCCGAAAGATTGGCCCTAAAACGGACCAATCCAGAGCTGGCTTACAAATTCACCCACTAGCCAATGTGTATAAAAGAAGCAAGAGAGGACCTGTGAAGCATGCAGGACCAGAGTAAGAAGATAGGCTACTCGCCGCCCCATGACTAAAGAGGGAGGCCTCTAGCCAGTTACCCAGCAAAAGATCTTCCAGATTCTAGGCAGAGGCCAGGCCACTGGGACCAGTGATTTGCAAGAGGTGGAGCCCATTCCATAGTTCTAGCCAAGGGGCCCCGAAGAAGGCTGGAAGACCAGAGAACAGAGTTCCTCCGCAGGGACTATGAGCTGAAGGAAATCCAGAGGAGGACAGACCTCTGGCAGGAAAGCAATAAATATCAACTACTCAACAACGATCCTAATGCAGTGCGGAGAAATGCAAAGAGAAGAGCATTTCTCTTTACATCTGGAAGGAACAAGTGTGCACAGAGGAGGGAAAGGACGCCAGCCAGGACGTTAGAGAGGTCAGAAAGAGCCACCAACCCCAAAACGAAGGACATGGGAAAGGGGGAGATCGAGGGTGAACACATACGCTCAGCAACTAGAAGGAAACAGTGTGCGTGGTGGAGAGAAAGAAAGACACCATTGCAAACCCAAAGGCAGGGGAAGGAACAAGTTACTTAGCTGTAACTGTTGTTCTCCAGCATGGGTCTGGCATGGATTCACATGCTCATGAATATTCCCCGTCGTCAGGCCGGGAATCCTTGGTAAAGAAAAAATCAGTATCAGTTTCGTTTCTGATCAATCACTGGTCTCTGGGTCACACTGGCCCCAGCCAATGACTGCCCTCTCCCTAAGCCCCGCCTCTGGCAGCCATCTTCAGATTTGGTAGCACGCAAAGTGGCAGTATGACCAAGTGAAGAGCCTTAGAGGGGCAGGAGGGAGGGTTTGCATGTGAATCCATGCCAGACCCATGCTGGAGAACAACAGTTACAGGTAAGTAACTTGTTCCTTCTCCAGCATGGGGTCTGGCATTGATTCACATGCTCATGAATATAAGAATACATAGCAGTACACACATGCACAACCAACGGGAGGTGGCAAAGGCTTAACATTAAGAATTACATCAACAACTCAACATTAAGCAGTTCTTACCTACTCACCAGGTTCACCTTAGGCGAACAGGTTGCGCAGCACCGCTTGGCCGACCCTGGACTCCTCCCTGGAATCCCGGTCGACGCAGTAGAATCTCGTGAAGGTGTGCATCGACCTCCACGTAGCAGCCCTGCAGATGTCCAGCAGGGGCACACCAGACAAGAACGCTGTGATCGCAGCGATAGCTATGGTCGAATGGGCTCTCGGACGGCCAGGCAACGGTCTGTTAGCCAACCGATGACAGTGCGTGATGCAGCCGGAGAGCCATCTGGAAATGGAAGCCTTCGAGAGAGCCTTCCCTTGGTTCACAGGTCCAAAGTTCACAAAAAGCTGTGATGTCTTCCGAAAACTCTTTGTGCAGTCCACGTAGAACTTCAGCGCTCTAGCCACATCCAGCGAGTGCAAAGTTCTCTCGGCTGGTGACGAAGGCGACGGGAAGAAACCAGGTAACACCAAGGGCTCGTTGAGGTGGAAGTCCGACGGCACCTTGGGCATAAAAGAGGGGTGCGTCCTCAGCACCACCCTGGTGTCGTGAAAAGTCAAGAATGGAGGCTTTCAGGATAGGTCATGGATCTCTCCCACTCGCCGTGCGGAGGTGATGGCCACAAGAAACGCAGTCTTCCACGACAGGAATTTCAACGGTGCCGAATGCAGGGGATCGAATGACGCCCCCATGAGCCTGGTCAGCACCATGATGAGCTCCCACGCCGGGGCAGCGGCCTTCACCGGCGGGAACGATCGGAACAGTCCCTTCATAAATTCCTTCACCAGGCGATGGGACCACAAGGACGCCCGTCCTGTGGTTCTAGTGTATCGGGAGATCGCAGCCAGATGTATCTTGATGGAGGCGTGAGCCAGTCCAGCCTTGGCCAGCAACAGTAGGTACGGCAGCACTTGAAGGGCCGTGATCCGTAGAGGGTTAATCTTTTGTGCACGGCACCAGACAGAGAACCTCTTCCACTTATGTCCGTAGCACTTGAGAGTTGAGGACGCCCTGGCTTTTGCAAGGACCTCTCTGCAGTCAGCCGGGATATCGTACCCTCCAAACTCTAGTAGTGCAGGAGCCAGGCCTGCAAGTTCAGCAACTCCGGGTCGTGATGAAGTATGGCGCCTACTTCTCTGGAGAGAAGATCCGCGTCCGTCGGCAGCTTGACTGGTGGGGACACTGACAAATCCAGAAGGTCCGGGAACCAGATCTGCCTCGGCCACGCCGGTGCAACTAGGATCATCCTGCACCGGGACCTCTTGAGCTGGTTGACGAGTCGGAGCAGCAACGGGAACGGAGGGAACGCATATAGGAACAGGCCGTCCCAGAGGAACGAGAAAGCATCGTCCATGCTCCTCGGCTGGGGAACCCTGCTGGCGAACCTCTGGCACTTGGAGTTCGTTGCCGTCGCCAACAGGTCGATCTGCGGTTTTCCCCCCATCGTCGGAAGAGTTGATCCACTTGATCCTGACGTAGTTCCCACTCGTGGCACGAGCGCAGCTCCCTGCTGAGTGACTCGGCGATGGTGTTCTTTATCCCTGCCAGATGAAAGGGCACCAGAAACATCCCTTGGGCGACGGCCCAATGCCACAGGTCCTGGGTTTCCATGGAGAGGGCTGGGGATCTGGTTCCTCCCTGCTTCCGGATGTAGAACATCGTGGTGGTGTTGTCGGTGAAGATTCTCACCACCTTGCCCTTGAGGGACGGGAGAAAGAACACTGCACGGAGCTCCAGGATGTTGATGTGGAGCGTCTTCTCCTCCAGGGAGGCATCCGTCGTCACTGTTATCTGGTGGAATGGGGTCTGAAAGTCTGTGCCCGCCGTCAGATGAGCGCGGGTGCCCCACCACCAGATCGCTCGTCGGAAGGTCTCGCTGAGCGGGATCCTGTCCTCGAAGCAGCCCGCCGCTTGGATCCAGCGGGAGTCGAGGAACTCTTGAAGAGGGCGCATCTGAAGCCTGCACAGGCCGTCGGTACCAGTCGTGGCCATGTCCGTTCCCGTGTCATCCCCAGGGATGGGGGACGTGGGTAAGGGCCGAGCAGGCCGAGAGGGCTGAGAAGGCAGGGATGGATGGATCAGTCTTCTCTTGTTCGGGGGGCTTCCCGCCGGGCCCGGCTCTGGTTCCTCTGTCGAGCCTGGTTCCGGGTCCTCCGTCGGTGGTAAGGGCAATCTCGTCCTTATCTCCGAACATGAGGATTGTATTGCCAACAAAATGGCCGCCAAGTTATCCTGCGGCTCCGGAAGAGACGGGGGCGACTGGTGACTAGGACCCTCGCCGGTGCCGCCGTCGCTCTCATCACCCTCATCGGGATCCCTCCTGTGGGGACGGGCCTCTTCAGCACCCTCGTCGAGGCCCTCTAAGACTTCTACCAGCTCCTCCTCGGATGCTGTGTTCATGTCCACAATGGCCACCGGCCCCCCCTCTTTTTCCGCTGGGGTCTTGACGGGGGTCTTCTCGATGGGTCTGAAAGAGGCTTCCCTCCGAGGAGGCAGGGAGACTCTGGGCCCCGAGGTCGCCTCCACTGGTGTAGCCTCCACAGGCTGTGCCAGGGCCGCCGCGACTCCCTCGATAGAGGCCTTGGCCGGGTGAATCAAGGCCTTCACCGCCTTAGGCGTGCTTGAGGCCTTCACCTTGGGGGGGGGGGTCACCGCCTCGCTCCTCCTCGGACGAATCCTTCGAGATCAACCAGGGCCTCTCCAGAAGCTTACCCGGGTTCTCGGATTTCCTCTTCCCCGAACCAGAGCGTTGACTTGTCGTTGATGCTGCCGGAGAAGGCGCGCCCTGCCTCTGGCAGCCGAAGAGCCCGACCGTTCGGCACTCCCGGTGCCCACGGACTCGCGGTGCTTTGCCTTCTTTTGGGCCCCCGTCGCCGGGGCGCCCTCACAGGACTTAGAAGACCGCTCGGACTTCATCTTCTTACCTGACGGACTCCTTCCTTCCAGCCAGTTGGAGAGACAAAGGTGTCGGTCCCTGATGGTCCGTTCCGATATGTTCCTGCAAAATGCAGAGTCCTTCTCCACGTGCGTTTTGTCCTCATGAAGGCAGTAGAGACATTACGAGTGCTCGTCCTCCTTGAACACATTCTGCAGTTGGCAACCAGGGCAAACCCTGAACAGCTTTCCGGGCATCTAGCTTCCTTTCTCCTGGGCCATGTTCGGGTAGGCCGCAGAAACTTCTGGAATCCTCCAAGAAGCGTAACTCGACGAAATCTTCACCCTTGAGGGGCGTAGGAAAATCCGACACGGATCCCCGTAATCGGATGTAGAGACGGTGGAGCTTGAGGCTCTATTTGACCGAAAAATTAGAAATTCTCTTTGAAAAAGCGCGAAAACGCAGCAAAAGCTCGAGAGCTAAACACGAGGACTCCCAACACTTGACCGTGCGGTAAAAATCTGAAGATGGCTGCCAGAGGCGGGGCTTAGGGAGAGGGCAGTCATTGGCTGGGGGCAGTATGACACAGAGACCAGTGATTGGTTACTACTGAGAAAGACAGATCACAAACGAAACTGATACTGATTTTTTCTTTACCGAGGATTCCAGGCCTGACAACGGGGAATATTCATGAGCATGTGAATCCATGCCAGACCCCATGCTGGAGAAGGAGCAAATATACTGGCCTATGAGAACACTGAGCGCTCAGAGGAAACCAAGAGACATGGGTAAGGTCCAACTAAGAACGTTTTTGGTACGGTCTGGAGAAGAGCGAAAGCTTGGAGATGTCAGAAAGGGAACCACTAACCCCAAAACCAAGGACAAGAGAAAGCGTGCGTGCCCCAAAATGAAGGGAGATAAAGCGAAGAGGGCTTAAGGATTAGACCTGTCAGAACCAATCCAAAGACACACAGTGTTGGGAAAAGAAACTACTTTTACGAAGGCTAGGATTGCCACAAGTTAACCCTAAAGCTCCTTGCTTGGAAGCAGACTCAGGTGAAGAAGCAAGTAGCCAGAATCCAGAGAGTGGAGATGAGAGAGGGGCTTTCTGATCACCATTCCAGATGGATGAAAAGAGGAATCCTCTGTACCCCTGGTGGGGGGTGAAAAGAGCCACCGACGAAATCCAGAGTGGGGGAAGGAGTGAATAACTTGCCTTTGAGAGAGGCATAAAGAATTGTAGGGACTCTGGAGTGGTCTGAAAAAGAAACAGAGGCTGTGGAAAGGACACCGCTGTGACTTTCCTGGAGGAGGTTTCGCAGGGGACCATCGTTTATGTACATTTTTAGACTGGGCCAGACATTGATATTAGGTTTGTGGATTCTTCCGAGGGCCAGGATTCTGAATATTTCTTTTATGAGCTTACGGCCAGGCAGGAGGCTCAAGAATTTGTTAAGAGTAGGTTGGATTGTTATGTTGGCCATCACCCATGGACTTTTGTTTTTGTACAATAGGGCATCCCCGGACGGACATGACTTATGTTTGATGCAAGCATCGCTGCAATGTGTTGGGAACACCTGAAGAACCCCACCATTGGGTTGTCACACTCTCAAAACTGTGCATCCGCGTTATTTCTTATTATTTGAAGAGTAGTCCGCAAGTACTTATATGTCTTTTACCAACCAGAACCTTGACTTATGTCAAGTGACTCCAATCAAGCACTCCCACCAAGTCAGTGCCTTGTCTGGGATTGCTCAAGGGAAGCCCTTATTTATATATTTTGATGACAAGTTATACTCTGGATGATGAACCCTTATATAACGCCCCTCTCTATGAATCCCCCTGATCTCACTGAGCCAAGAAGTATGTTTGTTTTGCAATTTAAAAAATGTATTGGAAAAACTAAATATATAAATATTACACTTTTATAAATAAATTAATATTTGATCGCACACTTATGCACATGATGTTGATCAACAATAGATAATCTGACCCTAGCACACTTCTTTACAATCAATGAGGAGTTAGTATAGGAAGGATAAGGTAGCAGAAAATACTTTTATGATTTCAAGGAAAGCAATGAGGGAAAAATGCAGCACAAAAATAAACTTGATATGATTTCAACAAAAGAGAATATGATCACTTTTTATTTGACAATTCCCTCCCCCCCTATGCAAGATAAGGAGATGGAAGGGGAGCACACAATTCTCAGGAATACAAAATGCAATACAAATTTCCAGTTCCCCCCAGCGAGCTTAGAGGAAAACAGGTATGATTTTAAAACAGGCAAGATCCTTTTAAATGTGGTGGCAATGAAGTGAAAAATATGCTGAAAATGCTTTTATTTCCCCTCTAGAGGTTCAGGGTGAGTGAGAGATACTTTAAATCAGTTCAGGTCAGCCCTACCAATGATTCAGGGATGGTTATCAGGTTGAAAACGGGATTCAGTAATGGAAGCAAAAGACAGATATTTTTACACGTGGTTGAAATGAAGCAAACTGTCAATTCACAGCACTTTTTTCTGAGCACAAACGGTTCAAGAGATACTGACGATTTAGTGGAGGTAGATTTTCAGAAATGAAATTACAGTTTCAGAATGACAGATGCGCTTGGAAGGTTTGAATCAACAGTGTCATGGGGCAAGGTAACAATCATAGTATTCCAGTGCTGGGAAGGGCTCAGAAAATAATGGCAACCAGCACCATGAAGAAACATGCCTCTATAAGCAGAATACCGCCGTACAAAAGACTGTTATGTCCTTTCTGCAGGAGAATCAGCTTACAGACTACATCTCCCAAGCACCCCTGGGACAAGAACTACATATTACAGCCCACGTCGGGCGGGGCGCGCACGAGATCGCCGAGAGCACGGGGCTTGTGCTCAGAACAGCAACCAGAGAAGACGTGTTCTCCGGAGCTCCGAGCAAGGGGAAGCTCACGAGGGTCCACGCCCCATTCATCCTCCACCTGGGCCCCTCATGCCATTCAGCTAAGTACCGCAAGCCACAGGCAACGCAAGCGGACCTGCGGGAAGACGCGCAGCGCTTTAATGCACCGTAGAGAGTCAAAGGATTCCACCAGCAGCTGCGGTCAGGGGCAGGCGCAGGGGGGCTCCGCCCAACTTTCTCATGTCCCCCTGCTCCAGCAAAGCTAAGTGAAAACGCCCTGAATACTAATGCAATAGTGCAATCTGATCTAGGCGCAGAATATAGGAGCCACGCAGCGCGTAGTCAAGCATGTTTTAACCCACTAACAGCCGTTTATAACTACGCGGCTACCTGAGAGGCTACAACTTATTCCGTGTGACATACAACACGAGTTGTTGCTACGCAGGAGCCCTTTAGTGGCAGTTACACTTTGGGCATAACGGACGCGGAGCCATGCGCGGCTGTAATCCGCTCGTGAAGGGGGAATGTTTAGCTGCTGTATGTGCCTAACTACTCGAGCATGTTAAGGGTGCATTTAACCTCTAGTGTGAGAGTGTGAATGCAACGTTTGGTGTGTGATGTAACACGCAGATGGTAATTCCCACTCTCTTTTCAGCAATAACACTGCTCCGGATTCTGGACCTGAGAGTGCGCAGGCAGAAGGCCAGCACTCACCCCTGAGATAAGTCTCTTTCTGGCTCTAGCCCTCGTTGTGGGGTGTGGGGGGGGGGGGAATTGTGCATATTATGAATGTGTAAGTGAATGTGCAACTGTTGCATTGTGCTATCCTATGTCCCCTTCCCTAACCACCTCCCCTTCCCTAGTCCTCTAACCGGTTACCCTTGCTACGGAACCCATCCAACCAGAGACCCTAACCCTCTTTCCCCGCCCGGGTCGCGGAAGCTTGTGTAAGTCTAACTTGCAGGCACCAAGACCCTGGAGGGTAGGTTGGTTCGTGCCACTCCTGAGCCTGGAAGCTGAAGTCGTGACAAACAGGATGCACACACGATTCCTTATGATGCAGTTCTAATAGGTTAAAATAGTTTGAATTAGATTATCTTGAATTAGATTATCTAAGAGATTGGTTTTGCACAGTTCTGGCTGAGTACTCACACTATGAATTTGAAATAGGCCGCCAGGGTCTGATCAGGTTTAGACTGGACTCCTGGCGGGTGGTTCTGAAGTCACAGCTCTCTGGGTCAGCTCTGCTCTGCACTTCAGTGGTCTGATCTGGGTCTCTCTGGTTCTGGTCTCTCTGGATACAGCACTGCTTTCTGGGTCTGCTACCGGTTCTGGCAAAAGTTCTTGGCAAAGAATCCAACAGCTCGCCCGGCTGTAGAACAGTTTGGTTGGATTGCTGAATTCTGAAGGCCTGCTGAGAAGAGTTCTCAGCTTGTGGGTTCGGCCTTTGCTTCAAGTTCTGTAGTCTATCTGGAGTCTAAGTTCTGGATGTTCCTTCTAAATGTTGTGTGGTCCGGCAAAATGCTCCGCAAGAAAATGGAAAATGAATGTCTTGCCTGTCCGAGCAGTCTCTTTTTATGTGTTTTGAAAGTGGGTGGGTCGGCTCATTCTGCATGCCCAACCCTCTCATGATTTGATAGGTCAAGGATTCTCTGTGACCTGATTTGATAAGGGATAGTGTGTCAGAGTCTTACAGTCTATTGAAGAAACGCCCCTTTGTTTTTACTTAGAAAATGAATTTTTCATAACTAACAGGTTTCCCAGATACACACGTCGTTGAAATTACATACACATTTCACAGATTAATTTAAGATACACTCTCGCCCAACTCTGATCCCCCTCAGAGCCTGGGTTCAAAAATTGCAACATTTTGTGCTTTTTAGTGACTTTCGCCATATTGTTTTTTCCTCAAAATGTACACAGACCTGCACCACTTCCCTGAGCATATTACTGGAAATTACTATGTCTCTATCCTAAACACAGTGTCTGCAATATTAATAAATAGCGGGGTTCGGTCCCAGAACACTGCACAAAATGGAATTTGGGCTCAAATCGTGAGGGCATTTTTCATTTTCAGGATCCCCAAATTGTACATTTCTGTGAGCTTAATACAAGATTTTAGAAGCATTTAACTTAAACATATATTTGCTGCAATATGAATCCACAGTCCTGTCTGGCCCGCCCCTAGGAACTGGGGGAGTCAGGGATCACATGTCCCTCCTTCCAGGCAGAGCTCTGTTTACAGTCCACACCCAAAATCAGCATACCCCATTCAATTGAAAGGGTCTATTGTGTTGGGTCCAGCAGGCTGCAGGGAAGTCCCCTCCCTCTAAATCAACAGGGCCATGTGATATCCTGCATCCTGGTGTGGGTCTCTGGGGTGTTAAGAGTTCTCAGGAAAGGCAAGTCCTTTGAACTTTTAATTACATAAGACCCCCTTCTGTTCACTGCCCAGTTCTGCAAGACAGCTCTCCTGTCAGGATTTATAGAGCGCCAGCGCCGGTCAGTGTCCAATGCGGTACTGCACCTATTTTTGACAGCTGTCTTGAATTAATACATTTCAAAGGAAAGGATTTTACTTGACAGTATATGATCCTTGCTTGACATGGCATTGATGTGGATCTGTAGTAAAGTAAAACACTCAACCATAGTTGGATTTTTGTTTGGTGGTTTCGGGCCCACACCAAACAAAATCTTAGCAATTTTTGACATTAATAAAAACGGATTTTGAACAGAGACATCTTTCTTTGCACTCGTGGGTGGCAGGTCAGGGGACCATTTTGGTGTGCGCAAAACTGCACGGTTCTCCTGGATTCTGGCGCAAATGTGGGCTTTTTTCGGCCATCTTGGATTTTCTGAGCCCACAGCACCAAATGTTGCAGCATAATAACTCGAACATGGGTCAAAACCCCTGACACTTACTAAAACTTAAAAGAGCCCAACTCAAAAACAGTCACTGCTTCCCCTTTCTCAACATCCTCACAGTACCTGCATATCACGGATTTGCATTCGTTTATGTATCCTGTAGGATTGCCCTGCCATTCCTCGTCACAGTCCGTATGCAATAGGATATGTACAAACTGCTGGAAAGAGGGAGTTTTGCACCAAGGGGCTTCACAAGCGAATCAAAGCATCTTACCAGAACCTCCAAGTAGGGGTCAGTGCTCAACGACTACTAGGATGTGGTTTCCTTAATAAATAAAAATTAACATGATACCCTTTTAACTGAATGAGATGGCACAACCTAGAGGGGGTGTGAACATCATAGGGCCGCCATAATCTCAAAGCTGAAAGGGGTGGCACAAGCTTAACAGGGTGTCATGACTTAGAAAGCACCCCACTAGTAACAAGCATGAACACAGGTGTAGATACTTACTCTAATACTTCATAGTTCGACTTCTTTTCAAGTGCATTGCCTCTCATTTCCCAATAAGACCTCCTAAAAAAAAGCACATTTGCAAGACGTTATTATCATAAAATCAATGAAAAAAGCGAGACTTATTCCTTATGGGCAATATACGTTCTTATAAAATATTAGACAATGGATCAAAGATGTGTTCAAAATGTGTGTGTGTGTGTGTGAATTTGCTGAAATAGGTCACTAACACATCCTAAAAATGTGCCAATTTTACACTGATCCATTTAGCGACAATTACAAAATAGTTCTGCTTACAAAGGTCCTAATTTTTAGACCGAAAACATTTGCAGTAGAGAAATGCAATACAACAGTTGATTACCAGTAAAAGCACCCACTAAAATGCCCATCTCAATGCTGCCTTTGAACAGTTCACCATCTTTAACCTTTGCTTTCTCGATGCAATGGTGATCCTAGGTCTGTCACGAGTGCTTTTTCTCCAAACAGAGATACGAGTTCTCATTAATCTTAAGCACTGTGAATGCTTTTATCTTTTGCAATTTTAGGATATAAAAAAAATGAACTAGAGTGATGCACCATGAACTAACCCTTATGATCGGAATTAAATGACTCATGCCTGCCATGGACTCTCATGCCTCCCCACCCCGTGATGGTCACTTGTAGGTGGTACCACGCCTTATTTACTTCTGGCTGGTCATGGAATGGCGTCTGGGATTATGCAATTTAACTGGAATCTATGGGGGACCAAAAGGAATCTGCTTGTGGAATGGAAGGGAAAGTGTTTGGGATGTCACAAGTGGGGTAAGCGGGCACAGGATCCAAAGCCCACAAGCAAAAGTGCATGCCCTGGCTATCTAGGCAAAGTCAGTCTGGTGCCATGGTGAGACTGGATCATCGGGAGGAATCTGGAAAACTAGTGGGGGCTGGAATCTTCATTTTGGCATATCCCTTGAGGAACATTCAGTGTATTTAATCTACACAGATATAATAGGGTGAGTGAACTTTCAGATTGTCTACCGGCCGAAAATGCCCACATCACAGTCATAGGTTATCAGAGAAGATCTAGAAGGAACAAACTTGTATTTGTATGCAAGTGACTGTCCTCGAGTACTTTTGAAAGGTGCCCCAATGAGGTACCTGTGTGACCTAAAGGACAAATTTTGTGATTTTCTGTGGGCCCGCAGCGCCCAATGTTGAGATCATAACTGGGCATATTGTTGACCAAAAGCTTTTCCATTCGGTACAACACTGGCATACTACCCCGATGGGAAATGAAGCATGCCCGGGTATTCAGATAGGCATTTCCTTCTTGGCACACTACTCTAACAGCGAGGCTTATTTAATGGTGCAACCCTGCCAGCACTTCCTCACTGGCGCAACAGCCTGGTGCCCTTCCCACTACATCACAGCAGTTGAAGATTTCCAGAAGATACAATACTTGACTGGCATTTCCTCCTGGCACATTGTGTGGATCATTATGGTGCCCGGGGCATTATGAATACCCACTCCATGTATGAGCATCAGAAGCAACTAATAAACCCAAGTCTTCAGGTCCATCAGCACCAAACTCAAGTAGCCTTGAACACCCTCTCCTTCCCACAATGCCCAGAATACTCCCACCACCCCCGCAAACCCTCATTAATGATCCACAGATCGAGTTAAAAGAACTCGCCACTCCAGAGTAAAGAAAACCACACAATCTGAACAGATAACAGCCAGCAAGTAGTGCAATAAAAACCTGGCGATCCTATAGAGAAGGGCGAGAAGGACATTGGAAGACAGACGACAGGACACACCTGGACTACTATAAAATAAGCTGGTTCGCAGAATTCATGCAAGATGCTACCACTGTGCAACAAACCATTGAGTCAACATCACTGGGGACAAAACTTCGGAAATCTGCAAAGCATTGTCTGACCCAAACCAAAAACAAACAACTTCGTCTTCCCACATGGAAATTAGCATATGACTGCTAATCAGCTGTTAGCATCATAAAAAGGACAACTTCAATCACAGAATTTTGGCTCCACCCATCTAACCAGCTGCCCAACAGCAAACTTCTGCTCCCTTCTTCTGTATCACAGATACACCTGGAGTGCCGGATGAAGTCAATCCGCTCGCTCACATTGCCGGCTGAAGCCCCTGATGACGTCTGCCCCCCGCACCTCGCAATGCAGCATTCTCCATTCTAGGCCCGCCTCCCTGCCACTGCTCATCACCTCTACCCGCTCCCTTCAGCCAGTTGACTGCTGACATAACTGAGGCCACCCCCCACGCCGACATCATCCCACTACACCGCCAGGCCCACTCCGAGTCCACCGAGAACAGCGAAAAGGGGCCCTCGCTCATTTTCATGGCGGCTATCTTCTCTTCGGCCGTGCTTTCCTTCAAGCACAACGTGCATGCCTGGGTGCCCTTCTATGCAAGGGAACATATTTATTTTGCATAAAAACACTATCAGCACCCAGGGCGCGATGATGGGATGCCAATAGCATTAACTTCTAAATGGCCATGAGCTGTTGGTAAAGGTCCTTGTGGGCTATTACCAGACGCGTAAGCACCCCCACTCCCGGCGGCCATTCGTGCTACGCAGGGCTTTAAGTGGGGTAAGACATGGGAGGGGGGGCTCATTTGGGGCCGTAGCTTGCAGCATGGGCGTGGCATAAAAAAAGTACACAAGCCATAATAAGGTACGCATATAAATATATAAATGCTTACATTTGTATATTTGTCTGTGTGCCTTACTATGGTTTGTGTACTTCAAGATGGCTTAAAAGGTACACAAACCATAGTAAGGTACGCACACAAATATGTAACATTTATATATTTCTACCTTCTTAAAAGAAGTATGCCTCTCCTGGAATTCAATCTCTCAGGAGACCTTATCTATGCACTGATCTCATCATGCTTAGGCGGCTGCAGGTAGGTGTATGCAAGATCCATTAACTAACCAAACCTCAATGGATGCAAAGCTGTGCTGCTAGTCTGGTACTGCCACACTCTCACCAGCATTCAAAACCCTTCATCGACTCCCACACACGCAAAGAAGGGCCTTAAAGGTTATCTATCGTTTTCTGGAGCCTAAACAACTAAGGAAGACATTTCAACTCTACACCCTGGATCTCCAAGGAGCCGTAGGTCAACGGAAAGGGCAGATTGTACCCATCAAAAAGAAAGAAACAAAGAGTGCAGAAAATACTGATATCGATGGGCAAACTTTATGGAATAACTTGTCTCACGGTCAATGACGCTAACAAGACTACCAATAAAAAGAAAAATATCAGAATTGAAGTCCATCTATATTATATGCCGGGAAGATGGCTCAGTGGGTTGAGCGCTCGCTGCTGCGATCTGTGTATGATTTGCAGGTCGCAGGTTTGAATCCCGGCATGGCCAACTCGGCCTTTCATCCTTCCGAGGCCAATAAATGAGTACCAACTTCGGTTGGGATGATTAATGTAAATATGCGCTATACCCTGCGCTTGGGCATATGCGCTATATAAATAACAAATCAAAATGATTCCAACATGTCTTTCCTGAAAATGTGATGCCTTCCCGACCACTATCTGCCACAAACATGGACGAAAAGACCATTACCTCAGAAATTTAAAATTCCTTAAATACCCAACTATGTTCACCTGGAATTCAACACAGTCGAGTTGTGGAAACCGCCTCAGCCATGCTCAGCTGCACACCCTCACCAGAATGGGCCCCCTTATTTAACCTCCACTGCGCGCTGTCATCCACATTTCGCTGTGTGCCCTCACCCACATTTATCTGTGCTTCAAAGAGGTGAACGGTTGACAAAATGTCTGCACTTTGGGGTCTGGGTAGTGTGGTAGGTCAGAAGGGAGAGAGACTATTATGTGCCATGTTCAACTTGCTTTTATTCACATAATAAAGAAAACGCCTCACTAACCCTAGTCTATAGGATACCCTACCCAACAAAACTAAACTAGGGTGCTCGTCGCCAGATGTGAAGTCCAAAGCCAATAGTCCATCATCCGGCAGAAACTAGCCTAAGCTGACCTTACCACTATTAATACATAACAAAAGACCAGGAGAGCGACTCCCTTCTCCTCGAGATGCTTCTCACCACAAGTCTTTTCAATATGGTACCTTGAGATGGTCGGTCTCTTGCTAGTCCTTATAACAATTCCTTCAGTTCCTTCAATGGGTCTGCCGAGGCCCTTGGGTATTTGTTTCCTGTACTTTCAGAATATTTTTCTTCTTACTGAGATGTGTAGACAAGGTATCTGTCCGATTCTTATTCCTCTCACAATCTTGTCACTTACAGGATCATATATAATGAGTTGCTAAGCAGTTCGTATACTTTGGCAATCACTGGGACGAGTATTCAGGGTCCCTGGGTGATCTTCACATTTGATAGACTTTTGGATGCAGGGCTGAGGATGCAGGGTACCACAGTGACTATTTATGCCTTGCTCCCCCGGGTCCCCCGCTCTCCTGGGTACCTGTATTGAAAGGGGTCTGTGCCTCCAAGTCGGCGTTCTCTTTCTCTTCTCCAAGGTCTGTCAGAATGATTCTCTGGTTTCTCCTGTGTCCCTCTATCGACACACTTCGATCTCCTTTGGCTGTTTCGATGGTGAAATGATTTTTCCTTCAGTTCCGTTCCATGCCACCACCTTCCTCCTTCGGTTCGCTTGTTGGGTTCTCCTCCCAAGAACAGACGTCCTTGAGCTGATGGGGCACACCACAGATAGGGTTCTTCACTGGCCCTGTACAGGTGTCCTGCCCAGGTCTCTTGTGAACTTTCTCCCATCCATTTACTGGGCAGGATGTTGCGGGCCCGTCTTCTTCCACAGCTGCTTTCCAGCAAGTAAAGCAGTGTCTCCCTTGGTTTCCCAGCCTCCTAGATCCAGCAGGTTTGAAATTCCCGGATCCCACTGCCTTGTTCTCTTGGCCCTCCACATTTTAATAAGCACTTCGTTTCAGTACTTGACAGATCATTACTCTTATGTTCATACTCTTCACAGTACCAGGTTGATATTGTTCTTCTGGTATTACACTACAATAATACATGTAAGAGGAGTTTAGTTGTTTTTTAGTTAATAAAGTTGTACTGGTTTTTGGGGGATAGTAAGAAGGGAGTTCCTCATGGGAAAGGGGGTCCTAATCCCCAAGAGGAGTGTCTCTCTGTGAGGTCCCGCTTACCGCCACCCCCAGGAGGAATGTTGCTTAGCGGGCTCACCTCCCTAGCCTCATAGGAAGGGGCTTCCCTCTTGGGGGAAGTGACTGAATCCCTTGATTCGTCACAGAAGGCTGTCAGAGAGAGAAGAGGTGACAAATACACAAGATCTACTTTGCTGATCCACCCACTATTGTCTGTAGGTAGCAGCTAGTGGTTACTGGCTGCTTGTCAACCAATAAATATTCAGCTGCACACAAACAAGATTGAAGGGGCAGTACGATTAGTGTGCAATTCCCAAACATAGACTCTCTACCTAAAGCCTAGCCCTGCATCAGGTCCCGTCAACTGTAATAGACGGAAAGGCCAGGAGCCCGCCAGGGTACCTGTAGAGGCACAGCAACATCCCGACCTGTAATTAAGGAGCATTAGGCTACATGGCCCATACTAAGGGTGAACCTTATTACTTACAAGCCACATCTATCCATCTTTATACGTAAGGGCAACTGCTATCTGAGCCAAACTGTTAGCAGATTTTCAGAAATCCTCTGGTAAGGGGTTCAGAAGACGAAACCAGTAGTGCAATAGAATGGATGGTCCAAAACACACTCAATGATAGTGTGCGGGGTGGACTGGTATTGAGGTACACAAGGTGCAGGTAGGTGCATGTACATGCAGGGGCACACACAAATTCAACAAAACACACTACATATGACATAATGACAATAAAAATATAATTTATAATCAGTAGTGCTTATGGTAAAAACAGGATGCACAGTACTATGGGTTAATAGCAAAACCTAGTAAACGGTAAAGGTTTTAGGTGAAGCCAACTCGCAGCAAACCATATTGGGAAGATTGTCATCAACAGTGAAATAGTACCTATTTCCAGGTTACATAAAGTAGGGAGAAAAAGGATTAAAAGCCAGGATGACCAAATACAACCATAACCATGTAAAACAAAGTAAGTACTATACTGTGCCTATAATGACCCAGTTCACCACAACCATCCAGTAGATAAACAGGAGCACTTCAGGAACAATTTAGCTACATTGGGAGATATATTTGTGAATAGAATGTGGTAACTGATTAGGTAACAATACATACCAGGTACACATTAAAAAAAGTCTTTCTCCTAAATGGCAGCCCTCCAATGGGGACAAAGGGAACACGGTAGTATATCGGTGAAGTACAAGAGCCAATCACTTTAATGAGTTTTAGTAGTTGCTAAAAGTTAATCCATTGGATTTAAGGGGCTAAACCCAATTGTTCCCCCACGGAATTGATGAAAATGCGAGCAAGATTTACGTACAGGTCATAAGTACTGCAGAGGCCACAACTACCCAGCTGTGGTGCCTTGGGGGCCCAAGCAGAAGAGTTCCAAAGCATGGTCCTGAAATTGGGGGCCCGGCGATGGATAGCTGCAGTCTGAGGTTTTAGGTCTCAAATTATAGTCAAGCACAGAAAAAAAGTCAGCTCCTGGAACAAAGGGACGCCTATGCAAGGAGCTGGCTGCTGTGGAAATGGCCCAGGGAGCGTGGGTGCAGAGGTAAGGCTTGCCATAGGGATTGGGCCTGGCTGCCAACAGTTGTGGCCTCCGATTTGCAAAAGCAAAGTCCGCCAGAGGTACCAGAGCAAGGACATCAGAATCACGACAAACGTGACCCACTACAATGAGGACGACAGAGCAGGTGAAGTGGACAGAACAAGCAGGCCCAGATAGCTCATGGGAGAACCAAGGGTCAACCAAGCAGCAGAAGACTGACCCACGATGGAGAACAGCTGCAGGAGGCAATGCAATATGATGCACAGAGGAGCAGAATCGGGGGGGGGGGAGGTTAAAGCAGACTACTGTGAGTTCTAGTGAGAAGGGGTTCCCACCTCAGACGCACAGTAAGAACAGGTGATCTTCCTAGGGGCACCAGGACTCCTGGCACAGAGATTCCATCAACGAAGGCCTGTGGGAAGCAGCAGAAGCCGCCAGCAAAGCATCCTCCAGCAATGTGGAGTAAGGAGATTTCCACAGCAGGACACGGCCCTGCCAGCAGATCAGGTCAAAGCATCTTCAAAAGTGGTCCATCCTGGCAGTACAGCTTCCAGGGTGAGTTCCAAACTCATTTGAGAATGGTATATGCGTTAATTTTATTGAAATGTTTTATGGATAATGCTAAATCCGAAATGAACTGAAATCGAATGAAAGGTATTTGGTCTTCACCAGACATGTACATTCACAAAGGGGCTGTGAACCCCTGCCAACCAACACACAGGAATGCAGCATTGAAGCCCAATCAGAGCTGGCAAAGAAACTTAACTCGTGCATACCTCGCATCTGTGGATTGGGAACTCTGACAGACCCCAAACCAATTTTAAAAGGAAAGGCACAGACAGAGGGCCTTGTGAGCTCTAAAAGAGACTACATGGACAGGGCAGCCATTTTGGCCCCCCCCTCGTTTGTTTGTTTATTTTATTTCTAGAGCGCACCAAACCCTGAGGTATCTGGACGCATTAGGACACAATTACAATTTTTGTTACAGACATGCACAGCATAATTTAAAAAATATATATAAACATATACATAGAAGGAGCCTCTTGACAATTGTTATACATAGGCATATAATAGAAGAGCAGTTGCCGTTGCTCTTGTTGAGGCGATGTGGTATACAGCTCATAGATCAAAATTCATTCTTACAGATAAGCCAAGAAATGGCGCTTCTCCTAAAGTTAGTGAATGTTGGGGATGTCTCCTACCCCATAAAAATAAATAAAGGGACAAAACAAAATGGCTTGGTTACAGGACCTACAAAATATGGTAGTACACAAGTGTCTGCTCCAATGGTAAAAAACTATAGACCTGGTGTAGCCAAAAGTACATTTTACAGCGGCCACCACCCACTACCAAACAGACATCTAGAGCGACAAAATGGGGTGCTTAAAAAGCATCACTGGCCTACAGGCCACCAGGGTCAGTACATCCATAATTAGTTGCAGTGGCACAGGGACTACAGGAGAAGTCCCCCAGACCACAAAAAACAAGTCAGAAATCAAAGCAAGCCAGGAAAAACTGTAGGGTCTGGTCTCACAAAGCTTGAAAGGCGAATCCCACAAATAATCTACCCTAACAAAAACATTACATAATTTAACATGTATCCATGCACTGAGCATGTTGGACTTACCGGATTTCAAGACAACCTAGCTTCAAAGCGATTTCCTGGTCCACCTGATCAGCTATTTCCATGATGTAGTCATTTTTCACCTAAAAATTAAAAGAATGACAATGCTGGAGAATTATGTCCCCTTTTTAAATGTATACATCGGAAAAAAGACACTTCAATTTTAGACAGATGATGGTCCTTAAGACAGATTGGCATCTCCTTCTCTGCGAGAGCACTGCATTTTAAGTGGACTTTTAAACTGGATGCCTAGCCTCTGTACTTAAAGCATATATTTATGCACCTGGGCCTTTGCTGATCACCCTGCTTGCAACACCTCCCACTCCACAGGTTCAGGCCCCTAAGTGTCAAAAAAAAGCCAGGGGTATCCCGCTGTTAAAGAAACCCAATGCAGACACCAGTGGCCAGAAGAACTATTGCTCCATTTCTAAGCTGATATTTGAACGCAAGATCTTGGTAAAATGGGTCACTGAAAAGCTCAAAGAGCACACCAGGTTCCATGGCAAGCTGTCCGGGCCATTAGAGAGATGGAAAGAACCCCGCGTTCTTTCCACTGAACACCAGTCATGAAATGCCGAACGCCCTAAGCAACAACTCAGTTTAACCTGCAACAGCGACACTCTTCAATCACTCAGCGGTGCGGGGCAATCAACCATGCTCCTCTGCTCCCTTGCATCAAACACACCATGGGCATTATCAACAGGGAGGCGCTGTAGTGGCCAGAATGCTTCTGGGAAACCTGCTGACCCAGGTAAGCATGCGCATAGCCCTACCACCACCTCCGTGATGTTTCTCGGAACTTTGCCCCATCCCCATGATTGGTCAACGCATACATGGCCAAAGCAGACATCTTTGGTGCAGACATAGCCATCAAGAAACACTGGCAGTAAAGACATGCCTAGGGTCTCTATAACCACTCTTCTAAGCCTACCTCTTTAATACCACCGCAGTATAAAGAACACAACTGAAAGCCCTTGTCTGAGAAGCATGGTTTCCAACCCTGGTCGGGAATATACGCAGTAGCGTGCCACTCGCTTTTCCCTAGCAGTCTAAAGGGGTTCCCTCTGTATGCAGCAGACTATTAAAAAAAAAAACAATCGTTTAGCAAGACCCTTTCTTCCTCAAGGGACCCAAACAATGCAAAATAATGCAGGGAAGTGGAAAATGTACGATTTCCCCATCTTTCCCATGTTTGATGAATTTACTGCAGAGCACAGCGTCCCATTTTTTTAAATAAGCCCTGTTCTATATTACAGAACATGAAATGATTGATCAGCATGCAGGAAACGGCACAATGGCCCAGCACTATTGAAAAAGCAGAGTCAATATTCTCACGGATTCTCCTTAAAAAGCTTCTCTGGGTCAGTGCGCGCGCAATCACACACCCACAAATCGGCCGTGGGTTGAGCTAAAGCCCCAATATTTATCTACAAGCGTAATTAAATCCCAAGGATGACCAAATATGCAGTGCCGAACTGAGGGTACCTCCAAAAGAGGTATTTTACCCACCCATAAAGGGACAGCGAGTGAGAGTTCTAGTAGGAAGTAAATTACCACTTACAGGAAAAAACAATTCCAAAACATTTCTTCTTAGAAAATTATAAAAATGAAGTGCTGAAGTATATACACCTCAGTGGCACTTACACTTTTAACAAAACCAACCAGCTGTTTATTTGCAGCAACATGCAGCATCAATGCTACCATCCTACAGATTAAAAGTGAAAAAGGAGGCAGGCACTACATACACTGCAGGGTACAGGTCATCACTGCCCATTCCATTAGGGAGACGCTAGCACAGTCTTGGTTTTAACTTTTCATTCCGGGACTTCTAGTTCTGGATTCATAGTGGGGAACTCCAGGACTACAAGACACAGAATGCAAAGTTAAACCCAGGACTGGACTAGCATCTCCTGAATGGAATGGATAATGTTGGCAGCTATACGGCAGGCCCGCCACACTTCCAGGATTGTCACAACCTAATGGCCTCTCCCACATGGCTGAAAAGCCCACCCTCTCCAGGGGCCAGTGCAACACATAGCCTTGGCATTGTCAACTAGAAATGGAAGAATAAGAGTGCAGCTACACTATGGAACCAACAAATGAGACAACAGGACGGCTATCTGCCATTAATGAAAACTTCAAAGAACAACTCACGAGACCTTGCCCATGGCACCCCAGTAAATCTCTCCCATACCAATCCCAACCCACCACACTATGCCAATATTCCTCCCTACACCACCACCACCACTGGCCCTGTCAACAGTGTTCCATTGATTCCCAGCTAGGTTTGGGCTACAGAAACCCCATCACTGTGGAGGTAGTCGGGAAGGCACCATGGCCAGGACCCCTTAGCACCCCCTTAGAAGACACCTGCTTTGACCTGCCACTAAGACGATGGCACCGTAAAGGTACGCTCGAGGCTTTAACATTTGTACAGCGAATTCCACAAACCTGCATGCATCCAGTGTCCTCATCAAGTTAAACATTATTACTTAATAAATTGGTTGGGACCACTCGACAAGTCCCTGTGTGACAATAGTAGCATACCTATTGAACAGTGGATGTCATCAAAGTGGCTTTGCCTTAACAGCAATAAAACCGAGCCTCTAATTTTGGTTCTCCCAGGCGAGGGCCAAGTTAGACCCAGTATATTCCCATATATTGTTGCAGGGTAACAAGATCAAAACGCAATTGAAGGTGAAAACCCTGGGGTATTCCTAGAGGCATCATTGAATTCAGACTCCCATGTTCAAAACCTCCACAAAATTTGTAAGTACATCTGAGGCTTCTGCGCACCATATGCCCCTTTATTAACGACAAGAATGCGTTTAACAATTGCCCGGGCCACAGAATTATCAAGATTAGATTGCTGCAACATCTTACTATGTGGATCTACAAAGGCTAATATACAAACATAGCAAGTTATTTAAAACAATGCTATCCGCATCGCTATGACTATTTCTAGGAGATCCCACATGTCTTCTAATACCAGCAAAGACATACACTGGTAACTGGTACAACAACGTATCAATTTCAAAATGGGATCCCTCATACACCGTTCTCTTTGTGGAAAAGCACCAAAGTACCTAAAAACGTGATAATACCGTATAGTCCAGTCAGAGATCTACGATCCTCAGATCGGGACATGCTACAAGGTACGAGAACCAAAAGTGCCAGAGGACTGGGTAAATCTTTTCAGGCGAGGGCTCCTGTTTTCCGGAACTCTCTTCCAGCATCCATTAGAGTGATTTCTAATTGGAATCGCTTTCGCAAAGCATTAAAAACATACCTTTTTAGCTAAACGCTACTTTACTCTTCCACTCAGTTACGCAATAGGACCTGGATGCCTTTGTCCTGTCATTTTTGTTTGTCCCTTTGTGTCAATGTTAGCGCCCTGATGCCTGCAGGCTTTCGGGCGCTATAGAAATAAATAAAATAAAATAAATACCGAAATATCTAGGCTCTGCATCGCTCGGCGGGCAAATCATAGGCTGATCTCGGACAGCCACAAGAGGCCGACCTCCTCGGACAGCTCTTTCTGAAGTACAGATTCATCAGGAGTTTAGACAGGGTGCATCAGAGCCTCTTGGGTACCCTTCTCAACCCTTTCCTCAAAGAGGTGTATGCTATGGAAGAAGAAAGCATGGTGCCCTTGGTCCTTCTGAGCTTGATTTCAGCAGTAATAGCCGCAGAGCCTTACTCATTATCTGCTGGGTAAACAGAGCTTATTGTTACCATTTCCAAACTTGCACTTTAAGTGCAAGACCCAAGGCCCCGGGAGAATAGATCTATTCCTAGAGCCTCGCTCTACTAAGCACACTAAGTGCCATGCCCTCGGTCAGACGGTTCCTCGACGGCCATACTGCCAGTTTCTGCAACTGCAGAAGCAGATAGTCTCACATATTGTGCCATCTCGAACAGGTTCTTTTGTTCCTCTGGCACCAAAACTGGCGTTCCGGGAAGGTAGAGCGGAGAGATCAACTGGATGCAGCGATGGTAGATGAGCAGATAAGGAGGCAGGTTCAGCCAGGTGGGTGGGAGACTTTTTCAGATGCATATGCTCTAGTGACAGGCATAATGCACTAAACAAAACAGACTTTCCAAGAAGTCAGACTTTCCATTAGGATAACATCACCTTCCGGTTTCCTGGGGAGCTATGCCCCTCTTATGAGATATATGCACACGCACAATTCCAATAAAGTGAGGCCCAGAAAAAAAACAGGCCCCAACAATTCGCTGAAAACTCCAGCTCCTAGCCCAAAAGTAGGTTTAGGAATAAGCCAGAGGTACCACAGACGCTCTTACTGAGGATGGCACTCTGCCAAGGACTACAGCACTTCTGAGCAGTGCGGTCTTCCCACCCATGGGGAACAAACACATCTTTGGGGTGAAATGCAGGTGGGGGGGGGAAGAGTGCCAGTGGCCTCTAATAACGACGAATGGAAGATGGAAAACCAAACAACGAGATGCCACGGCCCAGAGGCATAGACAGGGTAGGGCCCCAGCGTGCAAGGCCCGCCCAAAATCTGTAAATGCCCACTCAGCACCGCTGTGTGTGCATTTTCAGATGTTAATGTCACTGCGGTGGGCCCTACTACATTGTCTTCAGGCACCACTGAAGCTGAGACAGTAAGTACAAGCAGGGGCGCTGCAGTACACTGAACGGCTGTCGCTCAGCAATCAGGACACCGCAACAGTCTGTATGTAGGAACTAGGAACGCTGAAGGACGCCAAGCGTTCTGGTACTAAAGCTCAGCAGGCAGACAAAACAGCGAAGAGGAGGAGATGAAGCTAGAGGAAAGGACCCATCAACGATCCTGAAAGCGTGAAGCCGCACTGTTATCTGCTAGGCTGCAGCAGCTTCCAACACTCAAATGCAAAAGCAGTGGGTGACTACAGGATGAATCATTGATGCATAGTTCACTGTACTAAAGGGACCGCAGAATTTGACCCTGCAGTCTCATGCACGTACTGTCCCTCACATTCAACTCAATACATTAGAATAATTAATTAATGGTCTTGGATGGGGATGGCACAGAGAAAGGCGCTCAATAAGAATATTCCTTTTCAGCAACCAACACAGAAGGTCCAATTAATGGGTAACGGAATGGAGATACAAGTAGTTGGCTGTTCAGATTTCAATAATCCATCACTTAACTCTATACACTGAGTCAATGCAACTGCCAGCAAACAAGAGGCACTATGGGTGGGAGGTGCTGAACCACTGGGCCACCCTAAAATGCAACAATAAGGTATTATTGGTTCTTTGAATGTCACAAACTCACTCCAGCAGGGAAGACTAGGGCAATTTAATCTCCCAGACACAACCTTGTAAGTCACCCATTAAGATGGCGACAAGAACTTCTTTAGCTTGACCGAGAAGCCAAGCTTAAAGGCCCAGAAGTGTATGACGAGTCCATGAACCCTAAGGCAGGGTTTTGGCCTCTATCAGCCAGTCTCAAATGAGTCGCCTTCACAGCCGTTATTTTGCTAAAGACTCTTACCAAAGTCTTTACCAAACTAATGGCTGTTTTGGACAAGAGTTGAGGCCACAAGAGAGCACTTTGTACTGGAACTGCCTTTGAATCAGAAGAAAAATGAAGGAAACAATGTTGACACATTTCTAATGTTTTAATCAACCTATTTTACTAGTTTGTCATTGGACGATATGTATTCTCGGTTATGCTAACTTCCCTTCCAAAAGAGAACCAAGCTTGTTTTGCCCAACATGTTTCTATAACCTCATATTGTCAGGTTTTCTTATGAGATCCGGTTGTTTCACAGGAATGTCAAAGAGATGATAGGGTGCAATGTGGGGTATGGTTGTCTGAAAGATATGTTGCCTCCTGTCCCAAAGTTAAACAATTACAGTTATGCTAATCACTTTCACCCAATGCACAATAAACATATGGGTGGGAGGCTTACAGGGTAATTCATAGAATTTCGCACAAAAGTGGCGCACGCGGCTGGCGCACAGTGTGTATTACAGGGGTGCGCGGAAGTCCCACACGCGATTTCAGCAAGGTACCTGTATTACTGGGGTGCGCGGGAAGTTCCACACGCAATTTCAGCAGGGTACGTGTATTACTGGGGTGCACGCAAGTTTCACACGCGATAGGCCCTGTGCGAGTGGGGTATGTGTATTTTGGGGCTGCAGGGAGTCCTACACGTGAATTGGCAGTGTGGGTCCTCCCAGGTGTTCCGTCTACACCCTCCACGGCCCCTGCAGGCAGATTACACCACAGGGGACTACCCTGCACCCTTGGCCATGTTCCGCAGGCAGCCCATCCACCATGGGCATGCCCCCCCCCAGCCAAGCCACATGTCACCTTGCACTAGTGATCACCAATGCATTACCCCCTTGCACCCCCACCCCACAGCAGTGCACGGCACCTGCCAGCAGGCCCCCATTCATGTCCCCTTGCACCCCCACCCCCCAGCACTGAGGGTCACCTGCCAGCAGGCCCCCATTCATGTCCCCTTGCACCCCCACCCCCCAGCACTGAGGGTCTCCTGCCAGCAGGCCCCCACTCATGTCCCCTTGCAGCAGCACCCCCCAGCAGTGCAGGGCACCTGCCAGCAGGCTCCCACTCATGTCCCCCTGCACCCCCACCCCCCAGCAGTGCAGGGCACTGGGAGGGGTACGCCGACCTACTGAAGGATGTGTCTCCTGACGCAGAGAATCTGGAATTACCTGAAGCCCCTCTAAAGGGACGAAAAGACTTATAGCTTCGGCCACTCTGGAGGGCACCCAATGAACGTGCCGTGTCAGAGTCTTCTTTCATTCCCTTCAGGGCCTCATCTACTTTCTCTCTGAATAGAAGGTCTCCCTCAAAGGGCATATCTAATACTTTGTATTGTACCTCCGGCCTGAAGTAGGTACACTTAAGCCATGACTGTCGTCGTAACACGACCCCATTATTGACTTGCTTGAAGTCCGATTCAGCGAGGTCCACCGCGATGTTTATTGCGTGATTGGAGGCTTCCTCACCCTCTCGGACGAGTAACATCGCTGCCTTCCTATGCTCTTCCGGAAGATGATCCAGCAACGGAGCCAGCCTGTGCCACATTTCTCTGTCGTATCTGGCTACAATAGCCAGAGAGTTTGCAGCCTTTACTGTAGTTGCTCCCACAGATAGCACTTTTTTGCCGAAGGCATCCTGACGTCTTGCCTCGTTTTCGTGCACTTGTGCTGGGCCTTAGCTTTCCTCGCCGCTGCCACCGACACCACCGATTCAGGCGTTGGTTGGGAGGATAAGCACTTGGGGGTAGACTTAGGAGCCTTAAATTTTTTCTCAAGGCGACCTTTTACCGCCGGTTCCGAAAAGGGGTGACGCAGTGTCTGCAAACCCTCCTTCCACACATGATCTAGAATGGGTATTGAAAACACTGACCACCTTCTCTTACCCATGTGGTTGAAAAGAAAACAGTCATTTTTCTCTTCTTCCTGGGACAAACCGAATTCCTTACACGCCTTCTCCATCATAGAATGGAATGATGCAATATCATCCGGGGGGACGGCTGAGCCGGGCTCCTTGGGGTTTCTAATTCCACCTCTGACTCCCAGGCTGGATCCCGGGAGGGGGATGAGGAGATATCCGACATGGCTCCTCTGTCAGACTCCGAATCTGGCAGCTCACCTTCCTCTTGGGTTGCCTGTGGTGCTGAGACTGGCATGCGTAAGTGAGTCGGTGGACGGGACGGGCCCGGCTCGTCGACGGGTGCCTGTGGCAGGTTTACCTGAGGTAGTCTCTGGTCCAAAGACTGTACTAAAGACTGAAGCGTGGACAGAATCTCCAACGACAAAACAGATTGAGGATTGAGAAGAGGGGCAGACACCGGAACTCCGGATCCCCTCGTCGACGACTTGTCAACCACTCGTAGCCCGAGGTCTGCCGGGCCAGCTATTACCCCGCTCTCGTCCTCTGCCGAGGACAGCAACGCTGCCTGTTCCTGCAGTAAAGTATCCGGAGGGATCGGATCGAAAACTTCAGGCCTCCAGGCTTCCTGTAGAACCTCCGTCGACGAGGCCACCATTGCAGTCGTTGTCGGTGGGACGGTAGATACCACGTGCGTCAGTGGTAGGGAGGAGGCCGATGACTGGACCGCCGTCGACGACGGTGGCTTAGCAGGTGGTTTAGGCGGTCCCGCCTTTTCTGCACTTGGCCTGCTTTTACCCGACTCTCGACTCGTGGTCGATCTATGGTGATCGCCCGAGGAGGATTTCGGCCTTTCCTTGTCATGCTTTTTTGACGAAGATGACGATTTTCTCGTCGAAGATTCTTTAGCTGAATGACTCCGAGATGAGACTTTCTCCGCTGGTCGAGATTTCTTCGCCGGTGGTTCCGACGATACAGCGAAGTGTGATGTTTTTGCCGATTGTGTGGAGCCTACCTCCGAAGGGGGGTATGCCCCCGCTCCATCATTCAACCATGGCACCAGCCGTCGATTTCGGTCTTTGAGGGTCTTTTGAGAAAACCCTTTGCATATGTCACAGTTATCAGCCGAATGGTGAGGGTGGAGACAGTATATACAATCCATATGTCCATCCCCCTCGTAAACTTTTTTCAAGCCGCACGTCGCGCACGGACGGAACAGCGCCTTTCCCGACATGAAGGAAAAATTCACCTAACTCCAACTTCAAGTACACAACCTTGTACAAAATAGTAAGACGACGCAAGGAGATCCCACTACTTTGGAGACAGTTGAAATCCGAAGGGAACCGCGGGGGCGGGGCTTTTATACCGCGACGTCCTACGGGGCATGCGTATGCGGGCCCCAAAAGGACGTAGATACTACACAAAAGTGTCAGAAGTTTTCCTATAGGAAAAGGCTATATATGTGTACCGAGGGGTCCCAGTCTGACGACGGGGAATATTCTAAGCATGTGAATCCATGAAAGATCCAATGCTGGAGAAATATGCAACATTCACTCTGTTAATTACACACGAAGCACAGATAAGGCCGTGTCCTTAAAACCACCCTCAAAATAAAAGCCTTTGCCGTCACTACATTTATTTTATGAACGGAATAACATTTGACCTATGTGTACTATGTGAACACCTTCGCAGCTGTTTCTGTTTTAATAAACAGATCTTGTGTGCAGAATTTATATTAGTTTGAGTCTAGCAGGTATTTTTGTGTTTAGTGCATCAAGGCGAGGCAATGGCAGACAAACCAAGGTTTGTCTTGCTGTTGTAAAGTTTTGCATATACAGATGTGTATGGGTGTTGCAGTTTGTATTTTTTAGTAAGTAGAAATCCCCTTGCTTTTTGGTCTTGGCCCAATGTCAAACACGCATAAGCAGCAACAAGATCTAGTAGAAAGCATTTGCAACTCGCCATCCGTAACGCCCACGGAGGTTGTATAAATTCAGGGAGGTGTTTCCATGGAGCCATTTCTGGGGAACTGGGATCAATTCAGTACATTTCGTGGAAGCTTGGCTAGAACATTGGGTTCGGACAAATTGTTTGACAATCACAGACGCTCCCTCTGGAGACTAGGGTGACATGTGCATAGCAGGTTTTCTGTTTTAGGTTAGCTGTCCTTCCCACTAGTACAGCAGCCCTGGTCCCCTATGATGTCATTTCTCAGCCTGTGGAGGGCACGCTAAGGAGATTTATTTGCACATGATTCTGTTTTATACTTTTTCTCCTACTGACACACATTTTTTCAAGAGAATTATTTTTATTTAGAAAGGCAACCCTCCACACTCCTCTACACCATATCCAACTTTCCACTGTGTCCGTGAGCTACTGCGGCTGGAATAAGGATGACACCAGCAGGAACTTGCCAATAACAGTGCTTTAGAAGATTACTGCCCATGGCCAGAGACCTTTAATTGTATTGTGTTTTTGTAATAGCTCCTTAACACACTGCCAAAAGACAACAGCCTCAGGGCGTTTAACAGCCCCAAGTGCAGCTGTGTTGAGTTTGCCTTGGGAATACTTGGGTGCAAAGGGGAGATCTGCCTGTTCTCAGGCAAGAACTAAGCTGTGCGGATGGTCATTGGGATTCACTAATTGTAAGGACGACAACTTGGAAATTGCCATTTATGTGGCAACGGAGGGTGTCTCCTCTCTAAAGGGTGCATGACAGGCTTGCTACGGGTGCATGGCACTGCTTACCGATTAGTAGGGCGTCGGGATATGCTTGGCACCATACAGTGCCATTGCATGGCTCTTGAGAAAACCTCTATTGGAGAGACTGGTCCTGATTTGAACTCTATGGAAATTTCAAGCATCCCTTGGTTTTTACTGGATCCATTTAGTGTAATGTGCGTTTGTGGTAATTTTCTGCACTACCAGAGTCACCATACTATCCAGGAACTGTTTGTTGGTGGTGTTTTATATTGCTATGCACCTTGTAATCCGACCTTTGATTACTGGCTTGTGCATAGCTTTGTTTGCCTTTATTTGCATTCACAAATAAACCCGATTCCAGCTCCAGTCAAACTGACAGGAGAGTTCTCACTCTCCTGATGGTGGCGCTGCTGCATCAGGCCGGGGTGAAGCAAGCGCGCGCCATAAAATGCCTGGCCCCGGACCTCAAACCATGTGACAGTCCTGCTTACTGAGTCTAGAACTTTATCACATACCATGTGGAAGAAACAGCAACAGCCGATGAAGCACGAAGATTTAAATGCTGTCCGGCAAAGGAAGGCCTGCAGAACTGTGCCGCTAAAAATACACTGCTGGCAAAAAGACAAGGGGAAAAAAACTACACACAAAACAATATTCATAGCATTAAAAAGGGCTACAAGTCACGGAAAAGACGCTGAGCTGACAAGCCTGGCGGGCTGCCAAAAACATGACTTCATGCCCTGGAGTGATCATCCCGCTCCACGGTACGCCCCGTTTGGGGGCGGCTCACTTTCTCCCAGTTTACTGGAGCGTGTGTCCTACTTAGGAGAAACATTGCACGTGGGGCGAGAGTGAAAAGTACGAGGAGCGTGGGTGTGGGGGATGGGGCGGGGGTGAATGAAAGGGTAGGAGCAGGGATGGGCAGCAAGAGGGGGCGCCGCTTCTTATACTTCACAAAATTAACCAGCACTGGCAGAGCCAAAAGCACGTTGAAATGTTATTGTTTCAACTAAAAGGATTTAAGCGAATGAACATAACCGGAGAGGCTCCTTGCCTAGCCACAGACCTGTTCCATCAGCTGCCAAGGAGAGCTGTGTAACACAAAACACTGCTACCCAGCTCTGTTCTAAACCCCTCCTATGACGAGCGGTCTAACCTCTACAGCTCTGTTTCCTGGGTCACTTCTGAGCCCTTTGTAACCAGAGGGAAAGCTCTGCTGTCATAGTCTTTACTTTAGCAATAATAACGTTCGGTGGTCTTCACTGGCCGGTTACGCCCCGTGCCCAAGTCATAGGTGAAACGAAGGCTTTAACACTGGGCTCCCGTGGCATTACTGGGCCTGTGATGCCCGCAGAACACGTTATTTTTGCTATTAGCACCCCGAGGGAAAAACTTGATGTGCTAACGCCCGCTCTGCTTCATTCGCAGCAGCGGCTGGGGAGAGTCAGGATTGGCATGGCAATGGAAGGTGGGGCTCCGCTCAGAACCCCCTCGTCCATTTCCATGGCTTCAGCAGGAAACCAAGCAAACTGTGCAGGGAAGCCCTTTTCAGGAAAGTAGAGTTGGATGGGGAGTGGGGGTTATTGAGAGGCTGGATTTTGGAGCGGGAGGCAGTGAAGGAGGGAAACCACTAGTGCCGGGAGGAGGATAATGCACAGACCATTTTGATTGCTCCAAACCTATGCTTGAATTGTTAGCTTCAGCCCTGGTTTAGAGCAACTTGCTTGGCTGCCACACCCGCCAAGGGTTGCAATGAGTTATATAACCTGCAAATCCCAGCTTGGCTGAAGCAGGCGGGTGACCTCATAGAACGGTTATGTCACAGAGGGAGTGTTCCATAAACAGCAGTTGCCTGAGAGAAACCGGGGAGAGATGCAACTGGATGGCTGACGGGTATGCTTATTTATTAAGTACATTTACCTTCATTTACCTAGAATAAATAAACCTACAAGGAAACCTCATCTAACGGTCCACTATGCGCACACCTGAGGCCACCAGCGCATTTCAGAATACTACGCTACGTGACGAATGAGACGATTGCCTAAAATGGTACTGAACTATGCGTACCACTAAACGCAACTCACCCGCCGCACACTTCGTTCACACTGGCAGTAGGTCACATACACTTTCATAGAGTTCAAAGTACTGTAGAGGAGCAGACGTACACATCAGCTGGAGATCCTACCGCCTTACCTCCCCTGTATTGGAGCCATGAGACTGTGCCCTGTCTATTCTCAGCTACTGTACCAATAATACAGCGAGCATATGAAAGACTGTATCCATTAAGACGACCATATCTAATGTAACCTCAAAGTTGACAGCCTACAGCAGGAGCTCCCTAAAGGAATATGAGAAAGCTAAGAAATGAACTGATGACATCATAAGAAAGTGTGCATGACGTCCCGGGATACTGAATGAAGACGATGTATGAATCCTATATGAGAAAGAACTTAGTAAAGAATCAATTGAACTCTCAAGTGTAAAAGAAGATTACACGGTAGAAAGCTCTGCAGAAATTAGAGGCATGAAGAATGTACAGATGCTAAAACGCAAGATGGATCAAGTCATCGTATAGGCTAGCTATAAGTAGTAAATAGAATGCAGGCGGAGCCGCCATTGTATAGTAAGAATGAAAAGCTGTGTCGCAGTAGAATATGCAGGTTATTGGAGCTGTGTTGGGAGGCTGTCTGACCTGAAGTCAAGAACTGGGAAGTCAAACTCAGCTATCTACTCTGAAGAACAACGTGTGTGCAGAGGATGAATCCTCTCACGTTAAGGTGTAAGAAAGAACACAGAGGATGCCAAGTCTTAATTCATTTAAAAGCTTGCACAATGAGCAGAATCATGGTCTCTTGTCACTTTAGTCAAGAATGCAAATAGGGCTTGAACTTGGAGTTCCAGATATGATGGTGAATGCTCTCACTCCATTTTCATTCCCAGGCCGAGAATACACTGCAAGGCCAAGTACAAAGAACATTTCATGGCATAAGGCATGGGTGATGAGATGCTGGGCTAATTGGGTGGATAGGTTTTTCACTATTGCCACGTAGGTTAACGTCACTCTGACGCATAAAGAAGTAGATCATTTAATTGTTTGTGGAAATCGCTGAGAGAATGAGCGTACGTCCGTTGATGTTCATTGTAGACTCCGTTTAAGGTAAATATTAATAAAACAGCAACTTGCCATCTTCTTGAGTTTGTCTGGTTATCTGCACTAAGAATTATTCTGGTGTAATCCCATCCAGCCATAAATGCATGTTCCAAGGGCCCTAAGCTCAGTGGACTCATCAGGCCAAAACAGATTTCACCAGCCCTGCACAACAAAATGCTGAGAGATATGACAATGCGAAAACGGATATGTAGCTCTTTTGCCTATCAGACAGTATTACTGGGAGCTGTATAACTCAGCAACCAACTACCAAATTTTACATACTGCACAGCCCACAAATCACACATTGCAACCAGCACAGAGTAACTAGCTCGTAACTGCGGTACCACTACATAACAAGCCATGCTGTCAAAAGCAGAAAACATACTAGTGGCAGCACACACACCACAAGATAACACAAACCTTTGCACCACAATATGACGTTCATCCCACTCTACGAGGAAACACCACACAAACCACAGTGCACATGTCACATCAAAAATATATTCCATCACGTTACACACACACGTACTGCACAGCACCACACAAAACGCATTGCACTCGCCACAACCAAACTACATTCCAGCCCATTACACACACACACACACACACACACCACAACGTACATGTCACACAACCCCCACCCACACATTACATTACGCATACCACCAGACACGTGCCAAACCTAACACCCAAATATGACTGACAGGAAGTGCTTAATTTTCAAACAAGTGCCAGGGTCCCAATATTTTCGCACTAGCTCTTGCCAAAATGGGACAGACGCATGACGCCTACTGCTGCGACCAGCCACTGGTGCTCCCCACAGTGTCAATATACTTGGGGTCGCTGCTCTTCCCACCGGCTTATTGGTCATGCTGTGTTAACTACCTATGGCATTTTACAGATACCATCAACACAACATAATATCAATGGGTGTCTATTTTCAAGAGACAACTGGTATAACTGTTTCTTTAAACATAGCATGCTCATTCTAATTTTCCTCTGATTGTATAGACAGCAAGTGGAACATTTTCACGGATTTTCCACACAAAAAAAGCAAACCCGATTTCTTCCCATAATAAAGTGAGGGACAAATGCCTAACAAATTCATTAATGAACTGACGAACCTCCCGGTCTACCACCTTGAGCAAGATCTTTCATAGGTCAGCACTCGGCACAAATTCCTCTGCAGTGGCCTTTTTCCTGCTTGCTCCTGTGATTGCCCTGCTGTTGTACTCTCTGTAACAGATACCTGTCTCCACACTAGTGGTAATGGAAGACTGGGTGGTGCCGATTACAGTCAGTGGGTTGGCAGCCTGATATTCACTTGCATATTAGTGCACCCCATGCTGGCTGCATAGCAGAAGAGAAAGGGGACGGGCCCAGCGCAACAGTCCTGTGCAGGCCGTTGAGTGCCCCTGCCTGCAGGGGTGCAGCAGAGCCAGATCCATGCATGCCACATGCCAGTCATACCACTGGAACTGGCATATAGACATGCCTGCAAGCACCCACTGAACAAGTTAGCTTCCCCTATGGGTGCCTGCATGAGCTACCTACCCTGCTGTGGCAGTGCTGTTGGTTTTTACAGTTACGGGGCAGCACCATTGTTCACATAGGCTGAATGGAGCAGTGTGAAGGCATGGCCAACATGAAAGTTCACTGCACTCACCTTCCGCTTATCCTTATTTATGAAAGTGCCTAACTAGCACAGTAGTGCCAGCATGGCTAATCAAGTTCATGAAGAACCATCAGCCAGCCCGGGATGTAGCACGTTCACACTGTTGGTGCTTGTTGTTGGACTATAACAGACAGTTGAAATAACGGTTCCAAACACAACCTCATAAACAAACTGTATCGGAGACAAAGTGCCAAAGCAGAGCTTTGTATAGGTTGGCAGTCCCTGCAGTCAACCCGGAGAAGCTCTGAACAGCAGTCTTTACACAGTGTTTGTTGGAGGAGGAGCATTCCTTTGACACCCTTTCCCTCTCCTCTGACATAGGACATTCTAGACCACTGCCCCCGCCCCCTTTTCCAACACGAATATTTTCACACAACACAAAGGACAATCGATTAACACCAGAGCTGTTTACCGGACATGTCCCAATACAAGGGTCAGGCAAAGTCAGGCAATTGATCAGAATCGCACACACCTGATGGCCTTTTCCCTTCCCCACAGGGATAAAAGGTGGAGCCAGAGAGCACAGTACAAGCACAGCAGACAGCACGATGAGACACCACAGGTGCGGCAGTTCAAGAGAAGGAGAAAAGGCGAAAGGAATCGAGAGGTTGGCATGGAGAGAAGTGACCTTTCCCCTTTCGTCCCAGACCCACAGAACCTTCGTGGAAAAGAGCCTAAGACCACGAACAATAGCACAAGTGTCTTGCGGCAGATGTCAATGGTACACGGGGCAAGCTTATGACGATGAGCAGGACCAAGGGAAGCTCCTGCGCCCATGGTACCGGCCTGGACTCCAGGAAAGCCAAAATCCAAGCGGTTCATCACAGCCGCTGAGTCGAGGGGAGAATTGATAAGAACCGGGCTGTGTTGAATGAGAAGCGCAAAGTGGCAAGTTTGAACCAAGTTTAATGAACTGTGTAAAGAACTGTAAAAAGTGATAAGGGGAGACCAGCTGATGAGGGGAAAACCGGCACCACGTGGGTGCTAATTCTAGAGACTCTGGCCGATCCACATCTGAGCGAAACTACAGGTACCAGAAGGCCACAGGAGAGTCACTAGATGAGGTCAAAGTAGTCATACAGGTGGTCTAGTAAAATCCACATACAATCGAAAGACTTTGATCTACAAACTAAGTGAAAGAAAGGGAAGTGAATCCCGCAGTGAGAAGAAACAAGGGTAGCAAATCCCAAGAGGGCCAAAATCTAAAGTCCCAAGAAACAGTGTGTTTGGAACGGTTTAAAAAGATATTGACATTTGTGGAATACAATACAAGAGTGGTCAGTGCCCAGGAGAGAGGGACCCAGCCATCACCCTACATGAAACTGTGATAAACAATTGAGAAGGGTCAACGCCCAGAGGAGGGGGGCCCAGAGGTGAACATTGGTAACAAACTCTTCATTAAAGGAACTTTTGCTTTGGTATTTGAACAAATCAGGTCCTCAAAGTCAAGAGACTTTCAAGTGAAACAAGACTTGGCCATCGACAGCCCTGGTAGCTGAAAGCTTGAGAGTGTGTCCTGAGAGCTGCCATTGGTTGAACTGTCGTCTCATGCTGGAGAAGCCTGAGACTGTACTGTGCTCCACGCTATCATCTTAACCCATGTCCAAAACGTGGGGAAGGTAGACCCAGGCTACTGCATCCTAATATATTATTTGAGAACACTTTCTTTTCTTGAGAACTATCCCACACCCCTTTTTGTATTAGTTGTGAGGTTTGGCCATAGGTTTCTTAGTATAGGCCTTTTTTTATTTTGACAAGACACTACGAGGACTGGGTTATTTTTCATTCGATGGTTGACGCTTCCTCCCATCTTAGATGTAGGTTTAGATTAGGCGTTTTTTCAACCTGCATACAGCATTTCATTGTTTAATAAACTCCCTTGAACTGTGATCACGTGTGTCTGTCTTACTTCACACCAGTTAAACCGTGAGTAAAGATCACAGGCGCACTGAAATATTTAGGGACAGGCAATTTCAAGTGTTAGACACACAGACTTTTAGAGGTGTGGATATGCTTTTGTAAGGTAAGAGCTTATGTATGTCCCATGGTCCCTGGTGGGGGGACCTGCAACTTATCATTTACAAGTTTCTTTTAGCCAACAGATTTTTTTCTCACAAGAACAAGATGTCACTATTTGCCTGTGAAAGCTGTCACCTGTAAGTGGTCAAAGTATCCTCTTAATAATTGTTGTTTATGGTGGGACGTTGAGTCGCTTATATAGGTTGTTCTACTTTGCCCTTTGTACAATGATTTTAGGTAAATGTTTGAGGGCTTACTTGGGGACACTAGGTCGAGATAACACTGTCCGGTTATGTTATTTTTATTAGCGTCATCTGTCAGTCAATTTCACCCTGGCTAGCTTTCTGAAGGAAGGACGGACAAGAGGAGGTAAACTATTGGAGGGTGGAAGTTGAGCCAGTAATTCCTGTTCCTCTGTGGGGGGTTTTCCTTGGGGATTCACTTATATGCTTGTTTTATTAAGGTATGTGTTTTACATTTTTGTAAATTATTGCTACCACTGTTTTTATTGCATGTTTTATGGATTGCAATCAGAAAGAAGAACAAGTTACTCTTAGCAGGTAACGTTCTTTCGATGGGATGGTCCGACGACGTATTCCATATCTATGACAGTAATCACCACAGCTGTGCTGCTTCGGAAAATCTTCGGCGTCTGCATCCATGACGTCGATACGCCGCCCTAGAGGACCTCCTCTGACGGCCGACGTCACTGGATGTTATAAGTAGGACGCACAACGCCCGTAGGCTCAGTTGTAGTTGTTTTTTCCCAGAACGTGTGCCACCAGTCTTTTGCCAGTCTGACAGACAAAGCCTTACGGAAACGTAAGCTGCAATCGCATAAGAAATTCTGTAGCGGGGAAGGTAGGGAGGGAGCGATATGGAATACGTCGTCGGACCATCCCATCGAAAGAACGTTACCAGGTAAGAGAGTAACTTGTTCTTCGAGGGGATTGGGTCCTCCGACGTATTCCATATCTTTGACAGACTCCCAAAGCAGTACCAATGTAAGGAGGTGGGAAAAGAATTTAGAAAAGAGAAATTTGGCATGCCCAATCAAATTGCGGGGTAAAGGACTGCCTTGCCAAAGGCCAGATCCTGCCCCCGGATGGAATCGACGGAGTAGTGACGCACAAATGTATGTACCGAAGCCCAGGTGGCTGCATCACAGACGTTTCGAATAGGAACACCCCTCTGCAGGGCAGTAGAGGCAGCCATACCCCTGGTAGAATGGGCCTGTAAGCCGACCGGTGGGTCCTTACCCGCCAAGCGGTAACACTCAGATGGCCAAAATAATCCAGCGAGACAGTTTGTTTCGTCACAGCTTGTCCCAAACGCTTTCCAGCGTAACCAATGAAGAGCTGATCGTCCACTCTGACCCGGGACATGTGTGAAATATAAAAGCTTAACGCTCTCCTAGGATCAAGCCTATGGAGCCTCTCCTCTTCCTTACCAGGATGCGGAGGAGGATAAAATGCCGGAAGAACAACCTTCTGGCCTAAATGAAATTCCGACACCACCTTCGGAAGAAAAGAAGGATGAACTCTAAGGACAACCCTGTCCTTATGAAACACAGTGAAGGGTGGCTTAACTGAAAGTGCTTGTAACTCACTCACTCTGCGAGCGGAAGTGACCGCAACTAAAAATACAGTTTTAAGAGTGAACAGTGTCAAAGGGCATGAATGCAAAGGCTCAAACGGAGCACCTATCAGAAACTTGAGAACAAGGTTCAAATCCAAACCGGGCACCTGGAAAGGTGACGGAGGGAACACATTAGTGAGCCCTTTCAGAAACTGAGAAATTGAAGGAATTGTAAAATAGGAACACTCTTCAGACGAGCGCTTAAATATGGACAGCGCCGCCAGGTATCCTTTAATGGTACCCACTTGAAGACCCCTGTGGGCCAAAGAAAGCAAAAAAGACAGAACCATGGGAATGTCACATGCAAAAGGATCCACATTCTTAACCCTGCACCAGTCGCAGAACTTACGGCAACGGTACAGGGACTTAGTTGCGGGCTGTCTGGCTGAGAGCAACACCTCCATCACGTCTTCAGGGAGGTCCCAATCCTTATACCTCAACTTTTCAGAAAACCAAGCATGAAGGTTGAGGGATCTGACCTCTGGATGGAGAATCTGACCCCCCCTCCCGCGAGAGCAGATCGTCTCGGTAGGGAAGATGACGTGGAGGGCAGATGGACAAGTCGAGATGGTCCGGGTACCACGTCCTCCGGGCCCACGCCAGAGCAATGAGGATCATCCGGGAACCGAACCTCTGTAGTACTTGCGGGATGACTGGGACTGGAGGAAACACATACAGCAGTGGGAATGACCACTCCGCCACAAACGTGTCTCCTAAGGCTCAGTTTGGATGAAATTCCCTCGAGCAGAATCTCTCGCACTTCCGGTTGATGACACTGGAGGTGAAAAGATCCATTTGAGGGGTCCCCCAAAGGGCAAAGATCTCCAGGAGTATCTCCTGAGCCAACTCCCACTCGTGAGAGATCGCGCTCTGCCTGCTCAGAGCGTCCGCCGTATCGTTTTCGTCTCCTGCCAGATGAACTGTCGAGATCGAAACTTCCTGCTGGATTGCCCAGAACCAGAACTGCATCGCCTCCCTGCACAGAGGAAGTGACCCTGCATCCCCTTTTTGTTGAGGTAGTGCATGGCCACCGTGTTGTCCGTCAGGATCAGGACATTCTTTCCTCGCACAGTCGGCAGAAAAGCCTTCAGGGCTAGCCTGACGGCCCTCAGCTTCAACAGATTGATATGGAGTCTGGACTCCGACGGAGACCAACGACCGCTGACTGTCAACTCGTTGGCATGAGCTCCCCATCCCGTGAGGGATGCGTCCGTCACGATCATCACATCCGGCCAGGGCAGCCAAAATGGAGCCCCCCTCATCAGATTGCCTTCGTCGGCCCACCACAGAAGGTCCTGGGCGACCGAGGACGGCACCTGAACAGGGTCCGACATCCTGCCGGAGGACTGAGACCACTGAAGCTTGAGTGCCCATTGCAAAGATCTCATCCGCAACCTGGCCTCTGGCACCAGAAGAATGCAGGATGCCATGAAGCCGAGCAGTCTCAAGAACTCCAACGCTGGGAGACTTTGGGCAAGTTGAAACTTGTGCACCATCTGCTGAATGTGATGAGCCCTCACCTGGGGAGGAAAACACTGCCCCAGGGACATGTCGAGCACTGCTCCGATGTACTGGAGCCTCTGAGTTAGTGTCAAATGGGACTTCTTTAAGTTGAGGGAGAAGCCCAGCTTGTGGAGGGAGTGGCAGGTGACCGACAGATGATCCAGGACTTGCTCGGGAGAACGCGCCCTGATCAACCAATCATCCAGGTAGGGGTAGACGTGAATCCCCCCTTTCCTGAGGTGCGCTGCCACCACTACCATGAGCTTGGTGAAGACCCTCGGGGCGGAGGTCAATCCGAACGGCAGGACGCGAAACTGAAGTGCGAGTCGCCAACCACGAACCTCGGGTACTTCTTGTGCTTTGGATGGATCGGCACATGAAAATAAGCCTCCTTGAGGTCGAGAGACACCAACCAGTCCTGAAGTTGAAGGGCATGGAGGACTTGAGAGAGAGTAACCATCTTGAACTTGTCCTTCCTGAGGAGTTTGTTCAAACCGTGCAAGTCCATGATGGGTCTCAATCCCCAGTCTATCTTGGAAATCAAAAAATAAGGGGAATACCATCCCTTGTTCCTCTCCGCTACAGGCAGCAGTTCTATGGCGCCTTTCTCCAGCAGGGATTGAATTTCCTGCACAAGGAGCGGATCCTGACTCTTCAAAGAGAGATTCCCCGGTGGATTCTCTTGAGGCCTCTGCCGGAAAGGAAGACAGTAGCCGTGGGTTATGATCTCCAGAACCCACACATCTGAAGTAATGGCGCGCCACTCTGCAAGATGCTGCGCCAGCCTTCCCCCAACCGGAGAACCATGGGACGGCTGCGGCATTGCCTGAAGGCAAAGAGGCAACAGCCCGAGCGGCCTTGGCACCTCGAGTACCTTGTTTTCCACCTCTGGCACTCCTACGGTGGCCCCTTTGACTGGAAGCTCCTCTCGCTTTACCAAAGGATGAGTAATAACGAAAGGAACCTCCCCTCCATTGCTGTCCCCTAGGACGAAAAGGCAGAGGTTGTCGAACTGCAGCACCCAACGACTTCGCTACAGCCTTTAAGGTCTGCAACCTCTCAAGGCTCTCGTCAGCCTTGCTGCCAAAACTATGTTCTCCGTTAAAGGGCATGTTGAGGAGCCGGGCCTGCACATCAGGAGCAAACCCCGACTTCCGCAACCACACAAACCTGCGTATCACGGTGCTCGCCGCCATGAACTGGCTGAGGCAATCTGCCATGTCCAAACCCGACTGAACGGCCTCACACATGGCATCCTTGCCATCCTGAATCATGGCAAGGAAACCATCCCGTTCGTCCCCTTCGGGAATATGTTCAGCCGCCAAGGAAACAGTTCCACAGAGTGTGCATGAAACGTGACAAGGCACATATGTAGTTAGCCGCCTGAAGCGCCATACCCCCTGCAGCAAACATTTTCTTCGCCCAGCCGTCAAAACGCTTGTCGTCCCTATCAGGAGGGATGGTAGGGTACCGCGCCTGCTTTTCCGGGGCCGTAGCCGCCTGCACCACCAAACTCTATGGAGTAGGGTGCTTGGACAAGTAGCAGGGGTCGCTACTGGCTGGGTGGTATTTTTGTGGCAAAGACTTGCCCACTGCCGGGAGACTCTCTGGAGCAGTCCAAGCTGCCCCCACCCTCCTCTGTAGAGCCAAATGAAACGGCAGTACCGGGTCAGTTGGTGGACCAATGTCGAGGATATCCGTAAGGTCATCCTGAACAAACTCCCCCGGGGGAGCAGACCATCCCAAGTACTCGGTGACCCTTGACATAAGGCGCCGTTATGAAGAGTCGGCATGAGTGCCAGGCTCGGGCCTACAAAACTCCACCTCCGGAGAGGTGTCCAGCCCACTAGCATCATGCAGGGACTCCTCAGGTCCTCAAATTGGCTATGGCCCGAGAGAATCTCGTCTGGCACCGTGTCAGGCACCATGCCGTCATCAGAGCCTACATCCACCTCTGAAATAAACTCCAGATGGCGGTAAGAAGGCACAGAACGTGAACCAAAGCCATGCTTGACCTTTGCCAGAGCCTTTCTAGGGGGTTCCACCGAGCCACGGAGTACCCCCGTCAACAGCCTCGAAAGGCGTTGAGGGCGTTGAGTGAATCGGCGTCGACAGCATCGACGGCGCCGACACAGTCCTTGAAGCCGGGGCCCCGAACGTGTCCCTCGACGGGCGGGACGCCGATGGCGTCGACGACTTTGAAGGCAAGCCTTCGAAAGAGTCCGAAGACCTCGGCGCCACCAGCGTCGACGTCTTCCATGAAGACACCACAGGTTCACAAGGTCTCGAGCGTGTCGAGGACCGGGCACGACGAGAACGATTCCCCTTGTCCGAGCAGGACCTCTCCTGCGAATCGTGACGACCACCCGAGCCCAAAGGCGTGCGAGCGGTGTCTCTCGGCTGATCACGACCGACCCCACTCAAAGGCGCGGACGTTTTTTTCTTCCCGAAGGAAGCCCATTCCTTCGGCGTCGCATGCTTGGTGGGATAAGCGACCCGCCGACGGGCAGAGTCCTCGGATGAGGACGGGGAAGGCGACCGATGATGGCCCTTCTGGTAGTGCCTCAAAGAGGCAGAGGAATGGCGAGACAGACTCCGGGACCGAGACCCACTGGACTTCCGACGACGACACGGAGAGTCGTCCGTCGAAAGCCCCGCCGACCTCGACTTCCGGGGCTTGGACACCTTACCTACCGATAACTTCTTGCGCTCCCCCAAGGCTTTAGACTTGAGCGACTGGCAGTCGACACAGTCATCCATGTCATGGGCCTACCCGAGGCACCAGAGGCAGGCGTCATGCGAGTCCGTAACCGACATCTTGGACGCACAGTCCCCACACTTCTTAAAACCCGGACGCGGTGTGGAAGACGAGGTAGACATCTTCACGAAGAAAGTACTTCACAAACACCAAACCGGTTCGAAGAACCGAGAAACAACAGAAACTCCAAAGAGTCGAGGTGCGCCTCTATTCCCGAAGCGAACACGTTCGCGGAAAAAATGGAACTGAGGCTTCGGGCGTCATGCGCCCTACTTATAACATCCAGTGACGTTGGCCGTCAGAGGAGGTCCTCGAGGGCGGCATATCGACGTCATCGACGCAGGAGTCGAAGATTTTCCAAAGCAGCACAGCTGTGGCGATTACTGTCATAGATATGGAATACGTCGGAGGACCCAATCCCCTCGAAACATTGAAATTTAAACGTATGCAAATGAGATTGAACAACCTGCCCGGGAAAGGTCACACGCTCTGGTGAAAGGGTGGCGCTTGGATTTGTTAAATAAGCAGCTGTGAAAATAAGCTTGTCAGAATGTCCTGAATGTTTTATTATATAGCACACACCAAGCTGTGAAGCAATTGAGTGCTGCACAAAAGGATCCACTAAGAGGGCATAATAACATACACTTAGAAGAACAGACTATTTTGGGCACAGGTGAAAGAACACAGAGGAGTTACCCAAGGTAACAGGTTAGGGAGGCAAGGGCCTATGACGTCTACTTGGCTCTAACCTGTGCCATCAGCAGGGAAGGTAAACATATTCACTGACAGAGCATAGTTCTATACAGTGATCGGGGTTGAAAACCCGAGCTAGAAATGTTTGAGGGAGAAAAGACAGAAGACAATTTTTCTAAAATAACCTTTGGTCTTTTCTCCCCAGAACATTATCTACTTGGCCCCCGCCACCCACTCACACCCCTACCCACACCCCCATCAACCCCCAACCTCCTACTTACCTTGCTGCTGACTAGCTGTGTCCCTCGACGCTTGTTCCCTTTCATTTCTGTGATCGGGAACCGGACCCGCAGGGCCCTTTCCTTTTATTTTCAGGGAACGGCTGCCGGGGACAGCCCCACTACTACTGCTCACAATATAGTGAGCAAGGGTGCGGGGGGACACACCTGCAGCCCCCAGTACCGAATGCCTGATATGGTCCAACTTTTCGGCCGTTTCGGAATTTTCGAACGTCCAAAATTCAGCCAAATCACGCATTCAGGCTTTTGAACTCGGTCATTTTGGACGATTCTCTATACAGTGAGATGAGATGATCTGTCCAGGATCACAGTATTGTCAGGTTGCGAAGCCTTGACACTTTGGCTCCACTTACTTGAATATGACTTCCTAATTAACTCTTACAAATAACACACTATGTTCATCATTGTGGCAGCTGCTCAGTTTTTACACTCCTTTGTTAACGGGAATGATCTCTAGGCCTGCGCCATATTGATGCTATGCTAATTCTTTTGATAACTACTTGTTTATGGTGCAGGCATATTGTTTTGTAGCACAATGGTTGTTGCTATCACCAGAGTTGAGATTCTCAAGTGTATTAACCTCAGAAAGGGGAAAGGCAAAGTCTGATCCGCCAGGATTCGGAACTATGATCTGGCACATGAACACATATCTGTGCACCAAGTGCTTAACACACTGAACTATCTTCTGAACCATTGTGGCACTCCAGCGGGCTCATATTCCTTATTACTTAACCCTGCTATATACAATACATCTATTAAAAAAATCCTGTGTTTTCACTTACGTTCCGCCTGATCCTCTTTAATACTGCAAGCGCTGACGGTGGGATACGCGCCGATATCAGCCTTGCCGTGCCTGCCATTGTGAAAGCCAGCCGATACTTTCCCCAGCTGCAGCAACCGTTAAAACAGGTGAGGTGACATTTTCTTCGCGGCACCGACATAACTGGCAGTGAGGCGCTGTGTTGGGAACGCAACACCACCACACCTCTGAACGCTTGTACACAGCATTGCGCCAGCAGGGAGCCTCCGTTACTCTCATTCAAGCCCCGCGATATTTGCCACGCCATATACGAGTCAGGCAGACTCCAAGACATCACAAAGCTCCTCATTGTAACCGCCATTTTTGGTCCAAGCACAATGAAAATCATACAGGCTTACTGTACTGCACTATGGGGATACTGCATTTGAAATCTATCTATAATTGATATCCACAGGAATCAACTGAAAAGGTATACTGCAATTGAAATCAGTCCATATTTGACATCCACAGGAACCAATTGAAAATATTGACTGATCAGTCAAAACAGAGATCAATCAACTCATTATAAACTCATCAATCTGCATAAACTGCAAAGAAACTGTGACTGGACACCGCACCAACTTTATTACAAGTTATGGCATTCAGCAGTGTACCACCACCCGCATTCCTCCTACCAGAAGTGGGAGAACCCACCACACAGTGAAAAAGAAGGATGAAGTCTTTAGAACATTAGGCCAACATGGTTTGTGGTGAGAATTGTAGCACAGAGACGGAAGTCTCTACTGCCGCGCTGCTTAGCTCCAGCAGGTCAAGACAAATTTGAAGACCTGCCAGATCTCCTTAAGGCAGAGGACGATGGTCTCAATGAACATGAAAGGACAGTCAAAATAATTGGTAAACATTATGAGAAAAAACTCATAACAATTTTGGAACGTTATAAATTTGACAAGAGGAAGGTGAAAGTGTGGAACAGTATATTACCGGTTTGAGGAAGTTAGCAAGGACTTGCAACTTCAATGAACAGCTTGATGAACACTTGAGAGATAAGTTTATGCTGGAGTGCAAGAACGTCAAGGTCAGGGATAAACTGTGGTTGGAAGATGATTTGTCATTAGACACAGGTCTGCATGTTACAAAGGAAGTAGAACACACAGAGAAATGTGTCAAGATTGTTGGAGAACAGAGTAAAAGTAATGAATGTAAAAACAGAAGATGTCAAGGCTAATGTTTCACCTTTGAACACACCCAGATTGAATGACTCGATTGCACTGATTAATAGCGCTGCTGCCAAGAGGAAAGTCTCCGAGAGAGCATGCAGGTCATCCTGGAGGGATGACAGAAGGGGGGCATCATTTTGTGGGCGTAGAGCCAACAGCCCCAGGAGAAACGGGCCAGGAAGAGGTTTCAGATTTGATAGCGTAAATCATTGGGCAGATGATCCTGATTGTCCTGCCTTGAAGATCATTTGCCGCACATGTAAAGGGAAAGGTCATTTCTCAAAGTGTTGTAAAACAAAGAAAACAACCACACATTGGATAGGAAGTGATCCCAGCAACGAATAAGGAGAAGAATGTGTATCCATGATGGTTCATGATGACAACGATAAAGAAATAGACAGTCCCAAAGCCCCAATATTCATTAATGATGTGTAAGTATATATGATGATAGATTTGGGTGCTAAGTACACCCCAATACCGCAAAATAATTGGGATAAGATGAAACACAAATTTCTCAATGAAATTGACATCAACCCCAAAGCGTATGGAGGGGAAGGGTGAAAATTGAACTGATTGGATGGTTCTGGGGAACGCTTAAGTTCAAGGACAGAACAGCCAATGGAACGATATATGTTACAAAACAGAGGAGACGCCACTGTTGAGTTGGACGCATAAATAAAAACGTAAAGATTAGATTGCAATGCGGAAGAGTCGGTACGCTCAGTGGAAAGCGTAAACACAAAGGAAGGTATGATGAAGGCAGTGTTTCGTGATCAGATTGGATGCCTACGTGGGTTCGTGCATAAGATCAAAAGGAAGAAAGATCACCAGCCCGTGGCACAAAAGTTGTGCAGTATACCTCTGTCGATGAGGGAAGAAGTAAAGATGGAATTAAAGAAATTGGAAGACCGGGGAATGACCAGAGGTCATTGATGCTAGTGAGTGGGTGTCACCGCTTGTTGTGCTGAGGAAGAAGACTGGGAAACTCAGGATATGCGTCAATATGAGGGAGCTCAATAAATGTATAATTTTGGTGATGGCATCATGTGTTTTCAGGACAACATACTGATATATGCTGATAACCTGGAACTTCACAATGAAAGGTTAGGGTATGTGTTTCAGAAGTTAAATGCAGCGGGAATTACTTTGAGCAATTCAATATTGGGTACTTGGGTAATAGAGTACTAATAGAGTACTTGGGTCACGTCATTTCGGTGTAGGGAATACGTCCAAGAAAGCAACTTGCTGATGCAATAGAAAATATGCCTAGACCGGTCTCTAGAGCTGAAGTTAGGACTTTCATAGCAATGGCAGAATATTACTCCAAACATTCATCTGTGATTTTGAAGGTCACACAGCGTTCCTGCTTGAGCTCACCAAAGGGAGAAGGGTTTTTGAATGGAGCAGAGAATGCAAAGAAGAATTTAAATTCATCAAGTCAGCATTGGCAAGAGCCCCAACTTTACTTTTTTTTTTCAGGAGTGATCGGAATATTATAATAACCACTGATGCTAGTAATGTAGGTGCGGGTGCTGTAGTCACTCAGGACAACGGAAAAGAACTGCTCATAGCATTTGCCTCCAGGATGTTAAAAGGAGCGGAAAATCATATGCCACCATTGATAAGGAAGCATTGGCCATTGAATGGCCGGCAGACAAATTCAGAATCCTCATTTGGGGCATAGACTTTGAATTTCGTACCGACCATAAACCTCTGGTTCAAATAATTATGTCGAAGTGTCTGGACAGTGTTTTGGGTCGAATTAAAAGATGGGTAACTCAGCTGCAGGAATTGAATTGTACAATATGTGCCCGGAGCAAGAAATGTCCCTGCAGACTGTCCAGACTCACGAGTGTGACAGAAGTAGACAAGGAGAAAGACAACGCAGAGGTGGTTTTCAGTGTAAATGCTGTGCCTGTGCCGCCAGAGGAATGGAAGGAAGCAATGGCACAAGATTCTTCCTTAAATAAACTTCTAGGTGGGCTAGAAGAATGTGGTCCTCGCAGGAAGGGTCATTTTGAAGATCTGGATCAGTCACCATATTGGAATGTTGTTGATGATGATGATTTGAGCATCCAAGGAAAGATGTTGATGCGAAGCGACAGGATCATTCCACCGTTGGGTGTGCGTCAGAGGATAATAAATGTAGGTCATAAAGGTTATCAGGGGACCATCAAGACGAAGCAGAGGGTAAGAAGTGATTAATGGGGGCCAGGATGTGACCTTCAAATTGAAAGAACTGTTCGGGAATGTATCCTTTGTAATAGGAGTGATCAGGTTTGTGTGAGTTCAAAATATCCCATGGTCATGATGGATATTCCTGAAAAGCCATGGGACAAACTGGGTATGGATGTGCTCGGTCCAGTGTGGAGAAATGGGAGACAATCTTTCTGTTTGGTTATAATAGATGTATTGACCAGGTGGGTGGAGGTGTTAATTGGGCCTTGCATTACCATCAAATCCGTTATTGATTTTTTGGATGAAATCAGTGAGCGAGACGGTTTACCTAGAGTTATTATTACGGATAATGGTACTCCGTTTCGCTCAAAGGACATGGAGGATTATTGCAAAAAAAACCTCCATTGAGCATAAATGGAGTGCCATCTACCACCCCCAAACGAATGGAGTTGTAGAATGCTTCAACAAAGTTCTTAAGGAAGCAATACGTTGGGCGTGGTCCAATGGTTTTGACTGGGAGAAAGCTGTGAGAGATGGGATTGTTGCACACCGTTTCAGCCCACATTGCACGACGGGTGTATCCCCGTTTGAGGTTAGCAGAGGATGTAAAGCTAATAAAACTGGTGCCACCTTGGATGGGGAAGGACACCGACATAGGAAAAAGGTTGGAGGGTGTTGCTGAGAACATCAAGTGCAGCCACTTAAGGAACAAAAGGGCACATAAAAAAAATCAGGTGTTTGAGGTACCAATAATATCCGTCTGGCTGTGGGAGACACTAAGGATTAAGCTCCCTCCTGTTCTCAGGAATGGGCTGTGTAAATGGTCAAGGCCTATGGGGGTGACTGGAGTGTTTAAATAAGCCATAAGGGTGGAGGATGGTCGAGTATGGAACATGGAGAGAGTATTTGTGGTGAAGGGATTGGATGGAGGTGAGAGAGGTGAGGTCAGTATGGATGGTAGAGTTGATGCAAAGTGTGGTGCTGGTAGGGTGAGGAGACGAGATTATGAGTTTTCCTTGCCTAGTAATACAGCGGAAGGTCTCCGCCGGTCAAGATGTGGAAGAACCTAGACCTCGACATCTGGCCGAATTTTTGTAGAGTGAAGAGAAACACGGTTTGGCGTTTTAAGAGGATTTGTAGGGGAGGACTCATCTTGCGGTGCTACAAGGCGGAGTCCGTGCTCCGGGGGTTCGGTGGACAGTTGATCAGGCGATGGTAAACTGGAGTCCGATGGAGCTCATATTCCTTATTACTTAATCCTGCTATATACAATCCTTTATTAATAAAACCCTGTGTTTTCACTTACCTTCCGCGCCTCGTGATCCTCTTTAATACTGCAGGTTTGTGCAGTTTCCGACCGTGGCCTAACGCTTTGAGTTCAAGCTTTAAAGGCAGGGTGAGTGTTAGAAACACTATCATTAAATAAACCTACGTAGCCATCATACCTAAGGAGGCTCATCCGGATACTACTTTCACTTGTTTCATCTTCTTTTATGGGAGCGCTTTGGCGGAACCTGGCTGCAATGTACCGCAAATTAATTCAATGAACTAAAGGGAGCACACTGAAAGCTCTGGGCCATGATGTGGTCATTAAAGATAGCATTAATAGGTGGGAGGTCAATGCTAAATTGCTCATTCTTGCATTAGACCATTTACCGCCACCATCCAGGAACTGAGTCGTCAGGCTCATGACTATGCACGAGTCTGGGATGCAGTGGTCCCGTGCCCGAGCAATTATAGTTGGAAAGGAATGATAATTCAGAATTCATTTGGCCCGGAGGCACAAGTGGCGCAGTACCATCCTGGGCTTTCCATGCATAATTGTGGCCCTTTATTCGTCGTGACTGGCTCATGCGCTGTGTACTGCCGGGAGACTTTTAGGCACGGATGGTAATTAATTCCAATAAAATGAAATAATTATAGAGTTGCATGCCCTAGTTTCTCGTTGACTCCCAGTTGGCCTGTATTTATTAGCCAGTTCTTAGACAGTGTAGTGGTTTGCTTTGCGAAATTAAATTGTGTGGATGGAAACAGGGGTGGACTGGCAAGGGTGAGTGGCCCTGGGGATGGTGTTCATGATGGCCATCATTACCCCGTGCAAGCAAACACAACCCCTACAAGTAGGGTTTGGGGGCGGTTCTCTGCCCAATAATCTTTGTTAAGATGGGTCCAAATAGTGTATTTTTAAGCACACATACAGGGATTACAAAATAGTATATTTATTATTATTTATTATAATTATTTTCTACATAGGAATGGGGAGTGGTAAAATAAGCAGAATTGGCTGAATGGGAGAGAGGGTAAGAGGGGCAGAATACCAGGGTTCCTACACACAAGGTGGAGGGGTCCACTGCTCCCTGTAGGCCAGTCCACCACTGCAGGAAAAGTATTTTCATTAAAGCTTTTGGGTTTTGTTGAGGAAATGATGCTGTGCCGATCAATTTGAAATGTTCAAGTTAAGTATGGTCAGAACAAATGTAATTAAACTCATTGGCTCTTTCAAGAAAATGGATGTTATTGTAACCAGTGTTTGGACCACATATTGGTCCTATGTTGGACTTGTATTGAGTTCCCATTGATCTTTTTGTAACTTTTGCGCTGTTCGTTTTTTGTACGAGTAAGCGTGGCATGCCAAGCGTGGCATGCCTGTGGTTGTGATTGTAATGATTGGGTTGAATGTCCAGCTTGTTTCTCACGTAGGGAGTATGCACTGGCACTTAGTTTAAGTGTGTTTATATGCTCTGTAAAAAGATGTTTTTCTTTTTCCTTAACTTATAGTAAATTCTCATATCAAAATCTGTGAAATGTGCAATCTATAAATTAAATTGATTATAATAAATTGCTCTAGGAAATGACGTCAGTGTTTTCACTACATTTTAGTGGTGTTCAACAAAAAACCTACCACTGAAGGTTATTTTATCCCCAAAGTAGTGTGGATATTCAGACAATTTACTTGCTTTAAGGAAAAATAAAGGACCACTTTCTTGTTCTAATATGCTCTGCTTATTAGTGCCCTATAAACACCTTCCCTCTCCTAAGAGGCTTTATTGGTTGATCCAGTGGTCGAAAATTACACCGAAAAGGGGGGCACCGGGGGGAACGCGAAGCATTTCCCCCCGGGGTGTTTTTTGGCGATGCACATGGCCAGCGAGTGGCCGTGGGGCAGAGTGCCTCCTGGGGGGGTATTTAAGGGCTCAGGGAAGGTTCGGGAGGCAGGCGACAGTTAGGACTGGATGATTGTCCTGTCGCCTGCTCCCGAGCCTTCCCTGATTGGGGCCTAACGAGGTGTTTGAGGTAGGGGATAGGGGGGAGATAAGGGCTGAGGGAGAGTGTCGGCGGCGACGGCGCCGCATATAAAATAAATAAATAAATAATTGATTAATGAGGGCGGGGGTCGCGGGCCCCGAATAGTCGGGGGTACCGTACATAAGGTACCCCCCCCCCGCCCCCTCCTTACCGAAGCCGCCGCCCGCGGGTTGGCTTTCAGCAGGGCGGGTGGTTCTAGGCGGCAGTTGGGTTTTCTAGTGAGGGAGCTGGGCGGTCATTCCCTCGTCGGCCGCAGTTTGGGCCCGCAGGGCGCGGCATTGATGTTGCCGGCCCCCGCGGCTCTTTAGTGTGGGGAGCCATGGGTTAGTTGAGCCCGCGTGTGCTGGGCTTCTTTTCCTAGTGTGCGGTGTCGGCGTACAGCAGGGAGGGGGCAGAGCGGCCCTCTTAAAGGGACCGCTCCCCCTGTTATGATCCCATTGAGTTTAAGAAGGTACTGCGGTGCGGCGTTGGGGCCACTAGGGGGGGGGGGGGGCGGTGGAGCGGGGTAGACGGAGTGGGGGGGCAGTAATAAAAAAAATAAATAAAAAATAAAAAGAATTTAATAAAAAGAAAGGGAAAGCAGGAATAGGCGGTTTAAGGAAAGGAAGGGGTTTTTGAGCAGGGGGGTGGAGGGTGTCCTGTGGGGGGGTTTTTCGAGCGAAGCAGCTCGTAAGGGAGTGGGAAAAAGGGGGGGCTATCTGGGTGCAGGGGGTGGTTGGAAGTGGGGGGGGTTTATATAAAAAAAAAAAAAATAAAAAAAAAACTAGTTTCAAAGCTAGCATTTTTTCAGTTTGGGTATTAGGTCCATGGGTAGTTTTGGCTCGGGGGCTTAGGTTTGTTAGGTTCATTTGCAGGGGGCATATATATTGTGCACAATCAGATTAGTAGTGCACGATGGTGGGCCAGAGAGCCGGCAAAAAGGGGCGGGTTGATGCGGAGGCTCTGAGGGAGGCTTTGGAAATAATTAGTTGGGCATCTGGGGCCCAGTGGGAGAGGGCAGTGGGGGAGGTCACAGGCGGAGAGGCCATGGGGGGGGGGGAGATAAGTGGTGGTAGGCCGCAGCGTAGAGCAGCGGCAGATGGGGCTCTCGCGGCAATGGTGGCCTGCACCCCATCGGCGGGGAGAGGGGAGGTTTGGGAAATTAGGGGCGGAAAGCGAGAAAGGGGATAGACAGGAGGGCGGCAGGGGGAGAAATGATTTCGGGTCATGAGGTGGCTCAGAGGAATAAGAAGGGGGCAAGTGAAGGGGTGCAGAGGGGGGTGACAGGGCAAAGTGGAAGAAGGGGTAAATACCTGCAGAAGAGTGCAGGTGGAGAAAGGAGGGAGAGGTCCCCTTCAAGTGAGGAGGTTTGAGTGGGGCGCGGAACGGCCCCCCCGGGTAGGAGGAGTGAGGGCGGAGGGCGCTGCGCAGCCCCCGCTGGTCAGGTGGAGGGTGAGGGTTTCAGTACGGCCCCGCCTCAGTCAACGCAAGGAGAGCCTAGAGGGCGCAGCACAGCCCCTAGCAATGAGGATTCCGGGGTGGAGGTCGGAACGCCTCGCCTGAGAGAAGAGGACCAGGCAGGGGTTCCCACAACTCCGCTGAGAAGAAGTCAAAGGAGCGGCAGGGCGGACGTCCCGGGCTCGCAGGAAGATCATCAAATCATCCCGGGCAGGAGCTCGCATCCACAATGTAGGAGCCCTCTAAGAATGGAGATGAGGAGCACCGGTGTGGACGCCAGGCCGCAGGTGGCAGGTGTGGAAAGAGGTGAGCGGGAAAGGGAATGGTCATCTGCATGGCAGAGAGGGGTTACAAATAGGTGGACAAGGGAGGAACGGGCTGGTTTCCAAGGTGTAAGGAAGGAAGTTGGTGTGCAGGCCATTGGAGCCGAGGGGGTTGGAAAGAGCATTTGCTCAGTGGAGGTCCAAACGGACAAGGTGGTGGAGACATTGGTGCTCGAAGTGCAAGCCGGAAAAGATAAGGAGTGTGAAGTGAAAAGAAAAGAGAAAAAAAAAAAAAATGGCCATACATGGGGATAACAAAACCATTGGGGGCGCATTTGATGGCAGCGACCAGGGAGAAGATTCAGGCAGGGGAATTTGTGGATGTCTTTAAATTGCTCCATAGGGAAGTGAGAGCAAAGGAGGGGTCTAAGGAGGAAGAGAGGGAACTGGCTTCACGCCCAAGGGTCCCGGTGACTATTGAGTGGACGTCGGCGTTTATTATTTATGCCAGTGTGTACTGTGAAAAATTCCCGGAGCGTTGCGTGGCCCTGCTTAAATGTATGGACGTAATTAGGAAGGCTTTCACGAGTTTTGGGAGTTTTGCCTGGGTACGCTAGGATGAGGAATTCAGAGCGAGAATGGCGGAGGACAGTCAGGCGGTCTGGGGGGAGATAGACATGGATCTTTGGCTGCAATGGTTGGCTCCAACGAGGCCTGCCCCGACATTGCACACAGCAAGTGGGCTGCCTGTGCCTTACCGGCCCTTTCTTGGTCGCCCCGCCCATGAGGGGGTGGGAGGAGGAGGCGGAGGACAGCCCTCAGCTGCATGTTGGGCGTTCAATAAAGAAGGCTGCACGAGGTGGATGTGCAAATTTAAACACGAGTGCAGCAGGTGTGCGGGTCGGCATCCGGTTACAGATTGTTTTCAGGCAGGGGACAGTGGGTCAGGGCGGGGAGCGGGGCAAGGAAGTGGGGGGGAAGGACCGCATACCAGGTAAATTGGGGTGTGCTGGTAGGTCGGGCTCAGTTTAAAGGAGAGTTCCGGGACTTTTTTTTTATTGTCCCTACGGGTCGGCCATGTGTTTGTAAGCATAAATCGGTAGATCGTAGGAAACTTTCCTATGGACCTTACCCGACTTTTCGCCCCTTATCGCACTCGAAATCAGCCTCCATTTTGTGATAATCCTATCATTCCGCCGCATCGACCTGGCTCACCTGCCTTTGCGGCACTAAATCAAATCCCCCGCCCCTGAAACAGACTTTATCAAAACATTCATATTCCCCGCCTCTATCCGTGACGTGACTGTGCTGCGTAGGCAAACGCGCCCAGGCGTCTTCTACGCGACTCCACACAGACCCCGGAAATCAACACAGATCAGCTCACAATACAGCGCACCACAATTCGGAATATGAAACTGTACTTTGAAATCAAACCGCAAGATTTGCAAAAGAATCGCAAAAGGGGGGGGCACAAGGTTTGATGAAAGATTGTTGGGGGCAACTTAAAGGGGGGCAGGAGAAGGGTGAGGAGGAAGACGCGTAGGTAGGGGAGGGCCGCAGGGGGGATGTAACGGTGGTAATTGTTAAGGGGAGGTAGCTGTCGTTTGGAGGGCATGGACGACGGTGGTGAAGCCCTCACGCTTGCCGCACGACAAGGTGAGTAGGCTTCAGGCTGCATGGACGGAGGTCGGGAGCGCCTCTGGTGCAGCAGGGGGAAGTGAGGAGTTGGGTCTGCATGGACGGGGGTGCACTAGGGCCCCTGGTGCAGCTAAATTAAAAAAAAAAAAAAAAAAAAAAGTGGAACAGAGAAGCGAGGTGCCGGAAGAGGAATTTATGTGTAATGGTCTGCATGGACGGGGGCGCAGGTTTGGCCCCTGGTGCAGCGGTGGAGAGGAGTAAAGGAAAAAAAGGGGGCCTGCATGGACGGGGGTGCACTAGGCCCCCTGGTGCAGGTGGGAAACAGGTGGTAATGGACGCTAGTAGCTTGAAGATGGTGATATGGAAGGAACTGCATGGACGGGGGCGCAGGTTTGGCCCCTGGTGCAGCGGTGGAGAGGAGTAAGGCAAAAAAGGGGCCTGCATGGACGGGGGTGCATTAGGGCCCCGGGTGCAGGCGGGAAAAAGGTGGTAATGGATGCGAGGAGCTTGAAGAGTTATATGGAAGGGACTGCATGGACGGGGGTGCACGTGGGCCCCCGGTGCAGGGGGGACAATGCAGGAATGTAAAGGAATAAACTGGGGCACAACAAGTGGAACAAATGGTTTATTGCTTGTAGGGGAGCTGTCTGCGACTTGTTTTTACGTGGTTATTGTTTGGGGGCTTTCAGGGTTTTTAAGTTGGTCGGGGGAAAAGGGGGGGTAGGGGGACTGCAGTGGGAAGATGTTCAAATTACAGAAGAAGGTTTAGACATCAAGATGAAGAGGTCCAAGACGGATAAGAAGGGAAGGGGCTCTTGGTTTCGGCTGGGTCGTGGGAGCAAGGTTTTATGCCCAGTTCCAGGTGCTAGGGGTATCGCGGAAGGAGTTGGTGGCAGTGGGAGAAAAGGAAGAGGATTTCGGGACTCATTACTTTAGGATGGGCGCAGCATCTCAGGGTACTGGGCTGGGTTTTTCAGAAGACAAGGTGAAAAGATTGGGACGTTGGAGGTCTGGGAAATATAAGGGGTACGGCAGGGAGTTTGATAAGGGGGATGTTGAAAAGGTGGTTAGGACTTTGTGGGCCAACTGTTGTTGAAATATTTTGGACTGGTCAGTGATTTTGTATTTTCTTTTTCAGATGCTGCGCGAAAGGAAGGGGAGTTGGCGCAAGTTTTGATTTGTTGGCCATTCAATTGTTAAGTGGGCTGGGAAGGAAGTGGAAAAAAGGGGTTGGGAAGGTAACAGGGGTGCAGTTACAAGGAAGTGGTGGTGAGACGGCACGGGTTGGGGGGCCTGCGGTGGGATCAGCTGCTTCCTATATTGGCAGGGATGAGGGAACGCTTGGGGTTCCAGAGGTGGTGATTCGGCATGCAGGGGAGAATGACCTGGTGAGGGATACGGGTGGCTCTTCTTGTTTCTGGGCTGGGAGACTGGGTAAAAAGTTTGAGGTAGAAAAGTTTGGGGGCGGGGGGGGGCAGAAAGAACTCCTCGGGGGAGGGTTTTTCTGGTGCCGGGGGCATGGCCCCTTTTGATGTGGGGGGAGGGAAGCACAATGGGGGAATGACACGGGAAAGGATGGGGTGGCGCTGTTTGCACAAGCAGGTCACCCCGGGGGAACAGGTATTGAGCCTGGAGGGGCATGGCCCCTGGGAGAAAGCGGGACGCCTGGAAAAGGGGCAAGGAGACGGTAGGATCCAAGGGATCATTAGGGAGGAATTGGGTTAATTATTTAATTGTTGGGGGAAAATGAAAATGTTTAATTTATTTAAGTGGTGGTTAAAATATTCCTTTAGTTTGTTAGGCCATGGAGCCAGTTAAGCGTTTGATTGTAAGCTTTGGCCTGTCACATTAAAGCGACCTTTTCCACTTTTAAACGAGTCTGGGTTTTTGTGCATTAAGCCAAAAGGGGGGCCCCGGGGGGAACACGAAGCGTTTCCCCCCGGGGAGTTTTTTGGCGATGCACATGGCCAGCGAGTGGCCGTGGGGCAGAGCGCCTCCTGGGGGGGTATTTAAGGGCTCAGGGAAGGTTCGGGAGGCAGGCGACAGTTAGGACTGGATGATTGTCCCGCCCTCCCACCCCTTTCACTTCGTTAGGTTAGTGTCTGGGTATGTAATATGGGGGGGTCCATTGTTCATGGGATTATGCAGGGGTTTTTTTTAGATGACAGGGCGGGTTCATGAGTTTTGGGTCTGTTAGGAAGGTAGGGTTGGTAGTTTTGTGTGACAGGTCAGGGCATTGTGAAAGTGTGTGTAATATATGTTGCTGATGTGGCAGGTCAGGCTGGCTGCAGGTCATAGGAAAGGGGGAGTTTGGTGTAGAGGGGAGTTTGAAGGGTGTTGAAGTGGGTCGGGGCGCCGGGGGCATGGCCCCTTTTGATGTGGGGGGAGGGAGGGAAGCACAATGGGGGAATGACACGGGAAAGGATGGGGTGGCGCTGTTTGCACAAGCAGGTCACCCCGGGGGAACAGGTATTGAGCCTGGAGGGGCATGGCCCCTGGGAGAAAGCGGGACGCCTGGAAAAGGGGCAAGGAGACGGTAGGATCCAAGGGATCATTAGGGAGGAATTGGGTTATTTAATTATTTAATTGTTGGGGGAAAATGAAAATGTTTAATTTAAGTGGTGGTTAAAATATTCCTTTAGTTTGTTAGGCCGTGGAGCCAGTTAAGCGTTTGATTGTAAGCTTTGGCCTGTCACATTAAAGCGACCTTTTCCACTTTTAAACGAGTCTGGGTTTTTGTGCATTAAGCCAAAAAGTAGTGGAACAATGTTCCCGCCCCCGCATACTCACCGTCAGCCCACATGAACCCACCCAAACCCCCACCCCCTATAAAAGTGAAGAAAAAACAATGAAAGAGAATGGATTTAAATGACCGCCTCGTCCCACTCCGCATTAATCTTCATGCAGCCTCCCCTTCGCCACACACGGTTAACTCCTCAAAAAGAATGTGGCCAGCCACAGACACACCCCTCCCGTTTCCAACATACAAGTCTGAGCCTACAGCCATTCATAGGCAGATCCAGATCACTGTCGAGCTGGACTGTTTGGGAACAGGCTGTACATCCCAAACAGTCTATTCAAATAAAGAATCTCCTTCCAGCACTTGAGTGATAGCGTATGTCTTGATATAAAAAAAAGTTGCTGTCCTGGAACTGTCTACGAGGTCCTACAAAGTAAGAGAACGATGACGGGTTGCCCCGAACAATTTTGACCTCTGCTTACATCACCATGGGTAGTAGTGACTTTCCATCGCCACATTACATTATATTGCTTTTTCCAGTTTCTCAATGAGATGCTAAAACATGATTTAACTGATCGTGCTAATCATTTTGTAAACCATCAAGTACAAACCGCAAAACAAATACTCACAAGTACGGATTAGACAGACTGTGTTACGTCTTACTACACACACAACACATACAATGCTGCCTATCCTTGCAACATATTGTGTGCCACGGTTGCCACCTACTCTCGACACAGAGGGTCATCCGTACACAGACAAAGACTTTTTCTGGATTCACAGACTGTGCCACCTGGCCTCAGTAGCCTTTTCCACGTGTCTTCGATATATAGACGCTGTGTTCTAAATATGGGTTGAGCCACTTGCTATCGCTAAGTAGGTTGGGCCACCTGTTCTCCCTACACAGACTAGCAGTGCTGGAAATGGAAAACATGTATTGGGGGAACCCTCTCATCCTTGGAGGGGCGTGGCCCCAGGCCAGGTCCACAATACAGTATCTCTTCTTAGACACCAATCCTGGTGATTTGTATAGAAGCAAAGAGCATTATGGGAACAGGAGAATGTCTACAATTTTTAAATATGTCTTGTAGTGATTCAGTAAGAACCCGATCTGAGCAAATAATGGAAGTTGTACTCGGCAGTTTTGATTGTTCACAGTACTCGCCCCAAGAAAAAACAATCCAGATCACACAATAACGGCAGCTGATAGCTCAAAACGCAGGTTTTAGAGATTAAAAACAGGTTCGAGTACTGTTTCATCTTGTGTTGCTTTTTCCTTTGTAAATGCAGGACTTTGCACACTCGATGCAACTGAAAATCCAGGGCTGGACTACCTACTTGCATCGGACATGCATAGCAGAGGTCTGTAGAAAGATCTAGCACCACATGGCATCAATTTGACAGCGTGACTACAAGTACCAGAATGCAAGAGGATGCAGTGAGTAGGTCAGATGGATGGCGTTACCAGAACGGCAATGCTATCCATCACTCGCCTCTCCTCGCCACACTTCCCGAGTTTCAGAAAGCCGCAGATGATTCGCCGTCTTTCGCTACCTGCCAGTGACACCAGCGTGAAAGGGCAGTGCTGCATGCACCGTGTGAACCAGCCTGAGAGAACAAAGCTACAAAAGATAAAGGCACTTGCCACACCAGCCTCGCACAATTCTTATGTTGTGCATTTTAAACGACCCTTGGTGCCAGTTGCACCCGCAGCCTCCATGCCAGAGGCATTACAAAAAGCGAACAGGTCCTTCGAGTAGGTTACATGGGCCGTGGCGTTATTCTGGGCTAGAAGGTGGCATAAAAACAAGCAGAAGAATATTATTTCTTAACTAAAGTAGCCGGAACTCGAGGCATGCCGGGCTCAGCGCTCCAAGATGGTTACGGGGCAAAAGAACATCACCTGAAGGAAGGCAAGTATGACGCACTGCACTTTCCCAAACACAATGATTGGCTGCTTGTTTCCCATTATGATTGGAAGCCAAAGCTGCTATTCAGCTTCTGACCAATAATAAGTATTAGGAACAAACAGCTAGTCATTGTTTGCAATTGGACAAGCCAGGCGGTGCTTAGTCCCAACACAGTGTCTCCCCCCTCAGAGATTTCCCTCTGACATCGGGCAAGCCATTTTTTGCCGGAGCAAAGCTACGTCTCGTTCTGGCACAAATCCTCCCTTGCAAACTATACAGACTTCCCTAGATACACAGACTGCTGCCTTCGATACACAGATTGTGGCGCATTCCCTTAAAACACACATCAGCGCCTGGACTAATGGCGAGAGGAGGACTGTCAGAAAGCCTTACTATCTGCACTTTTCACATCAGCTCTCTAGATAATTTTTTTCATTTGAAAACGAATCCCCTGACCTCAATTTTCAATGTGCTATCATTGCTGTGGACAGACAATTCTCCCACTAGCTTCACTGCACTCAACTGTCACATATGTTGCTCCATTTAAGACCTCGATGCATTTGATGTTATTGTACTGACTATGGTTTGTATTTGAAAAGTCCAAGGACAGGTAGCGATAGTCGGATCCAGTGGGTAATGTGACCTGATTATGGAACTGATCTTGCCAGAAAGGAATAGTGGGAACCAGTTTAGCTCTGATAACAGTAGGGAGGGCCCAAGTCCCTGAATGTTCCCCTAGTGCACAAATGCTTGTGTGCAGAACCAGGTCTGGTCTCCTGCCATACCCCGTAGAGCAGATGCTCGCCAGGTTTTCTCTTATTGTTGCAGTGTTAAGCGACTTCAATTCAGCACTCCAACTAAGTCAATGCCGAGTCTGGGATGCCCAAGGGAAGCCCTTAATTATATATTTTTATGACAAGTTCCTAGATCTGGATGATAAACCCTTGTATAACGCCCCTCTCTTTGAATCCCCCTGACCTCACTGAGCCAAGAAGTAGGTTTGTTTGGCAAATTAAAAGATTTATTGAAAAATTAAACAAGATATATATATCACACTTTTATAAATAAATTAATATTTGAGAGCACACTTAAGAATATGACAGTGATCAACAATGGATAATATTACAATGGTACGCTCTTTTAATCACTTAGTAGTTGGTATAGAAAGGATAAGGTAGCAGAGAATACTTTTATGGTTTCAAGGAAATGCAAAGATGGAAAAGAATGCAGCGCAGGAATAAACATGGTTTCAACAGGAGATAATATGATCACTTTTTCTTTTGACAATTCACTCCCCCCATATGCAATATAAAGAGATGGAAGAAGAGCACACAGTTTTCAGGAATACAATCACAATGTACTACCAATTCCAGTTCCCCCTAGCAAGCTTAGAGCAACCGGTATGCTTTTAAACATAAAACAATACTTTTAAATGTGATTTGCAATGAAGTGAAATATGCTAAAAATGATTTTAATTCCCTATAGGAGATTCAGGGTAGGTGACAGCTACTTTGAATTAGTTCAGGTCTGCAATAGCAATGATTCATGAGGGATTATCAGGTTGAAAACGAATTTCAGCAATGCAAACAAAAGACAGCTATTTTTGACAGGTGAAGAAGTTTGAGCTAGTTTTCAATTCGCGGCACTTTTTCCGAGTGCGTCGAGCGCGATTACGGAAAAACTATAAAAGCAAGTCGGTTCTGGGTTCGTTGGAAAGCTCAGGATCTTAGCTTTAAAATGAAAGTTAAATCTCGTTCCTAGCACGTATGGTTCAAGTGATACGGACGATTTTGTGGAGGTAGATTTCAGAAATGAAATAATGATTCAGAATGGCACTTGACACTTTCATAGGTTTGAAATCACAGAATGAACACGTGATTTCTAATGCAGTCCTAGACAGGTTGAATTGGATGGCATAAGCTTATTTTAAACTAATAGATGACTATGCACAGTTCTGGCTGGGTACTCACACTATAAATCTGAAATAGGCCGTCAAGATCTGGTCAGGTTGGCTGCGGTTCTCTCGCCACGGGACGGTCTCTGGCGCTGGTTCTGCTCACAGCGATCTGGTCTGGGTTCTGGAGCTCTGGTTCCGGTCTCGGCACTGCACAGCAGTCTGGTCTCGGTTCTGGATACAGCTCTGCTTTCTGGGTGTTTCTGGCACAGGGTTCTAGGCCAGAATTAAACAGCTCGCCCGGCTGTTGAATAGTTTGGTTAGGTGGCTGGATTCTGAGGCCTGCTGAGAAGGATTCAGCTTTTGGACTAGGACTCTCTGCTGCAAGTTCGGAAGTCTGGATTCTAAGTTCTGGTTCTGGAGTCTTCTGGATATTGTCTGGTCCGGCAAAATGCTTCGCAAGAAATCAGTTTGAGGTGGAAAGTGAATGTCCCTACCTGGGTCTCAATGACTCCTTTTATGTCTTTTGAAAATGGGTGTGTGCGTGGGCATAACTAAGCCTGCCCCTCACAACTTATCATTGGCCAAGTTCTCCTCTCTCCCTTGATTGGGGGAAGGAAATGGAGTGTCATCGTGATGAGGTACGTTTATGGGCCAGAGGATCCTCTCCTTGTCACTTTGCACACAAATCTATTTTTGATCCAATTGCATATTTATCTATATACAATTTTTCTAATATTAGATGTCCAGTTAACATATTTTCTGTAGCACCAAACCATCCGATCCCTGTCTTTGTAAGATGTCGTGTCCACTTCTGACAGAATTCTGCCCCTTTCATCCAAAACACAACCTCTAAACTTTTCCAGAATTTACACAAATGTGCGCAAGGAATATGGGCATCAGATGAAGTGTCAGATTTTTAACATGCAGACATTTGGAGTAATACCTTATTTTCCGCTACTACCCCCAGAACATACCACAGAGTCCTAACACCTCTTAAAATGTGCACAGAACAATCACAGGAATGATGATATTATTTATATAATTTTGACAGTTATGTACTATGAATTATCCATCTTTTAAAATTATGCTGTGGCCCAGATGGGTGTGGTTTAGGTTCCAAAGCACATGGGGGAATTTCTGTCTGTCCCCGCCTCCAAGCTCAGGTGGCTACCAGAGGCAGTGCCCCTCCCATTTCCTTCCAAGAGGAAGCCATTTACGACCCCTGATTTAGCATTTGTCTCAGCCAAGGAAAGTTCATTGTTCTGTTTTCCTGCAGTCCCCTCTCCTGATTCAATCAGAGAGGTGTGATGCATGGAGAAGCTGCGAGCGTCTGCAGCAAGGACAGAGGCAGCGCAGTCCCGGTTGCAAGTACCAGCGGGGACTCCCGCATAAACCACTGATCAAACACCAAGCACAAAAGAGAGACTTGTTAACAGCATTGGGGACATGTTCCTCCCAGGAAACAAAGAGTTGTCAGAGACTCGATATGCTGCCGTTGCACATCGAAAGCCAGCAGAATCATTGAGCGGCGCTTAAACCCCTTGTGAAAGATTGCTCCTGCACGCACATACGTCCCTGGGTGATGAGAGGGAGTTCGATTAGTTAGGAGAAGAGAACGATCCCTGAGAGGGGAGATCTACTTAAGGGGAGAAAGGAAACAGGAAGGTGAGAGGGTGCCAGATGAGGTCACCAGTGGAGGACATTCAAGAGATCAGAAGGAAAAAGGAACGAACGGCAGATCGTGGATGAGGTTGTTGCAAAAGGTGAGGTATTGGTTCAGGAGGAATAGTGATACTGCAGTGTGAGTGTGTGTGAGATAAGTAGGTAGTGTGAGTAGAGTAAAGGGTGATTGTGAGAAGGCTGCTATTGGGTGAAAGGCATGTGCTTGACTAGTGGGTGTGGGATGAGAGGACTAGTGGTTGGAGGGGAGTAGTGGTGGTTGGAAGGAGATCAGTAGTATAAGAGGAATAGACATAAAAGGGAGTGATAGTGTAGCAGGAGTGGTAGTGGGAAGGAGAAGTAGTAAGGGGAGAAGTAACATCAAAGGTTAGAGGCAGAAGAAAGTTGTGAAACAGTTGATGGAAGAAAAAAAAACTTTGATTCCAACAGAGTTCATCTGAAACATGAAGGGGCAAGAAAAGAAGAAGAAAGGCAGACCCACAAGATGTTGATCTGCATGGATCTCTTTTAGATGCTCACTGGCCAACTTTGGTTCAGATTCGAGAGCTGCAGCAGTTGAAACACAACCGACACAGAGGAAAGCAGGCGCTGGTCTCTGAACAGGAACTCACTCAACCAGTGAACCCTCCTGTCCTTTGGCTCCTGCTTCATTTCGAACTTTGTGGGGCCACCCCTTCAGGAGTGCTACCAGATAGTCCTCTTGGGCGTGGTACTCAGCGGGAGGATCTCATGGGGAGGGAGTACTCCATTGAGAAGAGTGACATTTCCGGGAAGGCGCAGTACCCCATTGACCCTCCCACCTTCCCTCAAAATCCCTCCAGTTCCACAGTACCTAATGCCCTCATGTATTTCTTTAATATATACCAAGTAAGAACTACTGGGACGAGGAAGAGGCAAAGAGTAGTGCAGATCACAGACACAACCGAACACACACGCTATAGTCTTTTGAATGATGCGATTGGTCAGCTGTCATTCAAAAGCAGAGAGGGCGGAGAACAATGGCGTCTTCATTCTAGACTTGGCATGGGCTGAGAGCTTGGGACGCTATGCACAGACCCGCAGACTGTGTCCGTGGGACAGCACACTCTCGGGAATCGCACAAAGCAGAAAGCAGACCAGGGAAGGAGATATCCGCCAATGATCAGGGCCGCTGCACTGCAGGAAAACCACTACGCTACGGAATTGCAGAGGAGACACACAGAAGACCGGGGAAGGCCCAGGGAGCCAGAGAGGCGGCTGAAGATCCTGGGATACCTGGGAACAAGAGGAGGGTAACAGCCAAGACCCATGCAGGTACTAGGGTGGGTAGCCCCAAGGTTGGGAGACCCATAAGGTGTGTGAGGGCCTGAAGCAAGCACAGAAGGAACTTTCACCAGGACAGAGTGACGTGAAGGGGTCTGGGACCCATGCTGGGGAAATGTATTTATTTATTGGGCATTTGTTAGGCGCTTGCATAATAAATAAAATGCATTTCAAAGTGCCCCAAATAGTAACAAGGAGCAATACGAACTTTGAATATACATGTGTTGCTCATAGGCCTTGGCAGGGGAGTAAACCAAGGCTGTGGTTAGAAGAGAAAGAGAACTGAGAGTAACCAAGTGAAGGGGGACTGTGATCCACACTGTGGAAAGGTACCCCGAACAGTAACAGAGAGGAGTACGAAGTTTATTTGTGCAAGTGACACCCAGAGACCATGACAGGAAAGTAAACTAAGGCTGTGGGTGGAGGCAGAGAGAAAGAACTGTGAGAACATTGAGTGCCCTACTTGACAGGAGAGTGGACTAGGGCAGTTACTGACAGCAGGGTCTAGGAACCGAAGCAATTAAGAGGTAGAACAGGACTTATTCTCCTTCGTTGTAGTACATGGAAGCCGGGTCTGCTCAGAAAGGGTCTGGGATCCTCAGCATAGAGAGAACCAGGCTGTTCTTCCCCAGAATCAGAGAACCAGGCTGTTCTTCCCCAGAATCAGAGAACCAGGCTGTTCTTCGTCAGAAAGGGTCTGGGACCCTTTTTCAACAGTCAGTAAAAAGAGACATTTTGCTAAAACCTGAAGAGAGTCTGGGTAGATAACCAACCCCTGGAGCCTTGTGGAGCTTTGTTTTCTTTTCTCAACCTTTTTGGAACTTGGAACTGCAACGCTGGGCTGCAGGATGACAGCCAAGAGAAATATCCCTTTTCACCTTGTGTTGCGGTTACCTTGTGAGGGATGAATTAGGGTTTGGGCAGTAATAATTCATATTAACATATAAAAAGGAAACAATGGAATTAGAGACTTTCTTTTATCTAAAACCGAATTTATTCCCCCTTTTTATCTCGCTCAGCATCCCAAAGATCCATGACTCATCATGTTGCGATTGTTGCTTTTTTTAACTTTATACATGTAAAGACCACTAGCCTCACACATTCGTTTTGTATAAACCATGCTATTAGGTATATAAAAAATGGCATTGGCACATTGGAATTAAGTGTCTGTGCTTCCTCAAAGGTCTCCAATCACCAGTCAAATTAAATATGGCATACATTTACTTGGCAGTAGTGAGTAGCGTGAGAAAAGGTCACAGGTGGGAAACAACTGATTGAGTCCTCGGCATTATCACAGGCAAGCCACAGTCCCCATGGAAAAGCTGTGTGTGATGCTGGCACAGCGCACGAAGGGTATGCAGGCTGCCAACTAAAGTCCGTGACAAAGATCTGCACATTTCCAATGCATGGGCAACAGAAGTGCCAAAGAAAACGCATAAAGGGAGAAAACAGTGTGTGGCAATCCAAAAACTGCTGATGTCCTTACAGTGTCGACATTGAGGGATGTAACAGGATTAAATTGTGAACAGTCCACAGTAAGCCCCTGCCAAGTGCTTGGAGACATAGGTGTTCAAGACTAATGGGCTTTTACAAAAACTGCCTGCTTATTCCAAAGACTAGTAACAACCGGCTCAAAGAAAACCAAAGCAGGATTTTCTGAGAGAAAGCAAATTAGGTTTTGCATATTTGCCAATTTGGTTCTTTTAAAATGGTAGAAAGGAGACGTTATACCCTCCAGCCCATCCCCATACCAAGGACAATCCATTGGTGTCCGTGGAAAATACCCCATCGAGTGGCCCAGTTTGTGGAAATGTATATTGAAGTATTAGAGCCTGTGCCACAGTGCTCTGTTGTGTGGTCGCTGATCACCGGCCAAGTCAGTGGACACGATCCAAATGCAAGAGTCAGTATTGAGGGGGAACATTACCTAGCACACAAAAGTGCCTGGTGGGAATGCATTTCACGCTATGAGCTTGTGCAGGTGGAAAAAAGGGAACCCTCCTCCAGGGTTGTCCTGTGACACAGCTGCTCTAGACCTCCTTGACCAGTGCTCACAAAGGGAAGCTTAGAAGAAAGCCTTTACATGCAGTTTGAACCCCCATCCCAAGCTTGCTGTTTGGCTAGATAGAAGGAAACAGTGAGGAGATCAAAGTAGAAATAAATGTAACAGAGGGTTTATGTTCCTTTACCACCATTTTTGTCCCCCGATTAGTTCTTTTCCGAATATCTGACATTGAAAAAACTCATCGAACATTTTATTTAATATTTGGGGTGGTGGGGGCTTCCCCCAAACCACCTCTTCCCTATTATTTAATCCCTATTCCTAACCCCCTACCACTTTCATCCACTTACCCCCCCCCCTTATTTTTCATTGTTTTTTTTTTTATTAATATTTTTCGTTTAAGAAAACCTGGCGGCAAAACAACTGTATACAGAAAGCAGGCTCCCATTGTGGTTGGACTATGCATTCTAAACTTTTAGATTGTCTAATGAGAAAGAAAACATGCTAAATATGCTTCAATGTAATAGTTGACTATAAACGTGGTGTGACAAATCTGGGAAATTCGTCCCTTTTCCCCAGGGGAGAGCCACCCCCTTTGAGGCTAGGGAGGTGAGCCCACTAACGAAACCCTCCTTAGGGGTTTGGGGAAGCAGGACCTCACTGGGAGGGACTCCCTCCCCACCCCCAGAGGACAAGGACTCCCATTCCTGTGTGGATCGCCCTATAAAATTAAAGAATATCTGCATACTTGGGAATTCAAGAAGAAGATATTTCCTTTAAACATGGAAGTCAAAACATTCTTGAAAAAAGGTATAAAAGTTTGGTTCAAGGCAATGCTGGTTACAAGGAGGATGTGGCAGCCGATTCTCTCCAACACGCCCTCTCTTGGTCAAGTGGTACAGATAATAAGGTCATATGCCTTGAATGGAGTCGAGGAGAACTGCAGATGCGAGCCTCTGACGTACGCACGTCAGGTTGAGGCGCGGCTACCTTTCGCAGCAGAACCAGCTTTGATGGAGAGCAGAGTTGGTAAGAGAAAGAAACGCTGCCGAGCAGGCATCCAACTGCAATATTGCGGCAAGAGGGGACTGAAGAGACCTGGTCTCATCTGGAGGCAGGAACACACCAAGGACGTGGTGGGCAGGAGCACACGCAACCGTGCCGAGCCCAGCCCGCGACAGAGTCCACAACCAAAAGGAAATGCTGGGTAATGCTGCCCGAGAACGCTGCAGAGTGGAAGACGACGAGAAATAGAAAAAGTCGAGACCGCCACACTGGAGCGAGCCCCCGATCAGAGAGAGGGAGAGACAAAGACCAGAGGGGAGCAAGGGAAGTGAAAAGGAGTAGCCCAGGTCACAGGCCCTAAAGAACATTTTCATAAAGAGAACAATGATAAAAGGGTAGAAGACCAAGAAAGAATAACAAATCATACAGCGAATAGACATCACGACAAACAAAGAGAAGCCTATCTAAAAGGGGGTTAACCACCACAGGATATAAATAAGGAGAGAGATTCCAGGGGAGCAAGGGAGGTGAAAAGGATTCCTCCAGCCCCAGGTCACAGGCTCGTAGGCCCTAAAGAACAAAGAATAATTATAAAAGGGCAGAAGACCCAGAGGTAATAACCAATACTAGAGAACATACCGAGCTGAAGCCAACAGCACACCACTTCTCTCACTCTCCTACTCCCTCTTCTCTCGACTAACCCAACCCGACCCTCTTCGTTTAAAGATCCGCCAAAGCGCCTGGGGACCAACTCCATTGGTGATGTTGCCCGATATAAATACCTTTAACATTTAACCTAGATATTACAACAAACCAAGAGAAATGTATCTAAATGTGGGGTTTATCAATAGCCCAAGGAGATAAAAAAGACTGCAAGATTGGTGGAACCAGTCACACTTGAAGACCGCAGAGAGACAGCAATAGAACAAGAAGAGGAGAATGCCAGTGGGAGTCAAAGAGTGATCCATAAGAAGAGAAATCAAACCAGATGGTGGGAAGGTATTAAGGAGCTATCCCTTCATCTACAGCAAATCAAAACTAAGCTTTTCTGGAACTTGAGACTTTGTGGGTGTTAGGAGAAACCTACCCTTTTATTGGGAACTCTTTTGGGATGAAGGCTAAAATTAAGACAGTCGGAAAGAAATATCTCACAGACCGAGGAGAGGTCAAGATTACATGAACTCTAGAAGCAGGTCATACTACTTAATTTAAGTTGTGTTTCCCTTGGTGGTAGGGCGGATGAAAGATCGGTTTGGGCGGAAGACTTCATTTCTTATTTTGACAAGCACCTTAGTATACGTTTGTAGACAGGGGATCTCCCTTCAGCAATCAGGATAGAAAGGCATTTCTTTAATTGTATTGATACTAAGAAATCTAAATGATCATAATGTCTTCTGGTCCCAGTCCTCCTTCTGGTCTGCCACAGTGGGTTTCATTTGAACCGGAAAAGTGAAATTTGCTGTGATCGTTGCTTTTCAAGTTCAATGGACTAGAAAAGAGTTCGACCTTCACTATGTGATGAATCCTATTGAGTCCTCATGAAAACCCTGCGTAAAGTCCCCCCTCAGGAGGCCAGGGAAAGGCAGACGCTTCCTGATCTTCACCCTGGGGGCGTTGTTAGCCAGGAGGATCACCTGAGAGGAGGACCCCAGAGAAGCAGGACTTTCTGGGATGAGACGCAGTACTTGTTTACCTCAAGGAAGGGAATATCATTAATGTCAGTTCATATAATGGCATGTTGTCAAAGAGAAGGGCTACTCCCTAAAGTTAATTGCAACAGTGTGAGTGAAGACAATTATAACCGGTCATGTATTAAGGGTGAGAAAGGCTCTTACAAAATGTATTACACTCCCAGAAATAGGAACCATATGAGTCCCAGGAAAGGCATGCCGAGGTCTTTCAAACTACTTATCTGAAACTGGAAAAACCTCAGTCCTCTTTAAAACCAAACAAATGTTTTTATACTCATGATTCTCCTTTAAGGAATATGCTTAAGGAGAAAATGGAACTTGGTGCAGAAATTATTATTGAGAAAACTGACTTGTGTTAGGGACTTCAAGTGCCAGAATTCCCAGAGTACTGGGGTGAAGAAGAGGGCTGCAGAGGCACAAGGTTTCAGAGTGAAGCCCATTAAGGAGGATGGCTGAGACGCATAAAAGGCCCCGCCAGGTGCCGGCGATTAGACTAAGGTGAAAGAAGGCAAGGCAGCGGAAGCAGAAGCAGCAGGAGAGCAATACTAGTAGCAGTAGAAGTATTGAGTGGAGGAGTTTGGAATCTCCACGAAGCAGCAGAGTAAGAAATCGTGGAAGAGCCAGGACAACAGGACCAGAGTGGCAAGAGAAATTGATGCCGGTCCTGAGAGGGTCGTATAGGCTTGAGATTTCAGCTGCAGAGGTCACGCAGCGGAGAGTGCACTTTTTTAGAACTTTCCCCATTGTAAAGCGTTCAGCGGTTGCAAGTGAGCACCGGATCGCTGGAGGAGGCGCAAGGGGACTGGAAGTAGCAGACACGAGACACGGGAAGCTGTGCCAGGCCACGCAGGAGAACTGAAGCAGATGAGCTGGAAGCAGCGAGGTACACGGACATGCATGCAAAAGCTGGAGAGTTCACCGTTATATTGTGACCATGGACCTTTCCGATTACCCGTTGCTTGAATTCAGACTCCCTTTTGAATACCAAACTGATGTAAAAGAAATTACTGATTATGATGCATAGCAAGCTGATCTAAAACAAGGCAGATGGCATAAAGAGACTTCAAAGATCCCACCTGAAGGAGGTGATAGCGATATAGCAGGTAATAATAACAACCAACCACACGAAGGGGCAGTACCTAGCAAATGGGACACAAACCAATATTGCCAAAGCCAAAAGGGACACACATTAAGGCAACTGATATACAACCAGGGCTACCTAAACCAAAAAAATATTATTGAGCATAACAGTGTGTGTGAAGACCGTTTCCCAGGTGTAGAGAATGTCAAACCCACATTGCCAAAAAAGTGTGAAGAAGAGAGAGTTATCAGCATTTGGTTAATAAAACAAATGTGGAACAAGATTGTCAAGAGTGCTGATAATAGAGGTTCGGGAGGAAAGAAGCATTGCCTGTCTTGCGTGTGGCAAACACTCAGGTGTAATAAATAGTACCAGTGTGATTCTTGTATCACTTGAAGAAAACCTCAAACCCAATTGTGTGAAGCAGAAGACATTGTTAAAACCTTTGAAGTTGACCCTTACCACAGAAGTACTTGGAGGTAGTAGTTGGGTCTGGCAAGGGAGCATACCAGGTCTTCGAACTTTGTGCCAATTGGTTCTGTTCGGGCAGCACAGTATACCCGTACAGAGAACTGCAGTAGTTGATCTTGGTTGGCAGGAGAGTATACCAGACCAAGAGCTTTTGTAACAATTGTTTCTGTTCTGGCAGGAATACACAGGAGCAGAGAGTTGTAGTAGTAGTAAACCAGGTGGAAGTTCATGAAGTACTGTGGTGGAGTAAAGCTTATGATGAAGCAATTGAAGAATCACTGAAGAGTTTTGTTGAAGTAGTACTGAAGCTAAAGTGGTGTAAACATATCCTGACAAAGACATTTGTGTTGAATGCTAATGAAGTGTTGAAGTATCCTTCGTTGTTGACATGACATTGTTTCAATATCTTTGAATATACAATGTTGATGAAAGGAAGTAGTCTGACAACCTTGACTACAAGTGGAAGAAGGAAAGCTTTGTTAAACAATTGTGAACCATCTTTGGAATCCAAGTTGGAACTTTTGGTCTTGTCAAGTTGGAGTAGAAAGAGTGGACATTTTTGTTGTGACACAGGATTTCATTATCCTTTTTGAACATTTAAAAAAAGCCTGCTTGAATCTGGGGAAGGGAAAGTCGCCCAGGTTATCAGAAGGAGCAGCTATTGATGCGTTTTATAGGTGTTGTTAAACAGTCATACATTTCCTTATTGATTTATTGTGTATATAAGTATGAGTGACAGAAGCTTTCTTTTGTTAGAGTGTTTTCCTTTAGTTTGTTTAAGGCAGGGAAATCCTAGTAAGGGTAGGGATATTCAGGTGTTTATCCAACCTTTTTAGTTGATTAAAAATTGCATTTCTTGAAAAACCTTCACAAAGTTGTCCGCCTCACATTACTGACCCCTCACAAATAACAGAACTTAAACCTTGAGGGATTGTAAGTAAACTTAAGCCTGATCTTGAGCCAAAATCATGTTGGCCTAGATCACAAAGGTGTGGCAAACAAACATCTTTACATTACGAAGATGCTGTTAGTTACAGGAGGCCAAGTGACATACTTCTCTACAGAAGAGATGGCGGTCAATTTAAAGGCACTATAGTTCAACTAAGCAATGAACAATAAATAAACAAGACACCGATATTTCAAAAATACAAGAATTTGTTAGGTGGAGTACTTGAGGTGTGCAAAAATAGACAAACCAGCATAAGAATACCGCAACAGAGGATGAGGGAAACAAAGAAGATGATTGATGGCAAGAAACAGGACGTCAATAAGCTCAAAAACTGTGATTGGATGTCCAATTTTAGGAACGTGAAGGTTTAAGTGCCAAGAACCTGAACTTTATAAAACCAGCACCCCGGTTGTTAGCTGTTGATGATTTCTCTGCACTGATGATATCTGAAATGACAAACTCTTGATGGACAGAAACTGCTGTTATCCGGGTACTCAATGGTGCTTGTTCGCACTGGAGGGAGGGTGTTGTACTAACTCACAATAGAGGTCATTTCCTGAGGTACAGTCACAGGATACTGGATGACAGATTTACAGGTATACAGTGTTAATAGAGGATGATTTTAAATTGAATCCTGTTTTTTAAAATGTTTTTATCAAGAACACATATACCGAATTGTTTATATGTTGAATTATTTAATCTTGAAAACATTTAACATTTCTTTAAATTATCTTTTACTTCTAATAAATAAATGGTAACATTTTAATAAATAACTTTTATAAAATGCAGATATGTTAACAGTATTATAAATTGCAATATCTTATCCGTCCAGTAGGTGTCGCTAAATCGTTCATTTTTCTGTACAGGTGTATAGGAACCATTTCTGCCATTTTGGCCATCTTGTGTTGGATTGGATGGATTGTCTCTTTGGAGTTCCTTTTGTTTTTTGTTTGGTTTTTTGGATTTATTTGAATCGTTTTTTCAAATTAACATTTTATTTTTTGTCCGTGGGTGCCTTGAAATCTCTTTGGGATGTTTTTTTTCTGTTTTTGTGTGGATTTACTGGAAAGTACACTGGATCAGTTTTTGTTTTTTCAGTGGATTTCCTGCACCGTGTTTTGGATCTGTTTTTTTTAATCATTTATTTTTTTATTTTTTTTAAACTTTTTCTGTACTTTTATGGATGTTCTTCGACTATGGATTCTTGTTATTTTCTTTGTTTTTGGATGCTTTCTCTCATTTGGATTTACTTGCAGTATTTCCTTTGTGTGGATAACTGGTGTTTCCCTATTTTAGTGTTTGCAGTGAAAAGTGAATATTTTGATTTAACAGTTTATATTAAATGCAATATTTTTCAAATTATCTATTTATTCATGCTTTTCGAAGGCAAGTAGACATTCTTTTAGTCGTTGATGGCTGTTGATATATTATTTTCTTTATACTGTGTTTTGTTTGTCGATATACATTGTGCAATTTGCATTTGTTGATGTGACTTATTTTTTCAAATGTTTCAAAAAACACCATAAAATAGGATTTCAAGTTTTGAAAGATTGTTTGATTCCATTGTGCCACCCGTCAAGTTTATTATTAGCTTTGGCATTTTCGTGCTTTAATGCAGAGTAACAATTCCACAGATTTTTACAATCAATATTGGTGCATCACATTTCGTTATATGAACTGCTCTCATGTTTTTGATTGCATTTCGAGAAATATGTTTTCGTTATATAATCTTTGTTATAAAATGTTTTCAATATGTGGGTTTCGTTATAAAGCCATGTAACCAGATTTACCATGTGGGCTTGGCTTGGTTTTCTTTATGCTTAATTTTTTATCACGCTAGCAGGAAAATTGGACAGCATCCAGATCTTAACAAGATTCCTCTTAGAAAGCTTGGTCAGCTCCTCCCCAGAGATGAAAAAAATAAGGAACAATCTCCTTGTGAGAATTTTTGACAGTTTAAGAAGCCTCTGGTGTGGGGTTGTATTCTAGAAATTCTACCACATAAATTGAAATGTTCTACTTAGGCACTCATTTTTAGCCTTTGAGGGGTTTTTGGACTACAACTCCCATCATCCTTCACCACTGACTGATGGCTAGGGCTAACGGGTGTTGCAGTCAAAACATCTGGTGTACTACAAATTGAGCAACTGCGTAATATCCATATTTGTATCCTTCTATTTTTAGTGTAGTGTCCAAGTCGCTGTCCCTTAACCAGGAGTCTTTCTTTGGTTTTCATTATCTAGTGAGAGGGTCAGTGGCTCAGCAAGCTTGAAAAGGATGGTAGAATATCAAAGGTGGTGTGCCTTGCTACAACCGAGCAAGGAGACTGATAAACAGTCTGGGCCGAAGAGCGATTGAATGCAAATGAAGCAGGAGAGAGACATTGCCAAGCAGTACCCAGGGGTAGATTGTTCGCGGAAGGGTGCCCTGCACGAGACATGCAGGGTGCCGTCTGACGAGAACACTCCAAAGTCCGGTAGGCACATTGGCAGCTGGATGTCTGACTTGGAGGCTGCAAGCAGTTGCAGCGAGAGAGATCAAGTGAGACAGTAAGAAAGACTGACAGCAGCAGTGCCCCCAGGAGCTGTGCTGTGACAGAATGTTGGAGGCACAGGACCTCACCGGGAAACAATTATCCAAGAGTCGGATTGGTTGAGAAGCACAAGGTTGTCACCCCACAAGGAGCGGGGAGTGAAGAATTTTAAAGAGGAGGACGAAGGGGAAAGTTGACTGAGAAGAGAGAGGGCGTCCTGACAACACAAGTAAAAAATAGCAGAGAGAAGTCGTTGATGGAACAAACTAGAGTCCAGGCCACATAGTCAGGTTGAAGTGTAGGCATGACCGAGTAACGGAGCTGCATCCTGAGGATCGCAAAAACACAGCACTGAAGAGTAAACCGTGCCGCATTCTGTAACCTGTCCTGTATTTATCACGCATCATTCAACATTGTAATGTGGGAAGTGAACTTGTGCTGCGTCTGAAACCTGGAGTGAAGGTTCCCAAGTGCCTGCGAAAAACATGTGGCGATTGTAGTGCTTGAGCTGCAACCTGAACGTGAAGTGGAGGCTTCCAAGTGCAGACTTGCAAAAGCTGAACTCCTCTAGGAGGAAAGTGGGCTGCACCCTGGACCCGGTGTGAAGCTTTCCAAGTGCACGGCACCAATCATTCAACAGTGTGAGGGGGAGCGACACTGCTGCAACCTCAAGCGCTTATCAAGTGTTGCCGAACATTTCAAGGAGTAAAGATGAACAGTGCTGCACCTGTGAAGCTGGCGTGAAGGTTTCCCAGGGTTAGCTGAACCAACATGGGCTAGTAACCGAGGATGGTAAAGCTAAGGACGCCAAGCGTGTACCAAGGATCACCGAACATTCCAGAACAAGAAATAGTGCACTGCAACCTGTGTACAGAACAGTGCCAAACTAACGTTCGGAGAAAGAGTAAACACCCAGCTGCATCCTGGAATTGAGTGCTAATGGAACATTGCTAGAAAGGGAGAAACCACATTTATACCATGAAACCTGTACTGAAGTATTAAAAGGCAAACATACTCAACGAGTCCTGCTGAACCAAAAAGCAACGCACATCCCATCAGGGGAGCCGACTTATGAATTTCTGGGGGTGGGGGTGGGGGGGGGGGAAATACAGGAAGTGACATCACTGGCAGTTATATGACCGCAAATTTGCATGTAGTCGTCAACTTGGCGCACGGGGGTGGGAGGGGTGGGGACACGCGCAGCGCGGAAACATTGGCTAGCATGTTGTACTGCATATACTAAAGTCAAGTAAGAAGGAAATTTAAGCCTTCGAGTTGCATTCCAGTAGGCCATCACCTCCCCTACTCCACCCCTCTATAATCATCCAGGTTGTAGTAGCCCTCCCTCAAAAGGCAGAGCAACACAGCTAGGATGGGAGAATGAAATGCTTGCTAAACAGAAGGTTCAGCTGCAAGGTGGTGTACCTCCACCAAAAAAAAGTTCGCAATTCAAGCACTAGCTGTCCGATCTTCATGGGCTCAGCGGAACTCATCAACCACATAAAGTGATATAAAAACAAGAGGCAGATCATTTTAGTAATCCAAATTGCTAACACCACAAAAAGAATGGTCCTTCTACACCATGTGGGTGCATGAGCTCAGCATGTATGCAGTCTCTTGGAACATTTGAAAGCAGAACGCTCCTGTCTTGGTTCAGTCCATCCCTCCCCTGTTGCTTTCATCCCCCCTCTTGTGCACCCTCTCTTACCCTTAACCTCAGAGCTATGAGACTGCTCTACCACTGCGTGAGTGCTGTACAACCAACATAACCACCCTAACATGATGTAAACACACTCTTGATAAACTTTCTACCATCAAGGTGCATTCACCTTTATACACAGTCTGTCCTGGACTCTGCCACTCATGGCTCAGGTTTCGCAGTCACAGAACTAACATTCTGTAGTTTGACCTGGGGTACAAAGTGCAGAAGTGCCCAGGCAAATGAGCCCAAAAGTACCAGGATAAACCAAGCACACTCTCGAGCCCCTCGGGAATCCAACAATACATTGTGTACTAATTATCACAACACTGCCGGATATATCCTTCTGCTCCATTTTGAAGAATCGTGCTCCACCTAACAGGACTGACATGCACCCCGGGGTTGCACCCATGGCATTCCCGCCCACTCCCTTAACCATGGCCCACCTGACATTCCTGACATGCAGCATTGATTGTTATTCCAGTACTGGAATCTCGCATGGCTCTTCCAATGCACCCCATTCCTGACATGCATCATTGCTTTTTGTTCCAATGCTCCTCAAACTTAACCTGCAGCATCTCCTCTGATGTTATGTTGTGTTACTGGGATTTATACCACACACTACTGTCATTTGCATGGCCTGAAAGCGCTGTGGCAGATCTGAAAGTGCGCAGAGGGGAGATTTTACAGTGAACCTTCGACGGTGCTTGATTTCAGTACTGCAATCTCTTGAGAGCTCGTCCAGTGCACTGAAATCCTGACCTGCTGAAGCGCCTTTTATTTCATAGCTGGAATTTTACAAAGCTCTTCCAGTGCACATTACTCTTTTCTTCGAACATCATCTGTTTTTGGTTTGGGCTGTTAGGTGTGTGCTTACACCACCTATAAGCTGAAACTATTGCATTAGAGTACAGATAGGGAGAAATTGCATATGAGGAGGGGCACAAAGCTGATAGGTGTTATTTGCCCACCCATTGACGAGCCATGGCCATGCTAATCCTATGGCCATTCCCTCCCAGTGCCTGCCCCTCACTGCCCAAAATACCTCCTCATGATAACTCTTTAAGCTTGCTTTATTCAAGCCTTACTATCAAAGTTTGCACTTGAAGTGCCTGCCAATGTTTTTTCAAAGCAGCCTTGTGAGAGTTAACAACTTAATTGGAGCTTTAAACGTGCTGCTACTGCAGCTGTAAACCTGTGACTGGTACAATACAAATATCGTAACCAGGTCTGCCTTCAGCCACTTGATTTGGAAGCACTACGTGCTTCACTGAAGTCCTGTTAAAAAACAGCATTGGAAAAGTTATAGTATTAGTTATGTATACGCATTAGGCATGTGGCAGGCACTGCTATTAGGTGCCCAGATACTCGCACCATTTTGCAATTGCTACCATCAATGGCAGTTAAAAGCATACGGCAGTGTTTTTCCCATGCTTACACAAAAGCCCAAACTGTTGCCACTGGCAATGCTCGTTTAATTACTGTAATCTCACAGAGCACTCCCAGTCTTGACCTGCAACGCTGCCCGTTACTTCAGCATCACCTTTATGTAAGCACTGGAGACTTGCACTACTATGCGTTCCCGCTGCCTTGCTCCTCACCCTCCATGCAGTCTGGTAATAATGTGGGGATTTATATAGCTCCTTGTGCCAGATGCCTCCAGTTCCAAGCACTGTCATAATAAGTGTCACTTTTATTACCCACGCTCTGTCGATCTTAGCCTTAAATGCCCCTAATCCCTCCGCTCCAGGACCATACACCAATATGATTCCTAGAGCGGATGGCTTAATCGGACATTCTCACGCTTTTACCCGGGCCAGAGTGAAGTGATACAGTATCGATGGAAAGGGCCATCCGGCCCGAGGTGGGGGGTGCAGCCCCGACTTGACTTTGCCTGGGGGGCCCGGGCCCCAGAGCCCCCGCTACTCGGCGCCCCTGCATCCCATCATACTACAAGAAAGAACAATTCAAGGTTTCTAGATTGAATGACTGACCCTCTTCTTTGTTAAGAATAGGCCACATCGGTCACTCGTTTGGGTTCTACATATTGAAGGGATATCGTACTGCCTTCAGGGAAAATACTTGTGTGGCGCAGGAGACCCACACTACCTCAAATGTCTGCATCTCAGGTGTAGGTGAGCAGCAGGCAGGCACCCGAGGCTGCCGCTAAACCTAGATATACCATCAGAGGCAGTTGAATAGTAGCAGAAGCCATTTGCCTGCAGAGACCCTCTTCAGAGGAGCAGTATTCCAAAGGGATGCGGAAAGCAGAAGTCACACAGAGCACAGCGCCATCCAGAAAACACCACTGCTGCTGTGCCAGGGACGTCATTTGGGGGTCGCCAGAGGTCGCAAGTGCGACCTCTAAAAAATAAAAAATAAATTTAATTCTGGAGTGGCTAGCTTTCTTGTTCAGGCCCCTTAAAAAAAGAAGAAAAATAAGAACATGAGGGCCACAAGTCTAACACTTTCAGCACTGAACCTAAATAAGAAAGAATGGGAATGCCAAAAATGTGTGGTTCTGGAATTCTATACAATAATGGCTAGACTCATTAAAGGTTTACTTCAGGCACACTTCAGGGGGTGAGTCAGTGATTTGGTCTGTTCTCAAACGCCTCAACGCAGCCTTTCATCCTTCTGAGGTCGATAAATGGGTACCAACACAGGTTGGGTGATATTGGGTGTATATTTCTTCTATGTAAAGCGCTTAAGCATAAGTGCTATATAATAACACATCATTATCATTTGGTCATGGACGTCTGCTTGCAATCACATTAATTTGGAAATATGGGCCTATACACACTGATCTTAACAATACATATGGCGATCCATTCAGGTATGAAATGTATATCACATTATAGTGATATCGTAACCATATTTTTTGTAGTGTACAAAGCTATGTGATGCCATTTACTGTTTTGTCAACGGGTGAAAGGTCGTGTTCCATCAATTTCTGCGATATCACTTTGGGGTGGGGTCAAATGACACCACTTCCTGTGATGTCATCAGGGGTCAAATGCCATGTGATGTCACTTCCACTACCCCTGGCATTTTGGTGAAATGACGTCCTTGTACTGTGCGTTGGTACTCTTGTTCAGAAGGGAATTGCCATAGCATTTCAGTGCTGGACTGCTCATGTGGGCGGGATAAAGACTGATATGCAAATGGATATTTCCCATCTGTGAAAGGTACAGGGAGCTAAAGTGTGGCTGGGGTCTCTCGAGTTGGTACCTTCCCAAGGAACAGGTCAATGCTCACCCAGGTACCTGCTCACCCTGCCATCCTCCTGCACTGCCTTTGGGGCCATGCCTTGCACTGGGGCCTGTATCTATACCCACGCAGTCCCCCTCACGCCCTTCTTTGCACTTATTGTTACCATGTCGGTTTTACTCAGCACTTGCTGGCTGCACTACCACTGTTTATTTCATTTATTTATCCATTTTTATTTATATTACTGTACTACGGCCAAACCCAGGCGGACTCTGCAGGCAGCCAAAGCTGTACAGGCCAGCAGTAAGTGTGCAGTCTCTCATGTCTTCACCTGTGGGAGGGTGGGAGGAGTCAAGTGCAAGTGTGCAGTCTCTCATGTCTTCTTCACCGGGGGGGGGGGGCGATCAAGTAGAGGGAAGAGCTGCAAACAGGGTTCTTACTTTTTACTCTTCATATTTGACATAGTTTCAAGGCCAGCTACTTTGGAAAAACAGAGGAATGTCGAGGGTCATATGTTTCAACACAAATGTCTCTCTGCGCTTTGGAAATCAGACCCAGATAGGCTGATAGCAAAGTAATTCATGACGGGCAGGCAGTATTTCTTCTCTATGGGTGTTCCAGAGGGTGCATGCTTTTTTTCTGGTTGCTCTGAAGTCTGTTTAAAAATGTTTGTTATCAATCCCACTTCTTTTATACCCATTGCACTTCCATTCATGGCTCATTCTCTCTTCGATCCTTTCTTAGGGGTCCCACATCCCACCAGCTCGAATTAAACCCTGCCCCATTTACAGAGGTAATAGCCTACTCTTCGGAGTTCATTCCAGATCACTGTACAGATATCAGAGGCCTTGCCGGAAGCGGCTGTGCTGATGGCACAGTCTTTGTAAGCACTGGCTTGGCAAAAGAAAGAGTCGGCAGACTCTGGGGCTCAATACCCGTGACATGAAAGTGCGGGCACCCAAAGACGCAATTCAAGCTCAAAACGCACATTTAATAGTCTTCAAATGGTCCGAGGGTTGTGTGCTCACGACGAATAACAATGTGTGTGAGTGAAATGGCCTGAAAGCAGAGCTTCACCAAGTCTTTTTGAAGAGGCTTAAAAGCATGCACCCACCCAGAGTGGTGCTCAATTCCAGCCATCGCATGCATAAAACGACAGGTTCCCTGACTTCATGTACGTGGACTGTCGTGTCTGGGACTTTGCAGAACTCGCTTTCCCATCACACTTTCCAACGACATATGGAGAGATCCTCAGGGTGGGCCGAGCTCAAAGGAGAACGGCCCATCTAAAGTTTCAATAAGCCTTTGTTGAGCCACCAGCTGGAATCCAGAACCTCCGGTAGACAGCCCCTTCACCAATGATGCCTCGTCTCCTTACCAATCAGCCCCAGCCAGGTTGCCCCCTCACCAACGATGCCTCACCTCCTTACCAATCAGTCCCAGCCATGTTGCCCCTTCACCAACGATGCCTCACCTCCTTACCAATCAGCCCCAGCCAGATAGCCCCTTCACCAATGATGCCTCACCTCCTTACCAATCAGCCCCAGCCAGATAGCCCCTTCACCAATGAGGCCTCACCTCCTTACCAATCAGCCCCAGCCAGATAGCCCCTTCACCAATGATGCCTCACCTTACCAATCAGCCCCTTCACCAATGAGGCCTCACCTCCTTACCAATCAGCCCCAGCCAGATAGCCCCTTCACCAATGATGCCTCACCTCTTTACCAATCAGCCCCTTCACCAATGAGGCCTCACCTCCTTACCAATCAGCCCCACAGTAACCCTATAGGGACGAAGTGTGGGTGGCAGTCACAGGGTAAGGATCCTGTGCTACTTCCTGCTATGGAAACTCCCGAGTAGAAGCTATGTGGTTATGTGCTTCTAGGAATCCTGCGTAGCCCGCGGCTCGGTGTGTTTCACATAGTTTTTCTGAAGGCCCAATATTTCTTAGACTGTCTGCTACAATTAAAGCACAACATTCACCAGTAAGAGTTTACTTTTTGGCATACTGGGTATCCTACAGACCTATAACGTAGTATGGCAACTGGTGCAGAATATTGCTCCATAGTCCTATATTTTGGTTCTAATCTTGGGCTATCCGCTTACATCTTACAGCAGAGATGGTGCATCCAAATATTGTATCCAGGTCACTGCCCTGCCCAGGTCTCTTAACCATCTACTGCAGTCTGCATCTACTCATCTGCCGGCACCTGCCCTGAACTGTGAACTGGCCACTTCACTAGCACCAGTAGACTATGAACTCTGCCCCTGTTCCTCTGTAGCCCCCTGCAGGACAGCGGTCTGGGAAAGATTCCTTCGGAGCTCAGCAGCATACTTCTGAAGGCAATAGTGTATACCTCATGATGCCCACCTAGGAGGCCATCCCTACTCCAACTCCACTGTACCTCTTAAGTATAAACATGCTTCATACCTGACCAATGGATGTTGGTGTGACAACCTGTTCTGGAAGCACAAAGACGATCGGCAAGTAGGGCCTTCCGAAGTTTACATAGCCTTGTAAATACAGTTTACCACTACCCGCTTTGTACAAATAATGCTCGCAACTGCCTGGTTATAACTATATTCATTCTCCTTTCAAGACAACCACGAAGTGTATACATAAATACATGAAGTGTACAGTGTGTTCGTGTAAGTATGTATAGGATTGATACAGTACAAACAAGGGCACACACACACAAAGCTACTAGAGAGGGGAAGGCACAAAGCGGGGTGACAGGGAAGGGGGGAAAAGGAAAACAGGTGATATCATGAGGTTATAACTTAAAAGCAGGGTATTCTGTTCTTTTGTGTGTAGCAGGAGAAGGCCTCAGGTATGGTTATTTGCTTCTTGCAGCTCTTAGTTATTGGTCTGGCAATGATGTGGCTTCTGTTGCAGAGGACGCTTTCAGAGGTGGAAAGTTTTTCAGCCAGGTAGCCTTATATGTAATGCTGGCCACAGATCCGCCAGAGCGCCAAGGCACCATGCATCGTGCTCGTGAGCTCTCAGTAAGAACATGGAGGATGTTTGGACTACAATTACTAGAGCGTTCCACCCTGTCAAAGAGGTAAAGGACCATGTCCAGTCCTTGTAAAAGATAAAGAACTTTTTCCGAAGGATGGGGTGGTCGGTACCAGGCAGTCTGCAGTATCTTTGCATTCTTTTTCAATTGATCAATATTGTACCAATTTGGCAGGCCGCGCCGGGTTGTGACAACCCACCAAAAGTGCCAATATTCTAATTGGCACACTCCAGAAACTATCCTTGCTGCTAAGGGCCTTTTTTGTAGCTGGCTGTCCCTTGGCAAAGTACAAGTTGGGTTTCACTTTGAAAAAAGGCTACACAAATAGATGGCTACCATGGAAATGAAATGGCCTTCGTGCTCCAATGAGTAGTGTTCGTCCATTTCTATTGCCGAGACCTGTGTGGTTTGGCATGTAGCAGACGAGAAGGAGACGATGGTCCCGCTGTGGCATAGGAAACACACACGAGTGGTGGTTTAGCAGGTGAAAGGAAGAGGTCAGCAAATGGGTGGGGGGCAGGGAACAGGGGGTAAGCTGAAAACTGGAAGCCCTGGGGAGAAGGCACCAGCCAGCAGGAATAAACACAGGACTGGAAAACCAAGGGCCCTTTCTAGAAATCCTGATTAGCTGGAGCCCAAACCTCAAGTACTAATCTTTACAAGGAAGGAATTCGGGGGAACCAATAAAAGGTCTCTCCTCAGACTGGGAGGCTCAGTGTCCAAATTCTATTTGCTGGATGCCACACCAATACCACCAGCAAGCGCAGATCATTAGAACACACAGTCACAACCAGACTGGTTTGCACCGTTGATCTTCATGCTTTCACATGTTAAAACCCAGCTTGCACATACAACAAGTCGACACAGGTGTAGTCTCACCAGCTAATGTCTTCTTCAAAACCTTTTTAGCTGGACTATTTTAGGAATTTGAAATCCTTATCCAAACACTGGGGACAAATTCAACTCTGAAAGTCCCTGTCTGGGGTCCTTCACAATATCCCCACTTGATCTGACTCTCTTAATGGATAGTGGCAGTGCGAAAAAATGCTCTCTCTGAGAAAATTGTATTAAGTACTTTTATAGTTGCTCGCTTAAGTGGTAGAGTGAATGACCAAGCAATATACCTAAAAATACATCAATATATGCACTACAAATTCAAAATAAAACGAGGAAGGTCATGTGGTCTAGCCAGTCTCTGATCATGCTGACCAGACTTCTAATCCAGGGTTGACACGTGACGAGACTCATTCACGATCTGAATTGTTTTCAACCCCATAGAATGCAAACACTTTGCTGCCATGATTTATGGCTTGACTGCTGCTGCCACCTCTCTTTTTGTTTGCAGTTTCTTTGTTACAGCAATAGAATTACAGTTCAAGAGCTAATGTCACCTCCTGGCGTGTTCATTCTTCCCCCTAGCAGAGTATTTCTAGAAGAACATGGATCTTTTATCGGTCGTCAAAGTTGGTGTAGCCAGTGATTCTGAGGGCGAGTTCCCCACAGTTTCTGTTTTTAGTTCTTGCATTTGGGCAAATGAGGTCCAAGATCCTTTCTACCAGGCTCCGTCTCAATGTGGACTGATCCCGCCCCGTCGCACTCTGCATTGCAGGTCTGTGGTGTGCTATTTCACGCTCTTAAGCGCCAGCCTGTGATTGCTGACCCTATATCGGCTCATGTGGGCAAAGTGCTAGATCTCCCTGCCGTGTGTGTCTCTTAAATTGCATCTTGTTGGGGCTGGGTATGTGATATGTCAAAATAGATCAAGCTCAACATGAACTGCATTTCAATCCATAGAGTTGGGTACTGCCATTAGAAAGCAGTTGTCTGCCACTGGCCCTCCATCCTTACCCTCCCCCCTTCCCCAATCCAGACAACCTTCCCACCACTTCCTCCACTTCAAGGTCATGGTGTCTACACGCGCTCCCCTTGATCTTCAGCCCAACTCCCTCCTTGTTAATTACAGAGGCATTGGAGTTGAGCAGGAGCCATCCCTCAGTGACATATCGCAGAGGACAGAACGGCAATCATTACTCCAACACTAGTGACTTTTGGGGGACAGGCAAATATGTTAAAAAGCAAGCATTGGCAAAATCTACAATTTAAGCTTTTGTATAGTCATGGGCTAACCATTTGCCAGTTACTGCCCTATTGGTACTATTATAAATGATGTCGGTATCTAGGCATTTAATTGCAGTGCCTAGGCAAATAATGGCAGTACCTGGCAAATGCCAATCTAATGCTTATTAGAGATCCAAAACTGTTGGCTTTACCAATGCTTGTTTATAACAGGAATGCAATACCAGAAACATACTACATAAAAAAAACAAATGGCTGAAGGCACACTTGGTTAAGACATTCCTTTCAAACGTGGGAGTGAACGTTCATGGAGATTAGCACGACTAGGTGCAGACAATGGATGGGTAAAATCCAACAACCCCCCCCACAACCCCATTAGCTGCGAGTCCCTGTTCACATCCCACCACCACCTATCTGTACTCCTACGCCAACAGTTTTGGCTTTAAAGGTGGGTACTAAGGCTCCACCTAATAGCCAAAAATAGAAATTGGAGCGACTGGTATATACTTGGTACAAGCAATTCAAAATTCTTGTGGAATACAGGTGAAAGGGAAAGTTGGATGTATTCATTGGTTTCTTACGGCCACTTTGAAGGCGTTCAAGATTGGGAGTCGACAGAAAATCCCCATTTCCCAACCATGGATTGGAATAACATTAGTTGCAAAATCTGACCCTTCTGTCATTCCGCCCCTGGTGTCCAGGTCAGATTTGTCCCCCATAGGCCTCTGGGATTGAACAGAATTCCACTGAATCACAAAAATAAAGTCTAACATTCTGGGCAATACCTGAGTGCAGATGTTGGCAAATCGGGAGACGGCACTAGTCTGCCCAATAGCGTGTGACACGTGTCCGACTCTGTTTCAGCCCTAGTGACCTTTCAGAGGCATCGCCCTATTAGTGGGTTCCCTATAGGGCAGCCTGCCTCAGTGTTCAGGCATATTATGGTCAAGCCGTGGGTGCTCCAGGGAAGACCAGAGGTGCTAGAGGTGCTTGCTATCTCATTATGGGGTACGAGGCTTGCTTTTCCAGGGTATTCCACTATCCAGAAGGAAACTAGGCACAGTGATGATGCCACGCCATTCAGCAACAGCATGGGGCTACATAGGGTACAATAAAGGAACAATAACAAATGCACATGTTATTGCATACAAGTACTGTGGTTATTTCACAGAGGTGTACTAAAAATGTGCTGCAGGTGGGCTTGAGGTGGACTGCTAGAGCTAGATGTTGTTGCTGGTAGACCAAATAGGGACTGTTCGCAACAGATGTAAACTTGGTGTGTTATATTTTTTAAAAGGTAAGTGGTCGGTATGGCACGTATGAGGTACTTTGTCGGGTTGTGTGCTGTAGCAGTATTGTTATCACTGTATTCAGAGCTGAGAAAGAACATGATCACACATGTCAAAGGGAAGCAGTTCTCCAGATAAGCATAATTCCCTGCTTCCTTAAAAAAAACTCTTCTTGGGAATGTGAATTTATGTTTTAATCCCCAAAAATCATTCAACACACAATTTAACAGAAATATAACGTAAAGCACTCCTACTTCAAAATCTTATATGTTTGTATGCATCTCAAGGGGGACGGATGGAGAGCCTGTGAAATGGGGTACTATATTGCAGGTGCCCCGAATGGTTCGGGTTCTCTTGCACCTGACAGCAAAGGCAATGCACACCACGTGGATAATGAAGTGAAGGCAGCCTTCTTGATTGTATTTCGGGAGCCCTATTTTTGGCACGGTCCTTGGAGAGGTTCACTCTCTGGAAAAAGACAGGGTGGTTTTGGCGCACTTTCGCATACTCATACTCAGGGCTTTAAGTTGGCCGGAGCCTGCCATGGCTGGGACTCAGCAGGCTCCGAAATCTCGTTATGAGGTGGGGCCCTGCCGGGGCCCACTAATCTCACCTGGCCGCCCCGGCCACTACACGAAAAGGCTTTTTTTCTATAGCCGGAAGCTCTCTCGTGTGCGAGAGCTTCAGGCTTCAGAAAAAAATGTGTGCGAGAGCTTCAGGCTTCAGAAAAAAATGCCTCAGCCATAATGGTAGCGCCGCACCTGCCAGGCATTCCTTTCAAGCAAGAGATGCCCGTGGGCCGGCGCCACCATTATGGAGAAAACGTGAGGCGGAGGCCTTGTTTTCTAAATACTGAAGCTCCCGCGGATTCGTGGGAGGGGAAGGGCCACCATTAAAGCTGAATAGGCGAGGGGCTATCCCCTGCCAGGCAAGCCTTTAGAAAATAAATGCAGAGATCAGCACCCTCTCCCCATCCCTACAAAAGGCTGCCTGCCAGGGGTGCCAGTAACCCATTGTGCTGGGGCTCGTCAGGGGGGCGTGGTCTAACGGGCAAGTTAGGCCACGCCCCCTTGATGAGCGCCAGCTCATTTTGTAGTGCCACTTAAGGCACTGTTCATACTTAAACTAAACACAAACGGTTAAATCTAACGGGTGACGTCTGCTTCCAAAAAGTCCCCTACCAATCCCGCCCCCCCACCCCGTTAATTTAAAAAACGTGTCCGGAATTAGGGAAACTGGCTCGACAGCAGGGAGAGATCAAATATTTGCTATCAGCAACAATTTACAACTTTGTAACTGTTAAATACATTTCTCGTCATGGGCTCGATCCCCCAACCTTTCAGGTAACGGCCAATTTGTACCACTAAGACTTCCCGGGAAATGGACACCTACATAGCAGGGCCTGTGATAACTATCAGAGCCTTCGTTTTTAACATGGTCACGGTCACAGTTTACGTGCACAAACATTGCTGGAAATGGGAATTATCTTCTGTGGGATACCACTACTACCATGCAGGGTGATATGGGAATTTGGGCAATCCTTATCTTTATGTCTATGGCCGTCCCGACTTTTCATTTACAAAATCTGGCCACCTCATCGCTGCCGCCCACGCTGCCGATGAGGTTATGTTTGCAGAGGAAGAGATCTTGACGCGACTTGTGGAGGCTGAATTAACATGGACTGAATAACTCGTTGCCTGGGCAATTTCTGCCATTGTGGCATACATTTACACATTGCCTGACTTTGCATGGGGAAATGTAGAACACGAACTATGCGTCGGTGACAGTAGGGGGAGGGACCTTCAGCCAGAAAGACAGAAAACTATCTTGTAGGCGACGATGGAACTTGGAGAGAAAAAAAGACCCTGGAATGGGAATCTGGTCCTCCTTGGGGAAGATGGAAGAGGCACTGCACAGACGAGGCCAAGCAACGCAGCAGCTCTTCATGGAACCAGAGCCTGCCAGCTTGCATAAACACAGAGCATTTTGGGAACATAAAAATGCCCACAATTACCATTTGAAACATGTCTCGTAGTGATTTAGCAAGAAACCCTTTCTTTAGAGTGAGTAATGGAAGTTGACCAACTACAACAAAAACACCTTCTTTAAATGGCAAGATATATATACCAATTGGTTCAGCTTTTGAACAGGATGCAGGCTTTGGCCGTTTCTGCATTCAGTCCCTGGTGCCGAGTCTTCTGAAGCGCAGGGTTCTGATGGATGAGCGCTCTGCTCGCAAGACAGTCTGGAAGTTTCCTAGGCTACAGGGTTGCAACGAAACCTACATTTCACCCGAGCCCCCATTCACCATGCAATCGCTCATTCACACGAGCACCCAGTCCCCCATTCATCATGCACACATTACACAATACATACATACGCTCCTTGCACACATACATACTGTAACAAATCAACTTACGGGGCACCAGTGGTCCAGGGATGAATAACGGTTTCTAAACCATCAATCAGCCCCACACCTCTAACACACCAGAAGGGATCCGAACAGATTGGAACACAAGTAAATGATAAACCTTCTTGTAACATGTTGGTTACGTGGACGGAACGGCAGGCTTATCTGCAAGGTTGTGGATTGTTTGTTAGTTGTAACACAGCGAAAATAAAATTACCCAATGATAAGAGGGACTGTACAGTCAAGGTTGTTTAAAAATATCTAATTTATTATTATTACAACCGAGTTCTAGCACACTACAAAATACAACCCACCCTGTAAAGGAACACAGAGGACTGACAGTTTCACGAAGGAAAGGGATGCACTCCAGATACTGACAGGAGGGTAGTCTGTAAATCAATCAGTCTTAACTGTTCAAAGTTATTTGGTTTCAGCACCAAAGGAACAAGCAGTCGTAAGTGGCACTAGGGGCCTTTGTAAGAAGGACCAGGGGGACAGAACCACAATGTACCTGGTGTTTGCAATGATCTTGATACTCAACAGCGTCGAGTCGGTTCCAACGCTTTGCAGCTCCTGTGACAGAGTTCAAGACGGGAGATAGCTGTGGGTATCAGGCGGCAGGCAGTCCGGCAAGCAAGGCTGGATGGGCGGCTGCAGGCAGGCCTACACGGTGGCTCAGGGTCAAGAACTGTTGTCTCTGTGCCAGTTGGGGGATCTGGAACGCTGGTGGAGGCGTCTCAGACGGCTTTAGTGACTGCAGAGCGACAACAGTCAGTGGAGCAGCCAGTCGCGGTTCGAGGGCTCGACTGCCTCAAAAATGTCCTTAAAAGATGAACACTGGTTGTTGCTTGTTGTGGCACTCCTAGCTTCTTCGCAGGCTTGTGTCGTCCTTTAAGGCGGACAGGCCAAAGCTGAGGAGAGTGCTTGCAGGCAACGGCCTTGTCCTTTGTTCAGAGACTCTCTCTGGCACTTCCCACCTAGGAGGCCTGCTGACAGAACCTAGTAGGGCATGCTGTGGACTGGCTGGGTACTGTTTCTGGAGCTGATGGACGGGTCCTCCGAGTCCGGTATCTCCCTCTGTTCCCTGGGAGAGGTTTAGAGGAGGGATCTTGCTTCCCTCTTGGAAATCCTGGCCTTCCTTCACTGGCGGAAGATATAAGGCAGACTATACCTTAAGCCAGGGTCCAAATTAGATGCCCTTCTTACTCCTTTTGAAGTCATTGGATGATCTGCTAAGTGAGGGGCTTAGCCCTCTTTTAAAGCCAAATGGGCCACAGTGATTGGTGCAGGCTAAGCCTACCTTAAGGAACCAATCCTGGGTCCCCACCAACAATCCTCTTATGCGTGAGGTCAGGACCAGAGGGCTTTGCAACAGGAAAGTTAAGGAGTGACAACATGTACTCTTAAGTCCCATCCATCTTCCTGTCTGTTGTAGATCAAAGTGTCTCTCAAGTTAACTGAGCCCTCTGTGACTCTTGATCAAAGCGCAGGTTTCCCTTGAAGTTTGTGACGAGAGCAGACTTCTTGTCTCCCTTAAATCACATACTTCTTCCTTCTGAAAGGGGAATCGTCTGGTGGTTCCTGACAACACTGCTTGCTCTCATAACAATTCTGTCCCTCTTTGCTGACGAGCCCCTTGGCTCCAACACAACGGCTCGTGCTTTCCGTTCCTGCACGCCTCCAAGGGAGATGCAACGTCTTCTCCTGAGCGCTCTCATAGTTTGGTTTCCATTTATAAATGTCCTGCTCACAGGTGCCGTCACAAAACGACTAGCATGCTCATTTAGCTTGAGGCTCCTTTTGCTCTGCATCATTTCCTTAATCCTCATCTCAGTACTTCGGTGGTTGTGGGAATTGGAGTCCACTGATATCAACCGATGCACAGTACTTGGATAACCTCTTTCAATGATTCCATGTGAAGGGGAATAATAACTGAAAAATGTTTTCTTAGAGATTTTACTTTTCCGCCCATGGATGGGAGTTTGGTCTAAAGGATGTTGGGAAAATGTTTCTTTATTTTACCTGAAAGTGTGGGGAGGAGGGGGGAGATGCATGGCAACAGGCCATTAGGGTAGTGGGTAAAACAGGATCTTTATCATGGGAAAATGGGGAATACCACGTCTCATCCAATGAAAACATGACATCTCACTGGTGGCCCTCTCCTCCCATTTGATTCTCCCTCATACAGCCGCACCCAGGGTCAGCACTGGGACAACTTCCCTGGCCACATGGGAGGAGGTCATCAGTGGGAAAATAGTGAGGAGTCCATCATATTAATCACACAGCCCGCCCCTTGATGAAATGCACCCGGCAGCATTTTAAGAATACCATGGGTGCATGGACTGCTTTTCCCAGCTTTAGTCAAGGTTGGCCCTCCAAACATGTTGAAATGGGCCTGCATGAGCCCTGCCTTATCTTCAGCCAATCCTAGGGTGCTGGGTCTGGTTGAGATCGGATTGTATTATCTTAGATGTGTTGTGGGAGGAGAGGATATATAGTAAACACCATTCCTTTAGACATTTACCTAACATATGCTCACAACCCGAAGGGCAGGACAGTAAAGTGGTTTGCCAGAACCACATTATTTCTATCATCTAAAAAAGGTGATTGCACTATGGGGTCCTAAACATTTCACTAGGTTTCCTCATTCTACACATTAACTGTTCATGCTTGTGTTTTTTCTTACAACTGAAACATTTTTGGGAGAAAAAAAATCACAAGTCTGCATCTGGGCAGGGCTGACTCAGAATGGCATTTTGAGGTTTTTAGATTGAAAACCAGTAAAATGGGCAAGAACACCTATTATTACAATGGATGCAAGTTGGAGCAATCAATAATTAAGCACTATAAATGGACATTTATATCTGAATTTCCATCTTCCCTAAGCCACAAGCTCATTTCATTTCAAAATTAGACTTTCAGATAGATCTAGAGATCCCATAGTAACAATCCTTGCGCAGCATCATTGATATAGACCACCATACCCCCCCTTTTATATCCTAGGGTTCAAATTACTTATCAGTTCAGTATCTTCTCTTAATCAATGTTTAACTTCACTATGCACATCTAAGATATTCTGAACACTGATATTTCTGATATCCAAGACATATTTTGGTTAATGTACAGCTTCTTCACTAAGCATGCACCCTGGATCTGATGCCCACTGGTATACAGTCCCATCCTGTGCAATTCCCAAGCGGTTTGATCAAAACTCAAATTTATTTCAATAAATGAATCAAAGGTTAGGGAATTTAGAATGCACAGACTATTTTGACTCATCTACCCAACCTGGGGCAATGGTTTGATAATTGTATTAAACCGGTATAAGTGTCCCTCCCCTCTGACCTCACTAATAGAGAGACATTGTGCAATTTCAGGATTGAGGGTTATTTGGGATTTACAAGTGCATCCTTTTTATGCGAGTAGATGTGACACAATTAAAAGGTGCTCTCAGTTCCTTTTTTCTTATTTAATAGCTATGGCCTTCCCAGAACACACAATTTCAAGCAGATCTTCATTAGGCTATGGTAGAGACATCTTCATATTACAACTTAATGTTAACTATTTCTGTGAAAACACTTGGGTAGAATTTATTGAGATTATAGTTTATAAAGAATTGCGCAAACAGCTCAAAAATATATTGTGGGTTGGGTTGAAATAATATCTCACTTGATTATAAAAGCAGTGAAAATGAACTGTGCATTTGCCATGTAATCAATGTACTTTGTTATCACCATCCCAAACCACCCCTCCCCTTTGTGGCACTTCACAAGAAAAATACAAATGGTTGCTAGAGAGCAGATATTTCATTTGAGGAATTCTCATACTCACTTGGATTAGTCTTTAAATGCACGGAAACAGCAGAAACCCCCAACTGTTCCCAGTGACGCCTCAGTCAGCAGGCCCCTCATGGTCACTTTCTCCCTTTATAAAAATGTTATATTTAGAAGAAAGCAGGTCTCCCTCAAGATAAATTGGTTCAAGATCCACCCAGGGACAAGGCCTTGTATCTTTAGCACTCATCCAAAAGGGACAGGTAGTGCTCTTTTCTGCAGCTTTTGCCAGAGTCTGAATCCTATCCCATGTGTACTCCCACTTTTTAAAGTGTAAACTATTACCATGTTTATGTTCTGATGTCACACTATTTACCTGGCCCGATCTTTCCTTTGGCCTGCCTCAGAGACTATACACCCCAATCTCTATTGGTTGATAATTTCTATATTTGTTACCAGAAAAAAAGAGGGGGCCCAATCTGCTCTTAATACTTTAAATGTTAAATTGTTTATATTCTGTAATTCATTGTAGCAACCTGCCACTCATTGATAAAAGGTTTCCTGAATCTGTCCTCGTAGATCCTTGTCTGGGTATGCAACACAGAATTATGGCATATTTATTAATTACCTTATGAATGTTAGTAACAATTGTTTTTATAATCCTAAGCAAAGTGATGCATCATATTAAAGAGGAGCCTCTTATATTTGAACTGCACCCAGTCCCATGTTTTTAAATGGTACAGTTTTAGAGTTATTCATTTTCTTCTATGTATAATGTAATATTTGAATCATGTCCTGCAATTGCCCTATGATCAACATATGTTTCAGCACATCTCAGATAAACACGTCTATGTAATGGTATAATTGAATGATTGATTCAAAATGAGATGACAGACCGCCTCTGCTCTTCTGCATTGGCTTAACAGATGGCGGGCTTTTTTGCTAGATAGAATTCAAAGGTGCCACACTAGCTAGAAGAATTTCCTTTGAGACTCAAAAGTAAACCAAACGGGGTCAGAACAATGGATGATAACCTCCTGGAGGACTATAGATTTGATTTTAGTTTTAAAAGATTATAACATTCTCCTCCGCCAAGGAGTTCCAAAGGTGGGGCGGCTCCGAGGTGAAACTCTGGTCAACTTGAAATCAGCTCAATATAAGGCTGAATTTAACACAAGTGATATAAAACCCAATACAGAGAACCACTACTTTTCAACATATTTTAACTGTCATTTGTCACGTAACATCCATCATATTTTGATAAACATTGTACATAACCGAACAGTTGTTGGAGAAAGTAATACACTAGTACATTAAAGAAAACAAATACAGAGATGATCCATTTTGACTTCATTTGTCAGGCACAGCAAGGAAACTTCACCTCAAAATGAAGATTTCTGCAACATAACATGTTCTGCGGGTAGCAGAGAGTGTTTTGATCTTGGAACTTTCTTCATTTCTTGCAGTCAATTTATGCCTGCTAATGTCAAGTACCACTTATTGTGGCTCCATACGAGTTGAACACAATGTTCACAAGTACTCGCCTTTTTTAGGACCGCCAGCACCAGGGGGCCTGAGCCTGCAGTTCACCAGAGAGAGAAGTAACAGCAAATGGAACAGCCGAGGAGCACAGTCCACATCACGTGGACAGTCCCAAGACTCTGCTCAATCCAGACACAAACTCTAAAAATGACTTATTCCAGCGGAAAGACATTTTCAAAAGGCGGCGGACCAACATTCGAGAAGGGGACGGAACTTAATGTATATTGCATGGTTTTTGGTGTTGTAACCTTATCCGTGGGGGGAAAAGAAGCTAGCGTTTGGCCCGAGGAACCAGCTGAAGGGAAGATGCAATGGAAGGAACAGGGGAGGACAAAAGGGGTAAAGAGACTAGGACAGTACAGGTTGTTCTGGTGAGGTCATGGTAAGAGAAGGACCAAACGGATAGGCAGAGGTAGGACGGAAAAGTGTGCAAAGTGAAGTATTGGATGCTGAGAAAGTGGCACTTGCGTAAGAGTGTTTGTGTGAAAAGTAATTAAGACCAAGGGAGAGTGTAGGGAAGGAGTGATTGAGGGAAGGTGTGATTGAGAGCAATTGAAACGGGACAGAGTGAAAAGAGAGAGACTACGAGAGGAGGTGTGGGTGGAGTGCAGTGGGAAGAGTAGAGGGATGAGCGAGTAGTGGGAGGAGAGAATAGGGAGAAGAAGGAGGAGGAGGGATTAGTGGAGAATAGATTGGAGGATGGGGTTAAGGAGTTTAGTAAGAGACATCAGAGTGAAAGAAGAGAGTGAGGAAGAGGGGTGAGATGGGGAATAGTAGGAAGGAGGGGAACGGAAGTGGAAAGAAGCTTGGTTGAGTAGAAGGGTGAAAGGGAAAGACAAATAATGCCTGGGTAATTGTTATTTCTGTAGGACCCCCTGGATAGGATCCACCTAGGAATTCCCAGAGGGAGACAGCTAGGAAAGGTGTTTGCCTTCAGGCCATCACGATTAGCAAGGCAGCTTGTAGACAATAGGGGTTACTGATCTCTAGTGAAAACCTTGGTGACTCCTCGGCTAAGGAAGAAAAAGCCCAAGGTGGACCCGGGGGCTTGCGGAGGGAGGTGGATAGAGAAAGAGAGATATTAGTGAGCCCCTATGCAGAAATCCTAATTAAAATAAATTGAACCTTCTTGAGGCCATCTGTGACAAATTAACTTGTGAATAGAAAAGACTTGATATATTATTGTAGTTATCATAGTGACACTATTTCAAATGTAATCTGTGCATACTTGTTTCTTTGTAGAACTGTGAGAAAGCCCCATTGATTGTGGGGTAGGCAACGGAGCAGCCACACACTATGTGATGCTGGCTTGGGGGCAGGGTGTCTATGAGCCCCTAGCTAACCCCACCATGCCACTTGTTGGAGGCAGGTGCTCGCCAGAGGACTAAACCAAGGAGCAATGTCCCTATAAGAGACTTGCCTTAGTGTAGGGAGCAGAATATTCAGAAGGTAATCATGTGGCCTCTCAAAAGGTTCCTTAAACTGTAACTCATGGTGTGCTAGTGAAACCTTTGGCTACACTAGTAAGATGCTGTGGAGGATCAGAAGGGAATAGTTTATTACCTGTAACTCCATTTCTCCAGCATTGGTATCTTTCATGGATTCACATGCTTAGAATATTCCCCGTCGTCAGGCTGGGAATCCCCGGTACATTATATAGACCCTTTCCCATAGGAAAACTTTTTCGACGCTTATGCGTCCTATCCACCTCGTTTTGTATCATGCGTGCCCGCGCCGTCCGGGCGCCATGATATAAATACAGGACCCGCCCCCGCGCTCCCTCATATTTCGGCCCCCAAAGTAGTGGGGGAACCAGTTTGCATGGCCAGGGGAGGCAGGCGGGCGCATGTGAATCCATGAAAGATACCAATGCTGGAGAAATGGAGTTACAGGTAAGAAACTATTCCCTTCTCCAGCATTGGATCTTTCATGGATTCACATGCTTAGAATAGATTACATAGCAGTACCATCCCAAAGAGAGGAGGCGTGCATGCAAACTCACATACTTTCCTCACAATGCCAGTTCTCTATGGTCGTGTACCCATCGGCAATAGTTAACATAGAGAACGAACAATATTCAATCATAATTGCAACCAGAACTAACCCCTCAACCGGGGCTTACCTTATTGGAATAGGTGTCGAAGCACCGCCTGTCCCATCCGAGTATCTTCGGCATGTTGTTGTGACAGGCAGTAATGGCGGGTAAAAGTGTGTGCAGCCGCCCAGGTAGCCGCCATGCAGATGTCCCCCAGAGGGACTCCAGACCACAGCGCCGTTGACGATGCCGCCGCTCTAGTGGAATGAGCTCTTGGGAGTCGCAAAAGAGGCTTCCCCGCCTTGGAATGGCAGTACGAAATGGTAGACGATACCCATCTTGACAGTCCTTGCTTTGAAATGGCTTTGCCTTTAGCACCCAGACCATAGGCCACGAACAATTGCCTCGTTTCCCTGAAAGGTTGCGTGCGATGAAGATAAAACTTGAGAGCCCTCTTCACGTCTAATGTGTGTAACGTGCGCTCCGCTCCCGAGCATGGCTCTGGAAAAAACGTAGGTAAGACAATAGAGGAATGTTTATGGAACACTGAAGGCGCCTTCGGTATGAACTGTGGGTTAGTGGCCAGGACCACCTTGTTCTTGAAAAATCTTAAGTATGGTGGGTCTACCATTAGAGCTTGGATTTCCGAAACACGTCGGGCTGAAGTGATGGCCACCAGGAAGGCCAATTTCCAGGACAAAAACTTTAGAGATGACGATGACATTGGTTCAAAAGGAGGTTTCATAAGAGACGCTAACACCAGATTGAGGCTCCACACCGGAGGAAATCTCTTCTCGGGAGGGAAACTCCTGAACAACCCTTTAAGGAAGTGCTTAATCAGGCGGTCGCTGAATAATGGTGCGGAATGTCGTTGACGTGTGAACCTGGAGATGGCGGCCAGGTGTACTTTTATCGACGACACCGATAAGCCCTTTTGAGCTAAGAACAGCAAGTATGGAAGGAGCTGTTCCGGCCTAATCAACTGCGGATCCAAACCTGGTTGATCCCCACACCACTGACAGAAACTCCTCCATTTGTACGAGTATGAAGTGTTTGTGGAAGGTGCTCTTGCCGCCTGCAGAATACGACGACACTCCTCCGGAATCGTTAGCTGGCCAAATTCGGCAAAGTCAGGAGCCAGGCCGTCAACTTGAGGCTGTCCGGGTCGTGATGCCAGATGATACCCTCCTGTCGAGACAGAAGGTTGGGATCTTCCTGAACCTCATTGGCTCCGCCGCAGCCAAGTGCAGCAGGTCTGAGAACCACACCTGTCTGGCCCAATACGGGGCTACCAAAATCACCCGACACGGGTACTTGAGGATCCATTGCAACGTCCTCCGGATAAGAGGAAAAGGAGGGAATGCGTACAGGAATTTGTTCGTCCATGGGAAGGAAAACGCATCTCCCAGTGAGCCCTGCTGAGGCCATCTGCTTGCGTACTGCGGGCATTTTCTGTTGTCCTTCGTCGCGAACAGATCGATGGAAGGATGTCCCCACTTCTTGAATGCATGTTGTAGTTGCTGGTCGTTCAGCACCCATTCGTGAACCTCGTTCATTTCCCTGCTGAGGGCATCTGCCTCCACATTTCTCACGCCTGGTAGGTGGAACGCCAAGATTAGCATGTTGTGTTGCAGGCCCAATGCCAGATTTTCTGTGCCTCCGTCGACAGGGACCTGGAACGTGTTCCTCCTAGTTTCCTCAAGTAAAACATTGTAGTCGTGTTGTCCGTCATGACACGCACCACAGAGTCTCTCAGTTGAGGAAGAAAAGATTTTAGGGCCCACCGCACTGCTCTCAGTTCTAGCAGGTTGATATGCAGGGAGGACTCTTGTAACGACCACTGGCCTTGTACTTGTAACGTCTCCAGATGAGCTCCCCATCCGCTCAGTGATGCATCCGTCACCACCGTCTTCTGGAACTCCGGCTCCAACAGAGGCATTCCTTTCGTTAGATGAGTAGAAACTCTCCACCAGCGGAGTGCTTGCACCAGTTGTTCGTCGATGACCAATCTGTCGGACCAGCGACCTTGGCTCTGCATCCAACGGTCCGCTAGAAATTCCTGGCACGGTCTCATAAACAGTCGGCAGTTGTTTATCAACGGAATGCAGGACAACATGGTCCCTAGCAGGGACATGTATTTGCGCACCGACACCCTGGTACCGCATTTCCATTCCGACGCCTTGCTTTGTAGCTTCTGTATTCTTTCGCTGGATGGTCTTACAAGGCCCGTGTGCGTATGAAACTCCGCTCCTAGAAAGACCAAGGTCCTCGAGGGCTCTACGGAGGACTTGCTGAAGTTTATCGCAAAACCCAGTTCCTGTAAAAGGGACATCGTGGCCCCCAGACTGTTTCGTGCTTGTTCCATGGACGAGCCTCTGACCAGCCAGTCGTCTAAATATGGATAGACATGGTGACCGTCCTTCCTTAAATGGGCCGCTATGGGGGCCAAGCACTTGGTGAACGTCCTGGGGGAGGACATGAGACAGAACGGGAGGACCTTGAACTGAAAATGCTTTTGGCCGACGACGAACCTTAAATATCTCCTGTGTCGTGGACGTATCGGGATATGAAAATATGCATCCTGAAGATCTAGCGACGACAGATAATCCATGGGTTGCACTGACCTGATAACCTCCTGGAGCTTTAGCATCTTGAATTTTGAGCCCTTTAGCCATTTGTTGAGTACCCTCAGGTCGAGAATGGGCCTCCATTTTCCATTCGGTTTCTTGACGAAGAACCGGGAATAAACCCCTTGTCCTTCCTGTGCCACAGGAACCCGTTCTACCGCTCCTTTTTGTAGCATAAGCGCCACCTCTTGTCTTAGAACTCGAAGGTGGGGCTGGGCCGAAAACACTGGCGGAAGACTCAGAGGTTTGTTTTTGAATTGCAGCGCATGACCCATGCGAACCGTGTCCAGAACCCATCGATCTGTGGTGATGCACTTCCATTGGTCGATATGATGAGAGACTCGACCCCCCAGGACGTTCCGAAGGCCGTCATTGGTTACTGGTTTGCTTGTCCTTCGTCGACGAGGGACCCGAGCCTCGTCGTCTGGAGGCTTGATAATCTCTGCCTCTACGTGCCGACTGGGATGCCCGTCTGTAGCCCTGTGAAGAGTATGAGGGCCTGTTAAATCCACGGTCCCTAGAGGCTCCGAAGCGGGAGTTTCCGGAGGCGCCCCTGAAGGGGCGAAAAGAGCGAAAACTTCTACCTGTCTGGAGGGCGCCAAGAGACCTAGCGGTATCCGTGTCTTCCTTCATCCCCTTCAAGGCTTCATCAACCTTATCTCCAAACAGATGTTCTCCTTCACATGGCATGTCTAGAACTTTGTACTGGACTTCAGGTCTAAAAGTAGTACATTTGAGCCACGCTTGTCGACGAAGTACTACGCCATGATTGATTTGTTTGAACCCCGACTCTGCTAGGTCCACCGCAATATTAATTGCATGGTTCGAAGCCTCCTCACCATCCCGTACTAGTAACATGGCTGCTTTGCGATGTTCTTCCGGCAGGTGTTCTAGGATAGGGGCTATTTTATGCCGCATCTCCCTATCGTAACGCGATACAATCGCCAAGGAGTTTGCTGCTCTCACCGTCGTGGCGCCGACTGAGAGCACCTTTTTCCCGAAGGCGTCCTGTCTCCTTGCCTCGCTTTCTGGAGGGGTTGAACATTTTTGCTGTACTCTGGCCTTCGTAGCCGCTGCCGCCGATACCACAGAGTCTGACAGTGGCTGTGATGTTAGACATTTTGGAGTGGACTCTGGAGCTTTAAACTTTTTCTCAATACGCCCCTTAATAGCTGGTTCCGAGAACGGATGACGCATCGTCTTGAGGCCTTCTTGCCATACGTGGTCCAGGATTGGGATGGCAAATACCGATTTCCTCCTTTGACCCATGTGATCAAAAAGAAAGCAATCTTTCTTCTGCTCCTCAGGAATTAAGCCGAACTCCGAACACGCTTTTCCCATCATTGCATGGAAGGCTCCCACATCATCCGGAGGAGATGGTTGTGCCCGACTCCTCGTAGACTCTACCTCTACATCCGAATTCCATGTTGGGTCTCTCGACGGTGACAGGGAGATGTCCGACCCTGAGTCACCTCGTATAGAATCGGACTCCGATAGCTCACCCTCCTCCTGCACTCGAGGACGATCCTTCGCCACCTGGGAGGCCGAAGGGCTTTTGGTCGTCGTGCGAGCTGCTTGAGCTCGTTCGTCGACGGAAGGTGCAGAAAATATCGACAATGAAGTGCCAGGCTGAGGGATCTGCGTATCCAGACGCTGCAGGAGCTTCTGAAGTGTATTAAGCACATCCAGAGACAAAACCGTCTGGGGGGTCAGCAACGTCGAGGATAGAGGGACCACACCCCCACTCGCACTCGTCGTCGACGTATAGGAAGGCCGTAGGCCCAAGTCCGACGGCTGCATAACCATGTCACCTTCTCCTTCCACCGACGACCCCGGCAAGGCCGTGTCTTGCAGCAGGACCTCAGGGGGGGCCGGTTCACAGACCTCTGGCTGCCAGGCCATAAATTGAGTCCCCGTCGACGAAGGAATCCCCACCGCTGCTGCCTGAATAGTAATCGGCATCGTCAGCGATACCAGGGTCGACGAGCCAGTCGCCGGCACCGAGCCTTTTGACTTCGTAGCCAATTTCGTTGCCGACTTCCCTGCTGAAGCATCTCGACTCACGGAAGACCTAGGACGGTCCCCTGAGGAGGATTTTGATGTCGCTTGCCTCTCCGTCTTGGAGGATGAGGAGGAGGAGGACTTTTTGTGTGATGAGGAAGACCCAGCATGCTTTCCCGCCTGCTTGTCGGCGGGGCATTTTTCAACAGGCCTCGCCTTCTTCGAGGGAGGTTCCGACTTGCTCCTGGAGGCCGTAGAGCCCACTTCTGATGCCGGATAGGCACCCGCTCCGTCGTTAAGCCAGTCGACCAACCTTCTTTTCCGATCTTTAAGGGTTTTTTGGGAGAAACCCTGGCATATCTCACATGTATCCGCCGTGTGGTGCGGGTGAAGACAGTAGATACAATCCATGTGGGCATCACCTTCATAGACTTTTTTGAGTCCACATGTCGCACAAGGACGGAATAAAGCTTTTCTGGACATATTTTCTTCAGAAGGGAATTTCGCCGAAGCGAAAACACAACCTAACTTCAATTAGCAGTAACCGCGAGGATCCCACTACTTTGAAAGACGGTTGAAATCTGAGGGAGCGCGGGGGCGGGTCCTGTATTTATATCATGGCGCCCGGACGGCGCGGGCACGCATGATACAAAACGAGGTGGATAGGACGCATAAGCGTCGAAAAACTTTTCCTATGGGAAAGGGTCTATATAATGTACCGGGGATTCCCAGCCTGACGACGGGGAATATTCTAAGCATGTGAATCCTTGAAAGATCCAATGCTGGAGAAGGAGGTTGGATGCTGTAAAGACATTTTCACTGTAGAACAAATTGCTTATCTTACCTGGCAACGTGTTTCCGATGGGATGTTCCTCTGACGTATTCCACATCTTTGACAGTAATTACCGCAGCTGTGCTGCTTTGGAAAACTTTGTTGGTGTAGGCGTCCTGGGTCAATGACGTTGATACGCTGTCCCTCGAGGGCCTCCATTGATGATCGACGTCACCAGATGTTATATCTAGGACGCCCGTAGCCTCAGTTGTAGTTTTTTCGCCCAAAACGTGTGGCACCAATCTCCTGCCAGTATGACTACAGAAAGCCTTGCGGAAACGTAAGCTGCAATCGCGTTAAGAAATTCTGTAGCGGGGCAGGTAGGGAGGGTACGATGTGGAATACGCTGGAGGAACATCCCATCGAAAGAACGTTACCAAGTAAGATCAGTAACTTGTTCTTCGAAGGGATTGTGTCCTCCGACGTATTCCACATCTTTGACAGACTCCCAAAGCAGTACAAACGTATGGAGGTGGGAAAAGAATTTACAAATGCATCAATTTAGAATACCCAATCAAATTACAGAATAGAAGCCTGCCTTACCAAAGGCCAAATCCTGCCCATGGATAGAGTCCAAGGAATGTTTCACAAAAGTATGGACAGCGGCCCATGTGGCTGCTTCGCAAATATTGCGAATCGGAACATCCCTTTGTAGTGCAGTGGAGACAGCCATACCCCTAGAAGAACGAGCCCATAAGCCTACTGGAGGGTCCTTTCCCGCCAAACTAACACTCAGAGATCATCAAAATGATCCATATAGATAAGGTCTGCTTGGAAACAGCCTGACCGAAACGCCTCCCAGCATAACCAATAAAGAGCTAGAAACTCAAAGCTCTCCTACGGTCCAACCTTTGGAGCCTGTCCTCTTCCTTACCAGGAATGTGGAGGAGGATAGAATGCTGGAAGAATTACCTTCTGGCTCAGATGGAATTCTGACACAACCTTGTCCTTATGGAACACAGTGAAGGGTGGTTTGGAGGAAAGTGCCTGCAACTCACTCACTCTGCGTGCGGAAGTAACTGCAACTAAAAATACAGTTTTAAAGAACAATAGTCACAACGGACAAGAATGCAAGGGCTCAAACGGAGCTCCCATTAGGAACTTTAAAACCAAATTCAAACCCCATCCCGGCACCTGGAAAGGTGACGGTGGAAGCACATTAGTTAGCCCTTTCAGAAACTGAGATATCTAAGGGATTTTAAAATAAGAACATTCCTCAGACGAGCACTTAAATATGGACAGCGCCGCCAGGTAACCCTTAATAGTACCCACGTGCAGGCCCTTGTGGACTAAAGAAAGCAAAAAAAGACAAAACCAAAAGGAATGGAACATTGGAAAGGATCCACATTCTGTATGCACCAGTCGCAGAACTTACTCCAACGGCACAGAGGTTTCGTTGCGGGCCTTCTGGCCGAAATCAACACCTCCATCACGTCCTCGGGGAGGTCCCAGTTCTTGTACCTCAACCTTTCAGATACCAAGCGTGAAGGCTGAGGGACTTGACCTCTGGATGGGGAACCCAACCCCCCCTCCCGTGAGAGCAGATAGTCTCGGTAGGGAAGACAACGCCGATGGCAGATGGACATGTCGAGAAGGTCCGGGTACCACGCTCTCCTAGCCCATGCCGGAGCAATGAGGAACATCTAGGAACCGAACCTCCATAACCTTGAATGACGGGGACTGGAGGAAAACGCGAACAGCAGTGGGAAGGACCACTCCAGTACGAACGCGTCTCCCAAGGTTCCTCTTGGAGGAAATTCCCATGAGCAGAATCTTTCGCACTTCCGGTTGACACTGGTGGCGAAGAGCTACACTTGCGGGGTTCCTCAAAGGGCGAAGATCTCCAACAGAACATCCTGAGCCAGCTCCCACTTGTGAGAGACCGTACTCTGCCTGCTCAGAGCGTCCGCCGCCGAGTTTTCGTCTACGGCCAGATGAACTGCCGAGATCGAAATGTCCTGCTTAATGGCCCAGAACCAGAGCTGCATCGTCTCCCTGCACAACGGAAGTGACCCTGTTCCCCCCCACTTTTTGTTGAGGTAGTGCATGGCCACTGTATTGTCCGTCATAATCAGGACATTCTTCCCCCGCACAGACAGCAGAAAAGCCGTCAGGGCTAGCCTGACAGCCCGCAGCTCTAACAGATTGATGTGGAGTCTGGACTCTGACAGAGACCAACGGCTGCTGCCTGTCAACTCGTTGGCATGAGCTCCCCAACCCGTGAGGGATGCGGCCGTCACGATCATTATCTCCGGCCACGGATGCCAAAACGGAGCACCCTTCATCAGATTGCCTTCGACGGCCCACCACAAAAGATCCTGTGCGACCCAGGGTGGAATCTGAACGGGATCCGACATCCTGCCGGAGAACTGCGACCACTGCATCTTGAGAGCCCACTGCAGAGATCTCATCCGCAGCCTGGCCTCTGGCACCAGGAAAATGCATGATGCCATGAGGCCGAGCAACCTCAAGAACTCGAACGCCGGGAGACTCTGGGCACGTTGAAATGTGTCCACCATCTGCAGAATGTGATGAGCCCTCACCTGGGGAGGCGAACACAACCCCAGGGATGTGTCGAGCACTGCTCCGATGTAATGGAGCCGCTGGGTAGGTGTCACATGGGACTTCTTTAAATTGAGGGAGAAGCCCAGCTTGTGAAGGGAGTGGCAGGTGACGGACAGATGATCCAGGGCTTGCTTGGGAGAACGCGCCCTGATCAACCAATCGTCCAGGTAGGGGTTGACGTGAATCCTCCCTTTCCTGAGATACGTTTCCACCACTACCATCAGCTTGGCGAAACCCTCGAGGCGGAGGTCAATCCGAACAGCAGGACCCGAAACTGAAAATGGGAGTCGCCAACCGCGATCCTCAGGTACTTCCTGTGCTTTGGATGAATCGGCACATGAAAGTAAGCATCCTTGAGGTCTAGAGATACCAACCAATCTTGTAGTTGAAGGGCCTGGAGGACTTGAGAAAGAGTTACCATCTTGAACTTGTCCTTCCTAAAGAGCTTGTTCAGCCCACGCAAGTCCATGATGGGTCTCAAACCCCTGTCTTTTTTCGGGATCAAGGAATAAGGGCAATACTATCCCTTGTTCCTCTCCGCTGCAGGCACCAGTTCTATGGCGCCTTTCTCCAGCAGGGATAGGATTTCCTGCGCAAGGAGTGGATCCGGACGCTTCAAAGAGCTTCCCCGGTGGATTGTCTTGAGGCCTCTGTCAAAAGGGGGGACAGTAGCCGTGGGTTATGATCTCCAGAAACCACCCATCTGAAGTAATGACAAACCATTCTCCATGATGCTGTGCCAGTCTGCCCCCAACCGGCGAACCATGGGACATGGCCTCATGACTGAGCAGAAGCGGCTGCAATAGTGCCTGATGGCTAAGAGGCAACTGCCCGAGCGGCTTTGGCACCTCGAGTACCTTGCTTTCCACCTCTGGTACTCCTAGAGTGGCCCCTTTGACTGGCAGCTCCTCTCGATCTACCAAAGGAAGAGAAGTACCGAAAGGAACCACCCCTCCATTGCTGTCCCCCAAGACGAAAAGGCGGAGGTTGAAGTAATGCAGCGCTCAAAGACTTCGCTGCAGTTTTGGAGGTCTGCAACCTCTCAAGGCTCTCGTCAGCCTTGCTGCCAAAAAGATGGACACCATCAAAGGGCATGCTGAGAAGCCGGGATTGAACATCTGGAGCAAACCACAACTTCCGCAACCACGCAAACCTTCGTATCACGGTCCTCACAGCCATGGACCAGCTGACACAGTCGGCCATGACCAGACCCGACTGAACGGAATCTTGCCAGGGCACAAACAGAGTTGGCTGCCTTTAAAGCCATACCACCAGAAGAAAATACCTTCTTCGCCCAACCATCAAAGCGCCTGTCGTCCCTATCTGGAGGGATAGTAGGGTATGCAGCCTGCTTTGCTGGGGCCGTAGCCGCCTGCACCATCAAACTCTCCGGAGTAGGGTGCGTTGACAAGTAGCAGGGGTCACCACTGGCTGGGCGGTATTTTTTTCGAAGCGACTTATTCACTGCCGGAGACTCTCCTGAGCAGTCCAAGCCGCCGCCACCCTTCTTTGCAATGCCATATGAAATGGCAACACCGGGTCAGTCGGTGGACCTTGATCCAGGATGTCCGTCAGATCATCCTGAAGAAAATCAGCAGATGGAGCAGACCACCCCAAATACTCAGTCACCTTCGACATGAGGCGCCTATATGAGGAGTCAGCATGTGTACCAGGCTCAGGCCTGCCAAACTTAACCTCCGGAGGGGTATCAAGACCACTGGTGTTATGTAAGGATTAACAAAGGTCTTCCAGTTGGCTATGACCAGACAACATAATCAGGAACCTCAGGAGGCACAACCCTCTCTCATCAGACCCTTCCCTCCATCTCTGACATATACTCCAAGGGTTGGAAAAAATCCATCCAGGCAGGAGGAACAGAGTAGGGCTCAAAAACAGGCCTCACAGACTTGCTGAGAGCCTTTCACAGAGCTTCCACAGCCCTCCGGGGCACCTTGGGTAAATTCTCCACAAAAGGCATCGAGGGCGCCGATGGAATCGGCGTCGACCGAGGCGCCGATGACTTCGACAATGGCTTCGAGGCCAGAGCCCCAAGCGTGTCCTTAGACGGCCGCGGCGCAGATGGATTCGACGACTTCTTCAAAGCCGGAGCCTCGAGAGAGTCGCTCGACGGACCTAGCGCCAACGGCGTCGATACATTCTTAGAAGGCCTCACAGGCTCGACGGTCTCAACGGCGTCGAGGACCTGGACCTGGCACGGCTGTGGCGATCACCCTTGTCCGATCGGGACCTCGACGGCTCACGATGATGGCGCCGACCGCCCGAGCACGAAGGCGTGCGAGTAGTGGCTCTAGCTCGTTCCTTGCGGACGGAACGGTGTCTTGCGATTCGAAAATCGCCATCATCTGCTGGCGGAATGCATCCCATTCAGCTGGCAACGAGTGTTTCATGGGACAAGTTACCCGCCGTCTGGCGGAGTCCTCCGACGAGGACGGGGAAGGCGACCATTGACGGCGCTTCCGTGAATGCCTCCAGGAGGCAGAGGAATGGCGGGACCCACTCCTAGAACGAGAACCCATGGACTTACACCGACGCGGAGAGTCGCCCCTCGAATCGTCGGTCGAAAGACCAGTAGATTTCGACTTATGGGTTTTAGAAACCCTACCTACCGACAACAACTTCTTCCGCTCCCGCAAGGCCTTCGAAGTTAGGGACTGGCAGTCATCTCAATCGTCGGTGGCGTGGCTTTCACCGAGGCACCAGAGGCAAACGTTGTGCGGGTCCGTAATGAACATTTTGGAACCGTAGTCCCGACACTTTTTGAAGCCCGACTTCTGGGTGGAAGAAGAAGACATCATGGATTTTCAAGTCAGAAGAACCGAGGCGCGCAGAGATTCTAAATGGAACACGTTCACGGAAAAAACAGAACTGAGGCTACAGGTATCATGCGTCGTAGATATAACATCTGGTGACGTTGACCATGGACAGAGGCTGTCGAGGGACAGCGTATCTACGTCATCGACGCAGGATGCCTACGCCGAACAAGTTTTCCGAAGCAGCACAGCAGTGGTAATTAGATGTAGAATACGTCGGAGGACACAATCCCTTTGAATATGGCATATTTAAAGTAAAAAATAAGGCCTGTCTGTCCCCATGTCTAAGTGGTGTTCTATACCTATTTTACTTAGGTGCTTGTCAATCAGTGTGAATGTCCAAAAAAAAGTCTGTCCACAACTAACCTTTCGGACCCTGCCACTAAAACTAACCCAGGCCAGAAGAATAAATCCCTTCTCTCGGTTGCTTTTTTTCATCACAGGGTTTTCTTGATAGACCATTCGTAAATAAGCACTGGCTATCCTCTGGATTAGATTCTGCAGGTCTTTTAGGCAACTTCTTTTACCCTCCCCTCTTTCTTAGAGATTGCCTTAGTCTTTTTCAGGTTCCATCTCTCTCAGGAAGGGTTCGAGACCCTCTTTTATAGGTTATCAGGTAATATTATCCCCATATATATGGTCGCCGTAAAAAATATCGCCGGGAAAAGGTTGCAGCGGTATTATATGGGTGACCATATATATGGGGACAGGGGCAAAAAAAAAAAGTTTGGGGGTTGCAGGGGTGTCCCCCGCATGTTCCATGCAAACGGCCATTTTTCCCCGATATTTTTGCATGGCGAGATTTTTGTGGCAAAATTATTACATGGAACCCTTTTATATTGCTCTCCTGTCAAATATTTTGGTTGATCAGCTTCCAATTGTAATCCACCCCTTCCCAGGGTGCTGTTTTATCTTCCCAAGCTCACAGTTCCTTCTTCCCCAAATGTCTTTCTCTAGTATGCCCTCTTTCTTATCCTCATGATATTGGTTGACTTCTATGACCTCACGGGTCTGTACTCCCAAGTGTCCTTTTATTATATTCTCTTTCTTATCCTCGAGATGCGGGCCGACTCATTCACCCCACGCAAGGGAAAGGGAGAAAGAACGAGAGAGCACAAGAGAGAAACCGAGAGAGCGAGAGAGAGCGAGAGAGAGCAAGAGAGAGAGAGCGCGAGAGAGAGCGCGAGAGAGAGAGAGCGCGAGAGAGAGCGAGAGCTAGAGAGAGCGAGAGAGAGAGCGAGAGAGCGAGAGAGAGCGAGAGAGCGCACATGCTTTGGGAGTTAGAGCAGTGGGACTTGCCTTCAAATGGCATGGGTCAGGAGTGCGAGCTTGCAGGTTGTTTTGTCCTGACTGACTCCCTTACAGAATCTCCTACCACCTTACAATACACACACACCCGCCCCCCAAACAGACGACCAACACAGGCCTAGCTCTTAGCACATTAACCAAGCCGTGACTAAGCTCTCCTCCTCAGCCCTGTTGCACTCTCTCACATCAACAGCTAACCAGACTAAAAACGCTGTAGTCTCTCAGACTGTGGGCTCCTCCCCATGGATAACATACTCCCAGGTTTCATTCGCCAAAGCCACAGAAATAGATAGGCACTCAGGAACCAGGTTCATCTGACCTGCGTTCATGAACACCATAGGTTTCGCATCTGCCTTTCCCACTGTCACACTAACAAACCCCACCCTCCTTTTCCCTTACATAGCCAAGCGCAGTGAGGCCACCAATAGTGGCAGAGAGCCGCTATACAAGACTACTTACATTACATGACAGTATGGGCATACCTGTACATGATGGTAGTCTGATTGCACACCTTTTTTATGAGAAAACTTCATCTGATAATAGTAATGTGAAGATAATTTGGGTGCAGAGGAGGTAACTGTACCTTGACACGAGGTTGGAAATACAACAGCAGAAGAAAAGTATCGGATAATCAATAGACCATTTGTAAATAAGCACTGGCTATCCTCATCCTCTGGATTAGATTCTGCAGGTCTTTTAGGCGACTGGTTTTTTCCCCTCCCTCTTTCTTAGAGATTGCCTTAGTCCTTTTCAGGTTCCTTCTCTCTCAGGAAGGGTTTGAGACCCTCTTTTATATTGCTCTCCTGTCAAATATTTTGGTTGACCAGCTTCCAATTGTAATCCACCTCTTCCCTGGGTGCTGTTTTATCTTCCTAAGCGCACAGTTCCTTATTCCCCAAGTGTCTTTCTCTAGTATACCCTCTTTCTTATCCTCATGATATTGGTTGACTTCTATGACCTCACGGGTCTGTACTCCCAAGTGTCCTTTTATTATATTCTCTTTCTTATCCTCGAGATGTGGGCCGACTCCTTCACCCCACGCAAGGGAAAGGGAGAAAGAACAAGAGAGAGAAAGAACGAGAGAGCACAAGAGAGAGAACCCAAGAGAGCAAGAAATAGAGAGAGGGATACTCCCTTCCTATGCACACCTTACTGCTGAATAAATCAGCCAAAATGTAGTCAATTATAGTTTCTTGCACAACATTGTAAATCATCCAGTGATTTATTTGTGTGGTTCCAATAATTAAATTCAGTAACAATCCAGTTGGTTAAAAAAATGTTTCTTTATGTTTGATGACATCGGCACAACGTGTTTCAGGATTCAAATCCCTTCATCAGGTGCAAATTAGAAATTCTATAGTGTAATTAACTTAAGTTACCAATGCCTCAGCCGACTAATCACTTCAAATTTCGGTTTAAACTCCTCACTTGTCTCTGCTGGGAGTGGCTATAACTCTGGGTCTTGCAAATACATCACAATTTAACAACAAATTATCATGTAGAAGACTAAGCACGATATCTGTTAGACACCCAGTGAGTTCAGTAATGTATATATTTCCTCTGTAAAATTGAAGTAGATATAATTTTGTTTTGTATAATTTATGAATGCAGCTACATGCGCTACTGAAGATAGTTAATTACTTTGTAGAATTTCAAATTTGCACCTGAAGGAATCGCGGTGTGCCGATGTCATCAAACAAAAATATCTTTTTAACCAACTGGATTGTTATAGAATTATTGCAACCACACAAAGAAATCACTAGATTTCGTCTGCATACCTGTACATGAAGCAAGTGTGGCAGAGGTGCATTGTTAGAGCTTCGAGTGGGCCTCAGTTTGGGGATACCATTTAATGCTGTAGTTGTAGGTGGGGGTTCACTGTGAGAATCTTCAGTGGTGCCTCAGGGGTGTACTATCACATGCAGATAGGGTTTATTTGCCACCAGTCAGTTGTTACTGGACAGTGGCGAGGTCAGATGTTTGAGACCTGCTACCATCTACCTTCCTGCTTCTTACAAGAGCCACACAACTCTTGAACTAGTTCCATATTTGCTGACTTCCGTCCCACATCATTCTTCTGCAAACTCTTATCCATCAGTTTCAAATTTTCTTCACACAACCAACACATACACTAGGGATTGATATCCCAGGTCTTTGGGCAGCCGACCTTCTCTAACCTTGTCCACAACATACTTAGGATTCCCCAAGTACACCTCAAGCCCCCACTTACCCAAACTTTAAATATAAACTCAAAAACTCAACTCTTAATTCAAGCACTCGCTTACACACTGTTTGGGCATTTCAAAATGGACAACATTCCAGCCACAACACTATCCCTTTCTAATATCACACTTTTCTGGTCAATGCATTCCAGAAGACTGGGCCTGCATGCCCTAAGAAGGACTGAATACTCCTTAACTTGTACAAGGTCAGAGGTAAAATCATATACAGCTGTACAAAAGCACACAAACTAGCAGGTTTAGAACAGGGTAGAAACCTTTTCACTAATGTTTTTAATCTCTTCCTCGTTTATTCTGTATACATCAAAGGGATTAACCCAACTGGGGGAGTTTCAACATGGACGTTTATCTTACATGAGAGAAATCAGGCTGAAGATAGCACATTCAGTTGAATGCCCACAAAAGGCGTCGAGGGGTCCTTGGGCATTAACTTTACTAAAACACAATGAAGGAAAAAAACATATGTATAAAAACAATAATGACATTTTGAAATACTACTTAAATCCTAATACACATGGAAGTCTGTACAGTCCACTCCCATAAGCTCTTTCCTTTTAATTGCCATTAACGGGTCGCTATGTCAGTGTGTGTAAAAACAGTAAAGTGTTTGAGGTTGACTCGCTCCCCAAAGTATCAAACTTTACAAGAACATGAAGCTGGATGAATGCCTCAGGCTTGCATTACTACCCATTGCTAAGTTAATGCAGACACTACCTCTTTGGAACCAGTCTCTGCGGTGAGGTCATTAGGCGAGAAATGGCATTATGTGGAAAAACAGAAGCAAGTTTGGGCTCAGTCTACAGTCAATAGATATTGCTTATAACAGAATAGGGGCATGTGCCAACTTGAACTCTGCCTGTGCAAAAAGGAAAGAACCAGAAGACTGATTCTCGGTCTACACCCCAAGGCTCTAGAACCTGTGCCCCATCAACATCAGACTCGCCTGCTCGCTTGCATAAGACCCTCCTCTTCAAGGAATGGCTCCTCCCCAACACCTAGTTCCACACTCCCTGCACTGCCCAACCTTACCCGAGAATGGGTAAGCTGATCCTCACTGTTTACGCACCTTGCTTCTAGATACCAACCTGCCAAACTGCCTGTCCTCCCACCTCCAGTTAGCTTCATGGTCTCTCGTTTCTCCGCTTCCTGCACTGTGTTCTTCCTCCTATGATTGTAAAGCGCTCTGTTGCGTCCGAATCTATGTCTGCGCTCAATAAATAACCTAATGATCAAAACGTCCTTTGAAACACTCAGTGTGATTGATACATTTGCAGAAACATTTTAATAGCGGATCTCTGCAGACCTTTATTTGTGCATGTCTGTTCCTTGCACATGGTGCGCCCTGCCGCTGCTGTTGTACTAGTTGGCTAGACAATGTAATATCTTCAATTTTATAATGTTCCATATCATTCTTTCAACATTTTCAAATGTGGAGTATATTTACTGAGAGTTCATCTTGGAGCTTTACAATTGTTTTTTAAATCTGCAAAATGTTATAACCATAATGCTACCTCCAAAAAGTAGTTGGTATCTACTAAATATGTCAAAACCCAAGAAGTATGGCAGAAAGATTTTCAATTAATCTGTAGGACTGGCATTTCTCAGACCATCACTTCAATATAACAGGCCTGTTATGGATTTACTTAAGCAATAACTCATGAGGTGGGGGCTGTAACTTATGCCCCCACCCCAATGCTATTTTCAAACTGGCATGATTTCAATGGTGTGAATAGCTTTTTTTAAAGTTCAGAAAAGCGTGGTGGGCATCATCTCTCAAGTTTAAAGAAACTGGCAGCCATGGAAAGCGATGATGAAATGATTACAAGTTCCTACTCTATTTCCATGGCAGCCATTGGAGGAGGGACAGTGCGGGAAGGGGAGTGACAAACGCTGGAGACACTTGTTGGCGAGGGGAAGCAGAGAGGTGGCAGGGGAGCAATGAAGTGGGGGCATTGGGAGACAGTGTGTCCTGGCATTGAAGTCAATGTCAGTACCCATCAGAAGATGGCAGCCTTCCGCTGTTCAGGGTGCTCGGAACATGGGCAGTAATGTGTGGTGAAGCTCGCCTTCTGAGCTTCCCGATTGGGTGGGTGGTCATGTGACGTCACTTCCCATCTCCAGAATATTAAAACAAGAAATACCTGTGACATGGCACAGCATGTAATACAGTATACACATGTAATGTGATAAGAGGAAAGAACGTCGTAGGCTATTGTAACACAAGGAATGCTGCAAATAAAATCAACATACTCTTCAGCACCATGCGATAATGAGCCAGGGCAGATTGATTTGTATATCACAGAAGTGCGTGGCTCTGTACCTGCAGAGTATAATTGGGTAAATTCCGCTCGATTTACAAAACAACAACAAAAATACAACATTTACGAACAGCAGCATTGAAAATGCCTTTGCTACCCTGAGTGCATTGTTTGTGCACGCGCATATCTGCAATAAAGTGGCAAGGGAGCGGGCCGTACTCTTTAAACACCCAATTTGCTTATGAAAATGCGGTCCCATAGTAGCAGCATATCTATCACACTAACGCATACAAAAAGTGAGGGTGTATCACACTTGCAGCACTAGTGGCGCCTGGAAACACTTCCTGCTGTATAGGCGCCATACACATACATGCTCAATAAATGAACACACACATCCAATTAGTACCTGTTGATAGAAGAAATTCAAAGTTGGTTTATCCTCCGTGAACTGGTTCAGAAATCCTTTCGGTAAATATCGGAGTCTGAGTTCATATCTGAAAAGACAAAGCAGGAACATGAATAATTTGCAATGGGAACATGCTAAAACTATGTTAAAGAATCGTGTGCGACTTGATGTGTGAACTGAATAGTTTCATCAATGGAGCCATCAAAGAATTTGTGTAGGTCCAGACTGAAACACCTGACGTACCTCAACAACTCTGCCACTAGAATACAGCGACCACCACCCGAAAGGAACCCGGTATAGCTGGCCTCACATAGACTCTCTCAACAATACCAATCTATCTCTAACCCTCAACAGCACCCACTCATGTGTCTGACCTCTCTTGGGCTGCTTAGAGGAGCCTTGCCAGCAACACAAGTCTTAGAACGGCAACATGCACACATGCATCTCCCAAACTAAACTCCCTAGAATTTTCCAACCACATCGACCATGGGCGTTCAACCAAGGAAAAAAGCGCATTGAGGCCACACAAGTGGGGAAAGAGTGCTATATAAATAACCAAATACAATATGTGACAGTAAAGGTTTTTCAATAAAGAACTTCTGCAGGTGTTTAAACGCAGCACTTCACCGTCATTAGAAGTGCGTGCACACATATAAAAGTCATACAATAAAAACTGCATAGTTGAAGCTCGGCGTAAAGTGGGAATGGACTTCTTTTGACAATGAAGTTTCTTTGCTGTGCCATGCTTTCCTACACTCACCTTTCCACACTTAAGCCTAAAACGAGTAATGTTTTACTCTACCGCCAACACAAGGTGCAAACCCTTGGGTAAAGCTTGTCATTTCCCCCTCGGTGGGTGTGATGCTGAAAATGCATTGGAGGGACAGGGCCTTCCTGTCCTTGTCCTGTTGTCCTTTTTCATTTGTTTTCTGTATTGTTTTCTACCCATGAGTCCATGTGGGACTCCTGGCAGTGCAGCTCTTCCTGTTTTTGGTTTGGTGTACAGACCCATGGGATACCCTTATGGCACCCATGGCTGGGGGTGCAATCCTGTGCCCCTAGTGTATGTTGTTGGGCACCTTTGTGTGGCCCACAGAGCAGGGTATGGGCTGGTGGCAGTTCCATGCTGAATTTGACAGGTGCTCCGAGTATCCTCCATTTTGGGATACCCAGGCTCTGGCATTGGAATCAGTTGATTCCCGATAGGAAACAAGATGGCCCCTGTGGCCTCTTGCTTTCTATTGCCGGTTACCTTGTTGTCCCAAAGTCCTGGGAAGCCCTGACTCTGCCCCTTCCCCCTGACTGGCTGTTGGGTGAAAGTTCCATATATGGTGGTGTTGTGAAGTCCAGGCCAGACTGGCTGAAGCCTTCCCAGTGACTGTACGTTGTGGGTACACCCTATGGGTGGGACCTGGTTGAATGGAGTGAGTGACGAATATGCACTTCTTGCTGTGGATGTCTAGTTTCTGGTGTTTGACACAATGACTGAGACAGCCCTGCCCGAAACTGGTATGAATGCAGTGTGGAGTGTTGAATGGCTGGGTACTTGTCAGACTACACATAACTTGTTGCGAGTGTCTGGAGAGAAGTGAATGGCCTGAATGCCCTATGCACCTGATTGGCTGCCTGCCTGCATGAATGCCCTTCTGACTGATTGGTTGCCTGAGTGTGACCAAGCAGAATGAATGGGAGATCAACTAGTATATCTGTGGGCCTCCTACTGCTAGAATTCGTGTTCAGAAGCTGAAGAGAAACTGGAGTTGAAACTGAAGCTTAACCGTGAAGCCCTGTTGGAAGAGAAGTCTTGCTGCTGCTCTACTCCGTCGATCTGAAAGCTTCTGTGCCTCCAAGGATTGAACCAGAGGGGACCTGGTTAAGCACCCTCTTCCCGAGCTACGAGGGACCATCGTGCACCAGCTGATCTTTGCCAAAGCTCCCTGGTAGACAGACCTACGACAAGCTACCGACCGAAGACGGGGATCGCTGCGGAACCACAAGGAGAAGCGCCCGGACACTGTTGTCCATCACCGTTGCCGACCCGAGCCGCCGTGCTCCCTTTGCCTAAGTAACATTTGATCCAAGGACCCTCTCACCTGCACCGTCGACCGCTTTGTCCCGCTGGAGAAAGTCGGGGCCGCCGAGGAGCATCCGCCGGTGGGTTTCCCGCCACCAGACGACCGTAGAGATGCCAGACGACTCGACGCCCTTGCTGGCCCAAAGTTCTTCACAATCTCTTTGCGGTCCTGAACTATCGTCATCAAGGTGCCCCGCACACCTCTTCCTTCCAGGACGCCAACGCTCCGACGTCGACGAGCACTGCTAGGAACGAAGGTCGTTCAACCCTTTTTCCTTGTGAGATCTCAACTAGCCACAGCTCCTGCCTTAAAGGGAGCTGCTCAAGAAGGATCCATCGACGACCCGACGATGAACTCTACTATTCCGGGTACATTGGGGTTGTAGAACTATTTTAGAAGGAAATAAGAATTGTAGAACAATATATGGACTGGGCTTGTGATATATCTCTACTTTACAGGTTTTCACAGGTGGGGGGATCTCCACACAGAACTGTGTCTAGTGGTAGGGGCCAGTATTCTGCCAATTGTTCTAACCAACTGATTTCCTCCTATGTCTATTGTTGGTTACCTCTATTAATTAATTGGTGTGACATTTAACCAGAGTACAGTTAATGCACTTTAATGGAATCTCATAATAATTGTGGTACCACTTAGAATTGTATATATTTGCCATTGTAGATTTTCTGAGCACAAAGTGAGTTATGGAACAAGTTACTTACCTGTAGCTGTTCTCCAGCAGGGGTCTGGCATGTATTCACATGCTCATGAATATTCCCCGTCGTCAGGCCGGGAATCCTCGGTATAGAAAGAAAAATCAGTATCAGTTTCGTTTCTGATCTGTCTTTCTTAGTAGTAACCAATCACTGGTCTCTGGGTCATACTGCCCCCAGCCAATGACTGCCCTCTCCCTAAGCCCCGCCTCTGGCAGCCATCCTCAGATTTGGTAGCACGTAAAGTGGCAGTTTGACCAAGTGAAGAGCCGCAGAGGGGTAGGCGGGAGGGTTCGCATGTGAATCCATGCCAAACCCATGCTGGAGAACAACAGCTACAGGTAAGTAACTTGTTCCTTCTCCAGCATGGGGTCTGGCATGGATTCACATGCTCATGAATAAGAGAATACATAGCAGTACACACATGCACAACCATGGGAGGTGGCAACAGGCTCAACATTAAGCAATACAACAACTCAACATTAAGCATCCCTTACCTCCTCACCAGGCTCACCTTAAGCGAACAGGTTGCGCAGCACTGCTTGGCCGACCCTGGTGTCCCTATCGACGCAGTAGAATGTTGTGAAGGTGTGCGTTGACCTCCACGTCGCAGCCCTGCAGTTGTCCAGCAGGGGCACACCAGACAGGAACGCCGTTGTAGCAGCGATCGCTCTGGTCGAATGGGCTCTCGGACAGCCGGGCAGCGGTCGGTTTGCCAATCAGCGACAGTGCATGATGCAGCCGGAGAGCCATCTGGAAATGGAAGTCTTCGAGAGAGCCTTCCCTTGATTCACAGTCCCAAAGTTCACCAACAGCTGTGATGTCTTCCGAAAACTCTTCGTGCGGTCCACGTAGAAATTCAGCACTCTAGCTACGTCCAGCAAGTGCAGAGTCCTTTCAGCCGGCGACGAAGGAGACGGGAAGAAAACTGGCAACACCAAGGGTTTGTTGAGGTGGAAGTCTGATGGCACCTTGGGCATGAAGGAGGGGTGCGTCCTCAGCACCACCCTCGTGTCGTGAAACGTCAAGTATGGCGGCTTGCAAGATAGGGCCTGGATCTCTCCCACTCGTCGTGCGGAGGCGATGGCCACGAGAAACGCTGTCTTCCACGACAGAAACTTCAACGGTGCCGAATGCATAGGCTCAAATAAAATAAAAATAATGGGGGCCCAATGAGCCTGGTCAGCACCACGTTGAGCTCTCACACCGGGGCAGGGGCCTTCACCGGTGGGAATGATCGGAACAATCGTTTCATAAATTCCTTCACCAGTCGATGAGACCACAAGGACGCCCGTCCCGTAGTTCTGGTGTATCGTGAGATGGCGGCCAGATGTATCTTGATGGAAGCGTGAGCTAGTGCAGCCTTGGCCAATGACAGTAGGTACGTCAATACTTGGGGGGCCGTAATCCGCAGAGGGTTAATCTTCTGTGCACGGCACCAGACAGAGAACCTCTTCCATTTATGTCTGTAGCACTTGAGAGTTGAGGACGCCCTGGCCTTTGCAAGAACCTCTCTGCAGTCGGCCGGGATGTCGTACTCTCCAAACTCTAGTGCTGCAGGAACCAGGCCTGCAAGTTCAGCGACTCTGGGTTGTGGTGAAGAATGGCGCCTCCTTCTCTGGAGAGAAGGTCTGCGTCCGTCAGCAGCTTGACTGGTGTGGACGTTGACAAGTCCAGAAGGTCCGGGAACTAGATCTGTCTCGGCCACGCCAGTGCAACGAGGATCATCCTGCACCGGGACCTCTTGAGCTGGTTGATGAGCCGGAGCAGCAATGGCAGCGGAGGGAACGCATAAAGAAATAGGCCGTCCCAGGGGAACGAGAAAGCATCGCCCATGCTCCTCGGCTGGGGGAACCTGCTGGCGAACCTCCGGCACTTGGAATTCGTCGCCGTCGCGAAGAAATCGATTTGGGGTTCAACCCATCGTCGGAAGAGTCTATCCACTTGATCCTGGCGTAGTTCCCACTCGTGGCACGAGCGCTGCTCTCTGCTGAGTGAGTCGGCAATCGTGTTTTTTATTCCTGCTAGATGAAGAGGCACCAGAAACATCCCTTGGACGACGGCCCAATGCCACAGATCCTGGGCTTCCTTGGATAGGGCCGGGGATCTGGTTCCGCCCTTCTTCCGGATGTAGAACATCGTGGTGGTGTTGTCGGTGAAGATCCTCACCACCTTGCCCTTGAGGGACGGAAGAAAGGACCTGAGGGCCCAGAACAGATGTTGATGTGGAGTGACTTCTCAAAGGCCTCTCGAGTGAAGATCTCCAGAGTGCGCGCCCCAACCTTCCAGGGAGGCGTCCGTCGTCACCGTCACCTGGTGAGCTGGGGTCTGAAAGTCCGTGCCCGCCGACAGATGAGAGCGGGTACCACACCAACGGATCGCCTGACGGAACGTCTCATTGAGATGGATCCTGTCCTCAAAGCTGCCCGTCGACTGGACCCAGCGGGCGTCGAGGAACCCCTGTAAGGGTCTCATCCGAAGCCTGCAAAGGCGCACCAGATAAATGCAGGAGGACATCATCCCGAGGAGGGACTTGATAGATCTTACCCTGGCCATGTCCGTTGCCAGCAGACGCTGCACCTTGCCCAGAATGGTCCTGTCCTTTCCTCCGACTGCGAGGCCAGCCGCGCCACTGTGTCGAACTTGGCTCCCAGAAACAGGGCGACTTGCGAAGGAACCAGCTGGGATTTTGGAAAGTTGATGGAGAATCCCAGGTCCGTGAGCAGCTGGACGGTCTTCGCAGTGTGCTCCATGGCAAGGTCCCTTGTCCTTGCCCGGATGAGCCAGTCGTCCAGGTAGGGGTAGACGTGGATCCCCTGCAGGCGCAGCTGCACCGCCACCGTTGCGAGGCACTTGGTGAACACCCTGGGTGCCGACTTCAATCCGAACGGAAGGGCCTTGAACTGTTAGTGCCGCCCTTGGACCACGAACCTGAGGAACTTTTGGTGTCTTTTATAATGGGGATGTGGAAGTACGCATCCTCCAAGTCCAATGACGACAGGAAATCGCCCTCCTCCAGCTGTCCCAGCACGTGCTGGAGGGTGACCATCCAGAACTTCTGTGCCTTGATGTACTTGTTCAGTCGTCGCAGGTCCAGGATTGGGCGCCATCCTCCTGTCTTCTTTTTTACGAGGAACTACCTTGAGTAAACTCCGGACCCCCGAAGCCTCTTTGGGACGAGCTCAATGGCACCCTTCTTGAGCATCGCCCTTACTTCCAACAGTAGTTGAGGGACGCGATTTTCCTTCCTGGCCACGGGTGGAACGTGAGGGCACTTCTTCTGAAACTCGAGGGCGTGCCCTTGGGCCAGGGCGTCCAGCACCCAATGGTCGGTGGAGATGGACTCCCACACGCTGACGAACCTCGCCAGCCGGCCTCCCACCGGGGTGCTTCGGCGGGGCCCGACCCCACGGTCAGTTCAATCTTGTTTGGAGGCCGCCTTGCTTCCTTGACCTCCCTGTCGACGACGACGGGCACCACCTGACTTGCCGCGTCCCCTGTAGGCTTCCTGGGACGAAGATCTTGCCGCTTGGCAGTACGTGGAGGAGCCACTGCCGGATCCCTAGGAGGCACCTTGTCTGCCTCCAGAGCTCCGAAAGGACGGCCGTCGTTGTTGGAGCACTCCCAGCGTCCGGGCAGTCTGCGTGTAGGTCTAGATGGCCTGAAGGGACTCATCAACCGCATTCCCAAACAGGTTGTTCCCGTCGAAGGGCATGTGCAAAACCTTGGTTTGTACGTCCTGACGGAAATCCGTCGCCTTGAGCCATCCTCGTCGTCTCAGGCAAACGCCGCTGCCCAATTGACGGAAACCGGTGTCGGCGATGTCGGTCGCCACCGTGATGGCGTAGTCCGAAGCAATCTCACCTTCCTGTAGGATTTCAAGGGCCTCAGCCCTTTTGGCGTCCGGAAGGAAGTCCAACAGAGGGGCGATTTTGAACCACAACCCCCTGTCGTAGCGGCTACGATAGCCAGGGCGTTGGCCGCCTTGATCGTCGTCGTTGCGGATGAGATGACCCGTCGTCCCATCGTGTCCAGCTTCCTGCCCTCGCCGTCCGGCGGGGAAGTTGATGTCGAGGCCGATGCACCCCCCCCCGCTTTCTTCTTTGCCGCCGCTGAGACGACCGAATCCGGGGTAGGTTGCGCCCGAAGGCACAAGGGGGCAGCGTCGGGGACCCGGTACTTCTTCTCGTACCGGTCCCTCTTTGCCGGCGCCGTGGCAGGGTTCTTGAGGAGGGCGAGCCCCTCATCCCAAATGTCATCAAGAAGTGGTACGGCGAGGACCGTCTTCCTTTTAGCCTCGCACCGTTGGTAAAGGAACCCTTCCTTCTTCTCTTCTGGGCAGAGCTGGAAGAGCTCGGATGCCCTGGAAATCATGGCATGAAAGGATCCAATCTCGTCGGGCGGGGACGCCCGAGCAGGGTGCGAAGGGAGACACGTCCCGTCGTCGACTCCGTCATCATCTGTACCTGTCGTAGCCGTGTCCGTGCCTGTATCATCCCCGTGGGTAGTAGACCGGGGGGAAGGCAGAGCAGGCCGTAGAGGTGGGAGAGGTGGCGTAGGATGCGTCGTCCTCCTCTTATGCGGTGGACTTTCCGAAGGTCCCCGGCTCCGGTTCCCCTGTCGGGTCTGGCTCAGGTACCTCAGTCGGGGGGAGGGGCAACCTTGTCCTTATCTCCGAGCATAAGGACTGAATCGCTGACAAAATGGCAGCCAAAGTGTCCTGCGGCGCCGGAAACGACGGGCGCGAGGGCTCTTGAGGAACCTCGTCGGCGACACCGTCGCTCTCGTCGTCGCCCTCGTCGGGATCCCTCCCGATGGGCTGGGCCTCTTCCACGACTTCGATGAGCTCTTCTTCAGAGGTCGTGTCCGTATCCACGATGGCCACCTGCCCCTCCCCCACCTTTTCCAACAAGGACTTTGTGGGGGTCTTCTCAATGGGCCTGAAAGACGACTCCCTCCGCGGTGGCAGGGAGACTCTAGGTCCTGAGGTCGCCTCCACTGGCGTAGCCTCCATAGGCTGAGCCAGGGCCGCTGCGACATCCTCAATCGAGGTCTTAGCAGGGTGAATTAAGGCCATCGTCACCTTCTGTACGACTGGGGCCTTCACCTTGGGGGGAGGGTCAGAGCCTCGCTCCCCCTTTGCCGGAATCTTCGAGATCGACCGGCGCCTCTCCAGAAGCTTCGCCGGGTTCTCGGACTTCCTCTTACCCGAGCCAGAGCGTTGGCTCGTGGTTGATGGCGCCGGGGAGGATGCGCCCTGCCTGGCAGCCAAGGAGCCTGACCGTTCGGCACTCCCGGTGCCCACGGACTCGCGGCAATTAGCCTTTTGTTGCGCCCTCCGTCGCTGGGGCGCCCTCACAGGACTTGGAAGACCGCTCGGACTTCTTTTTCTTCTTCTCGCCTGACGGGCTCTTCCCTTCCAGCCAGTTGGCGAGACAGAGGTGGCGATCCTTCATGGTCCGCTCCGACATGTTCCCACAAAACGCACAGTCCTTCTCCGTGTGCGTCTTGTCCTCATGGAGACAGAGGCATAACAAATGCTCGTCCTCCTTGAAAACATTCTGAAGATGGCATCCAGGGCAGGTCCTGAACAGCTTCCCGGGCGTCGAGCTTCCTTTCTCCTGGGCCATGTCCGGGGTAGGCCTCGGAACTTCTGGAATCCTCCAAAAGCGTAACTCGACGAAATCTTCACCCTTGAGGGGCATAGAAAACTCCGAAACGGATCCCCGTTGATCGGATGTAGAAATGGTGGAGCTTGAGGCTCTATTTAACCGGAAAATGAGAAAAATCTCCTGGACTCCCAACACTTGAACGTGCGGTAAAAATCCGAGGATGGCTGCCAGAGGCGGGGCTTAGGGAGAGGGCAGTCATTGGCTGGGGGCAGTATGACCCAGAGACCAGTGATTGGTTACTACTAAGAAAGACAGATCAGAAACGAAACTGATACTGATACTGATTTTTTTTTCTATACCGAGGATTCCCGGCCTGACGACGGGGAATATTCATGAGCATGTGAATGCATGCCAGACCCCATGCTGGAGAATGTGATTGTATATAACCTTGAACTAATTTTATAAAGCCTGTGTTTTAACTAATACAGTGTGTGGACATTCCTTTGTGGGGGCTTGTAATAATGTTGTGGGAGTACCATTGGAACGCAAGATATTACCTTTCTGTGCATGTTCAACATGAGCATGTACATACATCGTTTTTATCAGACCAACAATAATTAACACTTGTTCTAAAAGGTCAATAGAACTCATAAAATGCTCTCTCACACTTCGCGATACATAGATAATCCATGGCAGTCTGCAGAATCTGTATACAAGCCTGGAAATAATGTTCTTATTACAGGCTAGTTGGGACATCAAAACAGTGCTGAAATCAGTTATGCTACATTTGTCACATCACAATGCCTGCTGGTTCAGCTAGAACAGACCAGAACTCCGTCTGTCAATGCTGCACTTAAAGCATGACAAGCGTTTCAAATTCTGTGCTTGTAAAAGAGTTTTCTGTGACACTTTACAGACAGTAATTGACAAGGAACTATTTAAGGTAGATTCTTTAATTTGTGCACTTCAGGAGTTTAATGCATATGAGCAAGAATAAGCATGTTTTACTTAATTTAAGGTACGCAATGATTACTTTTTTCGATACTGCTATTAAACTGCTAAAATATGTTTCTGCAACAAATTACAAGCTGCATGTTCGCCTTTTGAAATCCAAACACGTTCTAGAGTAATTATATGGAACAGCAAATGGGTGTATCTCTTACATTTGAATGATTAGATTAAACAAAAGGCCAGGTGGTACAGTATGCAGCCATGTATTATAATAAATATAATACCCCCTATTGTACACAAAAAGGATATTTGCAAGTCACTTTGGAGTTCCATGACCATAAAGGAACTTGGCCTCCGGCCTCATTCCTAAATGTGGTCACAGAACTTCAGTGACTTGCAATATTCTTATAACGTACAGTAGGGGGAACGTTATCCCATTTACATATACTTGTATAAAGAGAACATATGGACTAGAAAAATGAATGTACAATTATTAGGAAGAGTATACATGAAAAATATCCTAGCTTCCCTATTCTCCAACAGTGTGAGGGCACCGGAAACAAACTGTTTTCACACCACTGCTGTTTAGAAAGGCAAGCCTTGCGGAAAGACAGGGGGTGTTAGATAGCCCTATGAAAGAGAGACCAATGGTCTGCAGCGTTCTTCAATCCTCTCCATGTATGGTATCGACCTATCTGAAAATGATGCCACCGGATAATTCTTGAGTGAATGCATGGGGGAAACTGCGGCAGGCATGGGTGAATGAGTTAGGCAACAACATATCTGTAAAGGAGTGGGATAACCTGCTGAGAACCTGCACACACTCGAAGATGGATTTGAACTTACGATATGTGCATCAAAGGATTCTGTGTCACCTATACTGGATCCCTGCACCGATGGCTGGCTTAGGTATAACTGATGAAGATTCGTGTTGGGGCTGTGGCCGTAATGAGGGTACTTTATTACAAATGCTATGGGAATGTCCGAGAGTGGTTGGTTTCTGGAATGATGTTCTGAGCAGATTAGATTTAACACTGGGAGTTACACTACCAAGAACGCCATATTCAACGATTCTGTGGTCAAATACCAGGAGATGTGGGGTGGCTCGAGCGTATAATGAGTGGATTAACAGAGTACTTGCGGTGACGGCGAAGCAAATTCTAAGGGTATAGAAGTCGAGGAAAAATCCAGAAGTGGAGGGATGGCTGTCAGACTTACAAACACTATCTAGTTATGAGAAAGTCATGCTAAAAAAACAGATGCAAGAGGACTCTTATTTGGTGGTATGGGGGCCATTCAATGAAATGTATGGTTGATTATAGCAATAAAGGGCTAATAGGTGGAGGATTTGATGTGAAAGGAGGGGGGGCTAATATGGAATTTCTATTTGCTGTCAACGTTTGTCAAGGGTGTATTGTCTGGTTGTGTTATATGTGTAGGATTATTGTAGTAGTATAGAGGATTAGTTATAGTGGATAATATTAGATAATGTAAATATGGTTATTAAAGTAATTAGATTACTTGAGGTTGTAAGTACTATGTACTCAAAATGTAATCCACGGTTATAAATATGTTTTTATTGTTTCTTTGTTGTTTTGTTCTTTAAAAATGTATAAAGTGTTGAAAAGAAAGGAATGCCTGTATTGCTGGCCCAGAAACAATCCGCTGGAAACATCCACTAGAACAACAACAAGCAGCACCTACAAAGAATAATACACTTGGAAAAACGAATGCAACACCTGCCTTTTTCCAGTTTGAAGCATAGTTCCCTGGTCCATTATGCTACCATAGTTTGCCAGCTATGCCAAAAGCCTAATATCTCCTTTATAACTATTAAGAGGTTGTTGTAAAACAAACTAGGGTGCCACCATTTTCCCAAGGTATCCCATGGACAAAGGATCAGACAGGTGGCATTGCTGGCATCAGATGGTAAAGGTCCTTTTACGTCTAAGCATCTGTCTGACATTGTGCAGCACAGAGGTTACCAAGCTCATTATAAACGGCCGCCCACCAAAATGTGCAGCACTCCTTTTCAAGTATTAGAAAGTTCATTCTGCCTTCCTTAGGTTACAAAAATTCAACCATGATGAAAGTGGGGAGACGACGAAGGAAGGCTCTGCAGGTACCGAGGATACAGGACCACATAGTGCAACACATGTAGCTTTACTGTACATATGATACAGGATCCATTCACTCTCAGGTTACGCATGAGGCAAGAAGCATGCCCACCATCCTTAGTCATATCAGCTAAGGACCACCTCGCGTTAAAAGAGCGTTCACGCATCCTGAGTCATCCAACATTCCCCGAACTGTCATTCACGCACAGACACCAACTATCTAGTATTATGCATGCATGGCCAACCGTACCAATCTCACATGGTAATTCACCCATACAATATGCCTAAACCCAAGACCCAGAAAGCAGACTCTAAAAATAAGAGTGGTAGCCTGCTTATTTATTCAGCGGCCATATTCTAAGTTATCACAAGTCCATTTCTGTGGATAAAGAGCTTCAAACAGTTCAGAAAACATTATATAATCTGCCTGTTATTAAAGGATCTGTTGATTGAATTTTAAATTAGACTAACACCATACTTAAAGTTAACCCTCCCCATCCCCAATCCAAAAAAACCCACAAAAGAATCGAAAGCAAAACAGGGAACGCAAAAGGAAAAAATAAACCTCCCATTTCCCCGGTCCAGCATTGCTCTGTACACATCCCCAAGTAGGAGCAGACCAAATGGGTCCCTAACACCTCTCCCAATATACATTAAGAGAATATATTTAAAGTTTGCCACGGCAGCGGACTAGAATATTGAAGATGGTCCGAGGTGAGATGGTCAACTATCAAGCTCCATCACCACAATATATGATTCTAGAGGGAGCGTGAACAGATGACCTGCTCAATCACTACCATTGCCCACATTCTTTTAATCCAGGTTGAAAGGAAAGGTGTGTCTGCTTTTTCAACCAGAAAGCAACAGCTTGATGGGCCGAAACAGTGAAGACAGCTACTATTCTCCATTCAAAAGATGTCATACCATCCAAATACACATCTACAAGGCCTACCGCTAGGATTGCCGGGTCATTTGGAATAGGAAAGCCTGTCCCAATTTGATTGTACTTGCTACCTCCTTCCAACACCCTCTCAACAGCAACTGTTCAGTGTATCTGTGGGTACATCATACATGGTTTGTCTCATCTATAATGACATCTGTACATGATTTTATCCAATGCCCCTCTGTGTGAAACTGAATGGCAGAACATTTCATGTCCATGAACACCCAGACCTGACTATCAACCATGAACTCAGAGTTTCACATCCAAGCTCACCTCCTGCACAAAGTCCTTCGGGTTCCACATCGACAAACGCCTCTCCTTCAAGACACAGAGCTAAAAGCTCGGACAGCTTGGTATCGGCGCTCCCTCCTGTGGAAAGTCAAGCCCTTCCTCCCTCCTGACAGCTTTAGATCCACCGTTCAAGCACTGGTCCAATCCCAATTGGCTAGGGGCAATGCACTTTCGAAGGCCTCCCATCATCTTCCCTTGTGCCCCTACACACGGCTGCACGCCTCATCAATGGTCTATGCAGATACAACCACATCACCCCGGCCCTCATCGACCTTCACTGGCTCCCACTCCACACATTAATCACCTTCATGTCTTGCTGCATCATCTATAAGGCAGTCGCCCTCAAGTTACCCAGCAACCTCGTGGAGAAACTCAGCATCTCCAGCGCACAGCGCACCACCAGAAGCCAGGACATGTGCAGACTTGAAATCCGTCGCTGCAAAAAGGAAAGGACCAGAAAACAAGCTCTCTCTGTCCACACCCAAAGACTATGAACCTCTTCCCCGTCAGCATCAGACATGCCCCAACACTCCTACGATTCAGAAAGAACTCAAGAACCTGCTCTTCAAGGAGTCTCTCCCCCTCAACACCTAGGCCATCACGTCGCCCCTCACACCACCGGCCTGGCTAGATGCCACTCGCCCCTCAACTCCCCCGGTACAGCTGGACCCCTCGTTTGTGCCCCTCTGTAGCCTACCCCACGCTGTATATCTGTTCTGTTACCTCTGAAAAGCACTTGGTTGTGCATCTGTACTACTGTATACCTCTGTAAAGTGATCTGTTATGCATCTGTATTGGTGTATACCTCTGTAAAGCTTTCCATTGCTTCTCAAAGCTAGATCTGTGCTTAATAAATATCATAATTAAAAATACTTTCCATATCTCTCTAGAGTAAAACCATACTCTTTCAGTCACTGAGCTATCCAATGCTGTGCTCCATTTCTTCACAAAGGTCCAATCTGCTTTATCTTCAGCGCTCTCAGATAATCTGCAAAGGGAAGTAATCGGGTGGTATACACCCGTATGTGAATGTAGACACTTTCCAAAAGGGGTGGAGTCTCTGCACGCTGGAGTCTTAATTTGGCAATGTAGAACCCAGTGCCTAATATGAAGATACTGGAGACAGTTTCTGGAAGGATTTTATATGACCCTCTAAAAACATATCCGACTTATCCTCCCCAATCAGAGACCTCTCTTAGCAGGTGAAATATTAGGCTTGAAAGGATTTGGAGGAATGGGGCAGGGAAAAGAGGTCAAAGCTAGCATGATTTAAAGGAGGTTATAAACTCTGCCATGTATCCCACATATTTTTTTTTTTTTAAATATATTTTATTGGCATTTCTTAAACATTAACATTGGACTCAACATAGTCCCAAACTTCCCTTTCCCACCCCCCTCCCTCCCCTCCGGTATTAGTGTCTCTGCGGTTCTTCGAGTCCCATGTGTATTTCTGATTCAGCTTGTAAACATGTCTAGAATTCTGATGTTATGTGGGCACCATTGGAGCATGTAGTCACTTTGCAGGAATTCTATGGTGTCTCCCCAGTCTGTAGCGAATCTCTGTCTGTCCCCTTGGAGGTTATATGTTATTCTTTCCATCGCCACGTATGTCCATATCCTGTGGAGCCATTCTTGCGTGGTCGGGGGGGTCTTTTGTTTCCAATGTTGTGCTATTGCCAGCCAGGCGGCTATTAGGAGTCCCATAAAGTTACGTTTTTGTGTCCTGTTAAGTGTTTTGTCTGTGGGAGCCCACATGCCGCACATCCAAATCTCTTCTTCTAGGTTAGCCGTATCTTTGAATATTTCTTGCATCTTTTTTTTGACTTCTACCCAGAACTGTTGTAGCTCTCGACAGTCCCACCAGATATGTCTCCAGGTGCCTACTGAGTCACATCCCCTCCAGCAGTTATTTTGGGTTGTCGGGAACATTTTATGTAACCTTTCCGGGGTGTAGTGCCATTGGATCATCACCTTTGTCCATGCTTCCCTTGTTTGAATTGCTCGCGTCCACTTGGGTATTATATACCACAGATATGTCCACTGCGTTCTCGGGATTTGTTTTCCTAGCGTTGTTTCCCATTTTTTCATGTAGTACCATGTGATGTGTTCTTCTTGGACGTTGATGAATTTGTAAAGGGAGGAGACAAATTTCTTTTCTCCCGTTTGGGTTAGTATGTAGTTCTCAAACGGGGTTGGATCTCTGGTCAGTGCCTTCGTGATTCTGGGTGACATGAGCCAGTGGTGGATTTGCTCGTACTGATATCTGTCCTTCTCCGTGAGGCCTAGTATATCCTGGCAGTCTGTGAATGATCTTATCTGTCCACCCTCAAACATGTCGCCCACTTTCGTGCACCCTGCGTTTCTCCATTTCTGGAATGTGCCTTTTTCTACCCCTGGGGGGAAGTCTGGATTGTCGAACATCGGGATGAATGGAGCTGGGTCAATCGTGAGGGTTTCTCTTTTGGTGGCTCTGTCCCAGATGTCCATTGTGGTGCTCAGGATTTCGCTTCTCTCGATGTTTTGATGCCTGTGTGTGGGTCTCTTCCATAATAGATGTTGCAGGTTGGATCTCGCCACTGCTCTGTCCTGAGCCATCCACCATTTATCTGATGTGTCTGTGATCCATTCGTGTAACACCCACAGCTGTGCCGCTTCGTAATATTTCCTGAAGTGTGGGAGCGCCATCCCTCCGTCTGGTTTTTGGGCGGTTAGCGCCTGTTGTGAGAGTCTTGGTGTCTTGTTTTGCCATATGTATTCAGTGATTAGTTTTGTGAGTGACTTGAAAAATGATGTTGGGACTCTTATGGGGAGTGCTTGGAAGTAATAGAGCAGTCTGGGTAGTATCGTCATCTTAATGACCGTTATTCTGCCCCACCAGGACACTTTCAGGGGGTTCCATCTGTTGAGGTCTGATTTGACTTGTTCCAGGAGTTTCGTGTAGTTCCCGGGGTATAGGTCTCTTATCGTGGGTGTGAGGGTTACTCCCAGGTATCTCACTCCTTCCTCTGCCATTTGGAGACCTAGATCTTCCGTTATCTTGCGTGTCTCCACTTTGTCTCCGGCCAACGTCATTACCGACGATTTCTGCTTGTTTATTTTGAGGCCTGATATTTCTCCGTAATCATCAATCAGTTGGATAAGATGCGGGAGCGTCGTACTGGGTTCTGTGATGGTCATCATCATGTCGTATGCGTAAGCTGCTGTCTTATGAATTAGACCTCCCATTTCCATTCCCTTGACTTCTGGCGTTACTCTGATTTTTTCCAATAGTGGTTCGAGGAATATTGCATAGAGAAGGGGCGACAGGGGGCATCCCTGCTTCGTACCCCTTCCTATTTTGATGGGGTTTGAGAGTTCCTGATTGACTGCAATCCTAGCGGTCGGTGTGTTGTAGATGGCTCGGATCATGTTTATGAATTCGTTCCCCATTCCCATTTTCTTGAGGGTTGCCATCAGCATCGTCCATTCGACTCGGTCAAATGCTTTTTCTGCATCTAACGATATTATTGCTGATGGGAGTTTCATAATGCCTGCCTTCTCTATGAGATGTATAATCCTTCTTATGTTGTCATGTGTTTTCCTGGTGGGGATGAAACCGGCTTGTTCCTGGTGGATTAGCGTGGGGAGCAGCGGCGCCAGCCGATTCGCTAGTGTCTTGGTATAGAGTTTGGCATCTATATTGATTAGGGCTATCGGGCGGTAGGAGCTTGGGCTCTCTGGGTCTTTCCCCTTTTTATGAAAGACCAGGATCTTTGCTTCGTTCATCGATGGGGTAATGTTATTTTGTAATTTGAAGGTGTTGAATAAGGTGGTCAGGTGTGGGATTAGGGTTTCCGCATATGTTTTGTAAAATGCCGCGGTGAAGCCGTCCGGCCCCGGGGCTTTATTCTTTGGCAGGTCTCTGATTGCCTTCCTCACCTCTTCTGGCGTTATTGGCGCATCCAGGGCTTCTTTCTCTGACGGGGATATTGTTGGCAAGGAGATGTCCTTGAGGAAGGCCTCTTGTTCTTGCTCGTTCGGGTGTTGCGAGGAATATAGGTTCTGATAGTAGATTCGGAATACTTCTTTGATGTCTGTTGTTTGTGTTTTCTTTGTTCCTTGTTCGTCTTTTATGGTTTGTATCGTTTGTTCCTGCCTTTTGCCTTTCAATTGTCTTGCCAATAGTTTGTCCGCTTTATTGGATTTCATTGCATACCAGTGTTTCGTGTATAACAGCTGTGTTTCTGCTCTTTTAGTTCTGATAAGGTCTATTTGGCTCTGTATGTGTCTGTATGCTCTTTTGGTCTTTCTGGAGGGGTTCTTAAACATTTCTTCTCTTGTTTCTTCCAATTTTGCTTCAAGTTCTTCTTCCCATTTGTGTGTGATCCTGTCTTTTTGCGCTTTTATAGCTATTATGTGTCCCCTCGTCACCGCTTTGAAGGCTTCCCATGTCATGCTTGGGGAGATTTCCGGGGTGATGTTGTCCTCGAAGTATTCCTCTATTTTCTCTCTGATGGTTTCTTTCGCTACTGGGTCTTGTATCACTTCCGCAGGTAATGTCCATCTCCATAGGTTCGATCTTTTCGCAAATTTTGGGAGTGAGATCCACAACGGAGCGTGATCTGATAGCGAGGTATTGCCTTTTTCGATGTCTTGTATTTCCCCTACTAGTGTTCCCGTTGTCCAGATATAGTCTATCCTGGAGCTTGTATTATGTACATGCGAGTGGTAGGTATATCCTTCTGTCGTTCCTTTGAGTCTTCTCCAGATGTCTTCTAGAGCTAGGTTTTGCATTGCCTCCTTTAGCGCCTGCTTGGGGGATCCTTGCTGGGAGCCTTTGGGGTTCGAGCGATCTTCTATGCGGTTCCATGCCAGGTTAAAATCTCCGGTCAGGATTATCTCTCCCTCTGCGAATGGTTCTAGTTTGTTTATTGTGTCTTTGATGAAGCCTTCCTGGCCTGTGTTAGGCGCGTACAGGGTGGCTATTGTAAGTATGCGGTTATGTATCTGGGCCTTCGTGAATATATATTGGCCTTCCTTATCCGTTAGTGTCTCTTTGATCTTTACTTGCAAGTGGTTTGCAAAGGCAAGGAGTACACCTTTTTTTTTCCCTTCATTGTTTGATTGTAGGATTTGCTTGTAGCCTCTTAACCGGAAGTGGCCTCTCTTATTTTTCTGTATGTGAGTTTCTTGGAGGGTGATTATGTCGAATTTTTCTCTGTGTAGGAAATGTTCTATTTTCTTTCGTTTCACTGGTGAGTTCAGTCCTCTGACATTGTACGTTAGGATTTTCAGCCCCATTCTTTTTGGTTGGTTTGTTGTTTCGTAATATTTCCACCTCGTGGGACTCGACTGCGTTCGTTGATACCGGTTTTGGGGTCCCTTCCCCTTTGAACTTTCCCTATTATTTTCTCCCTCTCCCACCTCCCCCCCCCCCCCCAACTTTGTCCCTGAGGAGGGCACTGGGCCCTATGGTTGCTCTGGCGTTGTGCCTTTGCTCCATGCCCTCTAACTTCTCAGGGGTAACGGTTTGCAGGGAGTCCTAAACCCTGCTTGTGGAGTGGATTCCATGGCCGTCCTCCGGCCCGGCCGCGCTTGTGGTCGCCTCCTGCTCTGGCTGTCTTAATTTGCGGATAATGCCTTCCCCTCCGGGTGGTTCTCTCTCGTGTAGAGGGGTTCTAATGTCTCAGCATTTTTCTGGTTTGCGTGATTGGAGTCTCGTTTTCCGTTTCTCCGTTTGCCAGCCCTTCGGTTGTCTCTTTTGCCTTCGGGGTTCACTATCGTTTGTGGTCTCTGGTTCCTGGTCTCCCAGGATCTTAAGGCCGTCCTCGCAATTCGTTACTCGGTGTTGTCTTTCTTCCCAAGTGAATAGGAGGCCGAATGGGAATGTCCATTTGTATCATATTTGTTTTTCTGAGAGGATTTTTGTTACCTGACTCATTTCTCTTCTTTTTCTAAGCGTTGATTGGGCTAGATCTTGGAATAGCTGGATTTCTTTCCCGTTCATTCTTATTTGCCCCATTGTTCTGGCCTTCCTAAGGATTTGTTCTTTCTGTGTATATCTTGTCATGGCCACAAGTACGTCCCTTGGGCGGGATCCGGGTTCTCTTGTTCTGCGGGGCCCTACTCTGTGTATCCTGTCTATTTGGATATCTTCCTCTGATCCCTCCTGTATGATTTCTTGGAACACTTGTTGTACTGCCGTTAGGAGGTCTTTGTCTTCTATTGTTTCCGGCATGTTTTTAATTCTGATGTTCGATCTTCTAGACCTGTTCTCCAAATCCTCGCATTGGGATTCTAGTTCCTGTGCCAAGCGGGCGAGTCCGTCTTGCGCTTCTGCTTGTTGGAGTGCCTCCTCATCCATGTTCTGGACCGTCTTTTCCAGATTGTCTGTTCTCTCTCCGAGATTTTCTATATCCTTTTTTAGTTCCTGTACTGCTTGCTTCATTTCGTCCTTCATGTTGTCAAATTGAGCCTGGGTGGATGCGATGAACTGGTCCTGAAAATCCTTGAACCAGGATTTCATATCGTCCCTCGAGGCCATATCTGCGTTTTCTACTTGTTCCGGTGTGTCGCCTCCTTTATGTTTTTGTTTGATTGGACGTTTGGGTAACGAGTGTCCCAGTCCCCAGATTTGGGTCAGATCTTGGTCTCGTCTGGGTTTGCCTTTTTCTGCCACCGTTGCTTGTGATCCACTCTTCGTTCTGGGCTTTGACATGTGTTTGGGCCTCGCTTCTGAGATTCCTTTAGCGGGGTTCTCCTTAGCGGTTATTCGTTTGTGTTGGGTGCTCTGCTTTCTCGTATTTCCCCCGTGGTCTCTGCTTCGTTTTTTCTTTCTCGGCTTTTTGTTACTTGCCGTGACCCGGGTTGGTCCCTGCCTGATGGCCTCCCCTTTTCGCGTTTGCGTTGTGCTTCTGCTGACTTTTGCCAGCCCGCTTTTCTGCCTTTTGCCGGGGGGGGGGGGGAGGGTCTGCCGTGGAGGTTCCCTATCTCCCTCCCGCTTTGGGTGTTGCCCGTGGATTTGTCTCCCCGTCTTCCCCTGCCTCCGCGTGTCTTTCTTTTTCCTTTGTAGTGGATGGGGGGGGGTCCTCGTTGCCGACAACCTTTGTGGGGGATATCTCCTTCCCGCTTCTCCCTCTGCCTTCCCCCCGCCTCGTACCTTTGATCCGTTAGTTGCTCCGGGGGCTCGAGGGCCTGCCGTTCTCCTCTTGGCCGCCGCGGGCTCCTCGCTCACTTCACTTCTCTGGGTTCGCTCAATTCCTGATGTGGGGGTGGATCTCGCTGTCTGGTCCCGTCCTTATCGGTGTGCTTCCCGGCGTCGGGTCGGGGGCCGATCTTGCGCTTGCGGGGTGCGCCGGTTGAGGGAGTTGGGGAGCTTGCTTCGCTCCGCTCCGTCTGGCTGTGACTCGGCAGGTCTCCCTCTTTTCGCCCGGACTGGTTTTTTCGGCGGGAGTCGTGCCCCTTGATGTGGGACGATTCCTTGCTTCGTGCGGGGGAGGGGCAGGTCCGGGCCGGCGTTCGAACACTTTTGATGTTCCCCTACGTTCCGCAGCTTGTCGGAGGGAGGTTGTTCCCCCTTCCTCCCTATCTGGGGGGGGAAGTCTCCTCTCTGGTGTCTCGGTAGGCTCTCGAAGTGAGGTGCTTAATGTTGCGGCCCGAGCCGGGGGACGGAGCTACGCTCACGCACGTCCGCTCCGCTCGGCCGCCATCTTGGAATCCGTATCCCACATATTTAATACTTTTCTGTGCCCAGAAAAATGGGGAGAACTACTTGAATCTTGCAAAGAAGCATCCTCCAATCTTAGAGTTACGAGTTCTGATATAGAACTCGTGACTTTAAATCCAGCTACCTTTGGGAAATGTCCAGGTTCGTGGAAGACGATTGGGGAGTGAGAGTCACATTTATCAATGACAATAAAATATCATCAAAAGAAATACTGAATGTATGAGTAATGTCTCAAAAGGGACCACAACTGATCCACACCATGTGGCCTAATTCTAATTGCGTGCAGTTCCTAGCTCAAGGGCAATAAAGAACAGCCCTGCTTGGTGCTTCTGCTCGATGCCAAACTCACAGGGCAACTTCCATTTACCATCTGCATTTGTTGGGTTTAACAAGCTTGAATATCGATCCTCAAATCCCATCGCTCCCAGAGTTCAGAAAAAAAAAGCTCCTTTTCACGCGATCAAAAGCCTTCTCAGCATTCCAAAGAAACCAAGAAGGCAGAGGTGTGCTTACAGTGGCTATCTTCATGTAGAAGGTCAACCCTGCGGACATCAGGCATTAGATCTACACAAGGTGTATTCTACTAGGTCTTTACTTCATTGAAAAAATGAAGAGATCTTGGATTCAGCCGAAGAGTGGGTGATGAAGCCCGTCAGACTAAAAGAATTAAAGAGGATGCGCAATTTCATGGCCATTATTATAGCAATAATATCCCACATGGGCTTCAAGGCAAGTAACAGCACTAGTTATAAGGAGGGCCATAACACTGGGCCCAAATGCCGTTACTAGTCTGTGACCACTGTTATTACCACTATCAGCGCACCAAGTTTTTAAAGCGCAGTTGCTGTGTTTGCTTGAATTAATGTGCAGCACGCTTTCCACGACTAGCTCATTCGGTCAAACACCCAAGATGGCTGCATTGGAAACGGAAGGCGGGGCCACATGCAGCACACCTTTTCCATTTCCATGGCAGCCCGGGATTCAGGAGTGGTTCAGTGGCAGCACTTATGGCAATGTAAAAGAGATGAGTGAGAGCAGGTGGGCGGTGGAGACAGACCACAGCAGGAAAAGGTGGGTGGGGGGGGGGGGGGGGAAGATGCCTGGGTGGATGAGCAGTTTCCATCTTGCTCAGAACGCGGGCTTGGATCGCGAGATTCAGCCCACAATCCAAGCAACATAAATGGCTGCAGTACCCGCCCCGGGTGCTCAAAGTTTACATCTTGTAAAATAAAAAAATTCCAGGGAATCAGTCAGGTGCCAGGTCCTTGTTAGCTTGGAGTATAACAGCAGTTAAAGGTTCGTTGGTAGATAACAGTCTAATAATCTCTCTTTTGGTGCGTCAAGAAAGAAAGGTTTCCCTTTTCAATTAGCTAACTTGTAGGTCTTTTTGGGAATCCCAGACATGTTCAGGGTAAGTTAAAGTATTATTCGTCAGGAGAGAACCGTGTTAATGCTTAATAACTTTAATACGATGTGCGTCCCTATGTCCTCTCAATTTGTTGGGCAATATTTTGTCAGCCAAATTACATATAATACTGTTCGTTGTCGAGTAGGCGTGACCGCACGGCTCTCTTTATTCATAGAAGATCCAATTGTCCCTTTCACCACTCTTGTTTTCTACAAGATTTGTCAGGATGCCAGGGGTCTGCTCATATTCAACCTTGTCCAATTCCTTTAAAGGGGCCGTTTTAGCAAGCTCTCTGGCATTCGGCGGACACAGCAATCAGTTCTTCCACTCCCCGAGAGGAGTGCCATTATTTTTGTTTGCAAGTTCTGACTTTAAAACTGGGTCCACTGATAAATCATCTGTAAATGCCCATTCCCCCCTTTCTATCAAAAGTCCTCGATACATTTATAGATATAGAAATGATAGTATGGTCAGATCTGGTACGTGATCCAAAAGGGATTCTCCAACCTTAACACAATGGGGGTGCTGGCGAAGAAGCAAACAATTCATTAAATAGAAAGCGGAACATCCAAGAATAATGAATAATCAATGTCCTGGACATTCACCTCTCCCATATATCAAACGGGCCAATCTCACTGAACCCCTCCTTCAACCTTTCAGAGGGTGCACAGGAGTATGTGCAAGTGATTCAACCTGTCAAGGGTAGGATCAAGCGAAGATCATTTCCCATTCTGCAACTCTGACAAGTGTATCAAGAGCATCTAACAAAAATGTTTCTTGCTCCTCTCTGGGTGCCTATACAATGGCCGCTGTTATTGATAACTGTCTCCACAGTCCCTTAATCTTGATTTACCTACCATGTGTACTAGCTTGTTGATCATAAACCTTGATGGGCCTTGTCTTAAGAGATTTTTGCACAAACCTGTTGTGAGTGGTGTGTACTATCTAACCGCCTGGTAGAACAGTGTGTCACCCAAAAGGAAAGTATCCAGCAAATAACGTGAAGAATTGGACTGAACTCCTGTAACAGATCTTTACAGAAAGCAATCCATAATCCACATCTTCACCAATATTTCGACTCCAAGTAATCATGAGGAAATGCATTCTATAGACTAGATTTGTTCATGAAAAACATTACAAAAATGGTCAAAAAATGGTACACAAATCAATTATATCAAAGCCAAAATATGTTTCATTTCATCCAGTTCATTAAAACACTTAAACAAAATTAATGACATGCGTCTTGTCACATTAGGTACTTATGACAGCACTCACTAGTTCCTTAAGTGTATTCTCCACATTTATTTGGTGTGATGAATTCCCATTTTCAACGTATCATAATGATATTTGCTAGTCCTCCCATACATTGAGTAAACAATCTGTATTGGCCTATGACGAGCTAGACCTTCTTTGCTCCTAGAAAAGCAGTTGGATATTTGCGATGATCTTAGTTGCCCCTTTAAGGGTTTTAAATGAAGATATGTACGTGCCTAGACTCTACATCCATTTAGATCTAAATCCACACAAGGACGTCCTAGGTCTCTTACGCCACAAGTCATTGAGCTGAGCGTCAGGAGTCATTTTCTATCAGTTCACTCTTGCATCACTTGCTCTGCGGGGTGCACTTTCTTCCACTTTTGGAACATCCATGCGCATCTCTGCTAGTGAGCTCTTAAACTAGCCTTTTAGAAGTTTGAATCCATCTTGAAAGTTGTGCAGGAAATTCTCTTTGAAAGATTTCAAGCAGTTCGTGAGATCTCTTTTTGTTTACACACCTTCCCCCAACTTGGTCTCACGCCATTGTCCAAAGACTATAGATTTCGATGTACCCTTCGATATGGCCAAGAGATCTGATCGGTGTTCCGGCAGCTATGTATGTGACACCGCCTCAGCTCCTTTTGTCTTCTCTGTAACATGGCTGACAGTAAAAAGGACAATGAAATGGGCCTCTGCCCTGAATACACGTGTACCACGAGGTATGCATGTGGGAGGAAGGAGATCAATGAAAAGAGTGATGAGCAACTTGTGAGGTGCCTTTATGACCTAGATCTCCGATTATGGTTACAATATCTATACAATGATGTGAAGTCACGCCAAGTCCTCGGTTAAGGGAATCTGTGCCCTCCCTCAAATTAGGGGAAAGCTATATTTGCTCCCAAGATAAAGCTTAGAGGGGGCATCCCATCCAAGAGTTATTTAATGCAATTCAATCAAAATAAAAAACACCTACAAAGACTTGCAATCAGCTCAAGTGATCCTCTTTAAAAGTGCCCTGGAGTTCCTCTTTTGCAGAGTACACAATTTAGCATGAGATGTCATTTTGGTGATAGAGAATACAGAAGGGATGGGCCAGAACAGTTGTGTTGGAGACATCCCATTACTATGGTTGGGTGCAAACACTTGGTTTGTGTGTGTGCCACGGACTGAGAACATAGTTTCCCAGGGATGAGGGGGCTTTGGTGCTGCTCACCGCCGCTCCACATAAAACTTCACACAAAAGAGGTACAGGAAGCCGTCGAGACTACTAGCTGAAATTAATAGCCCTGGACCTGCCTCCAAGGGCACTGCTGAAAGCTGGATGGTGTGCCCGCCATCATGAGAGCTGTGAGGGGACAGTGAATATTTCCCAATCAAAGAGCTCCGTGAAGACAGGGTCCATCACTTTGTGGCCTCACCATTGAATCCAAATCAAAAATTAAGATATTACATTCGGCAGTAAGGGGTTGGTGAGCGAAGACCACTAGAGATTCACATCTCACTCCATCAGCACTAAACCATGCCCCCATCCTCCGTATGGGTTTGTGGCAAAGCGAATACATGTGAATATGAAATGAGGACATTCTAAACTGTGTACACAAGTACACAAAATGGGGACTCCTCAAACAACTATTGAAAAAACACAGCATTCTAAATGTAAGATTGAACAGCAGTCCTTTTTTTAAAAAACGACAAATAGTCATTTTCTTTGATCAGTAGTTCTTTTCTTCCCTTTTGTAACGGACAGGCTTTGATTCTGCTTTGTTTTCTAAATATTTTTTATTTCACAATATACACATGGCCCTTCAAGTCTTGTACTGACCTGAAACTGGTCTTGTGTGGACACAAAAAGCAAGAATAAGGAATGCACTGATGCAGGTGAGCCCGACCCTCAACGTATGCACACATTAAAAAAGCGCCTGAACAATGGCAGGTGGTCAGTGTTGGCAGCTTAAAACTTCCAGAGCCTAAACCCCAGGCCTCCACTCTCGCTCCATTGAGATTTAAGACAAAAGTGAGAATGTTTGTCGTCAAATGTGCTTTGTGATGTTGCTACTACCGTCATGCTGATAATCCTGCTCAGCCGAGGCACTGCCCATTCACTGGCAAATGCTCAATCATTGGCAGCCTCAAGGCAAACGACTTTCGAGCAAAAGTAAGCCCCACACATCAGCTTGCATCAAGGTATTTGATTTTGTGTATGCATATGTGCATCAAGCTAGCACATTACGCTATGCATAGTGCAACAAATCAAGAGTATTCTTCCCTTCTCCCCAGGTTGTCAGCCACCCCCCTGTGAGGCCGGGGAGTTGAGCCCTCTTAGCAAGACCCACCATAGGGGTCTGGGCAAATGGGACCTTACTGGGAGTGACTCCGCTCGACTGGACAAGACTCTCCTTCCCACATGTAACTCCCTTATGCAAGCAACTATCTGCTTGTATTGGATTGCCTGTAATAACAAGTAATGTGCCCTCCTCTCCATTAGCTACATGCCCTCCTCTCCATTAGCTACAGGTAATGCCGGATCAAGTACAACACTTGAAGGAAAAACGGAACGCCTGTTTGAACAGGCACTTGTATGTAACAGTGACAAACCAATCGAGAAGAGAGAGATGCATACGCAGGGGACGCCCTATGACGCAGTCACATCTTGGAGGGGGGGAGCAGTGTGGAGCCGCAGAGTCTGTGGCAATCAGCAAGGGAGCGCACACCAGAGAAGGACACCGGAAGTCAGGCGTGACGAACAGTGGAGAAACTGATGTCAGGACACAGTCCTGGAGACCATCCTACATTGTGGCCTGACCACGTGAGAGCCACGGGGAGGCGGGGCCGATCAACAAAGCCACAACCAGAAGTAATTGGAGGAACGAAACCTCCTGTCAGCAGACATACGCCGAGCATGCAGACATACAAAGACGCTGAGAGAGACTCCACGCTGAAGTTGTGAAAACAGACAGACTAGAGGAAGCAAATCAGTCCCGATGGCAAGCATCATGAATCCACCCACGTTAAGTGAAGGTACCAAGGTGGATGAGTAGAGGGGGAGGTTACAGGGACTAGATGCATTCCATGAAAGGAACTGCAATATTGACTGTGGGTCAGGGGGAAAGCACACACATATACATTGTGAAGCAAAAATGAAGTTGCAAAGTATGACTGGTGATGAACACTGGAATCTATTAAGAGACTTTGAGAATCCCTCTGAATTAAATTCAAGTACCAATCCCTGAGAAAGAAAAGGGAAACCAAGTAAGAGGCCCCAGGAGTGACGGTATTACACTATGAATACTGGAATCTATTGCTAAAAGACTTCGAGAAATCCTCTGAATTAAGCAGGACTACTAATCCCACGAAAAACAAGGGGAGAGGCACCAAGGGTAGTGGGTAGTACATCTTATGAACACTGGAATCTATTATAGGAGTGGTGGTGCTACACCTATACCAAGGGTAAAATGAACACCAACAAAGAGTCTAATGAAGAGTCTGAAGGACTCAAATTAAAAAGAAGTGTAAGAGATTCCATACAAAAAGACTGTCAGGAGGACAATGAGGATATGGATAGGTCTCACTAACTCCGAGATATCCGATCTATAAACATGTACCATGGGCAGCAAAAACTCACGCAAAAGAATTTGTAAACCCATTTAAACATACGCTCTGGAGTTGTTTGAACTTCAGAACTGGTTGCAATTAGAATAACCCTGAAACAAATCCCAGAAAAAACGGCTAAAGGGAAGGTGCCAAAAGACGCATATTCCGGCTATCTTTAGTTATTAGTTCTACTGGCAGGGGTCAGGTAGAATTAGACTTTGGACTGTGAACATATGATTTGGACTTTTGACGACTGGCAGCCATCCTTGGGTAGTTTGGTTAGGTAAGGATAATTCCCTTAGCAATGGGGAGAATTGGGCATTTTGCTATTTCGATAAAAAGCATAAGGTATGTCCAACATGTGTCCGACGATTCCTTCTGGTCCATCACAATAGTTTGCACACACATAATTGGCAGTTTCCAGCAAACGTACATAGCGCATGACCAGTTCACATTATGTCCGTTCATCAAGGATCATGCTTGATTAATGCCAACTTGCATTATGCACAGTTGGCACAAAATGACAGATTGCAAATTGAAACCAGTGGCAAGATAGGTGGTGCCGAAATGCCACTGCCATAAAGCCCACTCAGCTCATCATGCCAATTCCTCATCGTTTCTAGTTTTGGTTCTGTGATGGATTGCCATTTAGCAAGGTTGTAGGATCTCTGGCTTTAAAAAACAAATTAAATGTATTCAATTATGCAGCAATTCCCTCTCTAAAAGGGAAATCTGATGATCGGACAGGGACAACCAGGTCTCTGAAGCACAGGGGCTGCATTTAAGATATGTACCCCTATTCCAAAACCCCATAATTAGTCTGAATCTACCTCCCTGTGGCGGAATAATCTTTAAAAATAGAAGACATAGCCGAGTTAGGGTATGATGGATGGCAGTCTCAATTTTTACAGCCACATCCAATTTGATATCAAACATGTGTCAGCTGTGAAAAGTGATGTGTATTCTGGACAGACAGGCTGAGTCTGCCAAATGACAATACAGGAACCTGAGTGGCCATCCCTCAATTTTGATCACTTTGTGAGGGCAAGTAGCATCCTCTGCCAGAGACAGCCGAAGAACAGGCAGCTGTCCTGGGCCCAGGCATCAAAGGAACACTCCCATTCAAAGTGAGTGGCGTCACTCCAGGGTGCTGCATTTCTAAAGGCCTTTGATTACTTGTGAGAAGGGAATGGCGTGGTTAGAGACAGAATAGCTCTGTACAGTGCAGGAAGACTACCACCATCTTGTTTCTTTATGCCCCTCTCCCACCTCCCTTCCTTCCTTCCTGTCCCCTCCACTTCCTCTACAGCAAAGCACTTCGGAGTGATGTCAGAAGGGCAATGTCCACTACTTTCAAGAACAGGGATTGGACCACTAAGGTAGGCTAGCTTTAGATCAATCATCTGCAAGTGTTTGCCTTTAAAAGAAGATGTCTCCCACCGCTTATTTGAATCATCTTTTGGACATCAACCTTTCAAGAAGATTTCATTGGACCTCTGTTGGGAGAGCTGATCTTACCAAAGTCCTCCGCCAGTGAGGTGAAGACTGAGTGTCCAAGGCACAGGGAATCTCTGCCCCCCCCCCCCAACCATCCCCATTGACCAGCAGGATTGTACTATTGCCTCTCTGTCAGTCACAGCGGTACCCAGGACCTCACTGTGTTGAAGGACACCTGCAGTTGTGTGCCAGCCTCCTCCGTGTTTGATCCTAGTGTTATCACCATTGAACTTCTTGGAGCTGTTTTTTCAAGAACCGTTCAACACATTCCATCCACCAGGACCCTCCTGGGCTGCCTTTTGTACTCTCCCTACCCTACCTTCAAATCGCTCATGCAGCACCAAGAAGTCTGATTCGGTGTTGCTGAATAGCCGATAACTGCAAAAGTTTACTATTGACTATTAACAGCCCTCTTGGTCCAGTTCTGGGCCCTAGAGACTGGTTAGGCCACCAATTCCCTTTGTGCATCTAAGAAATAATATCCTTTTTAAAGAACATGTGGTTTTTACTTGCCTTACACCCCTGATTCATTACTCAGAGTACTGCATTGGTCTAACCTTGCATATTCTGATCTTTCCTCCAGGGTGAATTTTGTGTAGTGTTTCTATTTAGTTATTTTGCAGATGGTTTGTTGCATCAAAGTATATCTATTTTCATAGACCCTTGATTGGACATTCCCTTTATTTTGGACCGTTATGCTTTGCTGTTTTGGTCCCTACTGAATGTACCAGCTGTGGCGCTGCACTGACCGTGGCGGCTGTTTGAGCATGGAGCCTCCGACGTCCCAAGCAGCGTATTCCAAGATCGCACCCGCGCAGCAACATCCCTGCCTCTCAGGACACGCCACGCAGCCCATCCCAAGATGGTGCCTGCACACTAACACACAGAGAAATCAGAAGGTGTCTCAGGCGCTAGTCCCCGCGGATCTCTCAGGTGGCCAGGCCGCGGGCATCACCTTTCGATCCAGACCCTGAGGATTGACCAGTGCGTGAGGATCACCTGGGTGAGGGGTCTTCAGGGAGTGGGACACCAGATGGCGAGACGCGGTATCCCCCCTTTAACTCCTTTACCACATCCTACCACGTAGGATACATAGGGACTCTACCCTCCCTTTCCAGTTACAAACACTTTTACACAGACAGCCTGCTCTGGGAGAAAACACTCACACCTGAGCAGTGTGCCAGACATGTTCTAATACAATGGTCAGGGTAGGTCAGGCAATTGCCGACAATCATTCACACCGGACTTCCATTAAACTTCCCAACACAGAACAAAGGCGTAGCATGAAAGCACACTCTGAGTGAGGCAAACACACACAAAGGAAGAGCAGTTTGGAATCGGCCGCAGAAGTAAGGGAAAAAGACGACAAACCACGATAGGGTTCGCAAGGAGGGAGATACCCTTAAACTTTTTCACAAGAAACTATTACTCTCAAGAAACTTTCGACAGTGAAAGTGCAAGGCCAGGAAACCTGGATAAAGAATTCTTCATTGTGTCTCTAAGATACCAGAAGCCCTCCCGCGTGACTGACCAAGGTGGGAAGGAGCAACAGCAGCCGTGGTATCGTGTTTGGCTCCAAGAACAAAGGGAGCGCCAGAGAGATCAACACAGCTGGTGAGTTGGTGACACCGATGCAAGACTGGTCTGTGTTGAAGTCAAGATTGCAAGCGGCAACATTGTATAACGAGCGCTGAAACGAACATTGTTAAACGCGTGTGATGAAGGATGCAAGTAAAGCTACCCTGCTGATGAATGTTTGAACTTGAGAAGGAAAGACCATACCTTTGACAGAGTGGTCCGGCACCGGGAATGTGCTCAATCAAAGGCCTCTGCAAGGTATCCTGCCAAGAGAAAAGAAATTGGTCCTGCATATTCAAAAGTCTTCGATTTTGATATCAAGAGGATCTGAGCAAGGGAGATCCATATCAAGAGGATCAAAGTCCGAATGAGGGAGGGAGATCCATGGTCAGAGCTCAAACGGGGGAGACCAAGTGTGAACATTGTGATGACAGGGGGTCTCAGTCTGAAGGAGGAAGACCCATGATGAACATTGAAAACGAGAACTTGTGCATGTGAAAATTCAGATCGGAAAGGAACTTTGCGATTTACTTGTTACGAAAGACTCTCTGCAGTAAGAGACAGTTATTGGCAGAGGCTTTGGCAGAAGGCCTTGAAGTCCATACTTTGAACTGTATTCTCATAGCCGAGAAGCCAGAGTGTGTGCGAAACTTGAACGTGCCGTCTTACCCAGTGTTGAAAACGTGGGGGAGGGAAGCCAACTCAACTATCCTGACATATTTCTTGAACTCTTTTCTTTTTGCATACACTATTGTTCCACACCATTTTGTATTTAGAAGTAAGGATTGGCAATAGGTTTATTAGTATAGGCCCTTTTATTTTGACAAACTCGACAAGGACTGCGATATTATTTGATGGTCGTAGCTTGCTCCCTCAATGAACTGCGATCACTTGTGTCGGTCTTCACGGTTTGATTTTTAAACACAAAGAAGGAGGGCAACGCAGGACGCTGTCACGGACAACTTTCAGATTCAGAACTGCAAGTTGTCCATGACAGCTTTCCTACTAGAACGTCACAAATTCACCAACCAGACTTTGCCAACTACCTGTGTTTGATTGATTGCGAAACACACCCACTGCAGCTGGAAGGTTCTCCTCTTGAACTTCCCTGCATTGGTGAAAAGAAGCAGGCTAAAGTATGCACCCTGTGGCAGATAATAGTGACTGATAATCGAGTATCACTAAGTATTCTCGCTTTTAGAAGACTGTCCTGATGAAAGTGGTTTCACCTATATATATATATATATATATATATACACCACTGAAACCGGTAGACAGCGGTTGTTACGTGGTGGAGGCCATACCTTTGCTCTACCTATACCATGAACAACCTGTCGCATGCCTTTTATGTTTGCCCCTTGCCCCACCCTATCATCTAGTATCCCCTTAGGACGGGTGACACAGGAATCGTTTGTCTTCATTTAAAACCTAGCTCACCCACACTAGGGAGTACCCTCTGCAGAATATTAGTTACAAACTGCAGTAGAGTCTTGAGCTTCTTTTTAGTTCTTAATCTTGAGCTAGCCTGGGATGGCCAGACTTGCCTACGGGATATTAAAGTAGAGTTCACGCAGAGTAGACATTTCGGTCCTCCCTTTTTTCAGTCCTAGGTGTACTCTTTTTTAACACCCCCTTTGTTTGCATTCAGTCCTTCAAGAGGATCTCAGTGCCCAGGGATATATAGTAGTCCAGCAATCTCTACATTGTTATGGTTTTTCAAAAATGGCTTCTCTTTGCCTTCTTTTACTATCCCCTTTTTTTGTAGGCGTTGCACCAGCGCTTTCTAAGGAAAGTTTTCCTTAGGATTGGGACTAGACAGGGACAGGAAGTTGTTTTCTCTCTATCCTTCTGTCTTTCCTAATGACCCAGTATCTCCCCGATCACTGTATATGTGCTCGCTCACTCTATTTGAGGGACTTTCACATTGCCTCTTCGTAATTATATACAGTTGTGTGTTGCCCTCGATTTTTGTGTTAAAACATTAGCCTGTTAGGGCTTCACCCTGTACATTGTACTTCTAGTGCCCCTTAGGTTGTAACTTCACTGCTTGATACCATACCTTCCTTACAGCACTGTAGTTGTAAATTCGAGGGCAGAGGACATTGCCTGCTGGTACACAACTCTTCGCGTCTCAACGCCCAGTTCCTCGAGTGGACGTATTACTCCCAGGGTTCAAATGAGTATCTAGTCCTTCTCTTGGAATTACTCTGCCCAGTCTCTCTCCCTTCCATGACCCCCTGGATATTCCCCTTCTACATCGTCTGGATCCTTGCTTTCTTCTTCCTGCATTCTTGCTCCCTGTGCTTTTTGCTGAACCCCAATTCTTCTCTTCCTTGGAGATCTGCCTTCTACAACTTGACTGTACACCGGATTACCCCAGGCTCTGCAGATCACCTCCTATTCTTTTGCTTCTGGCTGCATATCTTCAAGTACTAAGTTACTCAACGGACAGCTGACTGTCTCACCTTAGGTAGTTTTTTACCCCTGCAGGTGGTTTTCCTACCTTGTCTTTCTCCAGGTGACCACTCTTCTTCAAGCGTTCTTGCGATGTCTTGAGAGCAGTTTCTGGGAAGGACACGCCTTCCCTCATCCACCGGCCGCCAACATCCAGGAAAGCTAAGGCCTGTTGCTGACACTGAATCACATTCACAACCCTCTAGAGAACACAGCCTTCCCTCGGCTCATGTTGCCACAGAAGGCAAAGGAGATGGATCTTTTTAACTGTGTCCGTTTTACCTTTATGATTGTGTTCGGCTCTTGGTTTCTAGCAGTATGAGGGCTGAGTACATTTTACCCTCTACTCATCCTTGCAATTCTGCAGAGCAGAATTTTGATATGTTGTCGCTCCTGCCACTTTCGGCGTTACAAAGCACCTGCCGATCAAGGGTATACAATTGGTGGTCAGGGCAGAATCCAATTCATCAGAGGTTCGCCTCAACATCATGGCCAGTTATCCATTATGTTTATTTAACCCATCATTGCCAAGCCTTAACCTGCCCTGTTCCAGAACATTTAACCTTTTGTCAGTGGTAGAAAGAAGTAAGGTGACTGTGGCCCATGCAGGCATAGGGCCTCACCTAACAGTAAAGACTAAGGCTTGGGTGTGCTCAACTACCAGGCAGTAGGCATGTTTGAGTGGGATCACTGATGGACCTTCCGTCTGGGATCTTCAAGTCCCATAATGCTCTACATACTGGTACGAGGAAGAGGAGCTCAGAGGTGCAGAAATGTAATGTGCAGTCTAGTGGTTCTAATGATCCACACCTGAGCGGGACATTTAAATATTTAAAGCCCCTTCAAGTGCAGCCCATTAGAAGAAGTAGACAGCAGCAGTGGGAGCAGCAGAAGCAGAGAGAAGACGCCGCCGGAGCCGACACAGTGTTTGAAGCGGGACGCCTGGTCAAGAGAGTCATAGAAGTTGAGACTCCGAAGTGCAATGGAAAGCAGTGCTGTGACTGGCTGTCCCGTAGGAAAGAGTCTCCTAGTCTGGCATCCTACTCCGAGGGTTGGCGTTCACCCGAGTATGTGACTGTAGGTGTCAAAAGCCCCAGACCGGATGAGAAAAGAAGTACCACCAGCCGCAGCAATACCGAACTAACGAATTAAAGTATTTTTGGCGCAACACTCAGAATGAGAGAGAATGAATGGGGAAATGTTTTAACCACCATTGCCAAAGTAATGAGGGGGCAATATTTGAGCAAGATGAAGGAAGATTACTTGAATGGGAAAATAACCAGCATTGCCTATGCCAAAGAAAGGCAATTACAAACAGAAGAGGATACCATTTCTCTGGTAGTTTACAAAAAGGGGGATTCCTTGAAAGGGAAAGACAACCAGTATTGCCTATGCCAAAGAGGGGCAATTTTAAATAAAAGGGGATACAACTTTCCTAAAGGAAGAAACATGAACATGAACAAGAGACATTACCAGCAGCTAACTGATGTTGTAGAAGGAACCGAAAGGTGGCAGGAGAGAGGCCCTCCTTATAGAAATCAAGGGGGAGAGGAATATAACCTGCATTGCCAGTGGCAAACAAGGTAGTGGAACAAGCAGCATCAAGGTGTAGTGTACCATTATGGAAGAAGCTGTTATACCCTATGTTATTGTTGAAAGTTAAAGACTTTTCCAAGAAGCACTGTTCTTTGATTAACTTTTCACATTGAGAATCTTAGTGTGGGAAGTCATGAGCAGCACAAGCATCACCACAGAGTACTTGTAGTAGTGGTAGGAGTTTTATCCTGGCAGGCAGTATACCAGGAAAGGAGCTATTTGTGCTTAGTCCTGGAGTTTAGTGGACCAGGAAGAAGATCTTTAAAGTACTGAAGTGTGGTGGAAGGTTGTGGTGGAAAGAAAGTGGCAAGTCCACTATTGTGTTGTGATGAACTGTAGTAAAACCGTCCTGACAAGACAATGTTCATAAAGAAAAAATGTGCAAGTGGTTGTCTTTAAAGAAGATAAGTTATATTGAATTCGGACTAGTGCGAAGACAGTCTCTTTTTGGTTTGTTAAGCAAGAGTTTGTGGAAATTATGGACAATCATTTTGAAGAGTGTCCAATCATGTTTATTAATAGGACAATCCAAGTGCCAAGTGAAAGACTCATGGAGTGAAAAGAACTGTATTGCATTTGGAACAGAACTTGGCAATTGAAAAGACCTTTGATTGGAACTTTTGGTTTGGAAAATTCTGTATTAATCCTGCGGAAGGGAACCCGGCCCTGGTTATAAGGATACAGGTTTGCAAATATTATGTTTACATTTCACTGTCATTTCTGTTGCGTTTGAATGGCCATATGATACCTGTTTAATTGTGCTGTATGTTTAAGTGTGAAGGACAGATACCTTTTGATAATAGAGTTTTTCCTTTAGTCTTAGTTTGATAGGGAGGGAAAACCTTGTTAGGTTAGGGAAAGCGAGGCGTTTATCATCCCATTATTATTTAATAAAAAGGGTTACTTGTGAGAAAACTATCTACTTGTCCGTCGCGCATTTCTGACCCCTCACACTATCCAGTTACCACATGACACTCTTCCCTACTCCTTATCAGCCAGATACCTTGGTGTCATCTATGACCCGTAACAAGAGAGATAGATGGAATTCACTTATAACAACTCTCTCATATCTGGTGACAGGTCGGTCTTCTCTCCCACTGTAAGTCCTTAAAAAATGGACTCGGTAGGCCTTAAAAAAATCTAGGCCTACCACTTTCCTACGGATATCTTTTCCCCATCTGTCCCGAACTGCAGCCCTCATCCCGTTACCTAGTCTGTCTGGCCAGGCATCCATTTATTGTGTGTGTGCCATTAGCTTTGCCAATGATTGCTCTCAGATAGTGTCTAGTACTGGTAAGTGTGTCTTAACACCCCCTACCCCATCATACGCACAGGCAGTCTATTGTCATCAGATATAGCCCAAACCGTGGACGGCACTATTTTGAAATATTTGTGGCTGAAAGTGAAGCTCGCCGCATTCAAACACCCGAGTTTAGAGACACCTTATTTGAAACCGTAATGAAAACCTCATGGTGGCCAATTTCGGGAAAAACGCATTTTTGTCTTGTTTAGTTTATTGGAACACAAACAACAATTGCTGCCTTGAAGTCCTAATAAGCCCACGTGGGTAATCCCATTACACTTACACCACCAGAGCATGCAAAAGTGAAGCGAGTGGGGTGAATGTGGACCACACTTGATGCCCAGAAGATGGAGGGCGTAAAGATCAAAAGTCCGGAGAGCCCACGCATCCCTCACAAACGCCTTACAAACATATGTGGTTGCGGGACAGCATTCTATAAAGAGACCAATTCTGGATTTTCTTGAGGCATCAACAGAACACACTACTAAAATACTATACATAGTGCCAAGAAAACAAAGCTCCAAGAAGTCTTCATCCCCAGGTGCTGGGGAGAGACATCCAGCCATGTTCAGAAATCCTCCACTGACTGCTGCAATAAGAAACTGAACAGTCGGGTCTCGATGAAAGTTATGGGGGAAATAAAGGCAAACGTCACAAGAAACTAACTGCATGATATAAAAGCATTGGCTTCCTTTGTAATGAAACATGCAAGGTAAAAGGTATCTGCAACCTGCGGCTCCCCAGATGCTTTCAACTACCATTCCCAGGACCTCTCACTATTTATAATGCAGACTACAGCTCATGGAAGTTGTAGTCCAAAACACCTGGAGGGCCAAAGGTGGCAAGAATCATGTGTGCTTGCAGTATCTGAAAGCACACGAAATCTTTTTTTCTAAACTAGTGTTGCTTTGCCTGAGAAGAGCCGCACATTCTCGTTGCATGATCTAGGGGCGTGCAACACGCAAGGATCCCGCCTGCCGTTTTGCTATAGATTATGTTAAAGGTATTTCTAGCGCGCACCATCACCAACAGAATTGGTCCCCTGGCGCTCCGGTGGATCTGTAAACGAGAAAGCGGGTTGGGTTAGTACGGTGAAGAGGGAGTAGGATAGTGAAAGAACTGGTGTTCTGTTGGCGGCTTCAGTTAGGTACACACCGTGCGCTGAGCTTAGATACGAGTATCGGATCGAAGTCAGGCCTCGAGTGCTATTGGTGCGGCTTATGTGTTTGTTGGTTGTTGCAGTGTGGTGAAGTGCGTGCGTCTTGCTGTGCGAGAGGTGGTTGTGTACGTTTCTGTAAGAGTTAGGTATGCAGAGTTTGAGCTTTTTGTCTCAAACCGGACTATCTAGGTAGTATACGACTTGCAAACATTCACAATTCCTTCTAAGCACGGCTCTTGCCAACCTTCACAGTCCTATCTAGATGGAATGACGGCTCATGTTCACAGTCCTATCCAAGTATGGCACATGCTAATATTCACAGTTCTACGTGTGGGGCTTGCTATGACTCACAATTATATCCCGATGCGATGCAGGCCAATGTTCACAATTCTATCCAATTGTGGCACATGCTGACATTCACAATTCTATGCTTATGCGACATAGGCTAGTGTTCACATTAGTATGACATTAGAGGCTAATGTTCACAATTCTTATCTAAGTGTGGCACAAGTTAATGTTCACAGTTCCAAGTCTGGGAGTTGCTAACATTCACAATTCTATCTCGATGCGACACATGCTAATATTCACAGTTCTAAGTGTGTCCCTTATTAACTGTAACTCTAACCAGTTAAAGTGTTGTGCAATTCATGCTTTGTCAGTCAGTATGTTCACGTAAACGCGAGGGTGAACTGGTCACTGGTTACAGGGGCAACAATGCCAATAGAAGTGATGCATGGTGGGTAATATATGAGTCATAGTGGGCTGGTTGAAGAGCAGGGTCTTGAGGATCTTCCTGAAGGACGGTTCTGATCGTGGTGCAGTTGGCAGGGAGTTCCAGAGAAGGGGTGGAATTACTGAGAAGCTGGAGCCATATACTTTAACTGGATTGCAGTTTTCACATCTGTGTCTCAAGCAGGAGTGTGTAATTAAGGAGGACAGTCTTAATGGGAATATTTTACCTTTATACCTGTAGCATTGTGTAACATTTGAAACTGATACATAATAAAACAGAACTGGCATCACTGGTGATCATCTCTGAAACCAAAGAGATACAGTCACATGCCACTTGCATTTTGTAGCCAGTCCTCCTCTGTTCATTATCACTTTGTGTTTGAAAAGTGCGGTGCTATATTGTAATGCATCCCTCAGTGACGGAAACGCATTGAATGCAGCGTGATTTCATTTGCATGTAATTTGTGAAATCTGACTCTAGAGATATGAATATCAAATATCGGCAAACAGTTTTTGCTAAAAGACGGTTTATAAAAGGTCTGGCAAACTCTGGATTTGCACAGGGCAAATAGCGTAGCAAGGCCTCGAGTCTGTGAGTGACGGCTGGGGCGGCAGTAGACTTGCAACGGCAGGCGATTGAAATGCAGTCATTTCAGTTACCCCATCGAGAATCTCACTTTCCCGTCAGGCTCTAAAACGGGACTCCCACACATTTGCTTTAAATAAATATTTTCTTCAATGTTAGGAAAGTAGACCTTGACAAACGAATATGGCACAACAGATGAGCACGAATCAAAAACAGGTATGGCGAATTTAAAAAAAAGTTCCTGTATCAAAGATCTCTGGTATTAGAAAATGGATCGTCGTCGTTGTAAAAGGAAGGGATAGGCTGAGCCTTTGAGATCCATTACTTGTAGGAGAAAGAATACATTTTTACTATTCGGAAAAATCCTCTCTGGTCGGGGATTCCCAAACTTCATTGGGTACGGCAGTCTCCTTATTGTTGCTCTGGTGACTTGACCATTGCTAGAACATTTCAGCTCATCTCAATCTAGTAAATGTGGCTTTTGAACCGTCTCCCACCCCTCCCCAGCCCCACCCCCCCAGTGGAATAGGAAAATATGTGGCAAGCTCGAAAAAGATTCTTCACTGTTGGTTGAAGCGGACGAATCCCAATATGCCGAGGATTTCAAATCTAGTTTGAACCAAGCACCAGCCCCACTCCCTGATCACAGTCCACAAAACAAAGTCTTGATCTTCAAACAAGCAGTCGAAGGAGCAGTACCCTCAGGCGGCCACAAAGTGGCCAGAACATTCCACATTGAGGATCTCAGAATGGTGGCCTCGTCACTCCCCCGGCTCTTGGGGACCTACCTCGGGACGCCTTAATACACTCGTACACACTACTCACCCACAAGAAAGCACCCTCAACAGCTGAGCATATGAAAGATGAACACTTAATTTGTATTTATTTTATTGAGCATTTGTTAGGCGCTTTATACAACTGAATAGTGTTTCAATGACCCACAAGGCTAGATGGGACGGGAACAGGGGAAAAATAACAATAGCAAATACAGTAAAATACAATCGCAGTCCCACTAGACATTGTGGCATTTGGACGTGCAAGTGCAGTCAGGAGAAGTGCAGGAGATAGGTGGTGGGGGGGGTGGGCAGAGAAGTGGGCAAGTGCTGGTGGAGGGCCAGGGTGGGAAGTGCTAAGGGAAGTGCTCTGAAACACTTGTGTATGACCGGGATATAAATAAAATATCATATCATAAGGGGAGCACAGGAGGAGAACCTCACGCTTAGTGCAAATGCGTGCAACTCCCAAGGGTGGGATGCAGAGCCGCCAAGCAGGGACCCCTGCAGGCCATGCAAGGGGGGGGGGGGGTGGGCAGGGGGAGGTGTGCTGATATCGACTGGGAAAAAGGTCCTGGAATTGTGAGGTTCATGAGGATCAGGCCACCAGTCACAGCGGCAGTGAGGTGATTAGCATGGAAGGGAAAGTGAGAAGAGCAGAGTTTTGAGCAGTTTCCAAAACTTGAGGAGGTCCAGCTCAAGTCTGAGAGGGGCAGGGAGGCTGTACCAAAGGGAGGAGGCAGCCGAGGAGAGAGCCCTGCCCCCACTCACTCTCTACTTAGAGAAGCATTTGACAGTGAAAGAGCTGAAGTTAGAGGAGCGTAGGGCTCTAGCAAGGAAGTATTTAGGGAGGGAAAGTTGGAGATGGTGTGGTCCCAGGCCACAAAAGGCCTTGTGGAAGATGCAGAGGCTCTTGAATTTGATCCTTGCAGCCACCGGGGAGACTTCAGGGCTGGAGAGATACAGTTCCTGGGCTTGAGGACAAGGATAAGACTTTACACATCATAAATGTAGTGCCTGAGAATTAGTCTAAGTCCACCCCAGCACATGGATGCGGACAGAGGATTGTGCATGATGAAGAACTGGCTTCTGGATGCACGGGACATGCTCACTCCCCAGTTGCCATCAAGCCATCAGTGAAGAAGCATGCTGCTAAAAGGTGCAAGTTCACACTGATAAATCTTCAAGAAAACGAACGAGAAATTGTAAAAGGCTTGCAGGAATAACTACAACAATTACCTCATTATCACTCTGACAAGTGCGACACAGCCAGGAATTTCAGCCATACTTCACCAGTCAGATGACCAAAAGGAGACTGATACTTAACCCAAGCATAACGTGACTCCAGATGTGCCTCCGCAAAACAAGGGTAGAAAGGATCCGATGGGAATCTGCTCATAGATGACCAATCGATCGAAAACCTCAGAATCCTTATGTACAGTCCTGAAGGCTGCAGTCCCAAATCGAATCAAAAGCTAAGAATTGCCTCTTTCATCCGAGATTTACTTGCCATTCCACGATGTAACTCATCTTCCCACACAACACTTGCAGCCATCTCCCTGGTGCTTGCGAGTCTGGACTACACGAATAGTGACTACATGTAATGTCATGTCAACGTAAAGTGGACTTCTATGAAGCCCTTCATTTTTTAATTACTTTATTTTGTAAATTGGTTCATTAAAACCTTATACACAAAAATTACATAGAATTAAAATATACATTATAAAACATATTAAAAAAAACAATCAGTATAAATTAACCAAGGCATATAAACATCATAAAATAATCATCGTCAAACAGCATTACTTAGAATGTTCCTCCATATGTAATAGGCAGCAGCAGTATATACCTGCGATATAGCAGCATAGAGGCCCAGAATTTATGTGATGTAATGTCAAGTAAAGTAATATAACCTAACGTAAAGCGGTCTTCTATAAAGCCCTTCTACCATTGTTGGCCTAGCTGGGATAATACATATTGTTCTAGTCTGCGACAGAACCGCCTGTCCTAGTGTGCCTTTTGCCCCGGTCCATTGTCTAGCTCCTGTGGAGCGCCCTCCAGTGGGATTTGCCACATAGCCGTGCCTAGTGAGGGTACAGACATACTGTAAAGACTGCAGTGTTGTGCACCCCATTCCCTCTATCCAACAACCTCCTTTCTTTCACTGTCAGTATGCCTCTTCCGCTTTACTGCAGCCGTGACACCCCTTCCGGTGAGAGGATTGTGCACTCAGACTTGTGGGCAACATTGAGGAACCCACACTCAACCTTTCATGTTGCCAGCATCTCGCCTCGTTGAGCTGCACATGAAGGAATACTTTTAGGGTTTTGGCATCATTCTGAAACAAGTTATGGAGCCGCTTAAACAGAGAAGGGGTGAATTTTTGGCCACACATGCAATTGCTGATCTTTTTCTGGGGCAGGAGATGGAAACCCCCATTTACCAGACCACCACAGAAATACTCAACTGCGGTGCATCAACAGGTGACATTTTAGAATACACAAATAATATATTATTTGAATTATTGGACCGGCTCTCCTGTCAAGCAGTACTCAAGCCACGTTACAGCACTGTGCTCACATATGTCAGAATAAGACATCCATTCTAACAGTAGCTCTTGGACCAGGAGTCCAGGTATAAACCTTTGTTTGTCTCCTTACAAAGATCCCAGATAGAGGTATGAATCTCAGATATGCATGTCCTAGCTGATATGAAGTACTGTACAGAAAAGAGGAGAAGAATGCGTTATTTGAAAAGCTCTGGGAAATATATGTGAATGTGAACATTGGGGATTATGGGGTTGGGGTGGGGGCGGGGTGACATGGGAGAGAAGATTAATTTTAATTTTGGACAGGGGTACATCATTAATTGTATATAGTTTTACTGTTTATTTGGCTTGATTGATATGGTCCCAAGATTGATTAATGCTATATTGTTCTGTATTGGAAAATGTAAATTAAGAGTCCAAAAGAAAAGAAAACAAGGACCCGGGAAACATTACTCCAGGGTCATAATAAGGCATTCCATGTCTGGGAACATTTCTTAAATGTGTACAAAGACATGCATATTTTAGGGCCAAGAGCTGCTAAGAGAGTTTGGGTTTTGGTTTGCTACACGGGAACCCTCAAACCGTTTGTATGTAACAATCTTGGCATCCACTTGCTGTACACAGTCTAGTCCATTTCATCAGATAGGGCGGTCCTGAAAGCAGCAAGGGGCCAGGGCCATTCACCATCAGTGGTTCGAGTATAACTCTTGCTGGATGTCACCTGCTTGGGAAGCTTCTGTATGAGGATGTCGGAGAGAGGTTCTACATAGCGCTTCCATCAACATATGGTCCGGGGGCCCTCTTATCAAACTCAGTTTAGAGCTGGAATCAGGGGTTTTTGCTCCTTCCCAATTCTTGACGGACATGGGCTGCCTGAAGGCAACTGCCTCTTTGATATCATCCCCTCCCTGACACATCCCAGTCAGTCACCTGACCATTCTAGAATCGTCTTATTTTGCGCTGCCATCCTTCCCTCTGTTGTCGCTTAATGGTCAACACACTATGTCGTCTCCCTAAGGCAACTAAATAAATAGCCAGACTCCCTTTCGGTAACACTGAGATGCAAGTAACCCACGGCCTCTAAATACAAACAGAGTTGAGTCAATGCACCTATAATCACCGATGAACATACAGCACATTGATAGCACACGAATCCAATGGGCACCTGAGGTCGATGCTTACCCACAAACACAGAACAGTTGCTCCAATCTGCTCACGCCACCACTTAAGGGACAGGAAGCTTCCTCTGATACTATATCCCCCCCCCTCTTAACGCAGCCAAACTACAAAGAGGTCATGCAAACGGCAGAAGCTGCGCCATCTAACACCCAACAACTTTACACGGAGGAATCCAAATGCTGGCTGAAGGTCTCCAGTTCCTACTTCATTGCACCTTTGGGAGAACTGAAGGGTGGAACAGCTCTGTCCAGCATGCTGCCAGTGTAACCCCTTTGGGGTACAGGCTGGTGTTGTCTGTCCAGAATGCTGCCAGTGTAACCCCTGTGGGGTACAGGCTGGTGTTGATCTGGATTTGAATAAGGGAACAGCGGGAATTACGGACAATTTGCAATCTCCAAAGAATTGTTCCATTTGGTAGTGCTTTTTTTTTTAAACTACATCTATTTCTTTGAAGTTCTTACATAACAAGCACCAGGGAGCAACGAAGGCCGGCTCCACGCAGTGAAACACTGTGGTAGTCGTATGCATCTATGAATGCGTGGGGGGAGACGTCAGAGTGGAGTGTGTCTGAACAAGTGTTCCTAGGTGGTCACTTAGGCAAGGGTGTGGATGGCCAGTGGTGTATAGCTCGTCTTAATCTCACCTGTACCTATGAAGGTATCCTCATGTGTTACACGGACATTAAAGCACTTACTAGACCTAGACCAGCGTGTTCAGTTACTCGTAGGAACACACTACATTTTGGCAAAGAGGTGGTCCTTTTCGGATTGGAGGATTACATGTACCATGGAGTGCTGTGGCAGAGGGAGCGGCATGCAACACATATTGCTTCTACAGTTCAATAATTTGTTGATTTTGATCCCCAACCCATATGTATTTGGTATAAGTGTATCATTGAGAGCATGCCGACACATACTGCGATGGGCACACTTGAAGAATCTTGTCAGGTTTGTAGTGTTCGATACCCATGTTCTATTAATACCAGTTCCATATACCATTATAGCTTGGCTATAAGCTGGTGCATAACGTTGGTTCCAGACCAGGCCTGAGGCCTGGGCAGTCTGTGCCGCTGTCCCGGGCACCCTGCACTTGGGGGCCCCGCAGCTACCTGCTGCTGTGAGTATAAGTAGTAACGAAGGCTGGCTGCTTCCAGCCACAGGGCTTTACTTTATGCCTGTTTTAGTGAGGCCATGCTGTCAGCTCCCAACTCACTGTGACGCGCTTCTAGAGAAAAATACCTCCCACCCACCTCCCTAGTAGCCCATCAGACCCGTGGGGCCTCACAGTTGGGGCTTATCACGCTCTTTGTTTAAAGTAATGATCCATTTAAGAACCTTTATTTTGGACAAGGGGTCGAAAGGGGAAATTTTATTCTGAAAGCACATACAGAAAAACGAGTTGCCACCCAAATCTGTCTTATTTGAAGACAATTAAAATAGGCTAAAAAAATAAAAATAATAAGAGTTGTGCACTATTGCAATAGTGTTCATATGTGCCCGTTTGGTGTGTTAAATACATTTTGTCGGGGGCGAGGGGGAAAATGTCCCCACTCAGATTATATAAAGCATGCCTTTGTTATGAATAAGTCTTGAAAGACCCCCTACAAGCCATTATTTTAATAATTATGTGGAATTGCATTCTGGTATTTGTAGTCTTCAAGATGGGGTGAAAATAATAAATATGTACTCTTTGTTCAAACTATTTCTAGAAGGATTCCTATTTTTCTAGAGTACTTTAATTATAATGTGTGTACTTTTCAAGTCCGATTTATAAAACAGAATATTGTTGAAAACCAAATGTTGTGGGGAGGAGGGGAAAGGATCAGAGGGCATATTTGTTGCAATGATTTACCAGGTCGGTGGATGCGGAAAGAGAGGTTGCTGGAGTGAAGATATTCTATCTGGCCCTGTGCTGATTTTCAGGGTACAGGATGAGATTACATGTCACTTGACAGCGTCTGCTCACTTTTTTCACAGTCCCGACTCAATTCCCCTTGGATGTTTTTGAGAATAGCATGCAAAAAAGCTTGTTTGCTCAAGTTGTTGCTCACCAGGATTTGAACCTGCTTACCCACAAAACCGCATGAAAGTGTCTTCAAAGCACACGTCTTGTATTGGTATTTTCCTTTCCACAGAATATTTCAGTATAGATTTTTGGGCTAAAAGGGGCACACCTTTTATACTTTGCCAGCAGTGTTCTAAGAACATCTCCTCTGTTTTTTCTTTTCTTTTCGGATATGGATTCATTTTGTGAAAGACAAATCTCATTTCTATTTTGAATTTTCTTGTATTAGGAAAGGCTAGTTGAATTAAATGTGCATATTTCACTTTAGGATACGTTCAGTCCCTGTGCGTATGTTAATGATCCCCTACACTCGTTTCTGTACTTGAGGCCATTTGAAGACCTGCGGAATTGCTTACTCTGATTGCTGCAGTAAGTTTCCGGTAAATAGGCTTTGTTACGATTGCGCTATCCTGCAGCAAAAGCACTTTGCCCTTTCTGGCCCAGGCCAAATCCCTGCCCTTACATCCTTGGAACGTGCAGTCACATTAGGTATATGTTTGGATTACTTACCAGTGATCTTCACTACTCTTTTTACTGCGCTTCCTCGTCACGGTACCCATCTCTATAAATAATTCAGCTCACTCTGTCGGCTACTCCAAAATAAGCTTCACTCTTGATATTTCTACAACCGTAATATTAACAGCTAAAATTCAGATATTGAACGTTAGTTTATTTGATCCCCACCGAAATGAATGACTCATTTTGTGACAATTTTCTGCAATGCAAATAAAGAGGGTCCCACACATCTTTTGCTGCAGAGGGCCCGCAAATCCTAGGGCAGGCCCGGTTACCAGCTTTAGAAAAGCAACACCATTGTTGGGACCTTTCCTGACCACCCCAACAAATATCTTCTTTAAAATAGGGAAAGGCAAAGGAGAAAGATAGGAATGGTGGGAAAGAAGGCATTTGCCAGTCAGTGTGACCTTATGCCACTGCAGTAGAACTCCCATTGTCTGCAAGGGTACTGCTAACATTCCGATGTTCTAACGCATATTTTGTAGGCGGGTTCTAAAAGGACGTAGATAGGACACAAAAGTGTCGGAAGTTTTCCTATAGGAAAAGGCTATATATGTGTAGCGAGGGGTCCCAGTCTGACGACGGGGAATATTCTAAACATGTGAATCCATGAAAGATCCAATGCTGGAGAACTCCCATTGTCTGCAAGGGTACTGCTAACATTCCGATGTTCTAACGCATATTTAAATGTCATGCTTCTGGGACTATAGTGTAAACTAAGATTTCTGCAGTAAAAACAAATTTAATACCAAAATAAAAAGATCGAAAATAATTTGCGCGTGCGGACAGGTCTCATGGTCAATTGCCTGACCCACGCTAAAGGGCAAGCCATAAAAGGGAACCAATACAATACGTTGGACACATTTCTACACCCTAGAATGTAGACATGTTTAACTGGAGATGCCTGCCACCTGGGGTGGTCCCTCAAAGTAACGCTTGAAGAAATTGACCTACAAAAAGATGTGCACATTCCGAGGACAGGTCACTTGCCACATATCGACCTAAGCAGTCGAGATTGCCTTTGTCCTCCTTGATGCAGGAGTAGGAATTCCTAAAGTGCCCTCCGCAGTGAACAGGGCAAAGCAGGGTAACCCATGGTGAGGGATCAGAGACTGGAACTGACGCCCAGGTTCCCTGGGGAGACTTTAACCGCCCAATCGAGAGCAGTTCCTACTTTGCACAATGAACACTCACTCATTGGTTAATACAGAAAAGCAACATCAACAGGTGAGAAGCAGTGTGTGTATCGTCTTACTTCCATTCTTCGGGCGGATGTGCGCACTCGTATTTCTCCCGCACGTGCGACACTCCCATGTCCGGATGCAGCCAGTGGACCTCCTCGGAGAGCAGGTGACTGAGTCGAAGTCCATAACAGGACACATTCTTCACTTTGTGGCTGTCCACAATCTTCTGAATGATACCCTGGAGAAGGGCAGAAAGGTAACATTACCACAAAGCCTTGAACACAAAACGTTCTACACAGGTTCCCACAAACATGTATTAACTTGACCTGCCATTATAACATTCATTTAGGGCCTTCATAAGGCGGCTCAACTCGCTATTCCTCCTGCCCACGCACCTGCTCAAGTACAACATTGTTGTTGTTTTCCAAGAAACCTCTTTCTTTCATGCTGGGCTGGGGAGAGGTTCAAAGGAAAAAATGACCGTTATTTGGCCCCTTCTGTGGTCATGCAATGTGTTTTGGACCAAAAACCAGTACACAGAAATGCTGAACCTTTTCCCTTCAAAACACGTAGGCAGGTACATTTAGAATTCAGCAATAGAGGAGGCCCGAGGTTTACGTGCTTATGAACTTCCCAATTTTGTTTTTAAGAAAAACTGATTCAATTCACTGACATTTGGTCCCTGATTCTGAAGTACGGCCTGGGTTTCCCATTCAGGTGCACAAACCGTACTCAGTGGCGCAGTTACTGCACAACCGTTGAAAGCTGTGGGGATTACCAGGTCTAGGTGGAATTGGGAAGGGATGGATGATATAGGGTGAGAATTCACAAAAAGCTCTATAATATTTTTTGTCTGGTCCATGTTGTCGGTGGTATGGTATGTGAATGCAACCGATTTTAAATAAAGTTGGTAAAAGAAAAAGAAAAACAATTGTCAAAGTCAAACGATTAGACTTATTGTTTTAAAAGTCAGGTATGTCCCACTATTCAGATATCAATACTGCAATTATAATTCTCTACGAATTATCCCCACAAATGCTATTATTACAGCTCTTTAATTTGGCTTTACAAAACAAAATAATTACGTTACAGCTAGTCGTTACAAATTCCATACAAAAGCAAAGAAAATGGCACAAGCAAAGTACTTTGATTGAGAGATGTGTGCTGGGATGATGAATTGTTTATAAATGATATTTCTGAAAGCATACCTCTGACGATTCAACTTCCGGGGCACCAGTGGTCCAGGGATGAATATCGGTTTCTAAACCATCAATCAGCCCCACACCTCTAGCACACCAGAAGGGATCCGAACTGAATGGAAAAATAAGCAAATTATAAACCTCCTTGTCCAATTTTGGTAACATGGACGGAATGGCAGGCTTATCTCCACAAGGTCGTGGATCGTTGCTTAGTTGCAACACAGCAAAAATACAATTATAAAAGGGACTGTCCAGTCAAGGTTGTATAAACATATCTACTTTATTATTATTATCACAACAGACAGTTCTAGCACACTACACAATACAAACCACTCTGTAAAGGAATGCAGAGGACAGTTTCAAGAAGGAAAAGGTGGATACTGACAGGAGGGTAGTCGGTAAAGTAATTAATCTCAATAGTTCAACGATACTCAACACAAGGGGAGCAATGGATCGTAGTGTACTCAAAGGCCCCCGGCAGGCCCATAGAGCCGAGGTTTGTTCAGAAGTACTTTAAGACGAGATAGCTGCACCCTTGCGATGGATGGGGGTGAAGATTCATTACTCCAACACCAATCAATAAGGACAACTCAATGGTTTGGCAAAGGGAGTCATTTTAATGACAAGTACAGAAAACGGGGAGTCATGGATATCAGCAGTGATGCGATCGTCCTTCTCGCTTCAAACTCCAACGAACTTCATGCAAGTTGTAACATTTATACTCATAAATCGTCATCACTGACCTGTAACACTCAAAAGTTAACATGCAATTCTATTGGTTAGGAAAAGGTAACTTTACTTTAGGTACTATATCTGTATATGGTAACGGAGTGAGGGGATTGGGTGAACACTGTCAGATGGGCATCTAAGCCCTTCCTTCGAACAGGACTACTGTAGACGTCACTAAAAGTACAATGTCTCATTGGTTCTACTAACTATAGGACCCTATATTATTTGGTCCACTGTCATTGGGTTGGCACCAACCCCAGGCATAATAATAATAATAATTATTATAATGCTTTTCCACTTCGCTTAGCAGCATGCAGAATGGTCGGCCAGGTGTGGGGTGCCCCTTAGTTACCAGACCTTCCTCTGATTATGGTTACAATCAATCATCACTTTAGTGTCCATGTGTCAATTAGTTCACTGTGGTTGGCCTCGAAACTGCATCTTCTGTCTGGAAAAGTTCTGATATTTCCGCGTGGTCAGGTGCCAAGCGTAGGTGTGAACCTTCACTTCTTGCTCGGCTGGTCACATGATATCTACACCGTGAATTTGTCTCTTTTCTCTCAATTTGTGTATTTGATTCTCATTTAGCCCGCCACCTGCCTACGTCTTATCTCAAACTTCCAGAGGCAGGATATTCTGTTTTCAGTTTCAATTAGATCTAGCTACTGTTCGCTTCTTTTATTAGTATGACCTTGGGTTTCCTGGCACGAGTTGCCTCTGCCGAATTTCGATTCACCCATCTTCTCGTTTTGCTAAATATGAATCGTTTCTCATTTGGCCATTAGTAACCTGGGTTGATTCTGCTTCTTGTGCAAAGTAGAAATACACTTATAATACTGTGCTTCGTTTTGAGCTAAATTATGTATAATGGCGTTTGCCGCACTATTCTTCTACTAAGTATAGCAAGCTGCACTGTTTTCTTAGCTTTCTTTCGGCTCCAAGCATATTTACAGTTGTAAACTGGTCGAATGACTTCATCTTGCTTACAGCTTTAAACCTCTTTGCATTGCGACATCGTCCTTTCACTTTAGGTTCACGATATCCTTATTCATGGCGTTTCGTCTTTTTGCATCTTTCTCGGGTCGTCACTTCTATCTGCAAGTCAGTCTGGGTTCTTTTGATGTCACCATTCGTCTTCCATTAAGACCTTTTTGGTTTCTTCTGGGACTGTACTTAGGCAATCTTCATTTCGTTCCATTAGTTGGTAGGGTTTTCTTAATGGATACCTTACTGTCCATTGTTTTCTTGGTATTGGTACTTCGATAGCTGCTGTTCTTCCGATAGGCACTGGACAGAGCCCTACTGCGGCTCTCTGCTGGTTTATTTGCTCATCATACGTCACATTTTGGTGTGAACATTCCTGGTACTTCAAAATGGACGATTGGAGTGCAGGCTTTATTTGGGACCTCCTCTACAGTAAAATGTCACTAGGGGCATTCGGAGAAGGACCAGGGGGACAGAGCCAAAACGTACCTCGTGCTTGTAGAAGTTGTTGTTGCTCGACAGGGTCGAATCAGTTTCAGGGCGCTTCGCAGCTCCTACAACAGAGTTCAAGATGGGAGACAGCTGTAGGTATAAGACGGCAGCTTGGGGTCAGCAATCGTTTCAGTGCTTTTTGGCGAGTCTGAAGCATTGGTCCAGGAGTCTCGGACGACGTGAACGACAGCGGTGTGACAACAGTCAGCGGTATAGTCGGTTACAGCTCGAGTGGCTCGAAAAATGTCCTTTAAGGTGGGCGCTGTTTGATGCTTGTTGATACCACTCCTAGCTTCTTCACTGGGCTCATTTTGTCCTTTAAGGCCAATGGCCCAAAGCTGAGGAGTGTTGCAGGCAATGGCCTTGTCCTTGGTTTGGTTCAGAGGCTGTCTGGCACTTCCCACCTAGGAATCTTGCTTGCAGAGGGTAGCAGGGCACACTGTGTGCTGGCTGGGAACCAATTCTGGAACTGCTGGAGGGTCCTTGGATTCAGTATCTCCCTCTGTTCCCTGGGATATGTTTAGGGGAGGGATCTTGCTTCCCTCTTTGGAAATTCTGGCCTTCCTTTACTGGCGGAAGCTAGAAGTCAGACTTGCCTTCAGCCAGGGTCCATATGAGTTCTTCGTGTTATTCCTTGCAAAGTCTTCAGATCTGCCAAAGGAGAGGCTTGACCCTATTTTAGAGCCAAATGTATTTATTTTATTTATTTATTTTGTTGTTAGTGCCCAAGACCCGGAGGTATCTCAGCGCTAGTCGCCCCAGTGATTGGTGTAGGCTAAGCCTACCTTAATGAACCAATCCGGGGTCCCCAGCAACAATCTCATGTATGCATGTGGTTGTGTGCATGTGGTCATTACCAAAGTGCTTTGCAACCGAAAAGGTAAAGGGGTCAAAGCACTAAGCCCCACCCATCTTTCTGGTGTCGATCAAAGGGTCTCTCTGGTTAATTGAGCTCTCTGTGGTTCATGATTAAAGCGGCAGGTCTCCCTTGAAGCTGTGGCAAAACCAGACTTTTGGTCTCTCCCAAACAACATACTCTGAATGGGGTCCCTTTGCAGGGGTAACTACTGTAAATACATAGTCCCAAACATGACAGGTCACTGCCCTTGATACTGAGATGCGGAAGCTGGCTTTAGGTTGACAGTGCATATCAGAGGTTGTTCGGGGTTTCCGGTCTCCTTTGTTCACCTCTGCAGCTAAGCCCCATGTGGGCATGTTTGAAGTATACCCTATTAGCATGCTAATTATGTTAATTGCTGCCACCATTCTGCAGTGCTTACACAAAAGGACAGGGCATATCCATGGAGCCTTTGATAGTTAATTAGGCTGGCGTGGCAGGAGGAAGGTTTGGTCTACTCCCTTCCGAGATACCTTGATGTACTCTTGGTTGTCATATTCCAACTTAATATGGTAGGGGGCGGGGGAGCCTGTAGGCTGTGTTCACCCCAGAGTCCATGGGTCTATGCGTATGTCGCCCGGTGGCACAGGAAAATATGTGCGGATTAGCCCCACACATTATCTGGAGGTTGATCTACTATCATTCAATTTCATTTAAAATTTCAAAAAAGCCCAGGCAAGCGCACACCCACCGTGTGAATGGTCGAATTCCTCACAATACCTCATTAAATAGTTTTATTACAAAGGAAGCGGATTCATAGCTGCAATTAACCCATTAAGATCAAGACAGATACATTTGGGCAGACATGGCTATTAATCACCTAAATGCAACTCCAGATAAAGATTAGCTGAATAGCTGCCTGCAGCTAACCCACTACCATCCAAATAATTGTTTAGAAGAAAGAAATGACTGTCTTAAATTTAGAAACTGGCAATGTTATTGGCCCATAGGCACCTCTCCATAAATAGCACCAAAAGAACATGCCGAACACACAAAATCAATAGTTTTGTTCTCATACAGGTGCCTATTGCCACTGCTATAGACCAAAAAAAAAAAACTCCAAGCCAAGGGAAGGACTGGCATGATACTTTGCAAACAAAAGTCAGCCCAATTAAGTCTCTTCATCTTGAACAAACCAAAAGGTAATGGAAATGCTTCAGCCAGGAGGCTTATTAATCACTGCAGATGCCTCTGTTAGCACTGTGGGTTTATGTAGTTTGAACAACATTTTCTTTCCCTTGATTTTGCAAATGCTTTTTGTCTAATTTCGAAATTGCCCCAAAGTATAGGACTGGTTGGTACTGGAGTAGTTGGGAAGGGTCGGACATGGGACTCTGAAGTATGGGAGGTCAAAACCTATAATATAAAGGTAGACTGGCACTCTGGTACGGTACAATATACTTCTTTATTTGCAGTATCAATAGTCATCATGTAAATGGTTAAATTAGGCTCCCAGGCTCTCAAGCTCCTGCCTCACTCCCCCAACCGCTCAACCCTTCCAGATCTTTGCCTGTTTCCCATTCCCAAACATTCTTTCTCCATGGCTCCAGAGTGGAATCCGTACCCAAGATCCCTCACGTGTCTAGGATCCTCAGATTGTATTTTTTCTGACATGAGGTAGCATGAGGAGTAGCGTGAGTACAGATAATCCAAGCAGATAGATAGAAAGGTAAGACTACAAGCAACCATGCGCCTTCTCTCAGAGGGGAGGAAGGGTGGGTTGCATGTGAATCTAAGCAGATACAAGCATCAGAAATACGATTACGGTGAGTAATGTATCCCTTCTGAGGCTTGTGGAATCTGCTTAGATCACATGCTGTGCATAGATTAGCGAGCAGTACCTGAAGAAGGAGGTGGGATGCGAGAAGGGTCATGAGCAAATAAGTGTCTTAGAACCGCTTGTCCCACTTGTGTCTCTGCCTTGGAATGGGTGTCAATGCAGTAATGCTGAGTAAAAGTGTGAATAGAGCTCCAAGTAGCTGCTTTGCAAATGGTGTCAAGGGGTACATTTGCAATGAAAGCCAGAGTGGCCCCAATGCCTCTAGTAGAGTGGGCTCTTGGCGTGAAAGGCAGAGTTCTTTCAGAGATTGAGTAACACAGCTGGATACAGTTAATAATCCACTTCGAGATGGCACCTTTAGAGACGCGATCCCCCTCTCTGCCTGTAGCTACGGAGACAAACAGTTGATCTGTTTTTCTTAGCGGTCTGGTTTTATTTACATAGTAGAGGGCCGTCCTACGCACATCTAGGGTGTGTAGTTTCACCTCAGCCGAGCTTTGAGAGTCCTGGAAGAAAGCCGGAAGCTCGATGGACTGGTGTACATGGAATTTTGATATAAACTTAGGTGAGAACCTAGGGTGTGTGTGTGTAAAACCAGTTTGTCTTTATGGACAGTAAAGAAGGGATCCTGCACTGACAGAGCCTGAATTTCACTGACCCTTCTTATAGAAGTAATAGCTACTAAGAAGGCCGTTTTATAAGTCAGGTGTTTGAGACTGCTTTTATGCATGGGCTCAAAAGGGGGTCCCATGAGCTTGGCTAGCACCACATTAAGGTCCCACCCTGGTGGTGGGTTTGAAATAGGAGGGTGAAGTCTCTTTACTCCTTCCATGAAGGCTTTAACTACTGGTACTTTCCACCACAAGACCTAGCTATGGGAAGTGGTGTATGCCGACAGGGCTGCCAGGTGTACTTTCAGTGAGTTAAAAACCAATCCTGAATCTAGCAGGTGGAGCATGTATAACAATAGTGGAAGGAGTGCAATCAACAGGGTTGATTTGTCTACTCTGGCACCAGATAACGAACCTCTTCCACTTGTCAAAGTAACAGTGCCTTGTGTTTGGTTTCCTAGATTCCTTTAGGATGTCCATACACCCCTGTGGTAAATTGAGATGTCCAAACTCTACGACCTCAGGAGCCATGCTGCCAGGTTCATTGAGTTGGGATGCTGGTGCACTGTTCCAGCCTTCTACAACCTACTGTTTGTACCAGGCTGGAAGTTTGATGGGCTCGCACACCGCCATCTTGCGTAGGTGTGGGAACCACGGTTGTCTTGCCCACATGGGAGCAACTAGGACAAGCGTCATCGATTCTCTGTTCATCTTGTTCACCACTTTCCTGATGAGAGGAGTTGGTGGAAAAGCGTACGCAAACATTCCTGACCAGTTCATCCACAGGGCGTTCCCCTGGGAGTCTGGTTGGGGTAACCTGGATGCAAATCCTGGGCATTGTCTGTTTTCGCTTGTGGCAAATAAGTCTATAGTGGGGAAACCCCACTGAGAGAAGCTATCTTCTACGACCTCTCTGTGTAGAACCCATTCGTGTTCCTCTGGGAGAGAGTCTCTGCTCAGAGCATCCGCTAGGGAATTGAGCTCCCGTGGAACATGTTGTGATGACAGGAAGATGTTCCATCTGAGTGCCCATATCCAGATTTTCTGGGCAAGCTTGGATAGATTTGGCGAACGAGTCCCTCCTTGCTTGTTCAGGTAGAACATGGCTGTTGTGCTGACCGTCTGGATTTGCACTGACAGGTTTAGTAGGTGGGGCTCGAACGCTTGAAGCGCTCTGAATACTGCCAGAAGCTCTAGCAGGTTGATGTGGTTCTTGGCCACTGAGGGAGACCAGAGACCCTGAGCTGTGTGGTGGAGATGGTGAGCTCCCCACCCCGTCAGACATGCATCGGTAGTGACTACTGCCTGTACTTCGGGATCGTAAAAGAGTTTCCCCTGTGCGAGATTCTCTCTTGTCCACCAGTGAAGGCTTTGTACTAGTGTTGGCGAAACGACCACTAGATCGTCCCACTGACCGCTTGCCTGAGACCACTGTTTCGCCAACCATTCCTGCATGGGACGCATGCGCAGGCGCGCTTGGGGGACCAAGTAAATACATGACGCCATCATGCCCAGCAAACGCATTGCTTTGCGTACCGTTATTGGGCGACCGGACTGAATGCGGAATTTGCAGTAGTATATTCCGAATTCTTTCCTCTGAAGGAATGGTAAACCCCTCTTGATTATCTAGGATTGCTCCTAGGAACTGTTTGGAGGTGCTTGGCACCAGGCTTGACTTTTTCTCGTTGATTGAGAAGCCTACCTCGTGGAGGAGGTCGATAGTCCTTTGAATGTTTGTCCTGCAAATTACTGGGGTTTCCCCCGTTATGAGCCAGTCGTCCAGATAAGGGTACACCGGGATTGCCTCCCTGCGTAGGTGTGCAGCCGCCACCGCCAGTACCTTGGTGAATACCCTTGGTGCTGAAGCTATCCCGAAGGGCAGTACCTTGAATTGGTAGTGTCGACTGTCCACCTTGAAGCGCAAGTAACTTCTGTGCGCTGGGAACATGGAAATATGAAAATAAGCATCTTTCATATCCAAGGTTGCCATGTAATCCCCCTTTTTTAGGAGGGGGATTACCTCTTGTAGCGTAGTCATACGAAACCTTTGGGGCTTGACATACTTGTTGGCAGGCCGTAAGTCCAATACTGGGCGCATTGTCAAATCTTTCTTTGGCACAAGGAAGTAAGTTGAATAAATACCCTTGTTTACCTGGTGTCCCGGGACGAGTTCTATCACGTCCTTTTCTAGCAGAATGGCGATCTCCTCGAGGAGAATCTTCTGATGTTCTAAAGAGTGTACTCTTTGTCGTGGAGGATGGTTCTGGGGACGCTGCAGTAGTTCTATACAGTACCCTGTGGATACTGTTGACAGCACCCATCTGTCTGATTTGATCCCTTCCCAAGCCTGGGTGAAGTTGGAAATGCGTCCCCCTACTGGGGTTGCGTGAGAAGGGACCCTGAACTGAGAGTCACTGCTTTGGTGGAGGCGTGCCGCCTCCCTTGGTGGGGCTGCCTCTGCCTTTGCCACGACCTCTCCTATTACCCCTGTCGTAACCCTGGGTAGACTGTTGGCTGTTGTTCCACTGTGTACCCTGCCCCTGGGAATAGTTAGATCCTCTCTGGGAATTTTGGCCGTGTGGGTGACGAAAATTACTATTCCCTCTCTGGTTAGGGGGTTTATTGGTTAACTGGCCAAGGGACTTGAGTGTCTCGTATTCGTCCTTGGCATTCTTCAGTGCGTCTTCGACCGCCTTACCAAACAACAGATCGGCTTCCACCGGTTTGTCCAACAATGATGCCTGGGTTTCTGCCTTAAAACCATACTGCCGTAACCATGCATGTCTCTTGATAACAGTGCCTTCTGCTATCAATCTACCTGCGTTGTCCGCGGCGTCAAAGGTTGCTTTCAAAATGCAACCAGACACGGCTCTACCCTCTGCGGAAATCCGAGCTAACTGGCCCTTTAAAGGTTCAGGAGCAGAGGCTATGAGTGCCACAACTTCTTCCCACTGATGACAGTTGTAGCTGGCCAACAGGGTGGTGGAGTTTGCAATCCTTGCTTGATAGGCGGACGTTGAGGCTACTTTCCTGTCGAAACCATATCGTTTTTTGCTCTCCTTGTCGAGAGGAGCTTCAGACGATGACAAGGGTGTTCCAGCCCTCTTACGAGTGTTAGTGACAACTAGGAAGTCTGGCTTCAGATTGAAAAGTTTTTCAACCCTGGGATTGACTGCTCTGGTGAGGTTCGGGTTCACCAGGGACGGGTCTATTCTTCGCTGAATGGACTTAAGGATCGGGATGGTCCTGGCAACAGGCCTCCTTTCTCCCACTAACTCCTCTGCAAAGTCCCTCTCCTCCTGGACACCGTGGGTGTCAATATGGAAATGTTCTGCTGCACGTGCGAGAACCTCGTTTAGGAGGGGTTGGTTATCGACAGGGGAGTCGGTAACCGGGGCTTCGTTTTCTACCGGGGAATCTACTCTGTAGGTTTCAGGGTCTTCCTCTTCCTCTTCCTCTTCTTGGTCCTCATCATCCCCATAGTATCCCGTCCCGGTTTGCTCTTCTACCATGGCAAATCCTTGGTCCTCACCAAAGAAAGCCTCTCCTTGATAGAGTATGGTCTTGAGTATGGTTGTACCTAGAAGGGGTCTGTAGACCTCATCGGTGTTTCAAACCAGGGCTTCTTACTCGGGGGGGGGGATAGGATAATTAGAGCCTGAGGGTGTCGCCCCTTGTGGATCATACGAAAGGAAATGGTCTGGATTTTTATCGTAAAAATCAGCCAAAGAAGACATCCTTGACATGACCCTATCTATGTCTTCACTGGACCATTTTTTGGAACTGGGAATGACTCTCTCAGCAAGTCTCGGGGATTTATCTTGAGTAGATTTGCTGGTTTTAGACATATCAGCAGACCTGGTCTTGTCTGTCTGTTTAGGGGGAGTGGTGTGTTTCACAGGTGTGGAAGAGTGAAAAGGCTGCTGCTTCTGCTGTTTTCCCCCCTCCCCGTGAGTGGAAAAATGTTTTCCCTGTCCTTTTGTGGCTCCGGAGGTTTTCGACGCCTGGCGTCGAGGATCGGGTCCCTGTCCTTCGAGCGTGGGGCCTCGCTGATTTTGTCTGCGGGCTCCGACTCCTGGAGCGCGGCCTGGGGGTGGAAGTCGTCGTCATCCTCAGACGATCGAATTTCTGTTAGCCTAGGGAGCGAGGCACTCTTGGCAAGAGTGGATGATTGCCTGGAGTCATGCGGCGATCTCGATCGAGAACGCCCAGAGGACACCGAATCAGACTGTTCTGTTTGTGCCTCTTTCCGAGAACTCTACGTCGTTGAGTCTCGGTTGGACTGTGTGTTTAGTGTGTGTGTGGTGTGTGAAGCGCTTGTGTCGCCGGGGGTCTTCCCCATAGCCGCCCTGCCGGACGACCTTCCGAGGTCGGGGACTTGCGCTCGGCTGTCTTTCGATGCCGTAATGCCCTCGCCGTCCGAAAGTACGGCGTCGCTGCCGTCGCTGAAGGCGCCCTCCGCTGCCATGGCCGCTTGCCTGGCGTGGTGGGCCCAACGCGTTGAACGGTCCTTAAGTGTCTTAGGTTTAAACCTACTACACGCTCTGCAGTTCGCTTCGGGGTGGTCCCTCGGCAAGCAGAGATTGCACGTGGCGTTCCTGTCGACCCAAGGGTATTTGCGATTGCACTTGGGGCAGAATTGAAAAGGGGTACCCTCCATACGCACCTTGAGGCAGCGGGCTGTTAAGTGTAGGAAATGTATATGGTGTACCTATATACCAAGAGTGTAGAGTATGTACAACCCCCCACTCTCCCTACTTGCAGGGCCAAGGCCAGAGGCCTTCCAAGACCCGGGCCGAGGCCAGAGGCCTTCTGAGGCCCAAATCCGTCATGCAGCAGCCGACGGTCGATTTCTTCTCCAGCCGGCGTCGAGTGTCGAAGTTCGACGTTGGGATGGGGAAGGATGTAAATAAATTAATATTTTAGCAAAAGTATGGCTAAGGCCAGGGGACTCTGCAAAATGCTTCCGACCAGTATGGCGGAAAAAAACAATCTGAGGATCCTAGACGCGTGTGGGATCTTGGGTACAGTGGACGTCACACTAGGGATAGTATTACTGACACGCCCTGTGTCGACGCCCATTTTCGAGTTTCGAAAAACAAACTGTAATACTCTGCAGCTTCCACTAGATGTCGGCCTATGCACAGCATGTGATCTAAGCAGATTCCACAAGCCTCAGAAATATATATATACATACACACACACACACACACACACACACACACACACACACACACACACACACGGTTAGGTAGTAAACAACACCACACCTCCCTCTAAAAGTAGGGATAAGATTATTTTGGGAAAAACTTTAAATCAAAAGTTTCATGAAAAGCACAACTATATTAGCATTTATTTCCAAGACAAAAAGAGTTGATCTTCGTTGTTCATGCGTTAAGGATGACAAGTATTCAGTTTTCCCTTTTTCTCAGTTTCTTTATTGTGACACAGGTCTCAGTTGTGCAAAAGAAATAACCTTTTCAGTTTTCCATTTTTGTGCAATTCTTAATTGTGATACAAATCTCAGTTAGGAAAAAGAAAATAACAACACATGTTTCACCACTTAGCACGTGGATCTTCAGGAGGCGTAGTTTATAAATCAAGATTAATTTATTCTCTTCAGTATTTTTTGGTGCTTCAGCTTTAATCCTTAATTTTTGGATTTCTATTGCAGTTAGTTGACTTCCAATTTTTTGAAGGTCAAAAGGTAAAAGGAGGATCAATGCTTCTCTCCTGGCTGTGATCCGGACAATCTTCAAAAATTTCTGAGGCTACACGAAATTGTGTGCAACTTAAGAGAGCCCACGGGTATATTTATACACTAATTATTAACTGCCCAATGAGATTAAAATGATAACAAACCGAGTTCACACGCAACTGAGAATTTTGCTGACCCTATCAAATATGATACCATGAACACCACAGTTCATATTCTCGATACCCTTGAGAACGGCAACCATGAAGGGCACTACCCAACCTCTATGACCAACAATGTAGTTACAATCCAATACCATCAGCTTGGCACGTGACCGACATGCACATCATTGGTGAAAAGGCGTAACCATGGGACCACCCTAACTCACTTAATACAGTTGAAAATACACTCTAGTGGTAATAGGCAAAAATATGGAATTGCCCTATTTGACTAAATACAGATGAAAGAGCACCATAGGTACAGTTAGGTCACAATCACAAACGTACAATGTAGTAATGTTGTAACGTTTCCCAATCTTTAGTAAAGTATCCATTGCACGCAAAGTATCTGAACTTAGATTTCAAGCTGCAATAACCACAGAGGAAATTGGACACCAGGAAATGTAAAAAGCAATGGTCCATTTGTCATTTTCAACTACCCACGATCGGAACAACCTTACCTTACTTTTAAGGTAAGTAGTGTCAGAATTGACCAACCTATAACTCTAACACATGCTCATGTCATCCTAGCAAGGGACTTACTACTCAAATTAAATATCCTTAATTTCCCTTTCCTCTCCAACCACTCAGACCCACAGGACAGTAGTCTACTCAGCATCACACACTACTGGGAAAAAATAGAGAGAATTGCTTTTGAAATATGAATACTATGTTAAGTAAGGCAAAAAGTATGTCAAAAATCGCATGCTAAAAATGAACCTATAACTGTTTGATTAACTGCTTTATTAGTGCCTTGAAAAAGCCAGAGGAAGGGCGAAACACATGCACGTGCCTCCTAGCAGAGAGTTGTTGGCACCACTATTTCAACACGTTTGATGGGAAATGAATAATAAAAGACTGCATACATTTGGAGAACTGAAAAAACTAAAAATTGTAAATAACCAACAAGTTTACACTAACTCATTGAAGAGGCAACCTCAAAAGAAGTGAAATACCAAGCGCACAGGCTTACACAGAACCCCAAACTTGCATTCACAAAATGATAAGTCGGGATGTTCAGGACATTGGCCTCCCTGCCCCACGTTTTCAGTACGGGACAAGGTGGATTACTCGAGCACAGCACACTCTCGGTCTTCTTCGGCACAAGGACACAGTTCTATTACCAACATCAGGGCCTTCTGTGCCCAAGTCTCTTAAGTTATCAAAATCACTCGATTCAGAGGGTCTGATGTTCCAAAACAAATGAAAAGTTCCTTTACAAAAACACAAGTCAGGTGAGTCGCTCTTCACCCTGGAACCCCTCAGCCAGGCTCAGATCCTTTTAAAAACCACAATCTTTAGTTTGGATCCCCCTCTTCTGGGCTCTGGTTCTCTTCTCCAATGCTTATTTAATATCTTTTCTCAGGTGACTCGAAGTTCACCCTGGATCCCACTCGGCCGAGCTCAGATCCCTTTTACACAATTAGTCTCCCAAAGCAGGGCTCGGACCAATTGCAGTTCGTATTAGCTAAGAAGTCTATCAAATGTGCACAGGGTTTCGCTTCACCCATTGCAGGACCAGTTTGATTTCCCAGTTCAGAGACCTTCAAATGAGCACCCACATGGTGCCAGACCACTCTGTATATGGTATCTATCTTGGCATCAAAAGTTCAGTCACTTCTTGGATATTCAATTATGTTTGCGTCGCTCATCACATACGCCTCACACCCTGTTTTTTTCAGATTTCTACATACGATGTTGCTGCTTGCAACCTTGGATCTAACACAGACCGGTCTGCTATCAGTCTCCCTGACTCACCGGCTGTGCTGGCTTTACTGGTGCTGCTTTGTTGTAGGGGCCAAGGACAGCACCATGGCAGCAATTGCTCCTCCATGCCTTGGCTATCGCTGCGGGAGGGCCCCTGGTACCTCCGATACACACAGCACGTTTCTTCAGTTTTAATTTCTGGTCTTATGTTTCTTGTTCTCGAGGGCTCTTGAAAGTAGTGGTTCTTCTCCTTGCAACCCTCTCTGGTGTTACCGTCTTTATCCTCGTATTAAACTGCCATCTTGGAACTGCTGCTTTCTCCTGTGTTTTGCCTTGCCGAGAGTGTGCTTTCATGCTCTGCCTTTTATCCCTGTGGGGAAGAGAAAAGGAAGTCAGATGTGTGTAATCAAAGTTAATTGCGGGGGGGGGCGTGGCTACAGGGTCATGAGCTAGGTCGCAGCTCCTGAGAGCTCCTGTGATCCGGCGTTGATCCGAACGAAAAAAAGGCTTAAAATGCATGCAGTGACAAGTGATCTTGAAGCCATGGCTACGTGAATGAGTACAGCGAACAGCGGAACTTTGCCCCATGAAAATAAAGCCTGCTGGAAACAGCACCAGAGAAGTACGGCGGTCTCTGCGACCGAAATCGGAAGATGGCGCCTGCCCTGAGATAACAAAGAGACTCAGTGCTGCAGAATGGCTGTGACGGAATAAAGCATGGCGCAGACCAACAAACAGAAGCGGCGCACATTAAGAAAGCAAAGCGGAAAGTATCCAGTACGTTTGTAGCAGAGGCACCGAAGGGCGCGACGCCAAGGATAACAAGTATCTAGTCGAGATACATCGTGGCAAACAACGTGTATGCCATAAGCGCAAATCAGCGGGGGAACGAACAGTGCGCGAGCTGTGAAAAAAAGCACCTTGGAGAAAAAAGGGGAGCGGACATACAAAGTATATGGTAGGCAACAAAACTGTATTCAACTGTGACCTGCAGTAGAATTATGGAATAAACAAACACGCTGCCGGACATTCGTTACACGGCGAAATCTAAAATGGCGCCCGCCACTTGACTGGACAAAGGCTTGGTGCTACGAGACCGTAGCGAGGAAGAGTGAACACCCCCAGACCCACATTTGGTCACTGTAACAGCAGATACCACGAACAGAGGAAAGCAGACAAGACAAAAGCCTGCATGGGTGATGCAGCAAACAAGATGACCAGTAAACATTAAGGAGCAGTGCCATCCAAAGCCAACCAGGGTAAGCCCTGCAGTTCAGGAGTAGGCTCCACAAGCACCGGAAAGTGCACACATGGAGAGCTGGAGACTGCAACAAATGGCAAAGAGAGTGATAGTGATAAGACAATGCTGAGAAGGGGCACACACCTGCATGGGACCGGGACACTTTCATGAGCAAAGCGCTGCTACCGGAATGAGATAAAATGAGCCTGCGCACAGGTGCAAACTACTGTAGAATAGGCATTATAATATAAGACGACCCCAGCGAGTGAAAGCGCACCCAGAGGACAAAGACACAGGGCTATGCACTGGGCAGAGAGGGGGCGCAGGGAGCTGTTTCAGGGCTGAGGAGTTGAATTAAGCATGGGAAGCAACCGGAATCCTGCACATCGCGCTGCTGCTAAGCAGCGGCAGCCCAAGAGGACACTGCAGGCCACATGATCCAATGTGGCACACGCAAACTGAGGCGGGCACGGAAGCAATGGACGAGTGACTGCAAAGCGCCCACCAGGAGAACAGTGCAGCATGCTGGATCGTGCTTTGTGGAGGGGAGCGCTGGCTTGAGCATGAAATCATAAGGAACCCCGCCCATCACGTAGATATTACAGGCTGTAACAAAACCAAAGCACGGAACAAGGTGTCGCACCTGGGCTCATACAAAAGCCCAAGTCAAACTGATAAGTGAGGAGTGAAGCGGGAGCCGAATCGACAGACTACAGGAGTCAGAGGTGGGACGTGGGAGGACACAGCCCACTCGAAACGCAACCTCTTACGCCGCCACACAACGCAGCCCGCTGAGGAACAAACTCCAACGCCTGACGAAACTGGCGAAGTCGCAACAAGACAGAATAGCTGGAACTTAACACGTAAGAAGGATTGCATGTCAGTGTAAGGGGTGAGGGCTAAGAGCTAACAACCCACAATGGAAATCTTTGCAAAGGCACTGCGGACCCCCTCGACCCCGGCACAAAGTGCAGTGGCGGTTTCCGCAGATGATACCCCAGAAGGAGGGAACCGCCAGGTCCTGGAAGCCATAACAGAAGTGAGCGCCAAATGGGGTACAGCAATGGCGGATCTGCAGACGGCCTTGGAGAACAAAATTGATGCAGTAGGAATTGAAGTCACCCTGCTGCGACAAGACGTTATGGCGCTGGCGTAAAGGACAAGTGGCCTGGAAAGCGTGGTGAAGACTAAAACAGAGGTCCGCACAAACAATGCGAAAGAGGTCCATGTACTAAAACAGCAGGTTGCCAACCTTGAACACCGAGTGGAAGAGGCGGAAGGAAGGGCAAGACGGAACAACATCCGGGTAGTCGGCCTGCCGGAGGGAGAAGAGGGCCAAGACCCCACTAACTATGTGGAGAACATGATCCTGCAAGGGATCGGGGCAGACAAGCTCTCACAAGGGTTCACGGTTGAACGCGCGCATCGGGCCCTGATGAGGAAACCACGGCCTGGGGCCCCACCGCGACCGATAATAATACACATTCTGAACTATAAAGACAGGGAGAAGATCCTGGAATATTTTCGCAGAGTCGGGACGATAGAAAGAGCATCCACCAACATCACGCAATATCCTGACTACACTATGCTGGTGCAAAGACAACGGTATAGCTACGTGGCGGTCAAGAGGAGACTGCGTACGGCGGGCATCAAGTATATGGTTTTGTACCCTGCAAAGCTAAAAGTCTTGCACAAAAGCAGAGCACTCTTTTTTGACACCCCAGAGGAAGCCGCGTCATGGCTGGACTTGCAGGGTTGCCCGGAGCAAGATGAGGAGCAAGATCGCCAGAAGCATGACAAGTAAGGAGAATGTGTCGTGAACACTGTGGGGATAAGCGGGGGCGGGGGGTTGAATCTTAGTATGAAGCTTTGGAATATCTAAGCGGTATTGGGTGCATTTGGACTCTGTGACTCTGCAGGACTGGAATATAGTTATCAAACTGCACAAGTGAACTAGGTAGTGCTATCCGTAGCGAATTTGAAACAAACGGGGGCAACAGGAGGGAAGCAACCTACCCCCGAGAGTTAGTAGTAAGGCGGCCACTAAGGGCGACTTTACCCTGCTGAGTCGCGAGTACAGGCTTTTTGCCAGAAAAGGCTAGATGCAGAGGTGCCCGAGATCCAGGTATGGAGCTGGGCAACAGTTGGGGAGGGTGTTGTTGGGGATAGGTAAGGAGGGGGGGAGGGAGGGAAGCAGGAGGGTTTGTTGCATTTATGGTTAAGGGGAGTTTTGGTCGGGGTACGAGCCTACATAGACAAGTTAAGCCACTGGAATGGGACTGCATAGGTGGGGGAGATAGAAGGACTGACACGCTATGGGGGATCTTAAAATAGTCACTTGGAACGTCAGGGGGCTTAATAGCTACCTGAAAAAGGTAGCTATTAAGAGAGAAACATAGTTATGCTATACCTACGGAGACAGAAGATGGATATTGCCTTATTGCAATAAACTCACCTGACGCAAGACAAGATGGAGATGATTGGAAGGAAATGGAAGGGGACTGTGGTGGGTTCTTCATATTCGGCTTATGCCAGGGGAGTGATCGTCTGGGTGGCGCCACACATCCCGTTTCAGCTGTTACAAATGCTGGTGGAGACGGAAGGGAGGATGGTTGTGGTGAGGGGATTAGTGGAAAACAGGGAAATAAGTATTGTAAACACGTATGCCCCAAACCAAAATACTGCGGCATATTTTAAAACACTGTGTAACAATCTTAGCATGTGTATGGGGAGGGCGGTGATCTGGGGGGGACTTTAATTGCGTATTAAACCCTAGGGTGGACAGGTCAGATGGAAAAATTGATAGGCCTACCCAATCGGCTAAAGCGTTACAGACGCTGCTGAATCATTTTGGGTTGGAAGATGTGTGGAGGGCACGCCATCCTCATGAGAGGCAATATTTGCATTATTCTGCCCCACAGCAACTGCACACTAGGCTGGACTATGTCTTTGTCACTCCAGAGATACTAACAGAGATCACGCAAGTTGAATACAAGGCGAAAGTCCTCTCGGACCACTCGCCCCTGATCCTTGGATGGCAATGTTGCCCCACAAGAGCAAGAATCCCGACGTGGCGCCTCACGGCGGAGGCGCTCAGAGACCCCCTTTTTAGGGAGGACATGAGGGAAGAAATTGTTAGCTACTTTGAGACGAACAAGGGCAGTGTGGATTCGGCGGGCACATTGTGAGAGGCCTTCAAAGTTGTGATTAGGGGAGTGGCTATTGCAAAATCTAAAGGACTGCAAGGAGGGATCCTGGCGGACCTGCAGGAAACCGAGGGAGAACTGGAAAGGGCACTTAAGGGAGAAAACGGCACCAACCAAGACACCGATTTGATACTAAGACTGCAGCAAAGTTGCGCAGGGCACTGGGAGAGATTGTGCAACCTTAACTACTGAAAGTACATAGAGAGGCAGCATGCGGGAGGGGATAAACCGGGAAGGATCTTGGCATGGCTAAGAGTGAAACCCCTAGGCCCCCAATTAGATCAATAATAAGAGAAGACGGAAGGGTGGTGGACATCCAGGAGGGAGTCAATCTGGAGTTTGCAAGCTATTATGGGCTGCTATATGGGGATGATGGGGAGGAGAATCACGCGATGATAGTGGAAACCCTAGGGGACATTGGATTGCCGCAGATCAGTGCTGAGGAAAGGGAGGAGCTGGACGCACCGATTACCTTAGAGGAACTGGGGGAGGTGGTGAGACAGCTGCCAACTAGTAAGGCCCCGGGGCCTGATGGACTCCCAGACGAATTTTATAAAATATTTAAAGATGAGGTGTTCCCCCCCGTTGTTAGACATGCTAAATGAGGCATATGAGCTACGCAGACTGCCAGAGTCACTTAGAGAAGCGATCATAATACCACTTCCCAAACCTAACAAGCCAGGACATAACTGTAGTTCTTATAGACCACTGTCGATGTTGAATCAAGACAGTAAAATTCTGACTGCCGTTTTGGCAAATAGGTTAAGGAAAGTCATAGGTAAACTGATACACCCGGACCAGACAGGCTATGTCCCCGATAGGAACATATCCCATAATCTTAGGGGCCTCCATAGGGTCATTGAATATGGGAATGAAAGCGAGGACGAATTGGCAATTGTGTCGCTGGATGCAATAAAGGCCTTCGACACGGTCAAATGGCCATGGTTGTTGGCATCCCTGGCTGGCTATGGGATGGGTCCAGGATATCTTCAGTGGGCCAAAATGTTATATAGTGAACCTCTGGCCAGAGTTAAAACGGGGGCAGTGATATCGGAGAGGTGGAAACTTTGTAGGGGTACCAGACAGGGTTGTCCGTGGTCCCCTATGCTATACATATTAGCCCTGGAACCCTTAGCAATCCATCTAAGGCAGCAACATGATATGATAGGCGTCTCTGTGGGTGGCGAACAACACTTGATATCATTATATGCAGATGACATATTACTGTACTTGCGATACCCAGAGGAAAACTTCCAATATGTTTTGGAGGTGATGGGAAGGTATGCGGGAATGTCTGGTATAGCGGTGAATCCTCAAAAGTCTAGCATGTTCCCATTGGGTGATTACAAAGGGACCCCTCTAAATCAGCTACCGGTGTTGCAGGTACCTTGGGCAGCTAGTACATTCCGCTACCTAGGAATAGATATATACCATACAGTGGAGGAAGAGCATAAGCGCAATACAGAAGTAGCCATTAAGAAAATTGAGAATTGCATGCGGTTCTGGGTAAAGCTGCCTTTAGCAATGATGGGACGTAGTGCAATGCTGAAGATGGTGGTCTTGCCTAGGCTCTTGAACTATTTCGGGAATATCCCGTATAGGATACCCAAGAAGTTCTCTGGTAGACTGGCCAGCATGTGTAGGGACTTCCTGTGGCACGGCACACGGAATAGAGTGGCCCTCTGGAAGCTACAGAATTTTTACGAGAAAGGTGTATAAAGTTCCCTAATTATTAAGTTTATTATGTTGCAAGTCAGCTGCAATATGTGGTCAAGTGGCTCTCAGAGGACGAAACCACTGAAACCAGGCTGTTCAGGCGGGACTGTGCCCCATTTTACCTGAAGGAGATTATATGGTTGTCCCAAACAGTGGTGGAGGAGCGTCCAAATATGATGGTGCTGGGATGGAAGATGTGACGAAGGGCTTGTCAACTGATAGGGAACCCATTCCCGTGCTCCCCTCAGGTGCCACTGGTTGCACTGGCGGGTGGAGAAGAACAGTTAAGGATGATCATCAGAAACCATTGGGAGCCGGTTGGTATAGCGACAATGGGGGATATTTGGCAGGACGGGACAATAACAGACTGAGGAGTTGGGGGCAGAAACTGGGTTACACAATGGCCAGTATATCACGTACCATAGACTGCTGCGGAAGATAAAGAGTACGTGGCCTGAACCGGTGCTCGAGGAAGAACCAGATGCTACAATAGATACAATATATGACATAGCAGGGGGGGGACACGAGATAACCAGAATATATGAGATGATGATGTCCATAGTTGGGAAAGAGGTGGTGCACTTGAGACTGGAATGGGGGGGATGAAGTAGGAACCCCGATGGAAGATGGAATGTGGGAGCGAGTCCAAGGGTATCACAAGTAAGTGTTGAGGAACGCAAAACTTAAACAGATGCAATTGTATATCACACATAGGGCGTATCTGACACCCCAGAGGATAGCCAAATTAAAAAACGCGGGACGGCAGGCATGCCCTAAATGTGATGAGGATAACACAGGCATGGTACATATGTTCTGGTCATGCCCGGTTATTGAGCGCTTCTGGGGTGAGGTCGCACACAAATTGGCAGAAAAGGGTATTAGGATTGTGATGGATACTGCGTGGGCCTGCCTGTTAGGGGGGTTCCCTAGGCCAGGGAAACTTAGACATGCAAGCAAACTGGAGGACCTGGCATATGAGCTTGCGAAGAGGAGAATTGCTATGGGGTGGAAGACATGCCACAAACCACGATTGGAGGTACGGTGGAGGGATCTGCAGAAATGGGCTGAGGCGGAAACCGTGGTATGGCAAGAAGCGAGTAGCGCTGGGGGGGGGGAAGGAGACTGATGGCTTGGAAGCTAATGTTAACAGAACTATTTGAGTCAATGCAAGACCAATTGGATCCCACGGAAAGAAGAACCCTATCACAAGATACAGGAATAGAACATTAGTAGAAGCAGGCTCGTAATGGGGGGTGGGATAAGAGATGCACTGAGCGCGATTGAATGATGCACAATTGAAATGTTCTTGTATACACTGCAAGTTTGGTTTGTATTGTTTGTTTAAATATTCAATAAAAAAAAAAAAAATTTAAATGTTGATTGCCTGATCTTGCCTGTCCTCAAAATTGGGACATCATGGTGGGCTCTCATAGGGAGTTGTAGCCCTCGTATTCCTATGGGGATTTTTTCTGTCTCCTGGTTAATTTTTCCTCATTTTAGGAGGGTTGGTAAACTCGGAAGGGTGAGAATCTGGGGAATTGTAGTGTTTATGGAATTAATTGGAAAAATCTGTAAAATAATAGTTTGGAGGTCTGTTGAGGGAATAACCAGGATTATTGTTGTGTAATGGAAATGGAAAGAATGCATTTCTTATTGGTTTGGGGAAAGGTCGAGGGGAGTATTGATATGTTGTTTCACCAGAAAGAGAAGCATACCCTGTCTTGTCTGCATTTTCCCTGCTTGCGTTTTCCAAGTATCCCTCGGAATAACCTGGGAGAAACGTCTCGGGTTTCTCACAGGTCCCCAAAGCAACAGTTGCAATTCTACGATCTGGCTGTCTGCTAGGTGTTACCCAGCCTCCATCTGCTAGCATGCAAAACGTAGGTGTTATCTGCCAATATACTAAAATACCTCAGATTAATAACATTGTGGGGTTCTGTTTTAGCGAAGTCCTTCAATTTTTCACCTCTTCTCTTACCCACACACATTCCAATTGGCAAACTGATCTGTACCGTCTCTGCTGGATTTGTGTAATACAGTCTACTTGGGTTTAGCACATTACTTTATTCTGGGACTTCAAAGAGTGCATAACTGCATTGCTAGGTTCTTACTGGCTCGACCCAGGACAGCACAAACGACTTCTGCATTAATTCAACTAAACTGGTTGCCGGTGGACGAGCACATTAAATTTAAGATTCTATGTTTTATCCACAAAGCTCACCAACTTAAAGGTACATCATTTGTGGCACACAAGTTCACGAAATAAAGACCAACAGGGGGCCTTAGACTGGAGATTACAATGTGACTCTTAAAAGATCCGGTCTTAAAAGATGGGGCCATTTTGCCTTTTATAACCATGCAGTAATCTTGTGGAATATTCCCGTCCGACTGGCCTCAGAAAAAAGTGGAACCACAAAATTCAGAAAATTGTATAAAAACATTTCTCTTTTCTTAAAAAACCAACATAGTAGTTGTGGAAAAAGTTGTGCTTTACAAAAATCACAAAAACGAAGCTTAGCTGCTGAAAGGCGCTCACAGAGGTTACTTGCCCTCTAAGTAAACAAACTTGTAGCTGTTCCTAAATATCTTTATTGCGAGCCCTAGGTTGGTTCACCCTTCTTGCTATGTCCTGGGACAATCAAGACGCACAACCTGGTTAGGAGTTGAGACTCCTCGTTCTCTATTCTCATGCTTATAATTAATTTATTCATACAATAGTAAAGGAATCGTAGGCCATTTCATACTGTTTTCATATTTGCACCGGCTGTTTGTATTATGCTGCACTCACAGTGACATCATGGGCCATTCTTTTACACTTAGTCTGTTAGGGCAGAGGCTGTGATCCTGTACTATGTGCATGGGTCACAAGTGAAAATCTCATAATATATAATGGACACTCACAAGGAGTCTATGGCAATACCCACTCAGTGGCTCATCTTCCACTGAATGCACAGTGACAGAACCTGACCATCTCGGGGGGAGTGCAGGATGACACCCAATGGCCAATCTCCGACCGAACACGAGGTGGTGTCATTGATCATCCAATTTATCTCACACACAGAACATGAGGAAAAACACTGGCCCATCTCAGAAGGCATGTGGATATTGACTTCCCAATCTCACGCTGACTACATGGTGACCCATGCTTCCCAAACCATAACAATTGCATAGTAACAATTGGCTAGCTCGTACGTAGGTTAAAAGTGACATCACCTCACACTGAGTGCACAGTGACAATCACTTTTTCCACTGGGTTTTGGCCACCTCACAATGAGGTCATTGTGCCAAGCACCTTAGTGCACAGTTACCGGTTTGAAAATCTCACACAATTTCAGAGTACAAAGGATACTCCGTTACGTGTCTCAAAGTGGATCATACACATCCCAAAGGGCACTGCTGGGTCACTGTGCCAAGAGATTCAAGTTCTAGCTCAATGCTGAGACCCTATTAGGCCGAGAACCACGTGGGATGCTCAGTGTCTCCGGTTACAAATGCGGCATGTAGGAACAAGACATAAAACTATGACCAAAATTACACGGTAGGTAATGCTTAGATAGAGGGGGGGAAACGCAGAGGAAAGCAAACGGCAACTATGAAGACTAAGGAAAAGAAAAAAGGGCGTGAGCAAAGAAAATAGACCTGGGCAGTGCATTCCAAAGCTTATGGTGGATCAAAATAGACAATGAAAACAAGGTGGCAGCACAGGGACGAGGAGGAGCAAATAGCCTAACTTCCAATGCCTAGCCAAGGTTACAATTCTGAACTTAACACCCAAGGAGAAATATGGGACAGAGCTGTAATGTTTTGCATATGCCCACTTCTCAAAGGAGCAGACATTCAAGTATGGAATGCTTTCGAAAGGTATTCCCAGTGGGTATGAAGCATTCTCTCAAGCATGTCCATCAGATTTTGCGTTCATGATGGCTGCTGCCAGCAATTTCAACATTGTCCTCTGTCCCAATGGGTACACTGTCTTCAACAGATTTCAAAGCAGCGGCGGGACTCTGTTCGTATGCTCTGACCCAAGCATGGATTACTCTTGTCATGCCGGAAATTACTCCAAAATGGTATCCGCGGCACGAGTTAAGTTAGAAGTATCATCAGCAATGTTATTATAACTACATCACGGCATAACCATGTGGCAATGGTGAATACTCTCAGGCAGGCATGAACCTAACACACGACTAAACGATGCACCTTAACCGATATTCCAAAAAGTCCAGCTTTTCTGACCAAATATTGTCACTCCTGATACCCAGATATTGGAATGAAATTGTCACTTGAAGTTGCTTTTCTGCATAAACACACAAAGGCCTTTTTTTGTTAAGACATGCACATGGTGAAGGCCTTTACTCATTTTCATAAGACTGATTTTTGGATAAGTCGTCTAGGAGGCTCTATTGGTATTATGCCAAAGAGGATTGGTTTTGCTGCATGTTGAAATGTGTTTTGATTTATTTTTATTTAGACTAGTTTTCAGTAATTGAGTGGTTTGGTTGTGCGTAAAAACACAATCCAATCTTCCAAAATTAAATCTATTTCATGTGTTTACATTATGTCATTTGCTTTCTTCTCTGGCACCATGAGGGCCCTCTAGGGGTTCCCAACACTTTGTACATTCATTAAATAAAATGAATGTAATGTATGAGTGTTCTGATGCCAAGCCTTGTTCAGCTGACATCACTTTCCATTCTAGAAGGGCAAGCAGAGCGGGACGCCTACTTCTTGAAGGTGGGGCACAACTTTGCTCACTCCACTAACCTAAGTTAATTAAAGTTTGTTTCCCTTTCCCATTGGTGATGCCTCAGTTAAGATCTTTTTTGTAATTTCTAATTTAGAAATACACTTTCATTGGAACCCGGGAAAGGTCGCTCAGCCAATTAGGTGGCTTGAACACTGGGTGAGAACACACAGTCTCTGCCCGCAGCTTCCAGCCAACCGAGACCGTTCGCCGGGTGGTGGCATCTTTCTTTGACTATGCTGATGGCATTTTCTTTTAATTCTTCAAGAGCCCATTCTCCTCTCCATGTGGCCAGGTTTGGACTTTTAAATATCCAATTGCTACATTACCTCTCGCTTTGTACTCGGACTTGAAAAGAGAAGGCCGAAGAATTCAACTGGTCTCCGTACCTAAACACTGGCTTCCCTTTTCCTCACTACAGAAGTAATTTACTCCAAAACATTTAAGCATGTTGATTACTAAAAAAATGAGCTCGACTTCAATATTTCTATTTATGCAGTTTTAGATTTCCTCTCCCAAAAAGTTAACTGACGCTTTGCCGAATATCCTTTTCCTGCAAAAATAAGACTTTTTATTGGTTTCGTGCCTCAAATGAGAACACAGTTGCATTTTGAACGTTGCTCATGTCTTCATGCACTGAAGCATTAAAGGTGGTATACGGAACACGGATTCATGCAGTTACACCGTGGTGTAAAAGGCCGATAGGTCCTTTGCTGTACTCTAAGAAAGCCTCTATAGTCTCCGAGATCAACATGTCATAACACAATGGGCAACTCTGAATGCCCAAGGCCCACTGGTGAATTTGTATTTACTGAGAATAACCGGCGTCTGACCCAGAAACACACGGAAACCAACAAACAGTTAACAAGGAAATACAGAAGAATGTACCCTATGTTAGGAGTGGAGATAGTGAGCAACTGGCAAATGTGTGCATATGCTACGCATCCCAGGGACACACCAGCCAATACAGATAGGCATGCCATTGTAGATGTCATGCTGGATGGCAGAGTGGGCATAGATAGGTTGGGAAGGTAAGTGGGAGCAGATTGAAGGTAGTCCTACTGGACTGACGAGGTGCAGATATGAAAAGAGTAGACTGGGAGCACTTTTAAGTAGGCCGGAAGAGCGGGAAGGCACGTGGCAGCCAGGGGACAGAGGTTTGCAAGTGAGCTTGAGCAGAGGGTGCATGGTGGGGAGTAGGAGAGAAGTGTTGCTTCGGTAGGTTAGCACAGGCCCATTTAGGGATATGTAGTCAAGCAGAAGGAATTTAAAGAGGGAACTGTTCCTCATGGAGAGGCAGTGTTCGGTGATGGAAGACAAAGGGTGAATCTATGATGGGAGTGACAAAGCTGAGATCTTGAGTGGGAAGGAGGTCAAGAGGGAGGCTGTAGTGTGCTAGTATGTGCAGGTGTCCTGAGATATGCAGTATGGCAGGTTGTAGGTATGAGGGTTCAAGAAAGGAAGAACGGGTGGTTGAGAGAGTGAGGGCAGACTGGATGGATGGACGCTGCGTTACTGGTGGGCTTTATGAATTATTATTTGAAATAAATCACCTTCAAACCTCATCTTCGCCTCACGCCATTACTTCAGAGGCCTATGCAGTAGTGAAGATGAGGAAGTACTGAAGCCAGTATGAAGGTTTCAGCAGAGTCAAAAGTGTGGAGGGGCAGATTTTCCTAATGTTAAGGAGACGAAGACTAGTTCCAGGAGAGATGGAGGTGCTGATGGTTCAGGTCACTGTCAAGCAGGAGCCCAAGGTTCCATGCTTTCAAGGAGCGGGGAGCCGATTAGGTGGGAAGAAGATGGTAGTCATGATGGGGGTGTGGTGGCCACAAAGTGCAATCCCGTAACTAATAGCCAAAAGACTAGAAGAAATCTGGTCAATCTGCCAGGCGTGAAATCAGGCGAAAAGACAATGATTTCGGTGTTGTCAACGAAAAGGTGGTAGGAGATCAGATGACTGAGGCAGAACCTGTATAGGGTGAATTGAAGGGGACACAGTACATGCGCATAGAGAGACTTAAACAATGAGTGGGGTCAGAAAATGATCGGTTAGAAAGGTAACAGGAAACCCGTGGTAAAGATGTAAATTGCATGGCCAGGTCAGTGAGTGTTCGAAGAAGAAGGGAGTGGTCCTCGGTGTTAAAGGGAGCAGCAAGGTTGATTAGAATTAGGACAGAGCAGTTGCCAGTGGGTGGGTAGCGGTCAGAAATTTAAAGATATGATTTATTTATTATGTATTAACATTGATAAAGCGTGCAACAGCCCTAAGGCATTGAGGCGCTGTTACAAGACAGCATACTTAGTTACAGAATACATTCAAACATATTTACATCAGAAGTACAGGAGTGAACGTGAGAGTGAGGCAGGGGGCAGGAGAGGAGGGGACTGGCTGTGTTAGTTGAAAAGTGTAGTTTTTAACACTTTCCGGAATGCTGGGAGGGACGCCTCAGCTCTGAGTGTATTGGGAAGGGCATTCCAGAGTGTGGGTGCAATATGTGGGAACCCAATCCCACCGGCTTTGGCCCTTTTAATGGGAGGGATGCACAGTTGGTTGGCGTGGCAGGTTCTTTTGGGATGTGAGGAGGTATCTCTGACGATGGTTTCTGAGCGGTAAGGCAGAGGTAATATGTTGATCCCTTATTGGAAAGGGATCAACATATTTGAGGATCTTAGAATAGTGGGGGATGGAAAAAAGCCAGATCAGCCAAGGGCTCTTTCAATATTAATAGACAGTTGCTACCTTGAAGCAGGCTGGAAAAAGTCGAGAAAAAGAGAGAAAGAAAGAAAGAGAAAGAAAGAAAGAGAAAGGAATGGAGAGAGAGAGAGAATGCGAGGTATGAGAGGTATGAGCAAGTAATAGGTGCAAACTGGTTCCTCATCTGAGTGGCAAACAGGTTCGGAATGGGCACAGGGGAAGACTGGCGATCCTGGTTTCCAGGAAAGGTTAGGAGATAGAAGCAGGGAGGAGGTTGTGGGTAGAGGTGGAGGGGAATAAAAAGAGGTGGAGGGGAATAAAAGTAGGCGGGACGTGAGAATGGGTAGGGGGGTGGTGAGGGTGATGCAGAGGTTTCATTTGTTGTAGAAATTTGGGCAGCAAGGGAAAAGGAGATAATAGGAGGATGGGAGGCAGAATGGTTTGTAGTATTGCCACGCCAAGAGCCATGGTGAACGCGCAGGGGCATTTCTTTAATAATAAGGAGAAGAGATGGGAGTACTCACCTTGCCATTCCTGAATGTGGCGGCAAACCTCAGTTTCATGTAGGTGGAAATGAGGGATTATCCAGGGCTGGAGATGAGGAGTCCTCAGAGAAGGCATGGCAGCCATAGTGGCAGTCGAAGGGGGAGCGAAGTGCCAGGTTAAATTCAGAAATTGTTCTTCAATAGAGAGGTATGAGCAAGGAGGACCTGACTTTGGGTTAGTAGGTGGTAGAGCCAGGCTTGATTGTGCATTTAAAGAAAGTAGGGTTTGGGTGGGAAGAGTATGGGTGAGGAATGGGGACCAAGAAGTGGAGGATGCAGTGGTAAAAAGGGGAGGGGGCAATGGGGAGGTTAGATGTGGGGATTGAGAGAGAGAAAAACAAAGTTCAGAGTTTCTTTGAGAATGGATTTTGGCACGATCGCAAGGCCCGACTTGAAGGCCTCTTGAGATGCCCGTCTGTCCTGCTTTGAAGAGCCAGGTGAGGCAGGTGGTGCTAATAGTCTTTACACTCCTCAGGGCTTCCCCCATGGTATTCCCAAAGCGGACCAGCCTGGGTCCATCACTGCAACAATGAAGCTTCCTCTCCACAAAAAGATGGCTGCCGTCATCCCCGGCCTGGAAGCCTTTCCCATCAAAATGCAGCTTGATTGGCTACCTGCAACCACAATGGGGTGCCCCGACTGGGCGGCTTCCTCTCATTATCCAGGGCATCAAAGAAGTCAGCAGGCTATGCCCACGCGACAGCAAGTCCCGACTCAAAGTCCCTTCGAGATGTCTGTCTGCACCTGTTGAAGTATGGCTGTTTCTGTTGCTCCCTACGTCTTCTGCAATGTGACGTCTCCACCTCTCCAACACACGCAAGCTGCATACAATGCACTTAGTTTTCTCTATGCGATTCCAGCTCCTCACATTTATCAGAGGGAAGAATGGCACCCGCCTCCTCTTCTGAACCCACCCCCTATGTATTTTCCTATATTGTCAATGGTCTTTATTCCATTTCAGCCCCAAAAGCTTTCTTGCCTCGCATTTGCTGATCTACCGTGCTGGGGAGTAAGGCACACAAGCGTCTCCCCAGTGTCCCAGCTACTATTACACCTGTGGGTCTCTCCACGCCAGACGACATGCTTGCCTCCATTTTGACGCGCTACCCTGGCGGCGAGTAAGGCACACATGTCTTTCCAGTGCCCCAGCTACTATTACACCTGTGGATCTCTCCAGACTAGCCATGACGCCATTCTTGCCCGTCCCTGAACAGCTTTATCGGTGCAGCGTGCCCATGTTTCTTCCGCACACCTGTAAATAACGCAGGAACGTACCCCTGCAGCATTAACATGTTACCAAGCAACACTCAGAAGTGTCTCCCTATTCCACCCCCTATACAATGCTTGCTTCACCTACCCTCATAATGGTAAAAGCTAATTCACCCAATACAATGATTACAGATGCCAGCTCAAGTTCCAAATAACTCTTCACCGTCTTGAAAGAGCTGGAAAACCCTGCACCTAAACCCCTCTAACATCCTCATCGACAAAGCTTGGTGCTCAACCATCCATACAGCCCTTTTGAACAAAATCGACAAACTAAAAATCATAATCAACATCAAGAAACAGCTCCTAGCTGAACCACCCGCCCTGACCCCCTTCGCTCCAACATCCCATTCCTCCCCAACCACCCCAGTTTTATTTTTTCCTTATTTCTGCAGAAGATATTGCCACCACCATCCAACACCTCAAACCTTTCAACTGCACAGAAATGGCAGGTTGGATCTAGTTGTTCGCGCTAGCCTTAAAAAATCATAAGTACATTTATCATATATATATAGTCAACAAAAAGAGGGTTTAATCTCATCTGTCGCACCCTCTAAAGTAGCCGCCTCGCTCATGTCCTTGGTACCAGGTGCACTATAGAACTGTGAAATAATGAGTTGTACATATAACTAAAATTGCCAATTAATGCTTTGTATTTCGCTGACAAAAGAAGATCCCCACGTGGAAGAAGATGGATGGTAGATGATGGGACCCATCGCCTGGCATCCCGTATGGAGCAGGCTATATGTGTAGAGCATGGGTGCACAACATACGGCCCGCGGGCCAGTTGCAGCCCGCCATGGCATTTTGTCCGGGCCGCGAGGCACAAAGACTTTCCTAATGGAGTGCGGCCCGCAAGCAGCATCGGCCACACTCCATTAGGAAAGTCTTTGAAACTCTTCTCTTCCGGGCCGGACAAAACACACGCCCTCATTGGCTCAGGGCACACGCACCACATAGCTCCTACGAGCCACGTAGTGCGTGTGTGCTGCACCAATGGAGGGCCAGCACTACGGCTGGCGTGGCCAGTAAGGCTTGATGCCGGAAGGCATTTCAGCCTTGCCACGCCCACGCCAGCCGTAGTGCCAGAGACCTCGTCAGTGTTCTAGCTAGCCTGCCTTCCAGCACGTCCAGTAAGTGGTCTGTTTGTGTTTGTGTGTCGGTTCTGTTCTGCTGTATGTTTGTGTTGAGATGCGGGGTGGGCGTCGGGTGTCCACGAATGTTTGTTTTTGTATGTTTGTGTTGTGTATGTTGAGATGCGGGGGTGGTGGGGTGTCGGGTGGACATGAATGTTTGATTTTGTATGTTTGTGCAGTGTTTGTTGAGATGTGGGGGTGGGGGTTCGGGTGTGCATGAATGTTTGTTTTGGAGTGCAAGTGCAGTGTATATTGAGATGCAGGGTCTGTATGGGTGCATGCTTGAGTGTGTGTGCTGAGTTGGGGTGGGGGTTCGGGTCTTTATGGGTGCATGCTTGAGTGTGTGTGCTGAGTTGGGGTGGGGGGGGTTCAGGTCTGTATGGCTGCATGCTTGAGTGTTTCTTTAGCTGGGGTGGGGGTTTGGGTCTGTATGGGTGCATGTTTGAGAGTTTGTGTGCCGAGTTGGGGGGTGGGGGGTGGTTCAGGTCTGTATGGGTGCATGCTTGAGTGTGTGCTGAGTTGGGGGTGGGGGGGTTCAGGTCTGTATGGGTGCATGCTTCTTGAGTGTTTGTTCGCTGAGTTGGGGGCTTGTGGGGTTCAGGTCTGTATGGGTATTGGTTGGGGGTGGGAGCCATGGAGCATAGTGTTTGGTTGGGGTGAGGGGCATAGGGTTAGCTTGAGGTGTGGGGGCCATGGGGCATAGTGTTTGGTTGGGGGTGGGAGCCATGGGACAGTGTTTGGTTGGGGGTGAGGGGGCCATGGGGCATAGTGTTTGGTTGGGGGTGAGGGACATGGGGCATAGTGTGTTTCCTTGAGGGGTGGGGGCCATGAGGCATTGTGTTTGGTTGGGGGGGGGGTCCATGGGACAGTGTTTGGTTGGGGGTGGGGGCCATGGGGCATAGTGATAGGTTGGGGGTGGGAGCCATGGGGCATAGTGTTTGGTTGGGGGTGAGGGGCATGGGGCATAGTATTTGCTTGAGGGGTGGGGCCATGGGGCATAGTGTTTGGTTGGGGTGAGGGGGCCATGGGGCATAGCATTTGGTTGGGGGTGGGAGCCATGGGGCATAGTGTTTGGTTTGGGGTGGGAGCCATGGGATCTAGTGTTTGGTTGGGGGTGGGGGCCATGGGACATAGTGTTTGGTTGGGGGTGAGGATGCCATGGGGCATAGTGTTTGGTTGGGGGTGAGGGGTCATGGGGCATAGTGTTTGGTTGGGGGTGGGAGCCATGGGACATAGTGTTTGGTTGGGGGTGAGGGACATGGGGCATAGTGTTTGGTTGGGGGGGTGGGAAGCATGGGACATAGTGTTTGGTTGGGGTGAGGGGGCCATGGGGCATAGTGTTTGGTTGGGAGTGAGGGGGCCATAGGGCATAGTGTTTGGTTGAGGGTCAGGGGGCCATAGGGCATAGTGTTTGGTTGGGGGTGAGGGACATGGGGCATAGTGTTGCACTCCAAGAGTGAACCCAATAATAAAGCTAAAACAGGCACAGTTAGGAGATGTACATCCTTTGCTTTTTGAGGAAACATGACTCAACGAAAGCCATACTCCTCTTGGGCAACCCAAACAGTAAACTATAGCAGTCCAAAATAACGGAATGTCCAATCAAGGGTCAATAAAATATATATATATAATTTGAATAAACAGACAATAACTATATAGAAATAAATTATAACAATGGAAAATGTGTATTACAAAAGAACAAGTTACTTCTTACCTTGTAACGTTCTTTCGACGTATTCCTCATCTTAGATATATCCTTCCAGCTCTGCTGGCCTCGGAAATTTTTTTTTTCTCCAGAGGGCGCTGCGCGTCGACGTCCTTCGACAGCCACCGTATCGACGCTCGACGTCATCCTGCCTATAAAGGCCGCGCGCAGCGTCCGTTGCTCAGTTCCGTTTTGTAGCCCACAGTATTACTGTCTGGACTAGACTAATCACCCTGAAGGAGCGTAAGCTGCAACAACAAGGGAAGTAGAACTGCGGGGATGGATGGGAGGGTCGATGAGGAATACGTCGGAGGAACATCCCGTCGAAAGAACGTTACAAGGTAAGAAGTAACTTGTTCTTCGAAGGGATTGTGTCCTCCGACGTATTCCTCATCTTAGATAGGCTCCCATAGCAGTATTCTATATTCGGAGGAGGGAGTACTGACTTCACGCTGTCTTCTATTGATGAATAGAATGCAGTACAGCCCTTCCAAACCTAGTCTCTTGACTAGAGGAGGAATCCAGATTGTAAAAACGTGTAAAGGTATGGACAGACGACCATGTAGCGGCCGCACATATATCTTTAATCGGCACGCCTCTTTTGAGGGCCGATGAAGCTGCAATACCTCTGGTCGAATGAGCCCTAAGGTTTTGAGGGGGCTCTTTCCCTGCCAGTTTATAACATTCCAGAATGGCTAGAATGATCCATCTGGAAATGGTCTGTTTAGTTATTGGTAACCCCAGCTTGTGACCTGCGTAACCTACAACAGCTGGTCTGCCTGTCTTATCTTGGCTAGTCTACTAATGTAAAAACTTAAAACCCTCCTAGGGTCTAGTCTGTGTAACCTCTCTTCCTCTTTCCCCGGGTGAGGAGGAGGATAGAAAGATGGTAGGGTAATCTTCTGAGAGATATGGAATTCAGAAACTACCTTTGGGAGGAAATTAGGCTTCACTTGCAGGACAACTTTGTCTTTGTGAAAGATTGTATGAGGGGGTTTACAAGAAAGAGCTTGTAATTCGCTCACCCTTCTAGCAGATGTAAGTGCTATAAATAAAACAGTCTTAAGGGTAAGGAATCTTAACGAACAAGAATGGAGAGGTTCGAAAGGTGCACCCATCAGGAAAGTTAGTACTAAGTTTAAATCCCATAGGGGAACTTGGAATGGTCTTGGGGGATAAACATTGGTTAACCCCTTTAGAAACTGTATTACCAAGGGTAATTTGAAATAGGATGGTTCCTCCGCAGTACGCTTAAAGATAGATAGCGCTGCAAGATAGCCCTTAATGGTGCCAACTTGAAGGCCTGAATTTGCCAAATATAGTAGGAAGGACAAAACCATTGGTGTACCACATGAAAATGGGTCGATATTCTGTTCTCTACACCAGCTGCAAAATCTGTTCCAACGGCAGCGGTATAAAGACTTTGTTGCTGGCCTCCTTGCCGAAAGCAACACCTCCATAACATCATCAGGGAGGTCCCAATCCTTGTACCTCAGCCGTTCAGAAGCCAAGCGTGAAGGTTGAGGGTTTTGATGTCTGGATGGAGAACCTGACCTCCCTTCTGTGAGAGTAGGTTCTCTCTGAGCGGAAGTCGAATTGGAGGGCAGATGGACAAGTCTAGAAGGTCCGGGTACCATGTTCTCCTGGCCCAATCCGGGGCAATTAGGATCATGGTTCGCCAGAATCTTCTCAACCTCCTGATCATTTGAGGAATGACAGGGACCGGTGGGAACGCGTACAGAAGCGGAAACTCCCAGTCCACTATGAACGCGTCTCCCAGAGCTCCTCTCGGAGGAAATTCCCTTGAGCAGAACAGGTCGCATTTCCTGTTTAGGCTGGTGGCGAACAGATCTACCTGAGGGGTTCCCCAAAGGGCGAAGATCTCTTGAAGGACTTCCTGAGCTAGCTCCCACTCGTGGGAGACTGTGTTCTGCCTGCTCAGAGCGTCCGCTATCAAGTTCTTCTCTCCGGCTAGGTGAACTGCCGATAGAGAGATTCCTTCTTGGATTGCCCAAAACCAGAGCTGCATCGCCTCTCTGCACAGGGGTAGTGATCCTACGCCTCCTCTTTTTTTGAGGTAGTGCATGGCCACCGTGTTGTCCGTCATTATCAGGACGTTCTTCCCTTGTACAGCTGGCAGGAAAGCCTTCAACGCAAGTCTGATGGCTCTCAGCTCTAACAGGTTGATGTGTAGTCTGGACTCCGATGGAGACCAACGACCGCTGATGGTCAAGTCGTTGGCGTGGGCTCCCCACCCCGTGAGTGAGGCATCCGTGACTACTGTTATCTCCGGCCAGGGTTGCCAAAACTGTTCTCCTTTCAGAATGTTCTCCTGACAGGCCCACCACTGAAGGTCTCGAGCCACCCTGCCGGGAACCTGAAGAAGATCTGTCATTCTCCCTGAGAATTGTGACCACTGAGTCCTCAGTGCCCACTGGAGGGATCTCATTCTCAGGCGAGCCTCTGGCACAAGGAAAATGCAGGATGCCATGAGGCCTAGCAACCTCAAAAAGTCGAAGGCTGGGAGACGTTGGGCATGTTGGAACTTGGTAACCATCTGTAGAATATCTTGAGCCCTCACCTCTGGTGGCAAGGCTTTTCCCAGGGAAGTATCCAGGATCGCTCCTATGAACTGGAGTCTCTGCGATGGTATCATTTGAGACTTCTTTAAATTGAGGGAGAAGCCCAGTTTGTGAAGGGAGTAGCACACGTGATTTAGCTGGATCTGAGCTTGCTCCGGAGAAACAGCCCTGATCAGCCAATCGTCCAGGTAGGGGTAGACGTGAATCCCTTCCCTCCTTAGACTTGCAGCCACTACCGACATTAACTTGGTGAAGACCCTCGGGCGGAGGTCAGCCCAAATGGCAGTACTCGAAATTGATAGTGAGAGTTGCCAATTGCGAACCTCAGGTATTTCCTGTGTTTGAGATGGATAGGCACATGGAAATAAGCGTCCTGAAGGTCCAGAGATACCAACCAGTCCTGAAACTGAAGGGCCTGGAGGATCTGAGAAAGAGTGACCATCTTGAATTTGTCTTTCCTGAGGAATTTGTTCAATTCTCGCAAGTCCAAGATGGGTCTCAGTCCTCCGTCTTTCTTCGGAATGAGAAAGTAAGGGGAATACCAGCCCTTGTTCCTCTCCGCTACAGGTACCGGTTCTATGGCACCTTTCTCTAGCAGGTCCAAAATTTCCTGCAAGAGGAGCGGATCTGGAGCTTTCTGAGAGCTGATCCCCGGTGGATGACTCTGAGGTATACGTAGGAAAGGCAGGCAGTAACCTTGGGTGACTGTTTCCAATGCCCAAGCATCTGACGTGATAGCCTGTCATACCGTCAGATGTTGAGTCAACTTGCCTCCTACAGGTGTCCTGTGAGGGGAGTCCTCAGAGTGGTTTTGGGGCGGCTGATGCAGATGGTAAAGAGGCACCTGCTGTTGCTGCGGCTTTAGAATATCTACCCCGTCCACCTCGGGTAGTTCTTCTTTGACCCCTTCTTCCTCTACCTCTTCCGAATGCGGAGTAGAAGCGAAAGGACTTGCCCCTCGCAGAGGTTCCCGTGGGACGAAAAGGAGTCTGACGGATTGCAGCTCCTAGGGATTTTGCTGCTGCTTTTGAAGTTTGCAGTTTCTCTAAACTGTCATCCGCCTTTTTCCCGAACAAAGAAGAGCCATCAAATGGCATGTTCAAGAGCCTGGCTTGCACATCTGGGGCAAAACCCGACTTTCTCAACCAAGCGAACCTCCTGGTTGATGTACTTGCCGCCATTGCTCTGCTGAGACTGTCAGCCGAATCAATGCCCGTCTGGAGGGATTCGCACATAGCGTCTTTACCGTCCTGTATAATATTCAGGAACGCATCCCTTTCTTCTCCCTCCGGGATGCAGTTAGCCGCTGTAGAAGCACACTCCCAAAGTGTATGGCTGAACCTAGCAAGGGTGCAAGTAGCATTAACAGACTTTAACGCCATGCTACATGCTGAAAAGACTTTCTTTGCCATAGCATCATATTTATCGTCCCTGTCCTGTGGGACTGTAGGATAAGCCATCTTGACATCGGTAGAGGATGCTGCTTGTACCACCAGACTTTCTGGGGATGGATGTTTAGACAAGAACTCTGGGTCTGTGGAAGATACCCTGTACTTTGCAGACAGTTTTTTATTTACTGCTGGTATTACATCTGGGGTTTCCCAGTTTGTCATGATCTTTCTCTGAAGAGCTTTATGAAAGGGCACCACTGGATCCTCTTGTGGGCCTTTGTCAAGAATATCCGTGAGGTCATCTTGCTGGAAAGATTGTGAAGGTGTAGACCACCCCATGAACTATGTAATCCTGGCCATTAAGGCTCTGTAGGGGGTTTCAGCATGCTCCCCCGGGTCTGGCTTAGCAAAATCCACCTCAGGGGAAGTGTCTAACCCACTTGCCTCATGTAAAGAATCATGAAGATCCTTTAATCTGCGCTCTTCAGAGGAAAATTCCTCTCTAACTGGGGTTACAGGTCCCTGTAACTCAAATGTGTCTTGTTCAGACAAATCACCCTCTTCTAAAATTGAGGATTTAGTTCTCAATTGTTCTGAACTCATAAAGGGAGTAAATCCCATTTCCAAGGCAGAGGGTGCCGAACTTGTCATTATTGGCCTCGAGAATGTCGATGTCGTCGACGCCGACGTCGAAGGCTTCGAGCGTGGCGTCGAAAACAGAGGTGGAGGCCTCGAGGACCTCGACAGAATTGGAATTCTACTCGACAATATCGACGCCATCGACGTCGAGGGCCTGGGGATCGTCACTGGATGTGTGGTCACCGTGACTTTTCTCGGCGTCGACGCCGGTGTCGATGCCGGCTTCGAGTCGACAGACCCGTGTGTCGAAGGTCCCTTCGACAACGGCGTCGAAGACATCGACCTCGACGGAACCTTCGTCGACGGAACCTTCGAGGAAGGTTTGGAGGTCATAGTCCTACTCGAGGGTTCGAGACGCGCTCGAGAGGTTTCTTTCGCCGGGTACTGCGACTCGCGGCGTTTTTGACCTTCGGGTCTTTCGACCAGAGCATCGCTCTCAGCAGTCTTCGAGGGGGTCGAGGCCGCTTTCTCGAAGACGCTCATCATATTTTTCCTGAATTCCTCCCATTCAGCCCGGGAACTATGTTTCGTGGGGCAAGGGATTCTTTTTGGCGAAACAGAGGAAGAGGAAGACAGAGAAGGGGATCTTCGACGTCTCCTCTTCGAGTGCTTCGATCTCGAGGAGTGATGAGACCCACTCCGAGACCTGGAGCGTGAATGGTGACGAGGAGACGAATGTCTCGACTTTGTCGACGAAGAAGCAGCTTTAAAAGTCTTACCTTTCTCCAGCTTCCCCCTACGCTCCTTCAGGGCCTTAGCTGTCATGGACATACAGTCCTCGCACTCCGAACAATGGTGTTCGGCTCCCAAGCACCACAGACAATTTCTGTGAGGGTCGGTCAACGACATCTTTTTCCCCACAATCTCGACATTTTTTGAAGCCGGATCGAGGAGTTGTCGGTTCCGACGAGTAAGCCATTGAGTACGGATCGAATAACTCGAGGTAAATAGGTATTATCTGACTAAGAACTGAGCAACGGTATTCCGAGGCACCGAGTAGCTCCGGAAAAACGGAACTGAGCAACGGACGCTGCGCGCGGCCTTCATAGGCAGGATGACGTCGAGCGTCGATACGGCGGCTGTCGAAGGACATCGACTCGAGGGACGTCGACGCGCAGCGCCCTCTGGAGAAAAAAAAAATTTCCGAGGCCAGCAGAGCTGGAAGGATATATCTTAGATGAGGAATACGTCGGAGGACACAATCCCTTCGAATGTAAGTTTGAAATACAAATAAAAATCGTTACCCCTCAAAAACATTTTCTTTTTCCATGCGTTTAATACAAATTGGGGGTTGAAAAAGCCTCCTGTCACGCCCCGCCTACCACCCCCGCCCACATTTACTTTTTGGCCCACCATAGCCATCATATAAGGTACTTTCGGCCCCCTGTCCAAATCAGTTGTGCACCCCTGGTGTAGAGGGTCGCATCAACCAGCCACCTGGATGTGCAACCTATGTGATGTACGTCATTAGTGGTGCATTGCAACCTCAAAATCTACTGCTTATGCTTTTTTCGTCAGTGCGCTCCGCGGCAGCAGAGTCCTTTGTTGGCACGTACTTGTATTTTTTTTAGATACCTTGTTCTCTGTACAAGAGGCGTGCTGGCCATTTCTCCCTAATAGGTTGTATTTGTTCTGGTGTGAGCGTTGAGGGGTTACTCTACAGCAGGGAATTCATTTCTCCTCCAAACTGCTTAATTCTTGCACGTTCTATCATTGGCAGTAAGCTCGATTACCTCAATGTGCTATTCTCAGGTACATCTTCCAAGAACCTTACAAAACTACAACTTCTCCGAAATAAGGCCCCAAGGACAGCCCTGCGAATAAAACATTCCAACCACATTTCAGCAGCAAGAAGGGAGGTGCATTGGCTTCCAATAAAAGCACAAATTGAAATCAAAACATGGGCCATCGCTCACCGGTGTTTGCACCAAAATGCCCCCTCTTAACTCATCCCCCCGATTTCAGCGAAGTCAGTGACTATCTCTCCGATCCTCCTCCAGCCACACTCTGCTTACTCCCAGATTCAATCTAAAGCGAGGGGGAAGGGGGAGAGGGGCTCTCGTTTTTCTGTCACAGCTCCCGCCCTTTGGAACACCCTCCCAGTTCACATCCGAAATGAACCATCATAACATGCCCTCAAAAAAACGCTTAAAAACCTGGTTATTCAACAAATATGTAGAACATGTTTATTTACTATGTACAATGCCTTTGCTATCTCCTTACTCACTGACAAGGTACAAGCGCCATGATACCTCCGGGTCTGGGCGCTACATACATTTAATTAATAAATAGATAGTGAGGTAAGGGAGTGATCCGAGTGAAGAGAGTTGCATTAGAGGTGTTGGGCAGGAGAGAAGATATGAAGGCTGAAGGCACCCATGAGTACAAAGGGAACTTTGATGGGGATGGGGTCAAGAAACAGGTCCAGGTCTGAGAAGGAGGGTGTTAGCGGGCATGTAGATCAGTAGAACGAGCAAGGTAAAAATGTATTTGAATGAAACATACAAAGTCAGTGCGAAGAAGTGGGGCACACGGGTAAGGCTTTGTTAACAATGGGGCCAATGCTGCCTTCCTCTTGACACGGCAGGAGGAGTGAGAAAAAGCAGAGCCAATGTGTAGGGCAGTAGCAGTAGCAGAGTGCAGAGGGTGATCCAGATTGCGTGATACACAACTGCTAGAGGGAGTTCATGAAAAGTGCTCTGTGCTGATGGAAGCTTTGGCAGACTGATTGGTCATTCCAGATGCCGCGCATGTGGCGTTTTGTGGGAGGGGCGCCAATGAAGAACCAAGTAGGAAGCGGTGAACGATAGAAGGTAGGTTATGACGGGAATGGGCAGGCAGGTAGAGTGCTCAAGGAGTGAGAAGTAGCAGAGGGAGAGAGAGGAGTACATTGTGTTATGTGAGAGGAAGGGGCAGAAGGTATGTTGCAAGAAGGGGGAAAGCCAGGATTTGGAGAGGTTGGTAAGGAAGAGTATGGGGAGGAGAATACCCAGGGAAGAGCAACACAGTAACTTTAGTATTCAAAATACTAATATAGAATGATTAGAATACACAGGGCTATAGACAGCCAAAAATCTAAAATCTAGTATTCAGATTCAATTAGGATGCACAGGGCTATAAGTGAGCAAAATACAGAATGCAGATTCTTTTACGATGCACCGGGCTATAGACGACCAATATGAAAATACATTATATATGCTCACTTAGTCGAAAGGCCATCGGCAACCAAAATACAGTATACAGATTTGATTTGGCTAGGCAGCGACATAGGCACCCAGGATGAAATGGAAGCTAGGTGGTGTGTGGAAACTAACATTCTGTTAATTGGAAGGAGACGAGAGGGCGGGTGGAGCCCTAGAGCCTAGCGGTCCTTAACATGGTCAAACAGGTATTGCCCTTAGAAATGTCTGAATTTGACTAGGCCACCAGGCATAGGGACACCTATGAAAGGGTATACAACAGGGGTCACATGGGTCCTCTGGTCCAATCATGCCCTTGCCCCCCTTCAAGATGCTTGTTCAGAGGACACAGTCGGGCAACAGATGGAGATCCCATAGATCTAAGTTTCCGATGGGGCTCGAGCTCCAAGTGGAGCAAGTGCTCTCTGCAAGGATCTCCTGAAGGTGAAAGCCGTGCATTTATTTAACTTAAGAATGTGACCGAGGCATTCAGGTTCAGGATAATGCGGCTGGGGCCCGGCTGGGAAGAGTATGTGTTCTGGGTTTGCAGGTAATGTAGAGCTTGAGGTTTCACTACTTCATAACACAATACAGTCGGGGACTTGGTGGGATCACTTCTGGAAATAATTCGGCAGGCCTGCAAATGTTGTCGGACATCAGCAGAATTAGAGAAAGGGCCGTTTGTTGGGCTGTAAGGTTGCAAAAAAAAGATTGATGCATGAGGTCATTAAAGCAACATTCTAATATGAAACTGTCCTGCTGCCCATATGGCGACATCACAAATGGTTAGCAGGTATCGGTTGCCGAAGACTGGTAACTGAATTAAGCCTGTAGGTGACAGATTTCCATATGTTTCCTTGATTACTTGCAGGGGAACATTGCTTTGTAGGAGTACTCTGTCTTGGAAGTGATAACAATCTCTGCAGAGTCTTGTCGCACAAATACACTGGTATTGGCCTTGGAAGTGGTGGAGTCTTCCTGGAGGCTGTAGCACTATCCTGCTTTGGCTCCAGTGGTTGTGGGATAGCCTCTCTGGGATCCAACACTGAAGAAAAGACAGCACATTAGAGTATGGCATGGCGAAGCATCTTGACATCGAGAAAGATCTCAACAAGCAAGTTTCCGGCAAGGATGTCTATCACAAATAGCCATCTCGATGATGTTACCACAAATCTTCAGGAGCGGTAGGTGCTATTGGAATCATCGACATGGCTGTGGCACCAAAACTAGCAAGGAAAGCATCTATAGAGACATCCTGAACTTTGCTCACAGCCTTGCGCCCTCGCTGTTCATTAGGCTTCAGTAGGACATATGTCACATGCAGCAAGTCTCCATGATTTGAGTCTAGAAGATTGTTGCTCTGACCTAGGCAGGGCAGGAGCCCATCCCTCAATCCCATCAGCGGTGTCAGGAAAAGCGTGCTGCACCCCCATGCATTCGCGCTTATTTGGGGTAAGCACGTGGCATTTACTATTTTAAGGCATGATAAGCATCTCCTCTGCTGATTTCTAGAGTACAAATTTCGTTTTTATTGCCTGATCCTCCACGCGCTGTGGAACCGCTTCTACAACTATCCCTGGTGATCGTGAAACAGTTGGAGAAGGCTGTTCGAAGTTGGCCGCCATCTATTTGTTTGCTTGTTGCTAGGCAACAGCCACAGCCAAGCGCTCCCATATGCTACATCCATCCCCTTTACCCGTCCGACATCACCAGAAGGCAACAGCCGGACCCACTGCAGTCCGCTTTTGCAATCTAGTAACTGTACTTTTGCATTAGTACAATATCTATAGCTCTGCAGCATTTTTTGCACAAATAGTTGCAGCCTCGCGAAATGCCTCGCTTTGATGTCCTATGCTCTGCTAGACTGTAAATTGCCATGTCTACACAAATAGTTGCAGCTTTGTGAAATACCTCGCCTTAATGTCTCTTTTCTGGACCTGCTCACATTAGTATTGCTGCATAACCTACTTGTTACCCCCTATGAATTGCTCCTGTGATAATAGCAACTGCTAGCTCCATTGCTATGTCAGGTCTCATACTGGTGTTGATGTTACCAGTGCAGCAAGTGCTAGCCCAATCTGATAGTCGTCTGGAGAAACTTTCACACTCTAGTTCCTTCATGGAAATTTCCACCTTAAACAATATGCCTTGCACTGCAGGCACCTACATCCAGTTAGGGAAGGGCCTAGCCCGCTTACGGTGAGGCCGTCACCATCCCATGTCGCACCCCCTTCCTTGACACAACCGCGCCCTTCCCTGATCTCTCCCCCTTACTTAATTACTCCCCTCCCGCCCAGGACAAGATGAGGCCATACCCCTACACTAATGCCTGCCACCTAACCACACTTCCACCGGACAGACCCACAAGAACATACCGTCTATCTGCGCAGATAGCCCAGAGACACTCCCATGCCACAGCCCCCCCACTGCCTGCCCTCTCCTTTCAGAAACCCTTGTCACATAATTCACAAACTACCACCCCATCACTGCCTTCACGTCCCATTGTTGGACTCACTAGAAGAGTTGGACTATCTTCTCGCTCCTAGCTATGCCACACCCAACAGCATAACAAGCCACAAATGCCAGTCATTCATAACTTACGAAAACCTAAGGCAACTAAAGTCACATATGCCAGACGATAGCCCAAAATGCCTCACAAATGCTTACCCACTTACCAAGATCCTATCCAACGGCAATGAGACTATACATCTAAAAGGTGCTCTCATCAATGCCAGATCCATCACTGCTCATGCCCTGGATATTGCAGACGTCATCAAAACCAATGACCTAGACTTCTTAGCAGTTACAGAAACGTGGCTCCACATAGCTTCAGGCCCTCATCTTTCCATAGCCAACCCAGAGGGTTACTCTATCTTTAGGGAGGATAGAATAATAACAAAAGGAGGCATAGTTGCCTCATTAGCCAAGAAAGCCTTGAACATAAGAACTTCTATTGAACCACCCCTTCACCGCAGGTGAAGTTATCACACTAAAAATCTCTTACTCATACCAAAACAGAACTCCCTGCAGGAGAATGCCAGGGGGTGCTGTTACGTGTCACATGAAGCAAGGCCACAAAAGTGGGCTAACATACGAGAATGCCCTTAAATACAGCTTCCTAACCAATGGCAACCTTTAAAGTGCTGTTTTGGCGCTAAATTCAGTCATTTTACCAGTGAATTATTGAAAGGGAAAGTGTGCCGAAATCGTACATTCTCCAGGCAGTCAGAGGAATCCAGGCCTCACTGACAGCTACATAAGAAAATTAGCTGTCAAACCCAGTTTAAATGGGTTTATTTTTCCTGAAGATATTGCAAAATTCGCCTATTTAAAGCATGTTTGTGAAGGGCTTAATTCTTTTAAATGTCCAAATCCCTTATAAACTGTGCTTATTTTTATGTGTTAAATGAAGACAGCTGTGGACATTACCTGTCATAGATATGGAATATGTTGTCGGACCATCCCATCGAAAGAACGTCACCAGGTAAGAAAGTAACTTGTTCTTCGAGGGGATTGGGTCCTCCGACGTATTCCATATCTATGACAGACTCCCAAAACAGTACCAAGCAAGGAGGTGGGAAAGAATTTAGAATACAAATTTAGCATGCCCAATCAAATAGCGGAATAGATAACTGCCTTGCCAAAGGCCAGATCTTGCCCCCTGATGGAATCGAGGGAATAGTGACGTACAAAAGTATGTACTGAAGCCCAGGTGGCTGCATCACAGATGTGATGAATAGGAACTCCACTCTGCAGGGCAGTAGACGCAGCCACTCCTCTGGTATAATGGGCCCGCAAGCCAGCCGGCTAAAATAATCCAAAGAGGCAAAGTCTGTTTCGTCACAGCTTGTCCCAAACGCTTTCCAGCTTAACCAATGAAAAGTTGATCGTCCACTCTGACCCGGGACACGCGCGAGATATAAAAGCTCAACGCTCTCCTAGGATCAAGCCTATGGAGCCTCTCCTCTTCCTTACCAGGATGTGGAGGAGGATAGAACGCCGGAAGAACAACCTTCTGGCTCAAATGAAATTCCGAAACCACCTTCGGAAGAAAAGAAGGACAACCCTGTCCTTGTGAAATACAGTGAAGGATGGCTTTACTGAAAATGCCTATAACTCACTCACTCTGCGAGCGGAAGTAACCGCAACTAAAAACACAGCTTTCAGAGTTAACAGCCTCAAAGGGCAATAATGTAAAGGCTCAAACGGAGCACCCATAAGGAACTTAAGAACAAGGTTCAAATCCCAACCTGGCACCAAAAACGGTGACGAGAGAACACATTAGTGAGCCCTTTCAAAAACTGCGAAATTAAAGGAATCTTAAAATAGGAACACTCTTCAGACGAGCGCTTAAATATGGACAGCGCCGCCAGGTAACCTTTAATGGTCCCCACTTGCAAGCCCCTGTGGGCCAAAGAAAGCAAAAAAGAAAACCATGGGAATGTTGCATTCAAAAGGATCCACATTCTGAACTCTGCACCAGTCGCAGAACTTTCTCCAATGGCAACGGTACAGAGACATAGTTGCCGGCCGCCTGGCCGAGAGCAACACCTCCATCACGTCTTCAGGGAGGTCCCAATCCTTATAACTCAACCTTTCAGAAGCCAAGCGTGAAGATTGAGGGATCTGACCTCTGGATGGAGAACCTGACCCCCCTCCTGTGAGAGCCGATCGTCTCGGTAGGGAAGACGACGAGGAGGGCAGATGGACAAGTCTAGAAGGTCCGGGTACCACGTCCTCCGGGCCCACGCCAGAGCAATGAGGATCATCCGGGAACCGAACCTCAGTAACCTCCGCAACACTTGCGGGATGACGGGGCCTGGAGGAAACGCGTACAGCAGTGGGAATGACCACACCACCACGAACGCGTCTCCTAAGGCTCCTTTTGAGGAAATTCCCACGAGCAGAACCTCTCGCACTTCCGGTTGACACTGGAGACGAAGAGATCCACTTGAGGGGTCCCCCAAAGGGCAAGGATCTCCAGGAGAATCTCCTGAGCCAGCTCCCACTTGTGAGAGATCGTGCTCTGCCTGCTCAGAGCGTCCACCGTCTCGTTGTCGTCTCCGGCCAGATGAACTGCCGAGATCGAAACTTCCTGCTGGATGGCCCAGAACTCGAGCTGCATCGCCTCCCTGCGCAGCGGAAGTGACCCTGCCCCCCCTTTTTGTTGAGGTAGTGCATGGCCACCGTGTTGTCTGTCAGAATCAGGACACTCGTCCCGCGCACAGTCGGCAGAAAAGCCTTCAGGGAGAGCCTGACGGCCCTCAGCTCCAACAGATTGATATGGAGTCTGGACTCCGACGGAGACCAACTACCGCTGACTGTCAGCCCGTTGGCATGAGCTCCCCATCCCGTGAGGGATGCGTCCGTCACGATCGTCACCTCCGGCCAGGGCAGCCAAAATGGGGCACCCTTCATCAGATTGCCCTCGACGGCCCACCACAGAAGGTCCCGGGCTACCGAGGGCGGCACCTGAACAGGGTCCGACAGCCTGCCGGAGGACTGAGACCACTGGAGCTTGACTGCCCACTGCAAAGATCTCATCCGCAGACGAGCCTCTGGCACCAGAAGAATGCAGGATGACATGAGGCCGAGCAGTCTCAAGAACTCGGACGCTGGGAGAGTCTGGGCAAACTGAAACTTGTGCACCATCTGCTGAATGTGAAGAGCCCTCACCTGAGCAGGAAAACACTGCCCCAGGGACGTGTCGAGCACTGCTTCGATGTACTGGAGCCGCTGCGTTGGTGTCAAATGGGACTTCTTTAAACTGAGGGAGAAGCCCAGCCTGTGAAGGGAGTGGCAGGTGACGGACAGATGATCCCGGACTTGCTCGGGAGAGCTCCCCCTGATCAACCAATCGTCCAGGTAAGGGTAGACGTGAATCCCCCCTTTCCTGAGATGCGCTGCCACCACCACCATGAGATTGGTGAAAACCCTCGGGGCGGAGGTCAATCCGAATGGCAGGACCCGAAACAAAGTGTGAGTCGCCAACCGCGAACCTCGGGTACTTCTTGTGCTTGGGATGGATCGGCACATGGAAGTAAGCATCCTTGAGGTCGAGAGACACCAACCAGACCTGAAGTTGAAGGGCCTGGAGGACTTGAGAAAGAGTCACCATCTTGAACTTGTCCTTCCTGAGGAGTTTGTTCAAACTGCGCAAGTCCATGATGGGTCTCAATCCCCCCGTCTTTCTTTGAAATAAAAAAATAAGGGGAATACCATCCCTTGTTCCTCTCCGCTACAGGCACCAGTTCTATGGCGCCTTTCTCCAGCAGGGCTTGAATTTCCTGCGCAAGGAGCGGATCCGGACTCTTCAAAGAGAGGTTCCCTGGTGGATTGTCGTGAGGCCTCTGCCGAAAAGGAGGACAGTAGCCGTGGGTTATGATCTCCAGAACCCACACATCCGAAGTAATGGCTCGCCACTTTACAAGATGCTGCGCCAGCCTTCCCCCAACCGGCGAACCATGGGACCTGGCCTCATGACTGAGTGGTAGCGGCTGCGGAAAGAGGCAACTGCCCGAGCGGCCTTGGCACCTCGAGTACCTTTGTTTCCACCTCTGGCATTCTTACAATGGCCTCTTTGACTGCTAGCTCCTCTCGCTTTACTGAAGGACGAGTAATAGTGAAAGGAACCTCCACTCCATTGCTGTCCCCTAGGACGAAAAGGCGGAGGTTGGCGAACTGCAGCGCCCAACGACTTCGCTGCAGCTTTGGAGGTCTGCAACCTCTCAAGGCTCTCGTCAGCCTTGCTGCCAAAAAGGTGTTCGCCGTCAAAGGGCATGTTGAGGAGCCGGGACTGCACATCAGGAGCGAACCCAGACTTCCTCAACCACGCAAACCTGCGCATTACGGTGCTCGCCGCCATGGACCGGCTGACACGATCCGCCAAGTCCAAACCCGACTGAACGGCCTCACACATGGCATCCTTGCCATCCTGAACAACAGCAAGGAAACCATCCCGTTCGTCCGCTTCGGGAATATGATCAGCCGCTAATGCAACACAGTTCCACAGTGTGTGTGAAACGAGACAAGGCACATATGGAGTTGGCCGCCTGAAGCGCCATACCCCCAGAAGAAAACACTTTCTTCGCCCAGCCGTCTAAACGTTTGTCGTCCCTATCCGGAGGGATGGTAGGATACGTGGCCTGCTTTGCCGGGGCCGTAGCCGCCTGCACCACCAAACTCTCCGGGGTGGGGTGCCTAGACAAGTAGCAGGGGTCGCTACTGGCTGGACGGTATTTTCGCGACAAAGACTTGCCCACTGCCGGGAGACTCTCTGGAGCAGTCCAAGCCGCCGCCACCCTTCTCTGCAAAGCCATATGAAAAGGCAAAACCGGGTCAGTGGGTGGACCAAGATCAAGGATGTCAGTGAGATCATCCTGAACGAACACCCCTGGGGGAGCCGACCAACCCAAGTACTCGGTAACCCGAGACATAAGGCGCCGATAGGACGAATCGGCATGAGTGCCAGGCTCCGGCCGACAAAACTCCACCTCCGGAGAGGTGCCCAATCCACTGGCATCATGCAGTGACTGCCTCATGTTATCAAACTGACTATGGCCCCGAGATAAGTTCATCCGAAACCGTAACTGGAACCAGACCACCATCAGAGCCTTCATCACCCTCTGAAATGTACTCCAGGTGGGGAGAGGAAGACCGCTGCGGACCAAAGTAGTGCCGGACCTTAGCCATAGCCTTTTTGGGGGCAAACCCCGTGCCACGCAGCCCCTCCGAGACCACCGCCTCGAAAGGCGTCGAGAGCGCTGAGCGCGTCAGAAATGCGACAGAAAAGGCGTTGAAGGCGCCGAGCGAGTCGGCGTCGACAGAAAAGGCGTCGACGTCGAGCAAATCGGCATCGACGTCAGCTGCAACGCCTCCAGCATCGGCGGCGTCGACACAGTCCTCGAAGCCGGAGCTCCGAGCATGTCTCTCGACAGCCTGGGCGCCGACGACCCCCTCGAAGACGGAACCTCGAGAGTAAGCAGGCGTCGACGTCTTCTTCGAAGACGGCACAGGATCACGCGGTCTTGAGCGCGTCGAGGACCGGGACCTGGAACGGGCATGGCGAGAACGGCTACCTTTGTCCGAGCGGGACCTCTCCCGCGAGCCGTGCCGACCACCCGAGCCAGAAGGCGTACGGGCGGTGTCTCTCGACCGGTGCCGACTGACCCCACTCTGAGGCGCAGACAGACCGGTGCCCTGCGATTCCAGAATCACTAGCATCTGCTTCCCGAAGGAAGCCCATTCCTCCGGTGTCGCTTGCATGGAGGGATAAGCGACCCGCCGTCGGGCGGAGTCCTCCGAAGAGGACGGGGAAGGCGACCTATGCCGGCGCTTCCTGGAATGCCTAGAAGAGGCGGACGAGTGGCGAGACCGACTCCTGGAAGGAGACCCACCGGACTTCCGACGACGACGTGGAGAGTCACCCCTCGAGTCATCGGTCGAAAGCCCCGCAGACCTCAACTTCCGGGGCTTAGACACCCGATCTACCGACAGTTTCTTCTTGCGTTCACGCAAGGCCTTCGCAGTGAGCGACTGGCAGTCGACACAGTTGTCCGTATCGTGGGCCTCCCCGAGGCACCAGAGGCAGGTGTTGTGCGAGTCCGTGACCGACATCTTGGGCCCACAGTCCCCGCAGTTCTTGAAGCCCGGACGCGGGGTCGAAGATGAGAAAGACATTGCCACAAACAAACCGAACAGGTTCAACGAACCGAGAAAGAAAACAGTAACTCCAACGAGTCGAGGCGTACCGAGATTCACGAAGCGAACACGTTCGCGGAAAAAACGGAACTGAGACTATGGGCGTCGTGCGTCCTACTTATCACATCGGGTGACGTCGGCCGTCGTAGGAAGTCCTCGGGGACGGCGCATCAACGTCATCAACGCAGGACGCAGACGCCAAAGATTTTCCGAAGCTGCACAGCTGTGGACATTATCTGTCATAGATATGGAATACGCCGGAGGACCCAATTCCCTCGAAATGTACATTTGTTCAAAAGTTAAGTTTTGGTCAAAATCAATGTGGGAGTTCCTAAATCGCATCATAAAGACGACAGCTCTGGTCTGACTGCCAACCAGGACAAGGCAAGTGTCTGTGGCCACTCACAGCCAGGGGGTGTGTTTTGAAATTCTGCACACACCATAAACTTGGTGATGTCATTTGGTAGGATAAATATAGGAGCTTCACTACACATAGACACACTACTTCCAGAACGCATTCAGATGTCTGCGCAGCGTCTTTTTCCTGACTTCTTTATCTTGTCCAGAGCTTTCTTGCTAGACCCAAATCCAACCATCCCACACTTGAAGGGATTTGATTCTAATCCAGTCTGGCTTGCTACCATTAAGGCTTGCCTGCTGAAAATTGCATCCTGCTATCTACCGTGTCCAGTGACTAGAAGGGCCCATCCGAAATCCAGTCTGAGGTGCAGTCCAAAATTGTTCAGAACCGTGCTGCTGATCCAATCCTTCCAGAAGAGCCCTGCTGCCGGGAGAACTGACCAGATGACCAGAACTTTGACAGTCCAATTTTAATTACAAGGGACTGTAAGTATTAATAGGAAGAACTGGGACCCATAGTACATTTGCATTGTCTTATCCCATCACATCCCATCTTTAAATTCAGAACCCTGGTATTGTAAAAACCATTCTTGCGCTGATTTTCCTCATTTGTTTTACCAAACCCTAAGTCATTAGTGATTTTGTGTAACTAAAGTAGATCCCAGAAAAGAATCGAGGATCCACCACGTGAAGGTTTACGCTGGCCGCATAACTGAAGATTCATGTGTGGCATTCTCTTTTTCATAATCATAAATATAGTGTAATCAAACCAATCTGTCATTTTTAAAACAGAATTTGTTTTCATTTTCGTGCCTATTTTGCAAAAACATCTCTCACTAAAACCTCCATAACTTCTTCAAATGTATAGATAGAAACGAAATTTCAATTCTCACTGATACCTAAGACCCTTGGCTACACCCACAACCAAAATGTATTTGACCCGTTTTTTTCAAATATCAGTGAAATTTTGCCATGAATTTACAGTTTACAAAGATTTACACGTGTCTTTTTCCCCAAAGTGTTTCCTCAAATCCCATCCTGATCTAAAGTGTGTACTGTTGTTTATCGTGTAGCTCATGTGTGTGTTAGGACCTGTTTAGTGTTGCTTTCCTAAGAATTTGTCTCCATTTAAGCATTTTTGCATCCTTTTGCATTATTTCACAAAGCCATTTTCACCTGTCATTTTAAAAGTGTCATATTCCAAAAACGGTTCTCTCTCTTGTTTGGGGAGGGAAGATTGCATTCAACTCTAGACATTATCTTTCATTCCTGAATACCTGCTGATTACTGACATCTGTGTAGGATTGCTCATGTGTGACTTAAGAACTTTGCAGGGGGAAATATTAACCTATACGCTATCTGTTCACAAACCAAAACCGTTCTCTTTCCTGTGTTTACTATTCTGCATTATTATAAGTGAATTCAATTGCTTTACTTATTTTGAATTGTATTGTCACCGCTTGGTGATTGCTGCCCCAGATGACAATGCATTACTTACCGTAAAAGCATTTCTGATGGTTGTATCTGCTTAGATTCACATGCTGTGAATAGGTCCGACATCCAGTGGTCACTGCGGAGTATTGCATTTTGTTTTTCGTAGTCGAAAAGGGGACGTCGACAAGGCGTGTCTGTACACTATCCCTATAGTGACGTGTGTTGTACCCACAATCCCTCACGCGTCGAGGTCCCTCTGTTTGTATTTTTCTGCCCTGAGGGAGCCTTATAGACGTGAGTGAGTACAGAAAAGAGAGATATAAAAGGAAGTCTATGTTCCTTCCATCCGAGCGGGGAGGAAGGGTGGGCGCATGTGAATCTAAGCAGATACAACCATCAGAAATGCTTTTACGGTAAGTAATGCATTGTCTTCTGATGTTTGTTAATCTGCTTAGAATCACATGCTGTGCATAGACTAGCGAGCAGTACCCGGAGTTGGCGGTGGGTTATGAGAAGGAACAGTAGAGAAAAGATGTCTTAATACTGCCTGTCCCACCTGGGAGTCAGATCTAGAGTGTGCATCTAGACAGTAGTGTTTTGTAAAGGTGTGCACAGAACTCCAGGTAGCCGCTTTGCAGATGGACTCAAGGGGAACATTTGCAATGAATGCTATGGAAGCCCCAGTGCCTCGAGTGGAATGTGCTCTTGGCTTGAAGGGTAGTTCTCTCTTAGCAAGAGTGTAACAGAGAGTGATGCATTGAACAATCCATCTAGATATAGTGGATTTTGAGACCGCATCTCCTTCTCTTCCTGCTGCCACCGAGACAAAGAACTGATTAGTTTTTCTCAGTGGTCTGGTTCTTTCCATGTAGAACATGACAGCTCTGCGTACATCTAGTGTATGCAGACTTTTTTCTCCCGAGCTGGAAGGGTTTTGAAAGAACGTTGGTAGTTCTATAGTTTGGTTTACATGAAATTTCGAGATGAATTTAGGTGCAAACCTTGGGTGTGTGCGTAGAACCACTTTATCTTTGTGAACTGTTACGAAGGGGTCTAGTACAGAAAGAGCCTGTAGTTCACTTACTCTCCTAATGGAGGTGATAGCTATTAGGAAAGCAGTCTTAAGGGTGATATCTTTAAGAGTTGCCTTGTGCATGGGTTCGAAGGGAGGGCCCATGAGTCTGGAAAGTACCACATTTAAGTCCCATCCGGGAGCTGGGTTAGCTATCGGAGGGTGTATCCTCTTTACCCCCTCCATGAAGGCTTTGATAACTGGTATCTTCCACCACGACACTTTAAGTTGGGAAGTGGTGTATGCAGAGAGTGCCGCTAGGTGGACTTTAATGGAATTGAACACTAAACCTGAATCCAGTAAATGGGTCAAGTATAGAATAATGTCAGTAGGAGAGCAGTCAACTGGGTTGATGCTAGTACCTCTACACCAGATACCGAATCTTTTCCATTTGCTAGAATAGCAGTGTCGAGTATTAGGTTTTCTGGCTTCCCTGAGGATGTCCATACATCTCTGCGGGAGTTGTAAATGTCCAAATTCTATGATCTCAGGAGCCAGGCTGCTAAATTCATGGTCTGAGGGCATGGATGCAGTGTCCTGCCCTTGTCTTGTGACAGCATGTTGTACGGGCAGGGAAGTTTCACTGGGGGAGATAGGGACATCTCCATCAAGTGAGCGAACCAAGGTTGCCGTGCCCACATTGGGGCCACTAGTATCATGGTAACCTGCTCCTGGTGCATCTTGTGCACCACTTTGTTGAGAAGGGGAGTCGGGGGAAAGGCGTAAACAAATTTCCCTGACCATTGAATCGACAGACCGTTCCCCTTGGACTGGTTCTGGGGGTACCTGGAGGCGTAACTTTGGCATTGTGAGTTCTCCAGGGTTGCGAACAGGTCTATTTCCGGGAATCCCCATTGCGTGAAGATGTCTAAGACGATGTCTTCGTGCAATTGCCATTCGTACTCTTCGGGCAGGGGGAAGTCTCTGCTGAGTTTGTCTGCTAGCAGATTGAGTTCCCCTGGTACATGTTGTGATAGTAGAAACATGTTGTGTTTGAGAGCCCACTTCCATATATTCTGGGACAGCTTGGACAGTCCTGGAGAGTGAGTGCCCCCTTGCTTGTTGAGGTAGTACATGGCTGTGGTGCTGTCTGTGAGGACCATCACTGTCTTTCCTTGTAAGTGTTCCTGAAAGGCTTTCAGTGCTTTGAACACCGCTAGTAGTTCCAGCAGGTTTATATGCTTGGATGCTAAACTCGGAGTCCACACTCCGTGTGCCTTCTGATGGGATAGGTGAGCCCCCCATCCTGTAAGGGATGCGTCTGTGGTTAGAGTGGCTTCCACTGCGGGTGTGGCAAAAGTTTTCCCTAATAACAGGTTTTCTTTTGTCCACCACCGTAGCGAGAGAACCAAGGCCTGCGAGACCACCACTAGATCGTCCCATTGTCCGCTGGCCTGACACCACTGGCTGTAGAGCCACTCTTGCATTGGGCGCATGCGCAGGCGCGCGTGAGGTACCAAATAAATACATGACGCCATCATCCCTAGCAAGCGCATTGCTTTGCGTACCGTCACCTCTCGGACTGCTACATAATGGGGAATTTGAAACAGCATGTTTTGGACCCTCTCGTTGGAGGGGAATACGAGGCCGTCCTTTGTTCGAATTAGAGCCCCTAGGAATTGTTTGGTTTGGCTGGGGTCTAAGCTGGACTTCTTTTCGTTGATGGAGAAGCCCAGTTGGGACAAAAGGTCTACGGTCTTTTGGGTATTGGAGAAGCATGTTTCGTAAGAATCCCCTGTTATGAGCCAGTCGTCGAGGTAAGGGTATACCGGGATGGATAATCTGCGCAGGTGGGCCGCTGCCACTGCCAGTACTTTCGTGAATACCCTTGGTGCAGATGCTATCCCGAAGGGTAGTACTCTGAACTGGTAGTGTTTGTCCTCTATTTTGAACCTGAGGTATTTTCTGTGCGATGTCAACATTAAAATATGAAAGTATGCATCTTTCATGTCCAGTGTTGTCATGTAATCCCCTTGTGATAACAGTGGGATTACCTCCTGTAAGGTCACCATACGAAACTTTTGGGGTTTGACAAATATGTTCGCTGGGCGCAGATCTAATACAGGGCGCATGGTTAAGTCCTTTTTGGGTACAAGGAAGTACACTGAATAAATACCTTCTGTTACCTGTGATAGGGGGACAGGCTCTATAGCTTCTTTCTTCAGTAGTTCTTCCACCTCTTGAAGAAGAATGGAGAGGTGTTGCGGTGTCATGCGCCGGTTCCGTGGGGGTTTGTACTTCGGGGAACCGTTGAACTCGATGCAGTATCCGTGGGCTATGGTGGATAATACCCAACGGTCTGACGTGATTCCCTCCCATGCTGAAAGGAACGATGTTAGCCGGCCCCCGGCCGGTGATGCATGGGAGGGGACCCGAATTTTCGGGTCATTTGCTGGTATTGGGCGTGGAACCTCTGGGGCTGGAGCCACGACCTCTTCCTTTACCACGGCGTTGGCCTCTTTGACTGAACTGGCTGTTACCCTGGTTGGTGGGCCAGTTGGAGCCAGAGTAATATTGTTGTTGTTGATTCTGCTGCTGTCTTTGGCCACGAAAGGAGCGTTTATTACCATAGCCTCGCCTGTTAGGGGGCCTAGAAATTTGATCAAGAGTCTTGATGGTATCAAACTCTTTTTTAGCATGTTCTAGGGCCTCATCTACTGCTTTCCCAAACAGATGCGTCTGTTCAATGGGTTTATTTATGAGGGAGGCTTGGGTTTCGGGCTTAAAACCTGAATTGCGTAGCCAAACGTGGCGCTTGAGAAGTATTCCCTGCACTAGGGAGCGGCCAGCCGTCTCAGCGGCATCTAGGGAGTTCTTAACGATGCCCTGGTTTACCAGTGTGCCCTCTGATATTATAGCTAGCAGGCGAGAACGCAGAGGTTCAGGTGCTTCCTCTGCTTCGCTGCGCAGCTTGTTCCACTGTGCATCTGCGTAGATAGCTAAAAGTGAGTTGTTATTAGCAATTCTAGTAGAGAAGGCGGCGGAGGTCGTGATTCTCTTCCCCAGTGCGTAGAGTTTTTTGCCTTCTTTGTCTGGAGGTGCTTCACTAGTGGATAGTGGTACCCCTGCTCTTTTTCTTGTGTTGGTAACCACAAGGGAGTCCGGAATAGAGTGTCCTCTGATGTATAAAGGGTCAGAGGATGAAGGGCTGAAGAGCTTTTCTATTCTAGGGTTGACCCCTCTTACTAAAGCTGGGTTAGTAAGGGAAGGAGAAATTCTTCTTTTAATAGAAGCCAGGAGTGGAATAGATTGGCTAACAGGGGCTTTTTCTTTGATGACTTTTTCTACAAAGTCAATGTCTGGAAGAGTTTCCCCTGTATCAATCTCAAAATGCGCTGCTGCCTTGCGCAATAGTGCATTGAGGGAAGGTTGGTCATCTATGGGAGAGGAGTTCCCATGTGAATCCTTGAGAGGAGAAGGGAGAAAGGCATCAGGGTCTGAATGTACTGATGGGGATTGCCAAGGCTGCACCGACGGTGAATGCCAGGGCTGTGAGGTAGCTGTATCCTCTTCAAACCCTGTAGCAGTGGTGTAAGGATCTTCTTCGAACCCCTCTTCCTCAAGTTCTACCTCTTCTTCTCCACCCAAACACTCCTCATCTTCTTGGAGGTATTGCTCCTCCTCAGTGAGGTCAACCAGCCTAGGAATCTTGACTCTAGGGTCATCCTGTGGCCATTCTCTTTGTCTTTTGTGAGTGGGTGGGTCTTGGTTTCCTAGAAACCTTTCCATTTTCTCCATGCAAGAATGGAGTCTTTCAAGGGTCTCATGGGGTACCCCTGAATAGTCTAGAGGGGGGAAATTAGTGTTTTCGCCTTCGAATCGTTTCGAACGCTCCCACAACGTCGACGAGAGGTTCCCGTCTCCTTCTGAAATGCCTTCAGGTAGTTCGGAAGCGTCCTTTGGAGAAAGGGGCAGTTCCTGGCTACTTTTGTGTTTTTTCGACACGGTATTCGACGTTTGTTTTGTCGTCCGCGTACGTTTGTCTTCGGCGACAATTCTTGCTAGGCTCTCGGCCACGATTTTGTCCGTCGAGGGCTCTGGTGTCGACGTTGTGTGCGTTGCGCGTTGTACCTCGACGGGCGCTCTATGGAGCGTTGCGTCGGATGTTTTTGGGGTAGCGCCCGTGTTAGATGGAAGCCCAATCGCTGGTCGCGGCTGCGTTTGCGGGTGGGGCTTGTGACCTTTACGGTCTGCGGTAGACGCCGGAGTGCCCTGCGTCCCCTTCGGCGCTGATGGATCCTTCGTTCTCGACGAAGAAGAGCCGTGGGTAGTGTGTTTAGCCTTATGGGGCTTGTGTGCGTCCTTGTCGCCGGGGTGTTCATCCCCATAAGCAGGGCGTGAGCCGAGCCCGTCGGGGCCGGGGACGGACGACGAGGAGCGGGAGCGCTCCTTCTGGGGGTTCATGACTTCCGTAACGGACGTCGAGTTATCGCACTCCTCGTCACTTTCAGTAACAGCGGCAGCGGGTGAGGAAACTGACTTCGACATCGCGTAGTCCGCCCACCTCTTAACCCTACGTTCTTTAAGAGTCCTGGGTTTTAAGAGCTTGCAGGCTGCGCAGCTGTTCTCTATGTGATCGAGGGGTAAGCAACGATTACAGAGCTTGTGCTTATCTTTCCAAGTATATTTGCCCCTGCAGCGTGGGCAAAACTTAAATGGTGTCCTCTCCATAGCTGAGGCAATAATAGCTGGCGATAACAACCCCAAGGGAAAGAAAAGGGAGAAAGAAAGACATTCTCAAAGAGAAGAGACCAAGTTCTAACCCCCACTCTCCCTACTGTAAGTTGGCCGTCGAGGCCAGGCCACGTGTTCGGCAGCGCCGAAGGATCTCCTCCGCTCTTCCTCTCCGTCGAAAATCAGTTCGGCGGAGAAACAGCTTCACAGCTAACGTCGAGGGGGAGGGATCGTTATCAGTATATTAAGTTATGACAAAAGGACCGAGGTCTGTGGTAAGTATAGCAATGTCTCTCTAGGAGCTCCGCGAAAGGCGACCAGAAACTGGGCGGAAAAAAACAGTCTGAGGGACCTCGACGCGTGAGGGATTGTGGGTACAACGCACGTCACTATAGGGATAGTGTACAGACACGCCTTGTCGACGTCCCCTTTTCGACTACGAAAAACAAAATGCAATACTCTGCAGTGACCACTGGATGTCGGACCTATGCACAGCATGTGATTCTAAGCAGATTAACAAACATCAGAAATATATATACATATTAAAATGTATGTGTTATTTGAATATAAAATAAATAAATATTTACCTTTACAAACTAGCCCGATTCCTGGTACACTGTGACCTGGGGGGTATTTTGAGACGGGTGTGATATGAGTGGTATATCATTCAGAATATTGAATTTATAGACACAAATAAATAAGGGTTTCATTGCGCACTACATGCTAGGCGAGACCTGGGTGTGTGCCCGATTGAAATCCTTAACATTCCCCAGACCATGCTATCAAAGATGACCAATGGTGTTCCAATATTCAAAATGCCTTAGCAGACAAAATCTCACTACAACAAAAAAATAGTACTAAAAAAAATCTAAACTCAACCTCAACCCCACCATGCTAACTACACTTTCTTCAACGGAACTACTCAAGGATTTCAAATTTGACTTCACGCCACTTTCCACCGAAAGACCTAAAAGCAGCATGGGTTCTACCATTACTAAAAAAAACGACATTAGACCTCAACATCCCCACTAACTTCCATCCTATCACCACAGTACCATTTTTACTAAATATTCTTGTAACGCAATAATCTCTTGGGCCTAAGACAATCAAGATTTAGACCTGGTCATGGAACAGAAACCGCCCTTCTAGATTTGAAAAACGCAAATGGACCAATATAAGGATAAAGGTGGCGACTCCTGCTGGACCCCTCTACAGATTTTGATTTGGTCAATCATGACTTTCTGTGCCTACACCTTGAAACAGCGGACCACTTTTCTCCTGGAGCCATTAATTGGATCAAATCCTTTCTTTCTAATAGGACCATGAGGGTCTTTTCTGACACCTTAGCAGCCCCCCCGCCCTGTTAACCTGTGGCGTACCGCAAGGATCCTGCGTGTCGCCTACCTTATACAATGCATTTACTAAGCTCTTATTCAACAAGCTTGACAAAATGGGTATCACGTATACAAACTATGCGGATGATACACAAATACTCATACCGATTACTGGATGTTATGACACAGACTGCAAAAACCTAAACAGAATTTCCCTTGCAATCCAGACTTGGATGGCTCTCAATGAATTGTGTCATAATGACAAGACCAAGTTAATTCTAAATCGGAAACAAATCTAAGCTAACTAATCTCCCATAAGAGTACAAATTGTTCCAACATCGACGGCAACGCTCAAAGTCGCCAACTAAATAAAAGCTCTTGGTCTACATTGACTCTTCCCTCACCTTAAATCGACAGGTGAATGCCATAGTCTCCTCTGCTGCCTATACGGCTAAATTAAGAGCTAGTAGATCCTTCCTTTCTACGGAGAATTCCATCACTATGGCCAGAGCCTTGATACTCTCCAGGATTGATTATTGTAACTCACTATTTGCTGGAACTAGTATCATAAATATCAAAAAACTACAAACTGTACAAAATAACGCCATCAGAGCGGCACTGAATATTCCTTTTAACGAACACATGTCTACTAGGCGGAATATCCATTGGCTCCCAGTCCATGACAGGATCAAATTTAAAATTCTTACGCTCACACACAAATGTCTCACGAATATTGCGCCAGCTTACTTTAGCAACCAGATCAGCAGAACCCAATCTAATAGACCTACTTGGTCATCTTACACCAACCTGCTTATCTCAACTAGATATAGAAGACAGAAAGCGGGAGGTTCAAGCTTTCCGGTGATAACAGCTAAATTGTGGAACTCCCTCCCCACACAACTAAGAAACAACACATCTCTCTTCATTCAGGAAAAAATCTAAAAACCCTACTATTTAGGCTTGACCTTAAACAACAGACACCTGGCCTCTCAGCTCACAGCCTTTATGTTGATTCCTCCGCCGCCACCAGGGCTAACACTATGCATACCTAGCCTCTAGCCATTTTAACTATTGTAATATTCGGTTTCTAAATCAGCATGTAATTTCAAAAGTATAGCGTATATGTTTAACTATTGTGTAAATGTATTGTAACTAAACTCTAAAAAACGTGCAACCATCTTCTTAAGTCTCAGCGCCTAGATGCCTTTGGGCTTTGTGTGCTTCAGAAATGTACAAATAAATAAACAAACCAACTGCATGCCCGTTTTCCAAAACCTCTTAGAACAAAAGATGTGTCTTTTTCCATACAGAGCCAACATTGTTAAGCAACAAGGAATAAACTTGGAGAGGACAAAATATAGAAAAAAAGTATTCCACCACAAATTGCACTTTAAAAAGTCAGAACACTATCAGAGCGAGTGAATGTAATACAAAACCAAGATAAAGCAATGTGAGGCTTGACGAGGAGTATAGAGATCCTGAATTAAAAATCGGAAAAACAAATGGAGCTCCAAATGCTACTGTGATGCAACCTGGGAGGCCAGGGAAGACGGTCTCTTAAAGTAAAAGTATTACCAGGCCTCCTTCTCCTCATTTTCCCATTTTTCAATGTTGGAGGCCAGGGGAAAAAAGGTCATCAATTGCTTCTGGTAGTGACTTGTAAGTTATGATTCGAAATCAAGCTAAAAAAGAATCCCGCTTCCCAAGAACCAGACTCTCGCCGTACCCTAACCGCACCCGTAATAGAATGATCCGAATATAGTGTCCTATTTACTGTAACTCCTTGGCGTGCACTATGTAAAGTCAGAGACAAACCTGCATCCCTACGCCTGCACCTTCTTGGCCACCTCCGCCTCGCCTCAGTGTTTTCTCGCAGAACACAGAAAAGCCAGCACATGCGAGTCACTAGAATTATACGTGTGACCTTGGAGATAAACACTTAGAAAAAGAAATCAAGCGTTGCTTTTCTGAAGATGGTAAACATTGGCATAGAAAAGGGTGGAACAGGTGTGGGAGAAGCAGCTTGACGAGTGTGGGCCTTTTGGGACTTCCGGGTGTATGACACCTTCGCTTCCTCTCTAATGGCATAAGGTAAGTGGAGAAATCACTGATGCAAGCCCAGGGATTAATTCCCTGGCATCCCGTCCCCCTACCCTACCCTCACTGTACCAGGCTCATGTTATGCTACTGCTTTCCGGCTGTAAGGTACAAAGAAATGGGAGCGCTCCTACCTGTTTAAGGCCTCTTGTCTAGTGTTTCAGTAAGAAGCGCATCATCTACTCAAATATAATGGAGTGCAAATACCCAACTAAAATTAATTGAAACCTTAAGTGACTAATTAAGAGTCCGCATTGCTTTTCTAAAGTTGCTAAATAACGCAAGTGAAAAAGACACAAGTAATGTTGGAGGAGCAGCTTAACATTTTGTAACCATCTTGAGGGAATCAGCTCGCCTTAATATGAAATTCAAACATGATGTTAAATGGTCCCTCTTTACTGAATATCTCTTTCATATTATGTCAACGCATGTTTCGTGAATTTCTTTTGTTTTAATGCTCCAAATATGGGATTACATGTATACTCCTATTACCTTTACCCAACTCTCTATGCTTTGAATCTCTCTCCCCTTCCCTTCCCTTCCCTTCTGCCTTTGTCCCTGTCTCGTTGTGGTTTGTCCTGCCCATGTTTCGTCCATTCATAATTATTACATCCTGATTAGATCATCATACTCGTTCATCACTTTATTTATGTCACATTATTGCGATACCTTGTTTTTGGTAATCTCACCGACTCATGTTAAACCTATCAAAAAGATTGATCTAATAATGTGTCTCACTGTTATTACCATTAAATGATTAATACAAATTATTAAACAAAAAAAAGAAGATGCAGTCAAAGAGGACGAGCGAGGCCAACATCAAACATGCTAACGGCCAACTGTGAACATGCTGTTCAGACATGCAGAAAAGAACTTGGGAAGTAGAGCAACAGGCCGGCAGAGCTGAAGAACCAGACACTACCGGGCATGTAGGCCTAAAACGTCCCCAATTCTACTACATTTTCAGAGACGCCAAGAAGAGGAAGGCCATTAAGCTCAAGTGGCCGTCCACGTGTGAACATAGCACAATTGCTGAAGGGCAGTGCGTCAATGCGGGTTTAAACTACTCGGATATAGCAAATAGCATCAGATCGAGCTAGCCAACAGGAACAGTATGCTTTTTTCATCGCAGATACACAAGAAAACTTTGCCTCGTCAGATCGTCGCATTAATGATGGAACTGAATTTACTGTAAGCACATCTGGAGACAGATGCTGGAGAAGCAATGCGGCACCCGACTTTCAGTTCTCATTTGTTGGTAGTCTCATCCGTCCCAGAGAATGGATTAAGCGTGTCCTTGCATTCGTGTGCATTCCAATGATTCAGGTCTGGCCAAGACACAGTACACCGGGGAGTGGACAATCCAGCCATGGTCGGACACAGGCTACACGTTTAGACAGTGCTACCAATGGGTAATGCACAAGGCTCAACACAGCAGGGCCCGCCCAACACTTGGAATGGGAAGCTCTTCTGATCTGTGGCTCCTAGAGCTAAATCCCACCAGATTATGGTTGCATGGGTGGGTTGCCAATGGCTCCCACACTATTGTTCATATATGGCATATGTCAGAGGTATGCAACCTTTGGCTCTCCAGATGTTTTGAACTACAACGCCACCATCCCTAACCAGCATAGTTAATATCCAAATATGAGAATTGTAGTGCAAAACATCTGGAGAGCCAAAGGTTGTAGACCCCTGGCGTATGGGTTGTAAGCCCCTATGATCTGCCCTGGGTGGAAAGCCATAGTATATTACTTTCCGTGATGTCATCAGGCAGAGGTCGAGCGATGTCACTTCCGCTACCCTTATGATTTCGGTTAACTGGCACTAGATATTCTATAATCTATAAGAAGCAGGGTATCCAGTAGTTCATAAAGAACATCATTTTGTGGCTTTTTACCATGAACATGTGCAAAGGCTTTGCATGTTCCACACTATGTTGTTAGTGGGGATCGGAGCAGGTTAAGGATGGGGCTAACGAGAAAAGAAGTATGCCACAAATGATCTAACCAAGTGGCGACGATGGTGAAATACGAACATGAAACACTGCTCAACTGAAAGGTATTTTTTAAAGCCCTGTAGAAGGAGACGCAATAACTAACTTGCACATTTTATAAATTAATCACGACCAGTTTGCTCTATCAAGTGGTAAACATGCCAAAACTGAAACTGCACAACCTGAAAGGTTTGACTAATTCACTGAATTTTGCAAAAGCCAGCTTTGCAAGCCAACAGTTCTGCTGAGTGAAACACTTGTGCAAGTGCAAGTGCTACAATGGGCTTCCCTTCCATGCCACAGCATCTCCTGCATTCCGCATAGTTGTGGCTAAATTCGGAAGGCGGGTCTGCTCTTGAAACTGAACAAGTGGGCAAGTATAGGGTTCGACGCGGTACAGAAACATGAACCCAACAGAGCATTGTGCCTCGCCAGGATATGGCTGCTTGCAAGCTACCAAACACATGTTAGATGCCTCAAACATCTACTCTTATTCAACACAACATGCACTGGTTTACAGTAACGTTTTAGATCCGTTTAAACGGACAACCTAATAAAGTTATAGTGGTTGGCATCCAGCTGTGATAGATCACACCTTCTCAATGCATCTTCGATGATTAAAGCGAGCATTGTAAAAAACAAAGGTTTTAGCTTTTAAGTAGCCATTTTCCAGACACTGCCATAATGGAACTACCTGGCCATAGGATAGCAACAACAGATAAAGAGTGTTGGAACCTGCAAATATTCTGGCACTGCCTGGAGAATGCAAATCTAAAGCCAATGCAAGAGCCCAGGGTGTTGGCCTGTAGTGTTCGTTTTTAACAGGAATTCTATGCAAGGAACAGATGCAAGGGAACACAAGTTGCTTTTAAAACAAGTGGCTCAGGGCATACTTAATTAAGGCTTTTTACATTACAACAGCAGCTTGTTTAAAGCTGCAAATAAGCCATTACCTTTCAGAACACTGCAAAGAAAGATCATTAGCATGCAGTTATTTAAAATAGATCTCGGGAGGGTTGGTTTTGGGTGGGGAGTGGCAGGAATGGCCATACGGACTTGGTTGACCTGACCAGGGGTGGTCAATGGATGGGTAATCCCCCTCGTTCCCCTCCCCCCCCAGTGTTGTGTGTCCTTCCAACCATCCCAATAGTTTTGCTTACAGGCAGTGCTTACTGCGTCAAGTAATAACCTAAACTAAAAATCCAGTAAATGCAGGCGTGAATTCCGAAGGTCGAGCAATTCCCCCGCTGTTATGTACTTCATCTTTACTCGACTTGTTGCTCTGTAAGAGTGAATTTTATTTTACTCAAAATGTCTATTATCTTAGCACAATGTGAACTAAAGACCAATCAAACACAGAGGTGGACAGATAGAAAGGAGCTGGGCAATGAATAGTGTTCTGTTAAAGCCTAGCACTTCCAAAGTACCAGTGGGCATCGATCAAAACAATGGCAGGCCAATAGTTTGAGTTTTTACACTAGTTCATTGCATGTTATACTGTCACAAGTAGTAAGTTTATGCGTTTATTTAAGATGTCAGGATGGTTAGGGTTTGTTATAGTGTTCCCCAACACTTAACAAGGACACTGGGTTATTCCCAAGTGCCTCTTGCTTCATCCCCTTTCTCCAACACCTCAGGGGCACTTCCTCCTCGTCCTCCTCCTCTATGTTCAGGGTCTATGCCCCTTCTTTCTCTTGTCACAGCCTTTGCCCTTTCCTTCTCTGCCTTTCCCTCTGGTCAGAGCCTTCATCTTCACCTTCTCTGCCTTTCCCTCGTCAAAGGTCTCTGCCTGCTACCTCTGGCCTTTTCTTGACTAGGGCTGTAGCCATGTGTGCATACACTGCTGTTTGGTCTCCGCTTCAGTCTCCTTCCTTTTCTGTATTTCTGGTCTCTGTCTTTCATTCGCCTCCGGGCTCCAGGTTTTACAATCAGCCTCCCATCTCCAGGAGTTAAAATTCATGACTCCACTTCAGGTTTTGCAATTTCCAAACAATCCTCCCTCTATACCCCCCCCCCCCCCCCCTCAATAACACAACTCACCCTCTCTGTAGCACAAAACTCCCTTCCACTCTTGTCATGGGAGCTGGCCCTTATATAGTGCTTGTACTGACTAGCTTCCTGCCAATTGGCGAGAGAAGTCACATGCTGCTCTGGGCATGTTCCATGGCAGAGATGATTTGTAGTGCTGAGTTCATAGGGAAGTTTTTAAATGGCGATGCTGCCAACTTGGATCTGATTTCAGTCTGCGTTTGCTGATTGCTGGGAAGGAGCTGCTGGTTTGTTCCTGTGTCTCAGGCTGGGGAGTTTCCGCATCTCTGAATTTCGTTTTGGTGTCCTCTTGTGGAGTTTGGAAGAAAAAAGTGTCTTTTTTGCTGCAGTGTTGGTATCCTTTCCCTTGCTTTTAAATGATTCTACCACTGTAGGCGATTCAGTCTCCCTTGTGCTAGCAGTTGTGTGAGAGACAGGAAGTTCTCTCTCCCCAGTCTTCCTGGTAGTGTGGTCACAAATTGTGGCTCTGTCTGTGTGTCCATTAAGCGTAAGGGTGAGGAATGGGCTTCCTGCTGCCACTCTGGAAATCGAATGGGGAAGCGGGGAGTATTCCCCAAGACTGCAGTGGGGTGTAAAACACTACAGTTGGTTATCGAGTCCAAATCTGTAAGCAGGTTTTGCTAGACGGGTCCGGGTTTTCCTCTGTTGGGAAAGAAAGGTTATGGGAGATGAGGTCCCTTTCTTGTGGATTTGTTAACATGGTTTGGGGCGTCTGGTTAGGGCATGCGTTTGCCAGCCTTCTTCCTCACCTCAGTCACTGATGGGTCTTCTGTATGGTTCATCCCCTCCAGGACCCAGAATTCCACTCTTTGGATCCATGCCAGGATTTGGTTTGTTTACCCCAAAAGGAATTGGTCTTTGACCAGTGATATCCTTTTACTGCAGACAGCCGCTGTTCTGGAGCTGGGTATACCATAATGCAGGTGCATTCGGCAAAGACAATGTGGATGAGTTTGTGGAAGGAGATATATATATATATATATATTATATATACGCCTAAAATCCTTTACCAGACTCCATCTTCTTTGCCGAAACCTCTTTCCACAAACTCATCCTCTGGACCCTGTGCTTCCCTTCCACCTGGCCTCCCATTAAACCAACGTCTCTTTCCACTCCTCACAGTATCCAGCGCACAGCGGATGAGAAGTCGTGTTCACGTAGTTACTCTGTACCTCGACTGGCTTAGACACCACCTGGCTTTTGTTTTGTTTACAGCATGCCTAGAGAAGTGTATCGGGGAGGGGATAGAGGCAAAAGGAACCGGATCACTGAAGTATGTAAGGCACAAGGCCTACTGAACACTCAGCAGAGGTTTGGGGCTGCCCTGTCTGGGCCAATGCCACACCATGATACTAGCTACAAAGATTGTTCCCCTCGAGTCATAAAGCAGTGAATAGCCATAGGAGACAGTCTGTGAAAGCTGCACCCACTGTGTTACCACAGTTTTGCACCTACAGTTGACATCGCCTTGATTGTGAACACCTCGTAACGAGGGCTGTGTTCATCTCCTCGCCATGCACCCCCATGCTGCAGAAAATCTTTACAAAGCCTCGTTGTGGCATAGCTCCTGCAAAATCTCGTTTGTATAATTGTAGCACAACATGATACAAATGTATACAAAAAAAAGCCCTACCCAGATGACCGAATCAACTGCAAATACATGTCCTCAACAGTATTCACAAAAAGGACCAACTGGCGTAGAAAACATAACATGCAAGTACACCATTTCATTTATACATTTCCAGGGTGCAACACAGCATGCTATGATCACCCGCAGGCTCTCCCTTTTGGCAAATGAACTAGGAAGATGGAGATAGAGAATTGAAAGTACTCTGGTTCAAACTCCATCTCTCCAGATCATCTGCCCTCTCAAACCCAACACCCATCATTCTGTCTCAGTCGATGGCTTCTGCCACCTCACCGTCAACATTATTTTCCTAAAATACATTGAAAAGAAATGAGATCTTCAAAAAGTTTCCACCGAGGTTACAACAGCAAAGAGTTTAAACTAATAAATGAAATGTTAGAAGAAAAGGGGCTATAGAGGAACGATAGACATCACTCTTCCCAGTTAAAGGAGCACCAAGCATTTACTCAGGTAACTCATAAACAGGGTTCCAAATTCAGATTCGGTACGCAGGATCTAAAAGCAGCTCCTGGGTATCCAGCATTGGCCAGTGGCCAGGAGCTACCAGTGGGGAAACTGGAACCGGTAAATAGTCTCTAACTTCCACATATGATGGAAACATATCAATCTGTCCATTATTTAGCTCCCCTTATATTTTAAATGTCGTCTAGAAGTGCTCTAATGTATATATATAGATTGTCCCAAACAGAGTTAAATTCATTTAGGCTTATTTGTTCAGCATTAGTTTGCCTGGTGAGCCAAAAGTAGCTCCTGGTGACTGTTGGTTTCAAGCTAACAAGGCTCTTCTAGGCTACAAGCAGAAGCTAAATAGCTCACAGCTTCTCTCAATTCCGAACCCTGTATAAACAAATGACTTGGGGAAATTATCTGTAAGGGCACACCTAAACAGTTTGGTTTTTCTTGAAAGAAAGGAAGACTAAGATAGTAATGTTTTCGCACTAAAAGAATAAAGATTCTCCAAATTCAAAGACTGGGTATTCTGGAATGAGATGCTTTGCATTTACACTAGGCCTCTGCCACAGTCTTATTACACGGCACACTCCAACCAGGGACTCCTTCCCTGACAATGAATGTGGCGTACAATAAAGGCCCTTTTATTTTTAATAAACCACAGAATTTTTTTTTTTTTTAGTAGGCCTCCAACCAGTCTTGCACCCAACCTCCACAAAAACTCAATGTCGCAATGGACCGGGAATCAGGCCGGTGTGTATCGATAAGATCTTTATTCATTTATTATTTAATGAAAAAGGAAAATCAAACAATTTCACAGCCACCAATGTCGTGGCAACCCAAAATGCACTAATCTCTACAAAACAATTAGGTTAAGATATCCTATTGCAATTCACAAAGTCTTTAATGGCAACACAGTAAAAGGACAATTTTATAAAGCGATAACACCAACGGTTTAGCACCACCCCCTGCAACACTCACCCCCAAACATCAGATAACTTGATTCCTTTGAATGGAAGGCAGTGGCAAGGAGTAGGAACCGAGAGAGAAAATCGGATTTGGGGTAAAGCCTTACCCTTGTAACGTTCTTTCGATGGGATGTTCCTCCGAAATATTCCTTATCTTAGATATCTCCTTCCAGCTTTGCTGGCCTCGGAAAATTTTTCTCTAGAGGGCGCTGCGCGTCGACGTCCGCCGAGTCGATGTCCCTCGACAGCCGCCGTATCGACGTCACCCTGCCTATAAAGGCCGCGCGCAGCGTCCGTTGCTCAGTTCCGTTTTGTAGCCCACAGTTTTTCTGTCTGGACTAGACTAATCACCCTGAAGGAGCGTAAGCTGCAACAACAAGGGAAGTAGTACTGCGGGGATGGATGGGAGGGTCGATAAGGAATACGTCGGAGGAACATCCCATCGAAAGAATGTTACAAAGCAAGAAGTAACTTGTTCTTCGAAGGGATTGTGTCCTCCGGCGTATTCCTTATCTTAGATAGGCTCCCATAGCAGTATTCTGTTATTGGAGGTGGGAGTACTGACTTCATGCTTCCTTTTATTGATGAATAGAGTGCAATACTGCCCTTCCAAACCTAGTCTCTTGACTGGAGGAGGAATCCAAGTTGTAAAATCGTGTAAAGGTATGGACGGACGACCATGTGGCAGCCGCACATATGTCTTTAATCGGCACTCCTCTTTTGAGGGCCGATGAAGCTGCAATACCTCTGGTCGAATGAGCCCTAAGATTTTGAGGGGGCTCTTTTCCTGCCAGTTTATAACATTCCAAAATGGCTAGAATGATCCATCTGGAAATGGTCTGCTTAGTTATCGGTAACCCCAGCTTGTGACCTGCATAGCCTACAAACAGCTGGTCTGCTTGTCTTATCCTGGCCAGTCTACTGATGTAAAAACTTAAAGCCCTTCTAGGGTCCAGCCTGTGTAACCTCTCTTCCTCTTTTCCCGGATGAGGAGGAGGATAGAAAGATGGCAGGGTAATCTTCTGAGTGATATGGAATTCAGAAACCACCTTTGGGAGGAAATTAGGCTTCACTTGCAGGACAACTTTGTCTTTGTGAAAGATTGTATGAGGGGGTTTACAAGAAAAAGCTTGTAACTAGCTCGCCCTTCTAGCAGATGTAAGTGCTATTAATAAAACAGTTTTAAGGGTAAGAAATCTTAACGAACAAGAATGGAGTGGTTCGAAAGGTGTGCCCATCAGGAAAGTTAGGACTAAGTTTAAATGCCATAGGGGAACCTGGAATGGTCTTGGGGGATAAACGTTAGTTAACCCCTTTAGAAATTGTATTACCAAGGGTAACTTGAAATAGGATGGTTCTTCCGCAGTGCGCTTAAAGATGGATAGCGCTGCGAGATAGCCCTTAATGGTGCAAATTTGAAGGCCTGAATTCGCCAAATAGAGTAGGAAGGACAAAACCATTGGTGACCACATGAAAAAGGGTCGATATTCTTTTCGCTACACCAGCTGCAAAATCTGTTCCAACGGCAGCGGTATAAAGACTTTGTTGCTGGCCTCCTTGCCGAAAGCAACACCTCCATATCATCATCAGGGAGGTCCCAATCCTTGTACCTCAGCCTTTCAGAAGCAAAGCGTGAAGGTTGAGGGTTTCGATGTCTGGATGGAGAACCTGACCTCCCTTCTGTGAGAGTATATGCTCTCTGAGTGGAAGTCGAATTGGAGGGCAGATGGACAAGTCTAGAAGTTCCGGGTACCAAGTTCTCCTGGCCAATCCGGGGCAATTAGGATCATGGTTTTCCGGAATCTTCTCAACCTCCTGATCATTTGAGGAATGACAGGGACCAGTGGGAACGCGTACAGAAGCGGAAACTCCCAGTCCACTATGAACGCGTCTCCCAGAGCTCCTCTCGGGGGAAATTACCTTGAACAGAACAGATTGCACTTCCTGTTGACACTGGTGGCGAACAGATCCACCTGAGGGGTTCCCCAAAGGGCGAAGATCTCTTGAAGGACTTCCTGAGCTAGTTCCCACTCGTGGGAGACTGTGCTCTGCCTGGTCAGAGCGTCCGCTGTCAAGTTTCTCTCTCCGGCTAGATGAACTGCCGATAGAGAGATCCCTTCTTGGATTGCCCAAAACCAGAGCTGCATCGCCTCTCTGCAAAGGGGTAGTGATCCTACGCCTCCTCTTTTGTTGAGGTAATGCATGGCCACTGTGTTGTCCGTCATTATCAGGACATTCTTCCCTTGTACAGCTGGCAGGAACGCCTTCAGCGCAAGTCTGATGGCCCTCAGCTCTAACAGGTTGATATGTAGTCTGGACTCCGATGGAGACCAACGACCGCTGATGGTCAAGTCGTTGGCGTGGGCTCCCCACCCCGTGAGTGAGGCATCCGCGACTACTGTTATCTCCGGCCAGGGTTGCCAAAACTGTTCTCCTTTCAGAATGTTCTCCTGACAGGCCCACCACTGAAGGTCTCGAGCCACCCTGTCGGGAACCTGAAGAAGATCTGTCATTCTTCCTGAGAATTGTGACCGCTGAGTCCTCAGTGCCCACTGGAGGGATCTCATTCTCAGGCGAGCCTCTAGCACAAGGTAAATGCAGGATGCCATGAGGCCTAGCAACCTCAAAAAGTCAAAGGCTGGGAGACGTTGGGCATTTTGGAACTTGGTAACCATCTGTAGAATATCTTGAGCCCTCACCTCTGGTGGCGAGGCTTTTCCCAGGGAAGTGTCCAGGATCGCTCCGATGAACTGGAGTCTCTGCGATGGTATCATTTGTGACTTCTTTAAATTGAGGGAGAAGCCCAGTCTGTGAAGGGAGTGGCAAACGTGATTTAGCTGGATCTGAGCTTGTTCCGAAGATACAGCCCTGATCAACCAATCGTCCAGGTAGGGGTAGACGTGAATCCCTTCCCTCCTTAGACTTGCAGCCACTACCGACATTAACTTGGTGAAGACCCTTGGGGCGGAGGTCAGCCCAAATGGCAGCACTCGAAATTGATAATGAGAGTTGCCAATTGCGAACCTCAGGTATTTCCTGTGTTTGAGATGGATAGGCACATGGAAATAAGCGTCCTGAAGGTCCAGAGATAGCAACCAGTCCTGGAACTGAAGGGCCCGAAGGATCTGAGAAAGAGTTACCATCTTGAATTTGTCTTTCCTGAGGAATTTGTTCAATTCTCGCAAGTCCAAGATGGGTCTCAGTCCTCCGTCTTTCTTTGGAATGAGAAAGTAAGGGGAGTACCAGCCCTTGTTCCTCTCCGCTACAGGTACCGGTTCTATGCCACCTTTCTCTAGCAGGTCTAAAATTTCCTGCAAGAGGAGCGGATCTGGAGTTTTCTGAGAGCTGATCCCTGGTGGATGACTCTGAGGTATGCGTAGGAGAGGCAGGCGGCAGTAACCTTGGGCAACTGTTTCCAATGCCCAAGCATCTGACGTGATAGCCTGCCATTCCGCCAGATGTTGAGTTAACCTGCCTCCTACAGGTGTCTTGTGAGGGAAGTCCTCAGAGTGGTTTTGGGGCGGCTGATGCAGATGGTAAAGAGGCACCTGCTGTTGCTGCGGCTTTTGAATATCTACCCTGTCCACCTCGGGTAGTTCTTCTTTGTCCCCTTTGAGCCGGTCGTCCTCTACCTCTTCCGAATGCGGAGTAGAAGCGAAAGGACTTGCCCCTCGCAGAGGTTCCTGTGGGAAGAAAAGGTGTCTGACGAATCGCAGCGCCTAGGGATTTTGCTGCTGCCTTTGATGTTTGCAGTTTTTCTAAACTGTATTCCGCCTTTTACCCAAACAAAGAAGAGCCATCGAATGGCATCTTCAAGAGCCTGGCTTGCACATCTGGGGCAAAACCAGACTTTCTCAACCAAGCGAATCTCCTGGTTGTTGTACCTGCCGCCATTGCTCTGCTGATACTATCAGCCGAATCAATGCCCGTCTGTAGGGATTCGCACATAGCGTCTTTACCGTCCTGTATGATATTTAGGAACGCCTCCCTTTCTTCTCCCTCCGGGATGCAGTCATCCGCTGTAAAAGCACACTCCCAAAGTGTATGGCTGAATCTAGCAAGGGTGCAAGTAGCATTAACAGATTTTAACGCCATGCTACATGCCGAAAAAAACTTTCTTTGCCATAGCATCATATTTCTTATCGTCCCTGTCCTGAGGGACGGTAGGGTAAGCAGTCTTGACATCAGTAGAAGATGCTGCTTGTACCACCAGACTTTCTGGGGATGGGTGTTTTGACAAAAACTCTGGGTCTGCAGAAGATACCCTGTATTTAGTAGACCGTTTTTTATTTACTGCCGGAACGACATCTGGGGTTTCCCAGTTCGTCATGATTTTCCTCTGAAGAGCTTTATGAAAGGGCACTACAGGATCCTCCTGTGGACCTTTATCAAGAATATCCGTAAGGTCATCTTGTTGGAAAGCCTGTGAAGGTGTTGACCACCCCATAAATTTTGTTATCCTGGCCATTAAGGCTCTATAGGGGGTTTCAGCATGCTCCCCCGGGTCTGGCCTAGCGAACTCCACCTCAGGGGAAGTGTCTAACCCACTTGCCTCATGTAAGGAATCATGGAGATCCTTTAACCTGCGCTCTTCTGAGGATAACTCCTCTTGAACTGGGGTTGCAGGTCCCTGCAACTCAAATGTGTCTTCTTGTTCAGATAGTTCTCCCTCTTCCATAATTGAGGACATAGTTCTCAATTGTTCTGAACTCACAAAGGGTGTGAAACCCATCTCCAAGGCAGAGGGTGCCAAACTTGTTTCTAATTGGCCTCGAAAACGTTGATGTCGCCGATGCCGAAGGCTTCGGGCGTGGCGTCGAAAACAAAGGCGGAGGCCTCGAGGTCCTCGACAGAATTGGGATTCTGCTCGAGGAAGTCGACAATTTCAACGCCATCGTCATCGAGGACCTGGGGATAGCCACTGGGTGCGTCGCAACCGTGACTTTCCTTGGCGTCGACGCCGGTGTCGAAGATGGCGTCGAGTCGACAGACCCGTGTGTCGAAGGTCCCTTCGACAACGGCGTCGAAGACACCGACCTCGGCGTCGACGGAACCTTCGAAGAAGGTTTCGAGGTCATAGCCTTACTCGAGGGTTTGTGACGCGCTCGAGAAGCTTCCTTCGCCCGGTACTGCGACTCGCGGTGTTTTTGACCTTCGGATCTTTCGACCAGAGCATCGCTCTCAGCAGTCTTCGAGGGGGTCGAAGCCGCTTTCTCGAAGACTGTAACGCTCACCTGATTCTCGCAGAGGCGCCGGTCTTGACTGGGCGACTACCGTATCTTCAAAGGTGATGTGTAGCACCCGGTTGGCTCTTTGGGCTGGACCTCTGTGCACTGTATGCCTGACGTGTAGAGTAAGATGTCTGCAGATAGAAAATATGGGGTTAATGAACTGGGGTTATTGGGGTGTCCCTATCTCTTTCCTCTTCTCCTCTCCTGTAGACCCCCAAAGGTTAACGCTCTCACCTTAGGTAAGTGAATGCCGAGCTCTCCATCTGCCTCGGGGCAGGGTGCTGTAACCAGTTTCTTCACTGGATAGGTAGCGCAGGCCTCTTGACTTCAGAGGACTGCTGTCCGTCGTTTACTGCACGAACGGTAAGTTTCGAGTCATTCAAATGTCTTTAAAGTCTTTAGTAATGATGTCTCTTGTTTTGCAGGGTTCCGGCGACGGCGGATGACGGGCTGAAGTGAGTTGAAGATGGAGCCCGTGTGATGAATAGAAGCGCCTGGAAGCACGTAACTAAGCGCTTGTTGCCTGCTTCACTATGCGCTCTGTCTTTTTATTTTGCAGGTACGAGTTCGGAGCGGCTGCAGGGTGCCGGAATACCCACTGGATTAGATGTGGAAAGGAGTAATGGCACGTGAGTATTAAAGTTCCCCAATGTCTTTAAACGCACCTTGTTTTGTCTTTCAGATGCGGGATGCAGCGCCGAAGACCTCCGGAGCGCACGAAGAGTAGGTAAGCCTTTGCCTTTCAGATGCCGGAATGCTAACCTGTTCTTTCTTGTCTTTATAGGTGTTGCTGAAGACTGGATTCAGGATGGTAAGCCTTTGCCTTTCAGATGCCGGAATGCTAACCTGTTCTTTCTTGTCTTTATAGGTGTTGCTGAAGACTGGATTCAGGATAGTAAGCCTTTTTCCTTAGGCCCAGGACCAGATGCAGAAGACACGATGAGCGTTCTGCTGCAGAGGTTGCAGAATAACGCAAAGCAAGATTCATCCACCGGGTGTGGTTTAAATAGCCTCCTGTAGTGCTTAGATGTCTCCTTCCACAGCCACGCCTAAGTAAGAAAAGAGTTCCTGGTAAGAAAAGAGTTCCTGCCTTCCAGAAGAGTTCCAGTGTTCTGAATCTAGGGAGTGGCTCCAGCCCCACCCAACAGGAAAAGTAGTTCCAAACAGAAGAGGATCAGAGGCTCAACTGGCAGGCAAGTAAGCAGCATGGTCTGCTGCAGGTAAGTCCACCCAAGCATTATGAGCCCGGCGCTTCCAGCGCTGGGACTGGGCATATTTATGAGCCTGGTGCCACTGGCGCCAGGACTGGGTCCAAAAGGTCCCAATTGGGACTGGTTGGCACTCGGAACCTGGGTTATGGATCTGCTTCCAAGGGAGTTGGGAAAACCCTGACCTTTTGGAAGCAGAGATCATGACAGTGACGCTCATCATATTTTTGCGGAATTCCTCCCATTCAGCCCGGGAACTATGTTTCGTGGGGCAAGGGATTCTCTTAGGAGAAACAGAGGAAGAGGACGACGGAGAAGGGGATCTTCGACGTCTCCTCTTCGAGTGCTTCGATCTCGAGGAGTGATGGGACCCACTCCGAGACCTGGAGAGCGAATGGTGATGAGGAGACGAATGTCTCGACTTTGTCGAGGAAGAAGAAGCTTTTGAAGTCTTACCTTTCTCCAGCTTCCCCCTACGCTCCTTCAGGGCCTTAGCTGTCATGGACATACAGTCCTCGCACACCAAACAATGGTGTTCAGCTCCCAAACACCACAGACAAACTCTGTGAGGGTCAGTCAGCGACATCTTTTTCCCACAGTCTCGGCATTTTTTGAAGCCGGACCGAGGGGTTGTCGGTTCTGACGAGGAAGCCATCGAGTATGGATCGAATATCTCGAGGTAAATAGGATAAATTATCTACGAAACTGAGCAATGATATTCCGAGGCACTGAGTAAGCGCAGAAAAACGGAACTGAGCAACGGACGCTGCGCGCGGCCTTTATAGGCAGGGTGACGTCGACACGGCGGCTGTCGAGGGACATCGACTCGGCGGACGTCGACGCGCAGCGCCCTCTAGAGAAAAATCTTCCGAGGCCAGCAAAGCTGGAAGGAGATATCTAAGTTAAGGAATACGTCGGAGGACACAATCCCTTCGAATGATTATTACTTACAACAGCTAGATGACAGAATGAAAGGAAATTCGTATCGCTTAAACTTGAGGGGATAGGGAAGCTTAGATAATACTAATCAGCACATCAGGGCTAAGTAAGAATGAAATGGAAAAATTGGTTTTGGGAGAAATCAAATGCAAAAGGGGAAATACAGTGGAACATGGAAATTCGTTTTACACTGGATTTCCAATGACAGGCAGCCCAGGGAAGGGGTTTTGCTTATAATTGGAAATACCGGTTTCCAATGACAAGGACAGAGGCACATCACAGATAGACTTGTGGGCAAAAAGGGATTGCTCTCGATGGGACTACGGTTTGGGGTTTTAGTAGGACAGATGAAAATAGGAATTTGTGGGGTAATGCACAAAATACACAGACACATTGGGTTTTCAGTTACCAGGAGACTAATTCTTCTGAGGAAAGACTTCAATGACTACAATAATTAAAGAAAGACACCAGGGACAAGGTGGTTAATTTTGAATTTCAACCATCTTGGCCCGTGAATTTCAAATCGGGGAATTAATTGATTTGCTTCAGAAAAATACTAAGGATTGATGCAGACAACTGAGAGGTTTACCAAGGGAATATGCTCAACGACACAGGCTAAACAAAGATTCTTCTATGGGAAGGTGACTGAGTTACACTGGCAATATGGGGTAATTATTGGGTGCAATGCTGCAAAAAGGAAGGGCTTATGCATTTTAGGGCTGAGGTTATTTGTTTACTTACCAAATAAGCCTTGGTTTGGGATTCTGGAAAGCCAGCTGGATCTCAGGACACTCTGGACAGCTAGGCAAGGGGTCTGGTCAATGCATTCAGCCTTGGTTTGGTTCAGCCGCCTTCCCGCCGTCGTCCTCCTGTCTCCCCGGATTGTTGTGTCTGTCCCCTGACCTAGTACAGTCCCCCTTATATAGCACAAATTACATCACTCACTTTACAATCTAGGGGGAGTACTCTGTAATTACCTCTACCGCTCAGATAGGACAATTTACCATTCCTCTCTCCACCCCCTGGCATGATTGGTTCAAGGGGAGAGAGCACCATCTGTCTGCATTTATTACTATCCTTTGTCCTCCTTGCCACTTGACAAAAAACAGTTATGTCTCCTAACGTCATAATTCTACTAGCCCCTGGCATATGAACTAGATATGTGGTTGTAGTGGGTCATACGGAATTCGGTAAGCCAATCACCAACTCTGCACGATGTAGCATGGCCCGGTGGCCAATTCCTTCCCTTTTCACAAAATGTTTAACAGTTATAACTCTGCAATTGATCAAATCAAGCATTTTCCTAATCTCATTTCCCATCTTTCTACCAATTGTCATATGTGTCCAATTTTTAGGTCAGCCAGACAACTCTCTTAACTGGCCATTTCAGTCTCCAAAGTCCTAGGAAAATGCACTTTATCTCTTAGAAACCACCTAGAAGTTACATAAAAACATAGCATAAAATGAAATTATTTCTCATTCTAATTGCTGTGTCCATTATACATTATGAGATTTTTACTAATCCAACCCCCAAGTACTGGATCCAATAGCGATGGCCGTGTCCTGGCCACCTGGATGACAGATCCCCAAGGACTAGCAAGTGAGACACCTTTAGGATTCTCACACGTCCCACACGTAACCCACTTTTTTGTCCATTATGCATTTTATCCCTTCTTTGGGTAAAGATATTGGGTGAAGATCCACCACAGATTGCGCCCAGTAGCCGCTCTGTGAATCTTGAAGTGTGCCCAATAGCCTCTCTGTGAAAATTTGAATTTAGAAATGTACCCAATAGCCTCTTAGTGAATTTATAAAGCGGAACTTATAAAGTCCAATAAACTGTAAATTGCACCTGAGACTACACCTAACAGCTCGTACTAGGCATGAGTGCACCCACTCCTCCAGAGTCCGTCAGAAATGACCACCATAATCTGCCTCCCCTCCCGCCTCCCCCTTCCCAAATTGTCCCACCCTCCTTTGCACTCCCTACCATTCGCCTCGCCAAACACCAAGCCAGAGGGGCACGATGGCGAGCCAACCACCCTAAGAAGACCCCCCCCGAACATCGCCACCGATCAGCCCACATTACCCATGCCCGCTCCCCTCACTATCATAGCGAGCACACCCCGCCCTGCAAGCATCCCCCCCGCCTTGCCCACAAACCCCCACCGCCTCCGCTCCCCAAACACACCATTTCCCCTCCCTAAAAACTGCACGCCGAGCCTTAGCAAGAACCGAAGCCGCATCCCTCTCCCCCTCTGACCCCCCCTACTCTCTCCCACCCTCCAATCGCGATAAAGAAACTAAAGAGGAACCGTACCTGGTCCCCCTCAATCTCTCAGCACTCCTCGCCTCCCGTCTCGAGCCGCAACCTCTGTACCCTAATCACCTCCTTCCCCCGTAGCTTCACCCTGCCTGAAACCCCTCTCCCTCGACTTCTCTTCAACTACAACCGAAGGTCCTAACCACCCACACCCTACCTTCAAATCCCCCGAGCCAATCCTGAGCTTCCCAACTCGCACAGCCACCCATTCCCGCCCGAAACCCGCCAACTCCGCTGCTCGCCCACTATTCCCATCGATTGTCTCCCACCCTACCCCTCTCTCTCTCTCCCCAGCTTCCTCTCCCTCAGCCCCCACCACCTTCCGTTCCTGCTCCGAGACCAACCTCGCCTCCCGATGTGAACTGCATCCTATTTAATGCCCGTTCCGTAGCAAAAAAACAGATACTGCATCTTTGACCTCCTCTCCTCGGACAAACCAGATCTGGTTTTCAGCACCGAAACTTGGTTCTCGGACGACTTCGCCCCAATCGCCAGTGAAGCCTTCCCCCCCGAATACTGCCTCATCCCACTGAACCGTCCTTCTAGAGGAGGAGGAATAGCATTCGTCTTCAAGTTTCTCTTCCATGCCTCAATCATCGACAGCCAACCTTCCATTCCATCCTGCGAATCTCTCCTCGTTAGACTATCACTTTCCCCGTCACTCTCACACAGCTTCCTAATAATCTACAGACCCCCCCTGGCTACGATAGACATTTCACAAATAACCTCTGCGACTCTATTGCCACCCTTCAACTAAACCACCCCAACCTCACCCTTCTTGGAGACTTCAACATATGGCTCGACATCCCCACCAACCCTATGGCACACTCTCTGGTCGACGGTTTGGACGCAATTAACCTCCAACCCCACACAACGGCCCGACTCACTGCAAAGGACACACTCTTGATGCCATCTTTAGCTCCAACACCCGATTCATTTAAACCCCCCCACCCCTATCCTCTGGTCTGATCACTTCATTCTCTCGTTCACCATTCAATCACCCGACCGCCTTCCCGTACTCGAATCTGAACCTCCGAATCTACGCAAATGCTGGAAAAAACTAATAATCGTCCCAGACCTAGCCGACGCACTCCTCCAGTCTCCACCACCTACTGAACAAACAACTAACCCACAACGCCTTTGACTCATGGCTCAATGCATCTCTGACGTGGCTCACAACCCATTGCAAACCATCAACCCGCCGCGGCCTCTTCCCCAGATGGTTCACTCCTGTTCAATCACCCTCCCACCAATAATTAATTTGCACAACATCCTGTGCTACAACTACGCTGACGACACTCAACTAATTTTAAAACTCCTGAACTCAAGACCCAACTGCAGACCTGACCTGGCCTCCTGCCTCCTTGACATAGAACTCTGGATGATCCAAAGCCACCTCCTGTTAAACCCCCCCAAAACGGAAATCATGTTATGTGGCAACCTGGAACTTCTCCCACAACCACTACCCTAGCCATCCGCCACGGGCAAGTCTCCGACCCCCTCCAACTCAGTGAAAAATCTTGGATGCACCCTTGACTCTGAACTAACACTCTCGCGCCAAGTCAGCAACATCTCAAAGTCCTGCCACTATCACCTTAAAACCCTTAGGCGCATCTTTCCATATCTCTCCTTTCCCAACAGACTCTCCGCGTTCCAATCAATCGTTATATCAAGACTGGACTACACAAACCCCCTATACCTCGGAGTCCACGCATATCAACTGAATAAACTCCAAAGGGCACAAAACGCGGCAGCCAAATTGCTTCTTGTGCTTGGCCCAAGAGACCACATCTCCCCAGCCCTTAAAACGCTGCACTGGCTTCCAGTAGCCCGCAGGGTGACATTCAAAACCTTGTGCATCTCCCATCGAGCACTGCATAAAACCTGACCTCAATATCTTCAAGATAAGCTAAAACCCTACAACCCCCCACGCACCTTAAGATCAAACTCAGCCGGCCTCCTAGTCATTCCGAAGACAAACTCAATTAGGTTAGGCGGATCATCATTCTCAGCCTTGGCCCCCACGCTATGGAACTCACTCCCACCCAACATCCGCCAGACTGAGGATTTAATGGCTTTCCGCAAACTGCTGAAAACCTGGCTCTTCCCCTAAAACCAACCCGTACCAAACTAACCCAAACAGACCAACAGCAACTCAATGACACCAATCCATCAAACCACCTGATGCGAGAAACTGACAGCTAACGACCCCCAATGTAATCTAGAAGGGCAAACAGAATTAAATTAATAAAGTAGATCAAAGCAGTGAAATGGTTAGATAAGAGTAAATCATACGGGAACAGGAAAGAGATTTAAACTCCCGAAATGGATAGAATGCCTGCGGAGTGAACAAAGTGAATGGCGTAGATGAATTACTTAGAACAGATAACTATATAGTTTGAATGAATGTGGGAATCGAATGAATATGTAGACAGGATGAGTGTATGGAATGAATGAACATGTTGAGTGGATGAGTGTGTAGAGCGGCTGGATGAGTAGAATCGACAAGTGTGTAGAGCGGATGAGCGCGTAATACAGGAAGCGAGTAGAACGCAGAACTGCGAGTGTATAGAGCGGAGAAGTGTATAGAGCGGAGGAGTGTATAGAGCGGAGTAGTGTATAGAGCGGAGGAGTGTATAGAGCGGAGGAGTGGACAGAGTGGAAGAGAGGATTGAACGGATGAGAGAATGAGTGAATAGGGTGGATGAATGGATAGAGCGGATGAGCAAATAGAGTGGATGATAGGATAGAACGGACAAGTGGATAGAACGGTTGAGAGAATGAGTGGATAAGGCGGATGAGTATATAGGGCAGATGAGTGAATAGAGTGGATGAGTGGATAAAGCGGAGGAGTGTTAGAACGTATGAATGGATAAGTGTACAGAGTGGATAAGTGTACAGAGTGAATGAGTGTACAGAACGGATGAAGGTATAGAACAGATGAGTCTAGAGATGTATATATAGGACAGGATACTGATGTTGAATGCGGGGATCAGATAAGTGCGTAGAGGGGGGTGAGCGCGTAGAGGGGGGTGAGCGCGTAGAGGGGGGTGAGCGCGTAGAGGGGGGTGAGCGCGTAGAGGGGGGTGAGCGCGTAGAGGGGGGTGAGCGCGTAGAGGGGGGTGAGCGCGTAGAGGGGGGTGAGCGCGTAGAGGGGGTGAGCGGGTACATGTTTGAGGCAGACAAGAGTGCAAGCGTGGGGCAGACAAGAGTGGATAGGAAGGCATGGAACTGACTTAAGCGCATAGAATTGCGTAACGTATAAAGTATGGTTTGGAACGCAGAGAACGCTTAAAGAGCATTTAACCCACAATGACTGGAGTACGCATGGCAAACTGGAACGCACAGAGCGAACTCAAACGCTCGCGGCAAACCGGAATGCATGAATGTGTGACCGAAAAATATGGAGCAGACTGGGATGCATGGAGTGGAAAGGAGTGGATGGAACGGACTGGAGCACGCGACGTAAATAGTATGATTTGGAATGCAGAGAATATCTGAAAGGGTATATAACCCATCTTATCCCACCACCACGCTTACTCTCTCCTTACACCACCACTCAACTAGAACACAGTGATACTATGACACCATCCGGTATAACTGTTCTAATACCAACACTCGCCGCTCACTCCACATCATTCAAGTAATCACTGCTGGTAACACACCCCCCAGCCAGGCGTTCTCTTCAGGCCTAACACAGCCACTTCCGGTCTGGATAAATCCTGCCAGAACGAACACATACTCCTGACCTCTCAACCAGCACACCTACCGCTAGAATGCAGCTATTACACGGATACCGCACGAGCTGCACACATACCCGGTGCCCACACGCACCCTTTTGACTCTCTAAGGGCGTTCAACCTACCAGCGCCTTCAGACCATACCAATGGTATATAAGGCGCTATATAAATGCAAAAGAACAATAACATTCTGTGCTCACTCATTTCATAGAGTCTGGTTGGAATGGAATGTTACATGGTGTGTTCGGTGCACATGTGAACTTGGATTTGCCCTCCTTTACTTTGCCCATATCTTGCAGTGTGTTGTATCTGAGAGTATGTGTATGGATGAATGCAGAGGAAGGCCTCTTGGAATGTGGTGCTGCATGCTGGAATGAGAGGAACCGTGGGGTTCCATGAGTGACAGTTAAGGGACTTGGAGTACAGATAGGAACCAGGGTAGATGTATGAGCTCTACTCTCCCATTACTGACCTCTTATGCTGTAACTAAGAAGAAATAAAGCATCCTGTTCTTTCACACTTATCTGGGTCTGGTCTGGTTCCTGCTTCATGTTCATATAGAGACCCAGATAATTTGGCGACAAGGAGCACCAAAAGCGAGCCCAGAAAAGGGGGCCTGGGGGCAGCGAATGAGATCATTAAGAAACCAGATGCGAGGATTCAGTTCATGAAAAGAGCAGAGTCCGTGGGGACAGAATTGAGGCAAAAAGAGGAGAAACCCAGACGCATCCATGCTGTTTGAAAGTCCATGAGAGGACCAGGGCAGGTGTAGGTCCTTCTATGTGGCGATATATGGGTTGAAAGTGGTGCACCCTTGCGGGGAGCCAGAAGAAAGTGCAAACTGCCGGGGTACATTGAGAGGCCACGGTCATCTGCTGCATCGAGCACTGTTGCGCTCGGAATAAATGCATAATTGAGAGAGACGCTGTCCATGTTGTGCATTTTCCTCCTCATGTTCCGTGAATTAGAGGAAAGGCCCTCTGAGCGTGCACAAGTGTGATGACGGACACAGAAGCAATCAACTGTGCCGAGGGTTGAAAGATGGAATTTTCCCTTACTGCGCCAGTCGCAGTGATACGAGTACGAAGTTGGCGACCTGAGAGGAAAATATTATGGAAACTGAAGCATGCTAAAGTAAATCCACCTCCTGGAAGGCCCCGACTCCTGTCCAAGCCTGAGTCTATACGGGAGAGGCCAGCGAAGGAGTACCATGCAGCATAAACCTCTCAGTAGCTGCTAGAGGTAATCCACAAGGCTGCACCACCCTCCCCCAGTAATTATATCAAAATTACCCCATGCGCACCTAGCGCGGTAATCATTGGAATTATTTGGCCATATTTATCTTTGATCCTGCAACAACAAGAAAATCAGCTTCATATGCCGCCCTACACTCGTGAAGACTGGACTTCCCTTCATCACCATTGAGCCCCTCGAGGTAGACGCCATTCAAAGATGGCCGTCCACTCCTATTGATTTCGGCAAAGCAGCCCTGCCACGTGCTGCTCTGCTCACCAATTGGCCCCAGCACTCTACTTGATAGCCAATCCGCGACCAGAGGCACGAGCCGGCCCACCTCCTGGAAGGCCCCGACTGCAAGGCCATCTCCTGTCCAAGCCTGTCCTGAGCCGTTTGGACCATCGACCAGAAATGCTGCCTCAACAACACCCCACTGAGTGAGTACTTGAGCACATACGTTCCGATCTGACCCCTCTCTGAGCTGTTCCGCTCTGCAAACCATGCTTCCTCCATCATCGCCATCAAATCAGTGTGTCACGGCGTCCCTCTGAATCCCAACCCCACTCTATGAGCCCGAAGGAGCTCTGCGACGCCAAGCCCATTCCCACAAAATACCATCAGATCCATACGAGACTTATAACCATAATCTCCTCCACGCTCAGGGCGACTAACTCTGCCACGTACTTTTAACATGCAAACCACAACTCACACCTTATGCGCCCTGCACCCTTTTGATTGCATTGCCCGTGTACTGCCGTGATAACCCCCTTGATTGCGTATGCCTCTACACATCGATCTAACTCATCAAGCACATAACTAACCTGCATCATCTTGCATAGCCTTGTGCTGCCCCCATTGATTTCCGAACGCTGCATCCAACTGAACCCAGAAAGCCTATACCTGCCCTCACCACCCTCTAGCATCACTCTGCCCTCACTCGCTACAAATACGCGTAGCTGTGTATGCATCTTGCCTGATAAACGACTGCAGATAACCCCACACGCACTGACTCTTACTAAGTGATGCCCACCTGCCCTCCCGTGATATAACTGACCGCAAACCCCTGCAAACCTTTGCCATAGCGGGGTCATTCCATGTTCTGATGACTATTACCACTGCACCCTAACAGCATTATTGCATGCTCATTGCGCCGAAGGCCAGCCACAGCTATGTTTCACTATCTGACCTTTTTTTGTGTACTTGAATTCACTAGTTGTCATTACCAGACATCTTGTGAAAAAACCTTCTGTTAGCAATTTGAAACTGCCTGGCATCTTTGCCAATTCTTTGTGTATTCCACTGTCACAGCTACTAACCACTGTGAAATCACCCATTGCATACTGCCAGCTACTATAAGCCAGCCGAAATAGCCTGGCTGCCAAACCTCTTCTGTGGCATGCTGAACTAGCCAATTGTCAGCCGTTGTGGACCCCTGAAATTGCCCATTGCCGGCCACTGTGTGCCTATTTTTGGAACGCCCTTTGCAATGCCTACTGCCAAATATTGTACGATGTGCCTTAACAAGACTCAGACTGCCACCTTACTGCGCCCTATAATACCCATACTGTGGTATCCGGTCATATTTTCGAATGCATTTTTTCGAAATGCATTTATCTCTAAAACATTGTTGAAAAATCATTTTTCGAATGTATTTTTTGTTTTATATTGAATTTTTTGGGTTTCGTAAGTAAAAAAAGTTTTTAAAAAACAGGGGTGTGGGGGGAACCCCCCCATTTTAAACAAAATTAAAAAAAAAAAACATTGGAAACTTTTAATCGGCAAAATTGATTCGAGAAAATGGCATTCGAAAAATTGACATTCGAAATAGTCACTATAAACCCCTTACTGTGCCTTACCATACCTATTGTTGCCTTAATCATGTCCTCAACAAAAAAATAGACCTTGTCCCACCGTGGAAAGAAATAATAGGCTTTGAACCAGATTACCCAGTCTTTACAAGCCTATTTGCTGCAACAACAAGGCCCCCAACCCTCAACATAAACCTACCTCACAGCACTCTAAGGTATGCCCCAATTTAACTATACCTTGCAACACCACCACCCAAAATAAACTCATCCCAATAACAATCCAGAATATACCTAACACAACTACTCTATCCGGAGCCTTGATCAATGCCAGGTCCCTAGTGGCCCACGCCACTGAAATAGCTGATAACTTATCCTTCAACAACCTTGACCTCCTGGCAGTCACCGAATCATGGCTGCAGGAAGCAGCAGGTCCAGCACTCTAGCAATCCCTGATAATTACCAAATAATTAATATGGGCAGACCTAATAGTAGAGGAGGCGGTCTGGCCATTATAGCAAAAACCAACCTCGCTCTAAGACCACTAGCTCAACCACCTCTCAAATCATGCAAACTTCTAACAGCCAAATTGCCCATCTCCAACACATTAACAATCTACCTAATATATAGGCCACCTGGCCCCATTGGAACCTTCGAGGAAGACTTATCTAGCCTCTTAGCCAATAATATTAAAAAACTCTCAAATCCTACTATTAGGTGACCTGAATCTAGGTCTTAATGACCCTGATGACAAATCAGCACAAGCTATAGCCACCCTGCTAGCTGAACACTGCCTAACCCAAAAGGTTCTTACCCCTACCCACAATAAAGGAAGGACTTTGGACTGGGTCGCCACCTTGAACTGCGACACCACCATCACCAAAACCACTCCCCAACACTGGACAGATCATTACCTTTTCGACTTTACCCTATCTCTTAATAAACAAATCAGTAAAGAGAAATTTATGGCACCACCCTTGCCCACTAGAGCAAAAAAAAAACATAACTCCTGACAACCTCTTGCCATTACTAATGCCAACCATTAATGCTCTTCCTGATGACATGCATCCTGAGCGCTTGGTAGAAAGCTACAATAACGCTATGAAGAAAGCACTAGACATTATTGCCCCTCTAAAACTTCAAAAAAGTAAACAAGCTCACCTAAACGCCTGCTTCACCCCCCACTTAAAAGAACTAAGAATGTAAAAAAGGAAACTAGAAACTAAATGGTGCCATACTCCAACTGAAGAGAAAAAAAAAACGTTTCACTAATAACTAAAAAAAGATATCCCACTCACAAAAAAAATCTGTTTAATGAAAGAATATGCAAGTCCAGCTCTAACACTAGGGAATTATTTGCTATCTTAAGGGGGTTGGAATCCCCCATACCCCCAGCCGATAAGATAACTAAAGATAAGCAATGGTGCACCAGCGTACAAAACGCCCTAACAAATAAAATCAAAACTCTCCAAACTAAAATAGCCTTAACAAAAAGACTCCCCAACTACCAACGAGTCACGTCTGAGCACTCATGCTAGAACAACTAACCCACCAGGCCCAGATCCATTAAAATTCATCAAAATCTCCATCCTAGGAACAGAAAGGATTATTGCATCACTCAAACCATCCAACTGTAAAGGCGATAGCTGCCCATCTCATCTAATTAAGGACGCCGCCAGGGACGTAGCCCCCTTCATATCCAAATTGATTAACGCATCCTTCTCCTCTAATACCATCCCAAGCAATCTAAAAGAGTCTTGGGTTCTGCCTCTCCTCAAGAAGCAAATCTTAGACCCTGCTATTCCCACCAACTACAGGCCCATCACCACGGTACCGTTCCTGCTAAAGATAATAGACAGAGTAGCATACCTACAAATTCAACAATATCTTGAAACTTACCAACTCCTACGGGCCCGCCAATCAGGATTCAGACCGCAGCATGGTACAGAGACAGCCCCAATTGATCTTAAAACACAGATCAACGACAAAGGAAACACCGCTATGCTACTTCTCCTTGATCTGTCGCCGGCCTTTGACCTGGTGGATCACACGATCATGTGCGAACACCTGGCTTCGGCTGCCCACTTTCCAAATGAGGCCATGGCCTGGATCCAATCATTCCTGGACAACCGCACTAAGAGTTTGCCACACTGGCATCAGCAGACCCCATTAAAATAACTTGCGGTGTACCCCAAGGCTCCTGCGTCTCCCCAACCCTATACAACATCTTTATCAAGCCCCTATTTGACAAATTGGAGAGACTGGGTGTCACATACACTAATTATGCTGATGACACTCAGATCCTCACATCTTTTGGGCAATTTTGACTCTGATACGGCCTTGGTAAACAAAATATATCTCATCATACAGGCATGGATGGCCACGCATGGCCTATGCCTAAATGATGATAAAACCGAAATCCTGTTCCTCGGCTCCGACGCCAACCTAAAGAAACTCAACTCTAACTACTCAGCATTCAATATTGATGGCAATACCATTACAGTAGCCAAAACAGTGAAAACACTAGGCTTTCGCCTTGACTCAGCCTTGACACTAAAGAAACAAGTGAACTCAATAGCATCCTCCACTGCTTACACGTGCAAGCTTATCAGAGCAAGTAGAGCCTTCCTCACGCAAGCCAGCAGCATCATTATCGCTAACGCCCTAATACTTTCCAAACTTGACTAATGCAATGCCTTGCACCTGGGAGCCAATAAATACATCACCGATAAACTTCAAACATTGCAAAATAACGCCCTTAGAACAGCCCTAAATTTACCTTCCAAGGAACACATCTCCAATAAAAGAAGAGAACACAAATGGCTCACAATCTGTGACAGAATCTCACTTAAAACGGGATCACTCGCCTTCAAATGCCTAAATAATGCAGCTCCTCCACCCCCACTGCCCGTACCTGCCAGCCGGAATTGTAAAATAAAAACTCCATCCGCCCTACCAGAACTGTCAACTCCTACTGCCTACAGGTACCTAAATTTAGACAGAATAAAAAACGGGCAGCAGCAGCTTCCCAGTAAAGGCAGCCCAACACTGGAATGCTCTCCCACTCAACATCAGGACAGACCAATCCTACTATAGTTTTAGGCGGAATACTCTCACATGGTTACCTTCTAACGACCCCCAAGACTAACCTTGCCTCTATTACACGAAGAGATCCTACTTAATTTGACTCTATTTATGTATATTCTTTAACTGATTTGCCAAAATGTAATTTGCTGATTGTATATATGTATATCTCAATCTTATTTGCCGAAATGTAATATTTTATACTTATATTGTGCCTTACCCTGTAACTAAGTTTTTAAGTATTCATATTTTCCTGTTCTCTGTTGCGCCCCGTTACCTTGGGTTTGGCCCGCCATACAAATCAATAAACAACCAATTTCGGCAGTGACATTGTTTAAAAAAAAATTAGAATATATATATATATAATAGGAGGATCAAGGTATTGTCTGAATTTTGGTTTTCCATGCGGCTGCTTTGCCATTTAGGAAGGTGCGGTTGGGGATTATTTTTTTGTTCACAGAGCGTAGCGTTGATGGAGACGAAGTATTATGCCGCCATTTTGCAACTTAGTTACGCAGAGGAATAATGTTTCAGTGATAGTTTAAACAAATGTAGAATAGTTAAACGATGTACTCTGACGCTGGAAAAGGAAACTTCCATCTGTTTTGTTTTATTGAGAGGAAAGCGAGAACACTTTCGGAACGTTCTCAAGGCAGCAGCGTTAAGGTAGCTCGTCCGTGCGTTTATTGTGGCTACTGCTGAAATTGTAGTGTTTTTAAGGAAGGTTAATCAACGTAATGATAATGATTTCAATGGACGCAATTTAACGTGTTTTTGAAGGAGCTTCTATGTGTTAGTTTATAGAATCCAATGAATTGCAGTCCGTACAAATAGTAATTGAATAGAATGCATCGATATTCTTCAATCAAGTGCAGTGTGTGCGTTGGACAAAAGTGATTATAAATGCACTTAAGTGCTAGTGAGTAGCAGAGTAGATTGAAACTTGCATGCCATGATTAAGAAGCCATTTACTGTGCTTTTAGATAAGACATGAAAAGCATTTAGAAATGTGTTTACTGTTTTATTATGAGATTTTACATGCACTCGTATAGAATATACAACGTTTTTTTATAATGCACTGAATTTAGAAGAGATTATCCATAATCCATGCTGGGATGTCGATATGTTTGCTTTGTTTTTCGCTGGCAGAGCAGTGCCCGATTCCCATTAGTCATCATAATTGTAGAGTGTATATGTATAGAGTTTAACACACTTACCTATATCTGGTCTGTTACCTGTTCCTGCTCCATGTTCATTTAGAGACCCATATACTTCACAATATCCATGAAAGGAAAAGCAGCTGCCCATATGTTGCCCTTTGGCCTTCAACTTGCAAGACTATGGGGACTGAGTGTCTTCACATTGGCATTGGTGCTTGGAGGACTCACGGGGACGATCACCTTTATTAAATTGCTTTGATCAGAATTAAACTTGCCAGTGATCTTTTCTTGTATGCAAGCCTCCCATCGCCCCAAGTCGATTTAGTAGAAGACAACCATTTCACTTCACATGCAAATTTTAGAGCAATTGCCTCAGTGGGAATTGGGAGTTTACTTGCATAGATTATGTTTGCCATATTTTCAGGTTTCGCCCTCTGACTCCTGATCGCAACCTATTTCAAGAGAGGACAGGTTTTAAGATTTACAAACAAGCTGAGGCGGACTATAGGCTACTGGTGGCTTAATATGCAGATCCATCGAGCCATACCATCACTCAAGTGCTAGCAGATGTGCTGATCCAGACATACCGATGTGTCAGGATCTGCACATTGGCTTAAGTTGTTGCAGTGATTTGTGGGTGGCTCTCTGCTGCTGTTGTCTTATCCAGCACCGAGTGCTCATATTGGAGCCCTATCTTTCTAAGCGGACCGGCAACAAGCCACTCCACAGCTCAACAATTCTAGCATATATCCTTTGTCTCTTCTTCTGAAAAAGGAGAAAGTTGTGAAGCATGCATGTGGCTGCTTCTATCACCATCTTTCCATCAGGATCGAGCATGAAGAGCCGGAGCAAAGTAGAGCTATACTGTATGGATGTTTGACTCTTGAGAACAGAGGCAGAAAAGGCCTCATCATAAAGACCATCTGTAAAGCTGCAGCCTGGCACAGCACACACGAACAAACTAAATGTGCAATGTTTTGGAGCCAGCCAAAACTCACTGACAAGGCCGTAGAGATTAAAGTTTCTAGCACCTAAAAATAACATGCAAATTTTGCTTAAATGGGGAGCTGCTCAACCTGATGAGAAAGAGAACAGAAGTTCAAGAAACAAAAAACGGATTTGCATTGTTCTGCTGTGTGTTCATTTTCTTCTACAGAAATAAAAGTCAGGGTTGGAAAACGTTCAGATGTTGAAAATCTGGACTGTTGATAGCGGCTTCATAAGCCAAAGTAATATGAACTGTGATGTTTCATGAAAATATGCACATTCAAAGTTGCAATTGTGATTGAAACCAACTTTAAATGGAGCCATATGTTTGTCCCATTATTATTGGACTGTCTTTGTGTGCCCCTTTGCTCATGGGTTGTTGGGCTGTTACAAATAAATAAAAAACACTAAATTCTGACATATGGCAATCCTTCAAACTCGCAGGCATCCCTCATCCCCAGCATGCAGAATGGGAAGAGATACAAGTTCCCTTGCAAAGCTAATAAACTAACTGCACACTGCAGATCAGGATCCTTCTTCAAACAGGCGTAACAAACCAGACATCGCCATAAAGATTTAATTGTTGAGTTTTATTACTTGCCCTGTGTGCCTGTCAGGGCTGAACATTTTAAAAATAATTTAAATTCAGATGAATCTGTGGTCCTTTCCAGTTAATATCCCAGCGCCATCTCACAGGTCTTCCTGAAGGTAAGAAGTTAACACTTGACAGGACTGCATATCTATGAACTTCTCAAGAGGAGCCACTGGGCTATAAAGACCATTTTGGTCCAGGCCCGAGTCAACCAGGGCAGATTTCCAGCCCTGACTCAATCGAAAATTACTGTGTCCTTAGTAGTGTAAGAAAAGTGCCATTTTCTTATCAAAGAAAATGCCTTTTAATGTACACTGAATAGTTTATATTGTCTATCTCTGGAACCAAACCTCGTAGAAACACAATTCTTTTTGGGAAATGTTCAGTTTGAGATGATCTATTTAGTGCTACCAAAACAATTTTGCTAATTTGCATTTATTTTATTTATGCAAATTAGGTGAATTTGTATTTTGCCACAAAGCAAGGGTGCACGCTAGTGTGTAATATGTCGCATTCACAGTGACGAGCCAGTTATGTTGAGATGGATTAATAATTTGAATATGAATGTAGAAGTGAGATAAAGGGAAAAATCTATAACTGAAATTATTCATGCTATAATGATCAGGATAGCATCAATCGATTCGTAACAGAGAGGAAAAGCTAGTGATTTGATTCTTGAAGTGGTCACGTGGTTGTAATGTAATGCCTGAGAAGGAGGTAATATTTAATGGAAGAAATCCCTGAGATGCCATCACATTTAATGGGAGGGAAAATGGGTGTAGAAGTTACTACCACCAGACTCCCTCCTTCATTAATATGCCCAATGACTGCGGAGGGGTATGTCTAATGCAATGTCACTTTTAGAACCTTGTCCAATCATATACATTGACCAATTATATTGGGGAAAGTAGGTGGGATTTTATGTCCTATCAAAGGTCAAACACACACTGAGGGGGAGAAAATCACACACTTACTGATGGGAGAGAAAGCATAATTGATAACGGAAGAAAAGGAATAGATTTGCTCTTCTTGTGGACCCTTTGACGGATTATTGGTAGAGACGAAAAGTGAGACCTACCATGAGTTAAAGTCCCAGGCCTTCTTCAATGGAAGGGAAAGTAGACAGGCTGTTGAAAAAGCAGATCCTATCTTACTGGCTGATGCCCACCTGTTCCTAGAGGGGAGAATTAAACCAGTGCTTAAGAGGGGGCCCACCTGTCTGGGATTCCGCCAAAAACAAATCCTGATGTGAGTAATATCTAAAAGGGAAGTAATCATGTGGGGAGTGATCCTATAAAAGGAATTGGAATAAATCCTGGTAATTATAATTTGTTAGTACTGAGGGGTGGGAATAGATAAATTAATTGTAATTGTGCATCCGGAGAAGTTAGCGAACATTTCAGAAGTGAATTTGCTTCTGGAAAAAAATATATTTTATAGATTAGGTCCCATGGCGTGTATACAGAGAGACCAACCTGACCCTTTCTCTGGCAAATAAGTTTAGCAGAGAAGAATTATTAACGGGGTCATAAAAAGGTCATCTGACTGTGTGCATACCTAGACAAAGAAGATAATTAAAGTAATTCCTGGGTATGTCATCAAGCAGAATATTGATATTAATTTGTTGGTGCTCAAGATAAATAGGAGAGGGTGATTATCCGCTGTCCATTTCTTTCCGCTGTACAAGGTACCCATTGAAAGGGATAAAGGTACATTTTACATAGTAACTGAATAGAAGCATCACTAAAGGGAATTTTGCCAACATACGTTTTCTTTGTTCACAAGCCTTTCACATACCCCAAATGCCCATTAGCTTGTTACAATTGAGTTGAAACTCTGACCTGTCTATTGAGTAAAAAGGGGGTGATATTTTGAACAAAGGTGAAGTAGCAAGAAGTGGATAGGCAGGGATATTTGAACTAATTTGCTGTTTTCACAAATTAAAAAGATTCTTCCTGGACTCTCATGAATCCAATCTTTTGGAGCTCAGAGTGAATTAAATACATAGATACTCATGGTGAAGTGTGTGTTACCAAAGCTTCTATTTCCAGATCTGTGGTATTGAAAAGTAAAATGACTAGTGCGTTGATTTCTTTTTTACCATTTGCATTTTTCCTTCTTAGAAACAATTTTTGTATCTGTTATCTGACACAAATCTTTCCATTTGGTTAATAAATACACGTTACGAGCAATCCTACATGTTTCTTGGAGGGTTGCACAGAAGCTATGGGGAATTAATTCAATGAAATTGCAGTGCCATACTCATGAAAAGAACTTTATTAAATAAAGGAGAGTTGCACGTACCTGGTTTGGGGTGGGTGGAAATTCCCCTCTATTAGATATTGCTCAGTCAAAACATTCTACAAAATGGTAAACGTGGCAGCCATATCTAAATTAGATGTGTGGTATTTCTGTTAGTCATTCTACATAGTCCAATGGTGCAAGGATAAGTAGTTGCAGCACCTGTACTTAAATATGTTTTCCGGGGCAGCCTATCCACACACTTTGGAGGGGGTCCTGGAGGCACCCGTTGTCATCCTTGACGGAGACATGAAAAGTGCCAATCCTGCATCCGCATGGTCAGAGACCTTAGTTTGATCGTGCGGTGCCCTATTAACATCTAATCTAGTAAAGGATATGCATTTTCTAGGAAGTAAAACAATCTCTCATTGGTATAATTGACCATTGTCATGCCAACCAAATATTCTGTTACTTAACACCCCTTTCCTTTTCTGTAGCATTTTCTTGGCCACAGTATGGTGCTAAAACTCCACAAAATTGGTCAACACCAACAATTAAGGACCAATATGAGGTTTTAGGAGAGACTGCACTTAAAAGTCAAAACATATCTTGTGTCTCCCCAGTAAGAATAAGAACACAGAGCAGGCATATAATAAATGCAAAGAATACTACTGTTCTTGTGCAGTAGACAAAGTTGTATGTTCCCATGTACACAGGTGGGTGTTTTTGAAGGAACGCTCTAGTTTTCTGTGCCCTCCTACATGGTTCAAAGGTGTCTCTAATGGTTAATCGCATGGGGTTCAGATTTCAAAAGGGCTGTCTCAGCTTGCCCTGCCCTCCCTCATGTAGCCAATAACCCACAACCTATTTTAATACCTAGCTTAAATTCCGTTTTTGGCGTTCCCTATGTAAGCCAGCTAATTGTATTGCGTACAGTAAAGTCCTGTAGCTGGGTTGAGGTGAGACGCGTTCTTCTAGCAATGAAAGCTAACTAAATGTCCTTGTCAGAATGTATTAAGGCTGGAGGTGCTGCCAGGATGAACCATTCTGTTCCTGCCAAAGGATTTTATGTTCTTCACATTAAAAACGCAATTTGTTCTGAAAAAACAAGATCAGGCTTGAGCGCCTAAAAAATAAATAAAAGGCAGCCTCATGGCTGATTAGGCAGCTGTGAGCAAGCTAGAAAATAAAGCGGAACCTAACAAAAAAACTGTCAATTCGAATTTCTAGAACAAGGCGCAAAAAGAGGTTGCGCCCAGAGGTAGGTCACTAGAAGCAAATGTGAGGTACCGAGAAACAAGTGAAAACGATTTTGTCACTGCCAATGTTTATTTCCAAAACTGCCATTGCCACATCATAATAACAGAATATTCAACTGCTCGATTCGATGTTGCAGACAATGATGGATTCCTTCCTTCTTAGGTGCAGCGTGAAGGCGTGTAATTCACAGGAACCTTGCAGAAGTGGGGAGCAGTGTCTCACTGTGCTAACCGCCCGGCAATCTGCCCCATCATCCATGCGGCATGAGCAGAGCACCACATCACTGTGAAAAGGACAGCAAACAGCACATGCTGAAGGGTCGTACACCCAACACCTGTTTGTTGCTTTCTTTTGCAGAGGTCCTTTCACCCTTCATTTGGCTCTAGATAATGGCATGTGAGGTCTACGACCTCAGTAGACTGAAGTTGAGCTTCGCCTGCTGAGGTGCAGGCCTGGGCGCTCTGGGAATGCTGCGATGTGATTAAATAACCTAAATCTATTCGTGGGTTGGCTATGCAACTTTGCACCGTTAGTACATTTCAGATCCATGAAAGATCTACCACCATCAAGGATGTATAGTCCATCTCACCATGCTCGCTCTAATTTATGGGCCAATTGAGTACTGGCTCAGATAGGACACTACTAAGGCTTTAGATTCAGAATAATGCCGTTACACATAAAATATCACACCATTACCTGGATCATTCCGGCGCATCCTCTTCTATCGTACATGAACACGCGAGCCTTTTTTCTCGACTCTCCTCCAGGGCTCAACATGGATTGGCTCGGGGTTGGTTAGATCCTCTTCACCTCCTGCTTGACCTTGCCTATTGAGTCTACCCATATTTGGTCATTTCTTGGCTCCGACACTTGTGCCAGTGGGCTCGGCATTACAAATCCCCTCTTGGCTTTCATCAGGAGGGAAGTCATTACAGCTTTAGAAGCCTCCACACATGATAGGCACTCTTGAGCACATCTCAAGGCCATCACGCATCAGAAACGTGATTGAAACTAGTATTCGCCTGTATGAAGGTTTGCTTGCCTATAACGGGCAGCCTTCATTCCCCTCTAGATCAAGCATTTTGATTGATCCAAACATCTGTTACTTCCCATGCCTCCCAGTGACCAATATCATACACCAATCCTGTTTTCCCAAACTACCGCTCCCTTCTCCCTTTTGCCATTCCTGCTCTTCCAGTTCCGAGTTTACTTTTCCCAACCCACAGACAAGTCTGGCTGTTACCCTGGAAGGCGTCACAATTAGCCTCTACTCGGACAAGGCTTCACATTCCAATGCCACGGTGGTGCTGATGTGCGGACTGTTAAATAGTGTTAAAAAAAGAAGCCATTTACTGTGCTTTTAGATAAGACATGAAAAGCATTTAGAAATGTGTTTACTGTTTTATTATGAGATTTTACATGCACTCGTATAGAATATACAACGTTTTTTTATAATGCACTGAATTTAGAAGAGATTATCCATAATCCATGCTGGGATGTCGATATGTTTGCTTTGTTTTTCGCTGGCAGAGCAGTGCCCGATTCCCATTAGTCATCATAATTGTAGAGTGTATATGTATAGAGTTTAACACACTTACCTATATCTGGTCTGTTACCTGTTCCTGCTCCATGTTCATTTAGAGACCCATATACTTCACAATATCCATGAAGGGAAAAGCAGCTCCCCATATGTTGCCCTTTGGTCTTCAACTTGCAAGACTATGGGGACTGAGTGTCTTCACATTGGCATTGGTGCTTGGAGGACTCACGGGGACGATCACCTTTATTAAATTGCTTTGATCAGAATTAAACTTGCCAGTGATCTTTTCTTGTATGCAAGCCTCCCATCGCCCCAAGTCGATTTAGTAGAAGACAACCATTTCACTTCACATGCAAATTTTAGAGCAATTGCCTCAGTGGGAATTGGGAGTTTACTTGCATAGATTATGTTTGCCATATTTTCAGGTTTCGCCCTCTGACTCCTGATCGCAACCTATTTCAAGAGAGGACAGGTTTTAAGATTTACAAACAAGCTGAGGCGGACTATAGGCTACTGGTGGCTTAATATGCAGATCCATCGAGCCATACCATCACTCAAGTGCTAGCAGATGTGCTGATCCAGACATACCGATGTGTCAGGATCTGCACATTGGCTTAAGTTGTTGCAGTGATTTGTGGGTGGCTCTCTGCTGCTGTTGTCTTATCCAGCACCGAGTGCTCATATTGGAGCCCTATCTTTCTAAGCGGACCGGCAACAAGCCACTCCACAGCTCAACAATTCTAGCATATATCCTTTGTCTCTTCTTCTGAAAAAGGAGAAAGTTGTGAAGCATGCATGTGGCTGCTTCTATCACCATCTTTCCATCAGGATCGAGCATGAAGAGCCGGAGCAAAGTAGAGCTATACTGTATGGATGTTTGACTCTTGAGAACAGAGGCAGAAAAGGCCTCATCATAAAGACCATCTGTAAAGCTGCAGCCTGGCACAGCACACACGAACAAACTAAATGTGCAATGTTTTGGAGCCAGCCAAAACTCACTGACAAGGCCGTAGAGATTAAAGTTTCTAGCACCTAAAAATAACATGCAAATTTTGCTTAAATGGGGAGCTGCTCAACCTGATGAGAAAGAGAACAGAAGTTCAAGAAACAAAAAACGGATTTGCATTGTTCTGCTGTGTGTTCATTTTCTTCTACAGAAATAAAAGTCAGGGTTGGAAAACGTTCAGATGTTGACAATCTGGACTGTTGATAGCGGCTTCATAAGCCAAAGTAATATGAACTGTGATGTTTCATGAAAATATGCACATTCAAAGTTGCAATTGTGATTGAAACCAACTTTAAATGGAGCCATATGTTTGTCCCATTATTATTGGACTGTCTTTGTGTGCCCCTTTGCTCATGGGTTGTTGGGCTGTTACAAATAAATAAAAAACACTAAATTCTGACATATGGCAATCCTTCAAACTCGCAGGCATCCCTCATCCCCAGCATGCAGAATGGGAAGAGATACAAGTTCCCTTCCAAAGCTAATAAACTAACTGCACACTGCAGATCAGGATCCTTCTTCAAACAGGCGTAACAAACCAGACATCGCCATAAAGATTTAATTGTTGAGTTTTATTACTTGCCCTGTGTGCCTGTCAGGGCTGAACATTTTAAAAATAATTTAAATTCAGATGAATCTGTGGTCCTTTCCAGTTAATATCCCAGCGCCATCTCACAGGTCTTCCTGAAGGTAAGAAGTTAACACTTGACAGGACTGCATATCTATGAACTTCTCAAGAGGAGCCACTGGGCCATAAAGACCATTTTGGTCCAGGCCCGAGTCAACCAGGGCAGATTTCCAGCCCTGACTCAATCGAAAATTACTGTGTCCTTAGTAGTGTAAGAAAAGTGCCATTTTCTTATCAAAGAAAATGCCTTTTAATGTACACTGAATAGTTTATATTGTCTATCTCTGGAACCAAACCTCGTAGAAACACAATTCTTTTTGGGAAATGTTCAGTTTGAGATGATCTATTTAGTGCTACCAAAACAATTTTGCTAATTTGCATTTATTTTATTTATGCAAATTAGGTGAATTTGTATTTTGCCACAAAGCAAGGGTGCACGCTAGTGTGTAATATGTCGCATTCACAGTGACGAGCCAGTTATGTTGAGATGGATTAATAATTTGAATATGAATGTAGAAGTGAGATAAAGGGAAAAATCTATAACTGAAATTATTCATGCTATAATGATCAGGATAGCATCAATCGATTCGTAACAGAGAGGAAAAGCTAGTGATTTGATTCTTGAAGTGGTCACGTGGTTGTAATGTAATGCCTGAGAAGGAGGTAATATTTAATGGAAGAAATCCCTGAGATGCCATCACATTTAATGGGAGGGAAAATGGGTGTAGAAGTTACTACCACCAGACTCCCTCCTTCATTAATATGCCCAATGACTGCGGAGGGGTATGTCTAATGCAATGTCACTTTTAGAACCTTGTCCAATCATATACATTGACCAATTATATTGGGGAAAGTAGGTGGGATTTTATGTCCTATCAAAGGTCAAACACACACTGAGGGGGAGAAAATCACACACTTACTGATGGGAGAGAAAGCATAATTGATAACGGAAGAAAAGGAATAGATTTGCTCTTCTTGTGGACCCTTTGACGGATTATTGGTAGAGACGAAAAGTGAGACCTACCAGGAGTTAAAGTCCCAGGCCTTCTTCAATGGAAGGGAAAGTAGACAGGCTGTTGAAAAAGCAGATCCTATCTTACTGGCTGATGCCCACCTGTTCCTAGAGGGGAGAATTAAACCAGTGCTTAAGAGGGGGCCCACCTGTCTGGGATTCCGCCAAAAACAAATCCTGATGTGAGTAATATCTAAAAGGGAAGTAATCATGTGGGGAGTGATCCTATAAAAGGAATTGGAATAAATCCTGGTAATTATAATTTGTTAGTACTGAGGGGTGGGAATAGATAAATTAATTGTAATTGTGCATCCGGAGAAGTTAGCGAACATTTCAGAAGTGAATTTGCTTCTGGAAAAAAATATATTTTATAGATTAGGTCCCATGGCGTGTATACAGAGAGACCAACCTGACCCTTTCTCTGGCAAATAAGTTTAGCAGAGAAGAATTATTAACGGGGTCATAAAAAGGTCATCTGACTGTGTGCATACCTAGACAAAGAAGATAATTAAAGTAATTCCTGGGTATGTCATCAAGCAGAATATTGATATTAATTTGTTGGTGCTCAAGATAAATAGGAGAGGGTGATTATCCGCTGTCCATTTCTTTCCGCTGTACAAGGTACCCATTGAAAGGGATAAAGGTACATTTTACATAGTAACTGAATAGAAGCATCACTAAAGGGAATTTTGCCAACATACGTTTTCTTTGTTCACAAGCCTTTCACATACCCCAAATGCCCAATAGCTTGTTACAATTGAGTTGAAACTCTGACCTGTCTATTGAGTAAAAAGGGGGTGATATTTTGAACAAAGGTGAAGTAGCAAGAAGTGGATAGGCAGGGATATTTGAACTAATTTGCTGTTTTCACAAATTAAAAAGATTCTTCCTGGACTCTCATGAATCCAATCTTTTGGAGCTCAGAGTGAATTAAATACATAGATACTCATGGTGAAGTGTGTGTTACCAAAGCTTCTATTTCCAGATCTGTGGTATTGAAAAGTAAAATGACTAGTGCGTTTATTTCTTTTTTACCATTTGCATTTTTCCTTCTTAGAAACATTTTTTGTATCTGTTATCTGACTCAAATCTTTCCATTTGGTTAATAAATACACGTTACGAGCAATCCTACATGTTTCTTGGAGGGTTGCACAGAAGCTATGGGGAATTAATTCAATGACATTGCAGTGCCATACTCATGAAAAGAACTTTATTAAATAAAGGAGAGTTGCACGTACCTGGTTTGGGGTGGGTGGAAATTCCCCTCTATTAGATATTGCTCAGTCAAAACATTCTACAAAATGGTAAACGTGGCAGCCATATCTAAATTAGATGTGTGGTATTTCTGTTAGTCATTCTACATAGTCCAATGGTGCAAGGATAAGTAGTTGCAGCACCTGTACTTAAATATGTTTTCCGGGGCAGCCTATCCACACACTTTGGAGGGGGTCCTGGAGGCACCCGTTGTCATCCTTGACGGAGACATGAAAAGTGCCAATCCTGCATCCGCATGGTCAGAGACCTTAGTTTGATCGTGCGGTGCCCTATTAACATCTAATCTAGTAAAGGATATGCATTTTCTAGGTAGTAAAACAATCTCTCATTGGTATAATTGACCATTGTCATGCCAACCAAATATTCTGTTACTTAACACCCCTTTCCTTTTCTGTAGCATTTTCTTGGCCACAGTATGGTGCTAAAACTCCACAAAATTGGTCAACACCAACAATTAAGGACCAATATGAGGTTTTAGGAGAGACTGCACTCAAAAGTCAAAACATATCTTGTGTCTCCCCAGTAAGAATAAGAACACAGAGCAGGCATATAATAAATGCAAAGAATACTTCTGTTCTTGTGCAGTAGACAAAGTTGTATGTTCCCATGTACACAGGTGGGTGTTTTTGAAGGAACGCTCTAGTTTTCTGTGCCCTCCTACATGGTTCAAAGGTGTCTCTAATGGTTAATCGCATGGGGTTCAGATTTCAAAAGGGCTGTCTCAGCTTGCCCTGCCCTCCCTCATGTAGCCAATAACCCGCAACCTATTTTAATACCTAGCTTAAATTCCGTTTTGGCGTTCCCTATGTAAGCCAGCTAATTGTATTGCGTACAGTAAAGTCCTGTAGCTGGGTTGAGGTGAGACGCGTTCTTCTAGCAATGAAAGCTAACTAAATGTCCTTGTCAGAATGTATTAAGGCTGGAGGTGCTGCCAGGATGAACCATTCTGTTCCTGCCAAAGGATTTTATGTTCTTCACATTAAAAACGCAATTTGTTCTGAAAAAACAAGATCAGGCTTGAGCGCCTAAAAAATAAATAAAAGGCAGCCTCATGGCTGATTAGGCAGCTGTGAGCAAGCTAGAAAATAAAGCGGAACCTAACAAAAAAACTGTCAATTCGAATTTCTAGAACAAGGCGCAAAAAGAGGTTGCGCCCAGAGGTAGGTCACTAGAAGCAAATGTGAGGTACCGAGAAACAAGTGAAAACGATTTTGTCACTGCCAATGTTTATTTCCAAAACTGCCATTGCCACATCACTAATAACAGAATATTCAACTGCTCGATTCGATGTTGCAGACAATGATGGATTCCTTCCTTCTTAGGTGCAGCGTGAAGGCGTGTAATTCACAGGAACCTTGCAGAAGTGGGGAGCAGTGTCTCACTGTGCTAACCGCCCGGCAATCTGCCCCATCATCCATGCGGCATGAGGAGAGCACCACATCACTGTGAAAAGGACAGCAAACAGCACATGCTGAAGGGTCGTACACCCAACACCTGTTTGTTGCTTTCTTTTGCAGAGGTCCTTTCACCCTTCATTTGGCTCTAGATAATGGCATGTGAGGTCTACGACCTCAGTAGACTGAAGTTGAGCTTCGCCTGCTGAGGTGCAGGCCTGGGCGCTCTGGGAATGCTGCGATGTGATTAAATAACCTTAATCTATTCGTGGGTTGGCTATGCAACTTTGCACCGTTAGTACATTTCAGATCCATGAAAGATCTACCACCATCAAGGATGTGATGTATAGTCCATCTCACCATGCTCGCTCTAATTTATGGGCCAATTGAGTACTGGCTCAGATAGGACACTACTAAGGCTTTAGATTCAGAATAATGCCGTTACACATAAAATATCACACCATTACCTGGATCATTCCGGCGCATCCTCTTCTATCGTACATGAACACGCGAGCCTTTTTTCTCGACTCTCCTCCAGGGCTCAACATGGATTGGCTCGGGGTTGGTTAGATCCTCTTCACCTCCTGCTTGACCTTGCCTATTGTGTCTACCCATATATGGTCATTTCTTGGCTCCGACACTTGTGCCAGTGGGCTCGGCATTACAAATCCCCTCTTGGCTTTCATCAGGAGGGAAGTCATTACAGCTTTAGAAGCCTCCACACATGATAGGCACTCTTGAGCACATCTCAAGGCCATCACGCATCAGAAACGTGATTGAAACTAGTATTCGCCTGTATGAAGGTTTGCTTGCCTATAACGGGCAGCCTTCATTCCCCTCTAGATCAAGCATTTTGATTGATCCAAACATCTGTTACTTCCCATGCCTCCCAGTGACCAATATCATACACCAATCCTGTTTTCCCAAACTACCGCTCCCTTCTCCCTTTTGCCATTCCTGCTCTTCCAGTTCCGAGTTTACTTTTCCCAACCCACAGACAAGTCTGGCTGTTACCCTGGAAGGCGTCACAATTAGCCTCTACTCGGACAAGGCTTCACATTCCAATGCCACGGTGGTGCTGATGTGCGGACTGTTAAATAGTGTTAAAATAACAAAAGCACATTCCAGTTAATACACTTCACAGTATCTATAATTGCATCAGCCACTGCCCTGCCATATTGATTAATTGCCTCTAGTGTTTTTTCCTCCCTGCCTTCTCGTGGAGCCCCCAAAAGGTAGAGTGCAACATGAAAATGCTATCCGATTCAGCTCATACAACAAAAACAAACAAAAACACATACATCATTTGTGGTGCCTATATGCCAGTTGTGTTACCCATGCACAAGATGGAATTGGGCTCCAATTCAAGATGCGTGGATGGCGGCTGCGTTTATATCTTTGAGGCTCACTCTGATTATGTAGACATCCTGAATGCACACTCCCATCACACAGCACACCTGGCTGCCACTAATAGCCTCAATCGGCCAGTGTCCATACATTCCTATGCTGGGCTGTATTCCAAAGGAAGACAACGCAGCACAACACAGGTTCGAATCCCGATTCCGCGCTTAGAAACCACACTCTGGTATTAAGCGTGTTATAAAAGAACAATAATTATAACAGACTGTGTCAGGTGGTTGGGGGTATAGACAGACAGAGCACATTCCTAATGTGTACTTCCTCTACAGGTGAAAGGACTATCTTAAACGGGGCTCCACGTAGAACTTTTTAAGTAGTACTTTTTGAAGTTGGTTTAAAAAAATAAATTCTCATTTCAAACCAGGGTAATTTATGTGGAAGAAAAAATATATTTGAAAGTTCAGATTCAAATCAGGCAGTAACACGAGATCCTGTCTGCGGTGCTGCTCTGCTGACAGCACTGATCCAAAAATATATGTGAAGGTGTGGAGGTGGCAGCAGGGTAAAGGCTCCTACGTATCAGTTTTCTTAGTTATTCTTGAAAGCATTTTTATTACTTTTTTGATGAGAGCATTTGCCTTTTTTAATTAAAGTGGCTGGCATACGGTTATGGTTAGGAATGTGCCGAGTGTTCATCTATAGCATTATTTCAACATGTTCTTGATCTGCCAACCTCTAGCTTCGGGACATCCCTGCCAAACTGCCTCCTCAAATGAAGAAATTCTATTCATTGTCAAACTCAATGTAGATGATATTCCAGCATTGAACGGCGTGTGCATCTTTCAGCTGAGGCACAGCTCTGATTTCGTGGATTGGCAAGGTACATAGAAACACAGACTTTCTGGACACAACCCAACATTTCAAAAAGTCCTTTACAGGACACAGCTACTTGACACCCCCTTGCAAACACCCTGTAATGGTGTGTGAGACCCACCCATTCACCCCTTCATAGTGTGTACTCCCTCCCCCACTGCCCCCGTGATGGTGTGTGCGACCCCCCTGCCTCCCGGGTTGTTGTGTGCCAGCCCCCCTGGTCCCCTGTGATGGTGTGCGAGACCTCCCTTTATGTGTTGAACCCCCTTGCACCTCTTTTGGTGTGTGAGCCCCACGTGATGGTGTGTGCCCCCTCCTCCCCCTTCACCCTTTCTCCTTCCTGCCCTCCTTCTGTTTAATTCATACCTCAATTGCTGTCATGCATAGTAATTTTAGTCACCTGTCTTTCTCATCCTCCTGCCCTCTCCTCCTCTTCACCCCTCCCCTCTTGTTAAATTCCGGCACCATCACAATTGCCGTCAGGCATAGAAAATGTAGCCGCCTGTCTTTCCCATCCACTCTCCTCTTCCCCTCCCTATTACTGTTCATTAGCACTTACTCTATCACTTGTCCCATGATTTTGTGATAGCAGCTTGTTTGACTCCCCCCTCCCCCCTCCTTGTTTCTACTCCCACTTCCCCCTCCAGGGCTACACTGAATCGTCATCAGACCTAGTATGTTAGTTGCTTGTGTTGTTATTCTCCTTCTCCCTTCACTCGATATCCTCCCCCTACTCTTGTTTAATTTTCCGGCACTACGTCAATTGTCGTCTGGCATAGTAATGTAACGCCTGTTTTGTCTCATTTCCCCCCCCCCGCCTCCCTTATTTGTTCCTTGCACTATCTGAAATGTCGCCAGGCTGATTAAGAGAGTTATTTTTTCACATTCTGATTTCTTTCAAGGACTGTATTCTCCCATATTCCCTCCCTCCTTGAAACGCTTTGAAACACATTGTGTATAGGCGCAATATAAATAATCATTTCAATTCAAATTCAATCCAAACATGAAGTGAACCATCAATCTAGCAGGCCCCTCTCTCCAAAGAAATCCATCAACGTATCTGGCTCCCCATCTCATCAGGTGCGAGGAAAACTACATGGACGTGCAAATGTGCATCAATGTCCAGTGGGGAACCCTGCAGTACGCCACAATTGCACTGCGCAGGAAAAGAGCAAAAAAATGAAGCGTATGAACAGGGGGCACTTAGGGTTTCCCACATCTCCGACATTGGCTCAAGCATACTGGCAGAAATTGAAAAATAAAGATTCCAATGTTCTGTACCTGGGAGTCTTTACTCAAACGCTTTTAATCCTCAAGTAACATCTTCAATAATGTCTCTCTGGATTGAACCCACACATTTTAAAAACTCCAGAATCTAGTAATGGCAGATGGCACCATGAAAATCAAGAAAGCATTTTTTTGATTCACAATTTTAGATCCGAGGTGGCACCCTCTGGCTAGTTACCCATCATGATTAAAATTGCAATTCAGCCAAAACACAGCCCATTCAAATCTTATTACCTTGCTTTACTTTTGTGGGCCTTTCCAAATAATGTTTCAACCAAGTCATGAGACCAGGGAAACGGGCAGGGTATTTGGAGGAGGGAAAGGGGGGGACGGAGGGTGTGTACATTACACCAAATATTTATTTGAAGTGTTAAGAACTTCAATTTCACACCGGTGCCTTCATTCTAAGCAATGTACAATTTGCCAATATCACGCTTTCTGCTCAAAGTAACCAGGGAGCCTCTACTGTGACTACGGCTGAAACATTGTAAATTATATTGCTTTAATTGTATTCACTTGCTCATTTATATTGTAATGTAAATTGGTTTTGTAAAGCGCATTGGCATAAGGCACTATATAAATAACAAATATATACGCAATACGAAACGTGTTTGGGGATGCTTGTGGTCTCGTGCAGAAGGGATGAGACCAAGCAATTTGGGCTTGACTTCCCCTTTGGGTGGTGGGACCAAGCCTGTTGTGGATATGGTCTTTCCCCTTTTTGTAATGGCCTGGCAGGTGAAGATCTCAGCAGGGTTACTCAGAGCAGTGCCAGAGGTTAAGATTAATTCTAAACCTTCCAGCCAGGGGTGTTGCTAGGTCTGGAAAAAACACAGGTCTACGCTGATGTCGGAATTGGAGGCTAGCTAGCCTTTTGGTTGTAGCTCCTGAGAATCTATCCAGGGCTACAACCAAAAGACCAGGGGCTACTGCCTCCTAAGCCCTCCCCCCCCATCTAGCAGTGCCTCTGCTTTCAGCCATCACCTCTTTTGTTTTGCTATAGTGACTAAGTACCTTACCTTGTTTTGAGGACAGGTAGTGGAGTAATCAAGGGGCTGGGTGTCTCCCCAAGCAATGAGGTAATGAGCATGGGGATGGTATGGTGGAGGATTCCCTTGTCACCTCCAATTACACCCCACCAGCAGGGCTGCGATCGGCCACACATGCCAAAGAACAAGTTACTTACCGACTGGTAACATTCTTTCGATTGGATGTTCCTTCAACGTATTCCTCATCTTAGATGTATTCCATCCAGCTTTGCTGTCTCCAGAAAAAACAAATTTTCGGCAGAGGGCGCCGTGCGTCGATGTCACCGAGTCGATGCCCCCTCGAAGGCCTCCGTCGAGGGTGACATCATCGGGTGTATAAGTAGCACACGTGGCGGCCGTTGGCCTCAGTTCTGTTTTTCCCCCTTTTTTTGTCTTGACCTTGTACTGTATAGATTGTGCTGGCAGACAGCCTTGCGAGATTTGAGATGGCAATAACCCGGAAAAATCTACAGAGGGGTAGGGTGGGAGGGCGATGAGGAATACGTTGGAGGAACATCCAATCGAAAGCAAGTTACCAGTTGGTAAGTAACTTGTTCTTCGAGTGGATTGTGTCCTCCAACGTATTCCTCATCCTAGATAGACTCCCAAAGCAGTATTTTGTATATTTTCTCTGGAGGAGGGGTCAGTTTATTTAATTTTTCTTTTTTTTTTTTTAAATATTTGCCTTTATATGGCAGAATAAAGCACTGCTTTTCCAAAAGTTAGCTCCCTAGACTGGGAAGAATCCAGGTTATAGAATTTTGAGAAGGTGTGTAGCGAAGACCAAGTTGCTGCTTCGCAAATGGACCTTTTTGGAACACCTCTTTGAAGGGCCGTGGAGGAGGCGATGCATCTGGTGGAATGAGCCCTTAACCCTTCCGGAGGGTCTTTCTGAGCTAGTCTGTAGCATTCTGAAATGCAAAGTACAATCCAGCGTGAAATTGTCTGTTTTGTTACCAATTGACACAGTTTCCTTCCTGTGTAACTTATAAACAGCTGGTTGTCCACTCTAAGTCTGGAAAGTCTAGAGATGTAAAAGCTTAAAGGTCTTTTCGGATCCAACCTGTGTAATCTTTCCTCCTCCTTCGAAGGATGGGGTGGAGGATAGAATGCGGGTAAAACAATCTTCTGACTTAAATGAAAATCAGATATTACTTTTGGTAAAAATGATGGTTTAACCCTCAAAACATCTCTGTCCTTATGGAACACAGTATAGGGTGGCCCAGAAGACAGTGCCTGCAATTCGCTCACTCTTCTTGCTGATGTTAGAGCAACCAACAAGGCTGTTTTCCACGTTCATAATCTTAATGGACACGTGTGCATAGGCTCAAAAGGAGCACACATTAAGAATTTTAGGACTAAAATTTAGATCCCAGATCTGAATTTTAGGACTAAAATTTAGATCCCAGATCGGTACTTGAAATGGGTGAGGAGGAAACACATTAGTGAGTCCTTTTAAGAATTGTATTATCAAAGGAATTTTGAAGTAGGAGCATTCTTCCGATGAGCGCTTGAAAATTGAAAGCGCCGCAAGGTAACCTTTTATTGTTCCGATATTCAGACCTCTATGTGCTAGGGTCAGAAGGAAAGATTATACTTCCGGAATAGAACATAGAAAAGGATCGACATTCTTTTCTCTGCACCAGTTGCAAAACGTTTTCCAACGGCAACGGTATAGAGACTTTGTTGCTGGCCTTCGTGCCGAAAGCAACACCTCGATAACGTCATCTGGAAGGTTCCAATCCCTGTATCTCAGCCTTTCAGATACCAAGCATGAAGGTTGAGCGTTTTGTCCTCTGGATGGAGAACTTGACCCTCCATTTGAGAGAGAAGGTTCTCTTTCTGAGAAAGACGTACTGGAGGACAGATGAACATGTCTAGAAGGTCCAGGTACCACGTTCTCCTGGCCCAATCCGGGGCAATTAGGATCATGCGGCTCCAAAACCTTCTCAGTCTCCTGATGACGTGAGGAATGACGGGAATTGGAGGGAACGCGTACAATAGTGGGAAATTCTACTCCACCACGAACGCGTCCCGCAGGGCTCCTCTCGGGGGAAATTACCTTGAGCAATACCTTCCGCATTTTCGGTTGATTCCGGTTGCAAACAGGTCTACTTGAGGGGTTCCCCAAAGGGCGAAGATCTCTTGAATGACTTCCTGAGCCAGTTCCCATTCGTGGGATACTGTGCTCTGCCTGCTCAGAGCATCTGCCGTCATATTCTCTTTCCCGGCTAGATGAATTGCCGTTAAAGAGATTCCCTCCTGAATTGCCCAATACCAGAGCTGCATTGCCTCTCTGCACAGAGGTAGTGACCCCACACCTCTTTTGTTTAGGTAATGCATGGCCACCGTATTGTCCGTCATTAACAGGACATTCTTTCCCCTGACAGATGGCAGGAAGGCCTTCAGCACTAGTCTGATTGTCCTCAGCTCTAAAAGGTTGATATGTAGTTTGGACTCCGATGGAGGCCAACAACCATTGATTGTCAAATCGTTGGCATGAGCTCCCCACCCCATGAGTGAGGCGTCCATCACTACTGTGATCTCCGGTCATTGTTGCCAAAAAGGTTCTCCTTTTAGGATGTTCTCTGTACAGGTCCACCATAAAAGATCTTGTCGGAACCTGTTCGAAATCTGAAGATGATCCGTCATTTGACCCGAAAATTAAGACCACTGAGTCTTTAGAGCCCATTGGAGGGATCTCATCCTCAAGCGTGCCTCTGGCACCAGGAAGATGCAGGATGCCATGAGGCCGAGCAACCTTAAAAAGTCGTAAGCCTGGAGATTTTGGGCATTTTGAAATTTGTAAACCATCTGAAGAATGTCTTGAGCCCTCAGCTTGGGAGACGAGCTCTTTCCCAAGGACGTGTCTAATAGAGGTCCTATGTACTGAAGATGTCATCTGTGACTTCTTGAAATTGAGGGAGAAGCCCAGTTTGTGGAGGAAGTGGCAGGTGACTTTCAGATGATCCAGTGCTTGCTCGGCAGAACACGCTCTGATCAACCAATCGTCCAGGTAGGGGTAGACATGAATCCCCCCTCTCCTGAGGTGTGCTGCCACCACTACCATTAACTTGGTGAAGACCCTTGGGGCGGAGGTCAACCCGAATGGCAGGACTCGAAACTGATAATGTGAGTCGCCAACTACGAACCTCAGGTATTTTCTGTGTTTGATATGAATCGGCACATGAAAATGAGCATCCTGGAGGTCCAATGACACCAACCAGTCCTGAAGTTGAAGGGACTGAAGGATCTGAGAAAGGGTAACCATCTTGAACTTGTCCTTTCTGAGGAACTTGTTCAAGTTTCTTAAGTCCAAGATGGGTCTCAGTCCTCCTTTTTGGGGATCAAAAAATACAGGGAGTACCATCCCTTGTTCCTCTCCGCTGCAGGTACTGGTTCTATAGCACCTTTCTCCAGCAGGGTTAAAACTTCCTGCTGTAGGAGCAGGTTTGAAGACTTCAACAGGTGTCTCCCTGGTGGATTGCTTTGAGGTTGCGTTAGAAAAGGAAGGCAGTAAACTTGGGCTATTATTTCTAGAGCCCAAACATCTGAAGTAATGGCTCGCCATTCTTGCAGATGCTGTGACAGCCTGCCCCCTACAGGTGTTTTGTGATGCAAGTCCTCAAAGCGGTTTTGTGGCGGATGTTGCAGCCGCTGATGGCGGAGAGGCTGCAGCTGGAGCTGGTTTAGCACGTTTTCCTCGTACACCACAAGTGACCTTTTTCTGGCCCCTTTGACTGGCCATTCCTCTCGCCTTTCCATATGAGGTGTAGTAAGGATAGGATCGTCCCCTCCATGACTGTCCTTGCGCACGAAAAGGCTGAGGTTGCCGAATAGCAGCTCCTAAAGATTTGGCGGCTGCTTTCGAGGTCTGCAACCTCTCAAGGCTCTCGTCACCCTTGTTGCCAAAAAGGTGAGACCCGTCAAAAGGCATGTTCTGCACATTACCGTGCTAGTGCCTATGGACCTGCTTACACGATCCGCAGTGTGCAATCCAGATTGAAGGGATTCCTGCATGGCTTCCTTTCCATCTCTAACGATGGCTAGGAACCCTTCCCTTTCTTCCCCTTCTGGTATGTGCTCCGCCGCCATTGCAATGCACTCCCAAAGAGTGTACGAAAAGATTTCCAAGGCACATGTGGAGTTGGCAGATTTTAATGCCATGCTCCCGGCTGAAAATACCTTCCGTGCCCAACCATCCACACGCTTATCGTCCCTGTCTGGAGGGATAGACGGGTATGCAAGTTTGTTGGAAGCTGTGGCTGCCTGTATGACCAGACTCTCGGGAGTTGGATGTTTTGACAGATAGCTGGGGTCGCTACTGGCTAGGCGGTATTTTGATGCGAGGGACTTATTTACCGGAGGAATAGAATCCGGAGTTTCCCAATTCTTGGCCACCCTGTTTTGTAAGGCTACATGAAAGGGAAGTACTGGGTCTTCAGTAGGACCATGGTCCAATACGTCTGTTAAATCATCTTGGAGGAATTGGGCTGGTGGTTTTGCCAACCCAAGTAATCTACCACTTTGGTCATTAACTGACGGTAAAATGGACTGGCATGCTCTCCTGGATCTGGTCTACCAAAGTCATTCTCAGGAGAAGTGTCAATGCCACTTGCATTGTGTAAAGATTCCGTCAAATCTCTTATTCTGATTTCCTCTGAGATCAAGCATTCTGGGACATTTGGGATACCATATTGTAGCCCAAAAGGTACATCTTCCTCATCAGATCTCTCCTGTTCCTCAAAAGTTGAGGTCAGGGATTTGAAAAACTCCTTTCTGGGGAGAGGCTTGAAAACCTTCTCTGGGAGAGGAGGAGGAAGAGGTCTAGTACCTGGCTCCGAGGACAATACAGGTTTTGTAACCTTATACTTCTCTTTTTCTGACTTCCCTGGCTTGGCTGGAGCCTTTGGCGCCGAGGGTTTCGGCGTCGACGACACCGTGGTCGACAGGGTCTGCTTCGAGGGCGTCGAGGCGAGCTTCGAAGATTTTCCCTTCGAGGTATGATGGGTCTCGGACAGCATCGGTGACCTCGAGCGGTCGACTCGACTTGAGCGTTTTTCCACTCGGCGTCCTGAAAGGTTCCCTATCATTCCTTTTTCGATCACCCGGGCTCGAGGGCGCGCGAGTGTTGGAGCGATGACGCTCCCGGCCGGCTTCCGAAGAAGGCGCGGACCGAGGCTTCGCTTTTTCAAACACCTGCATCATTTTGACCCTGAATGCTTCCCACTCTTCGGCAGACTAATGTTTCGTGGGGCATTTCATCTTTTTTGGAGACTCGTCTGACGAGGTGGAGGGAGACATGTGGCATCGTTTCTTCGATCTTTTTGACGAAGACGACAAGCGATGGGAATCGCTACGGGACCTAGATCGATGCCTTTCGCGTCGAGGAGAATTCTCCTCACGGGATCTCGACTCGACGCTAGAGGTTTTTCGACCTACCTGTAGCTTTCCTCTCCTCTCTCGCAAGGCCTTCCCCCGTCATCGCCTGACACTTCGTACAGGCCTCCTTGTCGTGGCCTTCTCCGAGGCACCACAAACACTCTCGATGCGGGTCTGTGATCGACATTTTTGACCCGCACGATTTGCACTTTTTGAATCCCGATTTCGGGGTCGTGGTCGGACACATTTCGTTTTTATATATTCTCACAGAACTCGAGGCGCACCAAATGTCCAAAACAACGTATACTGTGGAAAAACGGAACTGAGGCCAACGGGCGCCATGCGTGCTACTTATACACCCGATTACGTCACCCTCGACGGAGGCCTTCGAGGGACCATCGACAACGACATCGACGCACGGCACCCTCTGCCGAAAAAAAAAAATCCGAAGACAGCAAAGCTGGATGGAATGCATCCAAGATGAGGAATACGTTGGAGGACACAATCCACATGAATAAAAGCTACTACTGCTTTAAGAAATAGTGTGGCAAGGAGCAGGGGTTCCCCAATGTAATTTACTAGTGCACCGCAAAGTGAAGTCCATGGGTGAAGGACAAAGCTTGTGCCAATAATCATTTCAGGTTCATGATCCGCAAAAATACACATACTGAGTTTGAGGGGGAAGCAGACCCAGGCCCGCTCTCGGATCCAAACTCTTGCAAGCAAGCACTTGTCATTCCAAAATGGTGGATGCAGCTTTCAATGCAGCAGTCCATCTGCTGATCCAAAAATCCCTTATAACACCCAAGGGTAAGAGTCTATTAGGCGACAACCAATCTGTTACAGGAAATTATAATGGAACTCAGGTGAAGACACTTATTCTGCATTTTTAAAGCACTCACAGAGCCACCAGGCATCGAGGTGCTGTTATCGGAATATGTCTTAGTTGCATATTTATAACGCGCTTAATACCCAGAGGTTTCTAAGCGCGGACACAGGGATCAAACCTATGTTACTTTGTGTCGTCTTGTTTCCAAGGCGTGCATGTTGCCGCTGAGCTATACTCCCGGGACTGAGACTTGAAAGCTGCCTTACCCCATGGAGGGAATGGGAGTGTGTTTGGAGGAAGGTACGAGGAGAGTATGGAGTGAGATGGTGATTTATAAGAGAATTTGGAGGAGACTGAAGGGAGAGAAGGTGTGATGGATACTGGAGGTGAAAGGGGGGAAGGTGGTGACAAGAGAAGACCCATCAGGTCGCAGGAGGAGAGTGGAAGGAGGTGACAGGAGGAGACTTTCAGGTGGTGATAGAAGACAGACTGCAGAAGGAGGCTGGGATGTAGGAAAAACTAATCAAGACTACATAGTCCAGAATTATCAAGAAGGAGAAGAACAAGATGGTACACACTGTCCAAGCAGGTGGTAACGGTGAGGCCACAATCTGAAGGGGCTGAATGCATGATAGGAGATGTAATGAGTGCCTGCCATTAAAACATGGTGGTGTGGGGGGATCAGGACCAGAGTAGAGTTCTGCAAGGGCTGTGGTGGGTAGAAATCAGGACCTCAGGGAGGGGCCGGTGGCAAGGCCCTTGCGAGCTCGAAGGAAACTGGGTCCAGAAGGCATGAGTGATTTTGCCTACCACTTAAACAAAAATGTCACCTATTCCTAGAAATTTTTCGTCCGACACCTGAATACATGTACAGATGCTGCAGGATGAACCACAGGTGATTGCATCCAAGCCCCAAAAGGAGACAAGCCAAAGAACAATATTTTGAAGAACAAACATTGAAGAGGCAGAGTGTGGTGTGGGGGTAAAATATAGCCCCTGTATGTCAGAAATAAAAAGACCATGCCAGTATTAAAGAGTGAAGCGGACTGGTGCTATCCATTAGAAAACGCAGGCCAGTCCCAAAACACTTATTTTTCTGACTTAAGGCCTAGGACATGAACTACTTAAAGTAGCCGATAGCAGCATGTTACATCGACTTCAATGCAGCACAATAATGTGATCCAAAAATCTAAAGTAAAGCCAAGCACTTTGCATTTGTCACGAATAAAAACACTTGACAACATTTAAATGACATTTAAAAGGAGATGCTTACTTGGAGCATTGCGATACTCATGTTATTTCAACTGTTATATTAAAGACAGACATTACACATGGACAGATTAAAAACTGCAGCAGAACTCATGGGAGGAAAAGAAAAAGTTGTGAAATTGGAAGCTTAAAAGGAGGAATGATACCTGACATTTAAGAAATAAAATGAAGGACAGAGTGTATTCATCAGGCAGAAAGAGGCTTTACTGCCATCATATAAAATGACAGCATGAACAAAGAAGGGCCCGTTTCGTTTGGTGTACATTTGAATACTGATCCCTGATGTAACTATGGACTGTGTGGAGAGAGTGAACTCATTGTTAATATTATATAAAGAAAATGATGTATGTATGAACAGGCCCTGGTGCAGCATTGAATGTTACAGGTACACAGTGGTTAAATGTAATGTGATAGCCTTTCAGAATGATAAACTGCCTCTTGTGTTTCCATCTAAGCTGAAACCCCCCCCCCCCCATTGAACTGTAAATTGGATAAGTGTGTCTGGATCCTGACTTCGTAGCCCTCTGTTGAGAAATGCTAGGGGTGAAGGACTGGTTTCAAAGATATGCTTAAATATATATATAAAGCAGTCTGACCACATCGTTGTGTCCGGAAGGTGCTATTTCTTCTCCCTGACACCACGGAGCGGTGAAGCGGAGCTGTGAGGCTGAGGTGTGAGCCAGTCTGCAGCAGTCTGACCACATCGTTTTGTCCGGAAGGTGCCATTTCTTCTACCTGACACCGCGGAGCGGTGAAGCGGAGCTGTGAGGCTGAGGTGTGAGCCAGTCTGCAGCAGTCTGACCACATCGTTTTGTCCGGAAGGTGCTATTTCTTCTACCTGACACCGCGGAGCGGTGAAGCGGAGCTGTGAGGCTGAGGTGTGAGCCAGTCTGCAGCAGTCTGACCACATCGTTTTGTCCGGAATGTGCCATTTCTTCTACCTGACACCGCGGAGCGGTGAAGCGGAACTGTGAGGCTGAGGTGTGAGCCAGTCTGCAGCAGTCCGCTGCAGACGCGGAGCCGCGCCCGAATGGAACCCGAGGTACGTCCCCCCGTTGGTATCCACGACCCGAGGGCTGTCAAACCTACCCCGAAAGATCGACGCCCGGCAAAGACAGCGAAGCCCGGGCGGGGGAAAGATATGAGCCCAGGTAGAAGGAGGAGCAAGTCAGACTCGGCATACAGACCGCCCACGTCCCCATCAACTTCGGAGCCGCTAGCAATAACTCCAAACAGCAAAACATCCAAACAGACCCCAGACGATTTGGGCGAAATTATTTCTGACAAAAATGAAGATAACCTACCCGAGCCCCGCGACACATTGGACGGCACACACAGCCCAGCGGATTCGCTGGGGGTCGCGTCGCAAGGGCAGGAACGGGCAGAGCCCTGGCCCGTGGACCCTGAGCACCCAGGGGAGGAGCAACGAGAGGATGGCAGGGTTCACGTAATTTTGGACAAGCGGACAAGTGGACCTCCTTCGGGTTCGCGCAAAGCGACCATTAGCCGCCAAGGATTAGGATCGATCAGCGCTGACCCAATGGAAGAAGGGAATGGCTGGGCCTGGTGGTGGGAATCGGAGAGGGGCTCTGAAGTGCCCGAAACCACCCAGCGTTTGTGTGAGGGGAAAGAGGTGAAAGAAGCAACGCGGAATACAAACCCGGAGAAAGAACAAACAATGAACGCGAGGAAACAGCAGTCTCCTAAGAGACCAGCCATAAACCCAGAAGCCCGGAGGAGCGCAGCTCCCAATTGCGTCATATCAACCGGAGGGTTATGGGAAGGAAAAGAGACAGCAGAAACACTAAAATTAAAAGAAATTACGGTAGTAACTGAACAAAGAACTCTCACCACACTGCTCGTCACTTGGAGCCAAGTCAAATCACAGGAGGGAAAAAGACAAAATGACCACGAAGAGCATTAACGAAAGGGACAAATATGACCAGACATTAAACCCACTTCAAATTGAGGTGATGCTCCACAAAACCAACGGGGAGGCAGAAATCAGTGACCTAGACAAGGAACAGACAAGGGCAAAGAGGTCTAGCCTGTCAAAAGTCCCCAGAGATAAAGGGAAAGGTCCGGACCCGGAGAGTGAGTCAGACCTAGAAGTAGAAGCCACAGACAGGGACTACCAAATAGAGCGAGAACTGGACGACTCCAATAAAGAAACGGACGGAGAACAATTGAAGGCGGGAGCGGGGGTCTCAAAGAAGAAGAGAAACAAAACGACTATTCCATCTATTGTGAGATCCCAAGGAGCAAAGAAGAGTAACCATGAGATCTAGAAAACTCACGGGACCGGCGGTACAAATTCCAACAAAAGGTCCCAATAGAGGAGCCCCTATTCCGAAAGGGCTTCCCAACCACTTGTCGTTCCGCTCGCTCAAATCCTTCTTTACCAAACAACATAAAAGAAAACAGAGCGTCGATACTGAAATATCAGATGCGGAGATGCTGGAACTAGTAACTGAACCTCAGCCGGCTCAAAAACAGAAAAGTACAGAGCCATCTATTGGAGTAACAAAAAAAATAGGGCCTCCAAACAGGTCCCGGATTGAAATGACCAACAATCTAATAATCAATTTACCCAAGGAAGCGGTAAAAACCAAAGAGTCTGAGGTCCCCGAGGGTAGACAAATGGACCCACAAGGTCATTTCATGAGAATCCCCGAGAACAAACAAACAAAAGCCTCGGTGACGCAGGCACAACAGCAATAGAGGAGATAGAGATTGAGGACGATGATAAAGAAGAAGAGATAGAGACTGACAGGACCACGGACCAAATTTCACAGACCAACAAGAACAAAGAAGAGCGTTGGGCGTGGACGAAGCCCCACCTAAGCATCGGCCAACAAAATGCTACGCCAAGAAGGAAAGAGGCGCTCCCTAAATTGAACAAAGAGATGGCTGGGAAGCGTGGTGGTTCCCCCAGTACAGGGAGAATCGCTGACAGAGACCAAGGATTATCAGAAGAAGGGGCCACCTTTGATTCAGTAGCCCAAGCGAGAAGATCAGAGAAAATGCCTACTCCCCCGAAACAGCGACGACTTAGTGAGATTGCAGCGTCATTACAGAACGAATCATCCAACAAGAAACCAGACATGATCGCTATCATGTCAGCGATGACCGTCGTTTTAGCGCCATTCTGTAAATTATACAAGACAATCAAGGGGAATGTTCAAGACAATATGGCAATCCTATCTAATATGACGGAGAAATTGGCCCATATGGAAACTCTTTTCCTAGAAACCAGTGAAAAAATGCTCAATCAACATAACCACTGGGCAACTAGACCAGACGCCGTCGAAAAAAAAAAAATTGGGACCACGACCCTACAGCTTGGACAAGCATTACCAGGACTCTCAGGACCAGGGACACCGCAGGTGCAACCCATTCACAAGACACTGTGGGAAAAAAAAATGAAGCACTGGAAAAGAAAATCGAGGAGATGGAAAAGTGGAACAACGAAGTGCAAGTAAAATCACCTGCAAGGAGGGCTCAAGGGAGTGAGGAGGGGTCTCGCCCTCAGAGAAAAGAAAATATTCTGCTTGTCTTAAATCAAGGTAAACGGGAAGAGAACCAGCGGCTGATGCCACAGAAGCTTGAAACACCAGTACGGATTCAAAGGGAAACAAGAATCAACTTCAAGAACCCCACGAAGCAAAGAGCCGTTCCAGCCCTGAGGGCGGTAGTTGAAGAGGATGTAATACAAATTAAAAATCACCAGGAAGTCAACCAGCCCAAATCACCGAAAACAGTGGAGGAATTCTTAGAATGCTCGGACCTAATGAATATATCCACCTATTCAGATAACGAGGTCGTTGAGATTTTGGAGCTAACTGATGAACTGCGGGAAAAAAAAAAAAAATGATGCCTTAGGAGGAAAAGAAACCTCGACCCTACCAATTAAAGAGAAAGAGGGACAAAGCAGAACGGATGAACTCAGTCCCAAAAGCAGTTCAGGGCAAAGAGTAAAGGATGACAATTCCCAATATGGGGATAAGAAAAAAAGAACTACATCACCCTCATCCCCAGTAACTAAGGGAATAAAAGACTGGCAGGTCAGTCCACGAAAAGAGTGCCTAGCCAAAGATGACCCTGAAAAGAGAAGAAAAGGTCGTAAAGAGATCAGAATATTTAAACTTGAACAAATGGCATCAGATAAAAATTGTATCATCTTAAACAGACCGACCGTCCTAAAAATTACAAAGAAAGTAGAAATCTTGGAAAATATCTCAACGAAGGATCTAGTGCTGGTGGAACCCTATCACAGGGAGAAGAGGGCGAAAGCGTATCTCCACCTGAAAGAAGCGGCCATTAAAGACATTAATGACTCGGTATATCAAGATCTGGATCAAATGGGTTTCCGCCTGACGGAACTAAAGAACAGAATGGGCACCCAAAACCGGGATGAGGGAAGGGTGGAGAGGCACAAAACACATTACCATTTTAGATCAAGAACGGAAGAACTATACCGAGACAAGCGATACACCTACCCACAACAGAGACAAGAACACCATAGACTAGAGTACAAAGTGAAGGGCGAAATGCGTGGAACTGAAGTAGGGGAGAGGGATGATTCAAAGTTACCACGATATCATAGCAGAAAAAACAAGCAAGAGCAGACGTGGCATTCCCCGAGAAGACACAGAGATGATCAAAGACTAAGTGGCCCCCCTGGCAAATTCTATCAAGAGCAACGACATCACAGGAGGACGGTCCGGGGTAGTCCCAAAGAAAAAAGGGAGAACATCGAAAAACAACCAATGGGACCATGGAAATGGCTAATGATGACCTGGAAGAAAAACCAGGCGAAATAGCAACGACCAGGGGCGGTTCGCACCGATGACAACTGCAAGGAGAGAATAAGCGAACTCCCCGGCAAAGATACTATCACACTCGGATCCTGGAATACGAGAGGTCATATGCACCTCACGACACCAGGAGACGTTGACCTTAGCCAGTTTGACATCTTATGCCTGCAGGAAACCTGGCTGATGAAACAACCTGCCTTAGATGGGTTCTCCTTGGTGATCGCACCAGCAGTCAAAGGCCTGATGGTAAGACCATCATCTGGTTTGCTGATAGCGATAAAATCGGGCTCAGGCCTCACAGAACCAACGTTGTGGAAACAGTCTTACGAAACACTCGTAATCCTAACCACACAGGAGGAAAAAAACCCAAAGTCTGTAATCACTCTGCAAAAAATGGTGGCAATTATTAATTGTTATTGGAATCCTCAGCGTACATCCACGAAAGCCTTCTGTGACAACTTGAGTGCTCTGATTGACCAGCTCTATGAAGAATTTGAGCAAATTGAACTGATTATCTGCGGGGATTTCAATGCGAAATGCATTGAACCCATGGCAAACATAAAATGCCCCACGGATTTCCGGGGACCAGCCGACCCTACTGTAAAGAGAGGAAAGGCCTGGAATAAAATTTTGAGCTCGAGAAGCATTCAAAATGTGGCCACACTGTTCCCCAATCAAACGAATCTCCCAACATGGGCACGTAATGACTCTAAAGCAACCTTAGATCACATTTTTGTGTCCAACGGTCTCATCAGGGATTTGACAAGTTTCATGGTTCAACAAACTGCCAATAGTGATCACAACCTATTGAAATGCTCATGGCAGACGTCTAAGAAAAAACTAAACACCTATGATTGGGCGACTGAGGTCAATTCACAACAAACCCGACTTCGTTTAAAGGCACAAGACATTGAAAAAATTAACCGAGCGTGGGATCGGAACGAGGGCGGCGACCCCAAGTCGGACATCAACCAACGACCAAACTACTTGCCCTTGTTAGTGGCCTACCAAGTCAAGGGTTCAAAAAAGAAAAACGAAAGAACCGTCACGGCCCACCAGTATGATAAAGATCTAGTGATTAAAAGAAAAGTGGTCCGCAGATTACTAAGAATAGCAAAGAAATCCAACACAATAGAAGATTGGAAGAGCTGGGGTCTTGAACAACGAAAATACAAAAATTGGCTCAGACAGCAGAGAGCCATGCAATACCAAAGAGACGCAGAGGAGATGATGTCTAAACTATCAGCTAAAAAAGCTAGTGAATTTTGGACCCTCATAAAGAACAAGAATGCGGACCAAAGGACCATCACTGCAAATGCGGTAGCTGAAGAAAGGTGGGTGCAGTATTTCACAGCTGAATTTGAGGGACTCCCAGGTAGCAGGGAAGAAATGACACCGGACCTTGAAATACCATGGGTAGACCTGTCCAATACTGAAGAGATTGAAATCGCAATACGGAACCTGAAAACATCTAGAGCTCCTGGACTGGATGGGCTAACCAACGCAGACCTTAAATCATCTCCGGTGGAATGGGCCAAGTGGATCAGCAAAATATTCGCCCAATGTGCCAGAACAAAGATGTTGCCAGAATCTTGGCTAAGGGCTGTGATCGTCCCAATCTATAAGAAGGGCCCAAGGCAAGAACCAGCAAGCTACAGGCCAATAGCGTTATTGGATATCCTGGGCAAATTATATGCCTCCCGCCTTCTGGACCACTTTCGGGACTGGGAGAAAAAAGTCCGGCTAAAGACCCACTGCAATCAGGTTTTCAAAAAAAGGGTTCAACCACCATCAATTTAATGGTGTTAAATATTCTCAAAGCCAGAATTAAAGAAGGAGCACTGAAGGTCTACTTGGCTTTTGTCGATCTCTCAAAGGCCTTTGATATGGTCGATAGGCCCACTCTATGGGCTAAGCTTCAAGGCTGGAAGTGTCCAGCTAACATCTTGGAACCCATGATGGCACTAAATACAGACACAAAAATGCGTGTAAAACTGAACCATCAAGGCGCCCTCTCAGGGGAAATTCTGGTGAGACGAGGTGTCAAACAGGGATGTCCGCTTGCCCCTCCCTTGTTCATATCTTTCTTAGAGGACTATCAAGAAGCTGAAGCGAAAATTCGGGCTTTTCCCCCGAAGATAGGGAAAATGGAGATCCCTCGCCTAATGTACGCAGATGATGTTATTCTCATCGACCAGACCAAAGTGGGATTGCAAAGAAAATTACAGAACCTTGAAAAGTATATCGAGAAAAACCACTTGGCAATTAACAAGACAAAGACCAAAATCATGGTAATGGAGAAAGTGATTAACAAAGGATCAGCCAAGTTAAATATATTCCTTGAAAATACCAAACTTGAAACTGTAAAGTTTTTCAAATACCTGGGGATCTACTTGGATAGTTCAAAAACGGATAAGAGCTTACAAAGCCAACTATGGGAGAAAGTCAAACGTCTCACAGCCCAAACTAGAGCGATTGACCGCAAGTATGGCAAATTCTCCCTGCTTCCGGCGTTAACTTTCTACAAAGCCAAGGTGGTGCCGACATTAATCTACGGAGCAGAAACCTTGTTATACCTCCAAAGGAATACATGGGCCAAACTGGAAGGATATGTGTGGAAAACAGTACTGGGGCTCCCAAAATCCACCTCCATGCCGGCGATTAGGAGAGAACTAGGGCTGCTTTCCTTGGCTTCTATGGTGGACCAAAGTGCGATGCGCCCATATAGAAAAATCATCATGGCCGATGCACCACCCATTGTGGCATCTATATGTGAGGAAATCGAAACTGGGAAGTGCACGGCCTTGAAAAACTGGGCAAAAAGGAGAAGGGACGATCTGGCAAAAATTGAATGCTCAGATAAAGAGCTAAAAGAAAACCCTGACAGAATCCAAAAGAAAATAGAAGATCTGGACTGGATCACGACCATAGAAAATGCTACCGGGAACAAACTGTTAAACCATCTTCCGCCTACCTTCAACAAGGCAAAAAAACCATTACAGTACTGCGCCAAGTTCCCCGAAAAAGGACTGAGAATCGTGATTATGAGAGCAAGGCTCAACCTCCTGCCCACCAGAGAGATTATTGCCATTAGAGGAGGCGGAGGGGATAAATATTGTAGACTATGTAAAAAGCACGATTCCACGGAAACACTGAAACACTTAGTGATGGAATGCGTGAACACGAAGGAATCAAGAAATCTGTACCTCCCTGTGCTCGATGACAATTTATGGATATTTCAAACAGACGATCTGTGGAACAGACTGATCTCCGGTGAAAACAACAAGTGGTCGCAAGCCTTTGCTAAACTCATTGATCGGGTGTTTGACCAAATTAGACAGCAAGACCTCAAAGATGGTCTGCCACAGTAGCAGGCTTGTGGCTAGTGGAGGAGTCCTGCTCAAGGTGACCAGGCTAGGTACGGGATGCAAAGCAGCAGGACCGCATTTCCATTGCAATTGCTATCAAGGGACACCTGCACTTCATACTACTGTCAAATTTTTGACAAAACTTGGTCTTTACCGAGTAATGTTCAAATAAAAATATATAAAGCTATTGATCGAATGTGTGGGGAACTATTGATAACACAGCCAACAGGCATGACCTTTAAGGTCGGGCCCCCATAAAAAGTGCATTTAACTCTGAACAAAGACCCTTTGAAATCTAAACTCCCGGCTTTTTAAGCAGGGCTACCAAGAAGAATGTCTGGTTGTCAATTAGTTGCTGATAAAAGGTCCTGCAGAAGTAACCTTGAGGTCAAGCTTCCCATAAATCTGTATATTAAGCAATGAGCAGGGCCTTTTAAGCCAAGCAGGAGAAAATGTTAAGAGGACACGGATAAACGAGATGGCTGGTTACATGGTTTCAGGAAAACGGAAACCTACCTAGTGAGGCCATGTTATGCCCTGCCATTGATTAAACATTGAATACAGTTTTTCCTTAATAAGAGGAGTAGCGTGCGTCTGATAGAGCCCACCCCGGGTTCAATTTAAACAGAAGAAAAAGCCCCATTCTGACCCTGTAAAAATGATGTGTGTGTGATGTACATAGTTTAAGTTATGTGGAAAAGTATGATTTTTGCCATTTACATACACCTGAGCAATGGGAGAGTTGGCGCAGGGGTGGATCGGGAAAATAAGGTCTAAATGGTAAATGGTCTCATTTTTAGATATTTCAGCACAGCAGAAAACCGCGAAAAATTGTAACTCCGCTCAGGAAGGGCGTGCCGCAGTAAAATTAGTAGGGACGGATTTGCTGTAAAATATAGAACCCATATATATATCATCATGGGGTTATTTGAAAGACCAATGGATTCATTGTAGTATGAGATTTTTCAGAAAAAAAGATGCACAAATCCTTGTCAATTTGAAATGATATAGCTATTCCCCTCCCTCAGCGTACATCATACATATCTCCCAATTTCTGGTCCTATCATCAGCCAGTGGGCGTTGTGGTGCGAGATGAAGGGAACATGCTAGCCAATCCTGACCACAGGAATTATGACAAGGTTGCTATGTCACTAGCCTTAGAAAAGGCAGGGTTTGCATCAGAACTGGGCTTTTTGTGTATTATTCCGGGAGAGATCTGCTGCTGGACTCTTGCGAGGAACAACTGGCAGAGAGGCCTCAATTCTTGCATTGGAGACAGTGGCTGGGACATAGAGAAGCTAGCTGGGACCCAACCCAGAGGAGCAGGAGGAGTCTGGGTACAAGAGAAATTCCCTGACTGAAAGCCCTTGACCAGACCTGTGCTGTACTGTACTCAGAGGAGCCCTGCTGTTTTCCTTGACCAAAGCCTACGATGCACGTAGACCCATCCAAAAGCCACTGCTTGTGTGGGGAGCTACCTGACTTATCCCTTTCCATTAGTGGGTGGAGGGGGGTAAAACTGGGTAGGCCCATGGCAGATTTGATTAAAGTAAATCAATTAATTCCCATATAGAAAATAACGGGATGAGTGCTGTTAGAATTTGAAACTAACAAAGATCATGCTCAGTGTGCTATAGCTGGTACAGCCCATAAAGACTTGGTTGACTGTTTCTGAAATCCTTGACTTCCACATAGAAAGGGGGGGGTCCATAATCCCAAAAGGAAGTAATCCACAAAACTCTACCTTTCAAGTCAGTGTGGAGGGGGCAAAAAAACAAAATTCCCCCATTCCTTTTAAATTTGAATTACAAAGTATTGCATCTCATTTGTCCGGGTGTACAAAAATGAAATTTCCCTTTTGGTTCCCATTTTTCTCTGACCCCAAGGTATCAAGTCCTGGCTTTTATTTTCAAGTGTGTTGAACAATTTGAGTTCCTTTTTCCCAATCTTGCCTTTTAAATAACAAGCCCAAAACGATTTTCCCCATTGAATTCCTTTCCCAAAAAGCGCCTTTTTAAAATCATCAGAAAACCGATTTTTCCATTTGCGCACACTCCTCGCCTTTCAATCAAAGGGGTCATATTTAATTGAGGCCTGGAGGGTGAGGATTGCTGGGAGAAAAGTGTTGTTTCAAATTAAAGTCATTGCTGTGGATTTGGAATTGTATTGCAAACGTTTTTATTGGTTAAAGTGAAAACAAAACTGGTTTAAATTGTTATTGCAGGTTTCAAAATTTCACCTGTGTTGTTTCATATAACACAATCATAGCTGTGATTTTGGCTGTTGCCACAGCATTGGTGGCTGATGTTAGTCTGTTGGTCAAATCTTGATTCAATAAATAAATATATATATATTCTTACTACACAACGGCCTGGTTCCTAGTCCATTGGTGACACAGGGTATTTGTTGGGTTTGGGTGTGAGATGGATTGGAGGCCTCACTAAAGTGTACTTGAATAAACAGGGCTTTATTGTGCGCCACCTTGCTTGGGGGGAAAGGAACTCCCTGAGTTGAGTGTGACCGCATAATTAACTGTGACAGTGGGAAGTTTCCCAAAACCTTTCAGTACTTTTGAAGGAGACCTTTTGGATTGATGCAACTGGGAAAGAAAGGATGTTGACAATATTGTGGTTTGCGTGAGTGCCTAAAGTGACTTCCTTAGCATGTCTAATGAAAATATTTTCATGATCTCGATATCTGGACTCAACATGGTGTCGAGTTGGCATTCAACACTACCTTTCCTTCTACTGCCTATGGTCAGCATTATTCCATTATGTAACAATATTTCTCTTTAATTAAACTGTCATTTAGATGCTGCGTTGGACTCCTGGATAACATTACTCCGAGTCAACCTTGCAAGACTCTCCAAACCATTCTTTCCAAATTTGTTTACGACCGAAACACTCACTCTCATAAATTCACATAACTTGACTCCAATTCCTTCTTCATTTGTTTCTCACCCAACACAAGAAGTCAGCACTGTCCAGAAGACTTTCTAACAGCCATACATTTTAAAATCTAGAAGTACTATTCTTTTTTTTCTCCACGTTACGAATCAAAAACATAGCCTTGAAAGAAGAACAAGTGAGTAGCAGATCATCTTTCTAGGTATTCCATCACAGAACTCTCCAGATCAACTGCGTTGAAAGAATACCCTCTGTAAGGGTGCAGAAGTAAGGATCGGACCGAATGGCGACATGTTTTGGGGTATAAACTTGTATGTATTAATGAAAGTGTGGAAAATGCAGTATCAATTTGCTTCACTCTCATACAACTTGTTCAGTGTCCTAGACCCTCTACTTCTCTTATTTGGGTGCCGGTCCCAGACTTACACAGCTTAGTTGTATCCCCTTGTTTCACTCTCCAGCCAAGTATACAACTCGTTCTGAGTCCCAGACCTAGTGCTTTCACAGTCACTTCCCCAGACCTCCTGCACCTCCCAGACAGCTTATGTACCCGTTTCCTTCTTTCTTACAGATTAGAATGGTTCCCGGGCAGCTGCATCCCTCTGCAAGGCTCCGGTAGCATTCAGGCTTCGAGCGTGGTTGGCAGCGGCTCGGTAGCGCATTCCCTCTTTCGCGCACTTTGCCAGGGCCTGGGACACCTTGCTTGGCGACAGCCCGAGTACTCCCATACTGGCGGACAGAGTTCGGGTTCTCCTTTTCCTCAAGTGCAGCTTCCCTTGCGGCTCACGTCCGCTGCTTTCCTGAACGGCTCCCATTGTCCCTCCTCAGAGGAACTTTCTCTCTTGCTTGTCTAAGTCCCGGTTGAGCTGCTTTGATAGTCATGCATGGGATTGTTGTACTTCTTTGGACCAATCAGTATCGTGAGAAGCTAGACCGCTCACTCTGCTTCTCCAGAGTGATTGTCTGACTCCTGGTTATCAGCATCTTCACAGTACTTTGTAGCTGGTTAGATAGCACAGCAATCTGAGCACTCGTTTCCGACATCTGTGCGTAGCATGTTGATGCAGGTTCGAATCCCGGTGGGGCCAACTCAGGCTTTCATCCTGCCAGGGTCGATAAATCGAGTACCATACGGTGGGTAATGACATATTACAGTGCTTTGATGCCCTTGAGTGAGCTAGTGCTATATAAAAACTGGTATTGTTACTATTACCAGTATAACACTTTGTACTTTCTGGTCTCTCAGTCTTGTCATGTTTGTTGTTCTGACTGAACAACAAAATACATTAACTACCTAGAGAGGGGGAAGGCAGGTTTAAGGGTTAAAGAAGGGGTTGAGTGTACTGAAAGGGCGTCATAGCGTTCTCCGATAGCATCCTCAATCCCATAAAGTGATTCCTCACCCATGTGATCCTCCCTCCCTAGACCACCCCAGGGGGACTATTGTACGGTGGACACACTGCCCTGGCACCACGAGCAAGGTCTCCACCTTCCAGCTTGCACCCCCAGGATCACCCACAGAGCCTCCTTCCATGGCAGAAGAATCCCTCTCCCTCGAGGACAGCTTGCTGGGGAAATCCCTAGTCCCACCTCTTCCATAGGGGAGAAGAGGGCTCTATGGATAGGAAATCCTGTTCCCTGTGTCCCGCAACTCCTTATCTAGGATCAGCCATTCATGGGGACCCTCTCCAGGAGGAGGGTACAGGGATGTTTGAAACATTATATTTGACATTTACTGCAAAGAAACGGTTTCCTTGGCATTTGTGTCCTGCTCGTTTGCTCTTCTAGTTCACTTTTAGGGGCACGCCACTGTGCATCTCTTTGTTGATCTGAACGTTATGATCACCTTTAGAAATTGCAATTTTTTTCTGGAACTCCGTCAATAAATATTGTTTATTACAACTTTGTGTGTCTTTTCTGAGATTTACTCGACTGAAATGCAGCTTTTACAATCACAGAAATGTCACACGTGGGCTGTCTTGAGTGTGGATGGCAAAGATTTCCCGTATCTTTCCCAAGTAAGCGTGCATGTGGAGACTAAAATGGCTAGGGTGCAAAATCTGCACGGGCCACTAGCGATTGGCTGGTGATATTTGGCGAGTAATACATTATCTGCTGTGTATATGTACAGAATTGAGCTGTCCGTTGCCATTTTTATAGCTGGCAACTTGAATGTCTGCTCCCCGGATCAGGACTCTGTTATAATGCCAGATGGAATGATGTGAAAAGCAAACGAAAGCCAGCAGGGCTGCTTCAATGCAGCACTGCACCCCCTTTCCATGAAAGACAGCCGGGCTCCTCCAATGCAGCACTGCACCCCCTTGCCATGAAAGACAGCCGGGCTCCTCCAATGCAGCACTGCACCCCCTTCCCATGAAAGCCAACCGGGCTCCTCCAATGCAGCACTGCACCCCTTGCCATGAGAGCCAGCCGGGCTCCTTCAATGCAGCACTGCACCCCCTTCCCATGAAAGCCAGCCGGGCTCCTCCAATGCAGCACTGCACCCCCTTGCCATGAGAGCCAGCCGGGCTCCTCCAATGCAGCACTGCACCCCTTGCCATGAAAGCCAGCCGGGCTCCTCCAATGCAGCACTGCACCCCCTTGCCATGAAAACCAGCCGGGCTCCTCCAATGCAGCACTGCACCCCCTTGCCATGAGAGCCAGCCGGGCTCCTTCAATGCAGCACTGCACCCCCTTCCCATGAAAGCCAGCCGGGCTCCTCCAATGCAGCACTGCACCCCTTGCCATGAAAGCCAGCCGGGCTCCTTCAATGCAGCACTGCGCCCCCTTGCCATGAAAGCCACCCGGGCTCCTCCAATGCAGCACTGCACCCCCTTGCCATGAAAGTCAGCCGGGCTCCTTCAATGCAGCACTGCACACTCTTCCCATGAAAGCCAGCCGGGCTCCTCCAATGCAGCACTGCACCTTCTTTGCCATCCCTGCACACTGCGGGTGCCAGGGAACCATGTGGGTTAAAACAACACTAAACTGACCAACATGCGCAAGAGACCCATTTCATGCTACATTTCTTTACAGGTCGACAAATACATGACTGGATTTAATAATACACATCTCAAGACCATCTAATTCAGTATTGCTCCACTGTGGGAATTTAACATTTTTTTTATATTAAAAACCCTCCTGTAATTTGTCCATGACATTGCTGTCCTAATTATGTCAGTATCTATATATATATGTGCTGCATTGAAGGGGCCCGGCTGACACATAAATGTACAGAATTACAATTGGCTGTAATGTGCTGTCCGTGTTGGCAACGGTTTTCGCACACTGGTTCCGAGTCACCAGTAGGGTGCAAGAATAAAAAGTGAGGCAGTTATGAATCGAAACAGTCCTGCTGGCTCCATTTTTTTTCCTCCACGTTCTGTTGCCATCCCTGGCACAGGACATCCACCTTTGTTTAACTGTCAACTTCCTGGGGTGCGCGATATGCGAGCAGTAGGAAGTCTGCCAGAAACGTGTAACCGCTTTTCACACACCCATCTTAAATCAGTGCCGGTCCCAGGTCTGCCAGTGCCGTGTGCGAGATGTGAGCGCCCCCCCAAGCCGCCGCCCCGCCCACCACAAATGCAGAACAGCAGAGGGCTGCCTGACGCTGTTTTTGTGAAGTGTGTTTAAGGGCACCTTGCCTCCAGCTCAGTGTCATGTAAACAGCGGCTAATAAAGAATCAAGAATCACGCGGAGATTGTTTAATAGGCGCTGTTTACATGACACTTAGTTGGAGGCAAGGCGCCCTCTATTTGATGGGCCGTGGGGGGCGCCCTTGTGGGGCTGCACCCTCTGAGCGCACCTTAAGCCTATGCTGCCTTAAATCTCTAACAAATCTTTCTGAGGGGTGCGAGGGAGAGGATTTTGCAGTTGGTTTTGCAGGCGGCCAAGGTCCACGAATCGATTATCCTCTAAGTCGGAGGTCTTCAAACTGTGGGGCGCCTCCCCTTAATAACCCCACGAGGGGGCGCAGCCGCATCTCATGGGGGGTGCCAGAGCCCAGCATGAAATCAAAAATTTTTTATTTTTTAGATTGACGGATATGGGCAAGGGTGGTTCACATGGTTGGACTGGACCATAAAACTGTCTCAGGCAGAATTTTTTTAAAAAAGGGGCCCGCAGTTGCAAATGGATATTTATTCCTTTAGTCACAGACTGTTTGAATAGTACCCATGGGGTGTTTTTCGATTAAAAAAATGTAAGCAAATTAAGCAACAATGGTCAAAACTACAAGCTGCATAGCGAAGTAACTCATCAAACTTCCCCACATTGGCCAAATAAAAATTGGCCCATTTTGACTGGCCTATATTAGCATTTTGGGTACGGGTATTGTCCTATTGCCCAATAGGCCAGTCCGAGCCAGGCAGCACAGCCATAATGTGCAAGGGGGGCTTCCACCCAGTGGCCCTCACACCCATTATGGAGGAGCCGAGGAGCCAGCCCAGTGAAACACTGAGCATTCCCTCAGCTGCTTTTTCCAGGATGGGTGCGTTTTGCTTCGCCAGTCTTGCATAGCTCATTGGAAATGCTGGCTGTGGCACTGCATGTCTATGTGCTAGAGTGAGCTCCTGTGCCTCCTCGCACATACCGACAGAGCAAGCTGGAGTGGGGCATTTCAGCATCCACGCGTAGGACCGTGCAGAAGGTAAGTTTATATTAATTAATTTCTTATTTAGATGTGTATAGATGCGGTTATGCTTGTGTTATGAGTGAGTGTATGGTTGCGTTTATGCTTGTGTTATGAGTGAGTGTATGGTGATGTGTGTGTGGGGGGTGTGTGTGTGTGTAGCTGATTTTGTTGAGTGGAAGGTACAGGGGGGAGGGCTGTACAATAAAGGCTTTTTAAAATTGCCTTTGTTGCACAAACCCCCTACCCACCTGCCAAATCAGCTCTCCTTCTGAGGTGCTGTGGAGGCCAGGGGATAGGGATGGTATTTTTATTATGTATGACAGATATCCAGTCAAAAATACCATGCTTTCCCCCTTGGCCCTCCAGCGCCCATTGCAAACTATTCAGCTTTTGATCAATTTTTTCTTTGTAAGTATGCTTTAAAATGTAACATTTGAACCCATTATTAAAAAAAAAAAAAAACATTCTTAGGGGGGGAAATCCCACTAATCTTCCTCGATTGGTTCGGGCTCCCTCGCTGCGCTCAGTCGCTATAGCATTTTTGTGAGAAATATTTATGCCCCTACACTTAAGTTCACCACCTCCCACTGGCCCTCGGACTGTGTTGGGAACGGCGTGGGTGGGTGCGGCCTATGGACTGTCGTGGGAGCAGGATGGGCTGGAGCACAGGGATAGTGGTGGGAGCAGGGTGGGGAGAGGCCAGGGTCTGTGATGGGGTGGGCAGAGCCCAGGGACTGGGTAGGAGTGGGATGAGGGAGCCCAGCGACTGTGATGGGAGCAGGTGGGGAGCCCAGGTAATATACTGGGAGTAGGGTGCGGTGATGGCACACAATAATTCAAAGCCATTTGTACATACTGTCCATTTGGCATTTTTGGGGGGGCCCGGCATGCCCAAATTTCACTCAGGTGGGGACCAGGCCAAAAAGGTTTGAAGACCACTGTTCTAGGTGGGTCAGTGCTCAAGCAAAGCGTGTGCTTCTTAATTAAGTAACTGATGCTGCTTTTAAAAAAAAATAATCTAAAAATAGGATTTCCAGCACAACGCTCCACCCAATACTGGAATTGGGATTCCCCCAGTGGGATGACATTGGACAGAGGAAACAGGAAAGTAAATTACACGCAGGAGGGCAAGATTCCCCTTCTGAGTCACCGTCCCCCACTGCAGCTAACACCAGTGTTGAGTGATCTACTACTTCTATTGTCACACTCCTTCCAGTGGGAACTGCTCCCATCAAGTATTTCCTGGATCTCTGTAGAAGTCCTACCCCTTCCACAAAGGGAGACGCCCTCTTTAAGCTTGTGCTGATGATCACCTCACCCCATTGCCAAACCTCGACCTCCACTCATCTCGAATTGAAACTCACAACAATGAAATATCCCCCAGACAAAGGTGAGGCTGGCAGGCACTGATGCTGCCGCTCCCTTGGCAATAATGGGCACCGAAATGTTCTCACCTCCTGGTCGAGGCTGCACGTGATTTAAATCTAGAGAATACACCGAGGCAGACGGTCATTGGGGTCGTTGCTGGCACTAACAACTGCAACCAAAGCCCAAGCATGTACACTCTGCTGGGCAACAAACAACCTCTTTCCTGGCCAGGGTGGTCCTATCACCAAGCTAATCTGTCTCCATATTTCTATTTTTAAACACACCGGCCAGCTCACCTTTTAGTTATGTTTTGGGTTTGTGATGAGGTGGGGTATAGTCAAGGGAGTGGGGGGGTGTGGGGATTGGGCGATTTTTCTGTCTCTGGTATGCAAATCTCTCGGCTCTGATCTCGCACGCCCACGTGCCCCCCTTCCTTGTGCACTTTCTTATGTATTAATATTCAAAGGACAGTAACGCGTGTATATCAACTGTAGCTTTACACGTACAGAGGTGGTCTCCTGGCCATTATGTACACATTCATAATTCAGCCTATTTTAGCACATGGTGGTAACTTTAGCCTGCAGGTGGAGGGAGGGTATTTGGTGAGGAGTGGCATTTGCAGAGGATTCTCAAAAGAGCCTAGAACTGGCACACAGGACTATCTTTACCCCAGTGAACCCCAAAAGGAAACTGCCAATGCTGACAAACTGAAGCCCAGCCTCACTAGTGTGAGTTGAAGGGGACCCCACAGCTATGAGTCTATAAAATATGGCGTTTGTGGGCACTCAGGGTGCGGGAAGGAGCTTTCGCAACTCCAAGCCTTGTAGGGACCCAAACACATAACAAGTGGTTCACAAATGCTCGCCCGTTTTACTACGGCTGTCTGAAACATTGTCCTCTAGTTGCAACATGGTGCACTGTTCAATACGCTCAGAAGCCTTAGTTAGCGCTATGTACAACACAAATGCAAACAACCACCGTGGGGGTGGGCAAGGAAGTTAATTTTCTTTAGATAAATTGGAGTTTTCGAAACGCCGTCTAATTCTTACCTGGAATTGTGGGGTGGAACTACGTCAGTAGGAGGTGTGCATTAGTACAATCGCACCAGCGTAGAATCTATGGCGGTTTGGCAAACATATGTGCAGCCAGCAATAGAAGGTTGTCTTCCTGTGGCAGGAGACTTTTACTGGCATTAATGGCAAAGACATGGGAACATTCATACATGCGGATACTGGCAAAGCCAGCATGAACAGGTGTTCTTATGGTGGCATTACTGGACATGCACAGTTGGCTGGTACATTTGTCGCCAGGCTCAGCCCACTAGTTTCTATGCTCGGTGAAAAATGTAAGGTTTGATTAAAGCACATACAGCTTTCACCTAGTGCAGAGCGTGGTGTGCCTCTGCAGCAGTTTTAATCATCATGTGCATCGCAGATGGGTGGTGGTGGTGGGCCAGCCCGGTCCAGAGTGTGCTGTGGCACGAGTCGGATGGGAGGGACGGGGGAGGTGCGGGTGCCCTCAGCATTACTCGTAGGGTGCCCCCGTGTTCTGTGCAATGCCACTGCTGGATTACAATACCTTCTTGCCAAATGGCATTTTCCCTGGCATAAGTGCAAGTAGACAGTGTTGCTGCCTATTTCATAGTGATTTATATTGTGGAACAATGCGAAATTATAATGACAATAACTGTCAAGTGAATTTAGCATGTGTACGTCTCTCCTAGTAAATTACAAAGGAAATTTGCTCAAAACGACTCGAGCTTGACAAACGTTATAAACATTTCTGTCAGCCGGCTGGCATCCTATAATTAATGCTGCGCGCCACCATGTCTTTCAGTCCATTAGCCTTTCGAGCCTTGTAACAATCACATGAAGGAAAACAAATAGCTGTGGAGGAACTTACCCTGACATCGGTGGCATCTCCGTGCCGGATAATGCTGGCCCACGTGGTCGGCTCATTACTGCTCTCGAAGTAATGAAAGACCTTCAACACCCGCTCCATGGCCCCGGGGGAGCGCTCCAGGCCCGCGCTCAGGCGGGACTTGGCGTTCGAACCGGGGGTATGGTTCAAGTTCGGGTCGAGGTACGCCGCTGCCATGTTTTTGCTAGATGCTAGGTGGCGGTCATATTCTGAAAAAGAGAACAAGAGGTGACAACACAGCGTTACTTTCCACAAAGCAGACGGCGCATCAAGCCAACGTGTGCAGTCTTTCAGTTGCGCGGGACAAGTACTGCTGCTCTCATTTAAACGGCAATTCACAAAACGAAGGTATGTCTAAGAGCAATCTACATTCGGGTAGTTTTCTTCCCTCCCCTACCCGTTGTCTACATGCAGCTGCGATAAGGCATCGGCCTGGGAAATTAATAGAAACTTTTGGGGGGAAGAGAGACGCCTCTTGGCGGGCAAAGAAGCCATTTAGATTGCAAACCGCTGCCCCCTGAAAGACTTTCTAGGTAGATCGCTTTTGGGCCCCACATCTTACGTACGCAGGAACCGTGTCTATGAAAACATAAGTAGGTTTAGAAAATATAATGAGTATCCAGGGCCGAGGAGGACCACCATTAGACTGATCAGACCAGAAATAGAAACTCCCCTGGCTAACAATATGTCTTTCCATAGCAGTGGGGGAAATCGGTGCCCACACCACCTGAATGATATGCATGATGTTTCCTACACTGTGCACACTGCTGGTGCGCAGCGGCATGTCCGGGGACCTTTCCATAACAGCTGCTTAATTACAGTAAGTAAAGCTATAGTGGAACACAACACTAGACATATTAGTATCCCTGGTGTACTGTGTGTACCAATTGATATCATGCATACATTGAAGTTTGAAAATTAGCCAAAAATCTATTCCTCAGACTACTGAGGTGCACTTCCAGTGACTGGTACCATCTATTGGGGAGGGAAAAGGGCGGTCTTGATTTGATCGATACTACATTAGAAGGATCCGGGACCTAGCACCAATCTTTTAAATTGGGGCAAGCAGAAGAGGAGATTTAACTAGCAAGTTAGCCACCTGAAGTGAAGAATTGCCACAAATGAGCCAATCTGCCGATCATTTTGAGAAAACTCCCTCATTTGAGTTGGCCTTTCCCCGTATAGCTTGGCAACCTTCCCATGCCATCCCGCCATGTGATCCTACCCACACCCTTGATATTGTAGGCTTCTAAGTGAACCAGCACTCTTTATGTACAGCGCCCCATTGCTTCTCATCTAGGGTCCAGTTATTTACCACTCGATACATGCATAAAAAGAAAGGACCTGATGAAGGGGAAATCCGTGCTGAGAGAAGTGGAAACAAGGAAGGACATTTGTATAGTTGGTAGTTTATTGGCCAAGGACAGGTTGGAGATCAGCCAAACATGAGCAAATCCTACACCCACAAAACAACGCTTGTTAGTTCAGCTCTGCTGAGGGAATCAACATATGGACACAGCTAGCTTTTCAATACAGCAAAAATACTACACAGAAAACAAAAATATTAACAAAATCACCCTGTCCCCAATGAACAATAAATTAAACCTCCATCTGCTTACTTGGAAACATAATCGCATCCTCGTGAAGGCTAAGCAGCCCAAAGTACATAGAGGTCAACTTGAGAACAAAGCACACCAGTGAATCAGGAGGGATTAAAGACTGAACAATGAAATCCGAAAGGCACCCAATTAGGACCAGGAGGTATACTGCTGTCATCATAGCCACCAATGTTTCTCACACAAGATCTCTTAGAGGGGAAAAGCATTCTGAACAGTTCACGGCAAGATAGCTCAGCAGGTTAATTGCTCAGTGTTGAGATGTGCGTTGATCTGAACGTCACATGGTCCAATCGCGGCATGACCAACTATGGCTTTCAAGACTCGGAGGTTGGTAAATGAGAACAAACTATTATTAAATTGTACTTACTGTTCTATATACACCAATGTGTGGAAAGCGCTATATAAATACATTATTCGTCCATTTATGCACATTCAGTGTCTGCCAAAATGGTGTGAAAACCATATAATATTACCCCTTTATTCTTTTAGTTTAGTTTCCCTTTGCACACAGCAGGAGGATGGCAAAGTCTGAGTGTACAAAACATCAAGTGACAATCAGGCGCCCACTGGCAGGGCACGATCCTATCCAATCCAATACAAAGTACTTTCTTAGCATGACAGGTTAGACGCACAGTGCCAGAGTAAAAACATGGGATACATACATTTCACATTCTCTACGGAAGGGGTTTCGTTCTTCATGCACTTTGTGTTCTCATTGGAATTCACGAACATATTTTGTGGTTCTCTCTGCTAATTCTGGTCTGCAGCGAGTTTTACTCGAAAATACTTCCCTAGACTCGCAAAACGTGGGGAAATAAGGTTCCAAATGTCGTCGTGTGCAGGACACTCCAGGAGGAAATGCCTCTTTCTACTCCCCACCCCCCCATGTCATTGTTGATAGCTCCGATCTTCCTCTTATTTGAGCTGTATCGACCAGTCTCGATTTCCAGCTTGTGGCCACTCAGTCTGTATTTGGCTACTTTGTTACTGAATGAGGTAATCTGCAAGTTAACAGTTTTGACCCGCTGACCTGCAGCATTCTAGCTTGTTGTGGTGTTCTAGTTATACTGTTCTGCACATTGTAGAGCGCATCATCTGTTCTCAAGTCTCTGGCTTTCTGCATAGTCACTCCTTGCTTCCTCACCATCTATCAAGATTTTGCCCTATGCATCACTAACTCTAATTTCTGCACATCACCTTAAACAATCTTCTATTTTTGTACTTCTTGATCTTTCTGTGGTTTTCGACAGTGTAGATCACCATTCTTTTGTCATATCTGTATAATTACACTTTTTCAGTATCTTGGGCTGGCTTACCCCTGCCCTCCCTTCCTCCCTCTACATTTCAGGGTTCCCAAAGGCTCAGTTCTTGGACCTTTACTGTTTTCTCTTAATACTTCCCCTCTTTCTGCTGTACAGAGAAGCCCCCCAATGCTCACACCAGAAGAAATGCAACCCACTAAGGAAAAAGGCCCTACACACCTTTTGCGAGGAGAACAAGGTTTTATTTCCACAAAAATAGAGAAGCACCAGCAAAGTGCTCTGCTGCCGCGTAACGTTCTGGCAACATCTGTATGAGCAACACGTTCTGAAGGCACACAGCGTCATCAGTGACATAAATTACATAATGTACAAATCCAAATGCCTGGTTAGTGAGACCCTATACATAGGCTACCTGCTCCATAAGGGATGGCAGGCCATTGGTCTCAGCTCCTTCTGTCCATCTTCGTCGATGTGCGCTCCTGTTTGCGCTTCATCAGGCATGAAGCTACAATTAATTGGTTAATATGCGAAGATAAACAATACATGCCCCATCTCTAAACAAATGCGCATCTGGTACTGCATACAGGGTCTAAGAGGATACTTCGAGGTCATTGTATCTAAAAAAAAATAAACTACAGCTCGATTCCAGACACGTCGGCGTCGATCCAAAGCTCCCCAACCTCATTTTAGATTTGTTGTTTTGCCCCTTACGGCACCTCGCAGCACAAATCAAGTGACCTATGGTGAAGGCAACAGGCCCCTGCTTCTGATCTTTTCTGATTGATTGGGGGTGTAACTGTTTTATGGTTGGTGGTCTGGGACTGACTGGTACCTTGGAATGCGGGGGTTCTTGGGACGGGACATCTGGGCTCTATTTCTTGGAGCTGGGACGGGGAAGGTCTGAGGCTCGGACCCTCCTCCTCCTGGGATTGCTTTTCGCAGAGGTCTTTCAACCTCCTCATGGCCTTGCAGGGCTCATTCCATCTGGCATACAAATTCTGGCCACACAAAACAATGAAGGGCCTATGAATCTCTGCTGCTCTGACCCCTCTCACCCGTGCCCAGGCCACAACCTATTCCTGCATGCATACACCGATTCCCATGTGTGGCGCTCAAGTCTGCACCCCTGGCTGCGGCGCAAAGCTAGGCTTGGATTTCATATAAGGCTGCTACTATCTAAGATGGTGTTTGATTCCCAATGTACCCTAAACCCGAAGCATGCACCACCCTTCCTGCACTATAGCCCCTGCCGACAACCCCTGTCCCCCTGGAACCTCCCTGAGCCCCTACTGCACACTTCCAGGCCTGTGCCTCGTCCGAAAGCGCTTGGGGATCTGGAACAATCGTCCCTCCTTCCCAACAGCAGTCATTGCTAATTCTGGGATCTCGTACAATTTTTGGGCTGACTCACAGACCTTTCCCTGACTTTTCTAACAATCTTCATTCTTCTCTTTCTACTTCCTTACCATGGACTTGCCCTTGAATCCTACTAAAAATGAAGTTCTCATTTTCTTTTCTCTTATGATTCACCTTCCCCCCTTCTACTTCCTCCCTCTCTTTCCCCCCCCTTCTACTTCCTTTTTCTGACACTGCACGCAATCTCCGCGTTGGCTTCGATTCCTTTTTCACATTTTCTTCTCGCATTTTTAACATTAATCAAAGTTGTCGCCATTAGCTCTTCAATATTTGCAAAATCAGCTTTGTCCTTTCTAATTCTGCAGCTAAAATTCTGTGCCCTCATTTGTATTCTCGTCTGTTTCACTGCTTCTCCCTTCTTATGGGCCTCCTTGCTTTTGTCTAGCTACTCCTTGCTCTACATGCAACTATTCCATTTGTAGCTCTTCCCCCTGCTCTTACATCGCTGCTGTTCTCCACTCGCTGTCTTGGTTTATTTTGAATCACAACTTCTTTTTCACTTTCTCTTTTGTTATTTTATATGTTTAAATCTTAAATTCAAATGTCTTCATGGTCTTGCACTACCCCATCTTTCCTCAGTTGTCCCTTCACTCCCAATCTCTTTCGACGCTGTGTGCCCAGACTCATTCTAAATTCTTGCTCCCAAATACTGGAATTCTCTTGCTCCCAAATACTGGAATTCTCTTGCTCTTCTCTCCAGCCCAAAAGCAATTTGTTGATTTCCTTTTTACCATTTCATTTTTAATTGTACTGTTTACTTCACTATACAGCACTTAGTACATAAAAATGTAGAGCCTGTTGCAAGTCCCTAGTCAATTTCCCCTCCTGCCTTTGGTTTACTATGCTTTCAAATAGTTGGACACTAATGCAGAACGGTTTACATGCTGTAATATATGGCTGAAGGTAGTTTCAGAGGTCTTGCAGTGCCTGATAGTGGAGGCGGTTTGGTTGACTGCTCTCGATATGGCAGCATCACTTAAAAATGCACTTTTGGATTTTGAGCAACAGGACGAATCTCACTGTTTTGGACGCATGGTTTGGTAAGTTTCTGTAGACACAAAGTACTTGTTTGCAGAACTGGAGATGGATAATTTCCATCGAATTTCCATAGATTTGTCCATTCAGCATAGTTTTTTTAGAGTTTTAGTGTACACCTCGCTCACGTAAAGTACAATATGGGCAATAATATGGGCGATAAGTGCTGTCGAAAGGCTTTAATGTTAATTTTACTGGTGGATTTAAGTATGCGAGTTGCTTCATAATGCATAGAGATGTTTTCCTTGAAGTGTGTTTGTTGCCAGTTTAAAACCTCCAGATGCACATGTGAGGTGAAATAGCCCTGGATGCCATGAATAAAAAGACCAGAGTCATTGGGTGATATGCCCCTAAATAAAAGGACTGAAATATGTTAACTGCCTTTCGCAAAGGAAGCGAAAGCCACATGGCAAGGATATTTGGACTAATCCATGAAGAGCTGATATGATACGTCCATGAAAACAGTCCACAGAACCCTCAATGGGATATCAGCATTGTGTTCAGCATTTGCAGTGAAACGGAGCTCTTTCTTTCATGAACATTAAATAAAATTATGTAATTTTGTTTTTCCCCTTTAAACTAAAAATATGCTCAGCAAAATGCTCACCAACCTTTCAAAGTATGGACATGGTTTCTCCCTATCACCAGCTCAGTTACATGGACAATTTCAAAGCAACAAGCATGTCATTTTGAAACTGTGTATTTTATAAGATGTCATTTTAAATGAATTTAGGAATGAGTTACAGGCTGTTTGTTGCAAGGGGCCAGGATGTTTATTTCTGCGATATGTGAAGCCCAGCTCCCCTCCTTGTTGCTTGGGAGAGAGCGGTCTTGCTGCTTTAATTGTCATTGCCTCCCTTAAAAATACAAGAAAATAATTACTTTTGAGATCAGAAACATGGTGGACCAGGTGAGATTGGGTCTGGTCTGGCAGCACTGGTGACCTCCAGGTCACAATTCAGATAAAAAGTGCATTCGCTGGTCGTTAGCTCTTGAATGGCTGAGCTAATGTAAACACAGACCCCTCTACTGGTGTCATGCCTAAACAGAGCGGAAGTGAAACTTAAGGAAAAGGTGGGAGATCTGAGCAAATGAGTGGTGGAGTCGACCATTGTTTGAAAGGGGAGAAATGCATTTTATCATGTAAAATGGACAGTGTACATCGCAAAATAATCATTCTAAGCTTTTATTAAAGGTGAAAGTTAACCCCTTCTCACCATATAAAAACAGTTTTGGTGGGAGAAACCCAACTGAAGTTATGAATGTAAATGTGATTTGGCCTTCTCGTGATTCTCAGAGATGTGAAGATTTGATAAAACATGGCAATCATAATTCCTATGACACCCGGTAAATATATGATTCCGGGGTAAATGAAGAAAAACTGCATCTTTGCACAAAAATGACCTACAGAGTTCTGACTATTTTTATGTGATTCGCTGTCAAATGTAGTTTTCAAAAATATATTCATATCTGTCAAGATGTGACTGAGCCCATCTGTCAAAGCGAGATGATGAAGTGCTCTCCTCCCCTGGTGTCCCAAAACACTCCCCTATTCCCTTGTCCTATTAGCACACATGGGGGAGTGGCTTAGTGGAGGCTAAACAATCTCTTTCGCGAGAATCATGATACATTAGTGATGTCATCTACCCTATAAGTAAGCCAACTTGCCTCAGAGTAGGACTTTTCACACTAATTCCATGAGGTGACTTGCTGCAGAAATCTGTCGTGAACATCCCAGCAGAGAGAGAGGCCCAACTTTGCATTGGAGCCAGGAGACAGACTGATTGGGACCCTTGGAGCCAGGAGAAGAGGCCTTTGACTGATCCCCCTTTGGCTGTCCCCAGCAGTGTGCTCCGACACCCTCCGATGTCCAATCCTGAACTCTCCTGTAAGTAGAACTATCACAAGCCATAGATTGTTTAAGCTCTGTATTCTTTCAGCATTGCCTTCTACATTTCCCCATTGCAAAATCCCTTCTGCCTGTGCATCTTAGTTCTTTCCCCATTAAAAAATTCCTGTTTGCCTGTGTTAATCCTTACACTATTTTTCAAAGTAAATAAATTAATTCCCCCATTTAATTCACAGGATCTGTATTGTTCACATTCAAAACCAAAAATCTTTTCCCAGTGTGTTGTGAGTCGGTATAGTCCTAAAGATTTGCCAGAAGAATCAACTTCAAAAAGCCCTGTTTCATGTATGTCCCATTGTAAGGTGCAAAAGAAAATGGTCCCGATTTTCCCATTGTAGGGTAAAAACGAATTCCCATTTGTATTTTTTCCACTTTGAAATTGTGCCAAACACCTTTAAAATCTATTTCCCGGAAGCCACCAGGGGGCGCACAGGTGATGGCTGCCTGAGCGTCGTGCTCCCGCCGAGGCTGGGCCATTGACGGGGACTGAGCCCCCCCCCGGACCTCCCAGGTGGATTCACCCGCTCGACCGGAGCTGGCGGGCCCCCCGTGACGCCCCCGCCAAGAAGAACGCCACTCGAGCTCCCCCGGGAGTCTGAGATCGGGCCGTGTCGGAGGAGCGGTGAAGAGCGCATCGGCGCCAGGAAAGGAGGAGCGGCCCGCGAGAGAGCCTTTTGCTGGCGAGCCCGTCCCCCAGCACCCGTCCACCCCCCCCCCCGCGAGAGAGCGGGGTCACGGCGCGTGGGGACCGCACAACACCATGCCCCCCCAAAATAATTATTTTGGGGAAAAAAAAAACAACACCCTCAGAGCACAATAACCGCCGGAGCGGAGACGCAACCCCCCCCTCTCTCGAGGGCTCCCAGAATCGCTACAGCCATTGGGGACACGCAGAGGGGCCTAGCCCGCCCGCACCAGACTTCTACAGGTGGTGGCCCCTGGGCCCATTCCCAGAGCGTGTGCCCGCCTGACACCCCCCTGGAAGGGGAACGCGACCTAAGACGGCGACAGTGGGACGGCGCAGATGGCCACCTCCCCTCCCTCGAAGAGGAACGTCAACATCTCGAAGGAGCCCAGGTGTGAGGCTCCCATCCGGTGCTGGTGGGGCGTGTGCCCGCCTGGGAGCTGCCCCCCCACGGAAAGACACCAGCCTCCCGTGGGTTTCCCCGGGACAACACAGCCTGGGGACCTCGGGCCGGGTCCTCGAGGAGACTCCCTAAAGCCACCGGACCGCAGCGGTCCACGCAGTGGGCACAGTGGAAGACCGCATGAGCTGGCAAGTGGCTCTGCAGGCATATCGCTTCAAGGGAACGGAGAGTGCGGTCAGCGGCCCCACTGACGCTGGGGACATGGCACAGCCAGAGGCCTCAATGCAGTCCACGACAGCGATGGAAAGGGGCTTTGCCTCTATCCTACAGGAAATCAGGGACAAGCGTTCGGATATCGCCCAGAAATTCGAAAAGATCGACCAAAGGGTGGACAAGATCGAGGACAGACTCCTGCAAGTGGAAACCAACCAGTCATCAACGGTAGCCCAGGAGGTGCAAACTAAGTTGAGGCTCGCAGCCCTGGAGAAGAGGGACGAGGAAAGGGCTAGACAGATGGATGACTATGAAAACAGGCAAAGGAGAAATAATCTTAGATTTTTTGGGATCCCTGAAACGGAGGGCGAAACGGAGAGAGACTTGACCCGAGTGGTGAGAGACATTATCACACTCTTGTTTTCAGAGGAAATGACCACAGAGCTCACGTTTGACCGAGTGCATAGGTCAGGGGGCAGGGCAGTGGGCCCCCGGTCGGTCCTGGCCCGTTTCCACTACTACTCGGAAAAGACTAAGGTGCTCGAGGAAGCAAGGAAGGCAGGGGTGGTGACCTATAACAGCGCTCGGATCACCATTTATCAGGACCTTTCCGCATACACCCTGGCCAAGCACAGGATGTGCCGTCCCCTAACGCAGTTACTAAAGGAAAAGGGGGTGCGATACAGGTGGGGGTACCCCTTCTCTCTGGCCTTCGAATACATGGGCCAACGGAAAATGATTACAGAAGACGACATAAGGGGAGCCATCCGGGATTACGTGGCGGAGTCTACCCCCCCCCGGAGGGGCCCTGTGGGTCCGGAGGCCCTTGGAAGGGGCGGCCCTAGCCAGCTGGGTGTCAGAAGAAAGAAAACCAGTTCGAGAAAATTCAAAAAATTGAACACCCCGCCGCCCGCATTGGAAAGCGAAAACACGTCGACTCGGAGGGCTGACGGTGGTGATGCCCCGACCCGCAGCGGCTCGGAAAAGGGAAGTTCCTGAGGTTTCTCAGAACACAGAGTCCCCTTGAACAGAAAGTATAACGGGGTCAACTGAAGGGACGAAGCAGCGGGGGAGGGGGTCTCATACACACGAGCACTGTACTGATTGCCTAGCCGAGGAGGGTAGGCTGGTGGTCCGGCCAATTGACAGCGATGGCAGAACTATCTGGCTGGACGCCGGGGTGGGGGGAGGGGGAGTACAACCTAGTTGGGGTTTGTTTGTTGGGGAAAGGGTTTGGGGGGTAGTTGGGGGAACGTTCCAAAAGTGTCCAAAGGTGAAACAAAGGGAGCAAAGAGGGAGCGATGATGCAATATCATTGGCTAACAGAGAGGAAAACATAGATCATGGCTGATGCCCGTCCAGCCCTGGGTGCGAGGGCTGAACACCCCCACGAAGAGGTCCCTGGTTCATAGGGAGTTTAGGAGGGCGAAACTGGACCTGCTCTTTCTGCAGGAGACACATTGGGCAAAGGGGAAAGAGCCTAGAATGCGAGGGGGAGGAATTGGGGAGGTCTTTCACGCCTCCCACAAGGCCAAAAAAAGAGGGGTGGCCATATTGGTGGCAAGGGACATGGACTTCGAGAAGGAGGCCATCCAGAGGGACCCCGAGGGTCGGTACCTGATGGTGCGGGGTTCCCTGCAGGGCTCCCCCTTGACTTTAGCAGCAGTGTATAGTCCTAACGAGGGTCAGGCCAAATTCTGGGAGGAGGTAGGACACAGGCTGAGGCTGTTCGTGCAGGGCCCACTGGTGGTGGGGGGATTTTAACATGGACCTAGACCCAACTATAGACAGAAGACGGGTTGGGCCCCAGAGCCTCAGACCCGCGGATGAAGCCATGGCGCAGAACTTTCAGAGGGTTAATGGGGACCTGGGACTGTCGGATACGATCCCAACCCCCAGATCAGGGACCCCCTCCTTTACCTTTTACTCAGCCATTCACAACTCGTTCTTGAGAATAGACCACATTTTGGTGGACGAGGTCCTCACTCCATATGTAGCGGGCTATAGGATAGACCCAGTCCCTTGGTCGGACCACGACATGGTCCGAGTCACCTTAGCGATGGGTTGGTGTGAAGAACGTAGAGGGCGCTGGAAATGCAATGATGCCCTATTGAGAGATGAGGCACTCGCCCAGGAGATCCTGGACTCCATAGCGGAGTTCTTTGAGTTTAATAATAATAGAGAGGTGGCCATGCACACACTTTGGGATGCCTTTAAGGCAACCATACGAGGAGTGCTCATAAAAATAGGCTCCATGAAGAAGAGGGAGAGGGAGGCCCAGGAGAAAGCCCTGAGGGGTAAAATAGCCTGCTCCAGCCGGGGGGATCCCCTGACCAGGCTTTAGAGCATGACCGGGTGGCTGCACTGGAGGACTACAGGCTCCAACTGAAAGATCTGCTCCTACATAAAACTGAGAGGAGCCTCCTAATGGTAAAACAAAAATACTATGAGAAGGGGGACAAAGCGGATAAGATCCTAGCCTGGAAGCCAAGAGAGGTCCAGAAAAGTAGAAGGGTGAAGGAGGTGAGGGAAACCAAGGGGCATCTCGGCCGCGACTCCTCACATGTTGGAGATGCCTTTCGCCAATATTACAAAACCCTCTACTCCTCGGAGTATGACGGGGACGACACCCAGATAGAGGATTTCTTGAACTCCATACAGATCCCATCCCTTTCACGTGAGATGGCTGAGGGGTTGGAGGGTCCGGTGACCGAGGATGAGATTGACAAGGTGATAGGTGGGATGAAGGTGGGAACCTTCCCTGGAGATGATGGCTTCTCCGTCTACTTCTATAAAAGATTCCGCTCCGCCCTGGCCCCGTTCTTGGCGAGAGTCTTCGGATGGCATCCTCCCCGAGTCCATGATGGGGGCCATAATAGCAGTTCTGCCCAAGGAAGGGAGGGACCCCGCGGAATACTCTTCTTATCGTCCCATATCTCTGTTAAATATCGACGTCAAGATCCTGGCCAAGGTGGTGGAGAGGCGGATGGAGGGAATCATGCCAAAGCTAATCCATGGCGACCAAGTGGGCTTTATTACGGGAAGGCAAGGGTCAGACAATATACGCAAAACAATAGACCTGCTCCACTTTGCCCAAACGTCGGGGTTAAACGCATGTGTCCTCTCCCTGGATTCGGAGAAGGCCTTCGACAGGGTCGAGTGGCGATACATGGGTCTCCTCCTCCAGAGGATGGGCTTCGGGCCTCACATCATGAGCTGGGTGACCGCCCTCTACAGGGCCCCCACGGCAAGGGTTCAGGTGAACGGGAGGCTGTCCGAACCATTCCCCCTCTCCCGAGGGACAAGGCAGGGATGCCCTCTCTCCCCCCTGATATACGTCCTCACGATGGAGGCATTGGCAATAGCGATTAGAGCTCACCCGGACATCAGGGGGATCAGAAGGGGTGCTGTTGAATTCAAACTTTCCCTGTTTGCGGATGACATCTTGGCCTACCTGGTGGACCCTGTGGTATCACTTCCCCCCCTTTCCTGGCGCTGGTGGCCTCGTTCGGTCGCTTCTCAGGTCTGAAGATCAACGCCGCAAAATCTGTTCTGCTCCCTATGAGGACAATAGACCCGGGGCTCGATCCTCTGGACTGGTTTCATGGGATTAAGGTGGAGAAGGCCGCTGTTCGGTATCTGGGGGTACTCCTCACCAGAGACATATCGAAATTGAGCGCCGCCAACTATGACCCCATGATGGCAGAGATCAAATTAGATTTGAGGAGATGGGACAAGATGATCCTGTCGTGGTATGGCCGAATGACTGCAGTAAAAATGAATATACTACCACGGCTTCTCTACCTTTTCACGGCACTCCCAACCAACATCACAGCGCAGACTTTCAGAGAGCTACAAAAGGGGGTTCGAGATTTTGTGTGGCAGGGGAAAACCCCGAGGCTAGGAAGGACCACTTTGACTCTGCCTAGGGAGGAGGGGGGATTTGGGCTCCCGGACTTTCACCTCTACTTTTGTGCCGCCCAACTGCGCGTCCTACTGGAGCATATGAAAGAGGGAATGGGGACGTTCTGGTCATACTTGGAAGATATGGATGCCCATCCCCTGAAGGTCCGAGACCTTTTGTGGGCCCCTCGCGGGTCGGTTCCGCAACACTTAAGGTCCCACCCGACCCTGGGAGTCCTCTGGGACATCTGGAGAGAGGGCCCCCGGACTGCTCACCTCACCACTTGGCCATCCCCGATGACCTCTCTCTGGGGCCCTCCCCTTAGATTGGGAGGCAGAGGGTTCCGGCACTCTCAGGAATGGTCGGACAAGGGAATGGAATGGGCGGGGCAGCTGTTCAGAGAAGGGGAATTCCTAACCTACGAGGACCTGAGAGACGCTCTCGGAAGAGATTCGCTATCCATCTTCGAATACCTCCGCCTGAAGGGCATCCTCTGCAACCCACATGGGGCCCGAACCAGCTGACCCCCTTCGAGAAACTCCTCAATCTGGCGACCTCAAGGAAGGGGGCGGTGTCCAGCATGTATAAAATCTTAAACACCTACGACCTTCAAGGCAGAAGGAACTTTCGTATGTTTTGGTACAACTTAGCAGGGGAAGAGATTTCCGAGGACTCCTGGGCCAGAATCTTCAAGATAGCATTTCACGGAAATTTGTTTACCTCGGACATGGAGCACAACTTTAAGGTGTTACAGGAGTGGCACAGGGATCCCGCGAAGTTGTCGAGGATGTTCACGGGGGTCTCGCCTAGGTACCCGAGAGGATGCGGACAGACTGGCACCAGAGGCCACATGTGGTGGCTCTGCCCGAAAGTTCAGGACTACTGGGGTTCAGTGCGGGATTGGATGGCGGAAGTAATGGAAGAACGTTTGCCACTGAATCCCTTAACAATGTTGTTGGGTCTCCCCCAGGAGGAAACAGAGCTGTATCGATACCCTAGGATGTGGGAAACCATGCTGAGGGCAGGCAGAGTGGCCCTTGCCCAGAGGTGGAAAAGCCCCGAGCCCCCCTCCAAAGAGGACTGGCTGCTAAAAGTGAAAAATATGTTCCTGATGGACAAACTGACTGCGATGGTGAACAAAGAAAGTAGCACTTTCCTCACAAACTGGTACTGGGTGCAGCAGTCTTGGGGCTGGGACGTTCACTGATTTTGACGCCAGACTTCCGGCCTGCATGAGCCGGGACTGACCCCGAAAGGTGAGATAATACGCCAGGGAACCCACGACCTGGGAAAAAGCGGCATCTAACCAACAGATGAAAGGCCACAAATCGCATCATCTCCATAGTACAGACGGAGGACTGAACATTGAAATTCTCCCAAGGCAAATACAGGTTTCTGGACACAGGGTAGGGGGGTGGGCAGGGGTTGGGGTGGGAGGTGGAGGGGGGGCAGGCAGCCTTTATCTTTTGGTTTCTGGTTTCTTGACTGCGTTTGTTGTATCTAAAAATGCCAATAAAAACTAAAGTTTAAAAAAAAAAATCTATTTCCCCAATCTGTTCTGGTAATATTCCCCAAAACCCTGCCTGTCCTCCTTGGTGTAACAAAAATGAATTCCTATTCCTTTCTATGCTTTCCCATTGCAACTGTCCTAGGTAATTTAAAATCGATGTTCCCGTTCTGTTTGGACCATAATCCTCAAGCCTGGTGAGTACTTTTAGGTGTTAGAAATAGAAATTGATTTAATTTCTATTCTTTCCTATAGCAGTTGTGCTAAACCATTAAAACCGATTTTACCTGTTTTCTGAAAAACAAATGGTCCCTTTCCCTCTCTGTCCCCATACTGTTTCTGCGAGTACTACCTAAAATTTGATTTCCCTACTGTGTTCCCACTCCCTGCCACTGCCTTCCATTCAAAAGAGTCCAGCCTAGTGGATGTTTGGGTGGTGAGAGGGGCTGGTAGAAAAGTGTAACTCGGTAAATTTTTCTTGTGTGCTTTGAACTGTTCTTTGCTTGTGTTGGGGCGTGGGGGGTGTGGGTGTGTTGTACAAGGACACTATTGTACGGTATATTCTAGTGTCATCTCTGAGTTGGTACTTTACCAAAAAGGATATTTTGCCTTCGTGTTGCCACAACATTGGTAGCTGCTGTAATGAGTTTGAGTTTGTCCTCATTTGCCTAAATAAATATCTTAATACAGACCGGCCTGGTTCCTAGTCCATTGTGGCACAGGGTATTTGTTGAGGTTGTGTGCGAGACGGGTTGGAAGGCTCATCAAAAAAAGAACCTAATAAAAATCCAAAGCGTTTTCTTGTGCGACACAGTCATTGTAGGGGAAGGAGCTCCACGACTTGGGTGTTGCTGTACAATAAACTGTGACACACATATTCTGACACCTAGGCAGCTAAACATGCTCAGCTTCTGTGCCATTGAGGAATAGTTTGAATGTGTTCCTTTTCTGTTCTTTCTTCTGGAATATCATGATTTTGGTCTTTTTTAGGTTAGCCTCTAATGCCCAGGTCTTACTGCTCACATACTTTGTTGCTGCCGTTCACCCTAAACCAAGTGCCAGAGTTATCACCCCCCGCCCCAAACTTGAATATTCTACATTGAAAAATGTCCTGGTACTCTCCCAAGTAGGGCTGGGATTATCTTCTGAAAAGGTATCTACATATTTTTGTGCTCCTCACCCTCAACATTCAGCCGTGCTGTGAATATTTACAGATACCTGTGGCTGCCGAATAATTCGGGAGCCCCCGGCCAAACTGCAATTTTCTTTTAAAGAGGGACAGATTTCCATCACTATCCCCCAGAAAGCAGTGCATTTTGTACCCCCCCCCCCCCTGCAAGGCTTAAGTTAACGTTGCAGAAGCAGCATGCAGGGCCCAGTCACTAGCACAATCATGGGGTGTTAGTCAATAACGAACCACATGTCCTATGTTTCCCCATTTATTTTCATCATCTAACTAAGCAGGTTTCCCCTGTAACAGAGGCACGATGCCCAAGGGCTGCATTGCGTGCTTTATAAATATAAAAAATAAATAAATAGCAACAATCGTGCGTTGTCCTAGCGTACGGGTGTCGCAAGTAATCCTGGTTAGTGATGGGGTGCAGTTTACATAAAAATAGCACTGTCGTTGGGCCACGGCATTACCCCACAGGCCTCCTCTAAAGAAAAAAAGAAATATCACCGCCTCTCAACTTTAGTAAGCTTCAGGGGATTCGCTGTACCCCGAATTACTTTAAAATCCAGGTAATTTGTGATTCAGCCGAATACGTTCGCTCAGGACTACTCAAGCGGTGTTTTAATGAATGCTCCATCTAATACGCTTTGGCCTTTTCTCCTTTAACTCGCTCACACCTGGAACAAGATCTCTCATTCAGTCCGTGCCAGAAAAGGTCAAGGTGAGCCATGTGAAAGCGGCCATATTGGATTTCACGTGAGCTGCATTACAGATTTCTGCCTCATTCATTTCATGAGGGTTTTTCACACATCCTGCTTTGAACGCTTTAATGACACACAAAGATAATTAACCAGTACTTAATTTGTACAAGAATAAGTGCCCGGGCCCATGATTCTTATTCGGTCGCCCTTGTGTTGCGCCACCTCCACCTCTCCACAGAAGGGATCGCAATGTGTTTGCCATGGAGTTGTGTGTGCCTGGGACAACCTGTTAAACGTCTATATAGAATTGTGTGAGTGTGGAGATATGATACAGAATGGTGTTGTGGCCGAGAAAATTGTGCATTACAAACGCATTTTTTTTTAAACAATGAACTTGGCTAAGCCAGTACATTCATTAAACAATTCAATACTTTAAAATGTGGTACGTTAGTCAGTAGCAACTTTATTTCACTGCAGTCAAAATTAGTGCACAACTCACGCATTTTCGGTTCAATCAAAAACAGCCCAAGCAGGATTTCTGAAGTTATGAAAAGTAAGCAGCAGCTCCCGAGACCCCATGCACTGGATCATTTTCCAATTCAGAACCGTCCCAAAGACAGACTTTCTTAAAAAACATCCCCATACCATGTACTAGAAAACCCCGTTATCCATCAGCACACAGCCGGAAAGCAGAAGTGATACCCAACTATTGTGATATACCAGTACACAAAAAATATTCTATATGAAACATATATATATATATATATATATATATATACACACACACACACACACACAATAACTCATTCAATATACAGTGTGGCCCAACAGATCTGCCGCATTACGACATAGTCACAATGGACATTAAAATATTATTCATTCGCCAAGTGTCTGCTAATGCCCAGGGATGTAGCCCCCCCGCCCCCACATGGTACCTAGAGATCATCCACTGCAGTGAATATACTTGTTCTTCTCCACTTTGCCACCGAGATCAAGTGAACATCTCCAATTTGCCCACGGGCTAGTAGCTATCAAAGGCGGACAGGGCTGGTGCAGTGCCAATCACATTATGAACTCATGTCCTGCGATGCAAATATGTTGGTATGGTACAATGCGGCTGTTCAGGTCGTTTACATATCCGAAAGCAGTACATGCCATGCATGTATGATCATGTTGCCTTGCCAATAACCTAGCCCTGTGCCCAGTACTACAGGATGTTATCCAGGATTATTGGTATTGGCAATGGGAGATGGATATAGAAAGGACACCCAATGGCTACTGGTTGTAAATAGAGGGAGGTAATAATAGCATGGGCAGACCAGGAAAGCTACAGTGTACCCTGACTTTTATAAATGCAGCGCACACATTGTTTCCTTGCCTCCTCTACTGCCATTCAGGTGCTGGAGAATAGGACATAGAAACTTCTGTCAGCCTTAGAAAGGTGCTATTGGAGTGCTTGTTGGGGGTTTAGTGAGGAATGGCCATCACTTAAATGTTTCTCAAGTCCATTTCAACTCAGCAACAACACACCAGCCATCACCCTGACCAACACCGAGTCTACAACCTCGCAAACAACACCTCAACCACATCACCAACCACCAGCCATAACTGTGAGCATTGTGAAACAACTTGCAACAGCACAATTACCCGACAACCAAAACCACCACACGATCCACCTTTGTCCAATGTCACCTTCACCATCCACACCAATACCACTCCCACCACTGCACGCCACCATCACCACAGTGCCATGGCACAACTAATGCCACCACCTACACAATCAACCCACACCACATGCATCTTCCACTTCACCTTGCATTGCTAGGACAGAGAGGGGACTCTTGCCATGGGGACTACACCTTTCCAGTCCTGAGCTTCCATTAAATATATCATTGGCATCAGGTGCTTACATTAAATGCAGTATTCCCATTAAATGAAAACACACTGCAAGTTTAATAATGAATCACTTTGTTTAATGAGAGTAAAAGACAAGAAAAGTGCTCTTTCAGTGATAGAAGCCATCAAGTCACTCTACCCACCACTGGCACACGCCACCCTTACAGGGGACCAAGTGTGCTTAGTAAAGAGTAGTCTGTTAATGGGAGATACAAGATGCATTTTGGAATTGGGGCCCAGAGGTATTTTTGTATTGACAATTGAATCCATGCCTTGGTGCCAGACGCCTTGTATATATGCTTTGTCCACTGCTATATAGTGCAGGCTTAAATTAACTCTTTTGCTGTTCTGCTTAACCTTTAACTTTTTCTGCATCGATCAGATGCATTTGAAATGAGTGACTGCGGGAGGCCTTTAATTGTTCTGAGTATGTCACAGCATCACCACTAATTGTAGCAGTTGCTGCTATCAGTGGCAGATGGCAGGCCCAGCCCCAGTATGTTGCAGGGGCAAGCATGCAAATGGATGTGCATGATGGAAGCCAAAAGATTGAAAATGAGGGACTAAAAGTATTATTGAAAAACATTCAGGCAGGACAGGTAGTCGGACAACGCCTCACTGCCCGGACGAGAAAGTGAGAGAACCTTCAGAATCACTATCACAATCACAATCACAATGGGTGGCAGGCATAAACCATTTCAATTAGAAATAGTGACATCGGCATGGGTGGCTGAAGATGTGTCAGGACTGACGGAGGCCCATTTCAACATGAGTTTTGGTGCCCCCCCCCCCTACCTTGTGTCACAGCTGGGAAAAACAGTCTGAGGCACCTGTGGGGAGCTTAAATAAAGTAAAACAAAATAAATGTATGAAAGTGGTTAATAGATGTAGGTTATCGGGGCCAGGCAACTAGCAGGAAGCTGAAACACTAAATGTCAGCAGAAGCGCTAATCGTCACACTTTGACCGTATGGTATTAATATCGAGGAAACCAGAGTAAAAAGGGAGTAAGGTGGTATGAAAGTTGCTGAATACTGCTAGAGAGGTGACAGCGCCGGGGGTGCCTGCAAAGGCAGCCTGTGATGTTTGCGCCAAACATGGGATGGCTGCATGGGGGGCCCCTCTAGAGTCCTGGGGTACATTTCAACCGAAAAGACTGAAAGGCGTCGACGCCATCCCTGGACGCCAGACAAACGTCCTTACTTACTGAGTCAGAGGCAGAACCTGAAAAGAAAACAAAGGGCTTTAAATGGAAGAGCAAATGAGAGGGAAGACACAAGAAATTTAGAAAAGAGAAAAAACAAATGCGTGCCCAGAGACATTCTGCAAAAGGGAAAGTGTGTTGTTTAGGATGCAGTCTGTGTGCTTTTCTGAACATAAACTGAGCTGCAAACATACTTTCCACCATTATTTGTGGACGTGCAGACCTAGGAGTTTCATGCCCTACTACTCTGATAAAAAAAAAATGTTGTGAAGCTGCAGCTGACACAGACCGGACACGTGATCAAGGCGATGGCTGGCAGGGCCAGGCTACGTTTTTGAGGGGGGGAAATAAGAAAATTAAACTGGCGATGCAAAGTAGGGGCCCATGGCGAATTTGCAGTTTTGCTCACTTTGCACAGCTGCCCTCACAGAGTGAGTGCAAACTGTAAGAGGAGGAATATGGCTTCGAGTGAGTCACAGACCAAAAAAAAGGAGGTTTTACCCCGTTCTCCACCCCTCACCCTAGATTACAGCATTCGACGCACTGCTCTTACATATATTGTGCGTGTTGACTGTGAATGTAAGCATGTAAATAAACAGCATTTGTATTTGCTCCGAGTGATAGTGCAGGTCTTGCGATGTGCTTCTTTCCTAATCCGTATCTGTGGAGCAATCAGTTAATGCTACAGGCTGGTACCTGAAAGCTTAGGGGTTCAAGACCACACTGGGACAGCAGAGTGATACTGCAACATTATTAAACTGTTCTGATGGTAATTTGGTTTAGAATTGTTCCTACAGTTGTGCTGGAAGTGCCAGTGTTCAGTACGAAAGAAGGGAATAGTTTCTTACCTGTAACTCCATTTCTCCAGCATTGGTATCTTTCATGGATTCACATGCTTAGAATATTCCCCGTCGTCAGGCTGGGAATCCTCGGTAAGTTATATAGACATTTTCCATAGGAAAAATTCTGACACTTTTGTGTCCTATCTACGTTGTTTTGGGCCGCGCACGCTCACTAGGACGTAGGGGTATATATAACTCCGCCCCCGCGGCTCCCTCAGATTTCAGCCCCCAAAGTATTATGGGGGGGATCTCTGGTTTGCATGCTCAGGGGAGGCCGGCGGGCGCATGTGAATCCATGAAAGATACCAATGCTGGAGAAATGGAGTTACAGGTAAGACACTATTCCCTTCTCCAGCATTGGATCTTTCATGGATTCACATGCTTGGAATAGATTGTATAGCAGTATCCCCAAACATTGGAGGCGTGTCTGCAAACCAACATCACAACAATCACAGTGCCCACTTACTATGGCAACACATTACATTATAGCATGTTAACCCTAAAAGACACAACACTTTCAAGCATAGTTGCCGAAGGATGCAAACCCCACTTGGGGCTTACCTTATTGGAACAGGTGACGTTGCACTGCCCGCCCCATCTGTGTATCCTCAGCATGTTGCTGTGCGAGACAGTAATGTCGGGTAAACGTGTGTGGTACCGACCAGGAAGCCGCCTGGCAGATATCCCCAGGCGGAATTCCGGACCACAAAGCCGTTGACGATGTAGATCTCGTCGAATGGGCCCTTGGACGCTTTTCTAGCGGCTTTCTGGCCTTGGAATGACAAGAAATGGCCGAAGACACCCATCTGGATAGTCCTTGTTTTGAAATCGCTTTACCCCTAGCCGCAGGACTATAAGCTACAAAGAGTTGTCTCGTGTCTCTGAAGCTTTGAGTGCGATGGAGATAAAATTTTAAAGCTCTTTTCACGTCCAATGTATGGAGAGTCTTCTCTGCCACTGAAGACTATGTTGGAAAGAATGTAGGCAACACTATAGAAGCGTGTTTATGGAACATGGAAGGTACTTTAGGTATGAAATGCGGGTTAGTGGCCAGCACAACTTTATTACTGAAAAACCTCAAATATGGAGGGTCGATCACTAGAGCTTGTATTTCCGACAGGCGACGAGCAGAAGTAATGGCCACCAGGAAAGCCAATTTCCAAAACAAAAATTTTAATTATGTCGATGACATTGTTTCAAAAAGGAGGTTTTATCAGGGCTGCAGGACCAGGTTCAGACTCCAGATCGGAGGAAACTTCTTCTTGGGAGGAAAGGTTCGAAACAACCCTTTAAGGAAGTGTTTAACTAGATGGTCACTGAACAATGGAGTGGAATGTCTCTTCCGAGTAAATCTCGAGATGGCGGCTAGATGCACCTTTATGGATGAAACAGATAAACCGTTATTTGCCAGGAGCAACAAGTATGGTAGGAGTTGTTCCGGTGTGATCGCCCGCGGGACCTCACCTGGTTGACCTGCGCACCATATGCAGAACCTTTTCCATTTGTATGTGTATGAAGTGTTCGTGGAAGGTGCCCTTGCAGCTTGCAAAATACGACGACAATCCGCTGGAATCGCTAACGCGCCAAACTCGGCGAAATCAGGAGCCAGGCCGTCAGACTGAGGTTGTCCGGGTCGTGATGCTTTCTCCTGAGACAGAAGGTTGGGGATCTTCTGGAACCTCATTGGTTCTGCCGCTGAGAGGTGAAGTAGATCGGAGAACCACACTTGTCTGGCCCAATACGGGGCCACCAGGATCACCCGACAAGGATATCTGTGGATCCATTGCAGAGTCCGACGGATGAGAGGGAATGGGGGGGGGGGGGGCATACAGAAACTTGCCCGAAGGAGAACGCATCCCCTAGCGAGTCTTGTTGTGGCCACCTGCTCGCGTATTGGGAGCATTTCTTGTTGTCTCTCGTCGCAAAGAGATCGAGGGCCGGATGAACCCATTCCGCAAAGACACGGTACAGTTGCTGATCGTTCAGTTCCCATTCGTGTTGACAATTCATCTCCCTGCTGAGAGCGTCTGCTTGCACATTTTTTACTCCTGGTAAGTGGAACGCCAACAGATGTATGTCGTGTTGTAGGGCCCAATGCCAGATCTCCTGGGCTTCCGTCGACAGGCTCCTGGAGCGAGTTCCTCCTTGCTTTCGTAGATAAAACATTGTTGTCGTGTTGTCCGTCATGATTCTCACCACTGAGCCCTTTATCTGTGGCAGAAAGGATTTTAGGGCCCAACGCACTGCCCTCAACTGTAGCAGCTTGATGTGGAGGGAGGACTCTTCCGATGACCAACGACCCTGAACCTGTAAGAAGTCCAGATGAGCTCCCCACCCAGTTAGAGAAGCATCCGTAACCACGGTCCTCTGGAATGCAGGTTCCAGTAAGGGCATTCCCTTCGTTAGGTGTATGGAGATTCTCCACCATTGAAGCGCCTGCACGAGCTGGCCGTTGATGGTCAACTTGTCCGACCAGCGTCCTCGACTTTGTGCCCATCGATCCGTCAAGAATTCCTGAAGAGGCCTCATGAAGAGGCGACAATTGTCTATCAAGGGTATGCAGGACGACATGGTCCCCAGCAGGGACATGTACCTTCGTACTGACACTCTGGTATCGACCTCCCATTCCGATGCCTTTTGTTGCAGTCTGTGAATCCTTTCGAGGGATGGCTTCTCCAGCCCCGACTGTGTGTGGAACTCTGCCCCCAAAAAGACTAAGGTCCTTGAAGGCTTTAATGAGGACTTGTCGAAGTTCACTGCGAAGCCCAAACGTTGCAGGAGGGACAGGGTGGCATCTAGGCTTTCTTGTGCCCTTTCCGGAGATAGTCCCCTCACTAGCCAATCGTCCAAATAAGGGTACACATGGTGACCTTCCTTTCTTAACCAGGCTGCTATTGGAGCCAGACATTTGGTGAACGTCCTGTGGGACGATTTTAGACCGAATGTGAGGACCTTGAACTGATAGTGGGTTCGTCCGACAACGAACCGCAGAAATCTGTTGTGCCGTCGACACATCGGGATATGGAAGTATGCGTCCTGAAGGTCTAGCGACGACAAATAATCTCTGGGTTGTATCGATCGGATCACCTCCTGAAGCGTCAGCATTTTGAATTTTTAATTCTTGAGCAGTTTGTTGAGCGCTCGTAGATCCAGAACGGGACACCATTTTCCATTTGGTCTCTTGACGACAAAGTACCAGGAGTACACTCCCTGTCCTTTTTCTGCCACCGGGACCAGTTCTATAGCCCCTTTCTGCAGCATAAGCACCACCTCCTGTAGCAGTATTTGATGGTGGGGCTGGGCCGAGAACACCGGTGGAATGTGTGGTGGCTTGCCCTTGAACTGTAGAGAGTGGCCCAGATGAATCGTATCTAAAACCCATCGATCTGTTATGCGCTCCCACTCGTCGATGCGACGAGACACTCGGCTCCCCAGGACATCCTGAAACATGTAATTGTTGGTTCTTGGTTTGTTTATCTTTCGTCGACGAAGGGTAGGCACCCCGCCGTCTGGAGGTTTGGTAATCTCTGCCTCTACGAGAAGACTGGGCCGCACGACTGTAGCCTTGGGACGACTAGGAGGGTCTGCTGAAACCTCGGTCTCTAGATGACCCAAACCGGGAGTTACCAGAGGCCCCTCTGAAAGGAAGAAAGGAACAAAAATTCCTACCACTCTGGAGGGCTCTGAGTGACCGCGCCGTGTCAGTATCCTCTTTCATGCCCTTCAAGGCCTCATCAACTTTTTCACCGAACAGTTGCTCCCCTTCACACGGCATATCCAAGACTTTATATTGCACCTCCGGTCTGAACGTAGTGCACTTGAGCCAGGCTTGTCTATGTAGAACTACGCCATTATTGATTTGCTTAAAACCGGACTCGGCTAGGTCGACGGCAATGTTTATAGCATGGTTGGAGGCCTCCTCTCCTTCCCGCACTAGCAACATGGCGGACTTTCTATGTTCCTCTGGCAAATGCTCCAAGATAGGAGCCAGCCGGTGCCACATTTCCCGGTCATACCAAGACATAATCGCCAAGGAGTTGAATGCTTTAACTGTAGTCGCGCCGACGGACAGCACCTTCTTGCCGAAAGCGTCCTGTCTCCTGGCCTCGTTGTCTGGAGGGGTTGTGCATTTATGTTGAGGCCTGGCCTTTCTAGCCCCCGCTGCAGATACCACCGACACCGGCGAAGGTTGAGACGTCAGGCACTTGGGAGTCGATTCCGGAGCCTTGAACTTCTTCTCCAAACGACCTATCAGTGCCGGTTCAGAGAACGGCTGCCGCATGGTCTTCAGGCCCTCTTGCCAGACATGGTCCAAAATCGGGATGGCGAATATGGATTTCCTTCTCTTGCCCATTTGATCAAAAAGAAAACAATCCTTTTTCTCCTCTTCAGGGACTAGGTCAAACTCCGAACACGCCTTACTCATCATGGCATGGAATGCACCCACGTCGTCAGGTGGCGATGGCTGTGCCGGGCTTCTCGGAGCTTCCATCTCTGCTTCAGAGTCCCAAGTTGGGTCCCTTGAGGGGGATAGTGAGATGTCTGAACCTGATCCTTCACGGTCAGATTCCTGTAGTAGTTCTTCTTGCAGGATAGGGCAAACTTCCGGCGCGTGGGACGCGGCAGTAATACTGGTCGCCGAGCGAGGAGCCGGGCCCGGCTCGTCGACGAATGGCGTAGACTGTATCCGTGTCGGGGCCCTAGGCTGGGGTATTTGTGTGTCCAAACGCTGTAATAGCTTCTGTAGCGTATTTAGCACCTCCAAGGACAGAACCGCCTGGGGGTTCAGTAATGACGAGGTTGTAGGGATGGAACCCACACCCAAGAGCGACATCGCGCTGGTCGGCTGCCGCCCCAGATTGGTTGGGCGCACGACCGTGTCGTTTTCCTCGTCAGCCGACAAGATGGAGAAAGTCGCTTCTGGTTGAAGCAGGGCCTCCGGCGGGACTGGATCGAACACCTCCGGTTGCCATCCCATCGACGGGACCACCGTCGACGATATGTTTCCTACCGCCGCAGTCTGACATGTGGGAGGAGCCGCCGATGACGCAGGCGTCGACGAGCGGGTCGTAGGCGAAGCCAACGGCGCAGGGCCTTGAGGTGTTCCCGCCGCTTTTGGGGCCGACCTGCTGGCCGCGGCCTCTCGACTTAAGGTAGACTTATGACTGTCTCCTGAGGAGGATTTAGAGGGTTCTTTTCTCTCCTTTTTAGAGGAGGAAGACGACGGCGTCTTGTGTGAAGAGGAAGAGGCCTTCGAATGTTTCTCCGAATGTTTCTCCGAGGATCGTTTTTCGGCCGACTCCGAGGTCTGTTTTTTGGCAGCACGTGCCTTCTTCGTCGGGGGTTCGGACTTACTTTTTGAGGCCGTGGAGCCCACCTCTGAAGCCGGGTACGCACCCGCTCCGTCATTGAGCCAATCGAGCAGGCGTCTTTTTCGATCTTTGAGGGTTTTCTGGGAGAAACCCCGACAGATTTCACAAGTGTCCGCCGTGTGGTGAGGATGAAGGCAGTAAATGCAGTCCATATGACCATCCCCTTCGTACACTTTCTTAAGACCGCACGTAGCACACGGACGAAACAACGCCTTTCCAGACATTCTCTTGAGAAGAACAAACAGTTGCAGAAGTAGAAAGTACAACCTAACCAAATAGTAGATACGCGAGGTAATCCCACCACTTTGGAAGACGGTTGAAATCTGAGGGAGCCGCGGGGGCGGAGCTATATATACCCCTACGTCCTAGTGGCTTGCGCGGCCCAAAACGACACAAAAGTGTCGGAATTTTTCCTATGGAAAATGTCTATATAACTTACCGAGGATTCCCAGCCTGACAACGGGGAATATTCTAAGCATGTGAATCCATGAAAGATCCAATGCTGGAGAAGTGCCGGGATTGGAGATCAGAAAACACTGGCACAAATTACGCACCCTTTAACTCATCCTCGCCCCGACAACCTCTGCTTATTCCTTCCAACAAGCGAGATCTATAGCGGACCACAGTAGTTTGAAAGGAAAGTGTAGTCTAGCTTCAGTTACTAATATGGCGGGCGTGTCACCTCAGAATAGTCCCTTCCATATGCAGCATAGTCACTGCATAGGGTATCTGGACCGGCGGCCTAGCACTGCAAGTGTCAACGGCTGCTGTGAGAAAGTACTTCCAATTGTCTAACATCAGCTGCTACCCATCCTCCCTGATGCACTTATGCCAGGTATTGGGAAATTCAGAGCAACTTTCAGTGTTGCACTGTCGAGACGAGGCTGCGCAGGATTGTTTATATAATGCTCCTCAAAATGTGTGAAGAAAATGCTAACGAACCCAGCCCTACAGATGAGCAGTGCAACAGCCACGGTTGCTACCTAAAAACAGCCACGTAATCCACATAAAAAATGTTTGGGGCCTGCTCTCTGCTGCCACCTTCAGATGGCCACAAATATTTACCAATACATATGACCCATCCCCTTTACTGAGAACGAATAGGGCAGACATTTGAGCAATCTATGCCGTACCAGTGGAAAAATATCAGTTTGCATACCAGACTGGTGTGGCCTACGAGAGCAGTACCCTTTTCATACATGTCTCAAAATGCAGTCTGTCTCTCATAGTCCAGGTAACCACATTGAACTGCTTTTCCCAGAACACCCTGCGGCAAACTTAACCCCGCCAGCCTCAATACAGATGCATCAACAGGACTTACTGGAGAAGAACCACCCACACCTATGCACCCAAAACACACAGGGCTCTGTGCCAAGGAAAGCATTCACTACAGAAGGGCTGGCTTAACATCATTTTCTATGGTTGTACTTTGCCTCATAGAGTACAGAGGCCTCCAGGGTTCTTAGTAGTGTAGTGCTGAAATGTGTACGCTCATGTGCAAAACCTTGCACTATAGCAGCACAGTGCGGCACACATGCAAAAGTGCCCCATTCTATCCGAAGGATGCTCGTAAAGCTGTTTTTCTTTGGACTATGGTACCTTTAGTCCTCAGCTACACACTAATTTGAGGACTACAAGTCCTAAAATGAAAAGGAAAAAACAAGATTAGACATGCACACCCCGAATGAAATGGGCCATGTATCGTGAGGTGTATGTAGCACTAAAAATCGCAAATTCCAAATCAGTCTCTTTCATTAGGCCAGAAAAGGACACTATTGGAGTTGTAGTGAATGAAGTATAGATCATGATTTCAGATCAGCACAGTGCATTTTGGGATATGTAGTTTCCTTTATCTTGTGCATGCCAAATAAACATTGACAACTTATGATTCATTTGCTTGCCTTTACAATATTGATCCAACAGAAAAAGGGTACACTCCCAAGGATCACAGAAACAGATACCAAGTTTCCTAACACATTTGCCTACTTATCCGGGAAATCACCATCTACCTCCTTAGACATTCCCCACGACTACATGTCCCACAATGCACTTCGATCAGGGTTGTGTGAACTGTAGATGAAACAATAGCACTCATTGGTATAGTATAGTGGGCTGATAGGGCTGGTTTAATAGCAGAAAATAACTAATTAAAAAAAAGGCAGGAGAGCATGCTCAGTCAAAAAGTGGGCCCCCTTCTGCTTGCATGATGTGACTGCTTCTTGGAATGCCAGGGCGAAGTTGCATTTCCTGTTACCATAGCTCTGACGCCCTTTAGCCAGAAAGGCGCCGAGCTACTTAGTGCAATGTCGCTTTAAACGTACAAATGCATTGCTAACGGAGTGCATGGATTGTCAGCCTGTCGGATGGCAGCTCAGCCAGAACTCTCTGCAAATATACGGCTCTCAGATTCATTATATGGCGGTTCCTCACCACCCCTCCCAAGCAATCAAACAGCAACCCTCACCAGGAGCGAAAATATACATGACTTCTTCATTGTTTTGTAATTTGTTGCCAGCAATTCCAAATCCATTCTTCATAACCGTATATAACTTGTCCTCTTCCCCTATACAAATTTTACAAACACAGACCGGATACAAAAGTGGTCAATTTCTCTGCCCTCCCGCTGAGCGCAGCTGCAGTGTCTCCCACAATAAAATAAATAGTAGAAACCAAAATGAGAACATGTCCAAAATTAAACAACCCCTACTCTATTTAATTCTAACTCTTCACAGGCTGAGCAGAATTAAGTACTGTGCAGCCGTACTATTAGCATGTCAGTCACGGGTTTAACTGCTCAATTTTGGGCTCAAGTGACCCCAATCATGCAACTTTTGGGGAGCGATCTGAAAAGTGAAGACTTCACCAGAGGGACACTCACATTTTGATAGTTCCAAGTCAGTGCTGTGAAAGATACACATGAAATCTTACGTGCCATGCATGTGGCCGATAAGCAGGGGCGGTAAAGTACATTCTCAATCGCTGTGGGCCATCAAATGCCAACTCATTGGGAAATAAATATAGTAATCCGCACCCGCTGGCACAGCAGGGCGGAATACTTTTGTTTGCTAGCGAGACATAAATTACTGTGTTTTCAGGCCTGATCCAGCACATTAAAAAGAGTCAAGAGCAGTTTTGGGATACATTGTACCAAAGCGCACAGGCGGAAATAAATCTGGAAGGGAACAATAGCGCCAACTGCCCTCAGGGTGAGTCACTGCATGTCCTGCGCATCTGCCTGTGCTTTGTGAAGACCTTGCAGGGCACAAAGGGGAACACTCGGGGGCTTAAGGGGGTGAATCACTGAGCTGGCCTCACATAAAATGGCAGATATTTGGAGCTATTCAGCGCGTCAAGCCCAGTGGGCACGGCGGGCTCTACCAAGAGGCGGGGGAGAGCGGTAACAGGGCGGCAGCGGCGCATCATTCAGCTGCTGCAGGTCACTTTCACGTAATCCTGTGTGAGGAATATTCCACAAAAAATAACCCTGTCCTCTGCCAGTATGAAAAAGGCGCGTACTTAATTATTCATAACGCATTATAGTCCCAATATTTCCCCTCGCATCCGAGTAAATGGCGATGTTCATCGCAGGTTGCACAAGGAAAGACATGGCATCCGTACATTTATAATACATGGAACTGGATTAATGTCAAATACAGCAATGAGTAACATTTACCATAGTCGCCAATTGGATACATGTCAAAGCCAACTTTATCCAGTCCTAGCTTTTAGGCCAACAGCATTCCGAGACTTGCAGTTCTGTACTTTTATGTCTTATGTTAATATGTTTTGTTATTGTGCCAAATCACAACTATCGTTATCTATAAATGGCATCTTCTACCCCCACACGGGGGTACGAGACCTTTGTCTGTTGGTAGAAGGTGTGTGACAAGGGTAAGCGGGGGGGGGGTGAGGGGGGGAAAAACAGGGGGTAGGAGTGGGGGACGGAGCGCCGATTGTGGTTTTAACACAGATGAGTTAGTCCTAAACATGTGGACTCCGACCCAGAGAGAGGCAGCGAAGGGAAGTGTGTTGCGATAACACGCGGGCTGGACGATGTTTCCAAAACAGCGCTGGAGTAGTGTAAGATGGAGATTGTGTACTGGCAGTGGCGTAGCACAACATTTAGGGGCCCCCCTACAGGCCATGCTGAGGTCCCCTCTGCCCCCCCATCCCCAGCCCAGCAACAAAGCATAGATCGCGCCACACTCTGGGCCGTCCTAGATTACCACGCTTGCACAATCCCCAATAACGTGCTGCTGCAGGGGTACACCTCACACTGCACTAGGAGCAAGACATCAATGTGTTTTAATGGATTATACAGCACATTTTGAGAAAAACTGGCTAAAAAGTCAGCATTTGCAATTGTTTTGTAGGGTAACACCAATCCAAAAAACCAATACATGCAAGTCACCAACAGTGCACAGGAACATTAATGCTTTAATTAATTGAATGCTTTCTATTAAAAATTCCATGCACAATGAAAACATGTCCAACTGGCTGCACAATGTACATCAGTCCGGACACATAATAAAATATTACAGTAAAGAATGCCAGGCCACATTTAGACATACCTAGATTGGATGTACCAAAATGCTAGTCGAACCAATGACACTTTCATGGTTATTTTATCACAGAAGTCTAGAGAAATATACAATGCCACAGTAAGAAACGGCTAGACTGGCAGCACCCAAATGCCAGTCTAGCCAGGTAATTACACTAAGCAGGACTGAGATGCCCAGTTAAAAGAAAGTCATGCCAAACTAAGAAATGACTAGACTGGCTGCACCAAAATGCCTCTCTAGTCACTAATACCATATCTCATGCCTACTTAGCTTGGACATTGATGACATTACGATTTGATGCACAATTCCTGGGCCACCCCAGCCCCCTCACACATCCCCCCCTCTCCCTCCTCACAATCCCCAAAATCAGCTCCTCAGCCAAGAATTACCTCCACGTCCCTCTTCCATATGCCACTGCTTACGTATGAGGCTTCTTGCCTCATTGGAAGTAGTAGGACGAGGAAGAGTGGGACGAAGAGTGGGACTAGGAGTAATGAAGATTACAGGTAACTAAGCCAGGCATTACCTGCATGTCCCTCTACCGCATCCCAGTACTTGTGTATGAGGCAAAGTGCCTCATATACAAGTACTGGGACTAGGAAGAATATGGCTAGGAGTAATGAAGATTAGCAATAAGTAAAGAAGTCATTAAACACAAGCAGTGGTGAACACCATTGAGCTGACTGGGCTCCCCCCACCCCATCCTTACTGCCTGACATTTTGGGCTATGCTGACTCGACCTGGCGGACCTACAGAGCTGTTTGCAGACAGATCAGGACACAGATGTTAAACCGTGCCTGGGGATCGCGGTTCAAAAAGGCCTAACAATTACAACTCTGTCTCCTTGCTCCTTACGACCATTTCCTCTTCGCTTTCTTACCTTGGTTGGCTTCCCTTTCACTCCCAACTTAAATGTTGATTTCCTCTGTCTTGTCTTTAAATCTCTCCATGATCTTGCTCCCCCTTAACTCTCCTCTCTTTCTACACCCCTTCCCCCTCACTTCGATCTCATGATCTCTTCCTTCTCACCGTCCCCCCTTCCCCATGTGCCTCCTGTTTCCGCTCCATTCAGCTCCTAGCCCCCCTGCACTGGAACTCCCTACCTCTCTCTATCTGCTCCATCCCCACCTTTTCCTCCTTCCGTGCTTCCTTGAAATCTCTCCTTCTCCATTCCCCACCCTGATGCCCATTACCCCCTTCTCATTTCTCTCTCTCTTCCCATCTTCCCCTACACCTCTCCCTACCCGCTCCTTTTCCCTTTACCTCTCCCTCCTTACATCTTCACCCTAATGCCCTTTCTGTTTCCCTCCTCCTTTCCCTTCCTAACCCCCCCCCCTCCTTCTCTTACTTACCCTCACAGGTTAATTGCTCTACTTACTGTTTTATTTGTTTGTTTCATGTTTTTCTAAATTACTTCTACTGTTATAAATTTCTATGCATCTTGTTGTTATAATGTAAAGCACTTTGGATTAAAGCGCTATATAAACACAATAAATACAAATACATTTCACTGTTAGCAACTGCATACAAATGCACCATTTTTTAGGCAATTGAAATCGTGATGTGGGTTAGTACTTGAATGCCAGGAGAGTGATGGGAAGGGTAGAGGGTACAGGAGACCGCCCAATCTCACAGCAGTCCATAAGTGGGTGCTTTCAGACTTAAAGAAGAGTTAACTGCTTGTAACATTGAAGCTGCACTAGAATGGAAGTTAGATGAACCCACACAAATAGGTTTGACCCTCCCTCACCGCCCATGAATTTAGCGTCTCTTCTCGGGAGGATAGCTCGGGGGCAACGCGCTCGGCTTGGAAGCAAGATAACACGGAGCAACACAGGTTCGAGCCCCGGGTCGGCGCTTAGAAACTTCTGGGTATTAAGCTTGTTACAATTAACAAATCAAAAATCTCCCAACATTTGAAGGGTTAGCCCCTACGGTCCCGAAATGTAGGTTTTGTTGTGCCCCTGAACACAAGCACACACACCATTCACAACACACGCACACACACACACACAGACACAGCCACCCATACATTTAAGTGTGGCCCCTTTCACCATACAGGTACCCCCAGGCAGCCACCCATACATCATGCACTCATTGATGCACATTACATTGTATACATATATACACACACACAAATTTAAAGAAAATACATTCTCTTAACTTTAATCCATTGGTCCAGTGAACGAGGCCTTCAGCTCTCTGCAGCAGCCAGGAACACTTGTTCCCATCATCTGCAGAGGATCTGGAGGCCTCCCCATCATGGGTGGAGGGGAGCCCTATTTCTTCAAAAAGAAATTATTTCCGTTAAAGGACCGGCCCGTAACAGAAATAATTCCTTTATGAAGGCAGAGTGACTTCAAAAAGAAACTTTGCACTTTAAAAAATATTTTTTAATTTCGAGGGGGTCCGCTGCCAGGACATGTGGTGGCAGAGCCCCCTGCAGCGCTGGGTGTGTGTGGGACCCGGTTATGCCAGTGTGTACTGTTGGATGTCTGAGGGGCTCAAGAGCATGCTCAGGCAATCCTGGAAGCTAGGTATGCTTAATTATTTGGGATGTCTATATATGGTACCAAAGGTAAACTCCAGAATAATAATTCTGGCACTGTCAATCCAGAGTCAGAAGAGGTTTCCGAAGCAGCACAGCTGTGGACATTACATGTCAAACATGTGGAATACGTTGGAGGACACAATCCATTCGAAGAATAATTCTGGCACTGTCAAACCCGACTCAGAAGAGCCATATTCTAAGAGTAGCACTTGTAAAACGGTGAATGTGGTCGGTAGAGTAATGACGTCAAATGTTTAGACCTGGCACCTAGATTTAAGGTAAACGAGGCATGAATGTCGTTTTGTAATGTAAAAGTGAGCTAGCTTTACCAAGCCTTACCATCAAACTTTGTGCTCCTAGTGTTTTTTCAAAGTAGTCTTCTGAGAGTTAATGACTTAATTGGAGCTGTAAATACGCTACTGGTGTAATAAAGACATAACCAGGTCTGCGTTCAGCCACTCTATAAGCACTATGCCTGTCCTTCACTGAAGTCCTGTTCCAACAAGCATTCGCAAAGCCAACCGTTTTGGCTTGTGTTCAAGTTTTAGGCATTTGTCAGGCTCTGTTATTGTATGCCCTGATGGACCATTTTGCAGCTGCTACCATTGATGGCCAGTTAACACTATAGCAGTGGCTGGCAATATCCCATTCTTACACAAAAGCCAAAACGGTTGACCTTGTCAATGCGCGTTTCTTTTGGTTTCTTAACGATTTCCATTTTTGATTAAAAACGCAACTCCCATTTGTACGCCAACTTTGCTGACCAAAGAAAAAAACTGTACTGCATGGGTTCCATTGGAAAGAGGCCTGTGGCCACGGGTAGGACCTGGCACAGAACTCTGCACTGTTTGATGACAACATTTCAATATAGTTTACAGGTTGAAAAACAGACCCTTGAGGTAGTAGTTACACCGGTTTACTGCGTCACTTAAGGCATAAACCGAAATACTAGCAAAGCATAAAACCGATTTAAAACAATTTAACTGTTCATGTCAGACTTTTGAAGAACCGTGTTTCAACAATATCTCTGCAGTCTGCAGGCTGTGACTGTTCAGTGGAAGCTGTGGGGTTGACGTAATAAAAATAAATAAGATAGCAGTAGCGCCAAGATTAACTTTTTTCCCTTAATGTCCAGGGGTTTCTCTCCCGGTCACGTTACACCTTGGCAAGGTCGAACGATTTTAGAAGCCACAAAATGGCGGTGTGAGTCATTTGAAGGCAGGAGGGGGCGTGGGCGGGGTAGGTTGGCGCAGCAAAAAGAGGCCTTCCCCCTGTCAGCTCCACAGTCCGAGGCTAATAATTACATCATGGGGATAGGGACCGAAAAAGCTTCCCCTGGAGGGTGGTGAGAAAAAAAAAAAAAGTAAACAAAGCTCAACGGCAGCAGTTCAGCCAGTGCTGACCCAGCTCATAGCCTGTCAGGACGATAGCAGACTTGCCAGTCCGCAGTCCGGGCGAGGCTGCGAGGAGCCGAGCACGCCCACTGGGGAGTGCTTAACTCCCTTTGAACAAATAGCTCAAGTAATGAAACATAAGTTCAATACATTGAAATAGGTGGCTAGTACATGTCTTATGGGTCTGAGGTTCCCTTTCAGACATCGAGGACTTCAATGTTAACCATTTTTGCTACCCACGCAATTCCAATTTGCTTTAATGGCCTTTATATTGGCACCATTATTTTCGCAACTTGTCACATTGCCTAGCAGTTTTGAATTTAGCACGCTAGTGTGATGTGTGTTTTCACACATTTCAACGACTCCATAGTTAGGGTGAGGCGGGCTTTAAAATTAAAAATTCTGTTTTTTTTAAAAATCACGTTAACCTCTCTCATTCAGATAATATACAAACATTTTCTTGGCCACCTCTATTTTATTTTTGTCAAGGTTTGAGATGTTAGGTCAGGGCGGTTGGGAGATTCAAAAGTAAAGGGGATTCCAGATGTTTATAGTCCGACAGAAAATAGGTTAAAACAATGATATATATTGTGAGTTGGAAATTTGAATTGAAATGCGATAATCCGATTGGTGAATGCTAGGTTAAAAATGGAGAGTTAGTTCTAATCGGATTGGTGAATGCCAGGTTAAAAATGCAGAGTTAGTTCTAATCTGATTGGTGAATGCCAGGTTAAAAATGGAGAGTTAGTTCTAATCGGATTGGTGAATGCCAGGTTAAAAATGGAGAGTTTGTTCTAATCGGATTGGTGAATGCCAGGTTAAAAATGGAGTTAGTTCTAATCGGATTGGTGAAGGAATGCCAGGTTAAAAATGGAGAGTTAGTTCTAATCGGATTGGTGAATGCTAGGTTAAAAATGCAGAGTTAGTTCTAATCTGATTGGTGAATGCCAGGTTAAAAATGGAGAGTTAGTTCTAATCGGATTGGTGAATGCCAGGTTAAAAATGGAGAGTTTGTTCTAATCGGATTGGTGAATGCCAGGTTAAAAATGGAGTTAGTTCTAATCGGATTGGTGAAGGAATGCCAGGTTAAAAATGGAGAGTTAGTTCTAATCGGATTGGTGAATGCTAGGTTAAAAATGGAGAGTTAGTTCTAATCGGATTGGTGAATGCCAGGTTAAAAATGGAGAGTTCATTCTAATCGGATTGGTGAAGGAATGCCAGGTTAAAAATGGAGAGTTAGTTCTAATCGGATTGGTGAATGCCAGGTTAAAAATGTAGAGTTCGTTCTAATCGGATTGGTGAATGCCAGGTTAAAAATGGAGAGTTAGTTCTAATCGGATTGGTTTAAGGAATGCCAGGTTAAAAATGGAGAGTTCTAATCGGATTGGTGAATGCCAGGTTAAAAAGGTCTACATTTTTAACCTGGCATTCACCAATCCGATCAGATTAGAATTAACTCTATAATCTGATTGGTGAATGCCAGGTTAAAAATGGAGAGTTAGTTAGCCATTTCAGGTACGCCGACTCTTGTCTGGGGAGTGGGGACTCAGCTTTGAAACAACATTTTGTGGGGTATAAAACAAGCCCTCTGCGGCAAACCAGAACCCCAAGAAGGACCAAGAAATACCCAAGAGAGCTAGAATATGCTGCATTATTTTTAAAAGGACACATTTGTCCAGCAGGACTATGCACATTTCTGCACAGCCACTCAGGCTTGGGGTAACAAAAGGTACCAGCAGGGTCCTTGGACTAGCAGTGAAGTCTGCAGGTATCAGGTGAAACAAATGGGAGCTATAAACAGGGTCTCTATGCACCAGGTCATCTTATGTGGTACTGTGTAGACAAACAGTCCTACACCTGAAGCATGGCCGCACGTCATGCCAAGGTGCATGACGAACCGGGAATGACCAAGGGCCATGCCACGTGCAAGCAGTGAGGAAAGGTGGTTTGCACAGTGCATGACCCATTGCCATGTTCCCAATACACAATACTCAAAAGGCATAGCTACATGCTATTCCATGCGGGTGCTGCAGATAGGGATATTGTGTTATGCATGGTCATACAAGCCGGCCGTAAACTTGGGGGAAAATAACTATGCAATTAAATTAAGTCTATAATGGCGTTATGGAAGTTTAGTGCAAGAAACCGAAACTTGAAAAAGTGCACCATTTTTAGTTTCTGAAGCAACAATAACCGCGCCAGCTGTCACGGTATAGCAACCACTACTCTGCCATGCCTGATCAAACTACATGAACTAGCAAGCAGGCCTGGCCTGTGCCCAGGTCCAATGGCCAATTAGCCCCAAGATCAGTTGGAGGGGAGATCACTGCCAATGGCCTGCAGCCAAGAATGTATTTACATCATCAATTTTATGTACACCAATTGTGTTCCCTATAGGCCTACAGCATAGTCAGTTTAACAGGTTAGAAACTGACACTTTCTTTTTAACTGTGCCCCACTTCGTGGATGCTACATTTAAAAAATATATATTTTTCTGTTTAAAATACTGTTGGATGGCCTTATGTTCCTGCATGTCCGATCGCACCACACTACAATTTGTCTTTTATATGCCATACTAGTAGCCCAGGGAACAATTTGGTTAAATATTATTCAGTAACCAAACCCTGCTTTCCAGAATACCCGCAACACCCAGATCTGGTGGCCCGGGAGGAAATGTCTGACAAATCACAGATACCTGAGGAGGGAGCTGGTGTGGTGGGGAGATGCCAAGCTCTAGAGTAAGCTTCCTTTGTCACCCAGACAGAACCCCTAGAAACCTCTCAGCTGGAAAGTGACTCTTGTACCCCTGGAAACATAGTACCCAAAGAGCAAATGGTAAGTAGGAGAGGCCAAAGAAGAACCCACTTTGTGGAGGAGTTCAAGATTATTCCCCTTTGAAAGAGAAGAATCCCAGGAAAGTTCAGGTATGCACACCTACTCTTTCAGGAACAGGGGGTCTCTCCCAAAGAAAATTGGGTCCCAAAAGACCATGAGTGTACAGGGTAATTATGGATACTGACCCAGAACAAAAAAACGAGTCAACCCCCAGAAAATGTGACCCAGACAAGGTGGAAATGGAGGTGTCCTTACCCCAAACAGGTTCTGAGAAATGCAGCCAGGTAAAGGGGGGACAGCAAAGAATCTGGGGAGAAAGAGGATTTCCCAAATCCGGCCCATTGTTGTACAATTTTCCTTATAGATTCCCGAGCACGAAAAATTGCCAAGATCACACAAGGGCAGAGTTTAATTTTAAGAAAATGACCACCGGGCTGGCAAATAACTCACACTTTCCTTGCATCCTGGAAGAGAAAGAAGGACGATTGTATGCACCGGTCAAGGTGCAGGCTCAGTGTGAATTATTAGCTCTGTTGGACACTGGATCCCAAGCCACCCTCCTGTCCAAAAAGGCCTTTGAGCAACTGAACTCAGGACGGGGGGGGAGAGTCACCAAATTTCCCTCACACCACTTCCCGGACAACTCAAAAATTTCAACAGGAATGACATTTCCATCGAAGGGACTGCGGATCTCGAAACAGTAATTGGGCGACATTGATTAAAACATCAGGTGATAGTCGTGATTCCAAAGGGCACACCTTCTTTACTGGGGCACGATCTCCTGAGGAGGTTATCACAGCTGATTGACTGTGTAAACAAGGTCCTCTGGACCCGGACTAACCGCCTATTCAATTTAGAATGTGTACCAATTATGTAAATTTAATCAAACGACTGTCTGAGAAAGTAGAATTCCATTCAAGAATAACCTGGTCCAAGACATCACTGTAATCTCTGTAGGAAAACAAACTGGTGAAGGGAACCCTTCTCCGTTCTTCAAAAATCAACCTTCCTCCCAGTTTTAAGTGGCATTCGCCACTGGAAGGGAACACCCCAAAATACACCAATCGAAAATAACATCGAGTCCCGTGAAACCAGACAGTGAAGAACCCGCTCAAAGTATGACGGACTTTCAAAAAAAGGCAACCAGTTGTTTTTCACCATTCAAATGAATGAGGGAGAGGAGCCTGTGCTCACCAGAGTATGCCTGAATAATGAAAGGAGCTTCATCAGCGAAGGATTATTTAGGAAAGTCCCAAAAGATTAGACCATTCCCACATTTAAATTAATTGACAAATAGTAGGCCTGTAAACCCCAAATTCCAAACATCTCCTGCCTAGCAGGGATATGCTAAAGATTCCCATTGGCAAGAAAAGCATAGAGCATAATTGTTGGGTCGTGAGATCTATCCCTTCTACCTTTTATTTAGCTTTTGGCATTCTCAACCGATTTGCAATCAATTCGGACCTAATTAATAATAAAGCCTGATCCCAAGTGAGGGGTAACTCCATGGGCTTTGACAACACCGAAAAAGAATCCTGATAAGCTCATTTGCTGCCTTATCCTGTTGAAGTTCACCTACGAGAAGAGGTTACCATCCCAGGAAAGGTGCAACAATTTACCACTCCCCTCAAAATTAAGAGGACAGAACCTCAAACATCAGGACGCCTACATACATTTAAATTCCCATCTCCAACAACAATATTTATATTTAAATCCAACACCTCTAGTAGACCTAGAACACAACACCATTTGAATATTGGTGGATAACAGCAACCCTCGAAGTATCAACTTTATTGGAATGGCGGTTGATGCCCAGCATTATTCTATTTATTTAGGTAATGAAATCATGGGACCAATCCCAAACTATTGTTTCAACATCAGCAATGGTATTCCTCCAGAAAAGATTTTTACTAGGCATGGGGGGAATTTCTTGGTGTACCCTTCCTGCTCCTACGATGTGGAAGAGCTGACCTTTGACATCAGGAGGGATGTGGTAGTGGTCTGAGTCAGGGACCACTACCTTGAATCCCTGGAAATTCCTGCCCAGGTCAACGCCATCAAAAGAGATCTCTCCCCCCAATTTGAGGATACCACTGAAATTGCCAAGCCTGAGGCCTTTCCAGGTTTCAAGCAGATGGTTGAGGAAAGGATCAATCTTGCTGATGCCTGCAAGACAGAGGAGCAAAGGAAAAAGCTAAACAGGTCTTCCTTTCAGTGGACACAACACAGGGGACATGCCACTATTCATTCAACCACCATACCCACGGACCCCGAGATGGCGCCAGTATTTGTGAAACAATACCGGTTCCCTCTCGCATCCATGGAGTCACTCAGGAGATTATTAAGAACGTAAAATCCCGTGGGATAATTCATCTGATCCACAGTACCTTCAACAACCTGGTACTGGGGATACGTAAACCAAACGGCCAATGCAGACTATGTGCAGACCTGAGGGAGTTGAATAAACGGGTCCACATATCAAGATGGCCACTTCCCTCCATCGATCAGGGGCTGGCACAGATCCATGGGTCAAAAGTGTACACCGCCATTGACCGGGCTACTGGACAGTACCCGTGAGTAGGAAAGACCAGTACAATCTTGCCTTCACCTTCAGGGGGCAGCAGTACACGTGAAACCGAACCCCGTTTGGATAAATAAACTGCAGCAAGGAATTCAACATCTTTCTACATATGACCATGCCCGACTTTGGGCGAAAAGGGGAAACCTGCCCTATGTAGATTATGTTTTGATCAAGAGTGAACTGGGTTGGAATTGAGCACACACAAGACACCCCAATTGGTAAATGTCGAGGTCCTGGCCCAGGTGTGGCCAGAAGGTAACCTGGTGCAAGATTTCCAATGTCGTATGAAACCCCACATGATTGGCAGTGGCCGCGTAATGGGCGTGGTTCAACATCAGGCTTCGGAATGAGGTAGTTATCACCCACCGCTCATATCCAGATGGTGTTCTCCATACCAACAAACCGTCTTGGATCCGGAACATCTTTAAAAACTTCATCTACACGCAGAGATCCTCTTTACTGGCTGTGATGCTGGAAATGCATCGGAGGGACAGGGCCTCCGTATCCTTGTCCTTTACTGCCTTTTTATCGTGTGTTCTGTCATAGTTTCCGTGCAGGAGTTCATGTGGGACTCCTGGCGGTGCAGCTCTCTTTTGGTTTGGTGAACAGACCCGTGGGATACCCTTATGGCACCCGTGGGTGGGGTACAACCCTGTGCCCCTAGTGTATGTTTTTGGGCACCCGTGGGTGGCCCACAGAGCAGGGTATGGGCTGGTGGCAGCTGCATGCTGACTAACAGGTGCGCTGAGTATCCTCCATTTTTTGGGATCCCCAGGCCCTGCCATTGGAATCAGTTGATTCCTGATGGAAAACAAGATGGCCCCTGTGGCCTCTTGCTTTCTATTACCTATTACCTTGTTTTCCCAAAGTCCTGGGAAGCCCTGACTCTGTCCCTTCCCCCTGACTGGCTGTTGGGTGGAAGTGCCATATATGGTGGTGTTGTGAAGGCCCGGCCAGACTAGCTGGAGCCTTCCCAGTGACTGTATGTTATGGGTACCTCCTGTGGGTGGGACCTGGGTGAATGGAGTGTGTGACCAATATGGACTTCTTGTTGTGGTTGTCTGGTTTCTGGCATGAGAGACAGAATAGTATATCTGGGGACCTCTCACCACTGGAAATTGTTCAGAAGCTGTGTCTACACTTTAAGAGTAACTGCAACGGCTGATCCTCGACGCCCAGCTGGAAGACGAAGACTTGCTGTTGCATTTGCTTCGACCTGATCTGAAAGCTGCCCAACTCATCAAGGACTGATCCGTGAGAGGACCTGGTAAAGCACCCTCTTCCCATGCTCCGAGGGACCATCGAGCACCGCTAACCTTCGCCGAAGCTCCCTGGAAGTCAGACCCTCGAAAGGCTGCCGACCCGAGACGGGACAACTAAGGAGAACGAAGCAAAGCACCCAGACTTCCCCGCTGTCGAAGTCTATTGCCGTCGACCAGGGTTCGCAGGTTTGTGTAACCGCTGGAGGCCCATCGAAGTTGTGTTGTCCAGCTGTGGGGACCACTTCACGCTGTGCCGCCGACGACTGGAGCCGCCCGCTCCTTTGCTTACGAACATTTGAATCCAAGGACTCCCTTGCGCGCAACGTCGACCACTTTGTCCCACTGGAGAAAGTCGAGGACGACCAACGCGCCGAGGAGAATCCGCCGGTGGGTTTCCCGCCACCTGAAGGCCACAAAGACTCCGACGACTCGACGCCCTTGTTGGGCCACAGTTCTTCTGAAACTCTTTGCGGTCCTGAACAATCCAACGCCGAGGTGCCCCGCACACCTCATCCTCGCAGGAGGACGTCGCTGACGAGCACCGCCTGGTTCGACATCAGGGTCTCGGCACCCTTGAACTTCTCATCGCCGCCGTCGACGACAAGTTCACCATCTTCGACACCTCTCGACGATCCGTGGATCCTGCTTTAAAGGGAGTCACTCAAGAAGGATCCTTCGACGCGTCTTCGAAGAACTCTACTCCACCAGGTACATTAGGGGGGTAAAACATTATAGGAGGAAATAAGGCTATTGAACAATATATGGACTGGGCTTGTGCTATATCTTTATTTTACAGGTTGCCCAGGTGGGGGGATCTCCACACAGAACTGTGTCTAGTGGTAGGGGCCAGATATCTGCCTATTGTTTCAACCCTCTTGCGTTCCTTCCTATCTCTATTGCTGGTTTCCTCGTTATTGATCTGTGACACATTTTAACCGTACAGTTGATGCACTTTAATAAGATTTGATAACATTGGTGGTACCACTTTAGAATTTTATATATATTTATCATTGTTGATTTCCGAGTACAAAGTGTGTTATTGTGATCGTGTACATACCTTTGAATATTAATTATATAAAGACTGTTTTCAGTAATACAGTGTGTGGACATTCCTTTGTGGGGGTTCGGGGACTACACTGTACTTAAGAATTAGTCTGCATCACCTCCTGAGAAGCTAGGCCTTGATTGCTCGTCCATTGCTACCTTATTGAGAATCTTGGCTGGGGTCCTCTGTGCCTCTCCTCTACCATATAGAGAGCGGAAGTACAGGCACCCCCCTCCAGTCTTCACACCGGCATAATCAGTTTCTGTTTGAGGACTTCCCAATGATCGGGTCCTCTCTTTTTGTGCAGTGATCAAATCTGCGTCTGGGGTATATTTGATCCACTGGGCAGCCGAGAGTTCACTGTTTGCACAAGTTTGTGACCTGGCGACAGCAGCAACTTGGATTTCACCCAGCAGGGATTCCGTTTCTATGAAATACCCCTGCAGCGCTCCGGTTTTAGCCAGCTAGTCAGCTAGGTCATTCCCAGTCTTATCTAGCCCCTCTATTTTGGAATGATCTCTTATTTTCTTCCAATAGATGTCATCTCAATTGAGGTCACCAGATTATCAATTGACTGGAGCAGTTTGACATGCTTTAAGGGTTTATTGTTGGCACAAGGCATGCCTCGGTTCTTCCAGTTTATCGGGTGCTCCATGAACCCACCCATTCCTGATATAATCAGAATCTGTGATTATGACCAATTCTTGGAGATGGTGGTGCACTGTAGTGAGGATGGCATGATGAACGCCCATCAACTCAGCAATCTGACTACTTCTGGGTCCTATTTTATAGCCAGAAGAGGGTCCCGGGGCATCATTCACCCAGGAATTCCCAAAGACAGCGCTCGTTCTTTTTCCCTGTTGTCATCAACACGGTAGGAGCATCCATCCACATACACTGTGGGTATCCCCCGACAGGTGTCTTCTTCATAGACCTTGTGCTAGGAAGTTAGACATCACAAAGTAAGGCTGTCCCCTGTAGGCAGAATGACACACTCTGAATCGGCTTCCAACACAATCAACAGTTCCAAAAGGTGGATCGAGGCCCGTCTGGCTTCCTCTTTTCTTGACTTCCAAAATAATGTTTCAAGCAAAAAGTTCACAAAGGTCCCTCTCTGTCGGGCTCAGACCTTTCTCCACACAATTCTCGTAGGTCCCCCTCTGCCAGGATCAGACCTCTCATGATAAAGTTCAACACAAACTTGAAAAGGGGGCTCCCTTCCCCAAGCTTATTTCACTTCGGGTTCCCTCTGTCGGGCTCAGAACATTTTCACATGTCAAAGACTTTCGAATGTGCTTGGCTTTCTTTACAGACCACTACAGGACCACTTTGACTCAAAGTTTACAGTTCAACTTTCACTCTGCCCTTATCTAGGAGTTAATGTTCTTCATTTCACTTTTGCTGTTCATTCGGTTTATCGCTTCAATTTACTTTTCACTGAGACTTTCGAGTGGGCTAACTTCCTTTCGCCGGACCACTCCGTTACTTAATATCGCTGATTTTGCAGCTGTCTTATACTTCAAAGTTCATTCACAGGTTTGCCTTTCCTTGCAAATCATTCACACTCGTGCAGTCTTCACTTCCGATATAATGTTTCTACTTCATTTCGCTTTAACACACACCAGTCTCTCCGGTCCCTTGCCAACTCAGCAGCTGTGTGCGCTTCTTTCTTGTTTTGCCATTTCCAATTCACGAGTCAAGGTTAGTGCCACAGGCTTGGCCTCGCCTCCCCAACTCTGCCGTTCACACGGGAGGGTCGCTGGCGTCCTTGAAACACAATGCAATCTTCACTTGTAGGATCGGACCTTCTCCACGTGTCTTTTGCTGTCTGTCAGAGGTATTGACCTTCACTAGGGAACCCTTGGGGTTTTTGTCCCGTTGCTCTGCTGCAGTAGGTTTGCCTTTGTCCTGGAAACCCTGCTGGTACTCGTGTTCCGCCTTGCTCGGTGTGTCTCTTTGGGTTCTGCCTTTTATTCATGTGAGGAGAGCTAGTTGGTATCAGGTGTATGCACTTAGAATCAAGTGCCTGACTTTGCCTGACCCAAATAGTGGGATATGTCCAGTACGATGTGTGAAAGTTCATGTTGTTACTCTCATTCACCCTCTTCCTCGGCCCAGTGTTTGTGTAAAAACGGGTCGGGGGTTAGGACCTCAGTGCATCCTAAAACATTGGATGGGTTGGATAAACAAAATTCGGGGGGATACCTTTTCTCACCATCTGCTTCCTCACTCCCACCCCCAAAGACCCCTAACCCACCAACGTGATCCTCCCGCACTGGTCCACCCCAGGAACTGGATCCAAAAGCGATGGCCGTGTCCTGGCCACCTGGATGACAAGTCCCCGAGGACTAGCGGGTGACACACCCATTGGTTTCTCATAGGGGACAAGGTTTACCTATACAATTTTGAAATGAATCAGACCAAGGAGCAAAAATGTCTTCCGTCTTGGCGTGGTGGCTTTGAAATTGTAGATAAAATATCACCTGTTGCCTACAAGATCCGCATTCCAAAAGGAGAACAGACCCAAGAAAAATGGGTCCACATCAATCAGTTGAAAAGCTGTCATCCCCGACAAGCTTTACGAGTGATTGAGGAGCCAAGTGGAAGTCTGGGGAAGTCCTACTACTGGAATAATGGCAACACTAACGTGCTCTACTAAAGAGACATGTATTCATTTGGAATAGAGCTGAGCTACAGTATAAGACTGAGGTGCACTGGCAGAGTTCCAGTACCAATGTACCTGGCCTTTATGCAGGTTGTCACTGGATGCATCAGCACAGTAGTTTGTGGGTCACAATGCTGGAATTGCAGTAGGAACTGCAAAGACTGTGTTGTCGCCTTTCAACCTTTTCAGTTGGCAGTCTTAAGACACAGCAAAATACTGCTTTAATTCAAGATATTAAATGTGCATTTGGCAGTGTGCATGTTACAGGCTGTGTTTGCTGGCGCCCTCAGGCCCTTAACTACCTAGTCCCCTGAAGTATCCAGAAATGCTCCTGAAGTATACAGCAATGTTCTGATCACTTCGATGCCTTCCTACTCTAGTTTCATCTACATTACCACTCTGATGTCAAGAGCTATTGGGGTTGGCAGTGTTAAGCACATGGAGACGGGCCAGCGAGAATGTGTTAGGCACAGGGATGTCATCGAGTTTCACAGGTTTTTTTTGCCAGGGCGCATGAGCACTGGGTACCTAAAAGGGGGTGACCAAACAGAAGTCACAGACCCTCTGTTTCCACTGCCATCCCACATGGCCGCTCAACGTGGGTCAAGTTTTGGCACAACATTGTCCATGAAATGCTGCATATTCAGGGTACCAGGGGATTGTGTCCAATCTGGATTCGTCAGGAATGTTCTATTGTACCCAATTGCAATGGCATTGACGGTGTGGAAGGCAAAGGTGAAAGGCAGGAGTGTGATGTTTTGGTCTGACAGTATGTCAGCGGTACACGTACAGGCAATTATCAGCGAGCCTGCTGCAGGACGGTGCTACCTACGGTTGTTGAAAGAATAGGTCCCGATTTGCCCTAGAGCGAATCTGTTTAAGCAACGCATGTGCTAGTGCTCAACAATAATGCAGCCGATCCTTGTCTCGTTTAAAGTTGCAGAAATGCAGGCGATGGCACCCGGCTGCATAACAACGAGTGACCGAATTTCCGGAGATACTCTAGAGTCTTGGTGCCTGGCACTTCCACACTTGAGATCAGGATCATTGGAACCCAACAAAGCGGCCTATGAGGGGCCCCTCAAGGGTTTCTGCTAATTGTCAGAATGGGGAGAGGTACTCGAATTTTATTTTGAATCAGTACTGCAAAGCCTGTGGCACTTGCACGACAGTGGCAAGACGGCGACCATGGCTATGAGGCAAATGGCAACCCACAGCTTTATCGCTAGGCTGGCAGGGTAGTGTTTGGTCCAAGAATATCGGTGAAGAAAGTGTTACACTGGGGAAGGTGACGCACCCCCCTCGCCCCAGATACGAAGACCATCACGGATGGTTAAACAACGGATGTCATTGTGGTCAACCTGCAGGGTGTATGCTTTAGCAAGCATGTGTTTTGGTTTTTTTAGGGCAGCATTTGCGTTAGCATTTTATCGGACTCTCTGCATAGGGAAATTGTTCTGTCATAACAGGAACTCTACAAAAGGGGGCTTGTGGAGTTAAGTCGTCCCAATATCAGAGGTGGCGGTGAGCATCTGGGTGCGAAAATCCAAGGCTGACCAAGAAAGGCAAGGGTTTCACTGGGCCGGGCGCAAGGCCCTTTGACGTGAGCAGGAAGGGCACCTGCGGATTCTTGTCCGTTCCATTGGGAAAGGTTAAGAGCCTGGAGGATAGCTCAGGGGCAACACGTTTGTCTTGGAAGGAAGACAATTCATAGCAACACAGGGTTGAATCCCGGCCTTGTGCTTAGAAGAACAAGTTACTTACCAACTGTAACGTTCTTTCGACTGGATGTTCCTCCCACGTATTCCTCATCTTATGATAATTCGTTATCTCCAGCTTCGCTGCTTCGGAAAATATTTTTCTCGGCAGAGGGCGCTGTGCTCGAGGTCGTGGCATCAATTGTCCCTCGACGATCTCCGTACCGTGTCGAAGTCACTGATGGTATAAGTAGCTCGAGCAGCGCCCGTTGCTCCAGTTCTGTTTTTTCGATGAACATATACCCAGGCGTGCCCCATGACTGATGCACACTTCGTGAGAGGAAAGTGTAAGAAAACGTAAACTGTACTGCGGGGTAGGATGGGAGGGTCGATGAGGAATACGTGGGAGGAACATCCAGACGAAAGAACGTTACAGTTGGTAAGTAACTTGTTCTTCGAATGGATTGTGTCCTCCCACGTATTCCTCATCTTATGATAGACTCCCATAGCAGTAGTAATTTTGGAGGTGGGAGTATTAGTTTTCAGTTTTCATGGACAGAATGCAGAACTGCCTTGGCAAATAAACCCTCATTTGAGGAGGCAGTATCCAAACAGTAATGTTTTACAAAAGTGTGTATTGTTTTCCAAGTAGCAGCTGAACAAATATCTGCTGCCGGGACTCCCCTGTTCTAAGTAAAGAGAAGGCTCCCCACAGCTCCTGCTATTCTTCGCTTTCTCCTACCCTTATAAAAAGTAGTAAATGGCGGTTTGCATGAGAGAGCCTGAAGTTCGCTAACCCTGCGGGCTGATGACAAGGCCACAAGAAGTACAGTTTTTAATGTTAAGAGCCTCAATGGGCAGGAGTGCATAGGCTCACAAAGGTATACAAGTCAAGAATTTTAGTACTAGATTTAAGTCCCAAGTTGGGCCATGAAAAGGTACTGGGGGTATACATTAGTAAGCCCCTTTAAGAATTGAATGATCAATGGAATTTTGAAATATGAAACCTCTTCTGAGGTGCGCTTGAAAATGGACAGCGCAGCAAGGTATCCTTTAATTGTCCCTATCTGGAGCCCCAGATTGGCTAGATGCAGTAGGAAAGAAAGCACCATTGGGGTGCCACATTGAAAAGGGTCCACATTCTTATCTTTGCACCAGTTCCTGAACTTGTTCCAGCGACATTGGTATAAAGATTTTGTTGCTGGCCTTCTGTCCGAAAGCAAGATCTCCATTATGTCATCCAGAAGATCCCAATCCTTGTATCTCAACCTCTCAGAAACCATGCGTGAAGGTTGAGTGTCTTGACCTCTGGATGGAGAACCCGACCTTCCTCTTGCGAGAGAAGATCCTCTCTTTGCGGAAGACCTACTGGAGGGCAGATGGACATGTCTAGAAGGGCCGGGTACCACGTCCTCCTGGCCCAATCCGGGGCAATTAGGATCATGGTTTTCCTGAACTTTCTCAACCTCCTGATTACTTAAGGAATCACGGGGATTGGGGGAAACGCGTACAGCAGTGGAAACTTCCACTCCACTACGAATGCGTCTCCTAGAGCTCCTCTTTGAGGAAATTCCCTTGAGCAGTACTGCTCACACTTCTGATTGATCACAGTGGCGAACAGATCCACTTAAGGGGTTCCCCAAAGGGCGAAGATCTCTTGAAGGACTTCCTGAGCTAGCTCCCACTCATGGGAGACTGCTCTGCCTGCTCAGAGCGTCTGCCGCCGTGTTTTGCTCTCCGGCTAGGTGAATTGCCAATAGAGAGATTCCTTCTCCTATTGCCCAGAACCAGAGCTGCATTGCCTCTCTGCACAGTGGTAGTGACCCTACTCCTTCTCTCTTGTTGAGGTAGTACATGACCACTGTGTTGTCCGTCATTATCAGAACATTCTTTCCCTGTACAGATGGCAGAAAAACCTTCAGCGCTAGTCTGATTGCCCTCAGCTCCAATAGGTTGATGTGTAGTTTGGACTCCGATGGAGACCAACGACCGCTGATTGTCAGATCGTTGGTGTGTGCTCCGTGAGTGAGGCGTCCGTCACTACTGTTATCTCCGGCCATGGTTGCCAAAAGGATTCTCCCTTGAGAATGTTGTCGTTGCAAGCCCACCATAGTAGATCCTGAGCAACTGCGCACGGGACTTGCAGAAGATACGACATATTCCCTGAGAACTGGGACCACTGAGTTCTGAGTGCCCATTGAAGGGATCTCATTCTCAGTCTGGCCTCTGGTACTAGGAAAATGCAGGATGCCATGAGGCCTACCAACCTGAGAAAATCAAAGGCCGGTAGACATTGGGCATTCTGGAACTTTGTTACCATCTGCAGAATGTGGAGAGCTCTCACCTCGGGAGGCGGGGCTTTTCCCGAGGAAGTGTCCAAGACTGCTCCGATAAACTGGAGCTTTTGGGATGGTATCATGTGGGACTTCTTGAAATTGAGGGAGAAGCCCAGTTTGTGAAGAAAGTGGCAGGTGATCGAAAGATGTTCCTGAGTCTGTTCTGGAGAACGTGCTCTGATCAACCAATCGTCCAGGTAGGGGTAGACGTGAATCCCCCCTCTCCTGAGACTGGCTGCCACAACCGCCATTAGTTTGGTGAAAACCCTCGGGGCGGAGGTCAACCCGAATGGCAGAACTCGAAACTGATAATGAGAATTGCCAATCGCGAACCTCAGGTACTTCCTGTGCCCTGGATGGGTTGGCACATGAAAGTAAGCATCCTGAAGGTCCAATGATACCAACCAGTCTTGGAGTTGTAAAGCCTGAAGGATCTGAGAAAGGGTCACCATCTTGAACTTGTCCTTCGTGAGGAACTTGTTCAAGTTTCTTATGTCCAAGATGGGTCTCAATCCTCCGCCCTTTTTTGGGATGAGAAAGTATGGGGAGTACCAACCCCTGTTCCTCTCCGCTACAGGTACCTGTTCTATGGCACCTTTCTCTAGCAGGGTTAGAATTTTCTGCAACAGGATCGGGTCTGGAATTTTTACAGAGTTGGCTCCCGGTAGATGATTCTGAGGCCTTTTTAGAAAGGGGAGACAGTAACCTTGAGCTACTGTTTCCAGTGCCCAAACATCTGAGGTAATGCCTCGCCATTCCTTCAGATGTTGAGAGATCCTGCCTCCCACTGGTGTCTTGTGGAGCAAGGTCTCAGAGAGATTTGGAGGCGGCTGCAGGAGTGGCTGAGGGCAAAGATGCCACTCCTGTGGCTGATTTCGCACCTCTTCCCTCGTCCACCACGAGGGAAATTTTTTCTGCCTCTTTGAGAAGCCTGTCCTCTTCCTCTACCAAATGAGGAGTAGTAGCGAAAAGAACGACCTCTCCAGGAAGATGATCCTGAATAGGTTTTCTGAGGCTGGCGCATGGAGGCACTAAGAGATTTAGCTGTCGCTTTCGAGGTCTGGAGTTTTTCTAGGCTTTCGTCAGCTTTACTGCCAAATAGCCTCGAGCCATCAAAGGGCATATTAAGGAGTCTGGATTGCACATCCGGTGCAAACCCCGACTTCCTCAACCACGCAAACCTGCGCAACACAGTGCTTGTAGCCATGGATCTGCTGATGCTATCAGCAGTATCCAGTCCAGACTGGAGACATTCCCCCATTGCCTCCTTTCCGTCTTTGACTATATTCAGGAAGCCTTCCCTTTCCTCGCCTTCCGGAATATGCTCAGCCGCCGCCGAAATACAGTCCCCACAGGCTATGGGTAAACCTGGCCAGGGTACAGGTGACATTTGTCGATTTCAGGGCCATGCTACCTGAAGTGAAAACCTTACGGGCCCAGGCATCAACTTTCTTGTCCTCTCTATCCGGAGGGATAGTGGGATATGCAGTTTGTTTTTCTGTGGATGCAGCCTGAATAACCAGACTTTCTGGAGTCGGATGCATGGTTAAATATTCAGGATCCGTACCAGCTGGTCTGTATTTCTTTGGGAAATTACTATTTGTAGCAGCAATGCTATCAGGATTTTCCCAATTTTTTCTACTGTTCTCTGAGGAGCCCTATGAAAGGGGAGAACTGGGTCTTTTTGGGGACCTTTGACAATTATATCTGTCATGTCGTCCTGTTCAAACACGGTAAAGTGTTACCCCAACCCATGTATTCTACTACCCTGTTCATAAGACCTCTGTACCCTGAGTCTGCATGTTCTGCAGGGTCAGGTTTGGCAAATTCTAACTCTGGGGAGGTGTCAATTCCACTAGCAGAGTGTAGAGTATCACTCAGGTCTCTCATTCTAGATTCCTGATCAATGAGTTACTCAGGAACTTGTCTTGTGCCATATGAAACTCCAAAGGGAGTGACTTTGTCTTCCTCCGAGCCAGATTCCTCATAAATTGAGGACATAGCTTTAAAAAAGTCTGTTCTGGGCAACGGAGTAAATCTCCTTTCTTCCTCAACAATTTCCTTCGAAGGAATAGAAAAATCCTTCGAGGTTGCCGACGGAACTTCAAAGACTTCGAAGAAGACTTCGATACAGGTGTCGAAGACGGTCTTGGCTTCGACGCCGAAGCAGTCGACGCTGATGGCGTCGAAGCCTTCGATGACTTGAGCTTTTTATGAGGCACCGGAGATGTGCTCGACTCTCGAGGAGTCTTCGACTCACAAGGAGGCTTCGACTCGAGTATCTTCGATACTACTGGCTTTTACCAAGCTAGTTCTCGACTTCTCTTTGTCGTCCAATGGAGCGACCTTAGAGGAATGGCTCTTCCGAGGTTCTTTCGAGGGTGTCGGGGCCGCATTCTCGAAAACCTCCATCTTTTTACAGAATTCCTCCCATTTTCTGGGGGAATCCGATTTTGTCGGACATCGAATTTCTTCGGTCGACTCAGAAGATGACGACGATGAGGGAGATCTATGTCTCCTCTTCATTTTTTTTGGCGAGGAAGAAGAGTGTCTCGATCTACTCCTAGATCGAGATCTCTTAGAGTGCCTATGTCAATCCGATTCTTTCGAATCGGTCGCTTGCTTATGTTTTTTGGACACAGCCTTCTTAGAGTCTTCCCTCCCCACCGACAGTTTACCTCTCCTCTCACGAAGGGCCTTCTCAGTCATGGACTGGCAGGAACCACAGTCGGTTCGGTGACTAGAACCGAGACACCAGAGACAAACTCGGTGAGGATCTGTGATCGACATTTTTGATCCACAATCGATGCACTTCTTGAACCCAGTCTTTGGTGTCGAAGGAGTCGAAGAAGATGACATTTTCACGAAGAAAATCTCGGAGCGCGCCGTTCACGATAGCAAAGCGATCGGAAAAAACGGAACTGGAGCAACGGGCGCGGCTCGAGCTACTTATACCATCAGTGACGTTGACACGGTACGGAGACCGTCGAGGGACAATCGACGCCACGACCTCGAGCACAGCGCCCTCTGCAGAGAATTTTTTTTTCCCGAAGCAGCGAAGCTGGAGATAACGAATTATCATAAGATGAGGAATACGTGGGAGGACACAATCCATTCGAAACTGGTCTCCGGTATGAAGCACGTTATGAAATAATTATAGTTATGATTTATACACCAGGATAGGTCATGCATGTTATAATTCCAGTTCAGGTGGGTAGTTCAAAAAGTGTTGGGACAGTCTTGGTTAAATAAGGAGGGCTACTTATCACATTCATTGAGGATTGGTGCAGTGACCCAAGCAACGGTGATGGGTATACAGCGTGATCAAGTTGAGAGGAATGGTAGGCGGAAGTCAGAGGGATTTAAGCGTTGGGAGGCCTTTCATAATGTATGCTGGGAGTGAAGGGGTGGGTCTCATTGTCTAAACTGGCCTGTATTTTGTGCAGATGATGGAGAACTGCCAGATGGTGTGGATCGTAGGCCATTCCTACGTAGGAGGGCGCTCACCATTATCCAGAAAAAAGGTATGTGGGCCATCGAGGAACTGACGATATTTTGGATCAGCGTCCAATACCTGCACTTACATCAGTGGAGGAATGCATTGGTGGAAGCCAAGACCAAATGTCATTTACCACGGCTGGATCTGGTGATTGTGTACAATGGTGCTATGATTTGGTATCGCTAGGACGGAAATTCCTCCATGAGAATATTGTTGCTGAACTTGCATAGGTGGGGAGGTTTCCCATGGATCGGGCGTGATCATTGTCTGATCCCAGATGATCACTACACGTAACTGGGGCAAGGGCTACTGGCAAGACCGTTCGATGTTTCAGCAAGAAAGCTAAACCATGAGATGGCTCAGCTGGCAGCCTGTCATGGACATCTTAGAGTTGTGACACATAAGTTGCTTCGGGTCAAGGATTTGTATCATAGTGATGTTATACATCTTGTGAAGAAAGGGACGGACGCTTCCATCAATAGACTGGTTTCTTTCACGAATAGGACTTTCACTGGGGCAAGGTGCCAATGTATATGGCAGGTACATTCAGAGCGGAGGAAGCACCCCAGACCAGAAGATCCAGTGCAGTGTTGAGGGATATAAGGATTCTGGCACGATTATCTGAACGTTTTACTTTGCCCCTATTGCTTATCCTGGGGATTGTGGCCATCCGGTGACGTTGCCAGGCAAATGTTCATGGGAGGGCTGCGAACCAGTAAGGGCTGCAGCGGGAACGGAATCAGGAAACAGCTGGTTCAGGATGGGGTTACTGTGTTGCCTGGTATCGTTCATGGGGTGTGATTGCCCTGAGGCGGGCATCACCCTCATGCACAATGGTTATTAAGGATTGACACATTAAATGTGTTGTGTTTGAAGCTGGTGTGTTTAGAAAAGGCACATTGAGATCTGTTAGAATAGACAAAGCAAGTTGAAATAATTTGGCCGAATGTTTCACCAAAAGGAAGGTATGTGTTTTTCTTGCAGACCCCGGCACGCACTCCATAGCTTTTCTTTGGCCATGTGGTGTTTCTGCTGCCCGTCCAATGATAACCTGCAACCATTAACCCGCTCGCTGCATTGTTTTGAGTACATTATAATGTACACAATGTGATTCGTCAAGGCTTTATTATTTTTTTTCCAACAATTTCTGAAGTATTTAACCATGTGCAAACTGACGCCCAGCCAGTGAAAGACCTCAATGCTGTAATGGCGCTCCCATTAGCCACATCCAACAGCAGCGTCTATTTGAGCAAAACACGGAGAACAAAAGGAAACCGTAGAACACCTGGGGCCCAATTTACGAAGCATAAGAGCCTGTGATGAAAGCATTAGACGAGGACGCCCTTTGAATTCAATGCTCAGCGCCTGACATGTGTGCCAGTGAATTGCAGGCACTGCACTCGGCAGCAGCAGCTGTGGCCTCGTCCCGGGAGGGGCTTGACATGCCAGATATTAGGTATACAGTTTCAGGGCCGAGGGCGGGGCACGTGCCTCTGTGCGTGTTACTGAAAAAGCCCATGACACCAAACCAGAGCAAAGGCGCGGAGCGGCTTCTTTCGGTTTGGGATTTTAGGCTCAGCACCAAGAGACCAGTCGCCAACCGTGCTGCAAAAAGAGGATTCGTGGTCGAGGCCACTCTCTGGTGACTGACAGGACACAGAACAAATGGCGCGGGTTTTACGAAGCGGCGCCAGCAGAAAATATACAGGGCGAGCTGGCCTTTCAATCTTAGTGTCCGCGCGACACCACTTGCCCAGTTTAACAAATACTACAGCTCTCAGAAATGAATGCTTCTTCTTTTAACTACAGAGCCCAGGACTGACAAGCGGCCTCACGAACCTGGAGTCGCCCTGGCACTCATGCAGTGGTTACCTAAATGCAGACTCGACTTGCCGCTGGTGCAGGCCCAATATACTAGTGTAGTGTTGGGCCTATAAAAAAAATAAAATGAAAGCAGGCTATTTTGTTTGCCACATTGTGCACTTTGATGAGTTACTCTACCGGCAGCTAGTACTTTTAACCAGTGTTACTTCAGAAATATTCTCCGAAATCCCCGATTTGCTAAACATTTTACCAAAAAACGCCACCTTTTGTACTACTCAAACAGTATGTCACAAAATAAATGAGATGATATTTGTAACTGGGCTAATTTTTTCATTAGTATATATGGGGGCCTGCTATGGGCATCCAGCAGGCCCCCGGGGTGCTATGTCTCCTCAGCAGTTGCCAGTGAGACACCATTTTTATTTTGGGGGTTGTACAGGTTCATTTTTTGTTGCGTTTTGATAACTTGCTTTGTACATAAATATGTGATGATGTTTGGTAATAATAGCAGATAGTTGAATAAATCGTGCAAGGTTTTCACTGTGTCCCTCACTGCTCTGAGGAAAAAAAAAAGAAGAAGAGGTGATGACTGGAATCTTTAGAATTAATCAACCTCTGGCATTGCTCTGGGCAACTCTCCAGACCATCGTTTCTCCCCTGCCAAGCCATAACTAAAGGGGAAAGACCATATGCAAATCAAACTTGGTCCCACCCCAAAAGGGGGCAGTTTTTTTTCAACTGCACAATTAAACATATTGTGCCGCAATTGGCTAGCTCAGCGAGTTAAAAGCTAATCTTGGACATGTGCCAGCCTGCACTTTCCAGGTTTCAGATTTCCATGTTCAATCAGCCCTTCATCCTCCTGGGGTTCATAAATTAAGTACCATTACATTTTATAGTAATAACACCTATTCTTACGGTGCCTAAAAGCTAAAGGAATCAGGAGTCAGACATTTAAGCACTATATATAAAAGTAAGATATAATACCAACTATTTTAACTGGATATGGGAAAATCTCAGCCACAGTAAGATATAAAAAGTGCAATATTTTGACAATATATTGGCACAAAATTATAGACTTCAAAAACACAAAACAATCAAGTTAACTCTAAATAAGAATCTCTGAGTCTGCTACATCCAATCTGCCTGGCCTATACAACACCCTTGCAATACAGCACATTAGTGAAAGATAAACGTTACATGGTCATTTCTGAAATTAAAGAGGTCTAGAAGAACACTATTTTCATTTGCACACTGCCTCTGCAATCCTTGACAAGGGGTCGTAGAGGCAGTGCCAGAGGTCGCAGAGGTCACAGCTGCAAATCCCAGCGACCCCCAAATGACATCCATGAAAACCCCTTTGGGGACTTTAAGAGGTACCAAGACCACCGGTAGAGACGAACGGATCAGATGAAGGATGCAGACTCTGAGGACATTTTGAGTAACGTTTATCAAGTCAGAAAGGCCTTGCTATCCCTATCGCCATGGGGTGTTCACTAGGTAAAGAATAACTAAGGTGCTTGTCAGTCGTCTTTCCCTCAATGTCCAAAAAGAAATCTGTCCACCGTCCAAAACAATTACTTTCTGAGCCCATCACTTACTTATTGTAACAAAATAAAGGTAGAAGAATGGCTTCCATCCCCTGCATAGTGCTTCTAACACTTGTTTTCTTGATATATGTTCTCTTTTTTGACAACTCCGTTTCAATTCAGATAGTTCCTTCCTTACACTAGACAATTTGTATTCCACTTTAGGCAAGTCTTTGCTTTCTTCAACTTGTATGGTTATATAGGCAACGTGAGCCTTAAACTCCTGAAATTCTCTCTTTCCTATTTCACACACTTACTTTGGGCGTCTCACATTTTCCTTTCTTTGCAGGATAGAAATATTTTCCGTGGTTCATAGTTCTTTCACTCAAGGTATTCTCATTCATTAAGGTTGGTTTTGGGCTTCCCTTAATTTCATGCAGCTCCGTCTTTGGGAATGTTATTCTTGCTTTCCTTGTATTAACAGAGTTCACTTTTAGTAAACATATTTTATTTCTACTTTCATCTACTTTCATCCCCTCCAGGGAATAGTCCTTTTCTTTTGGCCAAACTACCACACTTCATATCTAACAATGATAATAATAATCCACTTGTATTCAACTCTCCTTTGCTCAACTTTATGGGTTTTGTACTGCCACGAGGACAGCTCAGTGGCAACGCGTTTGTCTTAGAAGCAAGACAATACATAGCAACACAGGCTCGAATCCCGGTCTTGCGCTTAGAAACTGGTCTCCGGCATTAAGCGCATTATAAAAACAATTATAATTTCATCACAGTTCCAATATAGTAACTCTTCTTGCCTCTTTATACTGAGAGGAGTTATTCGTTCTATATTATACTCTTTGTTAATCTTCCCGTGCCTCCCCGGTCCCCCAGTTACCTTCATTCTTCTTAGGACTCGTACGTTTCGGTCGTCAGTTCGATTACTTCGTTGTACATGTGAGCCGGCTCCGTCGGAATCTCTGGTCTGTGTTCTTCTCACTTCTCCGGGTTTCCACAGTATGCCACCAGTGAGCAACGTCGCTTGTAGCGGCTTCCCTCGGATGGTCTTTCTACTGTTGCATGGTCCAGCTGTCCAACCTGACTCGGGGTCATGCCACCACCAATAATTCTCCTCTCAGGCCCTCTGGTACGCTGACCGTTCAGCGTTCGTTCTCTTGCTTCTGTTGGGTGTCCTGACCCACGTTTGAGCTATCATGCTGCAACATTTGGCGCGGTGGGCTTAGAAAATCCAAGATGGCCAAAAAGCCCACATGTGCGCCAGAATCCAGGAGAACCACGCAGTTTGTGCACACTAAAATGGTTGCCTAACTTGCCACCCACCAGTGCGAGCAGGATGGGCTGGGGTGCCATGAGTGAAATGTGTGCCAAAGGAAAAACCGCACTTTAAAATCACCTTTTGTTTCCCTGAATGCCAGCTCAAAATGCCTATTTTCAAACATTGCAACATATCCAAAAATCTCACTGAACACCAGCGGACATCTGGCAGAATGAAGAATGTGTGCATACTAAATCTGGGAAGTTGAAGAGCCCCAAAACAATGTTCATAACAAGACTGGCTGAGGTCTGCAGCAGCCTAACTGAAACTGGATTTAAAACTACCAAAAATCGAAAATGTTTAAATTAACTGAGTGACCTACTTTGAGTGTCACATAGTTTGTCACTGTTGAAATGTCATGGTTTTGAACTTAGAATCAGCATTCTAGCTGCATATGTAAAAATTGTCTTGACTTAAACTGGGGAACAAAAAGTGACATTTTATCTGAAACCTGGCTTAATGAAACTGAAATCTGCCTGACATCTACCCCCACAGGAGTTAAAACCTGCTCAGCCACTCTTCGCCTTGCCAAAAGGAGTTGTCACCCCTCTGATTAGATTAGGGGTGGAGCAGCTACAGGGAGTTGAACAAAGGCCTGTCCTGGGCCCAGGCAGATGGTTTATTAGGGTGGCCGTAAAATAGCTTCCTCTTGGCAGAAGCTGGGAGGGGCAGGGTCTCTGAGCTTGGCAGAAACTGGATAAACTGGTTTCTACACCATGTGACCTGAGAAGACACACCCCTGTTGGCCAGAATATGATTCTAAGAAACATGTATAACTCACAGTGCGGACTTGTCAAAATTATTTAAATGATACCATAATTCTTGTGAATTTTCTGTGCACGTTTTAAGACGCGTTGGGAATTTGTGTGATGTTCTGGGGCAAAACCCTGCTATTTATGGATACTACAGACTCTGTGTTTAAGCTAGAGACATGGGAATTTACTGGAGTATGTATGGACAGGCCGTGTATATGTGTATAATTTTTAATGAAGAACCAAGGTTGCATAACCCACTAAAATCGAAAATGTTGTCGTTTCTGAATGTAAGCCCTCAGGAAGAGCGGATTTGGGACAGAGACTACCTCATGTGATAGGTAATATGTACATGCAATGACAAACCACTATGTATTTGAGAAATGTGTATTTTGATCAAATATAGATTTGTGGGCAAACTGACCAGGGGAGGATCCTCTGACCCGTAAAACCTACAGCATCACTCTGACTCACAGTTCCTTCCCCAATCATGGGAGAGGGGAGAATTGGGCCAATGACAAGTTGAAAGAGGGGCTGGCTAGTGATGCTGCACACACACCCACTTTCAAAACACATAAAAAGAGACTGCTGGGACAGGTAGGGACATTCAATTCCACTTGCTGCGGGACGCTCTGCCGGGAAAATCCATACTTTACCTCCATCAACCTCCAGAGAGCCAACACAGAGACTTCAATCTATCCACCTTCAGAGACCAAGACTTTACTTCAGAATTTGTAGCAGAGAGGTCAACTACAAGCTAAATCCCTCTTTAGCAGGCCTCAAATCATTGCAACTATTCACAGCCAGGCGAGCTGTTTGAATTCTTTGCAAGAACTCTTGCCATTTGCCAGAAAGCAGTGTTGTATCCAGAGAGAGACCAGCTGAACCGGAGACCGCTGTCTCCGGACCCACAGACCTGATCAGAACCAGAGACCCAGACCAGACCAGCAGAGTAGAGCTGACCCAGACGCTGTGTGCAGAGACCGTCCGTGGCGAGTGAAGAAAACCCGCTGACCAGATCGTGACGAGGCCCAGTCCTTCTAAAAATTAGGAGTAAGTATCCGCCAAAACTGTGCAGAACCCAATCTCTTAGTTAAAATAATCTAATCCAAACTATTTTAATCTAACCAGAACTGCCTCCTAACTGTCACCTGTCATTTGCAAAGCTGCCACCTGTCATTTTCTAGCTGCAAGCTGTAACCTGTCGCTTTGAACTTTTAAAATTTCAAATCCGAAAAACTACCTTTATTTAATCGTCCGTATCTCTGGAACCGTTCGGGCTAGGAACTTGGTTTAACTTTCCTCTGAAAGCTTAGAATCTCAGCTTTTCAACGGGCCTAGAACCGACTTCCTACTCTTTATACGATTCTCGCACTCGCAAATTTTACCGCGATTTGGTTAAAAATCCAGCCACGTGTAACCATCAGCAGTCATCTCTTTCCTTGCTAAAAATTCGTTTGCCTCTTAAGAACCATCCCTGAATCATTGCTAGAGTGAGCCTGGACTAATATTAACTAGATACCACTCACCCTGAACCTCCTGAAGGGAATTAAAAGCATTTTCAGCATATTTCTCACTGCAGTGTCACCATATTCAAAGCACTTGGGTCTGTGTTTCAAAACTCCTATCTGTTGTATAAGCTGCTGGGGGGGAATTGAACTGAATTCTATGTGATTGCATTCCTAAGAACTGAGTCCCATTCTATTCATCTCCTTACATTGCATTAAGGGGGGGAGGGGGTGAATTGTCCAAGAAAGTGATTACATTGTCTTTTGCTGAAATCCTATCAAGTTATTTTCTGTACTGCATTTCATTCCACATTGCATCCATTTGAAACCATAAAAGTATTGTTGCTATCTTATCCATCCTATAACCACTCATCATTGATTATATAGAAGTGTGCTAGTGCCGGACTATCCATTATTGATTACTGCTCAGATTAAGTGTGCTATTCAATTATTAATTTATTATAAAGTGTGATATATATCTATATTGTTTAAATTATCAAATAAACCTTTTAAACTTGCAAAACAGAACTACTTCTTGGCTCAGTGGGGTCAGGGGGATTCCAAGAGAGGGGTGTTATATAGGGGTAGTCATCCAGAACGCATGAACTGGACGTAAAGATATATCAATAAGGGTTTCCATTCAGTATCCCAGACTAGGCATTGACTTAGCTGTAGTGTTGAATTGAATCCTCTTACACTTCCCAGCAAGTTTGCAACATGTGGGTCCGGATCCCGCAATGCCTCCGCTTCTTCCAAGGCTTACGTTGGCAGCGAATCTGCCCTTCATGGATTCTTACTGTTCTCTCTTTCTTTCGCTCTCTTTCCATCCCCGGTATCTTTCTCCTGAATAAAAGTATCCCTCAGCCTCTTCTTTGGCACAGTGTTTATACTTGACAGGATTTGGTAGTCCCATTTATGCCACTATATTTACTGATGAAGAGAGTTCCTCATGGGAATGCCTGCCCCCAAAAGGGGAGTCTTTCGCAGTCTCTTCAGGTGAGATCCCAATTGCCTCAACCCCTAGGAAGGGTGTTGCGGAGCGGGCTCACATCCCTATCCTCTTGAGGGGTAAGGGTTGGGTCCTCCTTGGGGAGAAGAGAAGAATTCCCTAATTTCATCACAAGACCTTCCTTTTGTTCCCATGGACCAGGGAGGTCTATCCAAGACTGGAAAAGAAAGCCATCCCTTAAAAAGTTTTCCAGGGACGCCATTTTATTTTGATTTGACTATCACGTGTAGTTCACCCAAATAAACAAGGTTGACATTTAAATTGGCTTATTTCTTAATCCCTAGTCGCGTTGTGATAGTAGAGAGACTGCTCAAATTAAACACTGGTTGAATGGGACAGTCTAAAATTGCAAGGACTTGCTGTGGGAACCCTTTGTTCAGTGCTTGATCACCAACATCGCGAAGCGGCAAACAGGGTTGTACTTCTACTTAAAGCTATCAATCATTGGGTAGAGCCCATGAACGGCTTCGCGACAGAAAATCCAGCATATAGCAGTCCTGAGCTTCCAACAAAACGCAGAATGAGTCATCTGCCTCAAAATCTCAAATGCTGCTAAAAAGTCACAACGTTTAGCATTTTACTAATCTGGCACTCATTTTAATTAGCCTAAGAACAAATTAAAGCCAGATGCGGATCGACAATGTCCACAGAATCAGTGTTCATTTAAATGAAGGAACATCCACTGTAAGAGCTTGCTTTTAATCAGGTGGTCAAAGGATAGCAAATAAATTCTTTGTTTAGTAGATACTCATTACTGTTTTAATTATGCATAAATGATGCAGTTTACAGATTAGTGCTGCAATAGTCCCTTTTTCCTGCGACAACATTTTTAAATCAGTGGCCTTAGATCCCGAGCGTATGATTAGATAGCAGATAAAATCCTTACTGTTGTCGGATAGGTCATTGAGACGTAGACTTGAATTTGAGGCTGTCTGTAGTCTACCTTGAAAATAATCATCTTCTCCTCAGATCCCAGAGAAGTGTCATCCGTCGAGCGCACAATACTGATGAGCCCGCAAAGTTCCCTTGTGAGATTTGCCCTTCCGAGACTCCCTTACACCTTGTTTGGCATGCTTGTCTATTTGTAGGGTCTGTTGCCTAAGGGGTGATCTTGCTAGATACACCCGAATTAGGCATGACGGCTGTGGCTATGCAAGTCCTGTGTCCTGTGTCTCGAAGCTGCCCAGCGGGTAGCGATCTGGTGTTCCATAAGCCAAACTTGTGCACCCTCGCCCTCCACGTAACTGAGGAGCTGGAACAAACATCTCTTGGACTGAGAACCGTCTGTGTCTTTAGGAGACCCTTGAAGGCATGCGGATGACCTGTACGCTGGCTTTCTTTGGTGAGCATTGCTTTGGACCATTGAGGCACTGCTGACTCGCCACAAGAACCTGCAAAAGCCCAGAGAACACAGAAATGAACACCAAACATTACCACCAACTCTTGCAGCGGAACCATTACACTCTGGATTGTGAGCAACTCCGTCTTCAAACAAAGCAAAGCATTGGGTCAAAATGTGGCCCGCACAAAAAATGTCCGAGACCTGATCCGATCTCTAATCCCATTTCACTAGCTTCATAGGCCATTATGCCTTACAAAGAGAGACCTTGAGGACACGTACATATGCAGGTCTCTGCTATACTTCACAATGATTACGTAGAAAATTCATTAGGCCTTATTGCACAGTTATGGACATGCCAACAGAGTCCAGGATAATTGGTATCCAAAAAGTTTTACAGAGTTTTCACAGCTGAACTGGCAAGGGTTCTTTTCAAACAACAACAAAGAAAGGTTTGCAACTTTTTCACATTCGGAGCTTATATTCTAATCAAAACTCAGTACAGTGGGCTCCACGGAGAAAGTTACTTTTCGTATGTACCAAAGTGAAAGAGCTCTAAACAATTGTGCCTCCCGCACAAGGAAGTGTGTACAATATCTCATTCATGAGAATGCGTGATAGCTTTTCTACTTTCAGTTGTGGAGCGCTGAACACCACATTCCTATGATGGACAGATAGAAAGGATGAGTCCCTCTGGGAAATGTATCCGAGCTTCTGTTTAGGAAGGGCAGATCAATTTAGCAAATTCTCCAGCTGGGTTCATCTGCAGGGGATTGGCTGACGCCTGGCAACATAAATCTCATCCAGGATAAGACGTTGAAGTAAACTAATCTCTGGCAGCAAAACGTAATGAGACCCTAACATGAAACCAAGCCAGTCGCTACTAGCACATGTGACCGAATACACGAGATCTACATGTGCGGATGAGTCAGGCATGGCGGATACACGGTGTTAAAGATGTATGGGGCCGTCTACTACGAGCCCTTTGCTGAGGGTATAGAAAGGGCAGCGAGACTGCACGCACAGGCGGGCTAGCACAGGAAAGCAATGAGACTTGAATGTGTAGCTCATCCAATCCCCATGGGCACGCACTATCACAAATGGATCGAGACCTGTTTCAGTCTTACAAATGTGTGCCTGCCAATTTGGAGTATCTTTTCTGTCTGGGCTAGTTATTTGATGCATAGTTCAAGGAGGTAAAATACAAAATAGGCTGCTTGCAGCCCATCCCCTTGCTTTGTTTTCTGTGAGCTGCACCTGACCATTTCCGGTCTCCTTCCTGACACAGATATTACGTGGCCACATTCACACAAATTACTGCAGGAACTAAAAACAAAATAGCTTACGAAAATGCTCAAAAGGACAGAGCAAAACTGTTTGCAGTGTGTTTAATTTTAAGACACAACTATTGGCTATATTCCTTCATGCCAGTCAATGATGTCTCTAAACACAAAGTAATGACTTCATATGGGACACAGGAGCTCAACATATTGTTTGCACAAGATCACATAGATGCAGCACACTGCAATGAATTTCTTCACCTCACATTTCAGATTGCTGTCCTCCCCAGGAGATATGGTAAGGCAACCTCAGATAGCGTGTGTGTGTGTGGAATGAAATAGAACAGCTGCACAAAGTATTCACTGCTTGAAAGCATAAAACTCTAGACATACTTTAATCTCTGCTACCCCACTTACGAAATACAAGGCTTCACAATGAATACTTCAAGGCTTCTTTTTAGAGAATAAAGAGTGGGTATGCGTGCCCTAGTGGCTACTTTGCTGGGTTTTGAATCTGGAAATGTGGTTTTTAATGCTGGCTCCAGCACTTTAACAAACTGTGTAATCCTGGTCAAACCATCAGCACCGTTTTCCATTAAACTGTAAACGTTAATAAAGGGGTCGGATCGTCAGATGCACCATTGTTAGATGTTCAAAGTTCCTGTTCGCCATTGTGGTTACGATAGTCCATCTCAGCTGGACAGCACACACAACTGTTCGGTGTACAGCAGCACCTCAGGTTGGAGTTGCACATAATACATTAAATATCCTCGATAAAGAGCTACGTTGCTGTCTGACGTAATACAAGAACTACATCAAACACATTACACATTGGTTTTTTTTAAAGGCCTGGCCTGAACAATTTTAGCGCAGAAATGGGGCATATTTGGAATAGGGCTTCATCATTTATTCTCTGAGATAAGGACGTTACTGTGTTCAAGATCCAAATTAAATCCATCATTGATTCGGGCTCCCATCATGTAAATAATATAGTGGCTGTGTCTGTGCGCTTCTGTGCGGCAGCTCCTGCTTGAAATTCTTTCATGAACAGGGGCAGTGACTTCAATGCCTGGCTAGCAGTTTACTACTTTACATTTTGCACCCTGGCTGTATATGCACTGCGGAGGTAGTCGCCACGTGTAAGCATTAACATGTAATGACCCATGTACCTAGAGCCGAGCCATAGGCTGGCTACTGGTGCATAGCTTTGAAAAATCTAGTGAGACGTGCACGTACTAGACCAGTCCCTACTCGAGGCAATCACAACGATACAAATCTCTGAATTTTATTGAGAATATTTTACGTTTTAACTTAAGAATAATCATGACAGGAGCGTATGTATATCTACTTGTTCGGAAGAGTATTTGGACCCTATTTGTTTTGTTAGAGCACTCTTTTTTGTACTTCATTCCAGCCAAACGCTTAGTTAAGACAGCACAAATTGTTACTTTTTAATAACTATTCAACATTAGGCTTCCTCTAGGTCACTAAGAGACTCGGCGTAACAAGCTACAGCTTCGTCATGGCAACGCCCATCTGACTTCTCACACAAGAAAATGAGCAACGGGTGACTGTAGGGTTACACATAATTGGCAAACCCGGTGAAGCACTCAAGCACGAAGTGTATTGTTTCCATCTTGTGTGTGTTGTGGCCTCTGGTTGCAGGACGAGCAAGAAAAAACCTGACGGCTGAAAGAAAAGATGGAGCGGTTCACGAGGGCCCTCGCAGACGTTTGCTCAGAATAACAGAACTCAAGGACGGATCTCAAAAGGGTTTGCTCAAGATGTCCAGCTCCTAATGCAAATGTGTTTGTATTGTTGTTATGCATTTGGATTCGTTTATTGAGGAGGTGATGCGCCTCAATAGAAACACAGTGTCGAACAGAGGCTGGCCAGTCTTATGAGGTGCATTACAATATTTATTTAAATTTGTATAGCGCGCAAACAGCCCACAGGCATTGAGGCGCTGTTACAGGCGCGGTTTCATGTGAGGAGCTTAGTTAAAGGAGGCGTCATGGACACATTTGGATTCAATACAGTTTAGTTACATACATTTAGACATTTAATGCATTTTAGACATTTCAGTTAAAGGAGGCGTCATGGACACATTTGGATTCAATACAGTTTAGTTACATACATTTAGACATCTAATGCATTTTAGACATTTCAGCAACATATGAAACAAGTGTAGCAAGTGTTGAAGATTTAGAGGAAGAGTAGAATTGACAAGCAACTGATCATTGGCAAATGATCTGGTTTTGATAAGGACTGGCATGACACCCAGACCAGGGACACATGCAGGACATGGCATCTACTCTAATATGGAGGGGAGCTGAAAGGGGAGGGGGCTTGGCAGTAAGTGCAGCAGTGGAAGGCAAAGAGGATCAGGCCAGGGTCATGCTGAGTGGGTGGGTGCACCATTAAGGTGAAGGTGGGGAAGCTTCAGTGCAGAATTGAGTAAGTGGATGTTGGTGGTGCTTTTAATCTTGCAGAGAAGAGAGTGGCAAGGAGGGCCAATAAGCAAGAGTATGACAGATTATTTTTAGCTTCATCAATATTAATGACAATATTATTGCTTATTAGGGTTATGATTTTTGTTAATTAGTGATCATTGAACAACACTACTATTTTGGGTATTACTATACAGCTTCCTCATAAGTGATTTCTTTCAATCAGTGGGAAAAGGCCCATATTTTAGATGAAGTTAGGTGCACACTACGTAAGTGGGGTGTCTTCAATTGCAAACTCCCCCACCCCTCCCTACAGTGTTTAAAACGTGGCTTTTCAGCTGCAAATGCTTCCGTTTGGAAAGCTGTGAAACCGGTTCCAGGGGAACCCTGCGCACGTTTACCATTTGGAAGAGAACACATAGTCCCATTCACGAGATCTAGAATTTCAGCTAGTTTCTCCCCACAAAGGCTTGCAATGCAGACCTGAACACAAATACCAGCGGTGGTGTGACAGTATGGAATATAGCATATGTGTCAATATTGTCACACATACAATACATTTCAAAAATATATGTCAATGGAAAACTGACGTAATGATTTAAAAAAGATAATGTTGGAGTTCCGAGGAGGTGCAACGTGTGCGAAACACAGGCCAACTCATACAATCAAATGCGACAAATGTAAGCGATTGAAACAACTGCTGAACATACAGAGATGCAAAAGAATAAAGAAATAAAACTGACAAGATTGAAAGGTTTTTGGACTTTTTCTGATTCGCAATGCAGCGGCCTACACAGAGCAATTTGCAAGTCCGAATCCTCCAGCACATGTGGCAGAGTAGCACTGTCAAGCGTCATTTGGCCAGCAGGAGCGCTGTGGCGCGTTACTGTATAGGCTCTTTCTTTAGACTAACGATGGCGCAGCTATAAAATGGTCAATTGCACTGTAAAGCAACAGGATTCACACTTCATTCCAATTCCTGCAGAACACTCGAGTTATTTTCCGTTTCTCTACAGTAGTTTACCATCCAGCTGCCAGAGCATATCCAACCGGGCGCTGGACACAGCACTGGCATTTGCACTGTATGTCGCCGACAGGACAGCTCAGGGGCAACGTGATTGTCTTGAGAACAAGACAAGGCGAGCTGCAGGTGCTCGAAACCCGGCCCCATGGTTAGAGGCTGGAATCATCCAGCATGAAGCGCCATATAAAAAAAAATTACAGGGGGGGGGGGGTTATGCCATCAGCTTTTCCAACCCAATGCAAAGCACTTCAAGATCCACCTTAGCAGTGATCTGCCTACAACTCCAACGCAGGCCCTTCGATGGCAAGCCCTGCCAAAAGCACTGTTTTGCCCACCAAACGCACACATCCGCGTACCCACTTAGAATCCTGGTCAGATCACAGCTTAGCAATACATGGCTCTGTGCACACATTCTCCAACCATCATCAACTTGGAAATACATCCACAGTATGCAATGCAGTCAGGTGGTTGAATGGATAACCTTGCACATGGCTTTTTGTCCTCTACAGAGGTCTTGGTGGCCCTGTGGAATCAAAAATCCAACTGGCCGCTACTTCTTAAGCCCACACCTTTCATTTACCATCGCCTGAAAAATTAATAATTTAGCATTTATATAGCGCTACGAACCCTCTGGTATCTGAGCGCTGCTTATTATTACCCACGGTGCGTGGTGCTCATTTATTGACCTCGGAAGGATGAAAGGCTGAGTTTGGTCTTGCCGGGATTCGAACCTGCGTCAGCAGGCTCTGCACGGATGTCAAAGCGAGCGCTCTACTCGCTGTGCTATCGGACCTGCAAAAAGAAATGGGAAAAGTGACTACTGGCCTAGCCAAAGGAACAATTAGGATGCGACTTAAAAACAGACCTCTGTCCACACCTGCTGGCTGAAGGCTCGACAGTGACAGCTGGAATGGAACCCACCTGAGAAGGAGTGAGAATATAGAAATGTGTAATATTTAAGATGCTGTATGGATTCCCTCTGATGGCAAAATCATTTTTTTTTAAAAAAGGGACGAGAAATGATCGAAAGAAATTCCATTACATACAAAACAACAAGCAGGTTGAGAAACGCAAAGCTCTACTATGCTTTAACTGAGAGATAGTGGCGATTTTATTTGTATTTCAGCTGCTGTAGGAATTACTGACGCAGTGCAAGATCCTCAAAGTGGGTGATGAAAGGACATGGTCTCACAAGATTCGACTGAAAAGAACAATGTTTTGCATCAATCGTATGTCTCTGGAGACCATCAGAGTCTCCCAGACCCTACAATATATCCCACAAAAGGCCTTTCCCAGAAACGCATCTTGCCCACAATATTTCCTGAATCGAACATGCGAGGAAGGGCCCATTTCAGTGAGATTTACCAATGCCTCAGGGAAACTTGGGACACAGACTCGTGTACTTTCTAACTCAGGGGTCTCCAACCTTTACGTTAGCTAGAGCTACTTGTAGTGGAGGCCAACAGTGGAGAGCTACTAACGGGCGATATCGGGGTGGGGATATTTATAAACCTCGGAATAAACAGATGGAATAACATATGCCTTCACGAATATATTAAGAACTTCAAAAACCTCTTTGTTGCATTATTTATTTATTAGTGGCTGTCTCAAAAAGACAGATATTTGTTGGACTACCACACAAATATCCTGTAATTTTTGTGCCCCTTCCTTTGCGTTTTATGCAGGCTTTCTACATGCTAGGCACACTATTGTTTTCCAAATGTGCATTTCACACTTACAAAAAAAAATTTTTTTTTGTCAGACACCACACATTCTGTTATTTGCAAGTAAGATAGCTCAACGGGTTGAGTGCTCGCTGCTGCGATCTGAGCGTGATCTGCAGGTCGCAGGTTAAAATCCCGGCCAACTCAGCCTTTCATCCTTCTGAGGTCGATACATGAGTACCAATTTCAGTTGGGTGATATTGCATGTAAATATGTGCTCTGTAAAGCGCTTTGGATTAAGGCGCTATATAAATAACACATCATTATCATTATTTGTGTGCCCCTCTGTGTTTTAGCACAAGTTATATCTATAAAGATGTTATATGCTTGTCAAACTGGTTAATCACAAATAAATGCTTCTGTTATGCTGACAGCAGTTTGTAGGAAATTAAACTGTGGGTCCATGGGTGCCAACTTTTGATTTTCACAGGGGCAGAAATATCCCCACCTCAGCCCTGAATATATGCAAGCAACCTGCCCAACCCATACCCTGGCCAAACACATTGTATAGTACTTTTTTTTATAATGCATTGCAAAAAGTCATACGATTAACAACCTGTAGTTTTGAATATATAACATCTCAGCATCGGGCTGTCACCTGCTGAACTACCCTGGTAGGCTTCTACTGTGTCTATGGATTGCTTAATGTACTAAAAGTGGGTGTACTTGTGTCATGGAAGTGATTTAAAGTGGAAATGTACGTTGTGGAATTTGGAAAGAAACCACCTGAAAGATATTGCACCATTTTTAAAATATTATTTTGAACATTTCCAGGCGAGCTGCAGTGCTACTGTGATATTTTCATTGCGTGGTCACAATGATCCTGATCCTGTCCCAGCCCCTCCAACATCTCTGGCAAACAAGAGCAGCTTGCTTAAGAAAGACTGTTGTGGGGGCGCACAAGGCCAACTGTGGTACTACAGGCGGCCTGCAGAAGCATAACGTGATACTGACATTTGTCAGTGGATGTACAAGCAGTTCCAAGTGGCACAGTAGCCAAGCTCTCTGCCTGCAATTGGGCTGACTAGGGTTTGGATCCTGAACACGACTGAATAGGCTCAGGCGAGTTCTAGTCGCCTGCGATCGACTGGTTGGCGACCTCTGGTGCTCTAACTTATGCTACCTCCACATCACAGTAGAAAGTGAAAAAGCTACTTGATAAATGTCAGCATAGATCGGATTCGGTCAAGTTTCAAACAAATGGATTTTTTACTTTTGGGCTCACCTCCGATGGCATTTTTTTAACTGCAAATATTAGAATTAGATAAAGGGATATGCGGCTCAGCCAATCAGGTGTCTTGGGAAACTGTAATAGGCCACATTCTAATCCTTTTAGAAATCTAAAATGTTACAGCCTTGCCTCCAGAGGTATGCCGTTTGTGGTAGTCTCGAACATCAGAATGACTTTCTGCAAGTCTAACAATCCACAATGTTCTCCAGAAATGCATGCACAGCACTAACAGATCTCTAAAGCTCATAGTTCAGCTTTGACGGGCAACTTTTGGTAGAGAACCTGCATGATGCCCAATTCTCCTAGTGCTGAAGCAGGGCAGGATACACCGTCAGGTCCTCTAATCACTCCACATCAAAGCTTAGTTCCTGAAGCAAGACCTTTCACTCGGATGAACTTCTCCTAACCCTATACATCTTTACTGGCAGATCGTGTGTGCGTGCAGAAAGGATTCTACAAGGAATTTGTGTAAAAAAGGAAATAACTTGGACTTCGATGTTCTTTCCAAGCACATAATCGAACTCATCCTTGTGCGGTCAATAACATTCACATCTAAAAAAACATGATTTGGAACGACCCGGTCTGATCCGTGGGCGTGACTGTGCATCTAAGTAGTCATGAGGCAACAGGTCAGCCCTAGAAAAAACACTGGGCGAAAATAACAAACTAGATGTTAGCATGTGTTTGCCCCGGCACAAAAACATCGAGCATATGGCAGCCTGTGAAAATAACTCTATACTTGCTACTTTCCTTGCGACCATTGTATCAACGGTGGGGTTCCAGGATCTTCAGGCCACAATAACTAGCTCCCACGATAAAATTTATAAGAGCAAGCACATTGGGAGGTGGGGGGAATAATTCGTTCAAAACCGACAACCAGAAGAGTTTCCATGACCGCCCAACACCACAACCTGCGGCTAAGAGACATCAGTGATCTGCTGGTACCACCAAGTGACTGCAACCAGCAGCCGACCCCCAAAACAACAGTATTTATACGGGCTACACAAAACTGGGGGATGAATAAAGCATCAAAGTAACACTGGGCAAACAATACATGACTATGTTAGAATAAATGACGAAATTAAAAGAAATTAAATGCTAAGAATATATAACAATTTATTCAAACAGGGCTGTGAATTATCGACAAAGTATCTTTCCACCTTATTTAGGAACATTTAAATAAGGATTTCAGTCAAATAGAATTAGCCACAAGGAAAAGTGCATGGATTGGTGGTAGTAGTGTCATTAAATCACTGGACCATTTGTACTTTAATTTACAGAGACCACAGTAAATTAAAACAAAAGAAATGCTGCCCACGGTGTCCTAAATGAACAGCAATTAAATATTTTGACAAACTAAATGCTTATTACATTGAAGTAACACTGGCGTCTTAGCCTTCTATACTAAAACTATTCTAATGATTGTTAGTTATTCACAATATGTTTAAATTATAAAGACTTCGAAAATGACAATAGAAGATCGATGGTCTATCAACACCTCCTTCCTCACCAATGATTTTTTGATCGCCGATTACGTCCCAGCCCTGCATGGACGTGCAACGACTTCCTGCTCGATAGGTCATCTGGAGACATTATCATGCTTCTAAGCTACAGAAAATCACCCATTCATGCATATATCCAGACTGGTGCGCCCTCTGCAGCTAAAGGAAAATAAACCATATGGAAGGTATCGGGCAACGAACATGCTCACCAAAAATTGGGGCCACTGCACAACGCTTTTTTTCTGTTGCAAATGCATTTGAGGACGCAAAAGCACACGTGGCGACTGCCATAAACTGCGCCTGATTCACCAAACTCTTTAAATGCCCATTTACAGCTAGTGAGGGAAAAAAAAGTACTTGGGTGGAAGTGGAGTTAACATACAGACACACCCCTTTAGCATTTGCAAATCTAATGTGGCTGGAGGAGTGTAAAGGGCCGGGCAATGCAAATTAGGGTCATGCAAATGGAGCATCTATATTCATACAAAAAAAGAAAAAAAACACACTTGCTAGTATTGCAATTTATCTATGCCCCAACCTGCTAATGTATAAACCCAAAAGGGCAAACTAACTTTTCCAAATATTACCTGAAAGTGGTCCACTTTCCTCAAAGTTTGACACCACTTCAGGGTGAAAGAAAAAATAATGTTTTTATTCCTCTTCTTCACATATCGTTCAGTTCTAAGGACTGCACATGCTTTTCTGTGAATCAAGTTGATTTGCATATGCAAACTGAGGTAGGTGCATAGGTCACATGCTGCAAGTGCGATTCTTTGGGAATTTTCAAGTGTGTACAATTGCAGGTGGTGGCAGGCGCAACTGACAGAATGAACTTTGCATCCGAACATGGAATTCTTTCTGAACTGGAAACAATGGTCCAACAGTGGATGCACGTAATATTATAATAAGGACGGGAGGTAGAACATGGGGGCAGTTTTCTGTGACCCTATCCACGTCTTAACACAACCAATATTGCACAATATACACCTCCACACTCCACAAACGATAGGACAAATGTACCCAGTTGCATAAGTTAATTGTCCAAGGTGTTACCAGGCCCCTGGTACTTTGACGCATGTGCTTGGTTCCAGCTCCTAAAAAATAATGGAGAAAATTGCGCTTAAGCTTGAAAATATCTTGGGTAGGGCAGGGGGATAAACTATCTGAGTGGGTATCGGATTACAGACTTGTAGCTTAACCCCACCGTGAAGACCAACCGGTTCTTGTCCTCAATTCCACCTGGAACGATAATCGTGGTACAGTGGAAGGATATCGAATTCCGAGAGATGGAGGAGCTCTGGAATATAGACTTTAAAACCCTTGCCCTTGGGGAAAGTCATAACTGCACAGGGCATGCTGTACCATCTGCTGTAAGTGGGAGAAGGAGGAAGGCAGATTCCTTTCAGTTCCCACTGCAGAAACTGAGTTTCTCTTATTCTCTCTGCGGTCGAATAAAAGTTGAAGACAAGTTACCTGCCTAGAAACTCTGCTTAGCAGGGATCTACAGCAGTTTCACCACTCGGGACGTTTCACAGCATTATACCGATGCCATTCTCTTGGGGCCCAACCCTCGTACCCCTGATCTACAACCGCCACTAACGCAACTTAGACCCTGCTCCAAACAACCTGTTTTACCACTCTTGACCCTCTACACCGCCAGACATCTGCCATGATAAAATGTGGCAAAACATCCAGTGGTGCAGTCGTTTATAAAATAGAAACGTGTGCCACCATATTCATCGTTACTAGTCTCCTGGTTTCTTACTTGTTTGCTTTTAAACATGTTTGGAGCGTATTGCTTGTGTGTTCACAAATCTGCAGCAGCACTAGCATACATGGAACCTCATTACGAGTGCTACCCGCACCCTTCATTCCAGAAAGCCACAATGTACCTGTATCAAAGCCCCGGCAGGAGCGCGTTGCTCGCCTTGGAAACAAGACGACCCGAAGCAACAGGTTTGATCCCTGGGTCCGCGCTTTGAAACCTCAAGGTATTAAGCGCGTTATAAATACACAACTAAGACATATTCCTGTAACAGCGCCTCGATGCCCCCGGGCTGTGTGAGTGCTTTAAAAATGCAAATAAATAAAATAAATAAATCTATTCCTGACTGCCACACTACAAGTCTGCGGCAGGGGCTGTTGTGCCCAGCAGGTCTGACCTTTGGGGCTCAACGGCACTCACCAGCAGAGTTTTCACACAAGCACCAGCACTGCCAGCAACAGTGCCAGTGCTTCCGTCTCCCCTCTCCTATGGAGTCCTATGGGGCTCCATGGCAATAGAGATGAACAATTACCGGTGCCTGATCTCCCAATCCACCAGGACTTGAAATGTCCCGGAGGCACCGGGAAATGAGATGCCAGTTAAAGGGTTGCGAGTCCAGCGCAACCTGCCGGCAGCACCAGCAGGGTTACCGCCTGACTCGTAATGAGGCCCATTAGCCTCCGAGGTTGCTGTTCCATGTAAGTTGAAGCACATAAGGCTGGCCCTCCTGCAACATGGTGCTGTTGTTATCCTGAAAAGCAGGTCTAATTAGGACTCTCGAAATGGAGTGTGAGACCACGGTCCTAAAAGAAAATACCCCAGTCTCTAGAAGTCTAGCTCTCTACTTTGGGACAGCTTCATAGAAGGCACGTGCAGCGAATGCAGCACCAGTCTCCAAAATTAAAGAAGGTTGAATAAGAATAAGTGGACTGGATTTTACCGGTTTCGGCAAAAAAAGACTCCTAGATTTTGGATCTGAAATATCCTAAAGCCCTTGGCTCCAGTCAACACTGCACCTTCACGGTTTAGTGTGTAAGGGACGGTGAAATAGTGCCGAAGCCTGGATCTGGGACTCAAACCCGGGGTAAGACCAGGGGTGAGACACGTACCAGAAGACCATGAGTAGGTCTGATCATCATTCTTGTGAAATCACTTGCAGAGATTGTGCTCTGCGGGAAATATTTATATACACCCTCTTAGGTTTGAAAGGTGTGCCTCTTAAACACTTTGCCAGAAACAAAGGAAACACTCATTGGCTGGATTATTTTGCAGGTGTTCACGATTAATCTTCTGAAAGGCAAACATGTTAATGGGAATGGGTGAGAATAATCCCATCCCCGCCCCAGGCCGCTGGTGAGATCCCACAGTGAATGCTTTCCATTTGCAGCACTGGAGACAAACGCTAAACAGCCCTCCTCTCTACTCTGGCACTTTTATAATTCACTTACGGGTTGGTCTAAATACTCTTGTTAAAGTTATTTAATTTATTTTAATTTTTGTAACGTGCCACATGTCCGTAGGCCAGAAAGAACAGAACAAGACAAACTACAAAAGCAGAAAAGAATCATACAAGGCCAATAGAAGAGAAGGCACTTTAGTCAGGACTAAGATTAAAGAGGTGAGTTTTAATGGCTTTTTTAAATGAAGAGTGGTTGTTATAAGACGTATGGAGAGAGGAAGGGAATTCCAGAGAAGGGGTGCTTGGACATCCAAACTAGTGCCACCAAAGCGCACCAATTTGAATCTGAGTTGGACAAGTGTGGGTGCTATGGATGACCGAATATTCCTGGTGGATATCTTACTCTTGGTACGATTAGATAAATATGCAGGGCATGAGTGGGACAAGCATTTGTAGGCTAACATTTTGTGTAAAATCCTTTGTTTCACGGGAAGCCACTGTAGGGCTTTCCTAAACGTGGAAACGTGTGTGACGAGAGAGATCAAAAGTTGCTCGTACCGTGTTATTCTGCATGACTTGTAGGGCTTGAATGTTAAGAGTTGTGGGATATATTGACCCATTCAACAGTATTTCCCCACATCACCAAGGTGCATGTGCGCAGAAACAGTAAAATGGCTGCACTGGCTCCTGTGAGCGCTATGGCCTCAAAACTGCATTTTTGCAGCAACAAAAAGATGGCTGCGCTTTCTTGCCAAGCACACAGGGGCAGGCTGGAACAAGGGTACACAGTAAGGGAGCGTGCCAGTGTGTTCTTACCTGTACAAAAGGAATTGAGTGAAAAGGCAGCACTGCTTTGCTGAAAGCCAGAGATCTCCATTATAAAGGAAACTTTTCCCCTTTAAAATAATGCTGCTGACACAATTTCCATCTGTTCTTCCTAAAATCACTGATTAATAAGGCCCTGCCATGCCCAGTATCTCATTGTGCCTCAGCAAAACCAGGCATGATTTCTGAATGACATGCCCTGTCAAACCAACTCGGAGAGAAATCAACAAGGAAGGCACAGGAAAACGTGTTCATTTCTTTACAAATGTATCAAAGCTCAGTAGTTCAAAAGAGACTCCAGCTAGCTGAGCCAGGTCAGTTTCAATGCAACTGTTTTTCATATAAACTACTACCTAGAAGAAAATAACTATGACTGAGGCAATATTGCCAAGTCAGATTGCAAAATCGAATTTGAAGGAAATGCTAGCAGTTTAACACGTGTAAAAAAAGGACTTTTGCAAAACTAAAGGAGAAAAATGCCTGTTTAAAAAGTAAACTGTTGAAGGAAAGCCTGCCATTACCTAGCAATGTGAAGGGGTATGTAGCTGGTGAAAATACATAAATGGGCTATTTTATTCCACAGGTTTGTTTTAATTCAGGACCAAATATTAGAAAATAAAGGTTTTAAACCGCCTTGGCTGGAATTGCAAGCGGTCAAAAACAGGTTATTCCGGTTGGCAGAGTCAAAGCTTCCCCCTAGGAAGGGAGCCACACCATAAACTCCAGGACACGAAAGTGATAATTGCTAGCTTGAAAAACTTTGAATGGGCCAAGACAAAGAAAGTTCACATGCTTGTCAGACATTCGTCTGTGGTCCAGGCTGGGACAACAGAAATCCTGGGACACCAACCTGTGAAGTGGAGGGGGCCATAAAACTTTGAATCAAACTGGGAACCCCCACCCCACACAGGGCTGAAGTGACATTTGGTGGCAGCTGAACAAAGGGAAAAAAGGGCCAGTGATTGACAAAGGACTGCGATTTGCTTCCAAAGACTATTTTACAAATAAACTTTGAAGACTTTTTATCTCTGCAGCAAGAATTAGTAAAAATGTGAAAATGTTATAGATTAAATATGATTTTATGGGCTTTCATTGAAGACATGGTAGCATTCACAGACACTTTGGCGACAGAAATGGCAGATTACAAGAAAAGCATCCATGTTGCAAATACAAATTTCCATACATACATCCCTTATGATCATCCACACCCATGTATAAAGTTATGGAATTTTAGGCCGAATATTTCACACTGAAAATGACCAAAAAAGTATAAAAGGATAAAAAAAAGTCTCACAGATTGCAGGATTGGACAGCTGTGCTCTACATAAAATATGTAACCTGATTATGTTATTTATTAAGGTGCCACAACTGTACAAATGTGTAATTTCTGGTATGACAGATTCTGGGCAAAAAGGTCTGTGGCAAGACCTTTTACATCATAAAATGCAACCTCCTGAACCGAGTCACATCCCAGGGGAGGCAACCAACATTGATTGGCCAATCCAGTTGTTTAGAGGCGGCCTTAGTTAAGCCAGCCTAGCCATATAGTCTATGTCGTCACATGCTCTATAGAAAGAGCCCATGACAAGACTCCAGGGAGACCCACCTTTCCAGACGTTCCTGCGCTGCGTTCCTGTTCCATCCATCCATCCATCCGTCCAGATGCAAGATCCCAACTACAAGGCCAAAGCATTGCTGACCATACTCAAGGGCCCACTGCAAAACCCAAGCAGTGCTGATCCTATTCCCAGCAAGGCCTCAATTCTGAAAACCCACTAATCTCCCATTAAAAAGGGAAAAGCTGTGGTATTCTTTTGGTAAGCATCCTGAACCAGCCTGGCTTGCTGCCACCTAACTGCATGCTCGCTGCAATCCTGCCATCCTGCTGACCTTTAATATCCAGTGACCAGAATTACCAGTCCAGACAGAAGTGCCCATTTCGAGTGATCAGACTGGTTTCTGCCAGGGTTGGGCACTGGGGTGGTGGGGTTGAAGTCACAAATCAACCCTGGCTCTTACTGTGTCCATCTTTGGTGGCTTAGCCTGAATACTCTAGTGTAAAGTAAAACTGTTCTTGTCACAACCGATTTCCTTTCCTATTTCGCAGCACCATTTTACTCAAAGCACAGCTTTTCATATCTTGCACAACTCATCCAATTTAACAGATAGAGACTTAATTTTACTTCCAAACCGCACTCCAAATCAGTGTATGTCACCCGTTTTTATAAAAAAACATTTGGGTAATTTCAGTTGGGAATTAGAAAAATTGGAATGTTTCCAACGTGTCATTTTTCTGCAATATGTTTTAAACTTTCCACTCATTTTGGAACTGTATGCTTTGGTAATCATTCTTTGTATTTGTTAGTGTCTTTGCATTGTTGCTTTAGCGGGGAATTATATTTGCTTCAAGGTTAACACACATTCATTATTCATTTGTCCATTTCCGAATGTCATTTCATAACATTGCAAGGGGTTTAACATCCTATTTTCTCGCTTATTTGGGGAGGGAAGGTCAGATTTGGATTCCGTTTACGGTTTCTTATTCCTGATAACCTGCTGCTTCTGTTTATCCACAGAATTGATTATTTGTGAGTTGAGGGAACATTGCAGAGGGAAATCCTAATTTGGGTGCTATCTTTCCTAAATCAAAAAGGGCTCCTATTCCGCTGTGCTGTGTATATGTTCCACCAGAAGGTTAAACGCAGTGCATTGATCACATTCTCAATGTAATTATCACCTCATTGGCGATTGCTGCCCCATATTAAAAGGTGTATGATTTCTTTTGAATTTTAAAATAAATAAATACTGTATTTTACCAACCAGCCTGGTTCATGGTTCATTGTGACCCGGGGTATTTGAAAAAAGGGGGGTGTGATATGAGTGGTGTACCATCTCAATATTGAATCTATATATATATATATATATATATAAAGAGAAAAGCATTTGAGTTGTGTGCTGCATGCTAGGCCGAGACCAAGGTATGTGTCGCCTGATTGAAATCCTTAACAGAGCAGCGGTACCAGCCAACAGCCGTTACAATAATCGATCCTGGAATTGATTAAAGAAGTAGAAAGCAGGGTGCAGTGTTCAGTGGTGATAAAAAGACGAATATAGTGTATGCGTTTAGTGATAAGACCGCATGTGGACTGGATGTATGATAAATAAGGCTTCATAGATAATTCATCATCCAGGACTACTCCCAAGGTTTTGACCTTCTTGGAGACAGGAATAGTGTGACCCGCAATTGAAAAGCTTGAGTACTCAGATGTAAGCTTGCACCGACCTGCGTTGGTGGTAACAATCTAGAGTTTGCTCTTTTTACAATTGAAGGCCAGAGAGTTACAGGTCGTCCCATTTTGAACGGCATTGTAGATGGTGTAGAGGGCACAGAGGTCCTGCTTCTAGTGCCCGCTGAGATGAAGAACAACCTGGGTATCATCAGCATAGTTGGTGTATTGGACTTCCAGGCTGTTCAACAAGTCAAGCAAAGGCCGGATGTAAATGTTAAACAGGAGCTGGGACTTTTCTTCCCTGCTAACACTGTTCCTCCTCCCTCTCCTCCCCCTTTCATTCTCTTTACCCCCTCCCAGCTCTCCTTCTCTCCCCATGCCCGTAACCTTGGTCTCCATATTGACACTCCCCTCTCTCTATCTCACCATATTTCTATCACTGCCAAATCCTATCGGTTTCACCTCTACAACATTCGTAAAATTCGATCCCTCCTTACCTTTCAAGCTACTAAACTTTTAATTACCACCCTCATCTTCTCCAGACTCTTCTACTGTTCCTCCCTTCTCTTTGGACTCCGCTCATCTCCCCTCTTAAATCCATCTACCACTCCCTATGCCTTATCATACCTCTTGATTCCATCTCCTCTTCTCTCACCTCTCTAGGTTGGCTCTATTTTCACTCTCAACTCAAATTCAAGTTCTTCTGTCTTGTCTTCAAATCCCTCCATGGTCTTGCCCCCCCTACCTCTCCTTCCTTCTTACTTTCTATACCCCTTCTCGTTCTCTCCGCTCTGCTAATCTTTTCCTACTCTATCCTCCTCCACCACCACCCTGCGCCCCCTCCCACTCCTTCCAAATCCTTGCTCCCTTCCACTGGAACCGCCTCCCCCTTCACATCCGCTCTTCTCCCTCCTACCCTTCCTTTCGCTCTTCTCTAAAATCTTATCTCTTTCACTCACCTCCCTAACACCCTACGTTTCCGCTCCTCCTCCCCACCCCTCTCCTCACCTCTTACGCCTGCTCTTCCTTACCCTCTCCATCGCAGTTACCTCCTTCCTCCCTTCCCCCTGCTCTCCTCTAGTCTTACTTTTTCCTCTCTTCTTCCTCTCATATTCTTGCGCTTCTCCCGCTCTTACCTCCTCTAACATCCACTACTCCCTTGCACAATTCTGCCCCTCCCTATTCACCTCTGCAATATTGTAAATTGTTCTTTACACTGTTTGAGTTGTGATTCAATTGTCATCTTATGCTTGCTGCACTGACGCTTTTGCACGAATGGCGAAGATCTGTACTCGGCTGTTCAGAATAAAGCACACCCATAAACAAATGAGCCTAAATAGGGCAGTTACTCTTTCACTTCTAGCAAATGCTGTCATCGATATATTGGAACCTTTGCAATAACACCCACTATGCCTGAATGCTCCAATCTTGATCACACGTGTGACTTCTAAGAGGTGAAAGGGGTTATTATGCCATGGTGACTTCTCACGGTAGCTACTATGCCAGAACTCCTTAGAGGAGGCAAGGTGCGGCCTGTGGCACCTACACACCTAATTAAATACAATATTAAGCAAAGGAGGTGAGCCATACTGCAGTATCAGCAAGGGGCGTGCTTATTATGGACCACCCGAGCAAGACCAAGGACACGATATGTAGGGGGTGGTGGTGCCATGGGGGAGGGCCACACGTGTCGTGGAGGGTCACACGTGTCATGGGTAGGTGTGAAAGTTAGAAATATTGCATGTTGTTTCATAGTATGGGCAGTAATATCCATGTGTATGGTCCGATCATTCTTTTATTCAAGCTATGATTACGTTACCTGACCCTCCACCCAAACTGTGTTCTTTGCTTCGCATTCACAAACGTACTTATAATTTTAGGAATATTACTGCTGCTAACTTTTCTGTGCTACTATCCTCACATCTGCTCCCTCTTGCCAGTTTCTCCGATTCTTCCTAATTGGTAGAACATCTAACCATTTCCATTAAGGAAGCTATTGATCACATCGCTCAAATGAAAATGAAGCTTATCAAACCCGAAACTAAGCAGAACACTTGGTTTTTCGGAAGATATCATTGCTGGCAGGGAGGCCAAAAGGGCACTTGAAAGAACCTGGCACAAGAACCCCAATGAATTTGTACTTGTTCTCATGTACACTGGAGTAAAGGGTTATATAAATTCAATAAAATACAAAATACAAAACAGGAGCCCTGAGAGACACTGCATGTGTGTGTGTTGGGAGAAGAATGATCATTCCCTACACAGACCCGAACAGTGCAAGGACCCAAAAATGAGGCAATCCAATTGGATGCTAAGGTGGAACAGTGGGCGACCTCTACGAGCCTAGTCACTAGTAACGCATGATCAACAAGATCAAAGGCTGCATAGAGGTCTAAGAGCATCAGCAGGGTAGGATGACCGATGTCTGCCATGCCACCCAGGGTGGACCGCAGGTCCAGCATGGCAGTTTCTGTCCATTGCTGTGCTCGGTAGCCAGACTGTAATGTGCCCAAGATGTTATGTTCCTCAATGTGTGCCTGTAGTTGAATATATGACAATTTATCTAGAATTTTAAGATAAATGGCTCATTAGTTATAGGCCTGTAGTTGTCAGCAAACAACGGGTCCAGGTTGGCCTTTTTCAACAATGGTGTGACCCAAGCAGCTTTAAGGCCGCTGATAGGGAGACACGGCATTCACCCCTATTTGGTTTATCCAACCCATCCTACGTTTTATGATGCTGTGAGGTCCAAACCCTCCCCCCCCTTTTTTACTAAGCACTGAGCCGAGGAAGAGGGTGACAGTAACACATCGTACTGGACATGTCCTGCTAATCGGGTCAGGCAAAGTCAAGAACATGATGCTAAGTGCGTACACCTGATACCAATTGGCTCTCCTCACGCAAATAAAAGGCAGCAACCAAAGAGAGACACTGAGCAAGGCGGAACACGAGTACGAGTAGGGCTTCCAGGACGAAAGCAAATCTACTGGAGCAGAACGACAGACCAAGGGAATGGGAACAGCGGGTCGGAAACCCCAAGAGTTCCTTTTGTCTGTAAATCAAAGACTACAAAAATCTTGTTGATATGTCATTTTTGATGAAAGGTCTCATTAAAAGTAAAAACTTTTCTTAAACATGCATCAGCTGTTTTTCACAGCAATTTACAGTGTGCAGGGGACGGGAGAATTCGAATTTTGAATCCTCTTTTTATCTGTATTGTGTGGAGATTTTGTGCCAGGATCACAGTTCCTCCTCTGCACCTTTAATTTTTCTTCATAAGAATATCAAAGACAGTGAATAATTACACTTTTGAACATTTGGTGAACCTTTTCCTATTAAGGGCTGTTCGACCATCCTAGCCTACAGGGCCCCCAGTCTTTCTTGCTTTATTGTGGAACACAGTTTTCACAAGCACAACTTTGACAAAAAGACCTTTCCCAATTCACAATTGAGATGGGCACTCTAAGAACCGCAACTTTCATCTTCCTGAGAACACAGAAAGCTGAAGAAGTGAAGTGCCCTAGGTATGCTTCAAGTCCTTCAATAGAACAGAGTTCTCTTGAAATGTGCCATTGTTTCAGACTACTGTTAAAATTATCTATGCTTGCATTTCCACTGTAAAACATTATGTTGCTGAAAGCATTAGATTCACAGAGAGGTGAGAGTGATAACGAGATGGTTGGGTAGAGTGATGTAGCGTGGTGAGCAAGAAGTGTGAAAGACTTAAAGAGGAAGTAGGGATTTTTAAAAAGTCATTCTAGATTAATGTTCTAATTGGCTTGATTAATTGTCTTTTTAGAAAGATCCAACTTAAGTATTACTAAGACACTAGCACAAATAGCAAAAAGCAAACAAAACCTCAAGAGGAGAAACTAGAATGCATAACAGTTTAGGAATAAATTCAATGCATGTGTGTGTGCGTGTATGTATAGAATTCAGAGAGTACTTTTCAACAACTGTGAAAGCCCTGCATGCCAAGTCATATATGCCTGCAATTCCCTCACCTCCCAGTGATGATAAATGAGCACAGGCCAAGATTGTCATTGTTCTCACATGTCAAGTTTCCAGAGCCGGGCGATTTCGACTTTCGGACATATGTCGATATATTTTCTAAAGCGATATAGGATTAGACCATATTCTAGCATTGAGATAAATATATGTGTGCATATACACACACACACACGTATAATATATGTCACCCATTAAATTAAGATGACAAATCAATATAACAAAATGTCACTTAATGCCTACTTCAGTGCATATAGGGATGAGCATATGACTTGCATTTTTGTTAATATTCCCATTATTATTGAGATGTTATTTTGCATCAATTGCCAATTCTAAGATGAGTGAACTGCCAATGTTGTTTTTTGCATTTACTGTTGAGTATTAGTACTGTTTGCATCCCACATGTAGTTGGCTTACAACTGAGCATTTAATCCACAAACAATATAGAGATATATATCGTATATTGCCATTCAGCAAAAATAAAAAAAAATGGAGAGATGACTTTTGGTAATATTGTCCAGCCCTCTGTGTTTCCAAAAGCCATGGCAAAAAGCTCACAGGGGCTTTGCAAGCATTTCATAGGACTATGCAGTTTTGATGGGGTGAGGATGGGGGGGAGGGGAGGGCACACAATACTCAAGCAGAGGGACAGGAGTGGAGCACTTTTTCGGGAACTGCTCTGTCATTTTGTGTTGTGACTACCTGCCTGTTCAGACTGTCGTCCCTTGCTCTACCCTCTCTCTACACCTCCACGTGTATCGGTCGCTTTGCTTCTTTCACCATTTCCATGTGTGCGAGTTCTTCCTATGGAACCGTCCCTCAATGCCGCCTGTCTGTGCAACTCATCTTTGTACGGTATCTCTGTGTGTCTGCATGTTACTCCTCAGTGCCTCTCTCGTGGCACATATCTCGGCATCGTCTCTGTGCTCATCATGTCCCTTTTCTGTATGGTCTCTGTTCCTCATCGCCCCTTCTACCCAGCGCTCGCTGCTACTCTCTTCTCTAGTATCCTGTATCTGGGCCCCTCTCTCAAAATCATTCCAGAATTTTCGCATAGCCATCTCTCTCTGCAGGTCATGTTAGGTTGTGGGAGCCGGGCTGGGCAGGCCTCGAAGGAGATTCCCCAACCCTTGCCCATTACGTCGCTTCAGGGTGACATCACATCAAGTTGTGGAGAGGGAAGGGCGTGGGGACGTGTTTGGTGGGCTTTTCATGTGGGGGTGCATAAAAGGATCTGCTCAGGAGAGCGATGGCCTTCGCTTTCGCCTCGTCGTGCCGCCACTGACCCTCATCCGTGGAGCACCGCTGCTTGTGTTCTTCAGAAGGAACCACTGTGTGCAGTGCCTCACAGCGGTGGGTTCAGTGCCCTGTGGCAGTTAGGGACGCACCGAAAGGATTGCCCATGCAGTAATCCTGGTGTTCTCGGTCATCCAGTGAATCTGTCAAACTGGCGCCTACCAAAGGATTCCAGGCTTTTAGGGGCCTCAGGTGTGGGAGGGAGAGTGGGATTAGAAGGCAGACTCTGAAGGTTAAGGGGTGTTCGGCCTTGTGGTATTGCTCCTAGTGGGCATGGCGGGAAAAGGGAACTACGACCTCCTACCACGCTTAGAGAATGGAGGTGATGTACAATTCCTCTGATCATGTACCCCTCAATTGGCACACTTCTTTTCCCTCACCCTTTCTCCCATCCCTTTGTGTCCAGCAATGTAAGAGTGGTGCTGCTAATTCAGTCAGGCGGCCCAGGAGCAAAAGCAATCCAAGCAAGGGACAGAGGCGCCGTCACTAAACTTCGAAAGGGCTGAGGAGCATGGAAGAGCATGGCCTCGTAAAGGGGGTGAGGAAAAGGATGCTGTGGAAGAATGTCTGAAACAGAGGACCCAAGTCTCTTGTGGCCTGCTTTGCAATTGAACTTAAGTTCTGATGCTTGATTGTCCGTGCTGCCAGCCTCGCTCAGTGTGGTCAGAGAAAGCAGGTCTATAACGCACCCAAAATATGGCTGTTGTACCGAAATATAAGGTGCAGTATGTGCTGCAGTTGTTTGTGTGTGCGTCAGAACCCTCAGGTTTCCCCTTACTGTCCGTGAGAAGGTCATCCAGTCCTGTTTTTTTACGTCTGGGACGTGTAGTTTTACTAAGCATAGAATTGGAAAGAAAAAAAAACGACACATCCCAGAATTCAAAAGAAAAACGAATGCATGGCAAGGGAAAACGAGAGACAGACACGGCGTGCGAGTGAGAGAGCAGAAGAGTGTGTATGTTGGTTCGTGCATTCATTGCTATAAAATGTTTAATTACATACAGCAACCTTAATGGGATACAATAGTAAATGTTTGATACCCCAATAATGCATCTGACCTGTGCTCGCTTGCTTGCTTCTCGCAGTGTGTTATACAATGCCAATATGCTGCCTTCCATCTGCTTCTAAGCAGTTGCACACACTGAGGCATTAACCAGGACACAGTAAAGCGGGATTGGTGCCCCACAAGGTGTGTGCTCCACAGCACCAGAATACCAAGTGATATATACAGGAGAGCCATGTCATATACACAGATGCCCATAGGCCCCATTCCATGCGCAGCATCTTCAGCCAGTCCTGAATTTGCACATTTTCATGCTGGGACTTGCATGGCCATTTTAATTTTATTGGTAACAGTGGAGTGCTGTACGGAGTGCGGGAAGCCAACATCTGGGCTGGCACAGTAGCGCAGTACTGTGCTGTCTGTGCGTCGGTATGGGTCTCCACTGAAATTAGTCCTAGGTCAGGTTTTGTTGAAAGAGACATGTTTTGAGAGATGTGAAATTGGAGAATTATGGGGGCATTCCGAGCAGACACTGGGATCGAGTTCCAGAAGGTGGGTGCATGACAAGAGAAGGATTGTTTGCAGGCAGACAGATGAGGACAAATTCAGTCTTGGGCGGGTTTAGTTTGAGATAGGTAGTCTCCATCCAGTACTGGATGATGGCTAGGTAATTGTGCAGACTAATTATGTCCTGTGCTATTTACTCACATGTACACCCGAGTATCGTCTGCGTATCAGTGGATGGCTATATTGAGATCTTTGAGGAGAGTGCCCAGAGGCTCCAGGTAAAGGTTCAACTGTATTGGTGAGAGGACGGAGCTACACAGGAGACCTAGCGTTGGTTACAATGCAACAAGTTCATCTAGACAGCTTGGCGTCTGCCTGAGAGATAGAAGGTAAGCCAATTCAGAACAGTGCCAGAGAATCCCATCCTGTCAGCAAGGAGGCAGAGAAGGATGTGGTGGTCGGCTGTGTTCAATACAGCTGAGAGGTCAAGGAGGATGAGGAGGCGCGAGTTGCCCTTATTCATGATATGGAGAGCATCATCCACCAGCTGGAGGTGGCTGTCTCGATGCTACACTTTGGGCAGAATCCTGACTGATCGTCATTTAGGAGGTGGAATTGTTCGATTCTGGCGAGTAGTTGTGTAGCAACTACTTTTTCCAAGATTTAGCCAATAAATGGGAGATTCATAATGGGCCTGTAGTTGGCCAGGTCATCTGGATCTAGGGTTGTTTTTCTTTTTGAAAAGAGGTTGTATGAGACTACTCTTGAAGGTGTCCAGGAATGATCCTTCTGTGAGGGAGGCATTGATGATGCCGAGGAGCGTATTGAGCACCGGGTGCATCAATTGTTTAATGATGGAGGCTGGAATTATATCAGAGTAAGAAGTAGGTTTGATGGAGGCAAACATGTTTAGGAGATGCGGGGGAAAGAGGAGAGGATTCGGTCAAGAAGGGCAGTGTGCATGCAGAGGACGCTAATGCTGTGAGGGGTTGATTCAATGGTCGCTCTGATTTTGTCTATTTTTTCAATATAAAATTTGTTGATTCAATTGCATTTTTCCTGATTCGCTGCTACCTCGGGGTCGGGTGAGGGTTTACTACTTCAAAAGAGGGCTTTTCTCCCATTCGATGCTGCCACAATGGTGGTGGAGCAGTAAGCAGCTTTGGCCGTAATCAGAATCTTACGGTTTGCGCACAGAGATTTGAGGTTGGTGAGGTCTCCCGAGTTATGGTTTTTGTGCCTATATTTCTGAAAGGCTCTGATGAATGTTTGTTGGAGGCCAGCTCAGGGGTGTACAATGGGGACGATAGTTTGGCCTTAGCCCGGCTGGATTTTTAAGGGGCGCGACTGTCCACCAGGTTCAGAGTAGAAAGGCTGAATAATTCCAGGAGGCCCGAGGCATTCCCTGTGCTGGGGAAGTCTGCAAAGTCTGCGTCTAGCTCGTTGACCAGGAAGGTTTTAAATGAGCGTCATCGAGTGAGGGGGCGTTTAGCCTGAACTTTGTGAGCCATAGTCGAGTGGGTGTCTGATAATGGGATAGAGTCTGCACAGGTGATGCAGGGGGATGATGCGTAGACTAAGTCTGGGGTGTTGCCTTTATTGTGTGTGGGAGAGAGAACAATTTGCTTAAGGTTCATGGAAGCAGTGCGAAAAGCGTGCTTCGAGTGATGTTTTCAGCCTGGCGCAATTCGCGGTAGACTTGAAAAACTGCTCCCAAGATGGGGCACTGCCAGGGTTCCCTCTGTAACCCACAGAAGATGGGAAAAGTGTATTTCTTCACCTAAAGTAGCAGGTGGTGAGTAAACCATTTAACAGCCCCAACAAAATTGATGAGGCCAAAAAATACCAGCATTCAGGAAAGCACTGGAAAAACCACACAGCATCTATGTAGGTAAGGAGGCAGGTCTTGTGAGTAACGCATACTGTAGCTAGCCTTGCCGATCTAGCCAACATTTTTACATTCCAAGATCAATAGGTTTCCTCCCCCGCCACTTTTTTTGTTTTGCTTAAGGGTTCACATATGAAGTATAGTACAGGCAAAGAACTAGACCCCGCACTTCGTACCCGCTGCAATCTCATATTTGCTTATAATATGATTGAAAACATTATTTGATGTTCTGCATTTTGTACCGAACTGAGCTATTTGTGACCTAAAATGAAGACAGCCCACATACGATATAGCTCTCTGTGAAGCAGAAAATGGTTATGCCTGTAGAGTGGTATAAAACACAAATAATATTAACATATCTATTTAGAATAATCCATTTGAGCCAAGCCACACTTCACGTTCACCTCCAGCTCAGAGCCACATCCGCGATCCCGGATTAGTCGAAGTGTACGAAAAGAAGTAGTGGAACTATGTTCCCTACTGGCCTCCACCGCTCCCCACAGACCCCATCGCCGCGCCCCCTCCCATGCACAATAAAAAACCCCAAAAACATGTGCATGCTCTTTAAGGAAACGTCCTGTGCAGTGCACTGAAAGTGCAAGTTTCAACTTCTTCCTACATTTTCATTTTAAAAACAAAACCGTTCCGGAACGGTTTCTTTTTAAAATAAAAGTATAGGAACGTTAAAACTTAATTAAAATAAGTAGAGGAGCATCACGCCGACGGCTCCCGCCCACTTCGACCACCGCGAACCGGAGGTGAACTTCTAGCGGTGGCTACTAGGGGGTATTGCAGCATGTGTCACTTGGCTCAAATGGATTCTTCTACTTCACATTTCAGCTGAAAGGTTTTTTTTCAAGCCTTTTTAAAACGTGCAATAGCTTTGCTGGTGTTTGCGAAACATGCCCCACTGCTGCAACCACAGGACTGTCCGACTATCCTATACTGATGGTCCCTCATATGGGGGAAACCAGGTATTTAGTGTTCTTCACTCTTGAGAAATGTCTGTCTTGGGTTGATTATGTTATATATGAAGTAGAACTGCCCTGTAAGACAAAGGCAATTTTCTGGATCAAAAGGCTTGAATTGGGTGAATGTGCATACCCCACAATGGCTTGCTGATGTGGCTCTGAACTGGAGGTGAACGTCCAGTGAGGGTTACTAGGTGGTATTCAGGCAAGTGTGACCTTTAATTAAAAACAAATGTACACTGATTATTTGAAATAGTGCGCTTCATGCAGGAATCAAGGAATCTGGCTTCTAACACGGAAGCTGGTATCGGACCTGTGCTGCTCAGCGTTGTCCTACTACTAAGACAAGCGTGTTTCCCCCCAACTACCCCCCTCCCGATTTGACTGATTTGGCTCGTTATTTTTAAACCTTTTTACACCCATCATAACTTTGCTGGTGTTATATATATGTATATAAGTAGGACAGTTAATTTGACCCAAGTCATGTATTCCACAACGCCACCTAGTAGCCATCGCTGGAAGTTCACCAGTTTTGTGCTACAACAGCAAGGCATTGTGGGTATGCAAATTACCTGAAATACAAACCTTTTCTCTAGGAAATTGTTTGCTGTGGCTTAGAACTGGAGGTGAAATTCCAGCGATGGCTACTAGGTGGCGTTGTGGAATGTGTGACTCAAATGGACTTTCCTATTTTAGGTGAAAGATTTTGTTTCTTCAACCTTTTTAAACCCACCATAACTTTCCTGGTGTGTGTGTGTGGGGGAGAGAGAGAGAAAAAGAGACAAAGAAAGCAAGAAAGAGAAAGAGAGAGAGAGAAAGAGAGAAAGAGAAAGAGAGAGAAAGAGAGAGAAAGAGAGAAAGAGAGAGAGAGAGAGAGAGAGAGAGAAAGAAAGAGAAAGAGAGAAAGAGAAAGAGAAAGAGAGAAAGAGAAAGAGAAAGAGAAAGAGAAAAAGAGAAAGAGAAAGAGAAAAAGAGAAAGAAAATATATGCTGCTCATGTCTGCTCAATGTGCCAGCCTGCATGGGGCTTTGCTTAGATACGACACGCTAGTCTCAAAATAGGCCAGCGTGGAGATCAATAGGCCAGTCTGTCCATCAGTTTTAATACCAGTTAATAGCATATTGCTATGTTAGTTTCAACAGCGCCATCCATGTGTTGTGACTTTTGTCCTAGTTAGCACCTTATTATGCTATAATATATATTATATATAAAATGAATATGTGTAAAAATGGTAAAATGGTAATGTTTTAGAAATACCCAATACAGGGAGGGTGTATCAACCTATTGCCACTTCGTTAGTGAGTACTGCCTGAGGATCATGCATCCCCAATAGGCGCACACAATCACATCCTTCAGCCAGGGGTGGGGCTCAGATACCCCTTAGGTTTGTCTCCTCAACAAGTCGTGCTTTCAAACCTTGCTCTCTTGAATAGTCAATGAAGCCGAGTTCCCAGATGGCTGCTAAAAGCAGCACAGAACACTTAACTGTACTGTTAAAAGTCTGCACAAAACAAGTGTAAGTCATCAGCTTGGAATCTCAACTGCTGCATTCAAAAAAGCATAGGCCATAAGGCATGACAAGGGGGTCCACCAGCTGCTCCCAGCCCCACCAATTGGTCCGATATCACAACCCGGTAGTAGAAATCCTTGCTCAACCGCGCCTTCTCCCAACTCCATAGTCAGTAACTGAAGCAGCAACGTTCTGCATTCTTGGCTTTTCAGCCCCAGGCCTTGGCACGCTGGGAGTTGTAGGCCTATGCTTGTAATGGAATGGGTGAAACTTCACGTTCATGCCTGCGAAGTGCGGTAATCTGAAAAGCCAGGACTGGATAAGGTTTTCTCGAAAGCATCGGGCGCGTTAGCAAAGACCTCACTCGCCGTTCAGTGTCAATTGTGGTGCGTAGATTGCAGCTCAAGTCTTCTAATTCAGGTCTTTAGAAATTAATGAGCCAGAGACGCTTTAAAGCTAGCAGCTGCAGGCCTCCTGCCTGCCCGCCACCCATCCTTTGCTTTCTCAGAATGCCCCTGGCAACAGAACAACACGTCCTTCCTGTCAGGATGTGTAAAGGAATGCAGCGCAAGAGCAAATGAGGATGTGTTTGCTATGAAGACAGTATGTGTAGTGCGCTCTAATGACCCTGAAACAGCGAGTCAGGAAGTTTCCAAGAGAAGCCCTTAGCAGGGCTTGGGAGGTTAAACCTTTTAGGCCCGGCATTAAGCGCTCCTAACGCAATTGTGAAACTCACTAAATCCGTTTATGTTGCCATGAAGGCATATTTCTAGATTAGGGGAGGGCGCAGTCCGGAAATTATAATGAGATCTGCTTAACTTTATTTGAAGCACTGTGTGCAACGCACCAGCAATCTGGGCCGGGTGCAAGCATCAGTGGCAGCTTGGTCATTAGGTAGGACGTAAAAACCTAGCCAGAACAGGGGCGAATGAGGAAAACTACCAGCCCTACTCCCCCACCTTGCTAAAACTAAAATGAGTCAATATGGGGCAACATGTTCAGAAGAAACTGAATAAAAGCCAAAGTATTTACTTCTAGATGGGAAAGCAAGAGCTGTGGAGATGTGCAACAGTACACAACACATCATTCGGATACGGTGGCAAAGCATATAACGCGTATCACTTCTGCTATTATTGCTAATATACAAACCAGAGTTGCCAGAAAATAAAACGCAACCAGAAAAGCCATTATATGCAATACTGCTTTCGGCACATACCAGGTTGCTACTTGCTTGTACAGTGTAGCAGAGTGGCCAGTATCAGAGTGCTGCACGCACATGCCAGGGTGCTGCTCATGTCTGCTCAATGTGCCAGCCTGCATGGGGCTTTGCTCAGATACGACACGCTAGTCTGAAAATAGGCCAGCGTTGAGATCAACAGGCCAGTCTGCCCATCAGTTTTAATACCAGTTAATAGCATATTGCTATGTTAGTTTCAACAGCGCCATCCACGTTTTGTGACGTTTGTCCTAGTTAGCACCTTATTATGCTAGTTTATACATTAACCGCATGGAATGTTCAACTTTGCCATACTTGAGCACAATGTTATACCAGTTTCCGTATTCTTCCCAGAACATTACTGAGACAATTTCACATTTTATCCAGAACACGCACATGCCATTTTCAACACCACCATTCCAGTTTTGGCCCAGTCACGCACACTGACATGTGGATATCCAATATGCTCTGAAAAAAAGAAAATGGTGCTTTCAGACTGCCTCAAGATTACAGCCCCGTCCTGCTTGGACACTGCTTCAGAACACAATCCCAGGGCACTTTCAGAGGATCCAGAATAGTGTCTCCCACTCCTCCCCCCTCGCCCGACTCCCCAGCCACTACCTACAACATGCACAAGACTTCACATGAACAAGAATTCACATGCACAAGAGTTCACATGCACGCTCCAACAAAAATGCTGCGGCTAAAGTCTGTCGCTCGCTGTCCTACGCGTGGACATATACGGTTGCAGGATTGCGCAGTGCTTGGAGACTTTCCTCTTGGGCAGGGCCGCAGAAAAGGTCTACGCAGAAGGGCAACTTAACGAGCACCCAGGGACTCACTTCATCCAACTTAGGCGCTAGGGGGAGGTATCGTACGCAAACTTACCCAAGTCTATGACAGACAGGTACGGGGCAGGTTAAAACATTCCCTCTACCAGCTCTAGGCACAGTAGGCGGCTCCCAGGGCAAGAAACAGGGCTGCAAACATCACCACATGTCAACCACGGGCTCTCGGGCACAGTGTGCTCTGCATGCGTGGGTGGTGGAGATGCATGGAAGTGGTGCACTGGTCTATACCAGCATACTATGCCACGCTGTGCCCAAGGGAGCAGAGCCCCGGCAGCTGCAATAAATCTGAATGCTAATGCATTGGGAATAATGACAAAAGGCGGAGTTAGCGAGAAAGTGTTGGACAAACACTAGCAGAAGCAACTTCATTTGCAGCGTGCCAGGACCCGAGACTGGCTAGGCATGATTTTCAAGAGATCAGAGTCTTCCAAACCCACATTGATGGGCAAAGCTTAACAGGCACTTTGCACAGGACATCAGTACACAAAGCTTAATACAGGACCTTGACTGGAATAAGACTCCAGCTAACAGCGTGATCCTGGCATGTCGCATGACTATGACCGCAGCACACTGTATTCCCGTGCAGGCTTCAGGATTTATTTAAATGTAGAAATGTCATTGACTGCATTCCATTGTTTTAGAGGAATACACAGTCCCAATGTGTCCCCACTGACTATTCTATCCATGCGGGGTCGTCAAATGGAGGTCAGTTTCCATAAACTATGAGACGGTGGGCATCATCTGATGCCACTTCCCCTCCTGCTCTGCACATACTTGAGAGGCAGGGTGCCTCCGGGCTACGTTAACAATTCATTTCAATGCCACTTCTTTCTTTCATTTAAACTGTTTGTTCTGGAGTTAGGTTATGGATCCAGGAACCGAGATACCCAAATTCTAGATCTGTGTTCTACAGTAAAGGAGGGGCCAAGCAGCGTCGTATTAAAGTTGGAGACCCACCTATAGTACCTACACCACATTTTCTTTCCTTTGATGTTGGCATGGCATTTTTATGATCATACGTATATACAGAATTTTAACAAGGGATACATGCTTAATCTTTAAAATCTGGTCAACAAATCAAATACATTGATTTCATTTCTGAAATAAATGAAGAGTATCAGTAATTGTGCTTAGGCATGAAACAAGTAAAAATAAATGACTAGACAGATTGAAAAATACTGCATATATAACAATCAAATGAGAATTTCTTTTATAAAAAAAGGAAGTGATACATTCAGTCATACATAAATGAACAGATTTTCAGATCATAACAAAATACATGATCATAATCCAATGAATGGGAATGAAGTTGCTTCATGTGCTTCATAACAAAGTCTGATTTTCTAACTGTTAGTTTTTTTTTGTAAAGTCCAGTCTGGGACTAGACTTTAGAAAGTTCACCTTTAGTGTACAGGGTTACACCCATTAGGTTTAGCCTGACCTACCCCAAGGTGTGGTAGCAATGGCTGAGCAGCTAGGCTTAATCTAGGAGGGATGAGGGCTGCAGTGAGGCATGCAGTACTCAGACCATAGACTTAGTTCAACAAAACACTAGCAGTTATATAAAAATAAGCATTTATTTTATATACACTACAGCTTTTAACATAAAAGTAAGGTAAGTACGATCACACAGTAGCATTAAACAGAGGTTACGTGCAATATGCAAGGATCAGAATACTTTAGAACTTTAAAGTAACATAAAAAGTGGAAGACACTTCTGAAACAGGTAGGCAAACTTTAGTTAACCACTGCTTAACCAATCTTAAGAGGTCCAACCCTATCCCAGGTGAGTCTCAGAGTCAAGGGGGGGTTTTGGGGGTGCAGTGACTAAGGGCTGAGGAAGAAAATGCAGATAAGGAGTGGACCAGACAGAGTCTATGAAGAGTTCTTCAAGTTTACAGGTAAGTAGAAGTAGATTTCTTTGGTAAGGAGCACAATAGGTTGTACACCCCAATGTAGCACAATGTAGGCCTGGAAGGGGATGCAAGTAACAGCTTAAACTGCAACCTTCTGAAGCACAGGAACAACAAAGTAGGCCCCAGGTAAGTATTAGGGGCTCAACAGTACCTTGTAAACAAAGAAACTGGTGCAGCAGGACGGTCCCCAAAGAGAGGTGACAGCAGACGCTGGTTCAGGATTCTTAGCCTTGGCACCTGTAGAAAAGAATTGGTGATGGATCTGGAGGTTGGTCTTGAGTAGTTGGACGCCCAGCAGAATATCTTTGCAGTACTGGCTCGTTGGTGCCTTTTTCAAGGCACGGTTGAAGCATGGTCTTCGCAGGGTGGAGTTTGCGCCCTTTCTCGGTCCTCGTATTGGCTGAGGGGACTTTCAGGAGCAGGCTCCAGTCACCTGCGGTCCAGAAGGATGCCTATCTTTTTAATTTTTTATTTGTTGCATTTAAAATGTACAATAATTTTTTTGTAGTGTGCTTTGAATTACTATATAAAACAACGTTTAAAACAATGTGTTTTTAACTCAAGAACAAAACAAATCAGTTCAAGCCAGATTCAAGTTCGGCTCACGGGTCCTGTCTTGAAAGGAATTTCTCCAAGGAATTTAACTAGTGGAATTGAACTAGTGAAATTGCATTTTTAATTCAAAGTCTTTGTATTAACAGATTCCACCAGGTCAAAGGATCTTTAGTTATAAATTCAGAGAACAGATATCTGAATTATTTAGTACTGAAGTCTCTCAACTCAGGGCACCCCGTCACAATGTGAACCAAGGTTTCAATCTCATTGATGTTATTGCAAAATCGACAATGGTTTTCTTTAGACAGACCCTGGGTTGCCTGGATCTCGTTTGTGGGCTATAAATTCAGGCGAGCTCTCAGAAATTGGTCCCTTACTTTTTTGTCCGGAAATTGTTTAAAATATGGACAGACTATGTATAGTCGCCAACCTTCTGAGGGCAAGTGTGTTACCAATCAGTAGCCACTGGCAGCTTCCATTGTTTGAATCCAGTCATAGGTTTTTAGCTTTGCTTTAAACTTGCGTAGGATTTGTCACCAATTGTTCAAGACAGCTCGCAATACCATTTAAACATGTTGTCATGTCCAAGGACCAGCCCCGCAGAGATGGATTGTCGTCCTGCATTGTTTTGTTGTAAATTAAATCCAGTATTGGTGGTCTTGAGGAGGCAAAACATTTGCCAAAAAAGTAAATCTGCTCCAGATAATGGAGCATCTCAACGATTAAAGGCCCAGTTCTCGGCGAAGGATGGCAATCGGGGTGGGTTGTTGGGCACCCAACACCGGTTTCCAAAGACCCATTTGAGGCGTGTCCACAAGGGCTCTGAGATGTTAAACATAGCGTTGGCTCCATGGGTGACTGCTGGGATGACTTTTGCCTTGTAAAATAAAACAGGAAGAATAGAAAAACGCCCACATTTTCTGTTTATTGCACAAATCTGGCTGGTTAAGGTTTTCATTTTTTTCAAAAAGGTGGGATAACATGGGAGCTTCAGATCTTAAGTTGCTTTGCCAAACACCCAAGTATTTGAAGGATTCTACATGTTCGAGAACACCAATGTGCCATACAGGGCGATTCTTCAATTTAACAGATAAGCCAAAGCTCATGTTTTTTGTCTTCCCTTTTCTTAACCTTGAATCCGCTTTGAGCGATGTAATTCTGAAGGGCATCGAGTTGTCTCTGTAGGTCCACCAGAGTGTCGATGAGTACTACGTCATCAGCATATAACAATCGAGGTAAGTGGGCGCCATCCACCTTAGGGGGAAAGGATCTTGTAGACAGAAAGGCGTCAGGCATGTCTTCCAAGTAGAAGTTGGAGAGCCGGCACCATTGGGCCCTGTTTCACACCTCTCAAGGTCTTGATTTCTTTATACAAGAGCCCGGCATGGCTTAGTCCAACTCTCAGAAAGGTGTCAGAATGCATGCCCTAACGGGTTCCAGTATAGACCAAGGGCAGTTTATCAATTTGGACCAGAGCAGACCTCTGTCTACCTGGTCGAAAGCCTGGACCAAATCCACAAATATCATATAGATGGTAATTTTTCATCTCTGTGATTTTTCCTTCAAGATTTTCAGCAGGAAGATGTTAACAGCCGTGCCCAAACTCTTCACGAAACCAGATTGGAAAGGATCGTGGCCATCTGTGGATCGGCACCAGGCATGGAAGTAGTCCAAGAGGATTGTGCCATACAGTTTACCAATAACGTTGAGGAGAGCGATAGGGCGATAGTTCTTTGGATCGTTCCGATCACCTTTTTTGTGACTTGGCACCACTATCGCTCTCCTCCATGGACTGGGCACTTGACTTTTGGCAATTTGCCCAATAAAAAGGCTATAAAAATAGCCCAATCTTCTGGACATTTCCTGAGCATAACATTTGTGAGCCAGTCAGGGCCTGAAGCGCGAGAATTAGTTCCACAGTTTCGGTACTATTGGTGTTCGTGACCCATGGACCCGAGATCTTAGAGTGATCCTCAACAACCCCTGCAGCCATAGTCGAAGTATAAAGCCTGTCATAGTGGGCAGTCCGAAGACACATCCATTTTTATTAGGGACCAAAAAGACAGTCTTTGCCAGCTAAGATTTTCAGCATGGCCTCCGCATCCTTCTGATATCTTTGATATTTAGATGAGCGGAGCCAGTTTTTATAATTAGAGTGAGCCAACCTAGCTTTGATATGGTCCTTGGATACATTGGATTTCTTGCAGTTCGCTTCAGTTTTTTAACCAGATTGGATTGAAAGTATAATTGCAGGTCTTTGCTGGTAAACCTTTAGCTTTAGGGTTGTAAATAAACTCCTCCAACAGTGGTATATATTCAACCGTGGCTACAGTTTTCTCAAAATTAAAGTTTAGGGCTCTGATTTTGTTCGACGACGACCTAAGACGATGTAAGTGACTCCAATCAAGCAATCCCACTAAGTCAGTGCCTTGTCTGGGATGCCCAAGGGAAGCCCTTATTTATGTATTTTTATGGCAAGTTATAATCTGGATGATGAACCCTTGTATAACACCCCTCTCTTAGAATCCCCCTTGACCCGACTGAGCCAAGATGTAGGCTTATTTTGCAAATTTAAAAAGGTTTATTTGAAAAACAATATATATATATATCACACTTCTATAAATACATTGATAATGGATAGTACACTTGTGAATATGAGCAGTAATCAGCAAGAGGTAATCCTACAGTAGCACAGTTCTTGGTTACTTATGAATAGGAACAGAAGAATAAGGTGGGAAAGAATGCTTTATATGGTTCAAGGAAACACAATGATGAATGAAATGCAGTACAGAAAATAACTTGATATGGCTTCAACAAAAGACAATGTAAACACTTTTCCTTGACAATTCACTCCCCCCCTTTATGCAATATAAGGAGATGGAAAGAAGAGCACACAGTTCTCAGGAACGCAATCAAATACAATACGAAATTCAGTTCCCCCAGCAAGCTTAGAGGAAAACAGGTAGAAGTTTGAAACACAGGCCCAAAATGCTTTGAATGTGATGACAATGAAGTGAGAAATGTGCTAAAAATGCTATCAATTCGGTCTAGAGGTTCAGGATGGGTGATATCTAGTTTATATTAGTTCAGGCTCACTTTAGCAATGCTCTATGAGTAACTAGCAGGTTAAAACGAATTTTAGCAAAGGAAAGCAAGGAGCTGCTGATTTTTACACGTGGCTGAAATTGTGCAAAATGTCAAATCGCTGCAAATTAGTCGCACGCGTCGAGCGTAATCACGGAGGCACTATAAGGAGTAGCAGGTAGGTTCGTTGGAACGCCTAGAAACCTAGCTTTAAGATAAAGATAAAATTTCGCTCCCAGCACAAACGGTTCCGGAGATACGGACGATTTTGTGAAGGTAGTTTTTCGGATTTGAAATTTAAAAGTTCAAAATGACAGGTGACAGTTTTCAGCTTAAAAAAGGACAGAATGACACACGATTCCTATGAGGTAGTTCTAAATAGGTTAAAATAGTTTTATTTAAATTATTTTACACTAAGAGATTGGTTTTGGCACAATGCTAGCTGGGTACTCACACTAGATTTTGGACAGGAATGGGCCTCGTCACGGATCTGGTCAGCAGGTTGAACGGGACTTCTGGCGGTTCTGCTCACAGCATCTGGTCTCTGGTTCTCTCTGGTTTCGGATACAGCACTGCTTTCTGGATACTGCCACAGGTTCTTGCAAAAGTTCCTGGCAAAGAATTCAAACAGCTCGCCCGGCTGTTGAATAGTTTGGTTGGTTTTGAGGCCTGCTGAAGAGGATTCAGCTTGTGGATTCAGGCCTCTCTGCTACAAATTCTGGAGTTAATTTCTGGTCTCTGGAGATTGATGGATTTGAAGTCTGGATCTCTGGATGTGAAGTCTGAAGTCTCCCGGCAAAGCGTCCCGCAAGAAAGTGAATCTCCTGCCTGTCCTGCATTGTCTGCTTTTATGTGTTTAGAAAGTGGGTGTGTGCCTGGGCCTAGCTAAGCCTGCCCCTCTCACTTGTCACTGGCCCAGTTCTCCCCTCTCCCTTTGGGGAGCTGGGTTGTGTGTCATCTTTATGGCTTACAGAAAGACACTCCCCTTGTCAATGTGCACACAAATCTATTTCGGATCCAAATACATATTTCCCAGATACACAATTTGTTGAAATTACATGTACACATTATATATTCCTTATGGTCTCATGCTTGTCCGACTCTGATCTTCCTGGGGGCTTGCATTAAAAAATGACAACTTAATTTCGTTTTTAATTGGTTTACCAATGTTAAATCTGTATCAAAAATTACACCAGTGTACACCCTCCTTCTACACACATTTCAGTAATTTACTAGGTTTCTAGCATAAACCCGGTGTCTGTAATATCAATAAATAGCGGGGTTTCGCCCTAGAACACCGTAGAAATTGGAGTTTGGACTCAAATCGTGAGGGCATTTTTCATACTAAGAATCTCAAAGTTGTACATTCCTGTCATTTGGTTACAATAAGTTATCAATGTTTCTATAAAATATATATTTGCTGCAATAGGAATCCACACTCAAGTCTTGCCCGCCCCTTGGAGCTGGGTGGGTCAGGGATCACATTTCTCTGCTCACAGGCAGCTCTCTGTTTACAGTCCACACTCAAAATGAACATACCACATTCAACCGCAAGGGGCTATTGTCTCTCTCCTCCAGGCTGAAGGGGAAACCCCCTCCCTCTCACTCAGAAGGGCCAATGCGATATCCTGCCTCCTGGGGTGGGCCTCTGGGGTGTGAAGATTTCCCCGCCTCTTGGCCTCTGGGAACAGCAGGTGGCTAATAATTTTAATTAACCAACAGGCTTTGAAGTCCCTGCCCCTCTTGCAACTCCTAAATACAGTTTCCCTGTCAGAGTTTAGACCGCTAGCGCCGGTTTGTGGACAAAGCTGGTACTGCACCCATTTTTGGGATCTGTCTTGAATGAATGCATTTCAATAGAGTGGTCTTTTGCTTGATAGTATAGGACCCTTGCTTGACATTGTTTTGATGGCATCCTTACAGTAGAGTGGTGATGTGGAACCCCCCCCCAAGAAGGTTGTATCTTTAGAGTGGTCTTGTGCCCATGATTTTAGCAACTTTTTGACATTAAAAAAAAACGGATTTTGAACAGAACCACACCACCTTTCTTTGCACTGGTGGGTGGCAGATTAGGTGACCATTTTGGTGTGCGCAAACTGCGCAGTTCTCCTGGATTCTGGCGTGAATGTGGGCGGCGACAGCTCATCCCCACATCCACCCAGCCTATTGATTCAACATGGGTCAAAACCCTTGACAACGAGACCCCTTGTTACTTGAGACAGCCGTAAGAAGGCTATAGTCCTGAACAATAAGACCAAATGTTCGCCATTCTAGTAAGAGGAGATTATGGTCACCCTGGGGTGTTTTAATCACCTTAAAACTGTGCACTTAAGGAAGAAAGTTGGCAGACACATAAAGGTAGACAATTATGGCAGTGGAACCCACGTTTTGCCATGTCGGCTGGGCAGGAAGATCTCCAGTGGGGTTTCCATTAAGGAGGTGCATTGCTCTGGAGTCTATGAGCGTGTTTCACATATCCTGTCTCACGTGTCTTGGGTCATCATAGTTCCATGTTTGGACCTCTTTTAGTTGCACTAGATTGGGAATGTTGAAGTCTCCACAAATGATAATATAAGTCGACTCCTGATTTATGTAAACATCATCCAAATGGGTGGAGATCTGGGCTATAAGTGAGTCATTGCAAATCAATGCTGGCTTCCAATATACATTTATGATTAAGATCTTACTGAATATCCCACTTCCAATCATAGAAGGGTCTGATACCCATTCGATCACAGCCTCTTGAATTAGGAAGTTCGAGGAGCCCGATTTCAGTAATTTCAAACCACTACCCAGTTTCACTGATGTGAGTAGACCCGCCGAGGGGCATCCAAGGTCTCATTTCACAGCCGGAACAATAGACAACTCAAAGCCGTCCAACCTTGGCAACTTCCTCAGCCAAGTCTCCTGTATGTTAATTAGATCATATTCATCCAAGTTAATATCACTCAGTCTTGATAGGTGAGCAAACCCCCTGGTGTTCCAGGAAGCTAATTTCAAACAGACAGGGTGGGCTGCAGAGAAAACTTCAAAAAGTTCCCATTGTTGGTTTGTGATTACGTGGCTGGATTGCTAAGATGGGGGTTGAAGAGCTAAAGTATTTGCCAACAAAGACATCTGATATAGGGAGGTTAGGCCTTTTTGCTGCTTCTTTAAGGGGGACATTTCCTACTTGACGAGTTGAAGAATTTACCTGAAAGGTCACAATTATTTTCAGGTTGGGACCCGAGGAACCAAACCTTTCCCACATTCAAAGAGTCCTGAAAAAGGAGGAAGGGGGTTGGAGTCAAATGGGCCGTTATGCCTCCAAGGCTGAATTGAGTCGTTGGAAATGGCAGCCTCAAAAGTAGGTACACTTTGCGACAGCGGAGGCAGAATCTGGCCAGCTCCAGTAGGACAGGACAAGTCGAAGGATGCCCATCAAGTTGCAGATGAAACCTGAGTTTCAGAAGACATCACACCACAAAATGGCATAGGACCCCAGGCATTGAGCAATTTCAGGCTATGGAGGACAGAGCTCGCCCAACGATGGCGCAAAATGCAGTTTGTCTTGGGACTGGTTAGGCCCACCAGTCTAAGGGAGGAAGACGTCCACTTCGGGGCTTCCCGGTCACACAGAAGTTGAGGTAGGCACTCCAAAAGGTTACTCAGATGGATCTGGCAGTCGTTGGAAGTAGTTGCGGACATCGTCCTTCGTCGGACCGTCAGTTCCATTAGTCCACTCTCTGTTTCTGCTCCAGGAGCCTTGCCTTTTATGCAGGAAAACTGGTTAAACCCACCAATCACAAGACATGCATTTATTCAAACTCGGGGTGGTGGCTATCCAATGGGGCCAGCCAGCCTCCTAGCACAAATTGCTTCCAGGCAGGCACACTGCAGGACAAAGATAGGAGAGTTTTGTTCACCTCTCCACTTCCTGAGCCCCCCCAGCAACACTGCACAGAAAGTGCTGTGTGCTGCAATAATAAAATGCAGATGACAGAAAAAATGGATCTAAGAGTAACTCCATTAAAAACTGTCCAAAATAAATAAAAAGGGATCCCAAAGTTAGAGTAAAAGAATGAGTGAGGAAAAAGGGTACCACTCACTCAGGAGAATTATTCCAAAATCCAATAGTCCAGCAAAAATGTTGGGGGACTCACAAAGTAGGGAGAATTTGACTCACAAACGAAAATCTACCCAACAGTAACACAATCTTTGAAATCACCCCTTATTGTCCAATGAGGAGATCCAATCAACCCAACCTTCGTGGTAGTTGATTGTCAGCAAAATCACCAGAAAAGTCACCAACCGTTTGCGATGCAAATATACTAGTTTACCACGTCTTCCTCAGGATACCACTTAGTGAATTCCTGTGTATTGGGAGAGATTTTAAGGTGAACTTTGTTGCCTACAGTTGAAAAATGGTTGTCACAGCGTGCCTGGCTGTTTTTTTTACACTTGCACATCAACTTCACGGTGAACAATACACGGGAGGCTGCGCAGGGAAAATTCGGGAAACCTTTTCAAACGAACCAATGGATTAAAATACAGATATGCAGCCTCCCTGCCCCTCTCAAACTTGAGCTGGACCACCTGAAGTTCTGGAAGCAGCTCAAGACCTTCCTTTTCTCATCTGCTTTCTCCCGTTCCCAGCCCTGCTGACCTACCTGTCTGCTGCACCGACCTCAGACTCGCTGGGTACCAGGCTCCTCCATGAACCATGGCCACTGCACTGCCTCCGGCCTACTGCACACTTAGGGGCTGTAACTAATCTCTACAGCCCCCTGTCTCCTTGCACTACCCACAGCCGTGCTGCCCTGATTGCACTTCCCCCTGCACTTTTGCGCTGTCGCATTTGCACAATCTGAATGACACAAGGCCTAGTTTTGTCTTGTCCTCCCTCTGTCTTCCCTCCCTGGTCTTGTGCCGCCTAGAAACACTTGTGTACATGCGGGTTATAAATGACATATCATAATCATATAAAGGTGCAGTCCCAAAAGGTTGAAGGCGATTCAAAAGTATTCATATTTGGAGAGAGCACTTTTCAAAATCCCCATTGTTGTTATCGTCTCCGTTTAGTATAATAACCAAGTACGTGATCATCTCCAGAGGAAAGGTTGCACATGGGCGATAATTGCAGTAAGAATACGTAATACGAGCAACGCATCGAGAGGTTACCCTTCCGCGGAAGGCAAAGTGCATGAACTAATGCCCCCGCTGCACAATGCCTAGCTCTGCAGCAGGCCCCAGACATCTGCTTCTCGCCTGCAGGGCACAGGTCCAGCCGAGCGTTGATGGGCACCACCTGCTCTTACTCGATGCCCACACCCAGTGAATCTGAAGCGACGCTGCTTCACACACTGCTCAGGGCTGGTGAGGACCGCCACCCGTCCGAGGTCCATGAACTGAGCAACAGAGCGCCTGGAGGCTGCCCGGGGGTGCAAGCGGGCGCGGAAGAAATCAACATAACATGAAACCGGGTAGTAGTAATACTATCAATAACACAAATAATACCTATTATTAAGGCGCTTAGAATCAGGACAGATCATGAATATAAAAGGATAGCTTCATTAATATTAATATTCCAAAAGCGGGCAACTGTGTTTTCAGCGTTCACCCTTTCAATCCGTGTCTTTCTCATACATGCACACTGTGGGTGATGTGGGTCGAAGAGCACAGCGAGACGCTGTCTAAAACACACTCCGATATCAGATGTAGGCAATCATTGCAAAATATGTTAAGGCCTGTGGGCCATTGCAGTAGACTTCTTTACACTGGCAGGGCAGAGTTAAGCGGAGGGGATGACTACACGCCAAGAGTCACTCTTTGCTCTAGTCGCGTGGGTTGGGGGAGGGGGTCGTACAACGAACTGGGAAAGCAAATCCTTGAAGCTCCTAAATATAGAATGCAGGTCAGGGTGCTCATACCCTCCCCCCACGACACCTGCTTCCTCGCCCAAGGCATGGAAAGCGGAAGCCGCACGTTGGCCTTAAATTAATTTCCTTTTACTCTGTTATTGCAATTAGGCAGTAAGCGCACAACGTGACCAACATTTTCAAATGGGTCCTTTTAGTATATTTGATATAGCTAGACCTAGATCCAAAGACCAGTGAAGCGCTTTGCAAAGGCCCATTTTGTAGCTGGAGCACTTTATGTTGTACACAGAAACAGGAAGTGCAGCAAAGGGCAGTAAGTGGGAGAGTGCAACGGGGACATTGCGCAGGTTTTCTCTTACACACTTACAATATTAAGTCCAGAGGGAAATGTCTCGAGCAAAGCGCTGATCGCGGGCATGGGGTTATCGGCTGGGCCAGTTCACCCTTTCCTTCTCAGAGCTCCATAAACGAGTATCATTAAAATGGCAGTGCTTGGAAGCTGGGAGGAATGTGCATTAAGCGCAATATAAGAAAACAATTATTACATATGCACAATTTAGGGGTGGTTTCATCAGACTCAGACCTTTTTGATCAAGTCATCAAGCTGCAATTAGAACCCAGATCGGTCAGTTCTAATGTCTGAAACGTTGCCATTCTATCAAATATTCTTTAAATGTTTCCTGAAAATACTCAACCAATGGAAACATTTTTAGGTGTTCTTGTCTAGACCAAATCTGACACTACACTGCATGTGTGCCGAAATCTGTTTCAACACCTTACCCCCTCGCCCACCCAGCACGGCACTTGATCTCAGACGATTATTTCTGAAAAACCCACAGATATCAAGAAATAGATAATTAATAAAGTAAACATGTAGTGATGCCTCCTCAACACTAGAGCCCCCACGACAGAGGGTAGAGACCCTGGCATCAAAGATCCCAGAGCATGAAAGTCGGGCCTATTTCAGTCTCTGGAAAGCAGCAGGATCTGCCATGCAAGCGTCACTGGGAAGCTGTGTAGCAGCGAGTTATAGGTTATTTCCGAGTTTAATGAAGTGATGTATGGCAACCACAGAGAGAGGAGAAAGATGAAGGTAGCAGAGCAGGACACAGATCTGGCCAACTCGGATATTGAATAACCACACGTTTAACTTTACATGCCAGCGTCTAAAAGGTCATGATTGTTATCATACAATTCATGCCAGAGACTAACATACAACCCACAGGCGGCCTAAATGCCCACCAGGGGCTATGGCAGATTTCTCTGCAGAGAACAGTGCTGGAGACACATCTGCACTTATTGCAAGAGAAATAACCACCCCTGAGCACCTCACAGGTCAACTATTGGACAGCAATATAGTTATGGGTCAAACGTCTAGAATTAGAAACCAATGCTCATTACCTGTGTGTGTGAGATAAACATTCTAGGTTATGAACATCTTCCCTTCACAGTTTTACCGCTAAACTAACTAGCATTTGCACTTGCAATATAGAATGTTCTAACCCACTTGTTGAAAACGTGCATATAGGTATTCTCTTGTAGAGATACTAAATGACAAAAAAACATGGAATAATCAAAGATTCACCCGTTTCTAATATTATCCGTTAATGTATTAATTTCTAAAATGTTAAAACTAGCTACAACCCCATCAGCAATCAGTATTTAGCCGGAAGCAACTTAAAAATCAAACTCACAGTCCCGTTGCTGTATAGATTGGCGATCCAGGGGGCAGGTGAGGTCCTATAGACCAACCCATAAATAACCTTTAAGGTGGAAATGGTTAAAAAGATTGTCAAATGTCCATGGCTTCTATGGGCAGTGAACTATACATCTAAACAAAGTCCTCAACTTTGCTATCCACACTCTACAACCTACCCAGAACCTCCCCCACTTCTACCTACCAACAACATGCTAGCAGTCTCTCCAAGCACAACCATCCTTTTCAAGCTCTTCTAGTCTACAAAGCTATCAATTGTCTTGCTCCTCAGGTTTATTCGCTCATCTCATTCACTCAGATCCTCCTCTGCACTCAACCTCACCGTCCCATACCCTACCTGTGCCTCCTGTCACTTCTGCTCTTTTTCCCAACTGTCCCCACTCCACTGGAACCCACTGCCCAGTTAAAATAGTAGTTTCTTCCTGTGGTACTATGTGCATAACTGGTCTAAATATATCCACCTACCTGTCTTAACAATTTTTTTGTTGGGAGTATTTCTACTATTTGCCAATTCGTAGGGAGTAAAAGTGGCCGATACACCCGTTATCTGTAGAGCTGGCTCTGCCTGACCCAATTAAAGGAACATGCCTGACCCTCGCATTTCATGGCAGACATCTTCATCGTCCCAATACCAAATTGGTGAAAAGGCGTAGTCTTCAACACTATTAGTTGCCTCTTCTTCGTCCCAGTACTGTCAAGTGTTACATGTGGAAAAATTAGGGGAACTGGCTTATAACAGCCCATAAAGGTTAAGGGGGGGTAGATTGGTTGTCAATAGGGAAAGGGGGATACCATGTCTGGCCCATCTTAACTTGAACCCTTTTTAATCTCTTTCTGGTATGTCTGGACTGATGGTATCTCATAACCTTTTCTTGGTCAATGGGACATGTATAACACCCCATCACTGCCCTTGGAATAGAGGGTTCTTCTTGGAAGGGAAGGGGGGGGGAGATACCATGTCTTGCATGAGTATATCTCACTTCCAATCCCCAAGGACCCTCCACCGAGGTGATCCTCCCTTGCTTCTCCACCCCCAAGGCCAGGATCCAAACGTGATTGCCATTCCCTGGCCATTTGGGCACAAGACCCCAAGGAAGTAGAAGTGAGAATACCCTTAGGTTTCTCACAGAACCCACTGGCTCCCATCACCCAGGCTTACATTCTCCAACTGACACAAAAAAGGAAATGTCCCATTCCACATTACCTTAGATTTGCTGCAGTGTCAATACAACAGATCAATTATTTATTTCAATATATATTTATTCTCTCGATTGTTGATAAACCAATGTACAGTGTGATACAAATGTGACAACCTTAACAATTTTGCATTTGTATAGCATATCAGTTACACCTCTCCACAACTCTAATGCATACTCTCACAATCATACATGCTACCTAATAACATCCCCACATACAAATAGCGAACCACAATATAAATCTATGTGCAAAGACAGCTATGGGTGCAAACAACGCAAATAAAGTGCAAATGAGTACAATGGTCATAAACTGGCGACTGCAATTATCCAGTCTACAACGAGAAAGTGCAATGTGCCTGACAATTCTCATAAGCCAATATCACAGATTTAAGTAGCGTCACTAGCTAGGGCTTGAATAAATCAAAGGCCGGACTCGCTGCCATCTTGACAGCCCTAAAATCGAGTGGAAAATTAAAGGGGAAGTTCACTCAAAAATGTGATATTACAATATTGGCCATAATTAAACATATGTATTTACATTTTATTTTTAAGTTCATTTAAAAAATCTAGTAGGAAATGATCCTCCAGTTCTGACTTGGAAGCTTTGTATGCAGAAACACTATCATGTGTTATTTTAATTCTCTGCTCTTGCGGCAGTAATCACGCAGGAGCCCCCTACTGGGAGCTAGAGCTTGTTACTGCCGAAGAGAATAAAAATACACATCTTCACAGAGCAGGCAGTCTTATGAATGCCAATCCTAATGCAACAAACACACACTTATCAGAAAAATCTGAAGAAGTTGTTTATTGCATTAGGATGGCCTTCATAAGAATGCCTGTCCTGTGATCGAGTGAACTAGGCAAACACGGCCTGTTTAATTAACAGGGTGTGCTTGCCTTGCTCTTTGAAACAGACTTCTGTGCTCCAGTGGTGAGGGCCTAGCTCTTTCAACCACTAGTCTAAAACCCCGCTTATCATTTTTATGGTGCATTACATTTTGTTTTTAAAAACTCAATATTTGATGCATGGGAACAAAAGACAGGCTGGCGCTCGAACTGGGGTCTAATAGATGAAGAGGCTAGCCCTTCACCACTGGAGTCCATTGTTACTGCAGTGCTCTTTGTCGTGTTGTTGCAAAGAGCACTGTGAATTTCAGAGTGTGAAAGCAAGTAAGGAAATAGACCACACACGTTCCTGCTTTCACAGTGCTCTTTGCCATACTAAAATACAAGGCAAAGAGCACTGTGATTGCCAGGGACTCCTGTGTTCCAGTGGTGAAGGTTTAGCCCTTTCTACCACTGGACCCGAGTTTGAGTGCCTAGCCTGTCTTCTTTTTTTCTGCTGCATCAAATATATATATTTTTTTCAAACAAAAGTTGATGCACCAGAAATAAAGACAGGCAGAGATTCAAACTCGGGTCAAGTGGTTGAAGGGGATAACCCTTCACCACTGGACCGCACAACTCCTTTCGAAAGAGCAAGGCAAACACGACCTGTTAAATAAACAGGGTGCGTTTGCCTCACTCACACGTTCACAGGAGAGGCAGTCCTGTGAATGGCATCCTAATACAGAAAACAAATGCTTTTCAGTTCCGAAAAGTGTTTGCTGTATTAGGATTGGCCATCGTAGGACTGCCTGTCCTGTGAACGCTTTTTTTAAATTCTCTGCTCTCAGACAGTAACAAGCTTAAGCTCCCAGTAGGGGACTCCTGCTTGATTACTCACACGAGAGCAGAGAATTAAAGAAACAGATTAAACTGTTTCTGTATGCAAAATGAATGCCTACAAGTCCTTGAAAAGCAGGAATTTGGGGCACATTTGCAGCTTATTTTTCAATAGGAACTTTAAAAAAATGTATATATTTTTTAATTATGGGAATACTTTCAAAACAGTTTGATGAACATCCCCTTTAAGACGATGTGTTGTGTGACTGTTGTGTAGTGTGGTTGATGCTCGTTTTTTAGGCTCTTATTTTTTAAGGTTCCGTTTGATGACGAGGCAAGATTTCCATTTATGTGTAATTTTCCCTCCAGTTGTAAACCCCCAAACTTTTACTTTTTTCTGACCATCCTAGCCTGACTTACCAGTGGAGCCCAGGCTTCCGCGGCACTCCGCTGGGCTTTTGGCTCACTTTATTATGGGGAAACTGACATGCCCTTCAGACTGTTGGCACTGGGAGACTTTGTTTCCCTTAGTCTTTCACTTTGTTAACTTATCTTGGTAACTTTTTATCAGTGCACAATGTACCTTCCAGTACAGTGCGTTGGGGCCTCATTTTTAAGGCTCTACACACCCTCAAAGGATTTTTGGTGAATGTACAAGTGTGCCCAGGACAGAGCTGGTGACAGCCATAACTTTTAAAGCACTGTTGACTCTTTTCAATGGTCCAAACCGCGTTTACTGCTTTTTGCCCAGGACAGTGGCCAGTGCCTAAAATGGCCATGCCATTTTGTCCTTTGTTCTGTCCTTTGGCCATTTTGTCCCTCTGCCTTCCCCAGGTCAAGCCGACCCTGGAAATTCCTTATTTGGTCATGCAGACCCCCACGCAAAACAAAGCTTTCACAGGCTTCTATATGCCTTGTGTGTGCGCGCCCAGGATGTGGGCTGGACTGTCTGGTTCCAATACACATGCTGGGTGCCAGGATGTCTGGTGTGCTGGGATGACTGGGACCACCATGGTCTGTGATTGGTCCACGTCTGGGATGGTTGAATGTGAGCAGATCGCCCATTGGATGCCCTTCATTTTGGCGCAAAGCAAACTTTGGATAAGAGAAGGCACCCTAGACCCATTCCAGGTCGATCTTCTGAGTTCACACCGAACTTAGTAAAGGGAGACAAGTATCCTGAACCGAAGAAACAGATCTGTGTAACCGCTGGTGACCCGCTGGAAGGTTTGGCACCCTGACCCCGCTATTGTCCCATCGGAGCCCCTGTTTCTCATCGATCATAGAAGGCCTTCAAGGGCGCTTCGACCCATTGGAATAGTGGGACCAACTACTCTCAGCACTTCCTGCTTAACCTGCAAACGAGCCCCTTCGGCAGTGCTCCTGCACCGGCCAGTAAACTGACCAGCTTGTACAGGATCTTTGCTTTGGAAACGCTGCCATTTCGACTTGAGACTTTGAGCACCGTAAGCTCTTGGTAGAAGGCACTCTCCTGCCAACTTGTGTACACCTAGGATTCCTAGGTCTGGAATTAGGAGTCTGCCCGAACCAGAGCCTATGCGGTACCCGTGTCGCCCCGCTGTGGTGAGTAGCTTTGTGGGTGCCTTGCTGCTGAGTCCCCCTGTACCTCAATATGACCTGCAGTGGAACTGGCCCGATCCCTTCCCCAGAAGCGGAGAAAAGGCCACTGTCCCACAATGAACTGAGGTCCCGTAACGCAGCCCCTGAAAGCCGGAGAGACGTGCAACTGTTGGACTGAAACCTGCGAGCGAACTGGACTTGACTGGCGAAGTATGACCGGACTGCGTCGAGGGTTGGTGGGTACTTGCAACACTTACTGGCAGCCCATGGCGCATCCATAGACTTTTACGCACCAGTGTCCCCCAAGGGCCACTCACCTTTGTTGGGGTAGCCTGTGCTACCATCCTATTCCAAATTCCTGGAAATCGCTCTGCCGCCTTGTGGAGACCCTCCTTGAATAGTGGAACCTTATTCTTCATTGCCTGACCCACATTCCTAAGACACTAGAGCCCCTTGAAGAGATACATTTTGTACATAAACGAACGATCACTGCACTAAACGTACTTTTGAGCACAAGGTTCCACACTTCGTAGGGACTGGACTGCCTATTAGCTAGGGTTGTGATCCCTGAAGAATTGCCTAAAGTATATTTGCACTGTCTGACCCTCCTGTTACAGTTTGCAGATCTATACTAGCTTAATATTGCTTTAGGATAATAGTTACTGTATATATGTCCCCTAGTATTTGGTTGTGTTAGAATTGTTAATTACTGTGGTTTCATCTCATGTTTGACTTAAAAGGCCTTAAATAAATGTATATGTATTTTTGATATATACACCTGACAGAGTAATTTGTGGTGGTGTTTGCTGTGTGCGCTCATAGTGGACCTTCGATCATCCTCACCCCTCCTGAAAACTAGTCTTGACCGCCGCCAATGCTACCTTGATTTTTCTGACTTGTCCAGAAGGTTACCCTGTTCCAAGAAACTAGGCTGCCTTCTGAACCTCTGCCCACCAGGCCAGAGTTCAGAAACCCATCTTAACAATGGGCTTGGTAGTTTGTGCTAGTCATGTGCCAAGCAATGCCAGGAGAGTGAATAGGCAATTCTTTTTGTAGGCTCTTATGAGGCTATGACTTGATTCCCTGTAAAATGGACCAACTGCTTCTAAGCCTATGTTTATATACAATATGATTTTTTTTTAAACGATGAAGTGCTTAAAAGAAAGTTGGTCACTATAAATTACAGCATATCAGGTATGTCAAAATAAAGTTTAAGAAAATACTCAAAAAAAACAAAATTAGCTTGGCAAATGCTGCAGAGGTGAAATAGTGAGCGAGAGTGGCAAGCACTAGCAAATGCAGAGATCAGAAGTAGAGGGGTGGGAGGCATTGCCATCAATGCTGTGTAAACTGAGCTTTTGTATGGGAAACATTGGTATAAAGATTTACGTTTAGTACACATTGATTGTGTGGACCATATTCAGATGTCCTCTTACACACTCCTAGAAGCAGGAAACCTGTACGCGCCTGCAATTTTTCTTTTGGAGTCAACACCTTTTTATTGAGTTGTATTCACATAGTGAAAAGCACATCAGAAACAATACACAAAGATCATAAAGTGTACCACTTGGTCCCTTGAGCTCTCTTCTTTAGACATCTCCAATACCCTGTCCTATCATGAAAATTACTAAGTGCAAGCCTCCTACCGGTAGAAAAATGAAATTCACCTCTAGTAGCACATTCCTAGTAATGAAGTCTTGCATCATAGCAGCTGTGAAGAGGCGACACATCCACAGAACATCTATGGTGATGTCAGGAACATCCTTCTCAAAGGCCTAGTACACTCAAATCTCTCAAATGCTTTGGGCTGAAAGGTCTATCTTCCGGGATTTAACGAATTCAAGAAGCAGCCGAATACATAACAAAAGGGTTCTGTGTCGTCCTGTAGCAGAGGTCTACAACCTCTGGATCTCCAAATGCTTTGGACTACAAATTGTGGGATGTATTTACCCATGCATCCGAGCCGTACCTCAAAACTGTGCAGTACTGACATGAAAACATCATGATGGCCAGAGCTTCCCAGAAAATGCACAGGGAAATGCAGGAAGAATAGGCTGCCACCCATTTTTGCCGATGTTATGGGCACAGAAGGACGCTGCCTAAAACCACCATTGGACTACCCGCACAGTAGTCTGAAACCATTGGGAATGGCAATGCTGATTGCCAAATGCAACCTAGAATTGTGGGGAATTCATTTCTTAAATCCCAAAAATGGGTGCAGTACCAGTACTCACCACTATCCAAAAGCCGGCGTTTTAAAACCACTCTGTTTCCCTGAAGGCAAGTCAAAATGCCTATTTTCAAACATTGCAATATGTGCAAAATATTTACTGAACACCAGCAGACATTTGGCAGAATGGAGTTTTGTGTGCCTACAAAATCTGGGAAATGAAGAGCCCAGAACAATGCTTATAACAAGACTGGCTGCGCTGTGGATTTCAGCAGTTTAAGTTGCACTGGATTGAAAGACACTAAAAAAAAAAAAATCCAAATGTTTAAATTGACTGAGTGACCTACTTTTGAGTGTCACATAGGTTGCAATTGTTTAAATGTCATAGTTTTGCACTTAGAACCAGCATTCTAGCTGCATGTGTAAAATTGCAAGTTAATTTAAAAAGCAACAAATAACATGACAGTAGCTGAAAGTCTGGCTTAAGGAACTTGATTCTGCCTGGCAACTACCCCCATCAGCAGTGAAACTTGAGTCACCACTGTGTTCCCAGGCCAACCTTCCTTTTGCTGCCCCCACTAAGGATATGCCATCTATCTGATAATTGAATTACCTGTGCTCTGCAAGAGAGTGAACAAAGCCCTCTTCACTCAGGCAAAGGTTTTTATTACCGCAGTCGTAAAATGTAGCTTCCTCTTGGCAAGAGCTGGGAGGGGCACTGCCTGTGAGAGCAAGCTGGCTTGGCAGAAACTGGAAAGACTGGTTTCTATACCATGTGACCTGGGAAACCACACCCCTTTGGAGCCAGAACATAACTTTAAAAAGATGAATAACTCATAGAGCGGACATGTGAAAATTTTATAAATGATACCATAATTCTTGTGATTTTTCTGCCCACATTTTAAGAGGTTTTTCGACCCGGTGGCGTGTTCAGGGGGGTGTCAGCGGAAAAGTGGATATAACTCTAAATGTATGCATGTTAAAAATCTGAAACTTCATCAGTTAATGTCCCTACTCCCTGCACACATGTATGTAAAGTTGGGTCCATGTCAGAAATTGCAAAATCAGTTAAAAAGTGAAATATGTGCCATTTCTGAATGCAAGCTCCCAGGAAGAGCAGAGTTTGAACAGGGGATACCTCCTGTAATGCATGATGGGTGCATATGATTTTAAAACAATATGTACCTCTGCAAATATGTATTTGTTTCAAATCTAGATTTGTGTGTAAGTTGACAGGAGGAGTGGACTTTCTGCAGGCTGTAAAATGACATCACGCTGACTCACAGTTCATTCCCCAATCAAATGATAAATGGAAGTTTGACCAATTAGAAGCTGAGAGAGAGGTAGGGTCAGTGATGCTAGAACACACCCACATTCTAAACACATAAAAGCAGAGAGTCAGGACAGATAGGGACCTTCCAAATCCATCTGCAGCGGGACGCTCTGCCGGAAAAATCCATACTTACCTCCATCAAACCTCCAGAGAGCCAAACTAGAGACTTCAATCTATCCAGAACTAAGAGACCAGACCAGAGAGAAAGCAGTGCTGTACCCAGAGAGACCCAGACCAGCAGAGAGAGTGACCAGAGCCCAGTCTAAAACCCTGACCAGATCCGTGATGAGGCCCATTTAATTCAAGAATATAGTGTGATTCTTGAAATGACAGCAGAACTGTGTAGAACCAATCTCTTAGTTTAAATTCATCTAATTCAATCTATTTAACCTAAGTAGAACTGCCTCCTAGCTGTCACCTGTCATTTCTAGTTGCAAGCTGCACTTGTCATTTTGAGCTTTTGAAATTTGCAAAACCAAAACGACCTCTAGTAAATCGGTCATATCTCCGCAACCGTTTGAGCTAGAGACTTGCAATAACTTTCCTCTGATAGCTTAGAATCGTAGCTTTGAATCGCACCAAGAACCGCATTCCTACCCCTTATAGTTTTACCGCAATCGCGGAACACGCATCAGCGAATTTTACCGCGATTTGCAATTTCTTCACATGTAAAAACTGCTGCTGTTTGCTTTCCATTTGCCAGAAATTCGTTTAACCTGCTAACTATCCCTGCATCATTGCTAGTGTGAGTCTGGACTAATATTAACTAGATACCACTCACCCTGAACCTCTGAAAGGGAATTAAAAAGCATTTCCAGCATATTTCTCATCCATTGCTAGCACATATCAAAGCATTTGGGCCTGTGTTTTCAAAACTCCTATCTGTGTTTTAAACTTCTGTTGTCTAAGCTTGGGGGGGATTGAACTGATTACTTTGATTGCATTTCTGAGAACTGTGTGTTTTCCTCCCATTTCCTTGCATTGCATAAAGAGGGGGGGGAGTGAATAGCCAGAGAAGAGTGATTACATTGTTTGGTTGAAATCATATTGAGTATTTTCTGTACTGCATTCATTGAATATTGCATCCACCTGAGCTTACATAAAGCATCCTCTACCACATTATACTTTTGTTCCTAATTACCAGTGTGCTACCTTATCCATTTCATCTCAACTCCTTAGTAATTATAAAGAAGTGTGCTAGTGCCAGATTCTCTGTTGTCAATCTTTATCATATCAGATTAAGGGTGCTATTCAATTATTAATTTATTATAAAGTGTCATATATATCTATTGTTTAAATCATCAAATAAACCTTTTAAACTTGCAAAACAGAACTACTTCTTGGCTCAGTGGGGTCAGGGGGATTCCAAGAGAGGGGTGTTATATAGGGGTAGTCATCCAGAACGCATGAACTGGACCTAAAGATATATCAATAAGGGTTTTCATTCAGTATTCCAGACTAGGCGTTGACTTAGCTGTAGTGTTGAATTGAATCCTCTTACAAAGTGGGGGCTCGAGCCGAGACGTTGGGTTAGATTTACCACTTGTGCAGCTTAATACAGTGTGCTAACTGACGGGATACATACATCCGGTCGGATCACCACGCTGCATTACGCTGTGAAGCATTCCTCAAAAGGGACACTCCAAGAAAAGTTCTGTTCTGCAAAACTAAAATACTAACTTCTGTAAGTCAGGACAGAGACCAATCTCTAGAATGACGACCTTGGTAGATATGAAAATAGCCAGAGAGCACTTCTTACACAAACTATTTGTGAGAGGTGAATGGACTCACCAGGACCAAACAGTCTGGTTGCAGGCCATCACGCAACAGGTCACTGAAACAGGGTCAGATATATATAGAGATCAGGGTCCATTACACGTGGCCCTGAGTGAACTATATATGGCTCCTAAGGCCAAAGATGAGCACGACAAGATTGTTAGGATAGCGGCATATTTATATTTATACATGGGAGCCATACAGAATAAATGTGCTGAAGGCCATGATCTGGCAAAAAGGCAACAGATGGCGTTAGAGAAGGCCCAATCTGATCTGGACTCTTCTGAGCAAAGGCTGCACAGAAGCCAGGAGTCAGAAAATGAGACCAGACAGTACATCACTAAAATAAAGGAGGATATGGATGTGCTGCAAAAGGAAAAGTCAGAACAGGATAACAGATTTCTGGCCTTGCAGAAGGAACACCAAGAAGGTTTGGACTCCCTACTGCAAAGCCAGAAAAAGCTGGAGCAACAGCTAGACTTCAATAGGGCATGTGCTGAGCAGGTAGTCACCCTGCAAGGCCACCTAGATAGAGTGAAGGAGGAGAGCAATAAACTGATTCTGAAAGACCTGGATACCCAGGCAGAGTTTGATCAGGAGCGCCAGAAAGCTGGTGCCTTCCAAAGGCAAAGGGACGACCTGGCGGCACAAATCCAGGCTCTTAGTCAGGAAAGAGACGCCTTAGGCCAGGAAGTCTGCCATTTAAAAAGAAAAATGGAAGAAAATCACCTGGCCCACCAGGGGCTGGGTGATCTCCAAAAAGAAAACCAGAACTTGGTAGAGCACACCAGAAGGGTGGAAGATGCTCTAGCAAGAAAGGAGCAGGCCAATAGGGACATTGCCCAGGAGGTAAACCTCCTGCAGCAAAGACTGGCCCAGTTCTCCAGGACCAACCAGGAAGCACAGAGGGAGAATGAGGCCCTCTGTCAACACAATGATAGGCTCCAACAGCAGGTAGCGATGCAGGAGAGACTGATAGAGTCGAGTAAGGCCTTAACAGAGGAACTGAAAGCACAAATGCAGGCTCTTGCATTGCAACAGGGAGCAGGGGCGGATAGAGATGAGGTCCGCTGGGAAAGAGAGACTCCTGACCATAACCGCATGAGCCCTAACCCCAGGGGCCTTCATCTCCCCCAGTCCCTGGACTCTACCACCCCCATGTCCCCTGGCGCACATGAGCACAGGGCCGCAGGGATGGCAGATTACTATCCAGCTAAGAGTATGGGGCTCATAGGCCAGTACCACTCAGGAATGGAGGGGTGGGCATCCGGGTATGGGCACCCAAGTACAGTACAGTTCAATGGGGAACCCCAGGAGAGTAGGCCCATTAAGGGCATCCTGAAAACCTCTGCCCAATTAGGTCAGTGGAGGGGGTACCCATCAAATCCTGGCAGCAAGGAGGAATCTGAAGACTCCTCTGAACTGCGCAGGACACAGGAGACCAGGTCCCCACATTCTGCCAGCCATTCCCAGGCTCGCAGAATCCGGGAAAACCTGGAAGAACAGACGGGAACCTCTGGGAGCAGTGCCTCTGAGTCCGAGGAAGAATGGACAAGGGTTACCCGAACCAAAAAGGCCAATAAGGCAAAAAGGGCCTTGCTTAAGGACCCCTTAAAGCAGATTAAGGCGATCAGGAGCGTCATCACGCCTTACCATAAGAACGCTAAGTATTCTGTTTGGGAGCACTTCGAGTTGTTTGAACAAATGATAGAGACTTTCCATTTGAAGGACAGCCAAAGCTGTATTCAATATGTAAAGTGGACATTCTCCCCGGAATACTCCAGTTTCTTTGCGGGGCTGGAGGACCAAAATCATTTAAGATGGTCCACATATAAGGCGGCCATCCTGAAACATTTTTCTGTTCACAGAAATCCTCAAGAGGCTCGCAAGGCGGCCTACAATTTGCAATGTGGGGAGGATCAGGCCCCACGAGAATTTGTGCAGGAGTTAAAGCGTGCTTTTGCGCAAACCACCAGAAGGGTGCGCACAGATAGTAGAGAGTTTGTCAATACATTTTTCCATGCCTTGCCCAAATATATAATGACCCAGCTCGTGAGAGATTTTCATGAGAAAAGATCTTTAGACTGGGTCATTGAACAGGCTACCCGGATCTATGAGGTGCAGAAGCCCATAGAAAATAAAAGCAATGCCCAGAAAAACCCCAAAGCCAACAGCACCCCTGCTGCTGTCAAGGTGGCAGAGGTAAAGGTCACCCCCGTTTTGGATCTGGAGATGGGGGGGCCTAAAAACCTACCTGCACCTAATAATGCTAGGCCCAGAAGGTCCTCGGGCCAGTCACAGACAGGGAGCCAGGGAGGCAGCCCCACAAATGGGGTCCCTCGCTCTCCTGACTATGTAAGTCCTCGCTACAAAGGTAACAGACCCATCCTGGGTTATGTGTGGACTCCTCCAGCCCAAGGGGGGGGATCCAGCCAAGCACCTAACCCAGGGAACTTCCCTCCAAACTTCCCACAGGAGGGCAGAAATTTACCAAACCCTGGGCAGAACTTTTTCCCCAGATATCCTCCCGACTTTCAGCCCCAAAACCATCCATCCTTCTTTCCCCAATTCCCTGAGCCCAGACCACTGAATCCGGGAGAGGGGAGGCCAAGGGTGGAGGGGTACCCAAATCTTCCCAACCCGGGGTATTACCAGAGGAGGGACAGCTACCCTTCCCGGGATCAGCCCAGGGGAGAAAACAGGGCCCCGTATCAGCCTGAGCGGGTTTCCCAGTTAGAGCGCCAGGTTCAAAACATGGCGCGGGATATGGGTCATATACTGAGGGCTCAGCAGAACCCTCAGATGGGCGTGCCGGCGCAGAACGCACCCAACTCTGGACCTGGTGCTCCAGAACAATGACGGGGGCAGCACCCCGATAACTCACCGGTTCCCAGGGAGGAGGCACAAGGGGAAGGGGGGTGTAAAGCCTTGGAGGAAGCTTCCTTCCTCACTTGTAAACAGCCCCTAGAAACCCAGGAACCGGAAACGAAATCTCTTGCCCCTGAAAGTCTGCCTCCTAAGGAGCAGAGGGGGGGTAGGAGAAACAAAAGATCCAAACAGACTCAGTTTGAGGAGGAGGTACAGATCTTCCAATTTGAGGGAGAGGGATCCTCAGAGGATCCTGGGAAAAGGATCTTCTCCTTCAGAGAGGGGGGAACTCCTCCCAAAGAAAAATGGGTCCCTAGGGATGCAAATCCAGACTGGGGAGATGTGGAGACTGAGCTACCGCCGCCCACCATCTCATCCCAGAACCAACCGCAAGAAAATCCCCTGGTTCAAACCCATCCTGGGGACTGCCTCCAAAAAGGGGGGGGGCAGCCCAGAACCGGAACCAGGGGAACCCACAATGGCTCTGATCTCCAGTTGCCAACTTTTTTTTCAGATTCCCAAGACTCTCCACAGAATTCTGCCCAAATCTCTTCGCTAGCGATGTCCAAAACCAGAAAGTTAGCCCACCAGTTGTCCAAAAATGTACATTATCTGTGCCCCCTTGAGGAGAAGGAGGGAAGATATTATGCACCGGTACAAGTACAGGGGCAGGGGCAGGGTACAATCTCGGCACTGGTGGACACTGGATCTCAAGCTACCCTTCTGTCCAGAAGGGCCTTTGACGAACTGAATGCAGGAAGGGGAGAGAATTACCAAATTCCTCTCACCTCTCTTCCTGGACAACTGCAGAACTTTGACGGGAAGGAAATTCCCGTTGAGGGGACTGCAGACTTGGACATTAAGATCGGGCGACACAAGTTGAAACACCCGGTCATAGTTGTGACCCCGGAGGGCACCCCTTGTTTACTAGGGAATGACCTCCTGAGAAGGTTGTCACCCCTAATAGATTGTGTAAACAAGGTCCTCTGGACCCAGGCTAGCCGACCAATAAAATTGAAACAGAGTGTCAACCATGTTAGTTTAAACGGCACATGCCACATGGTTGAACAAAAATCTGACCAAGTAGAATTTCACTTCCAGAACAACCAGATTCCAGACGTGACAGTAATAGCAGTAGGACAACAGACTGGTGATGGGGGGTCCTCTCTATTTCTGAAAATCAACCTTCCTTCCAGTCTAAAGTGGTATTCCACGCTGGAAGGAAACACTCTGAAATTCTATACTAATCCACAATCTGAAACTCCCACTCCTATAGTCCAGAAAGATGTGAAATCAGCTCAAAGTCTGGCTGATATTCAGCAAATAGGAGAGCAGTTGTTCATCCCTGTTCAGTTAAATGATGGGAAGGACTCTGTTCTCGCTCGAGTGTGTGTGAACAACGGTAAGAGCTTCATCAGCGAAGCCATGTTCCGCCAACTCCCAAAAGATCCAGCCATTCCCACCTTCAAACTGATAGACAAATGGGAAATGGACCTGGAAGTACCTAATTCCAAACATCTCCTGCCAAGCAGGTGTATGCTCAAAATCTCCATTGGCAACAAGAGCATAGTCCACAATTGTTGGGTCGTGCGAGACGTCACTGCCGCCTTTTACTTAGGCAGTGACATTCTCAATCGCTTTGCCATTAGTTTGGACCTAATAAACTTCAAAGCTTGGTCCCGATTAGCGGATAATCCCATGGGCTTTGATGATCCAGAAAAAGCATTTAGGTCAGCTCAATTGCTACCTTATGCAGTTGAAATTCAGATCAAAGAGGAAGTCACCATCCCAGAAAGGACCCGACAATTCTCCCTGGAAGTGAAAGTTAAAAGGGGACAAGAGTTGAAAAACCCTGATGCTTACATACATCTAAATGCTTCTCTCCAACAGCAAGGGTTGGGGGTAAACCCAACTCCATTAGTAAACCTAGAACATGACACCATTCCAATAGAGGTGGATAACAGCGACTTAAAGAGTGTTACTCTAGCCGCAGGCACCATTATTGGAATGGCGGTTGATGACCGACATTTTTCCATGGATTTAGGTAACGAACTGTTAGGACCAATCCCCAAGGACTGTTTTGACAGTGACAGTGATGACAATACAACACCAGACAGGATTTTTACCCGGCATGGGGGGGAACTTCCTGGTGTACACTTCCTGCCCCTATGGTAAGGAAGATGTGACTTGTGACTTCAGGAGGGATGAGGTGATTTTCCAGGTACATGAGGGCTGCCTTTCCCACCTGAAGCCTCCGGTCCAAATCAGCACTCTGACCAGGGACTTCTCCACCCAGTTGGAGGAGGCCGCTGAGATAGCCAAACCAGAAGTCTTTCCAGGCTTCAGGCAGATGGTGGAAGAGAGAGTCAACCTAGCTGATGCCTGTGTGACTCTGGAACAAAAGCAAAAGTTGAAACAAGTTTTCTTGGATTTCCAAGATCTCTTTGCGGTAGACTCATATGACTGTGGTCGCACTGACATCCACACAACAACAATCCCCACGGACCCTGGCATGACTCCTGTGTTTGTGAAGCAATATCGCTTGCCTCTCGCATCAATGGAGTCCCTTACTGAAATAATTAAGAACCTTGAGTCCCGGGGAATAATCCGTCCAGTCCACAGCACCTTCAATAATCCGGTGCTGGGAATATTGAAGCCAAACGGCCAGTGGAGACTCTGCGCCGACCTTAGGGAGCTCAACAAACGGGTCCATACTTCCCGATGGCCTCTGCCCTACATTGACCAAGGTCTGGCCCAGATCCAGGGGTCACAGGTATTCACTGCAATAGACCTGACCAATGGATACTGGACCGTGCCTGTCAGTAGGGAGGACCAATACAAACTGGCTTTTACCTTTGGGGGCCAGCAGTACACCTGGACCCGGACTCCCTTCGGATACCTCAACTCCGGCAATGAATTCAACATTTTTCTACACAAGGCCATGCCCGACTTGGGTGCAAGGGGTAACCTGGCTTATGTAGATGATGTCCTCATCAAAAGTTCATCTGTGGAGGAACACATAGCGGAGATCCGTTATGTTCTGACGCAGTTGAGGGCCGCCGGAGCAAAACTTTCCTTTCAGAAAGCACAGTGGTGTAGAACCCGTGTTAATTTCTTGGGGCATGAGATTACTCCTCAGGGCCTCTGTCCCCAGGAAAAGAAAGTGGAAGCACTTCAGAAACTGAAAGACCCCACAACTCTGCGGGAACTAAGGAGCCTCCTTGGACTGACTAATTACAGCAGAAAGTTCATTGAGGGCTACGCAGAGATCACCAGACCCCTGATTCATCTCCTGAAGGGGGGGGTCAAGTGGGAATGGGGTCCAGAACAAGCCGAGGCAGTAAAACAACTCAAAAGAAGCCTCTCACAAGCGCCTTGCCTAGCTTACCCGGTCAGAAACAAGGAGTTCTTCCTGGAGACAGGGTTCTCTAATACGTGCTTGACGGCAGTATTATACCAAAAGCATGACAAGGTCAATAAAGTAATCTCCTATGCGAGCAAAACTTTATCCTCTGTGGAGGAAAAATTCAACGATTGTGAGAAGGCACTCCTGGCAACGGTGTGGGCATTGAAGAATTACCGCCCGTTTATCCAGGGGGAACACATCATAGTGGAGACTCCGCACCAGCCTCTGCAATATCTCCAAAGTGACAGAATCCGGGCCGGAAATGTGAGTAATTCCCGAATTACTTCCTGGATTCTGTCAATGCAAGGCTTTCCTGTGGAGGTCAGATATGGCCAAAACAAGAAGAGTCCCCTCGCGCAAGGTCTGGCTGACTTGCATGATTGTGCCAGAGAAAACTGTCTCGAGGACGAAAGTCTGAAAATCAAGGACAACATGGAGGCATACCTTAATTCCCCACACAAAGTCTTTGAAGAAGACAAGTGTGAGGGAATGCCCACTGTGTATGTGGATGGATGCTCTTACCATGTTGACAACGACGGGGAGAAAGAACTGGTGGCCGGCGTAGGGAATGCATGGGTGAATGAGTCCCCAGAACCCTCCGCTGGATACAAAATTGGTCCCCGAAGTAGTCAGGTGGCAGAATTGATGGCTGTGCATCAGGCCATCCTCACTGCTGTCCAGCATCAACTCCACGAACTGGTCATAATCACAGATTCGGATTATGTACGGAACGGGTTCGTGGAGCACCTGGTTAATTGGAAAACCAGAGGCATGTTATGTGCTAACAACAAACCCTTGAAACATGGGAAGTTGATCCAAAACATTGATGATCTGGTCACCTCGAATGAGATGACCATCTATTGGAAAAAGATCAAGGGTCATTCCAAAGTAGAGGGACCAGACAAAACTGGAAACGACTTAGCTGATCAGCTGGCCAAAACCGGAGCCATCCAAGGGGATCTAATTGAGATTGAGTCCCTGTTGGGGGAAATCCAGGTCACCGCTATCACTAGGTCCCAGACAAATGCTCACAACGACCTCTCAATTGCACAATGGAGTAAGGAGACCCCTGATGCTGATTTGATTACAGCTCAGAAGGGGGATCCAATAATTGGTAAATTTTACCAACACCTTGAGGACCCTGAGAACTTTCCCCTGACGGATACCGATTACATTGGGAAAGAGGACCTAAGAGTGTTGATGAAATGTCCAAAAATGTTCCGGATCCAAGACGGTTTGTTGGTAAGGAAATCCAAAGCTGGCCACGATCAGTGGGTGGTTCCTACCTCATTCCGAAGCCTGATGTTAAGTCACGCCCATGATGCGGCCACTGCCGGTCACAGGGGGTTTCACACAACATTGGAAATCTTAAGAGAGGTTGCATACTGGCCACACATGGGCCACGACCTCAACCAATATTTGAAGGGTTGTCTTGTGTGTGCACAATTTCAGCCGACATCCCTCACACACCGGGCGCCTTTACAAAAGAGGGGAATGACACTGCCATGGTCGGATTTACAAATCGACTTTGTAGGCCCTGTGATTCGCTCGGCTAGGGGGAATAAGTACATGTTGACCGTCACATGCTTGTTTACCAAGTGGGTGGAATGTCTCCCAGCCCCAAATTGCAAGGCAGAAACTGCAGCTGCCTTGATGATTAACCACATCTTTTCCCGTTTTGGTCTACCTCAAAGGATTGAGTCAGACAGAGGTAGCCACTTCACCAGTGAAGTAATGACAAAGATGTGGGAGATACTGGGGGTCAAGAGAAAGCTGCATATTGCTTATAGACCAGCTTCTTCTGGGGCAGTAGAGAGATATAACCGGACAATTGTGAGCATATTAAAGAAGTTTGTGGCAGATTCTGGGCCAAGTTGGGATATCCGATTACCTCTGGTCCTAATGGCCATCAGATCTACCCCTTCATCTGCAACCAAAATGTCACCATTTGAGTTGATGACTGGGCGCAAGATGGTGCTTCCGCAGCATTTGCTCTACAGGACCCAAGAGCAGACACTGATAAATGCCTCCACTACTCATGAGTATGTAGAGAATTTAAGGAAACACCTTCAACATGCTTTTGCTTATGCTCAGCGGAATCTAGAAAGATCCGCTGATAGCATGAAGACCCACTATGACCTGAAAACTTCCAGGAAGGAATATCAGGTGGGGGACCGGGTCTATCTATACAACTTCCAAAGGAACCAGGCCAAGCAGCGCAAATTTTTGCCTACATGGAAGGGACCCTTTGAGATCATCGACAAGATCTCCCCTGTGGCCTACAAAATCCACATCCCCAAAGGTCCTTCGGCAGCGGGGGAAGATAAGTGGGTCCACATAAACCAGTTGAAATGTTGCCATCCCAGGCACACTCTGCAACAACTGGAGGAATCCTCTGGAATCCTAGCGGGTACTGTCTCAGACTAATTCTGTTCCAATCATAAAACATACCACGTCTAGTCTCTAAAATATTGTGATTTGCATGAAACTGTCTCTTAGTTATACTGTTTTTTTTTCAAAATAAGAATGTAATGTTTTGTTATGATGAAATGCATATGCTGCCCCACTATCTCAACAGTGGTGGAAAAACGTCTATGAGTAGGTATTGCCGCTCTTCCTTTGTCGTCCTAGGAGAAAGAAAACCTTGAGACGGGCCAAGGAGGACGATCCGGAGACCGGGAGCTGAGACGCAACGGGCTCGGGGTACCGCCCAATATTCCCATCAGGACCGGCGACGAGAACCGATCGATCAGTACCGGATGGAGAAGAAGACGCTGAATTGTGCCATCTATTGGAAGAAGATGAGGAAACATCCCAGATCTTGCGAGTCCCATCAGTGAAATAGAATGGCCATCGCAAGAGGGGGGCTTGTGGGATGTATTTACCCATGCATCCGAGCCGTACCTCAAAACTGTGCAGTACTGACATGAAAACATCATGATGGCCAGAGCTTCCCAGAAAATGCACAGGGAAATGCAGGAAGAATAGGCTGCCACCCATTTTTGCCGATGTTATGGGCACAGAAGGACGCTGCCTAAAACCACCATTGGACTACCCGCACAGTAGTCTGAAACCATTGGGAATGGCAATGCTGATTGCCAAATGCAACCTAGAATTGTGGGGAATTCATTTCTTAAATCCCAAAAATGGGTGCAGTACCAGTACTCACCACTATCCAAAAGCCGGCGTTTTAAAACCACTCTGTTTCCCTGAAGGCAAGTCAAAATGCCTATTTTCAAACATTGCAATATGTGCAAAATATTTACTGAACACCAGCAGACATTTGGCAGAATGGAGTTTTGTGTGCCTACAAAATCTGGGAAATGAAGAGCCCAGAACAATGCTTATAACAAGACTGGCTGCGCTGTGGATTTCAGCAGTTTAAGTTGCACTGGATTGAAAGACACTAAAAAAAAAAAATCCAAATGTTTAAATTGACTGAGTGACCTACTTTTGAGTGTCACATAGGTTGCAATTGTTTAAATGTCATAGTTTTGCACTTAGAACCAGCATTCTAGCTGCATGTGTAAAATTGCAAGTTAATTTAAAAAGCAACAAATAACATGACAGTAGCTGAAAGTCTGGCTTAAGGAACTTGATTCTGCCTGGCAACTACCCCCATCAGCAGTGAAACTTGAGTCACCACTGTGTTCCCAGGCCAACCTTCCTTTTGCTGCCCCCACTAAGGATATGCCATCTATCCGATAATTGAATTACCTGTGCTCTGCAAGAGAGTGAACAAAGCCCTCTTCACTCAGGCAAAGGTTTTTATTACCGCAGTCGTAAAATGTAGCTTCCTCTTGGCAAGAGCTGGGAGGGGCACTGCCTGTGAGAGCAAGCTGGCTTGGCAGAAACTGGAAAGACTGGTTTCTATACCATGTGACCTGGGAAACCACACCCCTTTGGAGCCAGAACATAACTTTAAAAAGATGAATAACTCATAGAGCGGACATGTGAAAATTTTATAAATGATACCATAATTCTTGTGATTTTTCTGCCCACATTTTAAGAGGTTTTTCGACCCGGTGGCGTGTTCAGGGGGGTGTCAGCGGAAAAGTGGATATAACTCTAAATGTATGCATGTTAAAAATCTGAAACTTCATCAGTTAATGTCCCTACTCCCTGCACACATGTATGTAAAGTTGGGTCCATGTCAGAAATTGCAAAATCAGTTAAAAAGTGAAATATGTGCCATTTCTGAATGCAAGCTCCCAGGAAGAGCAGAGTTTGAACAGGGGATACCTCCTGTAATGCATGATGGGTGCATATGATTTTAAAACAATATGTACCTCTGCAAATATGTATTTGTTTCAAATCTAGATTTGTGTGTAAGTTGACAGGAGGAGTGGACTTTCTGCAGGCTGTAAAATGACATCACGCTGACTCACAGTTCATTCCCCAATCAAATGATAAATGGAAGTTTGACCAATTAGAAGCTGAGAGAGAGGTAGGGTCAGTGATGCTAGAACACACCCACATTCTAAACACATAAAAGCAGAGAGTCAGGACAGATAGGGACCTTCCAAATCCATCTGCAGCGGGACGCTCTGCCGGAAAAATCCATACTTACCTCCATCAAACCTCCAGAGAGCCAAACTAGAGACTTCAATCTATCCAGAACTAAGAGACCAGACCAGAGAGAAAGCAGTGCTGTACCCAGAGAGACCCAGACCAGCAGAGAGAGTGACCAGAGCCCAGTCTAAAACCCTGACCAGATCCGTGATGAGGCCCATTTAATTCAAGAATATAGTGTGAGTACCCAGCAGAACTGTGTAGAACCAATCTTAGTTTAAATTCATCTAATTCAATCTATTTAACCTAAGTAGAACTGCCTCCTAGCTGTCACCTGTCATTTCTAGTTGCAAGCTGCACTTGTCATTTTGAGCTTTTGAAATTTGCAAAACCAAAACGACCTCTAGTAAATCGGTCATATCTCCGCAACCGTTTGAGCTAGAGACTTGCAATAACTTTCCTCTGATAGCTTAGAATCGTAGCTTTGAATCGCACCAAGAACCGCATTCCTACCCCTTATAGTTTTACCGCAATCGCGGAACACGCATCCGCGAATTTTACCGCAATTTGCAATTTCTTCACATGTAAAAACTGCTGCTGTTTGCTTTCCATTTGCCAGAAATTCGTTTAACCTGCTAACTATCCCTGCATCATTGCTAGTGTGAGTCTGGACTAATATTAACTAGATACCACTCACCCTGAACCTCTGAAAGGGAATTAAAAAGCATTTCCAGCATATTTCTCATCCATTGCTAGCACATATCAAAGCATTTGGGCCTGTGTTTTCAAAACTCCTATCTGTGTTTTAAACTTCTGTTGTCTAAGCTTGGGGGGGATTGAACTGATTACTTTGATTGCATTTCTGAGAACTGTGTGTTTTCCTCCCATTTCCTTGCATTGCATAAAGAGGGGGGGGGAGTGAATAGCCAGAGAAGAGTGATTACATTGTTTGGTTGAAATCATATTGAGTATTTTCTGTACTGCATTCATTGAATATTGCATCCACCTGAGCTTACATAAAGCATCCTCTACCACATTATACTTTTGTTCCTAATTACCAGTGTGCTACCTTATCCATTTCATCTCAACTCCTTAGTAATTATAAAGAAGTGTGCTAGTGCCAGATTCTCTGTTGTCAATCTTTATCATATCAGATTAAGGGTGCTATTCAATTATTAATTTATTATAAAGTGTCATATATATATCTATTGTTTAAATCATCAAATAAACCTTTTAAACTTGCAAAACAGAACTACTTCTTGGCTCAGTGGGGTCAGGGGGATTCCAAGAGAGGGGTGTTATATAGGGGTAGTCATCCAGAACGCATGAACTGGACCTAAAGATATATCAATAAGGGTTTTCATTCAGTATTCCAGACTAGGCGTTGACTTAGCTGTAGTGTTGAATTGAATCCTCTTACAAAATCCATCAGCACTAGTCAGCATAGTCCATGGTGAGGAATCATGAAGAGTCTAGTCAAAAACATCTGGAGAGCCACACACAGGTCGCAGACCCATACCTTACAAAAAGAGTGTCAGTTTCTCAAGTATTACGGACCACAATCTTCAGTACGGCTCTTTCGGGACTGGCAGACAAGTAATTTCCAGCATCCAACAACCATCTGTCTAGCCGCTAAGTGCGACAGTTTGCGAGATTTGCAATGGGATGGATTCCCTTTTCTGTTTCCCCAGCAAGCATAACACTGTATCCCTGGATATTGAATATTATCTGATTTCACAAATTAGATCGGCATAGTATTTCTCTAGTTTGGAGTATGTGCCATCAGATGTGTAGATGTATTCTGGCCCCTTCAACAAAGACCGGACTCTCTTTTTACAGAAAGCACTTCGGCCTCATAGGCACCAAAGTACACAATTTAGTAGTAGTGTTCTTTTTGTTGTGGCCAGGTGGAGGCTGTGCATATCTTAATCCCCATATGGAGACAATTGGGTCTTTTTAGGCGGTGATGGGCCCCATCGCTCCTCCCTTCATTTCCTTACTCAGTAGCCAGCACCAGGTCTGAAAGTATCCCATGAGTGCTCCCTCCCTAAAAATGAAAACATCTTTGCACTTGAGGAGGCCGTTAGATTTGCATAGCATATTCTCGCCCGCCCACCCACCCCCTTTCATTTCCAAGCTTCGAATAACCTCTGCCTATTTTTTGGGATGAGACACTGCTTCCCAAGTAAAGGATTTGCTGGCTGAGGAAAGACCATCAACCCTTGTCCATGTGTCATATGACACACTGTAGCATGCACATGCTAATTAAGGATTGTACCCGCATCGGCAGTGTGCAAATGCACCTGTAGTTCTAGGACTAGTTTCATACACCAGACTCTGATTAGAGAGCCACAGACACCTTCTTAGAAGACTGAACACACTATATCACATGCAAACATGGACGTGCTGTGCTTCAATGGTGAGTTACTACAAGTTGACATACCCAGAAATATTTCCATTATATATCCTCACCCTGGTCTATGCCAGGGGGAAAGCTTAACTGGTGGGGACAGTTCTAGGTTCTGAAGTGGTTACTTGCGAAGATTTGCTGAATGAAGCACAGATCCACAGTTTTACAAATCAGTGACTATGACCTATGTGCTTCAGACCATTGCGTGACATTCTTTCTGATTCAAGTAGAACCAAATGAGCCACCTAAAACACTGCAGACTCAAACTGGCTTCAGGGACAAAGACCTTGCTTGCCAGACACCAAACTGGTCCGAATGAGGGATTTATAAATGTCCTTCTGCTGTGCAGATGCCAGGTTGCAGGGCTCAATTATGCCTCTAGTGCACTTCATTCTTTATATGGATGAATTAAGGGGGCTGGTGAGTATTACATGCATCAAGTGAATACCATGCCTTATTAAGAAAGACTCAATTCAAGAAAAAACATCTCCTTAAACATGATCGGGAACTGTATTTTGAGTCACATAACCAAACGAAACTGCAGAAGACATGGCACTGCATTCACAGTGTCAATTAATATTGATTGTGAAGAAGCCATGGTATCACAAATTAGACACCGACACTAAAGAGGCAAGTTGTTTATTAAGTTTTCAATAGGGTTGGAAACTTCCTATTTTGCCCCAACGTTACAATGGGAGTAATCTCGACCATTAAATAAAAGAAAATACGTCCCAGTCTTTTAGTCAAAATAAAGGACTAATCCAACAAACCTACACTTGCCCTAATTCTTATACAATATCTGGGTGTAGGTGTATGCAATGAAAAACGAAAAGGTGAAACAAATAAGTCAGGATAGCAATGTTACTGGATTATTACTCCCTTCCCCATAAATCACAGGGGGATCCAAAGGAGTTCTTGCATGACGGCTGCCTTTCACAGTTCACTGGCTATGCAAACCTTGAAGTAACTTGAATACAGTTCACAGCACAGTGTCAGGCCCTCTTTGCCTGGGTTCAAATAGCTAAATCTTTTTTAGGCTTCCCTCCCCTTGGTTCAAACATAAATCTATCAGTTTTGATACAATGTTCTTTTACTACAGAGCCCTCAGGTTTCCCTCACCCAAGTCAGAGTCTCGCTGGACTTTGAATAAAGCAGCAATATTCTTTCATAATGGACCGGTCAGGTTTCCCTTGCCGGAGTCCGGGTCTTCTCTTGAGGTTTTCACCAACTAGAAAAAATATGTCACAATGGCTTACCAGGCGTCCCTCACCTGGATCCGAGCCTCACTCACATTGTACTTCACTCTGAAGACTTCCAATACTGCACACCTCCATGCATGACGACTTCAGTGTTTCCCATACAGTTTACACGTGCTTTTATAACATCAATGCTTACCTTAGTTCTTCACAGTAGGGTCTCTGTGGTAATTTGCAGATATCTTCCTGTTTGTATTTTCACTACAAGTACCATAGTGCATCTCTCTGTATGGTCAATAGTGGACTTCAAGCTCACAAAAAGGGGTCATACATTCAGTCTCACACGCGTGCCGGGTTTCCACTCACTCAAACTCACCAGCCACGCAATTCTGTCAGGAAAAAGCTGGCCACCTTCAGTGCAGAGATCAGGGTGTCAGCACCTGCCCCTCTGACTTTCTGCGGACCGGCACCTGCCCAGGGAAATTAGCAATGGCCTGGATTTGGCTCACCTCAAGCAGCTCTCCTTCCTCTGGCTCCCTGGAGCCACACCGAGCAAGCACTCCGCAGTTTCGCTCTCCGTTGGTCCAGGTAGCAAGTTGAGCTGGGACTGAGGAGGGATCCCTGCTGGACTCCGCCACACAGCCTCCCTTCTGCTCCCCCAACAGCCGCTGTTCTTTCTGCCAGGAACTCCACCTTTTATACACTGGTGCTTCTTTACCGGGCTGCAGGTGAGTGTTCTGGGCATTGCTGGCCTGAATTGCCTGACCCTCGTTAGTGGGATATTGGTTGTTTCTAAAGTGGGTTGCCCTTATTTGCTCTAGGTTGTTCTTATGGGTAATAATCATTACTCCTAGTCGCCTCTTCTTCGTTCTATTATGTGGGAATGGGGAGGGGCTTTGCGTTTCTGATAATAAATGTGTGACATCTTTAGTCTTCTCTTTCTCACCTCAGGACTACAGTGATGTGTATGATATAGACAGAGTGGTGTTCCTAATTTCTTCTGATGGTGAATATCAGGGTAACTAATGAATGGGTGGCTTTCCTTTTGCGAGGAAGTTAAAGGGTAAGACGGGGTCTGGATGACAATTTACCCTACAAAAGTCTCTGGGGCTTCAGCTTCCTTGCTTCTCGTCTGGTTGGGATACCACATTCTACCCAGGGTACTGCCCCAGGCACAACCCTAGACTCCCCTACCCAGGGGATCCTCCCACTCTGGTCCCGACTCAGGACTGGGAGCCGAGACCGACGTCCCTCCCAGGCCACCTGTGTCATGAACTACAGAACACGTCCCTTTTGGACTTCCTGGTCCTTGTCACAACGGGGCGTGCACTCCATAATACTCCCAACATGGTCGTCCAGCGTGAAACCCCTTTCTCGCTCCACGCGCTGGACATAACGTATTCTATTAATAGACCACGCCTTCCACGACTCTGCGCGTCTGAATGCTATTGCAAAGTAGCGATCCGACATGTGTCCCGCAGCTCGCGGTATTGTTTGCTTGTACCCGTCCATCTACCCGTTCCTTGCCCCTTCCTTTCCTCCCATTTCCTGGACTCGTGTGCTAGTTGCACCTTTCCTAGTTCCCTGGATTCCTGGATCCGCGTCCCGGAAACTCAACGCACTCTGGAGACTCGAGCAGCCTTGTTCAAAACCAGGTCCGTCCGCAAGAAGGCAGTGACTAAGGACTCCAGCAAAGAACGGACCCAGGTGAGAAGGGGGGGAACTCCTTGACAACCTGAAGAGAGGATTCTAGCGGTGTATATGGGAGATTACCCCTAGGTTTCTCACAATAGCGAGTCCCATTCCCATGCAATCAGTCAAGTTCTGGTTGCGTCCAGGATCAGCTACGCAGAAGTCAACATGGCTGGTCTTGATAAATCGACTAGAGCACACCTTGAGGCAGTATTGAGCGCAATTTATAATCCAATCTCAGATATTAGTGCAGATGACCACAGAAAGCCCCACCCAGAAGGTACTCCCATTGCTTCATGAAGAAAGCCACTTCATTTTCAAACTTGCATCCCTGGACTAAAAGCCATGTGCCAGGCACACAGTGCTCCACACCGCCAAAAAAGGTTAACTTCTGGACACTGGCGATTGTTAAAAAGTAAAAGCATTCATTTGGTGGAGAGGTGGACTCTTCAATGGACGCGTCATGATGTGGGGGAGGTTACATCTAGGTAAGGATGAAAGTAGCCAAATAGAGACTATACAAATCCTTTCCCTTAAGCTAGTCTTGGGTATAGAAAAATGCACGCAACAATTTCTTGAACCATTTAGTTGATATCCTTTGGGTCATACATATGGTAGCCAGTGGTAGATGTGCACCAAAAAGAGTAGCTAAACGAAGATTCGGGAACTAGGCTTGAGCATGGTGCAATACATGGCAGGAGGAAGCAGCCAGGGCAGGTTCACGGCCAAGCTGGAGGAACGGATAAAGATGATGCTTTTTCAGTGAATGCTTGCTTGCGTTGCATTTTCAGAGTACCTGTGTAGTATGCATTTATCATAAAGCTGCATCTATGTGGTGTGTTCATACGTGTAGGATAATGTTTTCCACAAATGTAATAACTTGTTTGAATACCTAGAGAAAAAAAGAGACACCAGGCTACCCCTCCCTTAAACTTTCAGGGGGGGGGGGCCTATTCAGAAGCTAGTAATTTCTTGAACTAGCTATAGACGATCACACTCGTATTTATACAGACAAAATAAAGTTTAATTGAGGAAACAACATGTTGAAAACATGCATAAAAACAAAAGGTTTACAATTGTTAACCAGAGAGAAGACCAATGGACATGTGTCTTAACGTGGATGTTAAATACAAGGAAAAAATATGACTGTGTAGTAACAAATAGGAAACACATTTTAACTGTCAACACAGATTGGTGTTTCTAGCTTGGAGAACCAGATTAGTGTTTATAGCTCGGATTTAGGTATTGCAGACACTAGAGTCTCATAGATGGAGAAATGGCTTTCAGGGGCTCCAAGCTTTCTTTTCTTCAGGACAACATGAAGATTATTAGATGTACGAATGTTCATCTTTAAGTAATTAATGATGTCTTGGGATAGGAGAAAGGATCGGGACTGTCTTACATACAGTGTTGGAAGTCTCTAGTGCACAGAGGCTACCTGGCAGGATTAGTTGGGGTCTCATGATGCGACATGTTGGTGGTAGTCCACGGTAGGGGGCCGGCAAATCAATCTAGTTGAAAACCTGTAGGAAAGGTCTTGGGTAGGAACTTAGCCATTTCTCCATCTATGAGAATCTAGTGGATGCAATACCTACATTCGAGCTATAAACACTAATCTGGGTCTCCGAGCTAGAAACACCAATCTGTGTCGACAGTTAAAAAGGGTTTCGTATTTGTTACTACACATACATTTTTCCTGGTTGTATTTAATATCCACGTTAAGACATGTCCATTTGTCTTCTCTCTGGTTAACAATTGAAACCTTTTTGTTTTTGTGTATGTTTTTAACATGTTTCCTCAATTAAACTTTGTTTTATCTGTATGAGTGTGATCGTCTATAGCTAGCTCAAGAAATTACTAGCTTCTGAAAAGGTCCCCCCCCCTGCACGTTTAAGGGAGGGGTAGCCAGGTGTGTATCTCTTTTTTCTCTTGATATTCACTTTGCCTTCCTGAACCAGGCCCCCCTTTAACAAAAAAGACGGCTACTGCCCTTTACTTTTTTCTCTCTCCATGACTTGTTTGAAGCCAGAACTATTTGCTACATAACGGTTTTGGTTATGTGTTCTATTCATTTTCAAATGTAGTTATGGTCTGGTTGCCTGTTGCATACTTTTTACCTTTACTTTTACTATTTAATTTACACTCTATTAAAAGAGTGTGTAAAAAACAACCACCTCAAAACCTTATCTGGGACACGGATGAGTATGCAAGCTCTAGTTTAAATCTAAACGTGGAGCCAATGTGCTAAATGGTACTATAAATGGTCAGCTGCAACAGGGCCCTTGCTCAAGGGTGACTGCCATTACAGCAATTACAGGGGGCCCAGCCTCTTTCAAATCTTAAAACAATAAAAACCTGACTCTCCACTCAGTGCAAACGGTGTTACAAAACAACAATTAAAAGGTTGCATTTGCAAATCAAATAGAGGCTCAGCAAAACATGTCCATGTAGTGGTAATCCAGATGGTTATTTACAATTTTGATGTACTGCTTCATGCAGGATTCCTCTTTTAAGCACTGTAATTATTATTAGCTCAGTCAATAGTTTGACATTTAAAGGATGTAAGGTTAACTCTGGCCAGCCAACATTTGACCACGAGATTAGATATAGATTTTAGCATTGATCACTTGCCTCTCAGCGCAATCGTATCACAACACTGGCATACCATAAAGAAGCACTAGTTTCAGTAAATGAGGACTTTCATTAATCATCAACTGACATTTCCGCTATCAAACTTCCAAACGCATAATAAAAGTCATGTTTATTTTACTTTTTAATTGTGTCTTAAAAATTAAAATATATACAGAAGAGAACAAATGTGCAGACCTTTGTAGAGGAAGGATTAAAGGCGTATTGAGTGACTTCTACTCCTGTAATATTAACATCACATTCTGCAGCACAATTTAAGAAATAAACAAGTTGTAGAGTGACTAGGAAATGGTACACAAATCATGTTCTAAGGTTGAATTCCTTCTAATGACGGTTTACTATATTCCTACTGTGAGGAGTTTTACCTATTTCCGAAAGAAGTTAGCCTTATTTGAACTAGTCGCTATCAATGCTATATTAGTTGTATCTGTTCGGAGCTTTCACTGCAGAGTCCATTAAATGTTCCTGTTCTATGTGGATGGTTCTCCACCTGCCATTATGCTATTACTATTCTATTTGAGTGGAGAGCTTGGATCGCTGGGACCCTGCGAGCAAGTTCTTTGAGATGGCAATTTGGACTGTTGAGGCCAATGCTGCTCCTATTCTATGCGATTGCAACTTGCATTTCTGAGGCATTTCATTTACCTGTTCAGTGTGGGGATGCTTGTTCTGCTCAATCCCATGAAGTCCCTTCTCTATGCGAGTAGAACTCCTACTGCTGTGGCCACTGATGACTTACATAACTGTGCTAATCTTGTACTATGGAGACCCACGACATTCCTGTTCCATGTGCGTAAAGAACGGTCTACTGAGGTCCATGGCATACATTTTATATTTTGGGAGGGGAGTGTGCACTCCTGAAGCCTATTTTACACCAGTTCTATGGGAGGGGAGCTTCTACTGCGGAGACCCATTCTTTATCTGTTCTCTGTGTGGGTATTGTGATGAATCCTGCAGAGTGCTCACAGAAACCCTGCTTAAGCCTCCTCCCAGGTGGCCAGGGGAAGGCAGATGCTTCCTGACCCTGGGGTTGGTATTAGCTGGGTGGATAACCCGAGAGGAGAAGACCACCAAGGGAATGGGATGACTGAGTTAGGAGGGACACTGTATTCATCTTCGGAGGATGAAACTTCCATAATGCCAGAATACCTAATGGCGTGCTGTCCGAGTAAGGCTTCACTTTCCAAAAGCAACCAAAGTGATAGTAGTAAAAACCCTTATGGTTAACATAGAACATATAAGGATCAAAACAGCAATACCATTACTTCTGGATATATGTGAATACCCCTTTTATTTGAATTATGAAATCAAAAATAAACCATTAATTACTCTAAAGCCCTTTTCTAGAAGTACATTCTATACACAGAATAAGTTAGATCAAGTTAAAAGTGAAACTGTTGATAAAAAGAGGAACAAGAACATTATGGACTTCAAATACCATAATGCATTAGGTACTGGGACAAGGAAGAGGGGCTTAGAGGCACAGATTGCAGTATGCAGTATAGTGTTTCTAATGGCCCACACCAGAGCGGGACTTTTGATTATTTAAAGCCCCTTCAGGTGCAAAGCAGTAGAAGTAGATAGCAGCCATGCATGCAGACCGGGCCAAGAAATGAAGATGCTGGGACCGCTGCTGTTGATGTGGCAGATTATGGTGCTGAGAGAGTCGCATGAAGGAAGCCTGAAAGTGCAGAGGTTGCGCAGTGAGAATCGGTGTGGTGACAGGCTTCCCCGTGGGAGAGAGAAGCTCTCCGTCCCTGTTCTTAGATCCGACGGCTGATGAGCATCAGAGAATGCTAGGAGCAAAGCAGGCTCCTGTGGTAAAAGACGTGGGAACACAACCAGAGCTGTCAGAGGGTCAGAACAGACCTAAGAAGTTGCAGCAGCAGCGGTTAAAGCGGATGCACAAGGAGAGACCGGTGAGTTGGTCTGTAATAGGTGACCCAGGGGCGCCTTGTGAAAGACCACTGGCTAGTTGTACATGTTTTGTATGCCGAACTAATGAAAAAGTATTTTTGGGGCAATCCTTATAATAAGGGGAAAGAAGAGGAAGAAGTTTACAACCATCATTGCCTAAGTAAAGAGGGGACAATTTTGAACCAAAATTGGAAATGTCATTATCAAAGCAAAGAGGGGGCAATATTGAAAATGAACTGTAACCAACACATTGCCCACGTAAAGAGGAGACAATATTTAAGCCAAACAGTAATCAGCATTGGCCAGCCCTACGGATAAGGAGTGCATCAACCACTTTTACTCTCTAAAAATAGGCAACTACTCCCAAAAAATACAAATGGGGAGTAAAAATACTCTCAACAAAAAATAGGAAACGGACAAGTAGAACCTTGTTCCCCTGCTCCAATCCACACAGATCGACGGGTAGGTTTGGACAATTTGGGTTATAGAAACACGGTTACCTTGAAGCTGGATAAGGCGGTTGCCAGAAGGTATGTTACTACCCTAAATAGGGTCTCCAATGATTCAGGACACAGTTATATGCTTGAGCTTGGTCGATTTAATTGCTTGTTGGTTTGGTTACAATACTTGCCATGGCTAGGCAGACATGGTTGTACACATGAGGGTATACACGTTATGCTGTTTGCATGTCTAGAGTGCAAACACGTGTTTTGACCTAGGGTCTTAAGACGTGAATCAGGGGCCTGGTAGGTCCTGGGTGTGAGGGGCTGGTTAGCCTTTTGGAGTCCAGCTGGGCTGTGTGTGGCGGTCACCAGACCGCCAGACAGCCCAGCCAGGCTCCAAAAGGCTAACAAGCCCCCCACACCCAGGTCGAAACACGCGTTGGCACTCTAGGCATGCAAACAGCATAACGTGTATACCCTAATGTTTTCAAACCATGTCTGCCTAGCCATGGCAAGTATCGTAACCAAATCAACAAACCGTTAAATCGACAAAGCTCAAGCCTATAACTGTGTCCTGAATCATTGGAGACCCTATCTAGAGTATTAACATACCTTCTGGCAACCGCCTTATCCTATGCCAAGGTAACCGGGGTTCTATAACCCAGACTTCCAATGATTAAACGCCTGGGACGTCAGGAGCATCGTCCCACTGGAACCCAAACTACAGGCTGCAGGAAATTAACCAGATTGAGAGAGATAAGAACAGATCAGAGCTATGTTCCATAGTCCCCCCCTACCCCCAAAGCTCCTACACCTCCAATCGGTATGTTTGGACAAGTAGTGCATTTTGTACCATAGGAAGAAACTATTACCACTGCCTGTCCACAAGAGGTAAATGTGTATCTTTTAAAGTGTATGAATGATTAGATGCAAAGAAAAAATTATTACAAAAACATTTCCCCTTTCGATTTAAAAACAGTTTTTCTTGCTAATAAAATACTTCAATTGGGAATCAGACTGACATTTTTACTACCTAAGAATTATTTTACTCCCAACTTTAAAAATAGGGAATAAAATACTCTCACTTACAAATCTTATCAGGAGCACTGGCATTGGCCAAGCCAAAAAAGGAACAAGTTACTTACCCATAACTGTTGTTCTCCAGCATGGGTCTGGCATGGATTCACATGCTCATGAATATTCCCCGTCAGGCCGGGAATCCTCGGTATAGAAAAAATCCTAGGATGCGTCCTCCTCCTCTTAAGTGGTGGGCTCTCCGAAGGTCCTGGCTCCGGTTCCCCCGTCGGGTCTGGCTCAGGTACCTCCGTCGGGGGAAAGGGCAACCTAGTCCTTATCTTCGAGCATAAGGACTGGATGGCTGACAAAATGGCCGCCGAGGTGTCCTGCGGCGCCGGAAACGACGGGAGCGAGGGCTCTTGAGGAGCCTCGTCTGCGTCACAGTCGCCCTCGTCGGGAACCCTCCCGATGGGCTGGGCCTCCTCCACGACTTGGATGAGCTCCTCTTCAGAGGTCGTGTCCGTATCCACAATGGCCACCAGCCCCTCCCCCACCCTTTCCAACGAGGACTTCGTGGGGGTCTTCTCGATGGGCCTGAAAGACTACTCCCTCCGCGGTGGCAGGGAGACTCTGGTACCTGAGGGCACCTCCACTGGTGTAGCCTCCACAGGCTGAGCCAGGTCCGCGGCGACATCCTCAATCGAGGTCTTAGCAGGGTGAATTAAGGCCAACGTCACCTTCTGTACGCCTGGGGCCTTCACCTTGGGGGGGGGGGTCCGAGCCTCGCTCCCCCTCTGCCGGAATCTTCGAGATCGACCGGGGTGTCTCCAGAAGCTTCGCCGGGTTCTCGGACTTCCTCTTACCCGAGCCAGAGCGTTGGCTCGTGGTCGATGGCGCCGGGGAGGATGCGCCCTGCCTGGCAGCCAAGGAGCCCGTCCGTTCGGCGCACCCAGTGCCTGCGGACTCGCAGTGCTTAGCCTTTTGTTGGGCCCCCGTGGCCGGGGCACCCTCACAGGACTTAGAAGACCGCTCAGACTTCTTTTTCTTCTTCTCGCCTGGCGGGCTCTACCTTCCAGCCAGTTGGCGAGACGGAGGTGGCGGATCCTTCATGGTCCGCTCCGACATGTTCCCACAAAACGCGCAGTCCTTTTCCTTGTGCGTCTTGTCCTCATGGAGACAGTAGAGGCATAACGAATGCTCGTCCTCCTTGAAAACGTTCTGAAGCTGGCATCCAGGGCAGGTCCTGAACAGCTTCCCGGGCGTCGAGCTCCCTTTTGTCCAGGGTAGGCCTCGGAACTTCTGGAATCCTCCAAAAGCGTAACTCGATGAAATCTTCACCCTTGAGGGGCGTAGAAACTCCGAAACGGATCCCCGTTGATCGGAAGTAGAAACGGTGGAGCTTGAGGCTCTATTTAACCGAAAAAATGAGAAAATCTCCTGAAATAAGGGTGAAAACGCAGCAAAAGCTCGAGAGCTACAGCACGAGGACTCCCAACACTTGAACATGCGGTAAAAATCTGAGGATGGCTGCCAGGGGCGGGGCTTAGGGAGACGGCAGTCATTGGCTGGGGGCAGTATGACCCAGAGACCAGTGATTTGTTACTACTGAGAAAGACAGATCAGAAACGAAACTGATACTGATTTTTTCTATACCAAGGATTCCCGGCCTGACGGGGAATATTCATGAGCATGTGAATCCATGCCAGACCCCATGCTGGAGAAAGGGTATTACAGAAAAAAGGGGAAAAAGTTTCCTTAAAAAGAGAAACTTGTATAAGAAATCTTATCAGCCATTACCTGATGTGATAGTAGAAACCCGAAGGGTGGCAGGAGAGAAACCCTCCTTGTGGAAAGTATCAGGGGGGAGAAGAAGGTAACCTGCTTTCAATGTGGCAAACAAAATCAATGGAGCAAACAACATCAATGGGTTGTGGAAAAAGTTGTGAATATCAAAGTTGTTTAAAGTCAAAGGCTTTTCTAATGTTTGAAGTTAACCTCATCGCACAGTACTTCTAGGAGTTTTTTCCAAGCAGGTGAGTACACCAGGAAAGGGATCGTTAGTGGTATACCTTGCAGGTTAGTGGACGAGGAAGAACATATTGAAGTACTGCATTGTGGTGAAAGGTTGTGGTGGAAAGAAAGTGGCAAGGCCACAAAAGTGCTTCATGAACTGTGGAAAAACCATCCTGACGAAAGATGAACCTTGTTGGAGCCTAAAATAATCCAAGTGCAAAGGAATTTTGGATTACCCTTGAAGCAGAACTTTACCATTGAAAAGCACTTTGCTAATTGGAACTTTTTATTTGGAAAATCCTGCATTAATCCTGGGGAAGGAGATACAACCCCAGTTACAAGGATATTTGGTCATAAAGTTTGTATTTGAGTATAATTTTGTTGAATTTGAACAGCCATATAAATTCCTGTATGATTTTGTTTTATGTACAAGTGTGAGGGACCGATACCTTTTGATGTTAAGAGTGTTTTCCTTTAGTCTTCATTTTATAGGCATGGAAATCCTCGTTGGGTATGAAAAAGCGGGGCATTTATCACACCTTTATAATTTTATAAAATGACTACTTGTGAAAAACCTCCATCAAGTTGTCCGCCTTGCATTTCTGACCCTTCACAGTAGTTTTTACCCTTGCTTTACCTTGTACTGATACACTCCACCTGTTCCACATGGTGGAAGCTTGTAGTCTTACTGGCCGGATTCGCAGTTTCTGTTTGTGTGAGGGAAGTCTGAACAGCTCTGACTGAAGCTGACCTGTTCTGTCTGAGCAACGCACTAAACAACTTCTGCTGCACCTATTCTTTGCATGCAGGGAAGTTCGATGTGTTAGTGCTCATATGTTCCATTTGTGAGAGGGTGATTGATCTACTTCACGCTGTGCATTATCTGTTAATTGTGAGAGAAACCTGCTTTTCTGTTGTGAGGTGGACCGCTCCCACATGATATTAATTTCCATGCAGTTTTAACTTTCTGCAAGCGTCAGTTGGACGTCACATACTTTTTACGCTCTTGTGAAGAAGAAAACCAATGTTTACTCCTTTGAAACTACATCGGCTCTCAAAGTAAAAAAGAAAATATTAAAACAGTCCCACCTCAAAATCTAATGTGGAGCACTATGCTCCTACAGCAATAGGGGGGAGGGGGGATTCTCTTCCAAGAGGCAAAACATGAAACCCGATCTCCCGAACTGGGATGGAGGCCAGCTTGCGTGCGTCCAGAGTGCTAATTTATAATGACATACTTTGTACACCTGCATTATCATAACTCCATCTGAAGGGGGTTCATTTGTATTCTCTTGAATAGGATTCCAGTGGTAGCTAGTGCTTAAATGATGCGGAAATGGATGCACACATAAAACCGGAACTGCCTGCCCAACTTTCACAACACAATAAAAATTGTTCTGAATAGTATACATTTTCTGTTAATGTCAACAATACCAGGCTGCTTTAGTAATCGTCAAACTTATCAAACGGACACAGATCGCAAGGGGGGACAGGGAGAAGCATTTAGTGAAAAATAATTAAGAAGCTGGGCTCGTTCTCAGATTACACATCATCAACGGCCGCTGTACACACGTCATCAAAGGCTGATGCTAGATGTGGATTTAGCTACGGAAGAGAAGGTGTGAGAATAGAAAGACCCTTCAACTAAGAGACCACTAAGAGTCAAAGGATTAGCAACTACTTACACATGGCATAATGTGGTTATTAGACACAAAAGGTACTTCTTCAGTGTCAGTACCATACACCAGCCCAGCCTCCTGAAGTCGGGGGCGCAGAGCGCAGTGCCATACCACAGCTACGTTTTTAGGGGCAATTATCCACACAACGGTTTTCACAACTAAAAATCCCAGGCATTAAATTGATGACCTTATGGCACTTGGTTGCTAGTTTGTTTCTCAGACACATGTAAACTAAGTTACTCTGGAGGTGGCAGAATATTTTGTGAGACCAGTGACCAGCCCTCATACTTGGCTCAGTGGTAACTGCCGATATGAAAGCATTTAAAGCAACATTCTTCTTTTAGGAGAAGGTTGATGGTCGTAGAGGTCACTTGCCTACTAAGCTCCTGTGCAAACACAGATACCGACATAAGGCAACAGTACACCGAAAAATACAAAGCCTCTGGAAAAGCCAACGTGTAGGCTTGTCTACATAAAGACATCACTCAGTCATATACTTTTAACAATGCAGCGTTCAATCTATACACTACTTTTCAACAAATCATCCTAATAAATTAACATGTTACTTTAGACTTTACCTTTATACCAAAAGAACAAAAAACAAATGCAGTGGTGAATGGTTCAAAATGGGGGGCGGACATATTTCCCAGTAAGGAATACCAGTGATCGACTGCAGCCAGGGAGCACAAACAAACCAAGGTCGGTTCATGGGCGTCGTTTCCCCCTTCGCTCCACAGCAAGACTTAAAATAATGGGTTACAATGGAGCATTTTCATTGCACTTTCATTAAAAAATGGGTTAAAAACATAATTTATAATCAATTCTGTAGGGCAACATGAAGAAATCCAAGAGATGCAAGGTCACCACCAACAGCACACAGGAGCATTTTCCAACACATTTCCAGGATGCCAGTGCCTACAATATATGCCAGTATTTCCACTGTACAAATACATCTATGTTGGCTTTGTAATAGAAGACAAGTACTGCCACTGTAAGATGATACCAGTGTTGAATCTGCCCAATAACCGAGCGTCTGCAACTATAATATCACAGCTACGATGGCACTGCCCAAAATGGCCATCAGCCTGAAGGAGCAAGAAAGTCAGAAGTCACGGTTGTTGAGTGAGGACACCAGACTTTACTCTAATGAGAAAGACTTTACAGGCATCCTAACAAGTGAGAACACATCTACTAAAGCTCTAGCAGCCCAAGTATGGTCTTCACTCGATTTTTGCATGGGTATTCTCCACAGTACTTTATTTAACCCTGTGTGCAGGGAAGGTCTATTTACCAGGTTACTCACCGTAGTGACCACCTTACTCCTAGTCCATAGTCCCCTTTCCTCCATACTTATGAGACATCTCTCCGTCCTGTGGGACGGACCGGAGCACTTTGTAAAAAGCATCCACATTTTTTTTTCCAAAAAATGCGTCCCTACTCTCTTTCCTGCGCGGGGCCCGGCACACGGCCGTAACCCCGCCCACCTTGGCTCCGCCCCGCGCATCGCCCATCAGTCCTATTCTATCGCAGGGTTAAGACCCATTAGCAATAACAGAGGAACCTTATTAGAGGGGATGGCGGGCGTATGGAGGAAAGGGGACTATGGACTAGGAGTAAAGTGGTCACTACGGTGAGTAACCTGGTAATACTCCTACGTCCCGTCCCCTTTCCTCAAGGCTTATGGGAGATTCCCAAGCACTCCTTACAGGAACTATGGGTGGATGGAAATACCCCTTACTGAAACAGGTTCTTCAGCACAGCCTGGCCGAACTGAGCGTCAGCTCTAGAGCTCATATCGAGGCAGTAATGCTTACAGAAAGCAGATGGGGAGGCCCAAGTAGCCGCTTTAGCGATGGACTCCCAGGGAACATACTTCTTAAAAGCAACCGTGGCTGCCTTGCCTCGCACCTGGTGTGCATGGATACCTTTAGGAGGTTTCAGCTTTTGGACGGTGAAAGATTCCGTGATACAGGCGGTAATCCATCTGGAAATGGATGCCTTAGACGCCGGCCTGCCCTGAGGCTTACCGAAGGTCACAAAGAGTTGGGAAGAGCTCCAAAGCTCGGAAGTCCTGTCCAGGTAGAACTTAAGAGCTCTTTCGACATCCAGGCAGTGTAAAACCCTTTCCGTCTCCGAGGCAGGGTTCGGGAAAAAAGACCGGAAGGGAAATCGACTGATTCAGATGGAATTCGGTCACTACCTTTGGTTGGAAAGCTGTGTTTGTACGAAGGACTACCTTGTCCTTGTGACAGACCAAGAAAGGATGCTCCACCGACAATGCCTGGAGCTCACTCACTCTCCTCGCCGACGTAACAGCTACCAGAAAGGACACTTTCCGGGACACGTACTTGAGGTCAACCGTAGCCATTGGCTCAAAGGGTTTATGGCACAGCGCCGTCAGGACTACATTTAGGTCCCAAAGCGGGTGCAGACTACGAACCGGAGGGTAGATGCGTGTCAAGCCAGCAAAATGTCTCTTCACCACCGGGTTAGTTAAAGAATGAGAACACCGGTCTGTAGAGAGGTAAGCGGAAATCGCCAAGAGATAAGTCCTGCAGGACAGAATATGAACCCCCGATTCTGCTAGGGAAGTTACGAAGGACAGCACTGTGTCAATCGTTGCCACCCTTGGGCCCAATTCTTTCTCCAAACACCAATGACAGAACCTGAGGCATTTACTCTTGTATTGGGATCTGGTCGAAGGTTTCCTGGATGCCTGGATAATGCGCATGTTATCCGCAGACAAACCCAAATGCTCTAGAGACGTGAACTCAGGCACCATGCCGCCAAGTTGAGCGATTGTGGGGAGGGGTGCCACATCTGCTGTTCCCCTTGGTGAAGAAGATCGGGAGTTACTGGTAACCTGATCGGCGGACACACCGACAGGAGTTGAAGTTCTGAGAACCAAAACCTGGCCGGCCACCACGGAGCTATCAGTAGAAGAGAACAGTTGACAGAGCTCTTCAACTTCCAAATTGCTCGATGAACTAGGGGAAGAGGCGGGAAGGCGTAAGCTCTCATGTTGTGCCATGGGATCTCGAGTGCGTCCCCCCAGAGAGGAGGCTCCCAGCCCCCCTCTGGAGGCGTACTGAGGAAGCTTCTTGTTTACCGCCGTGGCGAAGAGGTCCACCTCTGGTGTGCCCCAATGCGAGAAAATCCATGAGAGGATCTCCGCCTTCAACTCCCACTCGTAGCTGACCACTGTCCGCCGGCTGAGGGCATCCGCAGTGACATTCAACTGGCCCGGGATGTGCACTGCAAGCAGCCAGACCCCATGAAGCACGGCCCACTCCCAAATCTGGATGGACAGGTCCACGAGAGGGGGAGACTTTGTTCCCCCTTGCTTGTTTATGTAATACATTGATACCACATTGTCCGTTCTTATGTAGACCACCTTGTTGACAATGAGAGGTCTGAACGCCTTGAGCGCCAGAAAAATCGCCAGACGCTCCAAATGATTTATGTGCAGGAGCTTGTCCTGAGGTGACCAGAGGTCCGAGACCTGAAGATCTAACATCGCACCCCAGTCCAAAAGGGAGGAGTCTGTTGTGATCGTCACCATGGGGGCTGGGTCCTGGAACCCTGCACCCACCGACAGGTTGCTGAGAGATGACCACCAGTCCAGGTCCACTCTCACGGAATCTGGAATCATTATCCGCTTGGAATCCGGGTCCACAGCCTGACGCCAGGAACTCCGAAGAGCCATCTGGGTCCGTCTCATTTTGAGACGAGCAAGAGGAAGAGCTAGTACACACGAGGCCATGAGGCCCAAAAGCCTCTGGAGCCTCTGGAGCCACCAGGCCGACATGCTCTCCGACTGCGCAAACATCTGAAACGTGGCCAACAGATCCGCCATTCTGTCCCCGGTCAGATACACTCGGCAGTCGATCGTGTTCCAATAAAAACCCAGGGAAGTCAGGTCCTGTGAGACCGTCATGGAGGATTTCCGCCAGTTCACCGACAGCCCAAGATGGAACAGGTGCTGAAGGAGAGACTGGAGGTTGTCCGCTGCTGCCAACGGACAAGGGCTGCGTAGGAGCCAGTCGTCCAAATAGGGATACACATGGATACCCTGGAGACAAAGATAGGCCGCAATCACCAACAACATCTTCGTGAAGACACGCAGCGCCGAACTGAGGCCAAAAGGAAGCACCCGAAACTGGAAGTGCTCCTCTCCCAAAGAGAAGCAGAGGTATCTCCTGTGTGGATTCCAAATCAGGATATGCATGTACGCATCCTGAAGATCCACCACGCTGAGCCAATCGCCCATCTGCAAAGAGGAGCGAATCTGGCTGGGCGTTATCTTGAATTTCTCCTGGGGTAGGAAAAGATTGAACTCGGAAAGGTGTAGGATGGTGCGCAGGCCAGCCTGGTTGGGTTTGGGCACCGTAAACAGCCGGGAGTAGAAGCCCTCCCCTCGCTCCCCAAGGGGAACAGGCTCCACAGCTCTGAGGAGCAGAAGTTTCTGAACCTCGGCCTTGAGGGAGGGTGAGCCCGACAGCTGAAAAGGAGGGTTGAGGGGTGGGGTAGGGGGTAGGTGGTAAAGGTAAGCGGAAGCCCGCTCGAGCGACTGACAAGACCCATCTGTCTTCTGTGATGGCCTACCACGCCTCCCAATGAGACGCAATGGGTCCTCCCACCGGGGTCTCGTGCGAGCGCGGAAAACCCTCATTTGGCAGGCTCATCGGTGGCGGTGCCACCTGAACCTGATGAGGAGGCTGAGGTGCGGGAGAAATACCGCGTACGCTGTTGTCTACGGCGGTTATTCCCTGCAGGAGTATCCACTCTGCGAGATTTGCGGTCGAGGAAGCCCCTAAAACCAGAGGAAGGTCGACCTTGCGACAACGGCCTTTGAGACTTGAAGGGAGCTTTAACCAGAACAGACAATGATTTAGCCATCTGAGTGCTATCTTTGGTTTTGGTGAGCTCTACATCAGTAGAAGAGTGAAAAAGCTCCTTACCATCAAAAGGAAGGTCCAGAACCTTGTCTTGCACTTCCTTCGAGAACTTAGTGGCATGCAGCCACGCTTGCCGCGAGGTATCAACCCCAAGCATCAGACCCCGAGCCAAGGTGTCTACGTGATGTGCCGCAGCCTCCAGGAGATCCTGGGCCAAGACCCTGGCATCGGAAAGGCCTCCTCTGAAATCCTCCAACTTCTCGACCGGAATGTGCTCCTCAAACTCCGACAGACCTCTCTACATCCGCATGTTAGCTCCCGCCAAAATCAATTCTGCATTGGCCTGCCTGAGCTGTAAGGCCGAATTGGCAAAGATTTTCCTCCCTAGGGAGTCCAGGAGCTTGCCCTCCTTTCCCAAGACCTGAGTAGCCGTCGCAGAGGATGCTGCTGCAGGCCTGGATTGCAACGTAGCCGCAGCCACCACTGTGGAGGAGGGAGGCGGACAAGACAACAAGGCTACTTCTTCGGAAGAATGCAGCCTGTACCTCGCGTCAATCTTTTTATTGACAATAAATCCCAAGTGTGGCTTTCCCCAAACACTTCGGACCTCGGCCAGAACGTCGTTCTGCAAGAACAGGCCGGTACGCTCCAAAGGAGACCAGGTGAAAACCCCAGAAAGCACGCCCTCCTGCGGAGCAGGTGCCTCGGGCACCAGAACATCTAAGAAACTGTATGGGAGGACTGGTCCAGGAGACCCCCCTCCCATGCCTCTTCTCCCCCGGTGAGGTTCATGGCTCATCAGTTGTCCTTCCTGCCGCCAGGGCCCAGGTGGTGGGTGGGGCACTGGCTGAAGACATTGACCAAACCTGCTCAATTTAGCTAGGCCCTGGAAACCATTCTGTCTAATAAAAATGACTTGAGCCCTGTGCACCGCAGCGCGGCCCCACCCTTGGAGAGTGTCACTTATCCCTGTGGCCACAGCTCCCTGGCAGATCCGCTAAGAGCCCTTTCCCACAAACAGACGGACATGAGCTAGTGTTAGATACCAACACTGTAACATTTCACCTTCCGCAGTGTATCGCCGTTTCCTGCATGACCCGGCCGGCAGGGCCTGGGTGGAAAAGAACTGTACAAAGGCCCCTGACAAAAGCGGAGTCCCCAAACTAATGAGCAAACCACCTGTGATGAAAGCGTTCTCTCCACAACCTCTCAGACTAAAAAACCTGTAAATACATGAAAATGGCAGAATGGGTGCTCATATGACATTAGGGATGAAGCACCCACATCCCTGTAGCTAGGTGCAAATGGTACAATCGTCGCGGGGGGTTTTCATGTTATGTGCGTTATTGAGTAGACTGCACCCCACGGTCCCGCGCCAAAACTGAACTAATGCTGCTAGAGTGCAAAGGAAGACAAATGCAACCATATTGAGGGCTCATGTAAGGGGTGCACGAAAATGCACCATATGTGTGTCCAAGCCCACTATGTGCCACTGCCGTCAGTCTCATTGGCGGGTTGTTCCTGCGTGCTCCACCAACCTTACTACTACCTCACTTACCGCGCATGTATAAGCATATAAAAAAATGTTGTAGTTGTTAAAAACGTAGTGTACAAGTAATGTGCTCAAATTGGCCATATGGATGGCACTAGCAATGTCAAAAACGTGAGCTTTGGAAAGACTCAATGAGTATTGTATATTATATGAATGTTTATGTCTCCTCCACCTAAAGTCTGCAACACACGAGGAAAATACCTTTGTGAACACACGCAAGGCCATTCCCCCTTCCTCCCAGTGAAGCCGGCCAGACGAAAAGCCTGCCACCTGAATTATTTACAACCCAGCAGTAAACCCCGGCCTTAAAACGCAGATCCAAAGGTGCCCTTTCTTAGACTCCACGACCCGCCGGCTCACCTTAGGTTAATGGCCCCTGTAAAATTAGGACACCCAATATTATGGCAACATTACAAGAACACATCCATAATGTGTTAACAAGACATGTTAACACGGACCACCTGTCCCATGCCCCGAGACCCAACCCCACGACCTCTGATACCCGGTCAACAGGACGATGGTAACCATGTATTGATGAATCGCCAATAGACCCCACTCTAGGTGCATTCCTCCTGTGTTGCATTAACCTGTAGAATAACCTATTAGAAGATTTACCAGGGAAGATAATATTGCAAGGTTGAATGACTGCAGTGTGCGTGGCCCTAGGGCAAAAAGTCAGGAAAGACATTCATCTCTGACACAGATCACGGTTGGCACAACACCACCGCCCGGATGAGCCCAGCTGACCTGCCAGGCCCAGCCCAACCCACGAGGGTAACCAGTGACGTCCTCCAGCCGCGGCAAACCACATCGCAGCAGCACCTATAGCTAGTCGTCGCCACCCAATCCCCACGAACTTGTGCCCCCTATAGCATGTAGGTTCTTATGACGTTTTTTATAAATATATACGCCTGTCTTTGCTATTGTCAGACAGAGCGCTCTCGGAGTTTGCAGAGTTCTTTGCATGCCCTATTTTGATTGATAAACTCCCATTTAAGCTCACCCGCACTTTGTCCTGGCCTTATTCCCATCCTGGGAGAGTCCATTATTGTCTCTCATTGTGGGGAGGATCGTGCTATCTGGGGACGCTTGCCTTCAATGGTGACCCCGAAAGCATTATTTTAATCTCTCTCCTAAAATATATATATATATATATATCCCTACCGTCCCCTTTGGCACGAAAATCTCTGGTCGAAAAGGGATACGCCGGCTCCGGGAGGCTGCCCGCCAACGGCGACCGGTACGCTCAGAAGTGCACACTCACCAGAGAGAGGGTACGGGATCCCGGTTGAAAAATCCCCTTTGAGTACCGCTCGCCAGAGCCGGGGCTGACCGTTGAGCAAACGGCAACACAGCCTGGACGGACCCAGTTTCGGAGACTCTCGGTTCAAGACGGGCACGTGAGTATTGAGTGCGAGCGACCATAAAGGGAGTAGGGGAGGAAATATAGGACAGGGAACGAGGCTGGTTGAAAGGGGGGCACTTTGGGTCTACTAAGGACCATCCTAAACTTTCTTTGCTTTTTCTTTGCATATGGCCATTAGGATTAAGAGGTGAACAGAGATCAAGAGACGGGAACCTAGCTCCGGAAGGGGGTGGAAGGCGGCGCTGCATAGTGCTATCTTGACTAGTACTGGGAATATATGAAGAAGTGGAATATGAGATAAAGGTGTCTGGTAAAGGAAGACACGGAAAATACATTAGTGACTGCTACTATTTCTATTTCTCTCTCTGGGTTTACGGGAAAATAAAAGCGGGTTAGTAGAAACAAAGATATAATGTGAGTAGAAAAATAATGTTGCATCAAAATTAGGAGACAAATATATATATATATATCAGATTAAAACGGACAGTTGGCAAGGGAGGAAAGGGAGGACAAACTGGGCTGTGAATAGAGTGCTGCTTATGAGTGTGTATGCATCGTATATTTTAGAACATATTTGATATAATAAGTGTGTAAAGGTGGTCAGAAATACGTAATTGTGGTATGGTTACGGTAAGTGTGACCAGGAGAAATATCAGAAAGAAGAGTGTAATGTGGTAAAGTGAGTGTTCATTTCATTGATCTGCTGGGTTCAATTGTCACAGTTATTGATGGTTTGCTCTTGTACATGCCCCCTAAAGAGTATAGAATAGAGGCTGTGTGCAGCCATTCTCATACTGTACAGGTGGCGAGAAAACACGCCCAAGCTCAATAAGACAAAGTACATGAATTCATATGGTGATACATCCATATTAAGAGACAGACATACATGGAGAGGTACACTAGTATCCAGTAGGTACGAAGTATGGGGGCAGAAACACCCTTATCACATATTTGTAAGAGCCTACCTGGGAACGCAGACCGGATTAAGAAATATCATGACCAGTGGATCTCAGTGAGTTGAAAGGAGAAGGATTACCTCAGATATGGCCCGAAGGGGGATCATTTGACAAGGGCGTCTTAGATATGGTAGCCACATGCATTTGTTTGAAATATAAGGGGAAGCAGCTACACAATAGGAGAGAAATATTAGACCTATGGAGACTGTTTGAAGAAATACCCCCTCCTAAGAAAAGGGAATCAGATACTGACCTACCATCTACTACTGACAACCCATTACTGATACCAAAAGATGAAGGTATTTCCAGAAGAGAAGCCACCGATAGAGGTAACTAGGATGTACCCAATACTAAATAAGCCAGTGCCCGCAGAGGGATATAGTGACCCAACTTATGTACCCCCAACGACAACCACTACCACTCAAGGGCCAACTGCACCCCCACCATATGAGAGTCATAGGGAACGAGAGCAGGTAAGTACACCAAGGGTGGATATAGAGAATTTGACAGGAGATCTAGAATCCAGACTCTCTATAGCTAAAGACGAGCTCTCGAGAATAAAAAGTATATGTGAGCGAACTGCAATCAGTGCCGCTAGATCAGAGCCTACATCAGGAGCGCACAGTGAGAATAGGACATTTGGAGAAGGATGGAAAAAAGGAGAGATACTGTTTAGGATAGAAGAAGAACCAACACGGATAATTGAACTAGAGGGAAGAGAGGGGTGTACTGGTGATGAGGTAAGGACCACAGGAGGCAGAAAGGAGCCATTGTGTGATATAGGGGATGACTTAGAAGAAGGTGAAAGGCTAAGTGGGGCAATGGGCGGGGGAAGCGAGGAGTTGGATGGCGCATGCTCAATGAGAACGATGGATGAGGAGTGGACAGGACGACTAAGGCACAGGTTGGGAAAAATGGCACCATTAGGAAAATCTGGAGTACAGGTGAGTGCAGATACGACGACAAAGGGGAAGTTAGAACTCCCATTAATACATAGAGGAGGAGGGAGGCCGAATTACATACCCTGGGCTCAGAGGGATAAGGCCAATTTGTTAAAATGATTGCCCCGCTATCAGGAGGGGCAAGCAAGTGGCTATATGCCTTTGAGAAACACACAGCCGGGGTACCTCTAGCAATAGGCGACGTGAAGAGTTTGCTAGTATCAGCAGTTGAGGATCAAGCTGACAGAGTATGGGTAAAAGCTGGCTTCCCGGGAGTAACGTTAGACTGCAATCGCCATGATGGTGCCTCTTTCAATACAGTACGTGCCAGGGTGTGGGATGCCTTGCGGGAAACGTTTCCAGATACCCCAGATTTGCAGTCAGTAATGCAATGTACAATGAATGACGGGGAAGATGCTATGGATTACATTTTTCGAGTCCAAGAGATGTGGAGAGCCGAAACGGGCACGCCCTGGTATCAATCAACATCATTATTCTACTTTATAATAAAGAGGGGGCTCCCAAAAGAGGTGCAAAAAGCACTTGACAAAATAGCAGGTATTGAAGCAAAAGGTTGGCCCGAAATTCAGAGCATAATAGTTCACCACTGCAAACGAATAAAAAAGGGAAAAGGAGGTGGCTCAGAGAAGATTGGCAGACGAAGCGAAACTAGTACAAACAAAGCTGGTGAAGGTCGCCGCAGCAGTAGCCGCGCTCCCACACAGTAGGGAGGAGGAGAGGGGCTGGTAGCAATACAGGGGAGGATGGCAACGAATTGGGCAGGAGTAGGGCCACGGCAGTGGAACGAACAGGAGCACAGTGGAGGTCCGCAGTGGCAAGATTGGGCCCCTAGAGGGGGGACGAGGTGGGTACAGGGGCCGAAGAGGGGGCGGACAATGGTACGGGGGAATGGGAGGAAACGGATGGCAAGGTCCCAGAGGTGCGCAAGGAAGTTGTTGGAACTGCGGGAGGTGGGGACACTTTTCCAGAGAGTGCAGGAGTAGACCAAACAACGGGTTTCCAGAGGTAGAATACTATGGCCATCATCATCCGGGGAGCCCATATGGTCTCCCAATGGGACAACAACAAAGGGACCCAGGGCAGGGGTACCCTGAGCAACGGCAGGGACACCAATACAGAACACAGAATCACCCGCAGAACAATGACACTATGCACTATACCCCAGGCAACCCTTTCGTGACAACAGCAAATGGAGCCCCAGCACCAGCCCCCTATAGTGGTGCATCAGTAGTTTCAGGGAGTGTGTTCAACCAGGGGGGGGCTATGAGACACCCCGCATAGGACAGCCCACAGAGAACACTTCCGTGTCCTGTCTTATCTACCACCTACGATGCAGCAGAGGAACCATTTGTAGGGGCGCAGATAGGAGACAAGCAGTTCATATTCATGGTGGATTCGGGAGCGGAGAAATCATGTATTAGGGAGGGCCGGTTTCCGTTATCTAACCGGAAGTTAGAGACACAGGGGTTCTCTGGGGCTGTAATTGAAGTTCCTTACACAGAAGCTTTGGATGTGACAGTGGGGGGTAAAACTGTAAAAACACCCTTACTGTATTACGAACAATCGCCAATAAACTTGCTAGGGAGGGACCTTCTTAGCAAGCTTAACATGACAATATCATTCACAGAAAGGGGAATAATGTGTTCAACACCAGGAATATGCCCATTACGTGTAATGTTGGTAGTACAGGCTCGAACAACTGCTCCGGAAATACGTGGCCTGCCAGTGGACGAAATAATGTTTATTGAAGGTTTGAAAACACTGGCCCAAGTAGTTCCTGAGCTAAAAAAGCTGGATTGGAGAATACCCGCGGAATTCATCTTCCGCCCAATAGTGCGCCCAGACATAGCACTAGGGTCAGTGGTATCATTAGACTTGCATGCTGTACAGGTATCAGCAAAAGGGATTGCAGTAATTGGGATGGACATAGATGGATGTGAATGGCGCACTGTACTGTGCATCAACGCCAATATTGCCTAACGGGACTTATCTGATGAGGATCTCTTCTCTGATTCAGACAATGATGGTGAAATAATAATGGAAATAGCAATGCCCTGTGACATTTTGATTCAGGCTAGGCAAATTCCCGTTCAGTTGATGGCAGTAGTGGGAACACCACCGTCATTTTTTGACGACATGCGACTGGTGCCAGGCAATTTGTGGACAACAGGCCCCCATGATGTGGGGTTGTTGCATGGAGTGACGCCAGTGGTCATAAAACTCAAACAAGGGGCAATCCTGCCCCGAGTAAAGCAATATCCATAGTCCCGTGAAGCGGAGGAAGGGATAAAAGACAATAAATGCATTATTAGCTCAGGGAATAATAGTGCCTTCAAACTCACCATGCAACACCTGTATCTACCCGATTAAAAAAGCAAAGGGAGGGGCTTGCAGGATGATCCAGGATTTACGCCCCTTAAATGACGTCATACAGAAAGAGTTCCCTTTGGTCCCGAGCCCTGCTTTCATATTATGAAGTATCCCAAAAACGGCATCACATTTCACAGTGGTCGATTTGAAAAACGCATTCTTTTCCATCCCCTTGGCAGAAGAAAGCAGATACCTGACAGCATTCACATTAGGGGGAAAGAGATACGAACATTGCAGACTACCACAGGGATACTGTGAGAGCCCAAGCATCTTCAACCGCATTCTACACGAAGACCTGGGTAATTTATCAGTTGAAAGCACCATCATTCAGTATTGTAGACGATCTGCTCGTCTGTGCACAGAATGAAGAAACATGCAGAAAAGACTCAGTAACACTCCTGTCACTGCTGGCAAACAAGGGGTACAAAGTGGACCAGGAAAAGCTACAATACTGTCAGGAAGAGGTCTTCTACTTAGGGCAGCTGATATCGAAAGACGGAAAGAGAATAATCCCGACAGAGTAGAAGCAATAAGATCAGTAAGAGAACCCACAACAGTGAAGGAGATGCAGAAATTCTTGGGAATGTGCAATTATTGCAGAGCATGGATATTAGATTATGCAGCCTACACGAGACCATTACTGCAAGGTATCAAGGAGGCACAACAAGAGAACAGGAAAATAGAATGGTCAGAAGAGATGAGTGACTCATTCAAATAACTAAAAGAATTGATTTCGAGTGCTCCAGTACTCGCCAACCCTGATTATGAACGCAAGTAAAAGACTTCTCTAGGACACAAACCGCTGGCTTACTATAGTGGCATATTGGATGCAGTGATGCAAGGACACTTCGCGTGCGAGCAATCACTCGCCGCCGCTGCGTTCGCCATTGAGAAAAGTGCCACAATAGTAATGGGATGCCCTGTCACATTGTTTGTGGAACACTCATTATTTGCAGTACTTGAGAGATCAAAGAGTACACTGACCATACAGCAAGCAACTGCCTATGAGATAATATTGTCGAGCGCCAAAATATCAATGTGGTACGATGCAGGACAGTGAATCCGGCAACATTCATTACAGAAGCATGCACACTGGAGGACATGCAGGAACACGATTGTGCGACTTACACAGGGGAAAGAGGAGAGGACACAGTGGTGTGCGAGAATGCCCTGAGCGAGGGGCGAGGTGTACTTTGTGGATGGGTCGGCATCAATTGACATGGACACGGGAGAGAAACATGTGGGGCTGGCAGTGGTGAGGTTGGAAGAAGGTGAGTATGAGACACTAGTGCAGTATCGCCTTCCATCCCATTTCTCAGCACAGGCAGCGGAACTCATTGCATTAATAGAAGCACTACATGCAGCTAAAGGTTGTGTAGTAACAATATGCACAGATTCAGCTTACATGACAACAGTACATGGAGGTCTGGCAAGATGGGGGCGGAGGGGATTTCGAAGAGCAGATGGGACTCCAGTGCAACATGCAGAATTGCTGAAGGAGTTAATTGAGGCCCTACGAGATCCAACAGTGGTAGCAATAGTGAAGTGCCAAGCACATACGTCCAACACAGACGTTGTGTCTTTGAGGAACGTGGCAGCGGACGCTGCTGCCAAGGAAGCCTCATATTTTGAAAAACATGAAACAGGTGAGTACATGCTGCAGCACAAGACAAACGAAGTGCTCCCAGAAGGATACAATGCGATGCCCATATCACAAATACTAGAGCTACAGGAAGGAGCAAGTGGCGATGAAAAGATGATGTGGGTAAAACGAGGGTGCAGCCAATCAGCAACAGACTTACTATGGCGACAAACTAATTCAGGGAAAGTGGTAATGCCAGTCAAGCTATTAGAAATAGCGTTTCAGCAATTACACTTTCCAGCACACAACACCAAACAACACATTGCAGCAGAAATACAAGAAGACTGGTTTGTGCCGTGTCTCCAGGAACACGTATCAAGATTGACAATGGAGTGCACAACGTGCCAGATATACAATTCTGGAATTACGTTACGTACACTCAGGGGAAGAATTCCAAAACCAGTAGGACCCTTCAGGGAGTTGCATATTGACTACGCAGATATGGGAGAAAGGTGTAATGGGGCACGCTACATGATTGTGGTTGTATGCCCATTCTCGAGATGGGTGGAAGCAAGCCCATGTGCAGGACCTGATGTTAAAAGCGCTGCAAAGTTCCCAGTAAGGGAAGTATTCCCGCGCTGGGGAATTTGCGACGTAATTCGCTCAGACAATGGCACTCACTTCGTGAACAAGCTCTTCAAAGAAGTGACAACATTATTGGGAATAAAACATAAATTGTGCTCAATTTATCATCCTCAAAGTAATGGCGTAGTAGAAAAAATGAACGGACTGTTAAAAGGGAGATTGTCCAAATTGTGCTTCTCATTAAAGAAAAATTGGATTTACTGTTTGCCCCTTGCGCTGTTTGAGCTGAGGAATCAGCCAAGCAAGGACCACCATTTGTCCCCGCACGAAATCGTGACCGGGAGACGAATGCACACAGCACACTCCCCACTGCGCCAACACTCAGCCGCACACAGAAGCACCACAATATTGGGAGATGAGTTCACAGAATATCTGAAAAAACTAACTAGGGCAGCGCAAGCAATATCAAAGCAGCTCTCACCACCATTCACAAGGGAAGACGGGAACACAATGGAGTCCCTTACAGAACCTGAAACACCGGTACAACTGATGCCGGGAGAGTTCATTTATGTCCGGAGCTTTGTGTGCCAGTGGAATGCACCATGGTTCCACGGACCATATGAAGTGGTATTTTGCACCCCTACGGCGGTAAACGTTAAGGGCCTCAAGTACTGGATACATTTGACGGATGTACGAAAAGCATATAATAGTGTGCAGGAAGAGGTGGACGAGGAGGCAGAGACAACAGCAAACAATGCTGATGAAAATGATGAGTGAATACAAAAATGTGTGTGGATGAAGTATACATGCCAGAGAAAATTGTTAACGAAAAACATTATATTACAGGTTATCTATAATGATGAAGGATTGCAAAAAAAAAAATAATAAAAGAATATTAATAATGGGTTTATGTGTAAAATAATAATGTGAAGATTACGTATGTCGTATGCTCCTTTCTCTGTACATCCCAACCCCCCTCCCCTACCCAATCCTATTCCCCTTCCATGATATCTTGGCACTGGTAGTGCCAACAAAATGTTTACATACATACACTTAATGCACTTTTATATCTCAAACAGGAACTACCATGGCAACTAACGGGCAGCCTGCAACGGATAGATTTATTAGATATAGAGAATTTTTAGCTGAGAGCTGTAGATATTCGTATGAGTGTGGATTGTCCATATGCATTACATTATTTTTTACAATTATGTTTGGCCTGGTTACGTATTGGTTCATAGCATTCATCTCTATCGAGATGAACGAGGGGGGAGGGATTAACGGGACTAATGTGACAAATGAAACAGCAATTGTAAATACTAAAGAAGGTGATTTTTTGGTATGGGATGGAACTAAACTGGTATGGGGATATTACACGACACCATCTAATGTTGCTATCAAGCAAAATGAAGATTTGAAGGAAAAAATGCAAAACAGCACAACTCTCCCGCCAAAGGTGTCCAATTACAATGCCCGCAGTCTGAATGATCGTAACCCCTCTGCTATATCCTGGTTATATAACACACCCACCAGCCGGCCCGCTCCCGTAACCAAAAACACACTGCTAGATAGCATAAAGAAAGAGAAAGAAGAAATGACAGCGAGATATGAAATATTATATGATAATTGGGCAAAGGGGGCGAGAGGGAGAAAGGGGGGCCCACACTGCCCATCGCCCATGAAGCTGGGAAATACCTTAGGAAAAGAAATAACAGACGGAAAAGGGAGGCGGGGAGGAGAAAGTATGATGAGTATTATGGGTTAGGATTAGACGAGATAGAAGACCCACGACACCCCCACCAGACAAATAAATGGTATGTGTACATGAGTGCAACGGCTAAGCAAACAACGAACAAGAGCTGTTATGTCTGCTCCCTCATTCCCTATACTTCAGGTACACCCAAAGTATTGTTACCCAAAGAGTTGCCTATTGTCGATGCCCAGTGTCTCCTTCAACTCACGTTGTGCAGAATTAAGAACACCTTCTAGGCACATTAAGTAACTTTTAGGATGCTGCAGAACGAGAAGACCGGTTAACCAAAGGCAGTAGGAGTGGTATGTTTGGAGGAGCCATTTTTTATAATACAAGGGGCACTTTTTTCGGACAACAAGTGGAAGGACGAAGAAATAATGTGCAAGGCTGAAGCACTGCGGGGTGTGGCACCAGAGAAACTGCAATGGATAGAAGAGACATGCACACCCATATGGAAAGAACACATCTCAAAATTGACTTGGGTAACGGCCATCGAAAAACCCTTCAAGCTGCAGAAAGAAATAAACTATGAACTGTGTTTAAAGGGAGACGGGAGAACCACCATGGGGGCAAACAAGAACTGTAACAAGACCCTCACCATCCCAGATATGAGAAAAGGGACAGCGGCCCTAATGGATACCTATTGGGTATGTGGCAACCAGGCATACTTACACCTCCCACAATCCTGGGGAGGCAGCTGTTCATTGGCCACCCTGCACTCCGCGCTAATGGTAATCCCGGAAAGCCACATTGATGGGGGCAAGGAGACGCGAGGAAAATCTCAGCAGAGTGGGGCCCAACCAACTGCAGAATCACAAGTATATGTCTTGTCCTCCGGAAACAAGGAAGGGGTGCTGTCCCAAAACAGACTATCATCGAACTACATATCAAAAGCATCATCAGAACTGCTGGCACAGATCCCGGATAAATATTGATTATTCAGCTCTGCAGAAACGTTCTTCGCCTCACTCGTCCCAAGCATCCAGGCGCGAGCAAATGCAAAGTGGCTCCAAATCACACCTTGGGAACTGATCCAACTGGCAAATGATACTGAAGAAGGTTTTAACGTAATAAAAGTGGAACTGCGAGCACTACGACTAATGACCATGCAGAACAGGTATGTCTTGGACCTGTTGACAGCAATGGACGGAGGTGTTTGCCGAAAAATTGAAAGTGCCTGCTGCACTTTCGTACCTTCTGAAGAAGCAGATAACGGCTCCCTGTCCCATGTGATCGAAGCAGTACATAACCGAGGAGAAAGAATGAGAATGGAAGGTGGAGCAGAAGAAAGTACATGGTTCGACAATAACTTCTCCTGGGTCCCATCATGGCTGGGAATGACGGTCAAGTTTTTGATGCTGGCTGTAGTGTTCCTCCTTTTCATTTTTTGCCTATGCCAGGTGGGTCTTCGATGTTGTGCCAACGCAGTGCCGAATGGTGCAATGACGACGGTGACAATGGGCAACGCCCGCGGTACAATACAAACTATGCAGGAAGCACAGGTACAAACGGGAACAGATTACACGTCAAGATTCCAGATGGTGCCCATATACCACGACAAGGATATAGTAGATAAGTTATGGCACACTACAATTAAAGAGCCCCGGGTACTCGAATGGTATGAGGAAGTGTGGGTGGACCTAGAAGGGGAGAGCGGTTGTATATACCTGACCTGTACCCCAGATGAATATGATAGGAGAGGTGAAAGCCTGCGAGGGGTGTGCAGGGCATGGATGCCCATAAAAGGCACCCCTTCATGGGATGACGCTATAGCTGACGAGGAAGAGTGCAGGAGGTTGGAGGATTTAAAGTATTCGTTACTTAAGTAACGAAAGGGGGGAAATGTATGGGAGGACTGGTCCAGGAGACCCCCCTCCCATGCCTCTTCTCCCCTGGTGAGGTTCATGACGCATCAGTTGTCCTTCCTGCCGCCAGGGCCCAGGTGGTGGGTGGGGCACTGGCTGAAGACATTGACCAAACCTGCTCAATTTAGCTAGGCCCTGGAAACTATTCTGTCTAATAAAAATTACTTGAGCCCTGTGCACCGCAGAGCGGCCCCCACCCTTGGAGAGTGTCACTTATCCCTGTGGCCACAGCTCCCTGGCAGATCCGCTAAGAGCCCGTTCCCACAAACAGACGGACATGAGCTAGTGTTCGATACCAACACTAACATTTCACCTTCCGCAGTGTATCGCTGTTTCCAGCATGACCCGGCCGGCAGGGCCTTGGTTGAAAAGAACTGTACAAAGGTCCCCTGACAAAAGCAGAGTCCCGAAATACTAATGAGCAAACCACCTGTGATGAAAGCGTTCTCTCCACAACCTCTCTGACTAAAAAACCTGTAAATACATGAAAATGGCAGAATGGGTGCTCATATAACATTAGGGATGAAGCACCCACATCCTTGTTGCTAGGCGCAAATGGTACAAGCGTCCCGGGGGTTTTTCATGTTATGTGTGTTATCGAGAGGACTGCACCCCACGGTCCCGCGCCAATACTGCACTAATGCTGCTAGAGTGAAAAGGAAGACAATTGCAACCATATTGAGGGCTCATGTAAGGGGTGCACGAAAATGCACCATATGTGTGACCAAGCCCACTATGTGCCACTGCCGTCAGTCTCATTGGCGGGTTGTTCCTGCGTGCTCCACCAACCTTACCACTACCTCACTTACCGCGCATGTATAAGCATATAACAAAATGTTGTCGTTAAAAACGTAGTGTACAAGTAATGTGCTCAAATTGGCCATATGGATGGCACTAGCAATGTCAAAAACGTGAACTTTGGAAAGACTCAATGAGTATTCTATATTATATGAATGTTTATGTCTCTTCCACCTTAAGTCTGCAACACACGAGGAAAATACCTTTGTGAACACACGCAAGGCCATTCCCCCTTCCTCCCAGTGAAGCCGGCCAGACGAAAAAGCAGAGGCCTGTGCTGCCCTGCTCCACCTCCCCCAACTCGGCTGGAGCCGCTTCAAGCATTCACATTCCCCCGCAGCACCCAAGGCCACGGCCTGCCACCTGAATTATTTATAACCCAGCAGTAAACCCCGGCCTTAAAACGCAGATCCAAAGGCGCCCTTTCTTAGACTCCACGACCCGCCGGCTCACCTTAGGTTAATGGCCCCTGTAAAATTAGGACACCCAATATTATGGCAACATTACAAGAACACATCCATAATGACTACTAACAAGACATTATAACACGGACCGCCTGTCCCATGCCCCGAGACCCAACCCCACGACCTCTGATACCCGGTCAACAGGACGATGGTAACCATGTATTGATGAATCGCCAACAGACCCCACTCTAGGTGCATTCCTCCTGTGTTGCATTAACCTGTAGAATAACCTATTAGAAGAAATACCAGGGAAGATAATATTGCAAGGTTGAATGACTGCGGTGTGCTTGGCCCTAGGGCAGAAAGTCAGGAAAGACATTCATCTCTGACACAGATCACGGTTGGCACAACACCGCCCGGATGAGCCCAGCTGGTCTGCCAGGCCCAGCCCAACCCACGAGGGTAACCAGTGACGTCCTCCAGCCGCGGCAAACCACATCGCAGCAGCACCTATAGCTAGTCGTCGCCACCCAATCCCCATGAACTTGTGCCCCCTATAGCATGTATGTTCTTATGACGTTTTTTGTAAATATATACGCCTGTCTTTGCTATTGTCAGACAGAGCGCTCTCGGAGTTTGCAGAGTTCTTTGCATGCCCTATTTTGATTGATAAACTCCCATTTAAGCTCACCCGCACTTTGTCCTGGCCTTATTCCCATCCTGGGAGAGTCCATTATTATCTCTCATTGTGGGGAGGATCGTGCAATCTGGGGACGCTTGCCTTCAAAACTCATGTCCAGCACCCGGTCATGGAAAGCTCCGATAGAGCGGGGAAGGTCCTTGTTGTCCTGATCGCCTTGAGGGTCATCTGACAGGTCAGGATCCTGCTGAGCCGTGCCAGGCATTGCCTTGTCCACAGGGGACAATGGTGGCACAGGTGGAAACGCAGGGGGAGGCACGACGGGCAAGGGAGGCGCCGGCGGGACCACTGTCGGAATGGGTGGAGCCGGAGGCGCAGGTGGACATATCTCCTTGAAAAGCCCTTTGAAATATTCCCTCATGGGGTCGGTGCGCATAAGCGCTTGAAATTTACCAAAAAAAAGCATCCTCAGGAGATTGTTTCGGAACCTGAGGAGGCCTCTCATGAGGTGGACAAATCCAGGGACGTAAAGGAGAAGGGTGCCACACCGGCCCCTCCACCGACAAATCCACATAAATCAAGGGAGCCGCCCCCGCATGCAACGAAACATTGTGCGGAAGAGGCATCCGGGCGTACTAATCATAAACCGGCCGGTAAGGATGCGGACAAGGGACCTTAGGTTCACCCGAAGGACCAAACCCTACACCAGGAGCCGATGGCGTCGTTGTAGGGGTAGTACCTAAAATGGCCGCCGTGGTCGTGGCGGGAACGGCCGCCATTTTGTCCTCATCTGAGGGGCACTGCGGCACGTGAGGAAGTGAGGCAGGGGTCCCCGTCGATGGGTCAGGGGTCTTAATTTTAGCCTTAACGTAAGGAACCTCGGCAGAGCCGGTACTATGAGGCCTGGAATGTTTCTGCGACATACCAACCGCCAACTGAGCCTTCGAAGGAAGGGCCTCTGCACTGCCGGTAAAAGAAGAAACTTTCTTCTTTGCCCCCTCAACAGATCTAGTGTCACCACAAGAGCGGGAACGGTGCGCTTTCACCGACAGGGCCTTGCCCGGCCCCTGAGAACTGTTGGTATCCTTAGCCTCTCTACGATGGACCTCGGACCTAGGCCCGGTAGAAGCCTTATCGGCACGGGCCTCGAACATCCGTTCGGTAACCTCAAGCCCAGCCAAGAACTCGGGGCGCACCCCGGTTTTGTTTTTGAGAGAAGCCAAAAGAGCGACCTCAGAGCAAGCTCCGGTACCCCACGACTCAGAACTGGGTCTACAGACAGCACCCACAGGAGGGGCCTCTCAGCGTACTCTGGTGGACACAGGCCCCTTACGGAGACCCTCTGAGAAAACTCCGGTAGAATTATTAGGCCCGACAGGCACCTCAGGGCGAACCCCGGTAACAGAGCGATCAACGCCCCTCCCGGCTCGAGAGGAACCCGGAAAGGTATCCCCCGGCCGGGGTGCTCTGAAAAGTAAAGGACTTACGGGGCGTTTTTTCTTCTCGTCGATGAAAGCCTGAAAATGCGAAGGAGGAGTCCGTCCGAACACCTCCTCCCACCGCTCCAACCGAAGTTGAAGTGCCCGGACCGAAAGGGGGTCACAATAAAAACAGGAGTCCCAACGGTGTTCCAGACCCGAACACTCTAAAACAAAGAGGCTGGGGATCCGCCCTCGCGAAGCGACGGTGACACGATGAACAGTCTGGAAAATCTAGTTTGAAAGACAGACTAGTAAACGTACGCTAGCGAGAGCCAGAGAGGGTAAAAGGGAAGAAAGTCTTCCGAGGATGTAAGTGCGTCCGGCCCCAATCGTGCGGAGAAAAGGAATGATGGGCGATGCGGAGCCAAGGTGGGCGGGGTTACGGCCGCGAGCCGGGCCCCGCGCACGAAAGCGAGGTAGGGCACATTTTTGGAAAAAAATTTGGATGCTTTTTACAAAGTGCTCCGGTCCCGTCCAACAGGACGGAGAGATGTCCCATAAGTATGGAGGAAAGGGGACGGGACGTAGGAGTATGCTTAGAAATCAAGTGCAAAGCAAACATGGCTTAAATGTTCATTATACCAGATACTGCTTACTAGCTCACTAAAAACCATTTTCCATCTGGCTACCGTATTAATGGGAAAAAGTTTGATTTAAAATCACCTTATTCTGACAGCCATTTAGAAAATGGGTAAGTTAGCACCTTCCATAACCAATTACCTTTGAAATAACTGTTTTTCAGGCAAAATAGCTGCTAACAGGTGATCACTGGTCAAGATATTGAGGGATATATTTGCCTCCACAAAGGCCGGAACAAGTACAAAGCCAATATAGATTTTCTATACCAATACTTCCCCCTCCCCCTTTGCACAGGTGGATAATGTCAGCTTCATTAGCCAAAACTAAAAATGTACATAAAGCACTTGGTTCAGACAATTGATAGATTCTTACATGGCAGCTAATACATGTGCTAAAAAAGGTATCTAAAAAGGAGGGGTCATGCAAATCTCATGCCTGTAGATATTTTACCCGCTGGGGGAAAGGTAATTCATTTTAATAATGTTAATTCCTTATGATAACGCTCTGAAACGATAAATCTTTAAGATGAACTGTGGGACAAAACAAGAAATGTCAGTTTTATATTCAGTAAATCGCATCAAAATTGCAGCTGTATACAAAGTGGTAGAACCTTCGCAAGGACAACTCCAAACTTTAAAGGTACAGATGGTGCACAGCATGGCAAGTGCCCAAAGGACTGGCCCCCTCTCTGAAATCGGCATATTGATCCATTAACCCGCATCAGCAATTCTCACACCGTCGGCTTCCAAGTTTCTCAATGCCATGTTACCCATTAGAACGACTCTGGCGACACAGCAAAGCCCTGACATGACGGATGCATGTACAATAGTGGCTGCATCAAAACTGACTTTGCCTCAACGGGTTAGAGACTAAAATGCTACTCTCATGGATCCTTTGGCATCCAAGCCTTTTCCAATCACTTCTCCAGCTGCAGAAGAACCAACCCCCACCCCCGCCCAGCACAGAAGGTCGTCAACCTTGGGAGTTCTGCCCGACCATGACTGCTCAATTTGCAGCCCGAGCAAACGCACTCACCATAAATGTATTCCATCACCGCAGATTTCTGGCTGGAGGGCTACGTTGACCATTACAGTAACCATGTCAAGCTTAAGACTGCTGTAAGGCCATCTACACAAGATCACCCGTTAAGATGATCCAAAAACTCCAAACAACCCAAAACTCAATCACTTATCGGATGGCACACAACTCGCATTACCTTTGCAGTGTATTTAATTTGACCACCTAACCCATTTCTTGAGATCGTCCGCTCGAAATCCTGCATTCAAGATACAATCACCATGTTCAAGGGCTGACCCCCGAGGATTCCTTTACGAACCCACTTAAGATTTTAAGCTAACCCTTCAAATGTCACCAAACCTTAATGACTCACCTCTTCTTAATGACTCACCTATTCCAGGAGCTTGTCACCTGGAATCATGTAAAACTCACAAATACAAACTGCATACCTCAAAATGTACACCAATGGTGAGTCAGAAGAGAGACACTTACCTGCTAATGTTTGCTTAGTTTGTGGCCTATGGAGTCTTCATCCCCAAAATGATTTCCCACCATGCTTTGCTCTCTACTTACCCCACCCCTTTCACAAATACAAACAGTTGTTGCTTCTTAGAGTCCCTGTTCTGTATCGTAAACCACTGGGTCTATACCATACACCTGAAGGTACATCCTGCTCAGGTCCACTGCCTTAATAACATCGGCCTTCCCTCCGCCTCTTTAGAGCTTCCTTATGGTCCTCGGTAGCACTTGGCTCCAGCAACATATAATACCGTATAAAAACTCTAAAATAAAATGGGCTATACTTGGTGCTCAGAAGAAAATGGCTTGGTTTAACAGATGGAGTGATTTGTTTGCATAAGATAGGATTGTGTGAGATTTACTTGAAAATAAAATGCCTTTTAAAAACGCTGCATCATAATTAAGAAGTAATGGGTGCATCTCTCTTATTTACAATGTAAAGCAAAGACAGATCTCATATCCATGATGGTGCAGCAGAGATGGACATAAGTGCTGTCTGGTGCTCTTTGTGTGTCACCACTGTACATTCACCAGCATATAGTGCAGGGAATGGACCGAACAAGACAGAGCAGCGCTCTGCCAAAAGAGGTCTTGCCGGAGCCCCGCTCCATCCCACAGACCCAGGGGCCAGCACATGGCTCTCGCAGACCGCTTTCAGAAGACTCGGCACAGAGCGCTGCCGATTCTTCTCAAAGCAGTCAGCTCTCAAGAGTAACCCGTTTTTCATGACTCAGCACTCTAGGTAGAAACTGCCAAATCATCACATACAGTGTTGCAGATGTCGTCGTCTTCTTCTTCATTACTGAATGCGTGGGCGGACCCATGCAGGCGCTTCCCCATCCAATAGGATGATGTGCACCAACCCACCAATCAACACAGAGCCCACAAACTCACAACTCCTCCCACCGCCCCGTCTGTCTCACAAAATCCAACAACACATTGCTCCTCCTCCTGCCTCTCACCCCGTCACCTCCCAGCAAAGCCTTCCCACTCATCTCAGCCACACCCAGTGCAGACAACCGAACCCTCATCAATTCTCTCTCCACAACATGTCTCTCACACCGAAGCAAAAAATGTCCCACAGTCTCAGGCACCCCACAAACTGCACAGTCCCTCGACTCACGCTTATCCACTCGATGCAGACAGTCATTCAGCCCCACATGCCCTATCCTCAACCGATTCAGCATCACCTCCTCCCCCCGCCTCCATCCCAGACTTCCCGTGTTCACCTTCACCGACACTTTCCCACGGACACCAAACATCCACCTGCCCTTCACCCCACTCACCAAACTAGCATATATGTCCTGCAATTTACAGACATATCTTTATTAGGGTGAATATTGGGGCCAATCAAAACAGAAGAGCCCATTATTCATTTAAGAGGGTGTCTTACTGAATCACTAGAAGACATGTTTAACATTCAAAATTGTGGACATTATGATGTTCCCATAATGCTCTTTACTTTTATTCAAATTCGCTAGGATTGTGTTCTATCAAGAGATACTGGGTAACGCAACCTGGCCGGGGGTCATGCCACTTGACCCCCACCCCCTCCTTCCCAAAGCCCCACTCCTCCAAAGAGGCGACAGTTCCCCAACACATTTTTTCCATTTCCAGCACTGCCCGCATAGCAATGTATCCAAGGACATTTCTTGCAAACCATGCAATAAATTTGCTCTTGAAACATGCGTGATATGCCACAAGTTATTCCAGGCAAACTAGCACAGTTGCTCTCTACAAAGTCCCATTAGTTACTCTTTAGAAACCAGTATTGTGTGGAACCTGAGGGCATCCTCACTTCTTTTCCCCCAGAATCCTCCTCTCAGTTGGCTAGGGAAAGGCCATCACTTTTGCATCCCGCCCCTGGGGGTGGATATGTAAAGGAAGATCTGGGTGGAGGGAACTTGGGGAAGAGCACACCCTTAGGTGAGACATGGTATCCCCCATTCCCTTTTCAAAATGAACCTTCGGCACCAACAGCCTTTGTAGGTTACTTTCAGCCATTCCCCTGTCATCCCATACAAAATGTCCCCCAGAAATACCACTTGAACAATGAGACAAGGAAGAGACCAACTGGGAAGACGCATCCTTATTTATATAATACAACCCTCCCCCAAACTCCACTATGGTACTGAGACAAAGAAGAGGGCTACGGAGGAGTTAAGATGGAGCAGCCAGACATGTCCTTTTTAGTCAGGCAATCTGACTAAATTACCTTCACCTGTGATTACTTACAGATTTAAAAAGGCTGGCTGTACACGAGAGAGGGAGAGACCCATCAGGCTGGAACTGGGGAGAGGCATACCGGAGAGACTGGAGCGGGAGAAAAGGGTGCTGGAAGATGCATTTATCAAGGACACAGGACGCCAGGGCCGAGGCAGGCTCAGAGAAGGTCGGGAAGTCCTGCACACCCTCTGTTTAGGGCCCAAGCAGGAGATGTGGGGCGGCAAAGCATTCCGTTCGCCGTGAACCTCCAGGAGAGCGAGCAGTGCTCTCTCCGACCTCCACAAGGGCAGAGTTATTGGAAGCCAAATGCAGGAAGAGTAGCGGAACGAAGTCGACGGGAGCTGCCGACAGAAGCCGGTGAGGTGAGGGCAAACAGGGAACACTCGTACCGGGGCCCTACGGGAACCCAGGGCACGCTTTCTTTGCATATCAAACAAACTGGAAATTGTGCAAGCACCCTTGAATGCTGAAACATTTGCCTTTAAATCTCGAACCAATTGAAAGTAGTTTCAAGGCTGAAACAGATGATTTATGAATACCAAACGAACTAAAAGTCATTGCAAACATTTCGGAATACCGCACAGAGCCAAAGCAAGTAATGAGCATGTTTGAATGGAATGAAAGCAAAGTGGCACAACTGGCAAATACCACGGAATTAATTTGTTGAAAAACAAGTGTTGGCAAAGCAAATAGAACCCCAGGAGGGTATGAGAAGAGAAACAAGTATTGACACAAGCCAAGTGTTCAAGGAACTGCAGGTTAAGAGGAAACCTGTTTTGGCAATAGCCAGAAGAGTACAGAAAGTGTAACAAAGTGATTGGTGGTCAAACTAGCCACAGCAAAGTGTTGGAGAAAATAATCCTGAACAATCTTCACTGTCAAGGGAAAGAAGTGGACAGTTGATGAAAAGCAGATGAGAAAGGGTATTAGTTGCGTGACCTGTAATGGGTGGACTGTGTGGTCCGACAACTGCGCCTAGAGCGAGTGGCCCTTCTGGGAAAAGCCAATGAGAGTAACTAAAAGGAAGTTTGTTTTTACCACAGTTGCTTAAGAAATCAAGAGAAGAACAAGTTACTTTCTTACCTGGTAACGTTCTTTCGATGGGATGGTCCGACGACGTATTCCATATCTATGACATGTAATCACCACAGCTATGCTGCTTCGGAAACTTTTTTCAGCGTCTGCGTCCTGCGTCGATGCGCCGTCGTCGAGGACCTCCTCCGACGTCTGACGTCATCCGATGTGATAAGTAGGACGCACGCCGCCCGTAGCCTCAGTTGTAGTTTTTTCCCCAGAACGTGTGACATTAGTCAACTGCCAGTCAGACACAAAGCCTTGCGGAACGTAAGCTGCAATCGCAAAAGAAATTCTGCAGCGGGGAAGGCAGGGCGGGAGCAATATGGAATACGTCGTCGGACCATCCCATCGAAAGAACGTTACCAGGTAAGAAAGTAACTTGTTCTTCGAGGGGATTGGGTCCTCTGACGTATTCCATATCTATGACAGACTCCCAAAGCAGTACCAGAGCAAGGAGGAGGGAAAGAATTTAGAATCAAAATTTAGAATAGCCAAATAGCAGAGCAAAGGACCGCCTTGCCAAAGGCCAGATCCTGTCCTCGGATGGAATCGAGGGAATAGTGACGTACAAATGTATGTACTGAAGCCCAGGTGGCTGCATCACAGATGTTGCGAATAGGAACACCCCTCTGCAGGGCAGTAGATGCAGCCACACCCCTGGTATAATGGGCCCGCAAGCCAGCCGGTGGGTCCTTACCCGCCAAGCGGTAACACTCCGAGATGGCTGAAATAATCCAGCGAGACAGTCTGTTTCGTCACAGCTTGCCCCAAACGCTTTCCAGCGTAACCAATAAAGAGTTGATCGTCCACTCTGACCCGGGACATGCGTGAAACATAAAAGCTTAAAGCTCTCCTAGGATCAAGCCTATGGAGCCTCTCCTCTTCCTTACCAGGATGCGGAGGAGGATAGAATGCCGGAAGAACAACCTTCTGGGCCAAATGAAATTCCGTCACTACCTTCGGAAGAAAGGAAGGACGAACTCTAAGGACAACCCTGTCCTTGTGAAATACAGTGAAGGGTGGCTTAACTGAAAGTGCCTGTAACTCACTCACTCTGCGAGCGGAATTAACCGCAACTAAAAACACAGTTTTCAGGGTTAACAGCCTCAAAGGGCAAGAATGTAAAGGCTCAAACGGAGCACCCATAAGAAACTTAAGAACAAGGTTTAAATCCCAACCGGGCACCAGGAATGGTGACGGAGGGAACACATTAGTGAGCCCTTTCAGAAACTGTGAAATTAAAGGGATTTTAAAGTAAGAACACTCTTCAGACGAGCGCTTAAAGATGGACAGCGCCGCCAGGTAACCTTTAATGGTACCCACTTGCAAGCCCCTGTGGGCCAAAGAAAGTAAAAAGGACAGAACCATGGGGATGTCACATGCGAAAGGATCCACATTCTGAACTCTGCACCAGTCGCAGAACTTACGCCAACGGTACAGAGACTTTGTTGCTGGCCTTCGGGACGAAAGCAACACCTCCAACACGTCTTCAGGGAGGTCCCAATCCTTATACCTCAACCTTTCAGAAGCCAAGCGTGAAGGTTGAGGGATCTGACCTCTGGATGGAGAACCTGACCCCCCTCCCGTGAGAGCAGATCGTCTCGGTAGGGAAGACGAGGTGGAGGGCAGATGGACAAGTCGAGAAGGTCCGGGTACCACATCCTCCAAGCCCACGCCGGAGCAATGAGGATCATCCGGGAACCGAACTTCCGTAACCTCCGCAGCACTTGCGGGATGACGGGGACTGGAGGAAACGCGTAGAGCAGCGGGAATGACCACTCCACCACAAACGCGTCTCCTAAGGCTCCTTTTGGAGGAAATTCCCGTGAGCAAAACCTTTCGCACTTCCGGTTGACACTGGAGGCGAAGAAATCAACTTGAGGGGCCCCCCAAAGGGCAAAGATCTCCAGCAGAATCTCCTGAGCCAACTCCCACTCGTGAGAGATCGCGCTCTGCCTGCTCAGAGCGTCCGCCGTCACGTTTTCGTCTCCGGCCAGATGAACTGCCGAGATCGAAACTTCCTGCTGGATGGCCCAGAACTCGAGCTGCATCACCTCCCTGCACAGAGGAAGTGACCCTGCCCCCCACCCTTTTTGTTGAGGTAGTACATGGCCACTGTGTTGTCCGTCAGGATCAGGACACCCTTTCCTCGCACAGTCGGCAGAAAAGCCTTCAGGGTTAGCCTGACGGCCCTCAGCTCCAACAGATTGATATGGAGTCAAGACTCCGACGGAGACCAACGACCGCTGTCAGTCCGTTGGCATGAGCTCCCCATCCCGTGAGGGATGCATCCGTCACGATCGTCACCTCCGGCCAGGGAAGCCAAAATGGAGCCCCCTTCATCAAGTTGCCTTCGACGGCCCACCAAAGAAGGTCCCGGGCGACCGAGGGCGGCACCTGAACCGGGTCCGACATCCTGCCGGAGGACTGCGACCATTGCGTCTTGAGTGCCCACTGCAAAGATCTCATCCGCAGGCAAGCCTCTGGCACCAGAAGAATGCAGGATGCCATGAGGCCGAGCAACCTCAAGAACTCGAACGCTGGGAGCGTCTGGGCATGCTGAAACTTGTGCACCATCTGCTGAATGTGAAGAGCCCTCACCTGGGGAGGAAAACACTGCCCCAGGGAAGTGTCGAGCACTGCTCCGATGTACTGGAGCAGCTGTGTTGGCGTCAAATGGGACTTCTTTAAATTGAGGGAGAAGCCCAGCCTGTGAAGGGAGTGGCAGGTGACGGACAGATGATCCAGGACTTGCTCGGGAGAGCTCCCCCTGATCAACCAATCGTCCAGGTAGGGGTAGACGTGAATCTCCCTTACCTGAGATGCGCTGCCACCACCACCATGAGCTTGGTGAAAACCCTCGGGGCGGAGGTCAATCCGAACGGCAGGACCCGAAACTGAAAGTGCGAGTCGCCAACTGCGAACCTCAGGTACTTCTTGTGCTTGGGATGGATCGGCACATGGAAGTAAGCATCCTTGAGGTCGAGTGACACCAACCAGTCCTGAAGCTGAAGGGCCTGGAGGACTTGAGAGAGAGTAACCATCTTGAACTTGTCCTTCCTGAGTAGGGATGTAACGGTATAATGGTATACCGTTAAAGATACCGTGAACCACTCAATTGAACAATAATAACCGTCACATTGTTTATACCGGTATACCGTTAAGTGTGCTTTTCAACCTGATTTGGAAAGCTGCAGTAAGCAAGTGCTGAGCAGTTTTGGTCTTGCATTGTTGGAAGTGCCATCTGCCAAGTAATTTCAGTTGGAGCAATTTTTAATGCCATTCCATAAACTACACCTGCCTGGCACAAAATCAATATGTTAGCAATAGGAAGAATAAATACCGTGCCAAGAAGGAAAGGGGTTTACTTTGGGTTGGCGGCTTTGGGGTGTTGGGTGTCCTGACCCATGTTTGAGCTATCATGCTGCAACATTTGGTGCTGTGGGCTTAGAAAATCCAAGATGGCCAAAAAGCCCACAAGTGCGCCAGAATCCAGGAGAACCACGCAGTTTGTGCGCACACAAAAATGGTTACCTCACTTGCCACCCACACAGTAGCCTGAAACCATTGGGAATGGCGATGCTGATTGCCAAAAGCAACCTAGAACTGTGGGGAATTCATTTTCTTAAATCCCCAAAATGGTTGCATTACCAGTACTCACCACTATCAGAAAGCCGGCTTTTTAAAACCACCAGACTTTGTGTAAAACTGAATAAATGAACCCAAAGCAGGCCAAAGAAAGACTTACTGAGAGGTGGATACAATGTAAAGTTATATTCTGAAGTGACTTGAAGGTTTATAACAAGACTGGCTGAGCTGTGGATTTCAGCAGTTTAAGTAAATTTGGACTGAAAGACACTAAAAATCTAAATGTTTAAAAGAAATGAGTGACCTACTTTTGAGTGTCACATAGGTTGCAATTGTTTAAATGTCATAGTTTTAAACTTAGAATCAGCATTCTAGCTGCATATGTAAAAATGGTTAGTTTTATTTGAATGCAGAAAACTGGGTAACTAAAAGTGACATTAGCTGGGGCCTGGCTTAAGGAACTGAATTCTGCCCACCAGCTACCCCCGACAGGAGTTGAGACTTGCACAACAGCTGTGTTCCCAGGCCTAGCTGCCATTTGCTGTTCCCACCAAAAGGGATATGACACATTTCTGATTGAATTACCTGGGCTCTGCAGGAAATTGAACAAAGTCCTGTCCTGACTCAGGCAAATGTTTTATTGGTGGGAGTCGTAAATGTGGCTTCCTCCTGGAAGGAAAGGGGAGGAGCACTGCATGTGAGAGCAAGCTGGCTTCGCAGAACTGGAAAAACCAGAAATTCAACCTTGTGCTGGGGGGAAACCACACCCCTTTGGGGCCAGAACATAACTCTAAACAGATGGATCATTCATAGAGCCGACTTGTGAAAATTATTTAAATGATACCATAATTCTTGTGATTTTTCTGCCCACATTTTAAGAGGTTTTTACAACCGGTGGTATGATCTGGGGGCAAGCTAGCAGTTAAGAGGGTATTACTTAAAATGTATGCATGTTAAAAATCTGACACTTCATCAATTAATGTCCTTGCGCACATGTGTGTAAATTTGGGTAAATGTCCGATATTGCAAAACCAGTTAAAAAGTGCAAATGTTGCCATTTCTGAATGCAAGCCCCCAGGAAGAGCAGATTTGGACAGGGTATACCTCCTGTGATATGTGATGGGTGCATGTAATTTTAAACAAATGTGTACCTGTGCAAATATGTCTTTTGGGTCAAAATATAGATTGTGTGTAATTTGACAGGGGTGGGTTCTCTGTATCATAAACAGACCTCATCATGATGACACTTCATTTCATTCCCCCAATCAAGGGGAAGAGGATGAAGTGGCCAATGACAAGTGGAGAGGGGTAGGGTCTAGAAAGCTAGCCTCTCCACCCACTTTCAAAACACATAAAAGCAGACAGTCAGGACAGATAGAGACATTCAATTCCATTTGCTGCAATGCGCTCTGCCGGACCACACAACATCCAGAAGATACTAGATTCAACACTTAGACTTTAAAACTCCAAAGAACTTGATTCAGAACTCAAAGCAAGGGCCTAAACCCACAAACTGAGAACTCTTCTCAGTGGGCCTCAGCATCCAGCAAACCTAACAGAGATAGCAGCATCCAGGAGCCGTGCAGATCAGCGCTGGGTCCAGAGAAAGCTGTGCAGAAAGATCCAGAAGCAGTGCTGTACCCAGAGAAAGCAGAGCAGTATCCAGAACCAGAGGCAGAGCAGAGCTGACCCAGACCGCTGTGCGCAGAGACCGTCCGTGGCGAGGCCCATTCCATTTCTAAATATATTGTGAGTACCTAGCAGAACTGTGCAGAACCAATCTCTTAGTTAAAATAATATAATTCAATTTATTTTAATCTAACCAGAACTGTCTCCTAACTGTCACTTGTCATTTGCAAAGCTGTCACCTGTCATTTCTAGTTGCTAGCTGTAACTTGTCACTTTGAACTTTTAAAATTTCAAATCTGAAAAACGACCTTTACCATATTGCTCATATCTCCGTGACTGTTTGTCTTAGAGACTTGTAACTTTCCTCAGAAAGCTGGGAATCTTGGCTTTTCAACGAACCTAGAACCGCATTCCTATTCCCTATACTTTTGCCGCAATCGCGAGAAACGCACTCGCGAATTTTACCGCGATTTGCAAATTTCTCCATGTGTGAAAACAGCAGCTTCCTTGCTTTCATTTGCCAAAAATTCGTTTAACCTGCCAATCATTCCTAGAACATTGCTAAAGTAAGCCTGAACTTATTTAAACCAACTAATCCTCAACCTGAACCTCCAGAGGGAATTAAAATCATTTTAGCACATTTTCCAATATATTGCTATCACATTTTAAAGCATTTTGAGCCTGTGTAAAACTCATATCTATTCTCCTCTAAGCTTGCTGGGAAACGAACTCTGTATTACATTGTGATTGTATACCTGAACCGTGTGCTCTTCCTTCCATCTCCTTACATTGCATAAGGGGGGTGAATTGCCACAAAGGGAAAGTGATTACCTTGTCTTTTGTGAAACCATATCAGTTTATCTTCTATACTGCATTTCATTCATTCAACCTTGCATTTCCTTGAACCCCATAAAGCATTCTCTACCACATTATTCTTCTGTCCCTATTTACCAGTGTGCTACCTTATCCATTTCATGTCAACTCCTTAGTGATTATAAAGAAGTGGGCTAGTGCCAGATTCTCCGTTGTTAATCTTTATCATATCAGATTAAGTGTGATATTCAATTATTAATTTATTATAAAGTGTGATATATATATATTGTTTAAATTCTCAAATAAACCTTTTAACTTGCAAAACAGAACTACTTCTTGGCTCAGTGGGGTCAGGGGGATTCCAAGAGAGGGGTGTTATATAGGGGTAGTCATCCAGAACGCATGAACTGGACATAAAGATATATCAATAAGGGTTTCCATTCAGTATCCCAGACTAGGCATTGACTTAGCTGTAGTGTTGAATTGAATCCTCTTACAGGGGTTTATATATATTTATAATGTATAGTGTTTGCTAAACATATGACAATAGGGGATGTCCATGGTTCTATCATTGAACTAAAATATAATAAGTCACACTGCGAAATTCACTCATCTCTGTGGGTATTCCCTGCTGCCATACCAAAGGGTAATGTCTGTGATTAATGAACACCTTTTGGCCCACAAGTAAACTAAAGGCTATAACGTAAAGAGAGCGTGCGTGTGCGAGTATGCGCACAAGCTTATACTACCATCAGCCTCCACTGATCTGGGGCATGCAGGTTATAAATAAGGCAACATGTTCATCTTCACCAGTAGACAGTGGAGGAGCTAAAAGCCTAAATTACCACTTAAGAAAAGCTATTCAGTTTGCTTTGCCAGTCGCAGCAGGGCTTTCCCCCCTCCTCCTCTCCACACGTGTTTGTGTTTGGTGGAAGCAAGGGGTGGCATTTCAGTGGAAAGTATGTTGAAAAGCCCAATTCTGGCCCTGGGTTCCTGGTTTTGTTTGTGATGATAAATCTGATAATTTATGACCTTTTAGAAAATATTTAAGATTGGTTAACTCCACCTGCTATACCGCGATAACCATGATATACCGTCATTTGGCAAGAAGGTTATCATACCGTCATAAAACTAATACCGTGACACCCCTATTCCTGAGGAGTTTGTTCAAACCGCGCAAGTCCATGATAGGTCTCAATCCCCCGTCTTTCTTCGAAATCAAAAAAGAAGGGGAATACCATCCCTTGTTCCTCTCCGCTACAGGCACCAGTTCTATTGTGCCTTTCTCCAGCTGGGCTTGAATTTCCTGCGCAAGGAGCGGATCCGGACTCTGCAAAGAGAGGTTCCCCGGTGGATTGTCGCGAGGCATGTGCCGAAAGGGAAGACAGTAGCCGTGGGTTATGATCTCCAGAACCCACACATCTGAAGTAATGGCTTGCCACTCTACAAGATGCTGCGCCAGCCTTCCCCCAACCGGCGAACCATGGGACATAGCCTCATGACTGAGTGGGAGCGGCTGCGGCGTTACCTGAGGGCAAAGAGGCAACTGCCCGAGCGGCCTTGGCACCACGGGTACCCTGTCGTCCACCTCTGGTACCCCTGCGATGGCCTCTTTGACTGCCAGCTCCTCTCGCTTTACTGAATGACGAGTAATAGCGAAAGGAACCACCCCTCCACTGCTGTCCCCTAGGACTAAAAGGCAGAGGTTGGCGAACTGCAGCGCCCAACAACTTCGCTGCAGCTTTTGAGGTCTGCAACCTCTCAAGGCTCTCGTCAGCCTTGCTGCCAAAAAGGTGTTCACCGTCAAAGGGCATGTTGAGGAGCCGGGACTGCACATCAGGAGCAAACCCCGACTTCCGCAACCACGCAAACCTGCGTATCACGGTGCTCGCCGCCATGGACCTACTGACGCATTCAGCTAAGTCCAAACCCGACTGAACGGACTCACACATGGCATCCTTACCATCCTGGACCATAGCAAGGAAACCATCCCGTTCGTCCCTTTCGGGAATATGTTCAGCCGCTAACGCAACACAGTTCCACAGAGTGTGTGTGAAACGAGACAAGGCACAAATGGAGTTGGCCGCCTGAAGCGCCATACCACCAGAAGAAAACACTTTCTTCGCTCAGCCATCAAAACGTTTGTCGTCCCTATCAGGAGGGATGGTAGGGTAAGACGCCTGCTTTGCCGGGGCCGTGGCCGCCTACACCATCAAACTCTCCGGAGTGGGGTGCCCGGTCAAGTAGCAGGGGTCGCTACTGGCTGGATGGTATTTTCGCGACAAGGATCTGCCCACCGCCGGGAGACTCTCCGGAGCAGTCCAAGCCGCCGCCACCCTTCTCTGTAAAGCCATACGGAACGGCAGTACCGGGTCAGTTGGGGGACCAACATCAAGGATGTCCGTCAGATCATCCTGCACAAACTCCCCTGGGGGAGCAGACCATCCCAAGTACTCAGAAACCCTAGCCATAAGGCGCCAGTATGAGGAATCGGCATGAGAGCCAGGCTCAGGCCTACAAAACTCCACCTCCGGAGAGGTGTCCAGTCCACTGGCATCATGCAGTGACTGCCTCAAATCGTCAAACTGACTATGGCCCGAGACAATTTCATCTGGAACCTGACTAGGAACCAGGCCATCAGAATCCTCATCCGCCTCTGAAATATATTCCAGGTGGCGAAAAGAAGGCACCCGGGAGTGCTTGCTCTTAACCAGAGCCTTCCTAAGGGGTTCCCCCGTGCCACGGGGTACCTCCGACACGAAAGGCATCGATGGCGTCGAGCGAATCGGCGCCGACATCCAGAGAACAGGCATCGGCGCCTAGAGGATCGGCGTCGAGGAAATCGGCGTCGATGTCAGATGCAGCGCCGCCAGCATCGGTGGCGTCGACACAGCCCTCGAAGCCGGAGCCCCGAGCGTGTCCCTCGACGACCTGAGCGTCGACGGCTTCGACGACTTCCTCGGAGCCTCGAGAAAGCCTGTCGACGCCCTCGACGCCTCAGACGTCGATGTCTTCCTCGAAGACCTCACAGGTGCACACGGTCTCGAACGCGTCGAGGACCGGGACCTGGAACGGGTACGTCGAGAACGAGTCACCTTGTCCGAACGGGACCTATCCCGTGACTCGTGCCGACCACTCTTGCCAGCGGTGTCTCTCGACCTCTCACGGCCGACCCCACTCGGGGGCGCGGACGGCTTAGTACCCTGCGACTCAAGAATCGCCAGCATTTTCTTCCCAAAGGAAGCCCATTCCTCCGGCGTCGCACGGCTGGTGGGCTAAGCGACGTGCGGGGCAGAGTCCTCCGAAGAGGACCTGGAAGACGACCGGTGTCGGCGCTTCCGAGAATGCCTCGAAGAGGCTGAGGAATGGCGAGACCGACTCCTAGAAGGAGACCCACGAGACTTCCGACGATGACGCGGAGAGTCACCCCTCGAATCATCCGTCGAAAGCCCCGCAGACTTCGACTTCCGGGGCTTGGACACCCGACCTACCGACAACTTCTTCTTACGTTCGCGTAAGGCTTTGGACGTGAGCGACTGGCAGTCGATACAGTCATCCGTGTCGTGGGCCTCCCCGAGGCACCAGAGGCAGGCGTTGTGCGAGTCCGTCACCGACATCTTGGACCCACACTCCCCGCACTTCTTGAAACCCGGACGCGGGGTCGAAGACGAAGTAGAAGACATCTTCACACGAAGGATTTTCACAAAACGAACAGGTTCGAAGAACCGAGAAGAACAGAACTCCAAAGAGTCGAGGCGTTAACCGAGATTCACGAAGCAACGCGTTCGTGGAAAAAACGGAACTGAGGCTACGGGCGTCGTGCGTTCTACTTATCACATCGGATGACGGAGGAGGTCCTCGACGACGGCGCATCGACGCAGGACGCAGACGCCGAAAATGTTTCCGAAGCAGCACAGCTTTGGTGATTACATGTCATAGATATGGAATACGTCGGAGGACCCAATCCCCTCGAAAGCCTTTTTGGTGAACAAGGGAAAAGTACTGATGACAAGAGAGTCGGACAGGAGACCCCAGGAATTGTGTTGTTTTTGAGGCGCTGGAAGATATGAACCTTTAGTTTGAACACTAGAAGATTTGAACTCTTGGGGAAGGAAACCACGATACTTTGTGAACTCTGTTGAACTTGGGGAAGGAAAGCCAATTACAAGCAAAGAGCTGGAAGAAGCTCAGAACTTCATTTTGAACACTATTCATTTTGATGCCATGCTTACACATTGTATGCATTTATTGTGAGGGCAAGCATAGGTTTTGGACACAGACTGACTTTTGATTTGGACTTTGTGACGCAGATTATTCTTAGTTTTCTTTACGTAGGGAAATCCCACCTTAGCATAGGGCATGTTATGCCTTACTACAACTTGACATTTAGGTTTGTTAAGAAAACTTGAACCTGTTTCCTCTGACTCATGATGCCTTCACAGTATGCAAACACTATTTTCTGGATGCATTACAGCAAATATCCATAAGTGACCCTTCCAATGGACAGGAGGATGCAGCCGGTATAGTCAGTCTGTGCCCTCTTATGTTATCAAATGTGATCTTCAACAAAGGAGATCAAAAGCGCTCTTCCAACTAGACTTAAAAAGATGTGTCATTTTACAACCTTGACAAGCAATTACCCAAAATGTAACATTGAGCAACTTGCAGCTTTAATGTGTGGACTGGATTAGGCACACATACCAGATTCCCTCTTATCTCACAGAGATCTTAAACTGTTAACACTCAAGTTATGAACATTTTAATAGGAGAAAGTAATTTGCACTTTAAAAAAAACTACACATATTCACAATTGCACCGAACAAGTAGCTCATGATACAGATATTACAGTGATAACTGGAGTAAATTTGACACACAGAAGAGAAAATGTAATCAAACGAGGATGATAGGGACTGTGCATTGTAGATACTGATTATGCACAGAGAGGACACTGGTCACTCACACCGATGATACTGTGTAATATAGAGTCCAAAATGATGGAATGCTCTCAATCTATTCTAGACAAACAAACCAAATACATACATGTTCAGGGAGTCATACAACAAAAAGCACAACTCTGCCGAGACAAGAACACAGACAAGAGACGATATCAGATTCTTATATAAGGATAAAGTACACCCCTAACATACATTATAAGCAGGCCTCCAGATACGGTTCATACCAGGCCTTTTTACACATGAAAATCTTGTAGATACGACAGCTTTATTATTTTCCTGCGTACATTTACACACAAGTTTAGAGCACAGGGCAGTGCAAAGGTCGGGTTACTTGATAGAAACCAGAATGCTTCTTTTGATTTTTATCTACGTGGATGTAGTTGCAAGCCATTGAGAAAAGCCTCTGAAACTGAATGTATTTCTTTGAAGCCTTTCAAAAAAAGAAACTGCACACTGTGATAAAAGGAATGGTTTCATTCCATTCAGCTTCTGCTGTGTTGTGTGTAGGTGCTTATCGAGCAAATAAAAGCAGTGCACATATTTATTGTCGTAGCATTTTAAAATTGTATAATTAATAAGATGGAAAACTAAGTTGCAATTGAGAATTAATTTTTTGTAACAAAGGATGCTTTTTTCCCAGTGAAAGCAAACCCGTATTGCACAATTGTATTTTTCCAGAGTTCTTGTCCTGTGTGCATAATCATGGAGAGGCAGATCATTTTTACACTTACAATTTAATTTACACTCCAATTATAAAAACAGTGTGTAAAATGATGAGTATGCACTGTCTAGTTTACATCCCTTCAACCTTGCAGTAAATAGGGTACATTGCTATAAATGGTCAGTGGAAACAGAGTCTTTGCTCAAGGGTGAGTGATTGTCATTAGACCAATCACAGGTGTTCTAGCTTCTCAAATCTTCAAGATTATAATTAAAACATCCAAAACCTGACTCTCCAGAAAGTGCAAGTGCTGTTCAAAAACAAACAAATGAAAGTTACCTTTGTAATTGAAATAGAACTCAGCAAAACCTGTCCCCGTTATAAGCCAGATAGGTATTCAACTTTATTTAGTGTTTCATACATGGTTCGTCCAACATCTAGGCACTGTGATTGTTATACCTCAGACGATACTCAGTTTACCGATCTCTGAAGGATGTTATCCAATAAGATAGCTAAGCCGGTTGAACGCCCGTTGCTGCAAACTGTAGGTTGCAGGTTTGACTCCCGGCAAGGCCAACTCAGCCTTCCATTTTTCGAGGTCGATAAAGAACCGACTTCGGTTTGGTGATATTTGCGATAGATATGTTCCATGTACAGGATTTTGCCAAAAGTGCTATATAAATAACCGTTTCACCATGAGACTAGATATAGAATTTAGCATGGAGTCCTTGCCCCTCTGCACGGTTGTATCAGAACCTTGGCATACCATTAAATAGTAGTAGCTCCAGGAAATGAGGACTTTCATTAAACATCAAAAGACAATTCTGCTATTGAACCTCAAAACACACAATACAATTCATGTTTGCTTTACTATGTAATTGGCTATATACAGGAGAGATCAAATGGCCAGACCTTAGAGAAATAATGCAAGATGTATTTTGTCACAATGCAGAAAAGCTGCTGCATGGTACCGATTTCCATAAAGTTTTTGCACACATCAGCTGGATATCGCATACATTTTACTCTCTTTCAAAGGAGAAAGGTCATGTTTACCCTCTTGAAATCACATTTACTCTCAAAGTATAACAATAAGGAGTACAATACTCCCACCTCCAAATTTTATCTAGAGCACTGATTACAAGGATATGACTACTGATGCATCAAAGATCAAAACGAAGAACAAGGCTGAAGGAACAGTTCCTTTCTAAGATCATGCAACTCCGTTGGGACTTGAACTATCAGTTCTGCGTTCGATGAGGGATATTTTATTCTTCATAACCCATGACCACACACCGTCTACCTCTTCAATACTTGGACTCTTGCTTAATCCAATTTAAGAGGCCTTCCAGTTAGTGATACATATGATAAATGTACAATAGATTTGTATTAAAAAAAACACTAACAGGCAGCTTGCAATGTGCTGCAGAAAAAGTAGTTGAGTGAAAATGAATCTAAAAATCTTTCTGTAGCTTCAAATAAACGATAACCTAAAGACAGATTCATGCACTCCCATATTAAGCTCCAGTAGTGCACAACATAAACATACTACCATAAACAATTCCTTCTCAATGAAAGCTTGTGAATGTCACAGAAAGCTATTTTAGAAGAATCAAATCTTAAAAGCTAGTGCTGAAGTGACAGCTGAAATCCTGCTCTGGGCTAGCTCTAGAAGCAGGCACTGTGATGTCACAATTCAGCTGTAATAGATTATAAGAGTGGTAGTAGTAATGTCATTTTCATAATCTAGGTCATTAGCACCCGGGCAGGGGGAGCCTGCCAATCAGATAGCTAGGAACGCTGGCTTGAACCGCTGGCACAAGCCCGCCTTTCAAGGTGACAGCCAGCTCCTCCACCGCCATCTTCCCCCCACCCGCCCTCCCATTTTTTTCACCCATCCACCCTCTTAAAATAGTTGTGGCAAACCCCCCACAGCCCACCCGTACTGCACTAGTGAATACACTTGGATTTCGCTTAAGTACTAGTGGGCTCGGGATCTTGCGGGGGCTTCACTGGGTAGAATCCTCCTGCACCGTGACGCCTGCCACCAATCCGTCTGCTCTAAAGTGGGCTCGGCCTATGGCTTTCCCCTTCGCCAAGCAGTCATGTGCAGATTCGAAGGGGAGGACACCCCTGGTTTGTCCGTAGCACTTGAGGTTTTCTGAATAGTATGAGGAGGCCGAAACGTCGGACAAAGCCTCTTTCAGCCACGAGCCCTATATTTCTTTCCACGGGCCTTGCAAAAGTCAACTGTAGCCTGGCTCGTTCAGCAGCCCGGGGTGTGTGCAAGGACGTTGCACTCCAGCAAACAAGCAGGAGACCGGTTACATTACAGAAGTGCAACAACGGGGAACCACGTTCATTTATTTGTGGAGAGGGAGCAGGTCCAGTATGCCTCTTTTCAGGAGATGGGCGAGCAGTAGAGTGAACAGAGCTAAAGTGATTGGAGTAAATATTGCAAGAGGACGAAAGGGGTGGAAAGGAGGGAGAGGAACGTCTGCTAAGGAGGAGTCACGTGGACTGGAACAGAAGCAAAGATGGGGAAGGGAGAAGTTTAAGATGTAAAGAAAGGGGGGCGCGGAATGCATGCAAACGTGATTGTGTGGCGCGGGATTAAAGTTAAAGAGGGTGGGAGGTGATTCAAAGGGGTGCAAATGAACTACAGAGGGTGAGAGTGCAACGGTGGTACTACCAAGAGTGGCAGCCCTACACATAAGCAGTCTTATTAAAACAGATCGATACTCCTAATAAAACAATAGGGATGAAAAATACTCCCAGCATGAAATAGTAAATAGGCGCACGAGCTGGCTCTCACTTCCAGCCACACATCTCCACGAAACGTTCGATTCAGTGGTTCCGGAAAACCCGGGCCAGAGGAACTCGAGCTCAAGGGGCTCTTTAAAACACACGCGCGTCTTCACGTGCGCATGAAGTGAAAGGCGCAAAAAACAGGGATGGACCGTAAATGAACATTCATGTCATCCTATTAATACCCCAGATTACACCAACAATTAATTCTGTAACAGAAACGATTTTAATAATACTCCAAAAAAGAGCTGTATTTAAAGTAAAAAGTACACCAAGACCGGACAAGTTCTTAAGCTGCTTTGTTCTGTCCGGTCTTGTGTGTGCAGTAAAAAGGGAGCAAAAAGCGAAAGTAGCTATTGTGTAGTGACGACCCTCATTCCTTAATGAATGAATGCCCCACCCCCTACTCAATTCAAGCAAAGCCTCGGGCAGGTTTCTCGAGGCATATTCATAGGAGAACAGACGAGTATTTCACGTGTAATCCAAACCAGGGGAGCAGCACAGCTGTTCCATTTTAATTAAAAAGCATGCTCTCCTAATCCTTTCATCATTTATTTTTCCAAAGGATGAGCCGTGCAGTGCAGTCAAATATCTGCAATACTAGTAACGCAGCAATGCACACGACCCATGCACGGAACCCCACTGCGGTCACAGTTTCGTGCACTAGTCCGTGCATGCACATGCCCTCCGTCGGGAGCATGACAGCGAGACACTGCCGCCTACCTTTGGTCCAGCATGTCGGGAACGGGCTGCAGCCGCCACTCGTCTCCATAAAGACCGCGCCTGCAGGGGTGGTGCCTGCGGGCCCACCAGTGCCAACAGCATACGCAGTCTGGTCAGGGCCCGGCCAGCATTGGTAAGACACTGCCCTAATGCAGGGCTCCGGGGGTGTCCCCCTCCGGCAGGGGTGCGAGGAAGGCTGCCTCGCTTGGCATTGGCATCCAGCCCATCACCGGGCCTCGGCACCCAGCTCACCGAGTTCGCGGACACGTCCTGAGTGGTGGCGTTCCGTTCCTGCCCAGTCTTCGCTCCCTCCGGAGCACAGAGGCTTCCTCCCCCCCAGGGCCCTGCACCTCACAGGCGGCTGTGGCAGCGGCGAGTGTGCGACCCGGCAACCAGGGGACCGTGTCCGCGAGCCCAGCCTGGCTCAGGGGAGGGAGGAGGCAGAGGAGGCGATTAGCAGGCACCTTATTAATATGCTAATCTCACCCTTCTGTTCGGTTCACCCAGCCAGCCCCCGTTCACAAAACCACGGCCGGCTCTCAAACAGGCTTAGCAGCAAACCGGGCCAGGCCATGCCAGCAAGCCCACAACACCGCTCCCTGCTGTAATCCAGCAACCAGGTCGACATCCGATACTAAATAACGCACACATCCAGTGCAACATGTATGTGCTAGGACTTCCATGTTTAAAAAATATGCAGTGTGGATGTCACCTTTAGACCGCACGTCCAATAACCAAATTCTCGCTTTAATGTAGGGGAATACTTCTTTTCATTTTTAGGTATTCCTGTTTTCATGGAATAACACTGCAATAACCACATCCGCGTTCACTACAGCAGTGTGTGTGTAGCATGACGTACCCTGTGCTTACAGGCCTTCCAAAACAGCATGCGGAGTGAAGGCAGGCAAGGCCATCTATATATAGAACATGTTTGTGTCAGGGGATGGGGGGGGGGAGAAGACTACGCCGTTAACGCAAGACACAGCGAGGAGCCCAGGATCTCACACACTTGGCCCTAGTGGGGAAGCAGTGATTTGATAAACGCACGGTGGAATAGCTTGCATTTTCAACGTGCGCCTTGTATGTAAATATTCGCCTGAAAGTGAAAATACAAACATACACAGAAGGCACAGTACATGGGCGAGTAGCAGGGGGGCTACATAAACATTACCTTCTTATGAAGGTACATTTAAGAATTGAAAGACAATTTTGTTGAACCTCCGCAACCCATTGGGCATTTTCTTCATTTCTTTAGATGTTATTGTCATACAGCCGACATAGAAAGGAGGCCCATCTCAAGGCAGATCAAATCCCCGCCTGAGCAGCCTTTAATGTGCGTCACTGCAGCGCACGTCACAACTCGTGCAGCCGGAAGGCCAAAGTAGGAAGCCAGCAGAGACACAACCGCCAGCCCCCAGGTGGATGGCTCACAAGTGAAACACGTCCCAACGACATGGCTACACCAGCAGTACTTGCAAAGTTTAACTCGGCCCTGCTTCCTTCTGAGGCGGATAACACCATTAGTACACGTTCAGAATTACTCAAAGCGCTATAACCCTAGGAATGCGGAGAGAGAGAATTCTCAATGGAAAATCCGCAGCCTATAAGAACCGGTATAGGATCGTTTTGAATGCAACCCTCCAAGGCTACCAGCAGGCAGAGAGCACCAACATTCTACTCCATGCCACCAACCTGGTGGATTTTTGCCTGACAACTTACATTTACTTATATATACCCACAGCATATATTTTGAAACGTGACGCAGGTTATACAAGCTTTATGGACCTTGCCCTAGGGCTGTACCCATGAGTTATGGGCTTGTACAACCAATTAAATGCCGCTCAGGCCTTTAGCTCAGTCTGCACGCTTCATAACTCCCGGTGCGACAGTCAGGCCCAGTCTATAAACCTTAAATATAACCCGAGACAGCCGTAGGGTTTACGAGGCCCTGGGCAGCAAAATATGTATGGGGTCCCCTTATTTCCATCACAGAAAGTGATGTCTCAAAATTAGTCATTAATATCCTTGGGATCAAATAAACTGACCTTCAATATTTCAATTTTAAATGTTCATTTTATTTATGTGGTAATATCAGGAGGAGGCTTACTTTGGAGTAGCTGTCAGAGTCAGCTGAATCATTTGTAGAGACAGGTACTTCAAAAGAAAGTGCTGTGACGAAGAAGAGCAAGACAGAGTAACGGAATCTCCGGTAAGTAATGAAAGCATGCCTAATGTGACTGCACGTTCCAAGGATGTAAGAGCAGGGCGTTGCCCTTGACCAGACAGGGGAAAGTGCCTTTGCACTTTAAGGCAATGCTGCAGCAATCGAAGCAAAGCCTATTTACCAGGAAGATACTGAGGCAGTCATAAGCAATTCCACAGGTCTTCAAATGATAATAACGGGGCTGAAGTTCCCCACAAATTGGGAGGCTCGTTAACATACACACATGGATTGACCACATCTTAAAGTGTAATACACACATTTCGTTTCAGAATAGAAGAAAATGCAAAAGACAAATTAACAGTCTTTAAAAAACATAATACTTGAAAAATACCCAGCTAGAGGAGATTGTCCTATAACACTGCTACAAAAGTATAAAAAGTGCACACCTTTTAAACCCAAAAATCTATATCGAAATATTCCATAGAAGGGAAAATACCAAAGCAAGACGTGTGCTTTGAAGACACTTTCATGTGGTTTTGTGGGCGAATGTTTGAGGACCTTGGTTCAAATCCTGGTGGCCGACCGCTTGAGCAAACAAGCTGTTTTTTGCATACCAGCCTCAAAAACACCCAAGGGGGATAGCCTCCATACTGTATAAAAAGTGGGCGGATGCCTTCAACCAACATGCACCCTCAACTTGCACCCTGAAAATCAGTACATGACCAGCGAGACCATCTCCAGTCCCGCAACGGCGTCCCACATCCACGGACCAGGTAAGGCATCACAACCCAGTTGCTCTCTGATCCTTTCTCCTCCACAGCCCATTGTTTGGCTTCCAACAATAGAAAAGTACTTCAGCAGTATAGGAATCATTCTAGAAATATGCAAAACAAAAATAGTACAACTGCTGCGTTATTTTCACCCCACCATGAAGACTACAAATCCCAGAATACATTTCACAAAACAATTACATAATCACCTGTAGCGTAGGCTGTCTTTCAAAACTTGGACTCATAACAAAAGAATGTGAAAAGGTAACCAGGTGTTTTGTATAATTTGACAAAGGCATGTTTCGCATGATGCGTGTGAAATGTGATATTTTACAGAAAAATCACACCAAAAGCAAACAAATGATAGAGAAATAGTTCTGAACTTTTTTTTGTTAACATATCTGAACTGGTTTCAATGTCGTCAGATCTGTGCTGCAAACTAGTTTTTTTGTATGCACTTTCCAAATAAAATCCCCCTTCTGAATGGCTTGTCCAAATACATGTCCCTTAAATGGGCCATTAATTGTAATGAGCTTGCACTTTAAATGCTCTACTAAAACAAAGAGCGTGAAAAGTCCTGTCAAGCATCGAAAACAGCCCCCTGGCTGGAATCAGCGCAGCCCTGTGTTACTTCGTATTCTCTTGGCAGCTGCAGGGTCCCTAATAGCGCGGGGGCGCGGGCAACATCACATACTAACCATGCCTTGGGCCGGCCCTGAATATAAGACTTTGAAAATTCATTAGTCTTCTCATTCAACAATCTGAGGCGAGGGGGCGGCCTCCCAGCCAATCAGAAGGCTCAGAACAGGGTATTTACCTTATGGTAAAGCCCCTGTTTCGAGCCTCATCGGAAGCAGAAGGATGCCATCTTCCACGCCTGGGATGAGGTAAGTAGGACATGACGCTCCACTGCGCATCGCCAGTGAAGCAATGGCCACCATGGAAAGGGAGAAGGGATTACCCGCAGTTCCCTTCTCCCGGATCCATGGAGCCCCATCTTTTGTCATTTTTTTAAAGTTGAGAAAAGGCACAGTTGTTTTTCAACTTAAAAACAATAACTATTACCATCCCGGTAAACATCCCAGAATGCTAATAGCAATAATCTGCGATGGGCTGGGGGCTTTATTGTGGCAGGTAGTTCCCGGGATAACGTTAAAGGCCTCGCTTGGGCTTTTGACTGGTCCAGGCATTACCTGGCCGGGTAGAGCGGAGCCTCCGCCCGCCAGGGTTTGTTGCTCAAGTACAGTGCTTTAAGTGGGCCGGAGAAGAGCCCCGGCAGTCTCCAAAACCTCTTCCTGAGCCAAGGTGCCATGTCACCCATAAGCAGCACAGTCATTTCTTCCCATATGCGCTCATGCGAGCACCGCCAATCTCCAACTCCCACCACCTGTGCGAGTTTAAAGCCACACGAGAGGGACTACACAGGGCCGGTACCAGAAATTACCATGATGTTTTAAACTGTGCCACTTGCCGACTTGCTTCCCAAAAACACTGACGTCAGCTCAGAGATGCAGAAATATAAACACCAGGGCACAGTAGTCGCTGTCAGCATACTTTCTTACAAATGGGAGCGGGTCACCACTGCATGCAGCCCCCTCTGTTCCTGTGGTGAAACAACTGTCACACTCACCAAACCCGTGTTGTAGAGCGGGCAGCAGGCGTCTTCCCTTGAAGTGTGCTCACACAGTGGGTGTAGTTACTTTGAAGGGACACACTTACATCATATGGTTCACACTGGGCCAAATTCTTTGCAATAGTCTATTGTGGAAATGTATTTGACATTGTGGAGGCACCCAATGGCATCCGGGTGCTGGTTACAGTACAAACATGACATCTCTATTAGAGTGATGACAGCAGGGCATACCTAGGTGCAGTACCGTACAGACATGAGGTTTTAAGTGCAGTAGTGATGGGGGAAACCCAGTTGGCAGGACATCGCTAAGTGCATTACAGGGTGATCTATAGATCTTGCGATGGAAGCCAAGTTTTCTTCAAAAAGGACAAGTGGGAGGGGTCTGTTCTAAGGGACAAAGGGAGGGCATGCCACTGTTTGGCTGCTACAACTAGTAAGCTGCAGCCCCCTGCTTTTTCCAATTAGAAATGTTGGTGTGGTGAGGAAGTGCATTGATGTTTGGTGAATTAGTTAGTTAGATATTTGGGGGCAATGTTGGTTAAGCACTTGTGAGCGATGGAGAGGGTTTTGAACATGACGTGGTCTCGAACTGGCATCCAATTGGCCTTTCATCTGGCCAAGGAGATGTGCTCTTTTTTTGGGATATTTAGTGCCGCTCTTAATGTATTATTTTGGATGAGCTGTAGTTTTTTGATGATGCGAGTGGCAGATCCTGCAAAGGGTGCATTGCAATAGTCTAGTCTAACCTAGACAAGATAAGATCAGATCTCTGGCCAGCATGATGCAGCTTCCAAGGGTTAGGAAGGGTCTGGCGGCATTAATGAGTCTGGCAGTGTAGGCTGCCGACGAGGCGGTTGCATTTACTCGTCTGGTTAGTGATATGGAGGAATCCAAATAGACGCCTGGAGTTGTTACTTCCTTCAGGACAGGGATGGAGTTGCCGTCCATAGTGAAGGATGTGTAGTTGCCATCCAGTTTTTAATTCTGGTTTGTGACCCTACTAATAGCAGTTACGTTTTTTCGTCCTTCAGGCACAGTTCGTGTTTAGTCATCCATGCTTGGATAATTTGGTATATTTTGTTGAGGGTGTTGTAGTTGCCAGAGATAGGGAGAAGGATCTGCGTGTCTCCGTATAGTTGGTGTAGGAGATGCCTTGTTTGTCCAAAAGGTCAAAGAGGGGCTTTGTAAATATGTTACAAAGTGTTTGTGAGACACAGGAGCCTTGAGGCACGCCACATAGAACTAGGGCTGGGGGAGGCAAAAGCTAGGATAAGACCCTCATTGTGCAGTTGGAGAGGAAGGACTCAATCCAGACTATGGCTTTGGTGGAGAAATGGGCTGATGAGGAGAGGTGTTGACATCATATTTTGTGGTTTACTAGATCGAATTCAGTGGAAAGGTCAAGCGGGAGGAGGATGGCTAGGTTCCCCTTGTCAATGATATCATCCATTTGGATTTTTGAGTCTAGAAGCGCTGACTCAGTACCATGTCCTTGGCAGAAACCAAATTGGCGTAGACCATGGAGGCTGTTAGACTTGAGATATTTCTGTATTTGAAGGTATGCTGCTCTGTCCAATATTTTAAGAAGAAAGGGGGCATCGGTGATGGGGCGGTAGTTGGTAGGGATGTTAGGGTCCAGTATCTTTTTTTTTTTTGGAGTGGAAGGCCCCAAGCATCGTTTAGGTATTCGGGACAGTACCTAGAAAAAAGGAGTTGTTGATGAGCGACATGATGAATGGGGCGATTTCCGCCGCACAATTTTTAATGAAGGGGGCTGGACAGACGTCTCCTTGGCATCTCGAAGGCTTAGGCCTCTGATCATTTTGGTGACATCTGGTACAGAGACTGGACTAAATTCAAATAGGTGAGGGGTTCAGGCAGAGGTGTGGTAGGATCAGACGTATCAGGCAGGTATAGTTTTGATTGTTTAGTCATGATTTTGTTTTGGAATTGGGTGATTTTGTCAAGGAGTGCATTTTGGATATTAGCGCACCATGTGGTGTCCTTGATACGGCGGTCTGGAGGCATGATGAGGGGTGGGGGGGTCCAATTCCCATAGGAATGCAATTAACTCTTTCAGACCAGACTTGGCCTTTGCTATTCGCTCATTGTACAGGAGGCTTTTTTGCTTGGAGGATAGCTGGTCTATATGTTTTGGCCGCTGAGGTTAGAACATAAACAAGTGAGTGGGGGGGGGGGGCTAGTGCACAGCACCTTGTCAGTTCTTTGGGGGCGTGGTCCAGTCAGTAGATGCATATACCTTGGGATGGGGTTAGTTTGGCGCCCACCCTTCTACGTTTTTCCCCTTCAGAGTAACACTTTAAAAATTTAGGCAATTGTGTAAAGGGAGTGCAGAGGGACCTGCGTTGTAGGTCTGGTCTCGGAGGAAGACTGAATACGCAGGTTTCCATACATACTTTCACCAACTACCATTGCTTTAAGTGGGCAGAGGGTAGCCTTGCAAGTTCAAATCTTGCTTAAATCACGTTATGTGAAAGGAGCTGGGCAGGGCCAGTACACAAGGGATTCCAATGATGGTCTCTGCATTGATATGCAGAGATTCATTAACGCGCATTTCGCTCTGTTTGCATGCTTTTCAGCGTGCACACATGGCTTGATTGCCGAGGCTTTCAGGCTTGTGTTCCCCACTCCTTCAGACCATTAGCACCTCATTCCCATTGACCAGTAACCATGGCAGGGTGCTATCTGTCTACAAAAGGAGCGAAATTCAGAAGCGAGTCCCAAATGATTTATTGCTGTGTGCCACAGCTGTTGCCCACAACCATTTTACGATCTGATCAATGTATCCAATAAACGCACTCCTTGGTCACCTTCGTTGATTCGCTTTGTACATTCACTATAGCACAACTTGTACAGCAGTGTTATTTTTCCTGGGGAACATGTTCACCAAATGCATTAATACAATTTGAAATGCATAGTGATAAGTTGGAGTACCACCATGGTTTATACGATTGCCCAGCGTTTTTAGTGCATGCTGCAGAGATCGGTTTTAATTGCATCAAACCCCAGACACATCAATTTGCAAAATGCAGACTGGATGCAATTAATACGATCTGAGACCAGGTTGAGTGACTCAAAGTGCATGTTTGTAATGGCTTGCAGTGCGTTGTTTGGGTCAGGCAGCACCCCATTAGGCCACACCCACAATTTAGGCCACACATCGATTTTGCATCCCACTTAAAGAACTGCTTAAGTATACCCTGTAGAACACTTCTTATACTCTACACATTTCTCAGAACACTACATTAGCACCCTGGCAGGGGGGTGCCAGCCAATCAGGTAGTTAGGAACGCAGGCTTGAACCGCAGGTGAAAGCCAGGTTTCCATGCCGCCTGACGGCCGGCTGCCCCGCCGCAAACTTACATCACATTCTGATAATAATGGCAGCATGGCGAGTACCCACAGCCGATTCCATGCACCAATCAAGGCAGATTTCTGTTATTAATCCAACTTCTTCAGGGCCCATAACTCCAGGTACGACCCTCTGACCGGGTCTATTATTCTTAATTAGAAGATTGTAATGATGGCATGTTCAATTGTAGAAAATATATTGGTTGAGGCCAATAATGGCTGGTATTTTTTGTTGTAAAACTCAATTTTTCCTTTGTCACTATTAGTTTTAAGCATTACATTCCAAGCTCATTGAGTTGAACCAATAATACTCCCCTCTGGACATCAATAAGTGGTCACTTCTCTTGGACCTCGTTGAATGCCTTCACTTCACTTGCGTCTTTAACTTGGGCAAAAGGCCATTACCACCTGGTAATGCAGTCTTATTAGTTAATTATTATGCATTATTATTGCTTCCCAGAAGGACGAACGTAAACATGAGGCACAGAAACCTCTCTTCTTGGTCTACCATCAACAGGCTGTTGCCTTCTTGGAGATGTAGTGCTGGTGAATTTTCATTGAAAAAGGGCACCACTTAAGCACCCAATAACGATTTCCTGGAATTCCGTATAGACATGGAGTCACCTCCAGCGTGTTAAAAATAACCTCCCATATCATACCTGGTCGCCCTATCAATGTCCAACCAGGAGCTATTGATAAAGGCAAATACAAAATGGATCAAACAGCGCTGAAGCACCTTTCACATGTAAGGTACTTACTTTCATTCAATCATTTGTTCATCTATTGCCAACACGCCAGAGATTCCAAATGAAAAAAACTGTGGAAGCTAACTTTCCCTAGGCCTATGGGTGGTCTCTGCCTATTTTAATAACTAAGGTGCTCGTTTGTCGGTTGTGAAAGTCCAAAAAAATAAATAAAAAAACAAGTCTGCTGTCCAAAACTAACCTTACCGACCCTACAACTAAGAAACTAACTTAGGAGAAAGGCGTCATTCTCCTTCCCTGAGGGTACTGCTAGTACCAGTCTTTAGTATACAATTCGCAGATAGTCTCTTGGGACTTGCATTAGTCTCTCTAATTCCTCTCACAGGATCTTGCACTTCCTCTCTTCACCTTGGTTCCATTTGGTCTCACTCTCGTTTGGTTTAGGCTATTGGTCATAAACCGGTTTGTATCCCTCGATGGGTTATCATTTTTCTGGATCGCTCTGGTTTGTATCCTGTAAATGTCTCTGAGCCCTCTCCCTCTTTCTTCTTCTTATTATTTATTTGTAAATGTTTATATTCAGTTCTAAAAGTACTTTAACAAGAATCAACATTACTACTATTGTTGATCTCAATTTCATAAAATCGACATATTATAATGCATTATTCAATTTCAATTAATGCCTTAAGAAAGAACCACTACAGCCTAAAAGCCAATCAAATGTCACCCAATTTCAAATCCGGAACACAATTAAAATGTCATCACTTGGATTGCATCAAAAGACGCATTGCTTTCCAAAAAATACATTAAAATGCATATTATAACTTGTGCTAAAATTCATATAAAAAGAGTGAAAAAATAATCCATATAAAAAAACCCATGTTTAAGTTGGGCAACAGACACACATATTCATATTTGCAACACTTCTCAGGGCCTCTTAATCCTTGAGCCTGCCCCAGCTTCACTCACTTATACCTTTGCTGTTTTTAAATGTTTTTTCCACCCGGTTCCAGACCCAATAAAGTGCAATGTGCAGTGACTCCAGTTCGAAATTCAATCGATCCAAAATGCCTCTGACTTGATCGTGTCAATTATAAAAAATTATTTAGCATGCCCATATATACCGATCCAAGCGTCCTACATTCAACGAGCACTGCTGATTCCAAATGATTCAGGGGTTGACACAACCAACAAAATCTCTTCTCCCACAGTATACCTAGTTGCGTCGCTTGAAGTGTAAATAGAGGGGGTTGATTCATACGCAGTCTCAGCATTAAATTAGCTACTGCAGGACTAGGGCTCTGTAGCAAATACTGCAGTGTTTTAGGTAACCGTGGGACACCCGAGCCACTGCACTGAAATTGTGTAGGTTGGATACATGGAAATAATGTTTGTTCCAATCCCACAAATTGGCATTATTTTGCAATGAGGATTTCATTGCCTCAAAATCTCTCCAAAATTCAAGCTGTGGCACCCAGCTTATGGTTCTGAAGAAATCGAGGTTCAGTTCCTCAAAGTTTTTCCCTCGCCCTGCCACTGCCACTTCAGACTCATAACAGCATCCAAGATTCTTCAGCACTGGGCACTCTGGCGCCATTCTGGATTTGATGTATAGTTCCCCCCCCCCACTCTTCTTCTTGAGCAGATGGGTACTTCGAGAAACAATCCACTGCTCGAGACGCAGGTATTCCACAGAGGTAGACGGGGGAAGGTTAATGGCCTTATGCCAAAAAGACCCCCCAACTGATTTAACCACCCCGCCTCCCTCATTACAATGCCTTCAGCCCATATAATACCATGGGACAGAAGCATTGCATTTAGAGTGTTAACATCCCCTCAATGGTGTAACCCGCTGTCAGCAAACGTACACAAGAGAAGCATCAGTTGCGTGCCTTTCTTGTTTTAGTGTTCCTTATAAGCTGGTAACGGTTATCGTTGCTCATCTCCATACCCAGATACATGTAACTATTTACATAATCTATACTGCCCAGTGTAGTGGTCATCGCAAGCTTATGTACCTTTTTGCTTGTGATCAGCATAGTTTTTCTTTTAGAGACATTTATTACAAGCTTGTTCTCTAATGCGTAGCTATGTAACTCATTGTATGATCTAGAACTAGGTCATAAGCATAAAGCATACCGGCCACATGCTCTGCGCCCAGTTTAGAGGGCAGTAAGATTTTGTTAGTAACCGCGGTGGGAGATCAGTCAGGTAGAGATTGAAAAGCAGGGAAGCCAGCACACAACCTCGCTCGACTCCCCTGCTGATACAAATCAATCCTGACATTCCACCACCGTTGTCCAATCGCACTTGCGCCATAGTATTCATATCCAAAAGCTGTAGAGCATAAACTAACCAATCTGGGCATCCCATCCTCAGCTATTTCAGCCACAATAACTCTCGATCCATGTGATCGAACGCTGCCTTAAAGCCAACGTATGTCACATATAATGGTTGTCTAAGTTTTCCTTCAACTCCCTTCATAAATCTGTCGAGCAATCTAATATTATGAGTTGTGGATGAAACTGCGAGGTAGCCCATCTGGTATTTATGGAGAACCCCCTTGGTCTTTACCCAGCCAGGCAGTTCCTTTAGCAGAAAAGACCCAAAAGGTTTCCCTGTGATGTCCAACACGTAGAGCAGTCTATAATTGTCTGGGATGTTCCCGTTGCCTTTCTTGAAGACTGGGACAAGTATAGACTGCTGCCATGAGGTCGGCACATGATGGTCAGTACAAACCCGTTCAAACATAACCAACTTTCTTCATAATAGTGTTTTGTTCTGGTTCAGCATAGCACTTTGTTTTACCCGCTTTCCCTGGGTATTTGGTCCCACTGGTTCTCCATCCAATTGTCCAGTTTCTCATTAAGGTTTTTCTCTTGGCTTGTGATATTTGTTTCTACATATTTGTGAGGTTAACTCTTTCATATGTTCTACTATGATGAGGTGGCTGTGTATTGCAATAATTCTCTTGATGCAGTCTTAATATCAATTTAGGTTCAAAGATACCTCTTCTGTTTCTTATACTGGGACAACTTGGCTGTATAATCTATTGATTCACTGGAGTCTCTCACGTACCTCCCGTTCGCCCGGTAACTTTCTTTCCTAGTGGGGAACATTATCGGAGGGTTTAGCTCTCGGAGTCTTTCCTTCTTACCGGGTGCCGCGGATGCAGTCTTCTCTCCAGTATTCATGTTCTTGCTCTCTCTCCCTTTCCCATCCTGCATTGCACTCACTGACCCACTGTCTTTCTCGGCTGACGGCGGTCCCACCGATACTGTTCGGAACAAGGGCCCACCACAGATTGGCTCCTGTAGTCTCACCACCATCTATGTTTCGGCGTAGGCTCCTGCCCACTGGATTTCACGTGTCTCAGGATTGCTGCGACTCCGGCATCCTGAACAGCTTCTGCAACTGAGTTTGAAACTCACAAGTTTCTCGCTCTCCACTCTCGTCCGGTGTATCATAGCTTGGGTCCTGCCACAGCCTATGGTTATGTTCTTCTCTCTCGTCTCCTGCCTCTCTCTAGTCTCCTGCCTCGTACTTTAACATCCTCGTCCCAGTGAAGTAGCTGGCCTGATTTAATGGGAAACATTTACTCTCAAAATTAAGATATCCCTTTGTAGTATCTTCATCGCAGTCTTGCCAATGTACATTTTTGTGTTTTGACATATGCCATGTAGGCCAAGGTGCAGCCAACCTGAGGGAGTTCCTCATGGGAACGGGAGTCCTTGCCCCCTAAGGGGGAGTCGCTCCCGGTGAGGTCCCACTTACCTCTACCCCTAGGGAGGATAATGCAGAGCGGGCTCACCTCCCTTGCCTCACAGGAAGGCCCCCCCGAAATTCTCTCTATTCGTCTAACTGACCAGAAAATATGAAACATTTTCAGACGCGAGATACAGGCTTTGTAATAAATTACCATATTCTTTTCATGGCAGCATGGAATCTAATTGGCGTAAAACTGAAAACAGCTGTCGGTTTTGCAAAAACAAGAATGAAACAGAGACACTGATACATTTACTTACCAATTGTTTCCAACTGATATCATTAAGAAAGAAGTATTTTGGTCGTTTTTTTATAGGCTACCAATATGTATCACATGCATTTTTTTGGGATAGTCTCTATAATGCTCAATCCACCTCAATGAGAATAGAAACTGAATTTTTTATTAGCCCTACATTTGGATGAAGAGGATAATATGTTTTATGAGAGTTCAATTAAGCCTTAAGGAGACATGACTTGCTGAAAATGTTCTGGCGATTTACAATAAGATCTATTGCCATGTGCTTGAAATGGTATAAATATCAATACTGATAATAATGATGATTTAATTGAACACAAATGAATTTTAAGAATGATATTTTTCTGTATAATAACAGATGTGATATGAGGAAATGTATAAATGAAATAGTGTTTTTGTTGTAGAATTTTATATAGAAATAAGATGAATGAGCTTTTTAATATTAGAAGGTGATATACATGTAATTGTCTGATTGTGGAAATTTGTATAGTTGATTTTTTGTCTAATGAATGTTGTCTAATGAAATATATTGAAAAGTTGTTTCTACAACTAAAACAATTAAAATAAAATTAAAAACAAGCATACATGTTTCTAGTGGCAGGCCCCTATTGAAACAGCAGCTGTTCGGGTAGTTAAGTGTTAAGTACAGGTTCCAGCAGAGTTAATATCAATATATAGAGTCGACTGATGTCACAAAAGTGATATATAAAATGTTCCAACTGACTGACCGGGAGAAATTAATGAAAAACAATACAAGGTCTACCTGCTTTGGCCTGGTCTAGCCACTTGGATGCCAACCTGGCCCAGCCATAACCCCTTGAAACATGTGTTGCACCTTGCTCCCTCCCGCCTAGCTCACTCCCCTCCGGAAACAGTTTTACTACTTTTTTTGACACACCTCTACCACTGAGTTGGCTAGAGGTGTTTAGGAACCATATTTGCATTGACAGACAACAAAAAAAATCAGACTGTCCAAAAGTTAGACTCCCCATTAACCCAAAATCTGGGTGCTGAATCTCTCTGCCAATGAATGTCTGCAGATCTGGTCAAAAGGAGGAAGCAGATTACTTCTAGATGAATTCATGCTGTGTAAACATGGTCTGGACACATTGCCAGAGCCCCCCCGGCACTCATCCAAGACATTAACATGGTCCTACCGGGTGTAGACCCCCCCCCCCCAAGAACACATCCTGTCCAGATTTGAGATTAACTTGCACAAGTACCATAATATTCAGAATTTGAAGCACTTGGCATAGCGCTTGGCGTACCAAGCAATTCAATTACTCTAACTCAACAGTATGAATGTTGTCAACCATGAATGATGAAGGGCCAAACTGCTGAAATTCCAGTATTGGAATCCAAAACGTCAGTTTATGCTCATATTGCAGTACCAGCAGTTAAATCATGGTGCTATCCTACCCCCCCATCTCCATCTCCTCATCAACCTTTATGTTCAATCCCCTGGATAGGCCCTTAGCAAACAACGTACATTTCCACCAACACGCAGATAAAACGCAAAATATCTTCCAAATATCATCCCCTTCAAAACCCCACACTCTCAAAACCTGTCTCTCCACCATACCCAACTGGATGGCCACCCACTTTCCCTTCCAAACAGAATACCTCCTTCTTCTGCCCCCTAAGGCACAAACATGACCTCAATCCCCGAATCCAAGGGATGCATACTAATTGACCTTTTCACAATTCATCGCGGGAGAATTGCCCTTCTCCACATTTGATCGTGAAATGAGGGTCAATTAGGACATATATGCGGGGGAAACACCCCCACACAATCCAAAAAAAAAAACAACCCCCTACCCAATCCCATATTACCCCAAACCCATCCCACACATATATATAAAAAGTAAAATAAAAGGTAAAAGGTCAATTGTGCAGAAGGTCAATTAGGACCACTATTAGGTCAATTAGGACAAAAGGTCAATTTGGGTAATACCAAACCAAGAACTCGCCACAGACAATCCACACACATCCCTCTCCATACCAGTTAAATCCCTTGGCTTCACCATAAACCCCTACCTTGCCTTCACACAGCACATAGCTGCCGTCACCAAAACATGCAACCTACAACTACAACTCCTATACAAAATCAGACATATCCTTCCTCCCGATGACTTCCGCACCACAGTCCAAGCACTGTTTCTCTCGAAGCTGGTCTATGTAAATGCTCTCCTCACTGGACTCCCCAACAATACTCCTGCCCCCCTAGAAGCCATACTAAATGCAGCAGTGAGACATATTCCCCCCACCCCCCCCCCATCTACCCAAACATGCACACACCACCCGCTCTTGCCCAGCTCCGCTGGCTCCTCATACCCCAGATAATTGCCTTTAAAGGACTCTGCATTGCATTCAAAGCCATCCACCTCAAAATTCCATTTTACCTTCATGACAAACTCAAACACATCACCCACACAAACCCCAGACAAGCCAGCCAATACCTTCTACATATTCCTTTCTGCAAACCTGCATGCACACAAAAACAAGCATTTACCCACTGTGCACCCAGGGCATTGAACATCTTTGCCCTTCACATATGCACTGTATGTGAGGCCATTCTGCACCATGGATGTCCTGGAGCTTTGCTGAACTACCTGAGCTGCTGCAAGAAAAAAAAGGCGCTAAACAGGAGAGAGCTTGTTTTTTTTAAGGTTTTTTCCTGAAAGCAAGTTGGTTAACGGTAAGGCGAAGATCTACAGGGAGCAAGCTGCAGAGCCAGCAGCCGTACTGAGGATCAGCATCCACATAACCCTTTACATTCCCATGATGAGATCTTCAGCAGTTCAAGGAGGGAGGAAGGGAGAACAGATGCAAGTATAGTGAGTCAGGTTGCCTACGCAAATTAGGGTACCATGTTCATAGAAAGCGTGACTAACTAGGCACAACACTTCAGACCTTTTATGCCGTCATACCAGGAGCCACTAGAGAAGGCAGAGAGGACGCACGATATGTTCAGACTGAGTGTCAGTCACCATACGTGCCAAAGCATATGGGACAGTTTGGTGTAAATGGATAAATAATGGGGATCCCAGAAATAGGACTCGCCTGCAGTGTAGCAGAGATGTTAAGTGATGGCTGGAGTCTAATCCGATGTGGATTATAGCAGCCGTTCAAATGGTAATAGAATGTGCATGACACTGCCTTAACCTTTGGCAACCGGGAAGGTGAAAACCAAAGTTCTTGACTGACGTGCCCAGGGAGGCGAACAGCTCTCATAGGTCTAGGTCAAAAAGAGTAATCCCAGAGTTCACTGCTGCCTTCGGCTATCATCACCTCTGCTTTTTAAGAATCGAGTTTAAGTCAGTAATCCTCCATCCATTTTAAGACCATCAACGGAATAACGAAATTGCCTGCCGCTAAGCTGTGTCCGTCGCCAAATGAAAAAGAATTTGGGGGACACCATTTAAGGAATAAAACAAGAGTCTTGGCAACTTGGAAAATAATCAGAGACAGGGAGAACCCCCTATTACTCGACAGGAGAGGAGCAAGGGTTCGGAGGACATGGTGACTACTTTAAATGAGTGAAACTAATGATATATGGCATGGCATTTATAATGCACCTATACACAAGGGTTTCAAGGCGGGTGGCGGGGACAGTGCAATACATGGGAAAATAGAATAAATAAACAATAAGTAAAAGTACAGCCAGCTGGTAGCAAGTGCAAGGGTAAGTGCAGACATCAGGTGTCAAGTGCTTGTAGTGGGACTGTAGGGATACAGAAAACAGTCCCCAAGTGCGGGGTTTGCCAGGAAGGCAGTGCAGGAGTCTAATCCCCAGAGTCGTAGATGGATTCCCTCTTCAGTCTGCCAAGAAAGTCTTTGCCGCTGTGTCGAAGGTTATGGAAAGTTGCAGCAGGATCAAGGCTGTGGCATTGCTGGCACCAGCAGAGACTTCGAAGTCATCCAGGGGGAGGGGGCGGGACAGGGGTTTGGAGCCCCCCCCCCCCCCAACACTATGTCACTGGTGAAGTGAAAGATCACCTAAATGTAACCAAGGAAGTCTGGGGACTGTCACAAAGGGCAGTAGTAAGTGCTCCTTCTGTGATTCTAGGGACAAGTGGTAGAGAAACATTCAGGTGAAAGTTATCCAGATATGAAGGGTTGAGGCAAGGTTTCTTCCATAAAGGAAAGCCTGTAGCATACTTGAAAGCAGCTGGCACACGGTCACTAGAGAGATAGGGGAGAAGACAGCATGAATTATAACAGTAGCAACAAAAGGTACTTGGTCCACAGTACTCTTAAATCAGGTAAGGGCCATTGGTGGCAGTACCTGACGGACTTGCATATGGCTGGACCCCTTTTGCAATGGCGCAAAAGGGCTTAAAAAAACGGTGGTGCAGAAGGTTGCCCAGAGCAGTTTCAGCGGTTCAGATCAATTCAAAACATTCCACCCATTACTGTTTCGGCTAAGGACCAGTAGAAGTGCCACCTTTTCCTTGTTTGAGATACAAAGTAGTAGTCGTGGAGGTAAGCAGCCACAGAGCCCCGAGGCAACTGGAACAGACCAGCAGGAGAGGAGTAGAGTGGAAACGTGTTACACAATGTATTTGAGTGGTTGCCTTTAACCCCCGGCCAGAAAAGGCAAATGTCAGAAACTGAAGCACTCCCATTTGATATAAATATTACTCTGCAATGGTAAGTACTCCCTCATCTAACAAGCAACGTAGGTGTCAAATGGCTCTTGAAAGCCATCCGAGCTTTTAGCCTACAACATCTTTGATTGTGGGAATTGCAGTCCTCCTTTTCCCATCCTAAGCCTGGACCTTCAATTCTCAGGAAGCAAAGTTCTGTTGGTGAAGCGAGAACAGGCTGAAGGTACCATTCGTGACGCGGGTCCACTGGTCGGGTTTCGTTCTTATCCACAAGCCCCGTTGAATTGTGCCACATACTAAACTGCCAAAAAGGAATGCACTAGCCATTAGCACTGTAAAAAAAAAAAACAGATCTCCATGTGTTATGTTCACCATAGATCCACACTCTTGAAAATGTCCCCTTGTAGCAGGCTTCTTGAAGCCTTAAAAAAAGGGTGTTGGAACAAAGTTAGAGTACTGTGACGAGCTAAACCCCAAGTAACACCAGACCCAAAAAAGTAAATAGACAACGACACAGATCTGTAACTCAACTTTGCATCGATCTTTAAATTCCCATGGACACAATTCGCCTAAATGAGCAGTTAAAGAGACCGATCACGTGCAAAATACTTGCCCAATCACCCAATGTTCACCCAAGTGTTTTCAAGTCATGCCAGGGCCCACCCACAGGACTCTGGCCATACAATCAGAAGTAGTTTTGCCTTAAAGAAAGGACTACTCTACGTCACAAGCCTGGACACAAACCACCACCAATAAGACAGCAACACCATTTACCAGCCAACTGTACACTAAACAACAGCCCTCAACAACCGAGGTAAACACACCATAACCACCTCCCGGTAACAGCCACACCAGACGTGATCCCGGCTGTACAATAAACATTAACCGTCAGTGAAGGAGGTGGCGTCATTTCCTTAATACTACAGAAGAGTTTAGCCTCCATGAAAGGGGGCCCTTGGCCACACAAGGCCCAATGGGCGAGAGAAGTGTTTTGAGCACAATCCCATTCGCCATTATAAGCCAGTGCAGTTGGCACAGGACAGATCAGGAAGACCATTTCTAGATGTTCCTCTAAACGGAATCCCACATTGTGCACCATTTTCAGACAATGGATCAAACTTGCTGCAAAACCCAGGTAAAAAGAATGATAGTCGTCCAGCCTAGGAGATATTACGGCTTTCACTAATGGTGTGTGAGTAGCAGAAGGGAGAAAAAGAATGCCACACATTACCTTAAAATGACAAAAGAGCTGCTAATCGCAGAGCTTAACTGACGGATCAAAGACAGTTTGCAGTCAATTTGGACACTTGAGGTTTTAACTGCTCAAGTAGGGGTAGGAATCAAGCCCATTGCAGAAGGGATCACCCTAGATGCTAAGGGACCTCGACCAGCAATACCTCTGTTTTGGCAGGTTGAGCCTGTTGGATCCTATCCCCCAACTCATGGTTCACAGACAACACTATAATTTCGAAACAGCTTCTGCCACACTTCCGCCCTGTCAAAACAGGATCTGTGTGTCGTAGCATAGGAAAAAGGTCTGAAGCCATGCAAGTGGATGAGCCTATTGAGAGCCTGCACATAAGCACTGAAAAGCATGGGAAAGACAGCAGACCCTTGAGGGACTCCAGAGTCAGGGGATAGGGTGCTGCTACAAAAGACAACATAACCAATTCCTGTGTCCCAGAAGTAAAAAATGGTTGCAGCCAAAGGTATGCCACGTCTGAGGAGACACGATGATGTACAATGGTGTCAAAGGCCGCTGATAAGTCTAATACCTAGAAGGCTGCTGTACTGTCACAATAAACCAGCAGGTGAAGTACATTCAAGTTTGAGGACAGGAAGGACCATGAATATCTATTGGTGAACAAGTACATTTGTCAACTATAAAAGAACGTAGATTCTTCCATCACCCTACAGACAAAAGATAACATATGTAGGGTGGTGATTGCGAGGATAAATGGATGTCTTTTTAAGTATGCAGAGCACAGTGACTTCTCCAAGTCTGGGGCTATTACAGAACAGTTTGAGTGGAGCAGTACAAGCAAGTTAGAGTTAGGATGACATGCACAGCTCCAAAAACAAATTTGAGAGCTGGACTCTAATGGAAGGAGGAACCTGTATGGTGACAGGGATTGGTTCATTACTGCGCGTCCGATTTGGTCGAATCCAAATAGGTCACAGATTTTTTACCGAAATTGCCTGCAAATATATGTGGGAGGGGTGGAGGTGGGGTCGTTACTATAAATATAGGAGGTGGTCGTGGGAGGGGGGGTCCTGCAGAGGGAGGGGTTCTCCTCCCACATATATCTGCAGCCAATTACACGGAGAAGAAAAACACCAATTCGACTTCAACCAAAAAGACTCAATGTATTCTGCCCAAACCTGGTCACGAGGCATCAGTGAAGGGGTGATAGTTGCATCCTGTGCTGAAGGGGATTAAAGTTCTCGGTGAACCAGCAGCCAAAAAATGTTTGGTATTAGTATTTGAAATTATAACAGAATAATATTGGTGTTCATTTTGAAGAATCGCCCCTTTATCTAGAGTACATTGAAATGTGTATGTATCTACAGAATCATACTGGATTTCTGCCATCGTTATGAGTGGATTGTTTTTCATTTCCCCGAGTTAACGAGTAAACCATTTTGCAGTTTTGATCGCGCCTTTAGGCTGAGCAGTATTCAAGGTCTGGGGGGGGGGGTTATACCATGGGTCCGGCATTAACAGTTGCATTACGTTTTGGATCTGCAGTAACACTTGGGTGGGCACTCATTTTTTAAAAGTGATCATATAATTGTTTGAAAACACCAGCGTGAAGCAGTGTGCCTTATTAACTAATTCACAAATACAAAACACTATCTCAAGTGACCATTTATGCACATGTACAGGTCCTGCAGCCATTTGAAGCAGACCAAGGGCATCCTTACAATTAAAGGCATCGGATATTAAGGCAAGCAAGGAGCCTGCAGCCCGCATACTGAAATCTCGAGGAATTGTCAGAGATCATATCTGAACCACTAAATATATTTATTCATGAAAGGCGGCAGAGTAGATCCTAGTAGTGCGGTAAGAAATTAGAAATAAAAGTGTAGCCACTAAAATGGGGGAACCAGGGAAGAAGAATGTTAACTGCAGAAATGATCTACTTAAATTCAAGAGGCACTACCATGCCTGAAGGAACTATGCAGTTGACGCAAATAACTGTGCAACCTTGAGGTTAGGCCAGGAAAAATCATGACCCATTATGCCAATTTACCAATGTTCTAGGACCAAAGAAAATCTTCAAATACTAATCTATGTTTAACCAAAGAGTGAGTATTTACTCATTCAATTCTCAGACTAGCATTAAAACAAGCAATGTTAGATGTTAGTAGACTTAAACCAAATGGGATGAGGAGAGAGGAAATGGCTGGATAATGTAGCGACATGTAGAGTTTCGTACAATACCACATTGTGTGATGTTATTGCAGACTTCTTTAGAAGTGCAACATGTCACAAGCTACAGAAATGAAATAAAATATAATTTACTATAGCTATGTTCAAAAGGCACTGTCCTCAACAGTATGACTTTCTGCAGACAAGCTTGCCTAGAAGGTGTTCACATCCATCTTATCTCCCTCATTTCTTTCAGTTGTGTGAAGGAACAGTAGGTGGGTCTTTTGGGAATGCCTAGGAGGGAAGTACATTACTGCAGAGCAGTTAAAGCCACGGCAGTGAACAAGGTCATATTGGAAAACATGCTGGTGGAAATTGTGAACAAGAAATTGCCCTCAATGGGACAGGGGACCTACTGATCCAGGAAAAACAAGCAAACCAAAGCTGTAATTCATCCCACACAGCCCCTGCAAGTGTTACAGCCCACATCTCAATTAAGGATTGTACAAAAGGAGAAATCTAATCAATGGATTTTCTCCCAACCGTATGGTACATTAAAACCTGAGCGGACCAAATAGTCTTGTTAACGGGGTCCAGGGGAAACCGGAATCTGAACGCCGAGATCTGCATGTGTCCACTAGAGCCAAAAGCAAGGTTCAAGAATAGTGCTGTAACGAATGGTCCAAGACCCAAGCGGCTCGAATGTGCGTGCAGAGCCTGAAGGCACCAGAGGCAATTTTAGAAGAGATGTAGAGCTGGGTTCGAGTCAGCACCTGGGGGTGTGGGGGGTGGCCGGAACAAGCCATTTGAGCCAGAAAGCCCTTCCACTACCTATTAAGGGGTCTGATATGTCCAAAATCTCAGTGGTCTAGATTTTCAGAAATCACAAAAGGTGTGTTTTTATGGGATTTTATCTCCTAAGTGGCGCGCAGACGATAGCAACACCAACATTGTGCTTTCTTTTCCTTCTAAGGGGACCCTGGACCAACATTTCAGGCCACGAATGCCGAGTCACCTGAGGATTGCTCCCAGAGCTGAACATCGCGTAAGGCATGGCACTGACCATATATGGCATGAGACAACATGTAGAAAGTAAACAAATGATCTTATAACTCAACTGGTGGAGCCAATCATCCTGGAGCCCTGCATTGTAGATGAAGGAATCATCTCGCACTTCTCCTCTGGTAGGACAAAGTGAGCACTAATACTGCCCCATCATCTAGCCATCTTTCAATAAGCGGCTAACATCTTAGTGAGTTTTCCTGTTATGTTTCCCCTGATGAAGACGTCTTGAAGAACTTGATGTTGAAACCGGTTGGGACTTGTTTCTGTCTGGCCTCTTGAACATTCCTGAGAGCCCAGGATTTTGATTTGTTAATTCATGATGACATTTTGTACTTCATTGATGTGGGTTCTCCATTTGATGTAATTTGTATTTCTTTTGGAATTTGAATGTGAGCGAATGAGTCTGGCTGCGTATAACGGACACATTAAGTGCTGTGGTGAGCATTTATGTTGATAGTAAGGGGCAGTTCATTTTTTGTTGACTGTGTGTCTTATGAAAACGAAGTATGGTTAATTTCTAAACAATTTCTTTCATATAAAAAGAATCTTGAATTAAAGAAGCTTCTTTTATAAAACTTTACCTAGAATTTATTTTGGTGTATCCTCTAATCCCCGAATTCTAGCTATACTTCGGGGCCCTGTGCTTCGGCTTCTCTCTCCACAGCACTGAAGACAGAATGGAGGTCACCATCTTAAAAACGATGACCTACATGGCCAGCAGTTATTAAATCTGATAAACATACAGCATATTCTAGAACACAGGTAGAAGAAAACCGCTAGTAGGGGAACAAAGCTGTACTCTACCACTGCGCAAGTGTTCTCTGCAAAAAGTCTTATCCCTTAAGATGTAAAGAAAAAACTGACCACCAGGGAAGCCAGAGGGTGTTTGGATAAATGCATGGGTTTTAAATTGCTCTCATTTTATGTAATGCAATGAGTGCTCCAGTTTTTCCTTTGTACTGGGGAGTAGGTCCTAGGAGGTCTGCATGCTGGGATGTAGAAATACCTTGCAAAGATAATATACATTGATATTTCACAAACGTAGCAACAAGCATGCACTGTTTGCGAGTCAGACAGCAGAAACAATCTCATCCATGAGTCTCCAAAGCATAGCTTGGGGACAGCAGATTGTGGATGGGGAAACAGAGGCAGTGGTTCAGGGAAACCACAACACACATACACCTTCCCACACACACCCCCTGGGAAGAAACTGCTGAATTAGATGGTCATCATGACAAAAACCGCCTGCTTCCAAGATTACAGCTCCCCTATTTAATGTCTCAACCCTCAGAGTCATGTGGCTGTGATGAGTAATCCCATTCTACATACAAGGTCCATTGGACGGCCCAAGGCCCATAAACATATACAGTACCTCTGCAGTCAAGAGTCTGGGTGTCACTGGTATAATGTTTAATGCCCCAATTCCCTCATGAGTCCGGATATGAAAGGGGGTGGGGTTAGATCCAGGCTGATTGAGTTTGGAAGGAAATCGAGGGAGCAGAGTTCTGTGAATTTGATAAATAAAACTCAGCATCAAGTAGAATCCAGGAAGGAGAACACTGCTAGCAATCAAGCACGATGGGGTTGACGGAGGAAATAAATGGAAAATGTACAAGGGAAAGGTTGGATCTGGAGAAGGGAAGGAACAAAGAGGTGGAGGCAAGACGTGAAACGAGGAGCTCCGAATTGAAATTGAAACAGGAAGAGCATCTCAGTAAATTGTGATCAACTATGTGACCTTTGTGGGATGAACTTTGGGCGCAGCTGGAAAGGGTGCCTGATGAAAGAAATGCAGTTTGTTCAAATTGGTTTTCTCAGAGATATCCGATGTGTTAAAGCGATTTCATATCACCATCGAGTAGGTGGCTGCCTTTAAATTGACATCCATGTGAACGAGACCCAAAAGGCTGGAATTGCCATCATAAAAAACATGGAAGAGGAAGAATAAGATAAGTCATCTGAGAAGCTCAAAAAAGGGACTCCTTCTGTCAAGTGGACTTCAGGACATGGCATTTCTGCCAGTTGGGAGTCACTGGTGTACTTTCTATTCTCCTCTAATGGCCTTTTCATAACCAGCTTTGTTATTCTATCATAGATTGGATGACCCGATGATTATGCTGGCTCATCACTGCAGGTCAGAATCACCAAGGTCTCATAAGAACGAATCTTCGGTTGTGGTCTCTAGGCCGCTTCCTTTGAGGCATGATGCACTAAAGAAAGCATCATGTTGTGTGGCGCAGAGTGCATTGGCCCGCAGGGGATACAGAGTACAGGTAAGTGGTGGGCATGCAGAAAATGGGGTGGTAGGGCAAGTGCTGGGGGTGCAGAGAATGGGGCGGTAGGGCTAGTGGTACAGCTGCACAGCATGGGACAGGGTTGGGGCAGTTGAACCATCAGAATGGAATCCTGGAACATTTACGATGTAACGCCTTCCCAGAGTCACCAGGCGGTGTATGCCAGTGTTGCTGTTATTAAGGAACAGAACCTAAAGACGGATTAAGGCTGCCAAAGCAATAAGCATGGTGATGGACTATTTCAGACCCCCTTAGAGTAGGCATCCACTTTAAAACTGAAGAGAGGGTCCCTGGAAAACCTCTTCTCACCCCCATGAACATGACAGCCCGAAGAGTCGAATGCAGGAAGAAACTCACTGTTTGGACAGCCCACAGGTGGGCCGCCAGTGACATCCACATATGCGAACAGATATTCTCTTAGACAGACATTCAAACAGTATCCAATCAATGTCCGTGACTACAGGTGCCAATACCCTAATCATGGATCCAAATGCCTTGATGGATCAGATTGACTAACAACGGAAAACCATTGCGGTGACGTTGTTAGTGACGCCATAAGCCACAGGACGAAAGGCGAATAAAAGTAGAACTAGGCAGCACAGAACAGCAGGCCAGGGCTCACAGCCAAGGTCAGAGACAGACAGCACATTCTGAAGCTAAGGAACAAGGAGTCATCTGCAGAAGAGCGAATAATTCCCCATAAATTGCAGACCAGAGAGCTAGATTTTGCGGTCCTCACCCATGTGGTGCAGCCGACCCAGACAATGGTCATTCACCCGCGGTGGGAAGACGAACAGTTCTCAGCAACACAGACGTGAATTGAAACAGATTCTTTCATAACATTGTTTAACGGTTTTGTAACACGGCATACTCCAGCCAGGGACTCTTTCGCCTGACAATGAATGTGGCACACAATAAGAACGCTTTCTATCTTTAATCAACTAAGGGTTCTTTTATTTGAGTAGGCCCCCAACCAGTCTAGCACCCAACCTTCACAAACACCCTGTGTCACAGTGGAAAGGAACCAGGCCGGTGTGCATCAATATGATATTTATACATTTTATGGGTCAATGAAAAATCAAACAATTGGACAGCAGCCACCAATTTTGTGGCAATACAAATGCAACGATTCCTACAACACAGTCAGTTCAAAATCCCCAAAATTCACATGAATCTTTAATGGCAAAACAGGAAAAGAACAAGTTACTTTCTTACCTGGTAACGTTCTTTCGATGGGATGGTCCGACGACGTATTCCATATCTATGACAGGTAATGGCCACAGCTGTGCTGCTTTGGAAAATCTTTGGCGTCTGCGTCCTGCGCCGATGCACCGTCCCCGAGGACCTCCTCCGACGGCCGACGTCACCTGATGTGATAAGTAGGACGCACAACGCCCATAGCCTCAGTTATAGTTTTTTCCCAGAATGTGTGCCACCAGTTTTCTGCCAGCAGACACACAAGGCCTTGCGGAACGCAAGCTGCAATCGCAAAAGAAATTCTGCAGCGGGGAGGCCATGGAGGGAGCGAAATGGAATACGTCGTCGGACCATCCCATCGAAAGAACGTTACCAGGTAAGAAAGTAACTTGTTCTTCGAGGGGATTGGGTCCTCCGATGTATTCCATATCTATGACAGACTCCCAAAGCAGTACCAAGCAAGGAGGTGGGAAATAATTTAGAATACAAATTTAGCATGCCCAATCAAATTGCGGAATAGAGAACTGCCTTGCCAAAGGCCAGATCTTGCCCTCTGATGGAATTTAGGGAGTAGTGACGTACAAAATTATGTACTGAAGCCCAGGTGGCTGCATCACAGATATGACGATTAGGAATTCCCCTCTGCAGGGCAGCAGACGCAGCCACTCTTCTGGTAGAATGGGCCCGCAAGCCAGCCCGAGGGTCCTTACCCGCCAAGCGGTAACACTCGGAGATAGCCAAAATAATCCAACGAGACAAAGTCTGTTTCGTCACAGCTTGTCCCAACCGCTTTCCAGCCTAGCCAATGAAAAGTTGATCGTCCACTCTGACCCGGGACATGCGCGAAATATAAAAGCTCAACGCTCTCCGAGGATCAAGCCTATGGAGCCTCTCCTCTTCCTTACCAGGATGTGGAGGAGGATAGAACGCCGGAAGAACAACCTTCTTGCCCAAATGAAAATCCGAAACCACCTTCGGAAGAAAAGAAGGACAAACTCTAAGGACAACCCTGTCCTTGTGAAACACAGTGAAGGGTGGCTTAACTGAAAGTGCCTGTAACTCACTCGCTCTGCGAGCGGAAGTAACCGCAACCAAAAACACAGTTTTCAGAGTCAACAGCCTCAAAGGGCAAGAATGTAAAGGCTCAAACGGAGCACCCATAAGAAACTTAAGAACAAGGTTCAAATCCCAACCTGGCACCAAAAAAGGTGACGGAGGGAACACATTAGTGAGCCCTTTCAAAAACTGCGAAATTAAAGGAATCTTAAAATAGGAACACTTCAGACGAGCGCTTAAATATGCACAGCGCCGCCAGGTAACCTTTAATGGTCCGCACTTGCAAGCCCCTGTGGGCCAAAGAAAGCAAAAAAGACAAAACCATGGGAATGTCGCATTCAAAAGGATCCACATTCTGAACTCTGCACCAGTCGCAGAACTTTCTCTAACAGCAACGGTACAGAGACTTTGTTGCCGGCCGCCTGGCCGAGAGCAACACCTCCATCACGTCTTCAGGGAGGTCCCAATCCTTATACCTCAACCTTTCAGAAGCCAACCGTGAAGATTGAGGGATCTGACCTCTGGATGGAGAACCTGACCCCCCTCCCGTGAGAGCAGATCGTCTTGGTAGGGAAGACGACGTGGAGGGCAGATGGACAAGTCTAGAAGATCCGGGTACCACGTCCTCCGGGCCCACACCGGAGAAATGAGGATCATCCGGGAACCGAACCTCCGCAACACTTGCGGGATGACGGGGACTGGAGGAAACGCGTACAGCAGTGGGAATGACCACTCCACCACGAACGCGTCTCCTAAGGCTCCTTTTGGAGGAAATTCCCGCGAGCAAAACCTTTCGCACTTCTGGTTGACACTGGAGGCGAAGGGATCCACTTGAGGGGTCCGCCAAAGGGCGAAGATCTCCAGGAGAATCTCCTGAGCCAGCTCCCACTCGTGAGAGATCGTGCTCTGCCTGCTCAGAGCATCGCCGTCTCGTTGTCGTCTCCGGCCAGATGAACTGCCGAGATCGAAACTTCCTGCTGGATGGCCCAGAACTCGAGCTGCATCGCCTCCCTGCACAGTGGAAGTGACCCTGCCCCCCCCCTTTTTGTTGAGGTAGTGCATGGCCACCGTGTTGTCCATCAGAATCACGACACTCTTCCCGCGCACAGTTGCAAGAAAAGCCTTCAGGGCTAGCCTGACGGCCCTCAGCTCCCACAGATTGATATGGAGTCTGGACTCCGACGGAGACCAACGACCGCTGACTGTCAACTCTTTGGCATGAGCTCCCCATCCCGTGAGGGATGCGGCCGTCACGATCATCACCTCCGGCCAGGGCAGTGAAAATGGGGCCCCCTTCATCATATTGCCCTCGACGGCCCACCACAGAAGGTCCCGGGCTGCCGAGGGCGGCACCTGAACAGGGCCCGACAGCCTGCCGGAGGACTGAGACCACTGGAGCTTGAGTGCCCACTGCAAAGATCTCATCCGCAGACGAGCCTCTGGCACCAGAAGAATGCAGGATGCCATGAGGCCGAGCAGTCTCAAGAACTCAGACGCTGGGAGATTCTGGGCAAACAAACTTGTTCACCATCTGCTGAATGTGAAGAGCCCTCACCTGAGGAGGAAAACACTGCCCCAGGGACGTGTCGAGCACTGCTCCAATGTACTGGAGCCGCTGCGTTGGTGTCAAATGGGACTTCTTTAAATTGAGGAAGAAGCCCAGCCTGTGAAGGGAGTGGCAGGTGACGGACAGATGGATCCAGGACTTGCTCGGGAGAGCTCCCCCTGATCAACCAATCGTCCAGGTAGAATCCCCCCTTTCCTGAGATGCGCTGCCACCACCACCATGAGCTTGGTGAAAACCCTCAGGGCGGAGGTCAATCCGAACGGCAGGACCCGAAACTGAAAGTGCGAGTCGCCAAACGCGAACCTCAGGTACTTCTTGTGCTTGGGATGGATCGGCACATGGAAGTAAGCATCCTTGAGGTCGAGAGACACCAACCAGTCCTGAAGTTGAAGGGCCTGGAGGACTTGAGAAAGAGTCACCATCTTGAACTTGTCCTTCCTGAGCAGTTTGTTCAAACCGCGCAAGTCCATGATGGGTCTCAATCCCCCGTCTTAAATCAAAAAATAAGGAGAATACCACCCCTTGCTCCTCTCCGCTACAGGCACCAGTTCTATGGCGCCTTTCTCCAGCAGGTCTTGAATTTCATGCGCAAGGAGCGGATCCAGACTCTTCAAAGAGAGGTTCCCTGGTGGATTGTCGTGAGGCCTCTGCCGAAAAGGAAGACAGTAGCCGTGGGTTATGATCTGAGGAACCCACACATCCGAAGTAATGGCTTGCCACTCTACAAGATGCTGCGCCAGCCTTCCCCCAACCTGGCCTCATGACTAAGTGGTAGCAGCTGCGGCGTTGCCTGAGGGCAAAGAGGCAACTGCCCGAGCGGCCTTGGCACCTCGAGTACCTTTGTTTCCACCTCCGGCACTCTTACGATGGCCTCTTTGACTGCTAGCTCCTCTCGCTTTACTGAAGGAGTAATAGCGAAAGGAACCTCCCCTCCATTGCTGTCCCCTAGGATGAAAAGGCGGAGGTTGGCGAACTGCAGCACCCAAAGATTTTGCTGCAGCTTTGGAGGTCTGCAACCTCTCAAGGCTCTCGTCAGCCTTGCTGCCGAAAAGGTGTTCACCGTCAAAAGGCAGGTTGAGGAGCCGGGAGTGCACATCAGGAGCAACCCCAGACTTCCGCAACCACGCAATCCTGCGCATTACGGTGCTCGCCGCCATGGACCGTCTGACACAATCCGCCAAGTCCAAACCCGACTGAACGGCCTTACACATAGCATCCTTGCCATCCTGAACCATAGCAAGGAAACCATCCAGTTCGTCCACTTCGGGAATATGATCAGCCGCTAATGCAACACAGTTCCACAGAGTGTGCATGAAACGAGACAAGGCACATATGGAGTTGGCCGCCTGAAGCGCCATACCCCCCGAAGAAAACACTTTCTTCGCCCAGCCGTCAAAACGTTTGTCGTCCCTATCCGGAGGGATGGTAGGATACGACGCCTGCTTTGCCGGGGCCGTAGCCGCCTGCACCACCAAACTCTCCGGGGTGGGGTGCCTACACAAGTAGCAGGGGTCGCTACTGGCTGGACGGTATTTTCGCGACAAAGACTTGCCCACTGCCGGGAGACTCTCCGGAGCAGTCCAAGCCGCTGCCACCCTTCTCTGCAGAGCCATATGAAAAGGCAAAACCGGGTCAGTGGGTGGACCGAGATCAAGGATGTCCGTGAGATCATCCTGAACGAACTCCCCTGGGGGAGCTGACCAACCCAAGTACTCGGTAACCCGAGACATAAGGCACCGATAAGAAGCATCGGCATGAGTGCCAGGCTCCGGCCGCCAAAACTCCACCTCCAGAGAGGTGTCCACTGGCATCATGCAGAGACTGCCTCAGGTCATCAAACTGGCTATGGCCCGAGATAAGGTCATCTGGAACCGCAACCGGAACCAGGCCGCCATCAGAGTCTTCATCACCCACTGAAATGTACTCCAGGCGGGGAGAGGAAGACCTCTGCGGACCAAAGCAGTGCCGGACCTTAGCCATAGCTTTTCTAGGGGCAAACCCGTGCCACGGGACCCCCCCGAACACCACCGCCTCGAAAGGCGCCGGCGTCGACAGAAAAGGCATCGAGGGCGCCGGACCAGTCGGCGCCGGTGTGGACAGAAAAGGCGTCGAGCGAATCGGCGTCGACGACAGCTGCAGCGCCGTCAGCATCGGCGGCGTCGACACAGTCCTCGAAGCCGGAGCCCCGAGCGTGTCTCTCGACAACCTGGGCGCCGACGGCGTCGAAGACCCCCTCGAAGACGGAACCTCGAGAGAAATCGTCGACGACCTCGGCGCCACAGGCATCGACATCTTCTTCGAAGACGGCACAGGATCACGCGGTCTCGAGCACGTCGAGGACTGGGACCTGGAACGGGCATGTCGAGAACGGTTACCCTTGTCCGAGCGGGACCTCTCCCGCTAGCCGTGCCGACCACCCGAGCCCGAAGGCGTACGGGCGGTGTCTCTCGACCGGTGCCGACCGACCCCACTCGGAAGCGCGGACGGACCGGTGCCCTGCGATTCCAGAATCGCTAGCATCTGCTTCCCGAAGGAAGCCCATTCCTCCGGTGTCGCTTGCATGGAGGGATAAGCGACCCGCCGACGGGCGGAGTCCTCGGAAGAAGACGGGGAAGGCGACCTATGCCGGCGCTTCCTGGAATGCCTAGAAGAGGCGGATGAGTGGTGAGACCGACTCCTGGAAGGAGACCCACCGGACTTCAGACGACGACGCGGAGAGTCACCTCTCGAGTCATCGCTCCAAAGCCCCGCAGACCTCGACTTCCGGGGATTAGACACCCGGCCTACCGACAGCTTCTTCTTGCATTCCCACAAGGCCTTTGCAGTGAGCGACTGGCAGTAGACACAGTCCGTATCGTGGGCCTCCCCGAGGCACCAGAGGCAGACGTTGTGCGAGTCCGTGACCGACATCTTGGACCCACAGTCCCCGCAGTTCTTGAAGCCCGGACGCGGGGTCGAAGATGAGAAAAACATCGCCAAGAACAGGTCACAAACCGAACAGGTTCAACGAACCGAGAATAGAAAACAGCAAACTCCAACGAGTCGAGGCGTACCAAGATTCACGAAGCGAACATGTTCGCGGAAAAAATGGAACTGAGACTATGGGCGTCGTGCATCCTACTTATCACATCGGGTGACGTCGGCCGTCTGAGGAGGTCCTCGGGGACGGCGCATCGACGCAGGACGCAGATGCCAAAGATTTTCCGAAGCAGCACAGCTGTGGACATTACCTGTCATAGATATGGAATACGTCGGAGGACCCAATCCCCTCGAAATTATTTTCACACATGTGATGGTACTAAGGGTAAGCACTTCCCCTGCGGCACTCACCCACAAACATCTGCTAACTTAATTCTTTATGGATGGAAAGCAATGTCAAGGAGTCAGGATAAAGAGGGAAAAATCGGATTTAGAATTCAGACCACTCCCCTCGCCCCCCAAGATGGGAGGCCAGAAAAGAAAATGAAAAAGCCGATTCATGAGCAAAATGGCATAATCGGATTTTACTTGTTACTCGCACAGCAGCTTACAACTGCGGTGGGACAGCTAGAAAAGAAGTTTGTGTTGCTACACTCGAGAGATAAGGAAGCTTACAGACTACTAGGCAGAGCAACAAGCCAACATGAACAAGGTAAGAAAATCGGTTTTAGAAAGAAAACAATGCAAAAGAAAACAGATGCGTCAGAATGGAAATTCGTTTTTACACAGGACTTGTGATGACAGGCAGCCGTGGAAAGGGCTTTGCTGTCAAAATCTGAAATCGGTTTCAAGTAGGACAAAGGCACATAACGGATAAGATTCCGACAGAAAGGAATGGTTCTCATGAAGACTACGGTTTGGGTTTTTCTATGGGACAGATGCAAAAATCGGAATGCATGGGAATGCACACAGTAAATGGGCAAATTTGGTTTTTGCTGCTCAGAGGCAAATTCTATTGAGGCTACATTTTAATGACTATAGTTATTAAAGAAAGTCACTTGGCACAAGGTGGCTAATTCTGAATTTCAACCAACTCACACCGTGAATCTCTTTATAGGGGAATTAATAAATGTACTTCAAAATAAGGCTAAGGACTTATACAGATAACTGAAGGATTTCTATAAGGAATACACTAAGATACAGAGGCTAATAAAGAGGAGTCTATGAAAAGGTGAATGGATTATACTGGTCATTTGGGACTTTTAATGGGATTTTTTATGGGATGCAAGATTCCAAAGAGAGGGGTATGCAATTTGTGACTGGGATTATTTGCAACTTACAATGTAAGCTTGAGCTTGGGATTCTAGAAAGCCAGCGAGGTCTATAGTCACTCTGGACAGCTAGGCAAAGGGATCTGGTCACTGAGCTCTCCTGGATGGGATTCTGGACAGCTAGGCCAAGGGATCTGGTCACTGCGCTCTCCTGGATGGGATTCTGCACAGCTAGGCCAAGGGATCTGGACACTGCGCTCTCCTAGATGGGGTCAGCTAGGCAATGTCTGGTCTCTGCAATCTCTTGGATGGGATCAGCTGCCTCCTCTCCTTTCTCCCTGGATTCTTGTGCGTGTCTGGATCTGGAATCTGTGTATCTTGCTGTAGATGGAATGGATGAATCATTTGTGTCTCTGTGTCCCCCTTATATAGCTTAAATGACAATCTATTTTACAATCTGAGGAAAAGTACTCTGGAATTCCTCCTATCCGGGGATAGGACAGCCTACCAGTCCTCTCTCCTCCCCCTGGGCCAATTGGTTCAAGGGAAAGGGCATCATTAGCGTATTTGCATTTATGACATTTCTTTGTTCTCAGATCAACTTTTTTGTAAAAATGAGTTATGAATCAAAACTTCAGACTCATACTAGCAACCGCCATAAGAAGTAGATATGCATATTTAATGGGTCACAGGGAATTGGACAAACCGATCGCCCGCTCTGTGCGAGGTAGCATCGCCCTTTGGCACATTTTGGCCCTTTTTATGAAATGCATAATAGTTAAAATCTTGCCAAAGATTACCCAGGTTCATAAATACATTTCGCATCTTTCCCCCCACCCCGAGTTAAGTATTTGTCCCATTTATAATAAAATTCAGCCTGAATCGGGTTTCCTGGCCATTTCAGTTCACAAAGTACTAGAATAATTTGTCTAAAAAATCACATGGAAAACTAGCATAATACAAAATTACTACTTATTTAGGGTGCTGGGAAAAAAGTCTTAAAATGAAGAAGTCCTTTAATGTCAATGGGGAGGATTTGTCACATATGGGGTAGTGCTGCAGACCCTCCACAGCAAACTGTCTCCTCCTGGCTTGGCTTGCAACAAGGACTTTTATGATGCCCTTTGAAGTTTGACAGTTCCTCTTTCAGAGTGGGTGCTGGAGGAAATTGCACTTCTTGGTCACACACTAGCCACACTAGTGGGAGGCAAGGCTTGCAAATGTAATCTGTGCCTGAGCCAAAAACCAGTTTTACTAGTTTCTGAGCCTTCTCCAATGTAACTAAATCTTGTAAGAACAAATATAATGTACATTGTATAGTCAAACCCCCACCCACACATATTCAGACATTTCTGTGCAAGCAAAAGGTGTCATTCAACATTGACTTTTAAATGACATTTTTCCTTAGTTTCCAAAGAGCAGATTCACACGTGTGCAGGCCTTTCATTTAAAGTTTAATGCGGTTGATTGTCTTTCAGTTAGTCCTTTGGAGGGGTTTTGCATGTACTGTGGTTCATTAACACAGAGGGCTACTGCACAGGATGTCTTTGATTTGTTCACAGAAGAGAGAAAAAGACACAATTTCTTTCATTTGCAGTAATTCGAGCGTGATGGCTCACATCAAAATGAAGCAAAAGCAGTGCCGGGTTGTAATGTAGAAACCCTTGCCCCTCATGTGATTTATCACTAAAACAAAGCTGTTTTGGATGCCGTGCATACTTTTTGTTCTCCAGATGTAAGAAAAACAAACGCAGCACCGTTTTGAAGGCAGGGCATAACTTCTAGTTATGCAGAAGAAAATTAAGCAAACGCAGGGCCATTTTTTAAAGCAGTGTTCAACTGCTTGCCACACATAGGCCAGAAAGATAAAAGCACAGCCGTTTTGGTGGCACTGTGTAAAGGTGGTTTTAGGTAAAGGGAATTTCTGCTTTGTGCTGAAAATGCACCCCACAGTTGCAACACTGACGCACTCTCACAGGCAAAAGTGGTAGCACTGACGGTTACATTGGGAACACAGTCTCTCTCATCACCTTGAGAATGTGAACTGAGAAAAGAGCTGGGTCCCAGGCCTGGGGAGATCAGCTCCAGCCAATCAGGGAACAGAAATGCAGGGGTGGATGGCAGAGGGCAAGGGTCAATGGTAATCCTGCGACCCTGCAACAATATAATAGATAGTTTTCGGGGAAGGAGAAGACAAGCTACCTGGCATGTGAGGACAAATACAGTAATGGGTGCCATGCATAGGCGCTAATACCAAATCCCGTCTTCTCATAGGTTTTTGGGGAAGAGCCCCATGTCGTGACGTAGAAATCGAGCAAAATGGCCCAACGCGGGTTTAGGAGCTGCGAGTCTGGGAGATTTTCAATGTCCTGTATGATCCCGGTCTGTCTGTGTAATAAACAACAGCTCTAACTTGCCCTTAGCGGAGTCCTCCGTCTGTGTACTGGGGGAGAGTTTGTTGGGCCCTGGGAGCTGCAACGGTGTGCTAGTGGTGCGACGCCCCCCACCCTCCTCAAGTACTTCTGGTATACCTAAGCCAACAAACCTTTTTCAGTTCCTGATTTTGATTTTGAGCATTTGTTAGGCGCACCAAGCAGAATAAACTGCATTCGGGCGCGCAGATGTTAACTATAGTTTGCACCTTGATCAACATGTAGCGACTGTGATATAGATCACCCAGGTTCACTTAAATAGGAAAGTTTTTTGTGCTTTTCTAAAGCTTTTCAATGATGGACAAGAGCGGATAGTCACTGGTAGTTGGTTCCATACCTTTGGGCCAAAGACCGAGAACGTCCCATCTCCCTTTGAGATCAGTTTAGTCTGGGGTATAGTCAACAACATTTTATCTCCTGATCGGAGATCTCTTATTGGTTGGAGATGATGTATCCTGGCACTCAAATATTTTGGTGCATGATCATAGAAGCACTTATGCATAAGGCAGGCCATCTTAAATTTCACCCGATCCTCCACCATCAACCAGTGGAGAGATCTACGCGAGGCTGACACATGGTCTCATTTTTCTTAGATGGGCAAATAACCTAACTGCCGCATTCTGGGCCCTTTGCAGTTTCATCATCTGTTTGGCTGGGATCCCTGCCATTAAACTGTTACAGTAATCGAGATGAGAGTTGGTTAGCGCCCCTACGACTACAGGGTGGTCTTCTGCTGCCACAAAGGGGAGCACATTCCTAAGCATACTTAGGGAGTGATATACGGCTTTCTCTTTGGCCCCTACCTGGGCTTCACTCCCTAGGTTTTCCTGCCATGTGCATCCAAGGTTCTTTATTTTCCTTGAAAATTTAATCTCTTCCCCTAGAATCCGTGGGATTATACTTTGTTTTTCGGCCCTCAACTTGCTCCCTGCTCCAAATAGAATTACCTCCGTTTTAGCTGCATTCAGCTGTAGCTGATTGCATGCCATCCATATTCTAATTTCCTGCATACACTGGTTGATCTTTTCAAAAGCCTCCTCTATATTCTCTGTTTCCACATAGATTTGGGCGTCATCAGCGTAAGAGTGAAATCTTAATCCATACCTCCTCAAAATGTCGAATAATGGTCTGATGTATAGATTACAGATCAAAGGTGACAATGCCGATCCCTGTGGAACTCCACATCTTAGCCATAGTAGTTCCGATAGAAACCTTCCCAGTGTTACCCGCTGTGTCCTGTCCTTCAAGAAGGAACTAAACCAATCTACCACTGCTTTCGAGGCTCACCCGGCTGTCTCAATACATTGGAGAATGATTTTATGGTTGATCGTATCAAAGGCCACAGAGAGGTCCAACATCAGCAATATTGTGGATCCTCCCCTATCTGCAGCTTCTAACAGATCATCCTGGACTTCCAACAAGGCGGTCTCTGTTCCGTGATTTGGGCGAAACCCCGAATGGCATTCATCCAGGATGCTCTTGCTGTCCACAAAATCCTGAAATTGGCCACAGACCACTTTCTCCAAGGTTTTAGTGGGCCAGCATAAATTAGCTATCTGCCGATAGTTTTTGAGGACTGTTGGGTTTAAGTTGGGCTTTTTCAATAAAGGTTTTATCAGTGCTCCCTTCAGAGGGGTAGGGACGTAGCCCTCCATTAGGGATTTATTTATAAACTTTGTTAGAAATGGCACAAGATTTGCTGCCAGACGGATGGCTGTACACGCTGGCATTGGAAATGCCAGGTCCTTTGTTGGCTTTAGTTGGAGTATCTGTGCTAACACAGTCTTGTTTTCAATAGTTTTAAAATGGAAGCTCTCCTCTTCTCCCTTTTAGTCTCCTGTCTCCATCTCTTCTGAGCACTCCTCCCATTTTTCACCCGTCTTCACTTTGGCAATACTTTTCTGGATATCTAACATCTTTTCTTCAAAAAAATTGTTACATTTGTTGGCTTGTTCCAGGGTTGCGGTAGTGGGGGCTGCCATACATGTCGGGTTCCTGGACCTTGCCACTACATCAAATAGTTCTCTCGCTTGGTTTCCTGCCTGTTTAATTTGTCTTTGGAGGAATTCGTTTTTTGCTGTAAAGAGGGCTAGTTTATAGTCCTTTAACAAAGCTTTCACTTTCACGACATCTCTATCCTGTTTGGATAGCCTCCACCCATTATTAGCCTGGTGTAGCTGTTTACGCATAAGGGCCAGTGCTGGTCCAAACCATGATTTGGATTTATTTGTAACCTTTAATTTTAGGGGTGCATACTTCCTTGCAGAGCATTAAGATTCGTTGTCACCTAGAGATACCCTCTCCCAGGGTGAAAATCAGTAACTTCCTAATAACTAAAAGAGCTAATGACTTTCTTGAACCTAAACTAATCACCCGATCAGAGAGCAAGTGAAAAAAGTGGGTAACTAGCCATTTGATTCTGACTGACAATGACTAACCCACTGAGGCACACACAGGATCAACGATATGAAGCTACTGAGGACGGCTGCTTTTCAACAACCTTGCTGAAAGGAAATTGCAAAAAACACAGCCCCGCCAAGGCACTGCTATTTGAGGTTTAAGTTAAAACAGGCCGTTCCTGGCATCACTGAACGACAGATATTAAAGGGATCCCAACAACTACACAGTGATGCAAAAAGGAAGATGATGATGATGGGAGTGTAAATGCTGGAATAAGAGGAGGATCAACCTCAATTCAGTACAGAGGGCGACTAGTATGAAGGGGATTCGGAAGTACAAGGCACAGCAGGAACTCCAAGGAATCAAAGTAGGAACAGAGATGAAAGGTCCGCAGCACCGAAGGGCTGAAGCCCTCCTGCACTTCTGTAGTAAAGAACCTGTCCTTCAGAAGGGGGATCTTTATGGTGTAGGGAGTGAAAGTGACGCTTGAATATCATGGGTAGTGTCCTCGGAAAGTGCAGGAAGATTGCTGTTCATTCCGTTCATACGGGGAGTCACACATGTCCATATTGTGCATTAATGTGGTGGGTGTACCATCTTCTACGGAATAGGGAGGAATCCGTGCCCCATCAGAATTGCTCCAAAATTCACGTGCTACATTGCCACCCAATACAAAGCATAACAGTGGGCAAGTTGGGTCCATACCATGTCCATTCTGTGACCAACCAATTACAAATCCGCACATTCACTTTCTTTTTTTATATGTGATGGAATTGAAATTCAACCGAGTGAGTCCGTCAAAGGACGGGCAAGCAGTAACTGAACAGGTTCGTAGTTATAAGGTAAGCCTAGAATCCAGAGGACACCCTTAGACGTCACCTAGCTATCTGTTGGTTGAAATAGTGAATATACGACTAGCAAAAGAGTCACTCTGCTGACACCAGTACCTGATATGCACAACCCACCAGTACCCGATATGAACATCCAACATGTATGAACAGAGGAGCCGAGACAAGCCACTCTGCTGATTTATTTTTAAATTTGTTTATTGGCATTTTCAGTAATATCACTTACAAGTTTTGCAATGCGTCTTGTGCATACTCCTTTACAATTCTTTTCGGTTTAGCCTTAACAATATAACAAACAACAAATAACGAATAACAATAACTGTCTCCTTGCCAAGTCCATGTGTTTCAGCGTCTCTTGTATCGGGGGGGAGGGGGTGTAGGGAAGTTGGGTAGCATACTCGGGGGGTGGGGGGAGTGCAGAGGGGATACCTTCCCAGGGCCAGCATTGTCTCCAGTCATTTATCTGGGGTTGCCCTTTCCTGTCTTGCAGGTAAGTTCGTTTCGGGTCATGGGCTCATGGGGGCCTGTCCTCCGAGGGGAGAAACATGTGTCTAGTAAGTTCTTTCCATGCCTCAAGAGCTCTGCTGGACTCATCCGTAGATCTAGTGACACTTTCTTCCCAGGCCTTGGTCTCAGCCGTCACCCACCAAGCCACTCTGCTGATACCAGTACCCGATATGCACACCCCTGTATGAACAGAGGCACTGAGACAGGCCACTCGATTGACACCAGTACCTGATATACACACCCCAGTATGAACAGCGGCACAGGCCTCTCTGCTGACACCGCTAAAACCTGAACCTTACGATCGGAGTCAGCAAAATAAATCGATAATGGAGCACCGAAGCAGTGCCATCCATCTGGAGTGGGAAGGATTTGTCTTGTGCCAGGACAGCCTCCAGATCAATAGTGGGCAGGAACCAATACCCTTTTAACTTTCTGCAGCCTTGAGCGCAGAAGGAAAAAGGAGCAGGAGATCATTAATTAGGCAAGTACGACAGACGACGCAATCCTCAATATACCGGAGCGGGCAGGAAGCTGGTTCAACATTACAAGGCTGTCTTTTGTGAGAGGCACAGAGGCTGCGCGAGGAGACAAAAAATATTGGCTTCTATACCACGAAGACAGTACTTTTTACAGAAATACCAGCATATTTAATTTGCATACATGGAGGTCTCCAGGGCCGTGCCCTAAAAAGACACCCCAAATGAAAAACTCATTTAAAACCAGTTAATGACGAGGGGACTCAGAAGAGAAGCAGAACAGGGATGTAAGGTTTCTGTTCACCACTGTCGGATATAAAAACCTCATCTAATACGAAGATGCCTCATTTCTGCTTCTGGCACACAGGTAGACTGCTAGGTGGTATTACTGAATATGTCCAGTAAAAAAGGCAATTTCAGCTAGCAAGCATACATACATGCATACAACCGAAGTAGCAAGCACTGGAAATTCACCTCCAATTCTGAAACACTGAGTAATGCATTAAGGGATCAGATACCTTTGGGTTAGGTGAGCTCTATAAACAAATATGCAAATTAGCGGAAACCATAGGTTTCTTCCATACCACCATAACTTTGATGGTGCTTGGATGTAGCCAGACAGGCCATTCTTTCTCGAGGCTTAAAGGCAATATTAGAGTATTAAATGTAACAAATCCGCTGCCCGCCCCCCTCTTCAAAGAACTGAATAATATGTTAACACCCATTATTTGAGCTCTTAACAGTGATCTCTTTGGTAGGCAATGTCAAGGAAAGGAAACGAATAACCAACCAACAAACCAATAACCTGTTGAATTTAGCATGTTTACAAAAATGCAAAGGAATCGGTGCTTTGCAATAAAACTTCACTGAGGCTTGACCATCACTGCACCCTGAATGGAAATGTTGCCAAGCCTTGCTGTTGGAACTGAATTTGCAAAAACATTTGCAAAAAAAGGGCTTTTGATTCATTGCATGTTCCTTGAGCTAGCAGTGTGATGAATGGGGGTCGGCACTGCAATAAGGACGTGTCGATGCAGACCTGATCGATCAGTGTAAACAGAGTAGATCCATGGAACATTTCCACTAATTCAGTATTGCTTTCCCTTGGCTCAGAGACAAACTTTGCATGCACGCCTCGTCGTCTCTCCGTTCATTTATATGCTGGCGGTCTCGTGTACTCATATAAAGGAGCTAAAGAGCGGATTCGCAGGCAAATGTCTGCAAAAGAGCGTAACCAATGTATGCATGCCCTCTACTCACAGCCAGGTACTGGCATCAGGAATTCACATGCCATCATTTCTGTGGTAGTGATGCGTGATGCGTGACCGCGCGTGCGCATCAAATAAGGCACTGTATTACAGCGCAACTCGGGATACAGGAAGATAAACGCATGAAGGTGCTACTAACAGACAGTAACTGGGACTGCTTTACAGCGACTAGTGCTTGCTGCATCCCCGAGGCTATACTGGACAAATGAATCCAGTTGAGGCAGTTAACCCATTGCACACCCACTAATTTAGTCATCTTTTCAGAAAATTGTTTTGTGCTGAAAGAGGGGGCGCGGGAGCTCCCCTGCAAAACCCTTGGTTTAAAGCTGCCCTTCCAGCTTCACTGGGGTTAAATGAGCAGCAGCCCGTGCAAAGAAAGAACAGTAGATGCTTTTCTGTATTAGAGAATAGTTTGTGTGGCCATTCACCAGCAGGCTCGGACTGTCCTATACGGCATCAGGCCCATGGCCAAACCAAAAACACAAAATGCAGGTGTGGGCCAGTTTATTTTGTCAAAGGGGCCCCGTTCTATGGCCAATGTGGGCCAGTTTGAGGAGTTGATTCACTCTTCGGCCAGTAGCTGTTACTAGTGCTGCTGAATAAACATTCTTTAAAAAGCACAATTCGCATCACACAATCAAAAAACTCCCCCTTGGTTACTATTAAAACAGTGGCACAAAAGGAATGAATGGCCATTTGCAACGGTGGGCCACGTTTTCATTAGTGGCCCAGTCCAGCCCTGCTCACCACTCATACTAACTTGAAAATAAAAATATCTTGGGCCCAAAGGGCGCTGTCCCACGAGATCACTTTGGATGCCACCTGATTTTCAGTTGGACTTTTCTTGTTATCGTGCTAAAAAAAACGTAGCGGCAAATTTTGCTTTCAACTGCTCTGCTTGTGGGAGACCGTTTCCAGGCGATACAAAATGCAAAACCTAAATGAAAGAAGCACTGGCGTATTACTCCATGGCTCAAAAGTTGCACTCGCCAATGACAAGGGACATTTAACTCTTTGCGATTAAGAAATGTTATGTGCACGTGGAAAACTTGAGGTGGCGAGTGACTTTCCCTGGCTAGTAACTTGCAATTTGTACCCTCCCCTGATTACAAGAGTGCATGGCTTACATTGAAAGCCATAAGCACAAAAAGCGGTTTGCGATGCTGTTTCCTTCTAGCAGGACCAGAGTACAGTGGAATATGGAAGCCCTGTCCACCAGTTCGACCTCACAGCAGCGAAACAAAGCATTTTCTCTGCCTCCCGATGGTGTGCAGAATGAAGGCAGCTGACACCAGAGAGAGGTGGGCCATAGAAGCAGACCTGCAGGTATCTTCCTGGCTAATCTATTTGTGCGCCCCTCAACCATCGTTCAGCCACCCCTCTGCTGCTGACCCATTGGGAGTGCTCAGAGGATTGGCAAGTGACACTGAGGAAGCCCTGAAATTGTAGACTGGCACCTACCCACAACAAAGTTTATTGCACCTTAGTTTTTCAAGAGTTGGGCATCTTGAGCTTCGCTCTTGTGGTGCATCAGACCTCACTCTGAATGCCTTGGCTCAAGATATTTGTATAAATAGTTACCCATCTACAAATCTATAGGTTTTAAGAGTAGAAACATGACATTCAAGAATATCAATTCATCTCAGGCAGGTTGAAGGCGTTTGATCAATGTAAAAAGGGTTTACTTGCAGGATTCTGAAAGTAGTAGAAGTGGCACAGCCAACTGTGGCGCAGAATCAAAAGGACTTGGAAACCTTGATCAAGTACAGTTCAGTCCGCAAAGAGATCAATTTAAGTCTACAGGAAACCTCCAGTGGTCACCGCACTAGAACTATAAAGGGACATGACTTAAAGTTCATCCGGTGTCCAATTAAATGAAGTCAGCTATTAGCAAAGGTGTGATTGCCACCATTACGCCATCGAAGCTACAGCTCTGTATTGGCCATCAAACAGTGCAGAGTGGGGGTCTCCATTGCCCAGCTCCTTATTCAGTTTTCAACAAGAAGTGGCGGAAATATGAGAGGATATGGGAAGGATAGGTGTGATGCCAAGACCGGGAGAGGGGAGGATACAAGAGAACATGGAGAAGATGGATGCGGATAACATTAGGGAAAGGAGTAGATGGACCTGGGGGATAACCAAAGTGGTGGTGGAGGATCAAGAGAGGTACGGGGGAGATTAGGCTGAGGGCTCCTGGCTGGAGCCGGAGTTGAGGCCTATTACTTCATGGTGTTGTTTTAGATGCAAAAAAACGAATAAAAAGTGATAAAAAAAAGGCAATTGAGTGGGCTTGATTTTATTTCTTAGCAATTCCAGGCTTCCTTTCTCAGGCCTTTCCTGTAACAGGGCCAAACAAGTACCTATTAGGGATAAGATGCCCCCTGATCAGAAAAGTTATTATACAGGCAACCTGCGGTTTTATTTTCCATCCTCTAGTTCATGCCACAAATTAAATTCAAGATGGCTGGATGAATAGAAAAAACAACCAAGTTTGTGCGGACAGAGTTCAGGAATATGCCAATGTGGACATGCCCCATCAAGCAGCCAGGGGTCCCAGGCTCACAGGGAACTGCCCTGCTTTCTTCCATCAAGGATTTCTTGATGCAAGCTCTAAACGTCAGGAATTCAACCTTACAAAAGTACCTCTCCCCACATCAGACTTCCACATTCCCCACTTAAGACTTGCATTTAAAGGCTACTAGCGTAAGAGATAATTGGCTAATTCCGAGTTATATGCAACACTCTTGTTAAGCGGCTAATCCATCTTCAAAGGAGACAGAGGGCGGTGGAGGTCATACGTTTTGTAATGTGTGGTTTAGTTGGCATTGCCTGTGCAGTGCTCCACGGGGGTGGGGGGGTGGGACTGAAAACATTTCACTTGGGGTGTTTGATTACTGATGAACGAAAAATGAAGATATCAAGTGAGCGGACGCTAGTAGGTGGCAAGATGGCTTCCCTGTTCAACTCTTATCAGCCTTTCCTTGACAGTCTTTCATCACACCACACAAGTTAGTTCAAAGGCTTCCACTTTTAATGGGGGAACAATCGGCATGTGTGAGAAAGATGAGGTCGAGCAATGAGCCAATATGGCAGTCGTGTCAAGAGTGCACCTAGTTAGAAGGTTGCAGTTGCTAACTAGGACGACACTCCCTTGGATTCTTGTATCACGAGGACTGGGCAGAAGAGTCATGACAAGTCAATCGAGTAGGGCATGATGGTGGCTGACGGAGTGGAATCATTTGTAAAGTAAATTGCTAACTGTCATTGATGTGGAGTCCCACTACGATAAGTAGAGACCCTCGCTAAAACTATATTCCAACGGTAACGCCACTAAAGCACAACACAATAGTAAAGTAGTGAATCTAATCCTGCCCTATTTGCAGGAAATGAGGAGGGTGGGGGGGGCATCTTAACCAACCAATGGTTTCAAGCTGAAGCTCTTGATCAGTGATGAGAAAACCGGAAGTGGTTGCACACAGTACTCCTCTGCGACAACTGCCATGGTCTATTGCTACCCTTACTGGACAGTTTTGAGACAGTGTGTCCATGCTCTGAGTGTCCTATTATTATGTATAGTATGTAAGGTATCGGACAGCAGTCTACTGGTAGGTATACTCTAGGTGTAGCAATGCACTATGGACTATACAGTGGGCATTTCTTTTAACGTGCAATGCAACCCTGGATGGAGGCAGACTCCTCATCCGAGTGTGATGGTGGAGCCATTCAAGAGTAGAGGTTACCTGAACATTGAAGCTCTTTCCTCCTAGAGAGCGATGACGAGGAGATGTTAGCCTTTTCATGCTGACACAGATACATGAATCTATCCACCAGAGAACATTTCCTCACAAAAAAAAAAAATCCTATGAAGGGGGTGTTGGGGGGGGGGGGGGAGGGTGGAGGCGGGGAGGCGGGAAATAAAGGAAAATAACTCCCCACTACCCTCCCATAACCTGACCTGTACTGCCTTCTCCCCAGGAATCTTGTTCAAGGTTTTAGATGATCTGGAGGCAGGACCCACACTTCTCTAAGGTGAGGTAATGTAATATTGCATTTGTATAGCACCTAGTGCCATCGGTATGTCCTCAAAGCACTGTATGTGAACGCCTTTGGAGGACCAAATTCCGAGATATGAAAACAAATGGTAAAAGGATTTCTAGAATTTGCATGTGCATTTTAGCCAGTATGAAGGTAGGTAGGTAGGGTACTGTGGTGGGCTGTCGAGAGAGTATGCGCGTCAAGGAGACCGATAATGTGCCCAGCTAGACCACATTTTAATTGTGGGATTTAGCTGCATTCTAGTGGCAGAGGTTATGTGCGATTTGAGATCAAGTAGTGGATGATTGCAGATGTATGCAGGCGGTGGCAGTGCCTTGAGGGTGGGGGTGGGGGGTACGGCTATCTTCCATTGAGATGGAGTGCAATACGTACCCATGAGTCATGGCTGATTACGCGTTTCAATGACGGAGAGCAGGTCCTGTCATGCAAGTCTACGGGGATCCTTACTGTGTGTGCTCGGTACATTCTTGACTTCTCATGTGACTCATCAATGTCCCACCCTACCTGGCTGAGGGTGAGAGTTCAACTGGGGCAGATTAGGTCAGTCAAGACACAAATGGAATAACCAGGTCTTAAGTGCATTCCAGGAAGCAAGGTGATGTGGCAGCAGATACTAAATGGGATAGAGTTCCATATTGTGGGTGCTTGGATGGAGAATAAGGATCCCCCTATTCTGGTCGAATTGGCAGAGTGAATGACAAGGGGGAGAGCTGTGCCTGATCTTCGGTTTCTGTTGGGTCTTTAGGGGGTGAGCTTGTGTTGTAGATATTCTGGGCCTGTGTTGTGTAGAGCATGGTGGGTGATGCACATAGCCTTGAAGGTGGACCGTTGCCTGACAGGGAGCCAGTGCAGGACACAGAGGGCGGGTGTGATGTGCTCTCTGGGACCTAGAGGCAGTGTTTTGGGCCTGTTGGAGTTTTTGCAGTTGAGGTGCAGGGGCATCCAGGTGTAGGGCGTTTGCATAGTGTAGGTGAGAGAGGACGATGGTCGTGATTGTGGTGACTATGCGGGTAGGTGAGGTAGGGAAAGATGTGGAGAATCCGTAGGTGTAGGTAGCAGGATTCCGACACAGAGTTGATGTGATAGTGCCATATGTGCGTCCATGGTGCATCTAACGTTCTTTACTGTGTTGGAGGTGGGGGGAGGGAGGGAGCCTAGGGAGGACAGCCAAAAGGTGCTTTAAGGAAAGAGGGTAGTCATCCTGCATATCATGATTTCAGATTTTGCAGGGTTGCGAATGAGGTGGTTAGCAGTCAGCCATTGGTCGATTTCTGTGAGTGGGGGATGGGTTGAAGATGATTTGGGTGTCATCTGCATAGTTGTAGCAAGACAGGCTGTGTGAACGGAGAAGAGCGGGGAGGGGGCTCAGGTAGAGGGTAAAGAGCAGGGTTGATCCAGAGGTGCCTTGTGGTACTCCATTAGTGACCAGACATGGAGTCGAGGAGAAGGGAGGGAGGCACGTGTGTAATTTTGGATTGGTTGTCAATGGCCGCCGACAGGTCAAGAAGTATAAGTATGGCACAACCTTCTGAGTATGAGGTTCTTTTGAGATCATCCCAGATTCAGTTCGTCGTAGGGGTGTGAAGCCGGACTGGGTGGGGTTAAGGGGGCCGCTACATTCAATGAAGTCATAGCTGGGTGTATGCTTTTCTGTCAGTTATTTTGGCTTTAAAACGGTTGTTTTAGATAGGTCTGTTGTTGGACGGTAGAAGGGGGTAAAGGGATGGTTTTGTGAGTAGGGGTTTGATGTGGGATGTCTTGAAACGGCTGGGACCATGCCTGAAGTGAAGGATGCTTTAATGGTAGATCTTGCAATGCTGTCGGCACAGGTTGAGGAAAGTATATCTTTTATAAGAGAAGGAGCACAAGGAGATCCTGACGGATGGCTGCTGGCTAGTAGCTAAAGGAATTCAGGATGGGAGAGAAGGAAGAGAAAAGTGGGCGGGTGGAGGGTGGGTCTGTAAGCCTGAACGTGGGTGAAAGGGAGTGGGACAGGAGTGCTGCTAATTTAGAGTCGATAGTGCAGGTTCTTTCCATGGCTATGTTGTGGAAGTGGTCCGAGAGCGTCACAGAGTGTTTGAGTGTGAGAGGGTGCAAGGGGGGGGTGGGAGGGAGATGGGCAAAGAGGGGCCTTGAATTCTGAGATGATCGTGTAGAGTTTCCTGCTGGTGTTGGGTGACATTGGAGATTCTGTTCCAATAAAAGGATTGTTTGGCCTTCCAAATTTCTGACCTGCAGGCTTTGATCTGTTGTGCGTACAAGGTTCTATTCTGAAGTGAAGGGTCAGCCCGCCATCTGCATTCCAGGATGTGGTTTTAAGGGATTTGAGGATTAGGGTGAACCATCTGGTGGATAGGCCTTGTCTGACGGTGGAGTATCTGATGGGGGTCAGAGGGCTAAGAGCTATGGAGAGCCATTGGTCAATATGGCCGATGGATAGCTGACTCGCCTGCATAGGGAGGGAAGATAGGAAGGCAAGCATGCAGTCAGCCCGGTCCGGGTTTACTGTTACCTTGTGGGAAGTGGGAGGAGGGACCTGTGTTAGTCGATGGAGGAGAGTCCGCTGTCAAGAAGGTGACGTAAATGGCTCTGTGGTCCATCCAGATTAGTGGCTGAAAGGGGAGCGTGGAGACTGGTTCAGAAGTACTGAAGATCGCTTAGGGTGTGGTCTGCCGAGTGTGTGAGGCGTGTTAACAGCCAAGTCCGGTGGCAGGCTTCCAGGTTGTCCAGGATTGGTTTTGTCATGGGGTTATGCAGGACATCGAACCATATATTTAAATCCCCTAGCATGGGGAGGGAGGGGTGAGAAACTAGGATGACCTCTAAGGAGTTACTGCAGTGTTCAGCATAATTTCTGTTGTAGCCCGGGGGTCTGTATACGAGTATGAAGCTTTGAGTGTGGGGGTGATGAGAAAGTTCACTAGGAGGGATTAGCAGTCTGAGTTGCAGGCTTGTTCCTCGGAGTGTGTAAGGGAGACCTGCGATTTAAAGAGGATGGCAATTCCACCTGCCCTGTTGGTTCTGTTGAGCATGCTAAGGGTGTAGCCCGGAGGGAAGGCCTTATGTGTGATGGGCTGGAATTCCTCAGAGAACCAGTTTTCAGTGATGAAAAGGATGGCAGGGCCTTCACAGGATATTAAGTCGTACATGTTGTTGCGGTATTTAGTGACCGATCTGGCGTTGATTTGGATGTATGGCAGTCCGATGCCAAAATGGGTGGTTGCAGAGAGGGGAGGATTATAGGGGGGGGGACTAGAGGGACGGAGGTTGCTGCCCACAGGCAGGGGGTGCAAAGGTGGTGTTGGAGGGTAGTAGAGGGCTGGGGCTAAAATCCCCTCAGGGGAGCCCTGCGGGGGGCAGGGTGGAGTCAAATGTGTTAGTAGTTGGGAGGTGAGGGGTGGTGATAAATAGCAGCATTGTGCAGCCGAGTTCACTTCCAACCCCAAACAGCAGTGGCTGTCTACCACAATGGTTGCTCTCAGACTTGAGCAGAAACTGTTTACAGCCAGGGTCTCCACAAAGCCAAAACAGTGGCTGTGTGCAGGCATGCTCACCACCAGGCTCTACTGAAAGCCGTCCGTCCAGAGTTAGAACCACCTGATGCCGTCATGACCAGGCTTGGGTAGATGGAAAAAAAAACACGCCAGCTCTCCCGACTTCCTGTGACAGCATTGGACTGCAGCAGCTCTAACATGATATTAAAGAGTTTGGCGGCTAAACGTACATGGCCACAGTAAAGTGCTACTCTGTTCCTCAGGAAGTTTCAGTGGAACGTACAGCCTCTCCAGCACCTCATAAAACCTGAACGTACAGTCCCTAGGAGGGGCGGCTGCAATCTCACGAGCAGTGGTTGGAAGGGAATTTAGCTGCCACATTTTTGGACTTTTAGGGTTCTGTCTCAGTAACTTAATACTGGTATTTTGGGCAAGGAATTTTTAACACAGGTCAAACCTTCTGCTTGGCAGGTAATCTTATATCAGATCAGTGAGTACGTTTTTTAAAAAATGATACACAAATATACATGCACGCATCACATTTCTTACTCATCAAAAGTGAATTAGCACTCACGGCTTTGAGTTTGCATGAAGAACTTCATACATTTAAAGGTTTAAATCAAGAATAAAGAAAAAAACAAATTGGTCAATGAGCACCAATTGTCCTCACCCACACCTTAATCAACACTTTAATAATGTAGTAGTTAAAGGGACAGGAAGCGAAACACAGAAGTTGATGATTTGATAATAGTCAGCACTAGCCTCTTGCTAAAAGCAGAAATGTGATAATAAATAGTAAGGTATATATCAGCGTGCAATGCATGACATGCAATGGCATCCAATCACTGGATGGCGCATTACACATAATGTCTTACCTGATGGGACGGAAGCTCTCGAAAGATCTGCAAGAGAAAACAAGAGGTTTATTAGTTAAAAAACTGATAATTACGCAAGTGTCTAATCGCAGGTATTACAAAGACTCGTTCAGACATTACAAGCTATCTAGCTGCTTATTATGCATTTTCCAAGAGAGGTTAGAAATTACATTTATCCAAGTGGTGGATCACTGACCTTTTGGGGGGCCTGTGACCACATATAGAAATCTGCAGGGGCATTTCTTGCCAAACAATGAACAGACTATTGGGCAGTAGCCAAGTTTTGTCCGACACACAGTTAAGGTTACATCAAACTTTGCATCGGAAAATTCAAAAATGTATCTCTTTGCAACTTTTGTTCTCATCAATAAAAGGTTACCAAATTTAGCATGCGACTTATGTGAAACAAAATAAACGATAGGCGAGTGCGCCGGGTGAGCGAATTTGACAAAATACCATTAAGCAAAAAAGTAAATGTACCACATCATATGATAAGATTCGCATCAATATTTCAAATGATTTCAAGAACATGATTCAAATATTTATAGTCAATATGAAACATTAGAAAATAATCAAGTGAATTTCATAGTCTCCTTTAGTAAGCAGCTGAGAAAACATGCATCATCCTATGTGTCGAAAGTGACAAGTTCTTGCAACACCAAAAGTAGTTGAACAGACAAAAGAGCTTTAGTCTGTTTTCGATGTCGACATTGGTTTCAATGCTCACCCTTCCTCATTTTCTTCAGGCCTAGATTTGGTGAAGTCACAGCACTTCTTGTGAAACAGTATGTTTTTAGATCTTTGAATGATGCATTGAGAAAGATATCCTGCCCTACATTTTCTACTTAAAAATCATATACATGAGACAAACGTTACAAAACAGATACTTGATTCCGCTGGCGCCACCTCTTCCTTGAGTGCAATTAGGAAGAACACACTTTTTCCGTGTCAAATGATCATATGAACATGTGCATAGCCACAATTCTTGAATTATGCCTCCACCTCCGTTTTTCACGCGTGTTTGATTATACAGGTGATGAGACCCAAATACTGTTGATTTTATTCAGTGGCGTAACACAAAATGTGGGGGCCCCTGCAGGACTTCCCAATGGGGGCCCCTCCAAGCTGCGCCCCAACATAGGTAGGCCCACCACTGTATGCCCCGCTCATACAAGTTGGCTCCACTCGTATATTTATGATCCACTCAGCCATTCATCCCACTCATACCTTGACTGGCATCTGCACTCAAGTACAACGTTCTCACCAATTAATGAACAACGTATTGTATCTAATACATAGCACAGTCAGAATATAATGCAATACTTATGTTATCCTTATGTTATCCTACGACAATTACAAAATAAGCAAATATGCATAAAGAAGTGATAAAGACAACAAGCCCCAAATCAAAGTATAGTGATCGAAGTCAAATATTATATATTGTATGCGTCTGCTTGTCAGTAACACAATATAGTCATTATCCCAAATCAAGTATTGGAAATTTGGAATTGCAGGTTTCCAAAAAGAATGACATGTAAATTCACATATAAATACAAAGAAAAGGCATTTGTGCATGCCAATAGATAGTGCATAAACATCAATGGGAAACAAAAAAGGCAATTCAGCAGGGTCTAGGGAGCAAAATTGTCTCACCAGCTAGACTATGGCCATTCCCACCCACTTCCTGCCTCTCCCCCCTCCAAACACATCCTCCTAGTGTCTGTGTAAGCTAGCTTTATCAATCAGTAACATCAAACTGTGTGCTCAAAGTGCCTGACGGGGTCATTTCAAAACAAGTAATCTGAGAGTTAAAGGTTTAATTGGAACTGTACATGTGCTGCTGGTTAATAAAAACGTCTTTAACACGTCGTCCTCTGCTCCCACTTTCCTTTCATATCCCCCCCCTCCCTCACCGGATCCCACGCTGTGCTTTGAGACATAAGGGATTTGCAAGCAGTCTGTACCGTACCTTAGTGGCTCTCAAGCTACAGCCAGGCTGTTGCTTTGTATACAAAGCAGTAAAGCTGAAAGGCTGTTCCCTTTTTTCTCCCAAACAAACAAACAAAAGTGCTCCCCCATTAGTGTCTGTGAGTCTAGCCCGAAGCTCCATCCCTCACACCGAGGCTGCCAGCCGAAACCTGCCTATTCCCCACAGCGGCTTATAAGAAGAGAATACGGACTACCACCGAATAGATAAAAGGCTCCATACGAGGGATGCGTGCGCAAAACCTCTCCACCTTATCCAGGGCAGTTTCTAGCCAACTTGTTGCCCAAGGCGAAACATCAGAATGCGCCCCCGACTGGCTTACGTCACTCCCAAACTACACCTCTGTCGGGCGACAAAACCGCTCCTCAATATGAATTAATAATTAGAATATAAATGAAGCCGATTTCATTTCATTGTAATTCAAGTACTTTACAGAAGAATTGTCATTGTTGCTGCCCAAATAAATTGTCTTTACGGTCACCTGTTATTAGGGAAGGCCTTGCCTGAATGCAATTCTAAACTGTCAGTATTGGCACACTGCAGTGTGCCAGTACTGTCACACTGCAGTATGCCAGTACTGATCAGAGATCTCAATATTGGATAAACAAGTCTGTGATAAAAGGCTTGCGTGTGTGAATCTCTAGCGCTCACATCGTGGTTTACAACACTCACCCTAACATTAAAATGTTAGGAACCATAAACCATACAAGCTCATTTGGACAGCTTAAGTTTTTGGATGTGAATATTAAATGGCTGCAACATCAGCCACTCAAATGGGGTACAAGGGCTATTTTGCTTCTCGTTTCTGAAGAATTTGAGATGAGGAAGGGATGGGTCTCAGTGTGATCCTGTCCAACCCCAACAAGGAAACATCTTTAGGGAATTATATCTACAGACAGGACACGATACAGCACAAGAGACCAATAAACTATGCACAGAAAGGCTACACAGAAAGGATTGTACCCCTTACAAACTTTAGCCTGACCAGTAGCTGATGAAGCGCTTAAAGCAAAACCAGCTTCTAATGCATGGTAAAGGGTCCACAGTTCCTCAGCCAGTACCTCCTCACTATGAAGTAGGCCCCATGGGTTATTTCGGCAAAAGAGAGCAGGCCCATGCTCTAACTTTAGCTGGAATTAGCATCTCTTATTAGTGCTGGCCTGCAGCTAGTGAAAATCATGGTGTGGCAGTGCAGAAAGGTTGTTCGGCCCAGTGGATGTACAATTTGAGGCAACGCCTTTGATTGCTTTATTTGTTTAAGTGTGGGCACAGTATGGAATGCTCGTCACAGCCACATACACAAATTCCAGTGTGCTTGTATGGACATTGGATACATCAGAAAACAAAAGGTATGTGTGCTGTTACATAAGGGAGCACCACATAGATAGACGCCATTAACCAACAGGTTGGTGGCTTGGGCAGTGGCGTTGGCTTGTTTAGTAAATTAAAAGATCTTTGCTGCTAAGCTGATGCATTTAGTCCATGTCCCGAAGCAGCCACTAGAATACTTAAGCAAGAAAATGACACGTTAACCTTCCCAGGGATGCGCCATATGTAACTAAAAGTGATACTGAAAAAATAAGTTTTGATTTGTCAAATAAAGACATGAAAATAAAGAAAATAATGTTCAACTTCTGTGTGGCACGTTTATTCTCTTTTGCATAGGTTTGATCAGCTAACTGACACTTGTGGCCTGGTGAATAAAAATGCCCCACCTAACGTTCAGTTCTTAACACTGAAATGTTAAGCACATACTGTATAAAAACAATGGCTTGTTAAATGAGCCATCTCATATAAATTGCCCCACTTCAAAGGCTGTCCGCACAAAGCATGAGGGGCACAGGGTGTGTGACTCCAGAGCATCTCATACACTGCGTTTGGAATATGCATTTGTTTGTTTGCATGTTCCGAACGCATCGCAGTCGGCAGAGATCACACAGTGGCTGTCAAAGAACTTACGCCTGAGGCTGCAACCTCACCTCAGGCGTGTTTATGACCCATGCCCCCAATCTGCACAGTTGGCGTGTGAAAACACACAACAATCTGCTCAGAGTCAGCCCACAGCAGCAGCCAGCAGTAAAGTAAGACGCATGCTGGCAGTGCCTGGCACAACACATGCACCATCATAGTACAGGCCGACTGCCTGCAGTAGTTAAAATAAAAATTACTTACCTTGAGTGGACGTGTCCACGCTCAGTCAAAGAAAGCGAAGTCCCGAGTGAGTCCCGCTCACCTCCCAAACTGAAGCTTAGATCCTGTCTGACACAGGCGGGCGACTCCCTCCTTGCTCCTTCTCACTATAACAGACCGTCGCAGTACAGTCAGCGCATGGTGTCAGGGTGCGGTTCGCCTCGCTCTCCTCTCTAAGAGCTTGTGGCACGTGCGGAGGCAGGGCTTCCCCTAGCTGCGCGTGCGCTCCAGCTCGGCAATGTGCAAAGCATTGGCAACTGTGTGTGTGTGTGCCTGCCTAACCAACAGTAACTTCACGTGACCTCTGCCAGCCCAGGCGGCGCTGCGGCCCACTGCAGTGCAGAGTACTGTAGTGCAGCAGCTCCTGACGGCACCATGAGACCCAGCTGAGACAGAGCGGCACTGTAGTCTCTGGGATATACTGTGCCGCCGTGAGGGGCTCTCATATGAGCTTGCCATCTTTGTATTTTATAGTATTGTATTGTGGGCGGCTCCCTCTGACAGAGCACAGCACAGTGATGTTGCTGGGAGATCGGCCGTGTGGCTCCCCTCAGCGACGATGGCGTGGGGGGCCCCGCGTACCACAGGGGCCTCTGTTACGCCACTGTGCTCAAGTCACAATGGTGCATTGGATCATTTTGTATTCAGTATGTTTTTCTTTTACACTAATGTGGGCTGGCTTCTATTTAGTAACATTATTGCTAGGGACACTGCAATGATTACAACGTTACAACCTAGAAATCCGCAAATGTGCCTTTCGCTGTATAAACGTGTAAACCAGTTAAGACTCCAACGTTCCATCAGATCATATGGGTATGGCACCATTACAGAGCTAGCGATTTGCGTGACTTGCATATTCTGAGACAAAATATGATTCACTGGGTTAAGTCACATTAATAGTAGCAATTACACCTCATCAACGCGGGGAGGCCCCAACATGTGATGGCATTCAACTGATGATTTCAACATGTGAGCATCAGTTGAAATGAATGATGATCCTAACGTGCTCTTCATTCATATGTTGCACACGGTCAGACGTTAGGCCATAGGCTCTCCAATATGCAGAGTGGTTTGTGTATTATTTCATGTATAACTTTGTGTAAATACTTTTGATATGAATAATGGGGTTCTCTTTTCTTTTGCCTCACAAATGTGGATGAGGGGCACCGTCCCCATGGTGTCAAGCATATTTTCAACAGTCCGAAACCCCAACATGGAACAGCATATAACAATATGCACTAACATTTTTAATAGACTTATTACCTGAAATACAGCAATTGTACAAAACAGGGCTGACAGCAACATACAAAGAGGGCATGATGAAACAGAACTAAAGCTTGTTCCTTTACAGCAGAAAATGGACTCGTGGTTCCATTCTATAGAATTGAGCAAGAGTATATGGAGAGTGTGAACCATTAACAGGAGAAGGGAGTTATTCTCCTGGTCCCGAACATTGACTGGTGCAAAGATTTGTTGGACCCACAAGCCAGGGATCAAGGCAGGCATTCCCCCTAGCATCCTTTTGCAAAAGAACATTTTTGGGAACACCACCCAAATACCAGGAGACAGAAGTCATTCTCCTGGGAAAGGGAACTGTCTGTTGACTTATTCTTTAGTTGTAGTGTGAAGGATAGAAGTAGGTCATGGCACAGGATGGTGGAGGTTCATTTTGACAGACATTCCGACAGATCCTTTAGTATTAGTTTGAGGCAGGGAATCCCCTCAGAGGATAACGATATATATATAGCAAGGGTTTCCTTCTGAAATAAATAAAAGTCTTTAAAAAGGATGCTGACACAAGGGTGGCATTTTGGTGAGTAGACACCCTTACAGTGGGCAGTCGGTTTAGGAGCAACAGGCTTAATTACGAGTGGAAAAAGTGCACTCCTTCATACCCAGGCTGTAGATGGTTCTCTCTGGTTACATTAAATCTCTGATATCCTGAATTACAGACTAATGATAATGGACTAGGTGTAGCCATAACAAAAAAACAAAAAAAAAATTGCACCCTTCTGTGAGAAGCAGCAATTATGAAGAGTTTGACTTACCTGGTTTCCCATCAATCTATGGGCACGTCCCATCTGGTGGGGCCTACGGGTAATGGCAGTCACTGCTGTAAGCTCTAAGCATCAGGCTCCCATGGTTCGCCATTATGTCATGCTGCTTGCTGAATTATTTGAAAGTTGATGGAAAGCAGCGCAATGTCTCATAACCCATAACAGGAGAGCTTTCATCTCCATCGTCGGCCATCCTAAACAGAGTGGCTGCAGGAGTGGTCTCAAACGGCCGATGACGGAAACCAGATGCCGGTCCGCAAGCAAAGCAAGTCCATGAAATGGAGGCCGAGATAACAGACAGATGGGCTGAGATGGAAATTAGTGGTTCATCTGTCGGACCGTAGCTCAGCATTCCCAAAGGGAATTCTCTTGCTACGTCGTAAAAGAGAGAGACTATGTTATAATAATTAATAGGATTACACTGTCCCAATGTATCACCTCAAGGGGACTTCGGTTGGTTTACAAAGCCAACATCTGGTTGCTACCAGCACTTGCAGCACTTTCCAAATTGTTAATAATGGACAAAAAAGCCAGCCCTCCAGATATGTAGCTTGCATGCCGCGTTTACTCCCTCAAAAAAGGAAAATCATGCTACCCAAGAAAAAAGTATTGAGTAAAAATACTCCCAACGAAATGTTGGAAATCCTGGTCAGATTCCAACCACACAGCTCCAGACTTCGATTCGAAGATACCTGCAGAGCAGCCACTGGGGAAGGAGGCTCCCATATTAATGAACGATCTGAAGAGGAAATTTTAAAGCAAAAATGCATTTTTCAAATGTGCACAAATTACTACTACCTGGAAAGATGCATGGATTACAAAATGAGATCTCTTGCAGAATTAACATATATCCTTATGCACATTAAAAAAAGTAACCCATTGGGAATGGGAACTTCCTAAAAAATAATTGTACTGCCAACTTCTAAAAATAGATAGTAAAACAATCCCACTTCAAAATCTTATCAAGAGCGCTGGGAATGAGGCCCCACCCACCTGGTGCCTTCCTGCTTGCCGCTCCTTTTCCTACTTAAAGAGCCCTCCAGCCTCTTTTCCTTTGCAGATGGGGAGCAGGTGCAAGTGGATCTAGGTCACCTGGCCTAAGCCCCACCCACCTGGTGCCTTCCTGGCTGCCGCTCTTTTTCACCACTTAGCAAGCCCCGCCCACCTGGTTTCACCATCGTCGTCTTGTGGCCAATGCTGGATTTGACTTTTATGGACTTCATTCATTCATGGTACGTCACCCTTTCTCAACTCTGATGCTGGAGTTCCTTGCATTATTTACTCATGGTGGCCCTGATTCATGCTGTTCGCATCTTTATCTTGTACCCTGGCTTGCAACATTATGTGTTACTACTGACTACTGCAATTGTATTCACTCTCCCCTCTTGCTTCTCCACTCTTTTGGACTGGTTACTCTCTGTTCTTTCCTACTCTCCCCTTCTCCCTTTTCCTATCTTCTCCCCTTACTTTCTTCTATGCACTTACTCTATCAGAATTGTCCCTGGACCCAATATGATAGCAACCTCAGCTATTTCCTCCACCCTCCTATTACTGCTTTTTCCTCCCCACCCCCCCTCCAACACTATCTGAAATGTCGTCAGGCCTAGTATGAAAGTCACTTGTTTTGTTCCTCCCCTCCCTTTCTGCCCCCCTCCCTCACCTTTTGTTTTCTCCGGCTCTAGTCGCCTGTCTTTTTCCATTTCCTTGCCACTCTCCCCCCTCCCTGCACTATCTGAAATGTCGTCAGGCCGAGTACGATAGTTAAATTCACATCCTTACTGTTCATGGCCTGTAAGAATGTCATTGTATTTTCCCTTGTTCCCTCCCTTGAAGCGCTTTGAAACACATTGTGAATAGGCGCTATATAAATAAACGATCATATCATATTGGCCGTGGCCCACTCCAGAGTTATGAGTTCCAGACTGAACCCTAGACACTGAAGGCAGGCTATAACGCCACATTAATGATTGCAAAGTAGCCAATTACCACGAAATAAAACAAAAAGAAAAATGTGCAACTTGCAGGACAATCTACAGTGAGCACTGCAGAAGGGCATCATTACGTGGCCAGAGGAGGGGGGGGGGGGACAAACCGGAAAAGAGAGGAAGGTGGAGAGTGCAGAGACCAAGTAAGGGGGCCAAGCGCCAGCTGGAAATAGGGAAGAAAAGACGACCAAACAGAAAGCACCAGGGACCTGCAGCACACCCCGATTGGGACCGCCAGGCAGGAGAGGGAGAGCATGCAAGCCTGGGAAGGTGCTGGACACTGGGCAAAGCCAGAGCGAGGAGCAGGCCGCAGGCGACTCAGTCACACGTCACAAAGAGGGAAACTGACTGAGGCAGAAGCAGGCCTTATAATCGGGAAATACGATTTGCTTTGGCCCAGTTGTTGTCAATGGAATAGCTCTTCTTCCAATGTTATAATGAGCCTGAATAGATCAGATATTTTTGCCCATGCAGAAACTTGGTCAGCTGCAAAAACGTTACACTTTAGATTTCATGAAGAAACCTAATGCAGAACTGCTGGACGTATGGCCAGCGAAGTATAGGATTTTCTAATATATTTCCTAAATCACTGGTCAAGGAGATGTGGGGGCGCCTTACAGAGTGTGTGGGAACTGGCTGGGAGCGGAATACGGACCCAGCATGTGATCAGTACAGGGGTGGTGGGTAGGAGTGTTCATCCGAGGCTGCACTAGACATAATAATATTACATATGTAGATCAAATTATACGTGTTGAACTAGAGGGACTTCATTTTTTTCTCTGTGAGACCAGAACACGGAGCGTCACATTTTTATTTTTAACAGATAATGAATGCAAGGTCACACGAATGTTACACTGTGGCTGAGAATCCAGTTTTCTTTTGGAGGTTCTAAATTACATTGTGGAATCTATTAACATGACCTCGAGCACCCCAAAACAGAAAACCACACTAACATATTTGCCCACATGTTTTCAATATGAACTCTGGAAAGCCCATTAGCCACTAACTAACCTCACCACTACAGAAATGTACTGTAACTGCACATATACGTTGTGTAAACTTGGTGCATAGTGTTCATTAATGGCAAAGGAATTAATTAATATACGAGGTTGAGGACGTGCCATTTTAAGAGAGGGTTGTGCCATTTCTCCTTGAGACCGAGTGCACGTTGAATGTGGCTATAATGCATAAAAGGTCATATTGGAGGCCACCAGGGGGCGCAAAGGCAATGGCTCCCTGAGTGCACAGCTCCCGTCTTGACCGGGCTATCGCAGGGGATTGAGCCCCCCCCCCGACCTCCCTGGCAGACCCACCTCGACGGATTCACCTGGCGACCCCCCCGGGTACCCACCAGGCAAAAGAGCGGCGTCCGGGGTCCCTGGGGATCCGGAGATCAGGACCCGGGACTCCTGGGCGGCTTACAGAGTGCGGCCTAGGCGGCCGCAGAGCCGGAGAAGAAGCAGACCCCTTCTGCGCCCTTTTGGACCCACGACTCGGCCTGCCCCCTCCTCACGACCGGCCTCCTTCTCTGGATCGGAGGACCGGCCTGGACGGGACCGGCCCCCTGGAGACACCACAGCGGACCGGGGGACGGGATTTCCTCCCCCCCCGACCCGGACGGCTTCGCGTGAGGATCCCCGTGCGCGGTGGAAGACGGGGATCTCCTCGGCGCCCGGAGGCCCGACACGGCGATTCTGGGGCCCGGTGCCCCCCCCTCGGCCCACGTGGACAGTGTGGATCTGGCCCCCCCCCCCACCCCTCGGGGACTTCGATCGCGGGCCGGCGCGGCCCTTTGGAGGGACGTGGTGGCTGGGCCGCGGGGGGCCCGGGACCCCTGGAGGGCGCCAGCTGGGGCTGCAGAGCACCGGCAGAACACGCTGCCCCCCCCCAGACACGGAAACTAGGCCAACGACCCTCGGGATTACCGGGGGGCGAGGCCCCCACCTGCAGAGGGTGGGGTGTGTGCCCGCCCGGAGGTGGCCCTCCCACCCCCTACTTTCTGGAGAACAAGGTACGGCCGGGTTGCCGGGCCCCCTCGGGTCGGGTGCGGGAGCTGTGGCGCCTTTCCCCCCCTGTCTGGTCGGACACCCCGGCCCCCCACCTTTTTGGAGACACAGAGCCATCGCACCTCAACGTGGGGGATACCCGGGTGTGAGGCCCCCGCCTGCCGCTGGTGGGGCGTGTGCCCGCCCGGGGCTCCCCCCCCCCCATCTTCACAACAAGAGCCCGCTGGCTGGGGGTAAGAGCCTCAGACCCTCTCCCCCCCGCCCAACAAGAAAAACCTTCCTAGCCTGGCCACAAGGGCCCACCAGACGTCATCACCCCCTCTCAGGGAGGCCAGAGGAGGCCCCTGTCTGGCACGACGAGCTTGACCAGGGTGTGAGGCCCCCGCCAGTGGACAGGCGGGGCGTGTGCCCGCCCCCCTGGATCACAATGCACCCCAGGGGGCATCAGTGAAGCTCCCAACTGGGCGAGGGGTGACCGGATCGCGCCTCCCCCTCTTCAGCACACTCCCCTCCGAGACGGCCCGTGTGGGGGGCCAAGGACGGGGCCGGAGGGTACTCCCCACCCCCGCTTGGGATCGCAGAGCATTGGCACCTAGAGCACAGGGAAGCACCAGATGAGCTGGAGGGAAGCCCTACAGGGAAACCGCTTCCAAGAAATTGCAAGGGGCAGCGGGGGCACGAGCCTCAAGAGGACCATGGCCCATTCGGAGGGTGCAGCCCCGTCCTCGGCTGCAATGGAAAGGGGCTTTGCCTCGATCTTACGGGAAATGAGGGATATGCGGTCCGACATAGCCCAGAAATTTGAAAAAATGGACCAAAGGGTGGACAAGGTCGAGGACAGACTGTTACAGGTCGAGACCAACCAATCGTCAACAGCAGCCCAGGACATACACATATGCATGAGGCTGGAGGCCCTGGAGAAGGGGGACGAGGAAAGGGCTCGGCAGATGGATGATTTCGAGAACAGGGAGAGGAGAAACAACCTCAGAATTTTTGGTGTGCCCGAAATGGAAGGGGAAACTAAGAGGGACGTCACCCGAGTGGTGCGCAAGATCATCACCCTCTTGTTCACAGAAGAGATGACAACTGAACCCACCTTCGACAGGGTACATAGAGCGGGGGGCAGGGTGGGAGCCCCCGGGAGCCCCCCCGATCAATTTTGGTCCGGTTCCACTACTACACGGAGAAAATGAAGGTGCTGGAGGAGGCCTGAAAGGCCAGAGAAATCACCTACAATAACGCCCAGGTCTCCATATACCAGGACCTCTCGGCCTACACGCTGGCTAAGCGTAGAATGAGCCGCCCCCTCATGCAACTGCTCAAGGAGAAGGGCATACGCTACAGATGGGGCTACCCGTTCTCCCTAACTTTTGAATACATGGGCCAATGTTCGACCCCGATTACGGAAGAAGACATAAGGGGGGCTATTCAGGAGTACACAGTGGACTTGAACCCCAGGAGGGGCCCAACGGGGCCGGAGCATGGCAGACCTAATGGCCCTGGCCCGTCCGGTGAAGGAAGAAGGCGCACCGGCGCGAGGAAATTCAGGAAAATTAATACCCCCTCCCCAGCGAAAGACGGAGAACGGAATGACTCAGAGGATTGAAAACGGGGACGACCAGTCGGGTCCTTGACAGATGGGCACAGATTCTGAGATTTCACTACTTACATCGTCCCACCGAACAGCAAGTATGATGGGTTAACACACGGGACGCAGCCGAGGGGGTTTTTGGGGGGCTCAAGGGGATGAGCTTCTTACGTGGATTTCCTGGCCGAGGTGGGCAGGCTGGTGGTTCGGCCAAAAGCCAGAGATGGCGGAACTAATTGGCTGGACGCCGGGGTGGGGAGGTACACAGAAGTTGGGGTTGTTCAGTTAGGGTTTGGGGAAGGGGGGCAGTTGGGGATTGGTTCTAGGCTCACCCGAGAGGTAGGGGAGGGGGGCGCAGGGGAACAAAAAGCTATCCAAAGGGAGCATGCAGGGAAGAGCTATGGGAAGAAGTTAACCGTGAGAGAGGAAATTCTAGATCATGGCCGATAGTCTGCCCGCCCTGGGGGTGGGCTCCCTTAATGTACGAGGCTTAAACACCCCCACAAAGAGATCCCTGGTTTGCAGGGAATTCAGAAGGGCAAACCTCGATTTTCTCTTCATGCAAGAGACTCACTGGCCACGGGGGAAGGAGCCCAAGATGCGGGGAGGAGGGATCAGGGAGGTCTTCAGTGCTTCCAAAATGCAAAAAGAGGGGGGTCGCCATCTTAGTAGCGAGGAATGTGGGTTTTGAGAACAAGGCCACGTTGAAAGACCCAGGGGGCCGCTATCTGCTAGTGCGGGGGTTCCTGCAAGGGGCCCCACTCACTCTGGCCGTTATCTACGGCCCAAATGAGGGCCAAGCGCAATTTTGGGAGGAGGCGAGCGATAAACTCAAGCATTTCGTACAGGGCACGGTAGTGGTGGGGGGGGGGGGGGGGGACTTCAACATGGTCCTGGACCCTGCCCAAGATGGGAAACGTGCTGGACCCCAGCCCTCCAGGACGGCAGACGAGATCATGGCTTGTAACTTCCAAAGGGTCAATGCAGAACTGGGTCTGATGGACACGATTCCGACCCCCAGAACGGACGCCCCTTCTTTCACATATTACTCAGTTGTCCACACATCATTTTCCAGGATAGACTACATTCTGGTGGACGAGATCCTGCACCCATTCATTTCTGGCCACAGGGTTGACCCCGTCCCCTGGTCCGACCATGAGCTGGTCCGCATCATTATAACGAGGGGACGGTTATCGATCGCAGGGGGAGGTGGAAATGCAACGACTCCTTGTTGAAAGACGAGGTCCTAGCCCAGGAGGTTCTCGAGGCCATCACAGATTTCTTTGAACTCAATGATAATGGGGAGGTAGTTTCGCATACCTTATGGGACGCCTTCAAGGCAACCCTTCGGGGAGTCCTGATGAAAATGGGAGCCCAGAAAAAAAGGTAAAGGGAGACCCAGGAAAGGGTTTTGAGGGAGAAGATTGCCCAACTCCAACCGGGGGGCCCTCCCACGGCCCCCTTGGACCGTGCTCAGGTGGCCGCTCTGGCTGACTACAGGCTCCAGCTGAGGGACCTCCTCCTCCACAAGACGGAGAGAAGTCTCCAATTGGTAAAACAAAAGTATTACGAAAAGGGGGACAGGGCGGACAGGATCCTGGCTTGGAAACTGAGGGAGGTTCAGAGAAGTAGATCGGTGAAGACAGTTAAGAACGAGGTGGGTGAGGTAGGCCACGATACACCCCACATTGGCGAGGCCTTCCGCCGGTACTATGAGAAGTTATACTCATCGGAATACAATGGGGGTGAGGCGGAGATTGAGGGGTTCCTAAACTCTTTACAGATTCCGGCCCTGACCAGAGAGATGGCGGAGGGGTTGGAGGGTCCGGTGACCGAGGATGAGGTGGAACGCGTGATCCGAGGTATGAAAGTGGGCACTTCCCCGGGGGTGGACGGTTATTCGGTCTACTTCTATAAGAGGTTCCGTTCGACCCTTCCCCCCCCATTTGGTGAAGGTGTTTAATGCGGTGTTGGAGGGGGGCTCCCTCCCGGACTCCATGATGGAGGCAATCATAGTGGTTCTCCCCAAGGAGGGCAGGCACCCCGCGGAGTGTTCCTCTTACCGCCCGATTTCTCTGTTGAATATTGACGTAAAAATCCTGGCCAAGGTGATTGGGGTGCGAATGGAGGGGATCCTGCCGAAACTGGTCCACGGTGACCAGGTGGGGTTCATCAGGGGAAGACAGGGCTCAGATAACATCCGTAAAACTATTGACCTGCTCCACTATGCCCAGGTGTCTGACCTAGATCCTGTCCCTCGATTCGGAAAAGGCATTCGATAGGGTGGAGCGGAGATTCATGGAACTCACCCTCCGGAAAATAGGCTTTGGGACACACATTAGGGAATGGGTGGTGGCGCTATACAGGGCCCCAAAGGCCAGGGTTCAAGTGAACAGCAAGTTGTCAGAACCATTCCCCCTCTCGCGGGGAACAAGGCAGGGTTGTCCATTGTCCCCTTTGATCTACGTACTCTCCATGGAACCCCTGGCCATTGCAGTCAGAGCTCACCCGGACATAAGGGGGATAAGGAAAGGCGAAGTGGAATTCAAACTCTCCCTGTTTGCGGACGATATCCTGGCTTATCTGGTGGAACCAGTATCTAAGCTTTCCCCCTCTCTTGTCCCTGATGGCAGCCTTTGGGCGCCTCTCGGGCCTTAGGATTAATGCTTCCAAATCAGTCCTGCTCCCCATGAGATCCCTGGACCCGGTCTTGGACCCCCTGGTCAGCCTGGAAGGGATAACAGTAGGGAAGGCCTCCACCCGATACCTGGGAGTCCTTCTCACCCGGGACCTATCCAACCTCGCCCAGGCCAAATACGATCCCGTTGTGTCGAGGGTCACTGCAGATATTAGGAGGTGGGGGGCAATGATTCTGTCATGGTACGGTCGTATGACGGCGGTGCAGATGAACATACTCCCGCGCTTACTTTACCTCCTTACCGCCCTCCCGACTAACGTCCCTGACCAAACATTCAGGGTCCTTCAGAACGCGGTGCGTGAATTTATATGGCGGGGTAGGTTCCCGAGAACCGCAAAGGCTACCTTGACCCTACCGAGGGAGGGAGGGAGGGTATGGGCTGCCAGACCTTCAACTCTACTTCCGTGCTGCCCAGCTGCGCGTCCTTCTGGAACACATGAAAGAGGGGATGGGCACATATTGGTCGTACTTGGAAAACATGGATGCTCACCCGCTTAAGGTTCGGGACCTCCTTTGGGCCCCAAGCAAATTCATCCCAAATAGACTTAAATCTCACCCAACTTTGGGAGTCCTCTGGACGATCTGGAAGGAAAGCCCCCAGACGGCTCACTTAATGTCATGGCCGTCACCGATGTCCTCGCTCTGGGGTCACTCCCTCAAACTGGTAAGCAGGGGGATCCGCAATGCACAGTCTTGGTCCGACTCGGGGTTGGAGTGGGCGGGGCAAATGTTTAGGGAAGGAGAGTTTCTGCCTTATGAGGATTTGAGAAAGGCCCTGGGGCAGGGGTCCCTCACCATATTTGAATATCTCCGCTTGAAGGGAATCCTATGCGACCAATCCTGGGGCCAGAATTTGAAAAGACAGCTGACCCCCTTTGAGAAATTACTGGACACAGCGACCACCAGGAAGGGGGCGGTATCAGGGATGTATAGAATACTGAACACTGTTAACCTGGGGGAAAGGAGGAGAATCCGTACTTTTTGGAATGACTTGGAGGGGGAGGAGATCTCTGAAGACGCCTGGGCAAGGATATTTAAAATAGCCTTCCATGGGAACCTATTTACAGCGGACATGGAACACAACCTCAAGATCCTTCAGGGGTGGCATAGAGATCCTGCGAAGTTGTCGAAGATGTTTACGGGAGTGTCCCCCGCATGCCCGAGGGGTTGCGACCAGGTCGGTACGAGAGGGCACATGTGGTGGCACTTGCCGAAAGCACAGGCATATTGGGTGGAGGTTAGAGGCTGGATCGCTGAAGTCTCGGAGGAACTACTCCCCCTAAACACTCTAACAATGCTACCGGGCCTCCCCCCTGAGGACGCAGACATAGCCAGATACCCAAGAATGTGGGAAACAATGCTGAGGGCGGGGAGGGTGGCCCTGGCCCAGAAATGGAAGAGCCCGGAGACCCCCTCAAAGGAGGGCTGGCTAAAAGAGGTTAAAAACATTTTCCTGATGGATAAACTCACGGCAATGATGAACAATGATCTGGGCACATTCCAAGCAAACTGGTACGGGGTACAGCAGACCTGGGGATGGGACGCTCACTGATCCACAGGGTGGTGACATGGAAGGAACGGGCGCCTACGCCCTGGGGGACGTTATACAGCCACACATGCAGTCAACGCTCAGGCTCTTTCTCAAGCTCTGGCTACATTGAGCTTTCTACGCGTCTCCTTAAAAGAAGAAGGCGTAAATGGGACTAAGTTTGTTTGGGGAAGTGGGTTCGCGGGGGGTGGGAGAGGGTTATTGGGCCTGCCATAAGTATATTTGTCTGCTGTAAATGTTTCATGCCCGTTTGTTATATTATGAAAATGTTAATAAAACAAAGTTTTAAAAAAAAAGGTCATATTGAAAATAAATCTATCCATATGAAGATGTGATGTAAATAAATCTAGAGCTTGCAAAAGCAAGGAGACAAGGTTCAGAGAAAATATACACACTCGTTGATGAACAGCAAATCCGAAAGAGAACGCAAGTCTTGACAATATAGCTGGAGGGTTCGGTGCCCAGCTATTTGTGATACATTGTACACAGAGCATGCTCACTTTTTATGTCACAAGCAAGGATGTCAAAAATAGGTTTGGGGTAGATTCATAATGCAAAACCAAAAGGTGATGGCTCGAAGGTTTAGAATTAATCTTAAAACATCCCACTGCACCAGACAAGCATCCCCAGACATGTTTTGGCCTCATTGTGGTCATCAGTGAGGAATAGCTTGGGTCTTTAGGCCCAGCAGGCAGGTCTCTGAGCATACCCGTCCCACTCGCGGTGACACAGCAGAGCAGAGGTGATGTCTGGAAGATTTAGAATTAATCTTAAGCCTCTCGCAATTGCTCTGGGCAACCCTCCAGACCATCGTTCTTTGCCTGCCAAGCCATTACAGAAAGAGGAAAGACCATATGCAAATCAGGCTTGGTACCACCCCCCCCCACACCCGAAGGGTTTTGATTCATAATGTAAGTAACAACATTCGCTATTCTCCTAAATAGATGGTTGGCAGCCTCAAAAAAGGTGGCACTGTTCAGAAACATGTAACTAGAAAGGAGGCATGGCGGTAGTTCAGTGGGGGAATTTAGGATGATGGTGGTATCCAGGAGCAAAATACTGGATGCACTTAATCCTCACCTGATATTCCATACACTAAAGAATGCCACAAATTCCACATAATTCAGCTGCTTGACTGGCACAACCCCATGGTTAAATAAAATGTTAAGTAGCTTAAATTGTGAATTAAGTGATCTAGAAACAGCCGACAACATAACATACTTTTTCAATGAAGCTATTATATTACAAATAGTACATGAACACACATGCTTTAACTGCAGAAAGCAAAATAACACTTGAATATCTGTAAATATTTATAATCACAATCAATGTGTATTGCTTAAAAACAAACTAGCAAGAGAAAAAACAACAGATTGGGTATCCGCCAGAGGCCGCTTCCCACTCAGGGACAAGGGAGACCGAATAAGGCCAAAGGATCGAGAAGCAATGCTGCATCCCCTTCACAGGCACCAGCATTGTAACGGTGCAGGACGTGAGAGAAGTGTGCAGCTTCCCTGTACTTCCCCGGCCTTGCCAGCACCACCAGTCTCACTATCTTTTACAGAGGGACTGGACTAAGGTCCTCAACAGGGGAGTCGAGGGATGTTGGAGCGTAGCGTTGCTGGTCTTGTTGGCTTAGACCGGGGATCTCAACATTTCATGGGCAAAGAGCAACATTTGCATTTCAAATGAAAGGGACAGCACTACACATACCTTGACAGAACATACTGGCTTTCATGTGGTCGGAAAATGATTGCAACATAAATTGTAAATAAATGAAATAACCTTAAAATCAGAAATGGAATATATTAATATGCTATAATATATAGAAATGTTATCCGGTGCAAATTTAATGCATGTGAATTTTTAATTCTTTTTTAACTTCCTTTGATATTAAGCTGGTGTTAAGAATTCTCAAGAAATAGGGAATTTGTAGTCCCACAAGGCCAATAAAATTGATCAGATCAGTAACAAAGAACGCCTTTGAAACATAACGGAGGAGCCTGGAAGTACTACCCAAATGTGTTTCAATAACCTTGCTTTGTTAAAGACAAGATAAGTCAGTGCCTTGTCTGGGATTGCTCAAGGGAAGCCCTCATTTATATATTTTTATGTCCAGTTCGTGTACTCTGAATGACAACCCTTATTTAACACCCCTCTCTTAGAATCCCACTGACCCCACTGAGCCAAAAAGTAAGTTTGTTTTGCAAATTTAAAAGGTTTATTTGAGAACAATATATATATATATATATATATATATCGCACTTTTATAATAAATTAATAATTGATATCACACTTGTGAATATGAGCAGTAATCAGCAACAGGTAATCCTACAATAGCACAGTTCTGGTGACTTATGACTAGGAACAGAGGACTAAGGTAGCAGAGAATGCTTTATATGGTTCAAGGAAATGCAAGATGGGACAGAATGCAACACAGAAATAATTTGATATGACTTCAGAATAAGATAATATGATTACTTTTTCTTTGACAATTCACTCCCCCCCCCTATGCAATGTAAGAAGATGGCAGTAACATTTAAAGGTGGTGGCAATGAAGTGAAAATATACTCAAATGATTTTAATTCCCTCTAGAGGTTCAGGGTGGGTGACAGCTACTTTGTATTAGTTCAGGATCACTTTAGCAATGCTCTATGAATGATTGTCAGGTGGCAAAGGAAAGCAAGGAGCTGCTATTTTGCCAAGTGAAGAAATTGTGCCAAAATGCAATTCGCAGCAATTTTTCCGAGTGCGTCGAGTGCGATTACGGAAAAAGTATAATGAATAGAAAGTCGGTTCTGGGTTCCTTGGAAAGCCCAGAATCTCAGCTTTAAGATGAAAGTTCTATAATTGGATGTAATCAGGGTATTACCTCATAGTTGGCCCCAAGGAAATGCTCAACAAGTTTGACAAATTTCGTTCCTAGGACAAACAGTGCCAGAGATACGGACGATTTCGTGAAGGTAGATTCTCAAAAGAAAAGTCAAGCTCAGAATGACAGATGACAGTTTTCAGGTTTGAGATCACAGAAGGAACACAAGATTTCTAGGATGCAGTTCTCAATAGGTTAAAATAGTTTGCAATTCGATTATTTTAAACTAAGAGATTGGGTTTTGCACAGTTCTGGCGGTACACTCACTATATTTTGGACAGGAATGTGACTTCGCCACGGATCGGGTCAGGATTGGACTGCGGTTCCCTCGCCACGGATGGTCTCTGCCTGGTTCTGCTCACAGCTATCTGGGTCAGATCTGCTAGCAGCACTGCACAGAGGTCTGGATCTCTGGTTCTGGCAAAAGTTCTTGGCACTGCACGGCGGTCTGGTCTCTGGTTCCGGGTACAGCTCTGCTTTCTGGGTGTTTCTGGCACAGGGTTTTAGGCCAGAATCAAACAGCTCAGCCCGGCTGTTTTACTCTGATGTGCCCCTTGGAAGTCTGGGGTGAATCAGTTTGCAAAAGATTTTGAGGCCTGCTGACAAATTCTGAAGTCTGAATTCAAAGTTCTGGTCTCTGTCTGGATTTGAAGTCTAAGTGCTGGATCTGGTGTCTTCTGGCAAAACGCTCCGCAAGAAATCAGCTTGAAGTGGGAAGTGAAATGTCCCTACCTGTCCTGCACAGTCTCCTTTTATGTGTTTAGAAAGTGGGAGGGTCGGCTCATTTTCTAAGCCCAACCCTCTCAACTTATCATTGGCCAGTTCCTCCTCTCTCCCTTGATTGGGGGAACTGGGTTGTGAGTCAGAGTGATGAGGTAGGTTTATGGTCAGAGGATCCTCCCCTTGTCAAATTGCACACAAATCTATTTCTGATCCAAATACATATTTATGTACCATTTTTCTAATATTATAAGTCCAGTTAACATATTTTCTGTAGCACCAAACCATCCGGTCCCTGTCTTTGTAAGATGCTGTGTCCACTTATGACAGAATTCTGCCCTTTTCATCCAGATAACGACCTCTACACCTTTGCAGATTTTACACAAATGTGCCACAGGGATATGGGTTTCAGATGATAAAGTGTCAGATTTTTAACATGCATACATTTGGAGTAACAACCTTTTCTCCGATACTATCCCCAAGAACATACCACAGGGTCCGAACACCTCTTAAAATGTGCACAGAAAAATCACAAGAATGATGATGTTATTTATATAATTTTTACAAGTCCGCACTATGAATTATCCATCTTTTTAAAATTATGCTCTGGGCCCAAAGGGGTGTGGTTTTCCAAAGCACATGGTGGAATTTCTGGTTCATCCACTTCCCCCAAGCTCAGCTGGCTCACAGATGCAGTGCCCCTCCCCGATTCCTTCCAAGAGGAAGCCATTTACGACCCCCCTAATTTAACATTTGCCTGGGCCAAGGACAGTGCTTTGTTTAGTTTCATGTAGTCCCCAGGTGCTCCTCCCCTAATTCAATCAGGGAGGTGTCATCTCCTTTTGGCAGGGGCAGCAGAATGCAGCCAGGCCTGGGAAGAGTGGCTGAGCAAGTTTCACTCCTGTCGGGGGTAGTTGCCAGGCAGAATTCACTCTTGAAGCCAGGCTTCAGCTAAATGTCACTTTTAGTTCCCAGTTTTCTACATTCAAACCAAACTGACAATTTTTACACATGCAGCTAGAACGCTGATTCTAAGTTCAGAACGATGACATTTCAACAGTTGCAAACTATGTAACACTCAACAGTAGGTCACTCATTTATTTTAAACATTTAGATTTTAGTGTCTTTCAGTCCAATTTTACTTCAGCTGCCGACATCCACAGCTCAGCCAGTTTTGTTATAAACATTGTTTTAGGCTCTTTCCAGATTTAGTATGCACACAAGAATACATTCTGCCAAATGTCTGCTGGTGTTCATTGATATTATTGAATATCTTGCGATGTTTAAAATAGGCATTTTTAGCTTGCATTTCAGAGAAACAAAGGTGATTTCAAAGTGCTTTTTTTTTTAGCCACCGGCACTGCTGTTTTTCCTTTGGCACACATTTCACTCATGGCACTCCTGGCCCCTCACGCTTGCACTGGTGGGTGGCAGGTCAGGGGACCATTTTGCTGTGCGCAAAACTGCACATTTCTCCAGGATTCTGGCGCAAAATGTGGGCTTTTCCGCCCTCTTGGATTTCCTAAGCCAACAGCACCAAGTGTTGCAGCATAATAACTTGAATGTGGGCCAAGACACCTGACAAGCCCCCCCGCCCGACTGTGCTTTGATTTCGAGTCGAGTACAAAGGATGTTTTGATCCACGCGTTGGTATGTCCGCATCCTCTCCGCAGCCTCTTCTTCCAATTCCGCAGATGGCACAGTTCAGCATCTTTTCCTCCATCCGGTTGGATCGATCGTTTCTCCTCGCCAATCCTGATGGGAATATTGGGCGGTACCCCGGGCCCCTTGGATCTTTGCTCCCGGTCTCCAGGTCGTCTTCCATGGTCAGTCTCTGGGTTTCATCCCAGCTAGGATGATAAAGCAAAAGCGGCAATACCTATTTGTAGACATTTCTCCCCCACTATTGATATAGTGGGGCGGCATATACATTTTATAGTCAAAAAACAAACATATACATTTTTTTAATTCAGGAGGCAAGAACATATTCAAGAATCATAGAATTTTATAGGCTATTTGTGGAATATTTTAGTGTGGAACTGAATTAATCTGGAGCGGTCCCCTCTGGTATTGCAGAGGACTCCTCCAGTTGCTGCAGAGTGTGCCTGGGATGGCAACACTTTAGCTGATTTATATGGACCCACTTGTCTTCCCCTTCCGCCAGACTACCTTTGGGGATGCAGATCTTATAAGCTACTAGGGAGATCTTGTCTATAATTTCAAACGGTCCCTTCCAGGTAGGCAAAACTTTTCGCTGTTTGGCCTGGTTCCTTTGGAAATTGTATAGATAGACCCGGTCTCCCACATTATATACTTTCCTGGAAGTTTTCAAATCGTAATGGGTCTTCATGCTATCAGCTGATCTTTCTAGATTCCGCCGAGCATAGGCAAAAGCATGTTGAAGGTGTTTCCTTAAATTCTCCACATACTCATGAGTTGTGGAGGCATTTATCAATGTCTGCTCTTGGGTCCTGTAGAGCAAATGCTGGGGAAGCACCATCTTGCGTCCAGTCATCAGCTCAAATGGTGACATTTTAGTTGCAGATGACGGGGTAGATCTGATGGCCTTTAGGACCAGAGGTAATCGGATATCCCAACTTTGCCCAGAATCTGCCACAAACTTTAAGATGCTCACAATGGTCCGGTTGTAGCGTTCTACTGCCCCAGAAGAAGCTGGCCGGTGAGCAAAATGTAACTTCCTTTTGAACCCCAGTATCTCCCACATCTTTGTCATTACCTTGCTGGTGAAATGGCTACCTCTGTCTGACTCAATCCTTTAGGGTAGACCAAAACGGGAAAAGATGTGGTTAATCATCAGGGCAGCTGCTGTTTCTGCCTTGCAGTTTGGGAGCCGGGAGACATTCCACCCACTTGGTAAACAAGCATGTAACTGTCAACATGTACTTGTTTCCTCTAGACGAGCGAATCGCAGGGCCTACAAAGTCGATTTGCAAATCTGACCATGGCAGTGTCATCCCCCTCTTTTGGAGAGGCGCACGGTGTGTGAGGGATGATGGCTGAAATTGTGCACACACCAGAAACCCCTTCAAGTATTGGTCGAGGTCCTGCCCCATGTGTGGCCAGTATGCAACCTCTCTTAAGATCTCAAGTGTTGTGTGAAAGCCCCTATGACCGGCTGTGGCCGCATCATGGGCGTGACTTATCAGGCTTCGGAATGAGGTAGGGACCACCCACTGATCATGGCCAGTTTAGGATTTCCTTACCAACAAACCGTCTTGGATTCGGAACATCTTTGGACATTTCATCAACACTCTAAGGTCCTCCTTCCTAATGTAATCTGTATCCGTCAGGGGAAAGTTCTCAGGGTCCTCAATGTGTTGGTAAAACATACCAATTATTGGATCCCCCTTTTGTGCCGTAATTAAATCAGCATCAGGAATCTCCTTACTCCAGTGTGCAGTTGAAAGATCATTGTGAGCATTTGTCTGGGACCTAGTGATAGCAGTGACCTGGATTTCCCCCAACAGGGACTCTATTTCTATTAGATCCCCTTGGATGGCCCCGGTTTTGGCCAGCTGATCAGCTAAGTCATTTCCAGTTTTGTCTGGTCCCTCTACTTTGGAATGACCCTTGATCTTTTTCCAGTAAATGGTCATCCCATTCAATGTGACCAGATCATCAATATTTTGGATCAACTTCCCATGTTTCAAGGGTTTGTTGTTAGCACATAGCATGCCTCTGGTTTTCCATTTAACCAGGTGCTCCACGAACCCGTTCCGTACATAATCTGAATCTGTGATTATGACCAGTTCGTGGAGTTGATGTTGGACAGCAGTGAGGATGGCCTGATGCACAGCCATGAACTCTGCCACCTGACTACTTCGGGGACCAATTTTGTACCCAGCAGAGGGTTCTGGAAACTCCTTCACCCATGCATTCCCTACGCCGGCCACCAGTTCTTTCTCCCCGTTGTTGTCAACATGGTAAGAGCATCCAACCACAGACAGTGGGCATTTCCCCACATTTGTCTTCTTCAAAGACTTTGTGTGGGGAATTGAGTTATGCCTCCATGTTGTCCTTGATTATTAGACTTTCGTCCTCAAGACAGTTTTCTCTTGCACAATCATGCAAGTCAGCCAGAATTTGCGCGAGGGGACTCTTCTTGTTTTGGCCATATCTGACCTCCACAGGAAAGCCTTGCATTGACAGAAAACAGGAAGGAATTTGGGAATTACTCACATTTCCGGCCCGGATTCTGTCACTTAGGAGGTATTGCAGAGGCTGGTCCACTATGATGTGCTCCCCCTGGATGAACGGGAGGTAATTCTTCAATGCCCACACCGTTGCCAGGAGTGCCTTTTCACAATCGTTGAATTTTTCCTCCACAGAGGATAAAGTTTTGCTCGCATAGGAGATTACTTTATTGACCTTGTCATGCTTTTGGTATAATACTGCCGTCAAGCACGTATTAGAAAACCCTGTCTCCAGGAAGAACTCCTTGTTTCTGACAGGGTAAGCTAGGCAAGGCGCTTGTGAGAGGCTTCTTTTGAGTCGTCTTCCTGCCTCGGATTGTTCTGGACCCCATTCCCACTTGACCCCCCCCCCCCTTCAAAAGATGAATCAGGGGTCTGGTGATCTCTGCATAGCCCTCAATGAACTTTCTGCTGTAATTAGTCAGTCCAAGGAGGCTCCTTAGTTCCCGCAGAGTTGTGGGATCCTTCAGTTTCTGGAGTGCTTCCACTTTCTTTTCTTGGGGACAGAGACCCTGGGGAGTAATTCCATGCCCCAAGAAATTAACACAGGTTCTACACTACTGTGCTTTCTGAAAGGAAAGTTTTGCTCCGGCGGCCCTCAACTGTGTCAGAGCATAACGGATCTCCGCTGGAAAATCACCTCATCGCCTCTGAAGTCACAAGTCACATCTTCCTTACCATAAGGGCAAGAAGTGTACACCAGGAAGTTCCCCTCCATGCCGGGTAAAGATCCTGTCTGGTGTTGTACTGTCATCACTGCCACTGTCAAAACAGTCCTTGGGGATCGGTCCTAACAGTTCATTTCCTAAATCGATGGAGAAATGTCGGTCATCAACCGCCATTCGAATAATGGTGCCTGCGGCTAGAGTAATACCCTTTAAGTCGCTGTTATCCACCTCTATTGGAATGGTGTCATGTTCTATGTTGACTAATGGTGTTGGGTTTACCCCTAACCCTTGCTGTTGAAGGAAAGCATTTAGATGAATATAAGCATCAGGGTTTTTCAATTTTTGTCCTCTTAACTTTCACTTCCAGGGAGAATGGTCGGGTCCTTTCTGGAATGGTGACTTCCTCTTTAAATCTGAATTTCAACTGCATAAGGTAGCAATTGAGCTGACCTAAATGCTTTCTCTTGCTCATCAAAGCCCCTGGGATTATCCGCTAATCGGGACCAAGCTTTGAAGTTCATTAGGTCCAAACTAATGGCAAAACGATTGAGAATGTCACTGCCTAAGTAAAAGGCAGCAGTGACGTCTCGCACGACCCAACAATTATGGACTATGCTCTTGTTGCCAATGGAGATTTTGAGCATACACCTGCTTGGCAGGAGATGTTTGGAATTTGGTGTTTCCAGGTCCATTTCCCATTTGTCTATCAGTTTGAATGTGGGAATGGCTGGATTTTTGGGAGTTGCCGGAACATGGCTTCGCTGATGAAGCTCTTAGCGTTGTTCACACATACTCGAGCGAGAACAGAGTCCTTCCCATCATTTAACTGAACAGGGATGAACAACTTCTCTCCAATTTGCTAAATATCAGCCAGGCTCTGAGCTGATTTCACATCTTTCTGGACTATAGGAGTGGGAGTGTCTGATTGTGGATTGGTAAAGAATTTCAGAGTGTTTCCTTCCAGTGTGGAATACCACCTTAAACTGGAAGGAAGGTTGATTTTCAGAAATAGAGAGGACCCCCATCACCAGTCTGTTGTCTTACTGCTATTACTGTCACATCCTGAATTTGGTTGTTCTGGAAGTGAAATTCTACTTGGTCAGATTTTTGTTCAACCATGTGCCAGGTGCCATTTAAACTGACATGGTTGACACACTGTTTTAATTTTATTGGTCGGCTAGTCTGAGTCCAGAGGACCTTGTTTACACAATCTATTAGGGGTGACAACCTTCTCAGGAGGTAATTCCCTAGTAAACAAGGGGTGCCCTCTGGAGTCACTACTATGACCGGGTGTTTCACCTTGTATAGCCCAATTTTGATGTCCAAATCTGCAGTCCCCTAGACAGGAATTTCCTTCCCGTCAAAGTTCTGCAGTTGTCCAGGAAGAGAGGTGAGAGGAATACGGTAATTCTCCCCGCTTCCTACATTTAGTGCATCAAAGGCCCTTCTGGACAGAAGGGTAGCTTGGGATCCAGTGTCCAACAGCGCCAAAATTGTACCCTGCCCCTGTACTTGTAACGGGGCATATCATCTTCCCTCCTTCTCCTCAAGGGGGCACAGATAATGCACATTTTTGGACAACTGGTGGGATAACCTTCTGGTTTTAGACAGAGAGATAAGAGATTTGGGCAGAATTCTGTGAAGAGACAGGGGAATCTGAAAGAAAAGGTTGGCAACTGGAAATGGTTTCGGGTTCTGGGCCGCCCCCCCTTTTTGGAGGCAGTCATCAGGATGGGTTTGACCCATGGGATTTTGGTATTGTTGGTTCTGGGATAGAATGATGGGCGGCGACAGCTCAATCCCCACATCTACCCAGTCTATTGATTCGGTTTTAGGTTCCCCTGGTTCCGGTTCTGGGCCGCCCCCCGCTCTTTGGAGGCAGTCACCCGGATTGGTTTGAACCAGGGAAGTTTGGTTTTGTTGGTTCTGGGATAGGATGATGGGCGGCGACAGCTCAATCCCCACATCTACCCAGTCTGGATTGGAATCTCTTGGGACCCATTTTTCCTTGGGAGGAGTTCCCCCATCTCTGAAGGAGAAGATCCTTTTCCCAGCATCCTCTGAGGATCCGACTCCCTCAAATTGGAAGACCTGTACCTCCTCCACAAAGTGGGTCTGTTTGGGTCCTTTGTTTCTCCTACCTCCTCTCTGCTCCCTGGGTGGCAGACTTTCAGGGGTAGGAGATTTTGTTTCCGGTTCCTGGGTTTTCAGGGGCTGTTTACAAGTGGGGAAGGAAGCTTCCTCCAAGGCTTTACCCCCCCCTTCCTCTTGTGCCTCCTCCCTGGGAACCAGTGGGTTATCGAGGTGCTGCTCCCGTCATTGTTCTGGAGCACCAGGTCCAGAGTTTGGGGCATTCTGCGCTGGCATTCTCATCTGAGGGTTCTGTTGTGCCCTCAGCATGTGACCCAGATCCCGTGCCATGTTTTGGACCTGGCGCTAAAGTTGTGAAACCCGCTCAGGCTGATAGAGGGTTCTATTTTCTCCTCTGGGCTGATCCCAGGAAGGGTAGCTATCCCTTCTCTGGTAATACCCCGGGGTGGGAAGATTTGGATACCCCTCCACCCTTGTCCTCCCCCCTCCCGGATTAGGTTGTCTGGGCTCAGGGAATTGGGGAAAGAAGGATGAATGGTTTTGTGGTTGGCAATTGGGTGGATACCTGGGAAAAAAGTTCTGCCCAGTGTTTGGTGAATTTCTGCCCTCCTGGGGGGAAGTTGGGAGGGAAGTTCCCCGGGTTAGGTGCTTGGCTGGACTCCCCCCCCCCCCCCCTTGGGCTGGAGGAGTCCACACATGCCCCAGGATGGGTCGGTTTCCCTTGTACCGGGGTCTTACATAGTCAGGGGGGCGGAGGACCCCATTTGTGGGACTACCTCCTTGACCCCCTGTCTGTGACTGGCCCGAGGGCATCTGGGCTGTGAATTATTTGGTGCAGGCAGGTTTTTAGGTCCCCCCATCTCCAAATCTAAAAACGGGGGCAACCTTTACCTCTGCCACCTTGGCAACAGCAGGGGTGCTGTTGGTTTAGTTTTTCTTTGGCTGATTCTTGTTTTCCACCAGTTTCTGCACCTCATAGATGCGGGTGGCTTGCTCAATGACCCAGTCTAAAGATCTTTTCTCGTGAAAATCTCTCACGAGCTGGGTCATTATGTATTTGGAGAGAGCATGTAAAAATGTGTTGATGAATTCTCTGCTGTCCGTGCATACCCTTCTGGTGGTCTGCGCAAAGGCACGCTTCAATTCTTGCACAAATTCTTGTGGGGCCTGATCCTCCCCACATTGCAAATTGTAGGCTGCCTTGCGAGCCTCTTGGGTATTCCGGTGAACAGAAAAATGTTTCAAGATGGCCGCCCTATACGTGGACCATCTTGATGGTTTTGGTCCTCCAGCCCCGCAAAGAAACTGGAGTATTCTGGGGAGAATGTCCATTTGACGTACTGGATGCAGCTACTGCTGTCCTTCAAATGGAAGGTCTCCATCATTTACTCAAAGAGCTCCAAGTGTTCCCACACAGAATACTTGGAGTTCCTGTGATAAGGCGTGATGACACTCCTGATTGCCTTAATCTGTTTTAAGGGGTCCTTAAGCAAGGCCCTTTTTGCCTTATTGGCCTTTTTGGTTCGGGTAACCCTGGTCCATTCATCATCCGACTCAGAAGCACTGCTCCCAGAGGTGCCCGTCTGATCTTCCAGGTTTTTCCGGATTCTGCGAGCCTGGGAATGGCTGGCAGAATGTGGGGACCTGGTCTCCTGTGTCCTGTGACGCTCAGAGGAGTCTTCAGATCCCTCCTTGCTACCAGGATTTGCTGGGTACCCCCCCCCCCCCCACTGACCTAACTGGGCAGAGGTTTTCAGGATGCCCTTAGTGGGCCTACTCTCCTGGAGTTCCCCACTAAATTGCACTGTGCTTGGGTGCCCATACCCGGATGCCCGCCCATCCATTCCTGGGTGGTACTGGCCTATGAGCCCCATCCTTTTGGCTGGATAGTAAACTGCCATCCCTGTGACCCTGTGCTCCCGTGCGCCAGGGGACATGAGGGTGGCAGAGTCCAGGGACTGGGAGAGATGAAGGCCTCTGGTACTAGGGCTCCTGAGGTTATGCTCCGGTGTTTCCCTTTCCCAGCGAACTTCATCTCTGTCAGCCCCTGCTCCCTGTTGCAATGCAAGAGCCTGCGCTTTCAGTTCCTCAGTTAAGGCCTTACTAGACTATCAGTCTCTCCTGCATGGCTACCTGTTGCTGGAGCCTATCATTGTGCTGACAGAGAGACTCATTCTCTCTCTGTGCCTCCTGATTGGTCCTGGAGTACTGGGCCAGTCTTTGCTGCAGGAGGGTTACCTCCCGAGTCCCATCCCTACTGGCCTGCTCCTTTCTTGCCAGAGCATCTTCCACCCTCCTGGTGTGCTCTAGCAAGTCGTGATGCTCTTTTTGGAGGTCACCCAGCCCCTGGAGGGCCAGGTGATTTTCTTCCATTTTCCTTTTTAAGTGGCAGACTTCCGTGGCCAAGGTATCCCTTTCCTGAGTAAGAGCCTGCATCTGTGCCGCCAGGTCGTCCCTCTGCCGTTGAAGGGCACCAGCTTTCTGGCGCTCTTCATCAAACTCTGCCTGGGTCTCCAGGTCTTTCAAAATCATTTTGTTGTTTTCCTCTTTCTCTCTGTCTAGTTGGATTTGCATGGTGGCTACCTGCTCTGTGCATGCCCTGTTGAAATTGATCTGTTGCTCCAGCTTTTTCTGGCACTGCAGTAAGGAGTCCAAACTGTCTTGGTACTCCTTCTGCAAAGCCAGGATTCTGGTATCCTGGTCAGGGCTAAATAAGCATAAGATGCATTTTGGTTAATGCATGGCTTCTACACTAAGTGGGCACGGCTTCTACACTAAGTGGGCACGTGTCAGCCAAGTTACCTATCAGGAGACTACGCCTTTTCACTGGGATACTGCAATCAGAATGGAAAATGCCTTATAAGAACATGTGCATGATGGCAACAAACGTGAACCTTGCATGTACAAATGAAGCCAATTGGAACTATAAGATTACTGGGCTTGGTGGTGTAAGAACGATTCCGAGAGCCACATATAATCAATGGCATATATTGTGAACATTAAAGTAAACATTTAAAGTTGCAAACTATTAGCCAGCCATAAAATCGCTTACAACCTCAATTAAGAACACACACAGAACAGTATTTCTTACTTGCCAAAAGTATTACTAGCAAATGGTTAGTGACAAGTGCACATTTTGCACCCAGTTATTTGCAGTCTTCAAGATGCAACGCAAAACATTTTTGTAAATGCTTATTTCACATTTAAGTTAGGATATGTTAACTGATACTTATACTGTACATTTCACCACCGTAGTGTTCTTACAGTGCCTGACCTTGTCTGGGAGGAGGCCTACTGTGAGCTTGCCAGGGTGTCTCCAGACACTGTCTGTGGATAAAAAGGTAGCGGAGGTAAAGAGGGGGAATCAAAAGAAACCGGTTCAGTGTAGAACACAGTAAGGGAGTATGTTTGTAACAGTGGAGGCAGGATAGCTCAGGGGCAATGCGTTTGTCTTGGGAGCAAGACAACATAGCACAACACAGGTTCGAATCACGATCCCGCGCTTAGAAACCACTCGCTGGTATTAAGCGCATTATAAAAGTATAATTATAGTAGTATTGTGTGTTTTTTTTAACTGTGATTACAGGTCAGTGTGTGCAAAGGTTTCAGGGGCGTCCAGCTCATTTTGAAGAAAAGTTTCAGGTGATGGCAATTTCACCACCAGAAGATGCAGGATAATCGATGCATGTGGTGTGTGGCTGCAGGATGGGCTTTTTGCATGTGGTTTAGCAGGCCTTTGTAGTTTGAAGGCTTGCACCAATTTATTTTCTTAGAGACAATCCCTGTACTCCGGGAGAGTGCTGGGTTTGCCAAGCCAGCTGAACAGATATCTCTGCTCCAAGAGTTATAGGTTCAAATAAGTGTGCGCGGGGAAAATATGGGGTAAGTGAAGAGCTGCAACAAAAAGGGTAGAAATGTCCCCATAGAGAAGAGCTGCAACAAAAAGGGTAGAAATGTCCCCATAGAGAAGAGCTGCAACAAAAAGGGTAGAAATGCCCCCATAGAGAAGAGCTGCAACCAAAAGGGTATAAAAGTCCCCATAGAGATGGGCTGAAACAAGGCAGGAACGCATGTTTGGAATCCCAAATGGTAAGTGCCGCTCTTCAATTATGCCGTATAGTGTGATGTGTTATATATATATATAATGTCATGTCTAGGAACACAGCCATGTACAGTACTAGTTCCACCTTGGCCCATATACCTACACTGGTTTTCTAATTGTAAAGGGTATATGAATGAATTCAGCAAGGGTTAGACTGATCCACACACATACGCCGCAAGCGCAATTATCCAAGCTATTTTGTTTGTTTCAGGCCTTTGATCTGGATGTTACGGTTTTCTGCAACAGGCGTAGTAAAAAGCCACGACCCTCTTGACTAGGATCGAAACAGATCATGTGGAAATCCTGTGAAGCAGACATCAACAATGCCTACAAAGAATGAAAGTTGATGTATACAAAAGTGTTATTATTTCTGCGCCTTTTCAAATAGCTCACACTGTAGTACAAGTCAATGGGGAAGCAGGATGTCGTTTTCATTTTTGCACATCCTATCACATCACACAATGGCAATAGAATGCACCTTACAGTATGCCCTGTACAGGCAGCCAGGCTTCAAAATGCGCGCTTGCCACCAAATTGCCACTCCAATTCCAACAGCCCCTTGGAATGGAGTGCTACGCGCATTTGGCAAAACGAAGCAGCAAGTGACTTTTTAAGCCTGCTCGTAGCTTGCAACTAGAACTGATTAGACATGCGCAATTTTAACTTAACCTTAAATTGTTTGTATGATGAAAATTTACTTTTTCGAAATGTTAGGTGTGGTAAATCAAAGTGTTACTTCTATTAATTAAACATAGCGGTGGTTACATTCTTGCTTGATTGCTAGCAAAGACTAATTTCCCATGACTGCTATTGTACATTTGTCCTTCATTTTGAGAGAATAATGGAATTGAAGACACTCCAAAGCCTGTATCAATGAAATGCAACTCAGAATAGTGTTTGTGTTGCACACAAACACGGATGCAGCGTGCAGTGAGTGAGCAGGCAAAATAACACATGCAATGTCCACTTTGCTTTAACCAATTCTAGCCTTGATCAAGGTGTATCGGAAAAAACGTGGCAAACAACGATTCATGCAGTGTGAAATAAAAATGCTTTCATTCAGACCCAAAAGTAAAGTGCTTCAGAATGTAAAATACCGATGTATACAGTATTAAAATAGGAAACGGCAGAGTGGTGTGAGAGTGGCCAGTCTGTGACAGTCCCTCTCAGTCCTGCAGTCTTTCTACTGTGAGTACTACTGTTTTGGCGGCTTTTTCTACAAAGGCTACTGTTTGTAGCAAAGCGGAGTGATGCGAGAGTGGGCAGTCTGAGGCAGTCTAATGGCAGCTGGGACAGATGGCCGCGAACCTCTGGAATCCAGACTTAATACATCTTGCCGTGATGAGGAGCCCTCTGACAACGTCCCCTCAAACTCTTCCACAGTGACACCTCCCACAAACAAGCACACTATACCCCAAGTTGGCATCCTAGCCATTGCAGGCTCTCTAAAGCAGCCGGGAGGCACGTTAGAGAATCTTCCCTCTGAAAGAGCGCTGGTTGCTAAACAAACACTGCAGCCGCATATGCAAATGCAAAAATAAAAAACTGCCAAAGGGCTGGTTTCAGCCCACGTTCGGACTCACCATGCCAGCTGACATTGCTTGCACCGTGGATCAGATGGCGGGGCCCCTGGAGAGACGCCGGAATGTGCGAGGCACCCAGGAGACCTGGGAGAAAGTGGACCCCTGGCACCCTTGCCCTTCCTCGTGGAAGGTATGGAGGAGCCGTCCCTCGAAGGAGGGAGGCCACCCATGCTGGGGGCCATGGGGGACTGTGGGCGGGCAAACCAGGCACTCAAGCCTCTGCCTTGGAAGGGCTAGAGTCGGCAGAGGAGCTGACCCGGACCGAAGCTCCCAGAAATCAGATCTCCGACGCTCAAATCAGCGAGCCCGGGGCGGCTACGACCTTAAACTTGCTGGAAGCTGGTGCATCCGCCCCTCAGTGCCATCTGGCGACCGCAGAAGATAATGCAATGGCACTCGTAATAACAAATGCACAGATTCATGATCCACCGGCATCCACACCTGCCACACAGCCGGGCCAGCCTGCTTTGACCTCACATACTGGCTCAAGACAAGCACCGGACCCAGAGGATGACCCCAAGGGTGAAGCTCTGCCACACGGCCATATTCCAGTCACTTATGAGCCTTTACCAAACTCAAACCTCGAATGAAGAATGGAGGAATGAAGTAAGGAAAGAGGGAGCCAGGCAAGGCCCTCCAACTCGCCACCCGCATGGCATTCCTTTCCGCTTGATTACTAAAATATTTGATCTCCCGACTGCAAACAAGCGATCATCTACAAAAAAGCCTAATAAAAAGGGCCCCTTGCCAAACCCATCTACAAGCACGCGCCTAGAAAACTCCTTGAAACATCTTTTTCAAAGGCAAGCTAAAAGAAAACAAAATGGGCTAGGTGAAATTTCGGACGCTGACCTACTGGAAGCACTTCTCGAACCCTTGTTTACTCACTCAATACCTCATTCAACGAGTGAACCTAGCACTTCGGATCAAGCCCCTCCACCAACGGCAAAAGAGCAAGGAAGAGAAGCTACTAACTTCATGCCAGCGGTTCTACTACCTATCTCTGAGACACAGGGGGGCCGGGTCCAGCTAACTCCTCCACTGTCAAAACTGGCCCCACAACCAGAGCTCTCTCTTGCGGACTCATCGTCCCATCATATTGACCAAGCCAGCCGATATCCATCTGGAAGCCCTGTACCTCAAGCACAGACTGGCTTCATAGGTCTCAACAATACCTACAGGTCCAGTGCACAAAAGCAATTTTTGACCTCACGGCTTCTTAACCTCACCGATTCAAACTCATGGCCAGAGAAAGATTGATAACGTCCCCATCTGTACTATGGCTCCTGCTTCTAGTTTCATCCAAGGGCCAACTAAAAGGAAGGAGCAAGACCGAGAATCTCTTGTGGAAACACCTCCCTTGTCCGCTGTACCTCATCACAATTCCCAACAAATTCCACGGCCGTGGCCGCCAACATCACCACCAAGATTCTCTGCTAACAGAAGACTAAGTGACGCATCTTATAACAACCCGAAAGGACACTCCTTCCAAGAAAATTGACACGTGCATCATGTCTTCAGTGACTATCGCATTATCACCATTTTGCAAGTATGAGACGATCAACGACTCTTTAAAAGATCATACATCCATCTTTGAAATGATGAACTCAAAACTCATTTATCTGGAAGGCTATATCAATGCCCTGGAGGGACGGAGAAACGATCCAGTGTTACTCACCACTCCGAAACAGCCCGAAGATGTGGAGGGGTGACCTTGGAGATGATGGTGGTACAAGAATCGATATTCAGCCTTCCATCCCAGCTCCCCTGAGTACAAGACTCAGGCTTCCTCAAAGAGGGGCTCTTTTCTACAATGTACCTCTCTGCTGTTTCAGTTGGGACAGACAGAGGTGTCAATTGAATAAAAGAGCAGGGAGAACACACACCGCCAATACCAATGCTGCAAAGGAATACGAAGATATTAGACAGTGTTGAATTTAAGGCAAGTAATCAGAACAGTTGTATTAAATGGGAAACTACCTAGGTAAGTATTGGAGTGGAGCTTCCCCGGGGTGGAAATACAAAAAATATAACACAATGAGTGGGAATATTCTAAAGAGCCTTCTAAAGTATCAATCCCAACTATATATCGAACTGGTAACAACTAACCTGAATAAGGATATTTTGAGGAAAATAATCCAGGAAACAGAAGACAATGAAAGGAGAAATTAACAAACAGGAATGTTAGTATAGGGAAGTAGCCCCGAATGGCACGAGGGTCGCACTAGTGCCGGGTTGGTGCAGTTTCAGCCGAGCGTTTATATGCACTTGAATATAAGTTCACAAGTCACTCAATGTCCCAGAATCCAACAGAAGCCCGAAGTGTAACATCCAGGCACCATGCCCCACACGTGCCGACCCGATTGCTCTGAGACCTCCAGTGATATCAGGAAAACCTTGAATCAAGGGACAATGGTGGACTCAAGCTCTCAAACAGAAGCACAAGAAAAGCTTTGGACGGATGCCCTCCAGACTGATTGCAGAACAAGACCAAAATCCTCCTCCAATCGCTCTGCGGGCAACACCAGCTCATCTTCAACCAGACCTGACCCACCGTCTCACAAATCCAGAGATAACTACATGATGTGCTTGGACGATACGCCCTCACCTAAGGAAAACAAAGGAGCAAGGCTGACTCAGGAAAAGAAATAACACAAACGGCTCCGGTGGTGGTCAACAGCAACATCTTGACTACGGAAAGCAAGACTCGGGCCTCTTCTCCACAGGTGTGCCTCAAAACGGCCCCTATGTTCAAGCCAGTTGCACCTCCACAGAAAACCGAAAAATCATCCGAGGGCGTTCCTCAACACAAAAACCTAATACCTGTTGCGGAAGACACAGATCCAAAAGAACCCTTAAGGCAGCAGAAACCGTCCAAACTCAATCCTCATTCTCCCAAATCGATAAATGACTTTCTCAATCACAAGGAGCTGATGGACCCAAGTCAACATCTTGACGCAAGCAATGACAGTCAGCCAGAAGCGGCTGCCCTCCACTCTCCTAGTGAGACGCCCTTCCTCCAAACTGTCACCTGAGACCTCTCAAGCTTCTGTTCGTTGAGCGACTGCTTCAAAGACTTGCGGAATAACCCTGGGTCTCGACCCATCAAGCATAGCGAAGATCTCACACAACATGGCCCTCTGCCAGACCCATCAGTTCAACGGACAGTGACCAAATACACTTCGAGGGTCCACACACAAAGACAATCATAACTCTCGGACAAGGCTGCCAATAACACCCATATTCAGCACAAGCAACCTCACCATGATAATTAAGCACAATCGAGATTCTCTTATAAAACTCAACAGCAGAAGCTCTCTAACCAAGAGCATCATAAGCACAGGCTGAGCCCTTCCTTCAAATTGCGCCAACGCACAGGCAACCAATAATTAGTGCTAAATAGACGCACAGTGATGAACTCGATTCATAGCATCTCAGCTTTAAGAGAAATTAAATCAGAAGACTTCAAAACAGTGGAACCATCCCAAGAAGGGCAAAAGGCCTCCTCTTTTCTCTACACTACATCTGACGGAGTGGACACTCTGCTGGCAAAGGCAATGGACGTGATGTACAAACAAGGATTCGAATTAACACCTCTCAAACCAGATAGAAATTAGCACACAGACCTTAAGGACCGAGGCATGGACTCTACGCAAACCGACTCTCAAAATCTTGAATCGTTGCCAAGAGAAGGGCCAAACTCAGGGTCCTCGTCAGGCTATAGATCGGACGCAGCTCAGTCATCTTCCCAAAGGGAAGACCCAACACCCCGTTCAAAAACATCACCCAATACCTAGCAGGGTACCAGGGGAGGAAAAGAAGATGGCCCCCTGCAGACCAGATCTTCAGTCCCAAACATGGTCTTGGCTCCCGAAAGCCCTTTCAACTCGCCTTCACAAATAGCCACCATCGCATGCCACCACTTCTACAGATCCTCAGTTACTTTCCTTAGCCAGCTGGAATACAAGGGGGTTCCTTCACCTAACATCCCCAGGCGACATCAACCTAGGGGGATACGACATTTTGTGTTTACAAGAGCTGTGGCTGTTACAAAACCAACGCTTGATGAGTTTGAAATTGCTTTCTCAGAGGCACTGACAGGGGAAAAAGGCAGGCCTTCTTCGGGATTGATAATCGCAGTTCAGATGGGTAGCGGCTTACAAATAGTTAAGACCATCTTGAAGTCCCCATTCATCCTAGCGGTTTTCATCTCATGGCTACACAAAGAGGTTGGCGCAGAATATTTTACGCACACATACCTGCTGGTTATGACCATCTACTGGAACCCCAAGGCAATCCAAAGTGACTCACTGTTCGACCTAGTAACAAGCACGCTGGACTCCGTATACTTAGAGCTGGGAGCTTGCAAGGTCATTATTTGTGGAGACCTTAACATCAAATGCTCTATGTATCCACCAGATCCTACTGAGTCTTCACTTTACGAAGCTTGCCTACGGGGAAAGGAGTGGTCTAAGGTAATGACATCAAGACAACTTTACAATACAGCAACTACGCTACCCGATACTACCAATACATCAACATGGAAGTGTGGTCTGGCTTACTCCACCATTGATTACATCTTTGCCTCGCAGCTTCTTCTTGCTCGGTTGACTGAATTCAGTGTTTAACAGACAACTCAAAGCGACCACAACCTTCTGCTTATAATATGGTCATCAGTAAAACCACCGAACACACACTACCTGGGAGTGGTCGAACCGGAATGCAAGGGAAACCGGTTAAGGGTCACCCGGGTGAACATCCGAGATATCACAGTCTCTTATGGAAACAGTGGAAACTACCTCGAAGTGGAGTATAGACCGCTCCTGGAACCCTACAGATCCGTCATTACCGGTGCAAACGATTCCAACTCGGAACCTCCGTTTCATACACACACTCTCGACGCCTTGTTGGTGGCGAAGCGCAACATTCTCCGCAGAGCCAAATGAACTGCTGCACGACACAACACAACTACCAACAGAACCTACGCAAATGAGGCGACAAGAACTTACAAAAACTGGTTAAGATCATACCGGCTTGCTCTCTACCAAAAAGATTCCGAGGCCATATTGGAGCAAATCAAGAACAGTAACTCTGGAGACTTCTAGAAGCTGATTAACCCACAGAGCAAAGCCACAGATCCGGTGCTGTCAAACAGTATTCCGGAGTCAACATGGATACATTTTTATTCAACACTGTTTAGCTCCCCAGACGCACTTCCTCTAGCTGCTCCACCAGCAGCATCTGTTCCCTGGGTCAACCTCCATGAGAAAACTGACATATTACTATCGATAACCAAGTTGAAGAATTCAAGGGAACAAGGGTGTGGCGGCCTCGCCAACACAAACTTAAAATATGCTCCAGAAGAGTGGGCAAACCTACTAAGCATGATCTTCAAAAGATGCTCGACACACAGCAGGATCCCGCCTACTTGGACTTCAGCGGTGATCATTCCGATATTCAAAAAAGGAAGAAAAGACGACCCAAGGAATTTTCGCCCAGTGGCTCTACTTGATGTCATAGGGAAGGTTTATGGCTCCTTACTCCTGGAACACCTCAATTAATGGGCACAAAAAATCACCCTGCGACGACCCTCTACAATGCGGGTTTAAAAAGGGAATAGGAACCAGCATCAACATCTTCCTATTCAGCATACTAAAATCAAAGAACATGGAAGGTAATCAGAAACTATACCTAGCATTCATAGACCTTACCCAGGCTTTTTACTTAGTTAACAGAAGAAAACTTTGGGAAAAATTAAGCAACTGGAAATGTCCACCGGAGATCCTGGGCCCGCTACAAGCCTTACATGCCTCCACCACGGTCCAGGTCCGGCTGAACTCAAGAGGGCTGCTTTCTGCAGTGATACCAACCACCCGAGTGGTCAAACAGGGCTGCCCTCTCGCACCGGCCCTTTTTCTGGTGTATTTTGGGGACTATAAAGAAACAAATGCCGTGACACGATCTTTTCCCCCAGTAATGGGCAACATGAAAGGTCCAAGACTCTTGTACGCTGATGATCTCATACAACTTCACCAGACCCCAATTGGTTTACACAACGTCAGCTGGCTTCCTTAACTAAATACACTGAAGACAACGATCTGGAAGTTAAACAAAAAATGAAGATCATGGTCTTTGAAAAAAGGAGTAGAAAAAGATGCAAACCCTCATGGTTTTTGGCTGGAGAAAAAGTGGAACTGGTCTCAGAATTCAAATATCTCGGGGTGTTGATCGACTCTACAAGCAAAGATTTAGCAATGCAATTACATCTCCACGCTAAAATGAGAAATCTCATCTCACAGGCCAAAGTCTTAAACACGAAATATGGCTGTTTCTCTCTGATGCCCCTACTCAAATTCTATCGGGGGGAAAGTGATCCCTACAATCACCTATGGAACAGACGCCATGCCCTCTCTGCCTGACAACTTATGGCCCAGATTGGAGAGCCTTTTCTGGCGTTCAGTCCTGAACCTTTCGACTTCTACACCTTTAGCACTGATCAGAAGGGAACTTTCACTCTCGTCCCTGGCATCAATAATATTGAGAGCTTCTATTATGCTATACCGGAAGATCAAGGACCCATTCTCTCCAATAATTTTCTCCATGGTACATGAGGAGATGAACACAGGCAAATGCAAATTGTTGACCACCTGGCAGACTAAATGCAAACTATATCTAGAAGTCTGTGGCAGCTCCACTGAAGAACTGGTGTGTAATCCTATAAAAAAAAACCAAAAAACGCTTAGATGAAATGGACTGGATAAATACGTTAGAGAAGGCAGCTGCTTATAAATTGACCCAGCATCTGCCCTCAACGACCAGAAAATTGAACGAAGTGCAACCATTTCTCATAAGGCACCCAAACAGAAAAACACGCTCAACACTTCTTCGCGCCACGCTGAATCTATTGCCCACAAATGATATCCTGCGCATAAGACGCCTCTGTGCGACTAACAGCTGCCGCTTCTGAAAATCTAACGAAACCATTGAAACGCTCAGGCATCTTCTCCTATCATGTCCAGGCACATCTCCACACAACTCCCTATTTGCTTCATCACTTGGAGAACGCTTACTTGACAGATGAGGCTCTCTGGTGGGAACGATTAGGGTGCCTCAGACCTTCATGGATGATAGCAGCTACCAGAATCTTGGACTTAATCTTTAAAGACAAAGCAAGGGAGCCCTTGGCAGAAATTTTAGTGTCTGCATCAACTTTTCGAAGGGTCTGTTCTTTCTCTTTTCTTCAATTTCTGATTTATTGTGTTGAAACTACTGAATTTTTCTCACTTCTTTCTCTTTCTTCTTCTTCTTGCTTTCTACGTTCACTCTGCTTTTAGTTTCATCTTCTCCATTTATTGTTTTTGATTCTATGCCTATCTTGTAAAAATCACTTGAGTGATTAAGACTCGTAATAAAAAAAATATATAGGAAACTGCAATACTGCAGGCACTTTTCCTCCCAGACACTTTAATTCCAACTCAAAAACTGTCCATGACTGCTCGTGGTCATTCAAGTCAAACGCTGTATTGAACATAATACACTTATCGTTGAGCAACTATGCAGTGAGAGGGTTCAAGAGCTCACGGCTACCCTTTCTGTAGCTCTGTTAGCTAAATTGTGCTTCCTATGGAACGGAACTCATTATGCTAGTCTTAATATTTGCTCACACCCATGGTAATAACTCAACCAGTTGAAATATATCATTTGGCATCAGGGAGAATGTTAAATTAAATAAACATTGACAAAGCCAATATCGTGTTCTTGTGTACCAGGTATTGCCATTTTATAACGTGTACCTGCAACAACTTGTTCTGCCACAGTAATGTGACATACATATAACGGCCATTGCCATTTCTATTTTAGGCAATACAAATACCCAAGTATTCACCCCATTAGCAGGGATTTCCCTCAAGGGCCAAGGTAGTCGCATCATTGGCCGGGTACTATGAAAAGGAGCAAGGAAGTGAAAAAATGTCTTCATGGCGATATCTCCCGTTATTATCATGGTAATATCTCCTGTTATTCATTAAGGCAACACCTTGCTCGCCTCTCAGAGAGCAGGCCATCCAGAGCACTCCATGGTGTGTACATCCTTATGCAAAACATGACTTTGCATGCGGAAGGATACACACCATGGAAGGTCTCATAACTTTACTATTGCAGTCAGTTTCCCCACCCTCCTCATAACTTTTGATAATTGTTGACAGCTCCAGCTATCAGCCAAAACTATATAAACTATAGGAAAGCCATTTTAGATATGGGTAGAAAGCATGCTACTTGCATCAGACAGTTTAATAGACAACACGATGACTAGGTAATGAGAAGGAGACTCAAAGGAAGTGTATGTCAGGGCGTCCTGAAAGATAATTTTCCCAGAACAGAAATTGCTTGCTTGTAGCACTCGTCTGAGTTCATGGAGAGTGAACTAGCACATCATACAAAAAGCCCAGTGCTTGTTTCAGACTTCAACAGTAAAATCATGCACATAAAAGTGGAGTAGGAAATGCTTTTTTTGAGGAATGAAAGTCAGATACACTTTCGTCCTGAGCAGAGAGGCGGAAAAGAGCGGGTAGGTTACTGTATCATTACTGTCCTTATCAATTGTTTCGGTTTGTTTCGTACCTTCCAGAATGTGTCACTGTGTTCAATTCAAATAATGTAAAAAAAACCTTTGAAAAATAAAAATAAATGCATCTCTTGGACAGTATTTGTTACTTTACCTTGCCAGATTTTTAAACTGTGTCCCGAATTATTAAATTCTACGCCAACCCTTTACAAATTAAGATACATTTGTGGAACTATTCTTCAGGCTCACGAATATTAAATAATATTACATATTATATTGCTGTGCTCTAAATAGTACAAGTTGTAGGGAAAACTAATACAAATGGAACTCTTCACGCAAGGTGCTGGGATGGTGCCTTATAGCCATGTGCTTTTAACAACTTCATAACATTTCCTTATATAATATACCATACAAAGGGTGCAGAATCGCAAAAGGACATTTTCTTGTATGCATAAACAATCTAATTATGCAACTCAATTATAAGTATATTAAAATACGTTTTTTGAAAAAGAATATAATATACAGTTATTCAAAGTAAAAAATCTCAAAATACATATACATCAAAGTAGTGCATTCAGCTCCCTTTATCGGTTTATCGGACTTCCTTTCTTAGATAAATACTCACAAAAGGGGACAGCCACAGTCTGTGCCATAAAATCATTAGATATAAATTATCAGTGCAAACATTAGCTTATTTTGGATACAGGAGTAAGAAAACGGATACTCATCTCCACTTCATCAGGGCAGAAGGACAGTTACTATTTGCCAGACGATCCTGGTCCTTCCCAAGTGGCAACCCAAGAATGTAAGCGGGAGGAGACTAAAACAGAGCCTAGTCAGTGCCCAGTGTGAAATCAGATACACAGAAGAAAAGAGAAAAGACTAAGTACCTTCATGTGAGATCAATTGATAATGTAAAATCTTATAGTCTTTGGCAGTACCAGCCTAGATAATAATCCCCAATTGTGACACCCCATTTCACAGTTAACCGATTTATTGCAGTCTTTGACTCATTTATTAAACCACATATTTGTGCCTTGAACACCTGCTAAGCATTTTTAAACATACCTGCACTAGGGGATCTCCTTAGCAAAGGGATGTGACATGATCTAGTTTAAAATAATGCTGGACAATGCAGCTTTTGTGTTGGAGCGAGATAACCACAATTCTATGACAGAGAAATCAGAAAAATGCCTAATTAAAAGATATACTATATAGCCTGGGGTACAAGTTGGGAACCGCAAGATCCTACGGCAAAATTGCTTTTATTTCCCCATAGCTGTATAGATACCCATTATAATTGGAACTGACTGACATCTAACAACTTTTCCAAATGTATTTACAGCACGAATGCTTTGCAACACTTTCTGACAGTAGTACTCATGTTCAAAGCCCTTTACATTTTTGAAAAGGTCACTCCCAGGTGAGAGAAAAAGTTTCTCAGAGATTGTTTCATCTGACCGAATCGTATTAGTAAACCTATTTAGTTGTATTAACTTTTAGATATAGAGGGGCCATAAACTGCATGTATATAGCTATCAACTTTGGAAGGGAGAGTGACGGGACAGGGGGGGGGGAGGACTGGCAATAAGGGTCAGGTCATTGCCAACACCAGGACGGATTTCTTTTTAATACCAAAGCAGGGTACATATACTAGACCTTCCAATAGGACATTTTGTAAATTGTTGGTCGGTAAGAAAAAAGTAGGGGTGCCAACACGCACCCTTACCATACACCTCTATCCTCATGGAACCATGAGGTACAGTCTCCAGTGCACCCAACTCTAACTGTGGCCCTGGTACTTCTATGAACTTCCAGCCCTAATCATAATTTTGCGGGAGACCCTGTTGACGAAGGACCTTGCAGAGCCTTAACTTATTGACAGTCAAAAAATGTGGAAAAGGTCCATAAAAGGCACATATACAAATTCCTCCTTAAAATATACAGAGTTGGCAAGAATCAAGTTAAGATTTAAAACTTGATTTGCAGTGCCTAGTCCGTCTCGAAAGGCAAGTTGTGAGTCTGATAAGATACTGTTTCTCTCGACCCAATCATTTAGATGAAACAGTAAGGTACAAGCGAAAATCTAGAACGTGCTGTCGAAAAGGGATTTAGGTTGTTAGGTGGAGCAAGGGGCATGGTTACCTTTTTTTATAGATCATAAACAGAGAATCCATTCAAGAGCTCGGAAATGTGTTTACGTCCAACATAACATTGAGAACATAAAAACAGAATTGCAGACCAAAAATATGGGTTATATTTATAAAGATTCGAAGGGACACAAATCCATCAAGTCCTGGGGCTTTACCAGCCTTTTGTATCTGAATGACCACGAATACAAAATACCACTAAAAGCTCACAGTGGGATTACTAGGTCCAGCGACAGTGGCAAAGTTACAATAAGGAACTAGACCTTTCAGGCATTCAAGTAGCCTTTTTCAATCTCTCTGCACAAATCAGGGGGCGTTTCTGCGCATTTATACGCGCATCACAAATTTACAAACAAGATGCGCTTTTAATTGTACAGAAAATGTAGGCAACCATATGAGCCTTGAATAGGCACAAGTGGGGGTGATAGAGTACCTATGCATGACATGTCATGCAATTTTCTTCTTAAGTGCGACAGCAAAAGGTATGTACCGCTTCTGTCTCACTTGCATTTCTGTTCCTCAAACGGGATAGAAATGTGTTTTCTTTTTGGGGTTGCATTTTCACAGTGGCAGGGCACCTAAGGGCTCATTACAGTGAAAAGCGCTGGGACCCTGTTGAACATTGTCGGGATATTGCTTCCAACACAAACTTATTCAAGGCGGATGGCCAGCGCACCATTTGCGCTACAGCTCAGCCCCATGGGCATGAGTAGGTCACCTTTGAGTATAAGGTAACCTGTTCATTTCCAAAAATGTGTTCTCTAAAAATGGCAGATCATCTGCTCCATTTTTAGATGCCCCATTTTTTAAGGATCTGTGCCAAAATGTACATTTTTTAAATGTTTTCAATTGTCCCACTACGAGAGGGAAAAGAAAGAATAGATGTGGAGTGAGAGGCAAGAAAGCAGAGGGAGAGCAGTGGGTCAGAGGGAGAAGTGGTGGGCAAAAGAGCAGAGAGGAAGCAGTGGGCCATAAATCATGAGGGAGCAGAGATACAGAAAGTAGAGGGAACTTGCGCTCAGGGGGAGTACCGGGACAATAAGCAGAGAGCGAGCGGTTGGCCAGAAAGAGGCTGTGAGCTGCACATTGGGAGAAAGGATGAGGGAAGAGTGTGACCGAATGGGAGAAAGGATGCAAAATGCAGAAGTACCACAAAACAATGAAGGTCGGTATATTGCGAGAGGAATTGGGGAGCGTAAGGTGTGTGTTGGGAGTATGGCAAATTGTGACTTACAGTATGACAGCACACAAATGTGTATGACGGAGTGAGGGGTTCAGGAATGCAAGTTGTGATGGGGAATTAGTGGGACGTGTGGGGTGCGTTGGTGAAAGGTGTGTGGGCGATTGGAGAACATAGAAGGGGAACATTTTCAGCATTACAACTTATAACATTCAATACAGTTAATATTAAATGGGCATGCACATTAAAACAGAAACCTGGCCAAAACAAACACTATTGCTCCCAAGCCAGAGACATCTGGGACTCTTCCTATTAAACTGATACAAAAAAGTACACATAATGACACCCTGGCTCTCTTGTAGCCTTTCACAATGCCTCTTTCCTGCAAAGTGCTAATCTTACACTATCCATTTAATAAAAAATGTGATGCAAAAATGCCACAATAAATAAAAGGTTTGTGCCTCAAAAATGGCCATTTCATGCTGCAAAATTTTCCATTTAATGCCGCAACATCCTGGAGGGTCTGATTATTGGCCTTGATGGAGGTACAATATGGACCAAAGTGTATACAAATAATATATACACTGAATTTACTTAGTCTACAGCTAGCCAAATATAAAGAAATGCATTGCTGTCTGTACTGGTCTCAGCAGATCCGTTAAAGAGTACGGTGAGTTCAGACCAATAATCTGAAAGCCAATATCTTTCGATTGTATTTTATTTATTTATTTATTTATTTATTTATACTGGTCTCAGCAGATCCATTAAAGGGCAAGGTGAGTCCAGACCAGTAATCTGAAAGCCAATATCTTTCGATTGTATTTTATTTATTTATTTATTTATACTGGTCTCAGCCGATCCATTAAAGGGCAAGGTGAGTTCAGACCAGTAATCTGAAAGCCAATATCTTTCGATTGTATTTTATTTATTTATTTATTTATTTGAAGCCTGGGCTTGGCTCAAGAGCACAGGAGCATGGTAAAGAGAATTGATATCCTGCGTTTAGATTGGCATCAGGACGCAGTACTGTGCATTGTGGTCTGTGCGTCGGGCTCTGCAACTTGAGGCCATCTGCTACACTCATTCCTTTCATCCTACAAAAAACCCATTAAGGGAACTGTTCCAACTGCGATAAAGGCCCACTCAGGAAAAATGGAAAGAAAAACACCGATTCACACATTGAAAGATGTTCAGTTTCACGGTGTGGAATTTTGTCATGGGCATCGCGTGATCACTCTCCAGTGCTTCTTCACTGGATTCTGGCTTCCACATAGCAATGGATCACAAAATATGGTTCCATTTGTATTTGGCCTTTCTGAACTCAAACTCAGCCATAAAATACATGTGTGCATGGCTATTAGATGACTAAAATCAATACAAATGCAAACCCGTGTACACTTTATACTCGCACCATAGTGCAGATCACATCTTTTCGAAGTTACAGAGATGAAGATGGACTATCGAGAAAACTATTAGAATCAGAAGAACATGCCCACATAAGACTAAACATAAGCTATTCATATTTATAAAATGACCTACTTTTAGTTACTTTGTCATCTTACACGTTACAGAAGTGTGTAACAGGCCTTAAAGAAGGGAACATTTCAGATTAAAAGTTATGGAAGAAATATGAATTTGAGTCCAAAACTGAACAGAACCACCCCTTGTCACATGTACAAGTATGTTGTGGTAATCAAACATGAGGATTTTGTCTCTGGGTGTGTCAAGGAACCAATGGGAAGCTTCCACCAATCAAAAATGATGTCAGAGGACACTGTGTGGGGAAACCTAGACTAGCTCAAACCCATGGAAAGAAGAGTGAGCGCTCTGCGAGTCTGGGAAGGCTGCAGATGGGGGAATCCTGCCCGGGTGGATCAGTGCCGAAGTGGGATAATACTGTGGGATGATGGAATGACTCCTCATGGGGCTGTCCAGAATAAGCCTGATGCAGGACTTTGCCTAATAAGACCAGACTCCATGAGAAGGAACACAGAGGTCAGAATGCATTTCTTACTGGGTGAACCTGCCTTGAGCTGTGAGATGCCATGCCGGTTCTGTGAATGAAGGTAAACACTGAAGTGAGTATCAAAGCCCAAATGCAATTATATGCATGCCCTATTTTTCTGCTAGGCCACTGAAGGGGTCGGATGCCAGTGAAGTCACTGGGTAAACTGGTTACAAATAGGAGGTGTAGGGTATTTTCAGTCCCAGGATAGAAGTGAACTCCATCGGCCTAAGATGCTGGCTAAAAGGCAGAAAGATGGAAAACTCACTGGACCTTGTGTTCAAGTGACAAGGCCAAAAGGCTACAGGTCTACTTCCCACTACATGTGACAGCTGCACTAAAGTGCAGCTTTGCCAAAACAGAGAGCTGCCATGGAGAAGCCTGCGCATTCTGTAGCTTGGATTGGACATATTAAAGATGATACCCCATTGCCAGAGTCATTCAAAGGCACCATATAATGCATGATTTAGAGGCAAGCGTCATGTAAATAAAAATGAAGAATTTAAAAGCACTATGTTCTGTTCATGAGAACCGAAATAGACCTGTGTTTAAGCAAAGGCAAATCTTCCCCATTAGCTCACAAAGGTCAAACATTCCTTCACCTCTCCATTTGGTCAAACCCCTTTGAAGTTCAGCAGAGACAGGAAGGGGACAGAGCTTGGGCATGGGATGAGGTTTAGTGGGGTGGAATGACAACCACTGAGTAAACAAAACTGCAGCCCATGGATCTTGAACTTTCTAAAACGTTGAAAATTTAATTCAGTTTGTGGTGAGATCGTGGGCTGGCTGAGAATTTAACATGCAACAGGAGATAACATTATCCCAAAGGGGGCAGAGTTATAACCCGTTGAATAAGGAAATAAGGAAACAAACATTCAGGTCATTAGCCTTGGAAGAAAGTTGAGAGGTTTTATTGCAGACTAGCCTAACAGGAGTTACGATAATTGATAGAGATGGTTCATACGTTTCGGAGAACACATGAAGAGCGCTATCCATTGATAGGACTCCCCTCAAAATTCAATTTAGGGAACCAAAGTTATAAGCTAAACTATGATTGTTGTTCCCCAGAAAAAGTTACAGATCGGAGAGCCAGGTATCTTGTATCTTATGGAATCAAATACATGCCTTTTCAATATCAGGATCCCAACTAATTCTTTCTGGAGAAATCACAAAAATGTGACATTCACGCAAGCATCCACCTGCGTGACACCAGACACAGTTTGTTGTGATCGGTATGATCGGAGCAATTTAGACATATATGGGTTGTGACCATTGGTGGAAAATTGGAGAAAAGTGCATGTTGAAGAGTTTTAACTTCGTATTCGTGTTGTTCAGAAATGCAATTTCAGATGGGTGGAGCAGGAACTCCCAGATATTAGGCCTGGAGACCTGATTACCAATCCGTGGGAAAGGGCTAGGCCTTGTTGAGAGGGATGAGCAATTAAAGCCCAATGCGAACCATTAGCCAATGAGCTGGCACATCCTAATTTAGATATGTTGGGGGTGTGACTATGAGTGTTTAAATTGATTCCCTGTTAGCCAAAAGAACACAGGCGATCGCATGGGAAATTCAAAAGTGTCTGATACCGCTCCAAGAGCTAATGATATAGATGTTAAAGTAAATGTGGATAACCTAATACTCTTGTGCTAACCCCAAAAAACTCCTAAAGGTGGGGGGTGCATTTAAAAACTGAATTCCAAACTGTTCAATATTCCACGCAGCCTGCATTAAAGGAATGGTTCGGTCATAATTTGTTATTGTCCCTACGGGTCGGCCATGTGTTTTTAAGCCTAAGTCGCTCAATTTTAGAAAAATTTCCTATGGACCTTACCCGAGTTTTCGTTCATTAAACGCACGCGAAAGCAGGCATCAGGGCGCTGCCATTTTGTGATAATCCTATCACTTGGCGCATCGCCCTGGCTGACCTGCTTTTGCGGCACTAAATCATATCCCCGCCCATGAGCCTGTCATCAGCAGACGCGTACCGCCCATTTCACAATGCAAAAGCACGTCACGTGTCAACATTCGCTGCGCTTCAGCTAATGGCGTGTTGCCATGGAAATGGCAGGACGCCTCTTTCCTCAATAAGTATAAACAGACCGTTTCACAACACACAGCAATAGATTTTCGATTTCATTCCTCTCTGTGTGTTACTTTGAGTATTCTGTGACTCTGGTGCTCTGGTCAGCCACCTTCGTTGCTTGTAGCCCGTGTGAACAGATACCAGTACCACCGCTATAAATTATTTTAGTTTGTTTAACACACAATGGCTACAATAATGCCCTACATGTACGAGCCCGAGTATACCGAGGTGGAACTACTGGAAAGGGAAACACGCGAAAACGATGGGTCTTTGGACGGCAGTTGGGAGGACGATTCTGGACCTAGTCGCATGGACGGTGTTTCCACCTGGTGCACATGCAATCGGTGCAAGCTAATGCCAACCGAGGATGAGAACTGCTGCTGCTGTGAAAACTCGAGATGCGTGGCCTACATTTCGGAAGGCGAGCCACGACTGCAATGCATCACCGAGCTGCCAGACTTCATGGCAGCCTGCCTCACACGGTCCGTGTTGAGGATAATGATGGTGCTTATGCACGAACTTCGCGCAACTGTTCGTCCTCGTAATCCGAGTAACGAGTAAGTATACTCTGCTTGTCATGCCACTCCCATTTCATGGTCTTCTACTATTTCCAAAATTACATATACATATCATTGTAACGCATGAAAGTCGTTCAATAGTGTGCAGTGTCTAGATAGCATTTGTCAGAGCAGAATGCCATTAGTTACAAGAATTGTAATTGACAACATACGTTTATTAAACTTATCTTGGTCATTTAAAAACAGTTTGTTTCATTCCTTTTCACAGGTGGTACAGGCTGGTGGCCTATCGTGTCCTTTACATGGTGGCTTCACGGGAGGCTTGGACACCGCGTTCGAAGAGTAATACCCGCCTGTGCCGTTCGTGCCATAAGAGAAACTTTCCCAAGTGACAGCAGTCAGTACAGGGGATTTTCTCTCGCTGTGCTGCAACCTGACCTGTACAATGTGTAAAGTCTTGTATTTTTGTGTCATCAAAATAAGATACAAAATAAAACACCACATATATTTTAACAGTGGTTGTTTCGATTTTTTAAATGAAAGAATTGTGTCTCCATTCAAGGATGGACGTCAGACATCTGTGCTCCGAATGGGTGAAGGTCAGGTCGCTGTGAAGCAGGGTGGTCACTATCTAAGCTAACATAATATATTCTCAATAATGCATGCACTAAATAACACTTGTTCAAAGTCTTTCAGTCGGTTATGTCTCTATAAAAGTCACACATATCTATACTGTCAATTAACATTGGATTATCCAGGCTTTAGGTTAAGGGTCTTGGCCACTATATTACACTGTTTGAAGTGTGGGTCTGTGCTCACAAGAATCTCCGGTATGTGGCATTTGATAGGCAACGATATACAGCAGTAGGGGTCTAATGTTAGTTGGGGATCTGCTAGGTGGGCATCATGGCGTGGTCAGTGGTCTGGCACATGAATAGAATACCTTGCAGGGACACAGGGTCAGAATGGCAGCAAGTTTCCACTGGCAAGGGTGCGTGGCCAGGGACACGTTTGAGAAGATGAATGAGCTATGTGCTTAGTTCAGGCTGGTTCACATACAGGACAGTGATCTCAGAGGAAGAGTGATGTGTTACATTAGCTGTTGCAAATACCTCTGGAGTTTTCCAGTCAGAGTGGGAACGAGGGTGGGGGCCATGTGCTCTGCGCAGTGAGGCCTGGTCACCAAGATGGAGTGGAAAGGGGTTACAAAAATGGATGCCCCGTGTCCTGCTCAGTGGTCCCATCTACGCGAATATCAACCAAAGTTAACATCACATAAGGGCAAGGGGTGAACCTACTACTGGAGGCACTTGGTCCGAGTTTCTACTGAGAAGTAAAGGATGAGAGAGGCCTGATGGCCCCTCGCTCCCACACACTTGCCTGCACGCCCACCGGCCCATCCATCCCACCCCCTTCTATCAAAGGCGGTTCGCACCCGGGGATGAGCGCTGGCATGGGGGGCTGTCACGGGCGCAAACGGCCAAGGTGCCAAACAGCAGGTACACTTCAAAAGGTATCCCACGAACAGGAGCCATCGCTCACATGGCCTCCTCAGACCCCGTGTCTCCAGGCAGGACTCCCCTGAGGCAGGCCGCCCCCCTGCAAACCACATAATACCACGACATACACACGTCATTCATCTCAAACACACTCCTGTTTCTAATACTTTATAAACCACTTGATATGTCTCATGAGAACATCTTTGTGCTCTGCAAGTCAACTCCTGAACCTTCTAACTGAGAAGCACTGAGATCTATGCTAATCTGCTCGTCGTCGTGCTATCTGTGACCGCTTCGAGCAAACTCGTCAGTGTGCTACCAGTGGCCATCTACCTGCTCTCCTGCAACATACTGCTCGGCCAGCTGAATCCAACTGTTTGTTGGTCAAGGCAAGGCCATGTATCCTAGTCATTTTTTTCCAAAGGTAGCGGGCGCCCCTCTCTCGCAAGAACAGACATGATAACCTGTTCAGTGGTTATTAACCACTTGAGAGTTCGCAGCCACTGCTTTTACTCACTGTGCCTTTCACAGATGGGAAATATCCATTTGCATATCAGTCTATGTCCTGCCCAGGGGCAGTCCAGCACCGAAATACAATGGCAACTCCAATCTGAACGAGAGTACCACCAGCAACCCCATACACGTGTTTCACCCTTGTTGGGGATCATCAGTGAGGTGAAGCTGATGCCTCTCTAAGCACAGTGAGAGGGAGACCACGTCTGGTTGCCCCCAGGAGACCTAGGGTTACCAATCCCAGGTTCCTTAAAAAATAGTTTTCCAAAGGTAGCGGGCGCCCCTCTCTCGCAAGAACAGACATGATAACCTGTTCAGTGGTTATTAACCACTTGAGAGTTCGCAGCCACTGCTTTTACTCACTGTGCCTTTCACAGATGGGAAATATCCATTTGCATATCAGTCTTTGTCCTGCCCAGGGGCAGTCCAGCACCGAAATACAATGGCAACTCCAATCTGAACGAGAGTACCACCAGCAACCCCATACACGTGTTTCACCCTTGTTGGGGATCATCAGTGAGGTGAAGCTGATGCCTCTCTAAGCACAGTGAGAGGGAGACCACGTCTGGTTGCCCCCAGGAGACCTAGGGTTACCAATCCCAGGTTCCTTAAAAAATAGTTTTCCAAAGGTAGCGGGCGCCCCTCTCTCGCAAGAACAGACATGATAACCTGTTCAGTGGTTATTAACCACTTGAGAGTTCGCAGCCACTGCTTTTACTCACTGTGCCTCTCACAGATGGGAAATATCCATTTGTAAAACTATTTTTTAAGGAACCTGGGATTGGTAACCCTAGGTCTCCTGGGGGCAACCAGACGTGGTCTCCCTCTCACTGTGCTTAGAGAGGCATCAGCTTCACCTCACTGATGATCCCCAACAAGGGTGAAACACGTGTATGTGGTTGCTGGTGTTACTCTTGTTCAGATTGGAATTGCCATTGTATTTCGGTGCTGGACTGCCCCTGGGCAGGACAAAGACTGATATGCAAATGGATATTACCCATCTGTGAAAGGCACAGTGAGTAAAAGCAGTGGCTGCGAACTCTCAAGTGGTTAATAACCACTGAACAGGTTATCATGTCTGTTCTTGCGAGAGAGGGGCGCCCGCTACCTTTGTAAAACTATTTTTTAAGGAACCTGGGATTGGTAACCCTAGGTCTCCTGGGGGCAACCAGACGTGGTCTCCCTCTCACTGTGCTTAGAGAGGCATCAGCTTCACCTCACTGATGATCCCCAACAAGGGTGAAACACGTGTATGTGGTTGCTGGTGTTACTCTTGTTCAGATTGGAATTGCCATTGTATTTCGGTGCTGGACTGCCCCTGGGCAGGACAAAGACTGATATGCAAATGGATATTACCCATCTGTGAAAGGCACAGTGAGTAAAAGCAGTGGCTGCGAACTCTCAAGTGGTTAATAACCACTGAACAGGTTATCATGTCTGTTCTTGCGAGAGAGGGGCGCCCGCTACCTTTGTAAAACTATTTTTTAAGGAACCTGGGATTGGTAACCCTAGGTCTCCTGGGGGCAACCAGACGTGGTCTCCCTCTCACTGTGCTTAGAGAGGCATCAGCTTCACCTCACTGATGATCCCCAACAAGGGTGAAACACGTGTATGTGGTTGCTGGTGTTACTCTTGTTCAGATTGGAATTGCCATTGTATTTCGGTGCTGGACTGCCCCTGGGCAGGACAAAGACTGATATGCAAATGGATATTACCCATCTGTGAAAGGCACAGTGAGTAAAAGCAGTGGCTGCGAACTCTCAAGTGGTTAATAACCACTGAACAGGTTATCATGTATGTTCTTGCGAGAGAGGGGCGCCCGCTACCTTTGTAAAACTATGTATCCTAGTCATATTTCGGTCATTTTTACATTTCTATCTATTTGCGATTACAGTACCCAATAGTGCTATGGTCATTGCTCTCATTGCTATTGACTTGAGTTTCAATTGTTATGCTATCAATAGATCTATTTATTTTGATCTGTGTCAATTGTCATCAAATTGCATCCTTCAGGGGTCCAGTCTATAATGTAAGCATGTTTCCTTCTCATGCAAGACGGAACATCCAAGGGACGAGTCACATGTTCAGAGTTTAGTCACATTTAAAACATTCTGTAACTTATGCAAATACTAAGCCGCAAATGATGAACTGGTATAGTTCCGGCGACCAAAACAAACCTTGCATTGAACATGGTATGTTTCATTTACTTTTTTATGACATTTTTATTCATCAAGGTTTTATAATAATCTAGATATTTACTTTTCAGAATTTTCAACAATGCCTGCCTGTTCGATTAGCGGTTGCCCTTCGAAGACCCATGCTAAATCTGAAGGAACTACAATGCATGTATTCCCTAAAACTGTTGATCGAGTAAGAGAAAGGGTCAGACATTGCAGGTATCCACCGGAAGAGCTTGAAAGTAGAGTCCATCAAGTCTTTGAGGACAAGAGGGGTGATCGATACCGCATCTGCTGCAGGCACTTTTCCTCGAACATGTACGCCACATCTTGGGTAGCAAAGAAGAATAACACGAAAATTGCTCGCAAACGCTATTCCAACTCTATTCGTCCACATTCCGCCACTGGTGAGTCAAGTGTCCAGATTTAGCTTTAGGCCTTGCGGTAGTGTGTAGGTAGCCGAATTGATTAATTGATATTTCAGGTGTTGTGTCCCTTTTAATACTTTCGATATTGATATGAGTGTATAGCTTTTTGAATAATGACATTTATCAAATAATTTTTCGATTTCATAACCCCCAAAGGAAATCTATTTATGGGCACAGGGAACCGTGCTATATTGCGCATTTTCAATAGCATTATTCTCAAGTATTCTGTCGGTTTACATAGCAATTTTTTAATATTTGCATTTCATTATCAAACAATAATTTACCTTTACAACTGCTCGACTATCCACTGAATCTGAAGCAAGAACATTCTACATCTGTGACATGCCCGCAGTTATCAACCACTTCTAGTGCGTATCAGGCCATCATACTTGGCTATTCCACTACAGATTTGTTTTATGCATGTCAAGTAATAGTTTTTATGTATGGTGTGATTATTTTACCAATTGTTTGGTTAGTGCTTTCCAATTGATATACACCTTAGTTGTCATCCCCTGGTGTTTGTTTTCAGTTATAATTAGTGTTATCCATACTAATGCAAGTACTGTCTTTCAGGGAGATGCTGAAGCGTCCACCACATTGACAACAGCCCTAGATGTTCTTCAGCAGTACGAGGTATGGATAGTGACAGCTCCATCGACCGTGATCATCAGGACTGGAACACTTGTCGTTTGATTGTTCTACACCATGTTTCATTCGTGGTTAGCAATTGATATGTACCTGTGCGGTCGACCACAAGTGTGTGTTGTGTTTTCAATATTGTAATCCTTACTAATGCAAATACTATGTTTCAGGCAGTTGTTGAAAGCGTCAACCCACGCACTTGATGCGGAGCCTGACATTCAAGTAATTCCAGGGGAAGTGGAAGCGGGACCATGCAGATACGAATCGTCGCAACAGCTTTCGGAAGTGCGCACCACATTTACAACATCCATAGATATTCTTCAGCAGCACGAGGTATGGATACTGACAGCTCCATCGAGCGTGATCATATATCGTGATTCCATTTGCTATACTTTATTCCCTATTAACGCAAGTACTGTGTTTCAGGGAGACGATGGAGCTTCCACTACAATCACATGATCCCATTTAGATGATGCAGATGTAAAGAAATCGGAGAAATAAGTCGATTAAATCTGATTATATTTAAATATTCCTTGATTCTTTTAGACAATGCATCATTTGTGGTTATCTCTTTATATGTACCTGTGCCGTCGACCCGAAGTGTGCGTTATGTTCACAATATTGAAAACCATACTAACGCAAGTACTGTGTTTCAGGGAGTTGCTGATGCCTCCTCTCCAATACAATCATTCATGGCAGTCCATGCAAAGCCAGAGGTATGGATACTGACAGTTCCAATCAGAGCTCGAATACTTGTCGTTTGATTGTTCTACACATGTTTAATTCATGATGAGCTATTGAGATGTACCTGTGTGTTCGTCCTCACGTGTGTTTTATGTTATCAATATTGTGATACATAGTAATGAAAGTACTATGTTTCAGGGAGTCGATGGAGCCTCATTCCGTGCTGTCTATGCAGATACAGAAAATATAGTCGTTGCAGCGCAAGAGGAAGGGAAGAGATGCGGAAACGAATCGGAGCTACAGCGTGCAGATGTTTAAGGTCGAGTCAAGAAAGTTGCAAAGAAAAGAAACAAAAATAAGGTTAGTTACAAACAGTTCATAACTTTAGACTTTCTTTGTGCTGGGGACTATTTTATGTTTTTTCCAGTCAATTGTACTATACTTTATCTTGTGTTTAAACTGAACATCCCTTTTCCAATCTGTCCTCAAGTTACCCGTGGGTGTACGAACTATACATACACAGACAGTGAAGCGAATGAGAGATATTGCTTGCCAGACCATTTATACTATGGTGCAACTATTAATTCAGATGCCGCGTGTTGAGACTAGAGATGCTCATATCCAATGGCCAGAACATTAAATGAATGTGACCGGAGAATCCAGTAAATTTGTAATGGACCATTGCTACAGTGCGACTGCACCACCACAAGATGATGATACTGAATGTATTCAGGATAGCTCGGAAGTAGTCGCAGATCAATTCACACAATCTACACCCGCCAAAAAATTGCCACCAAAAAAGCTGTTGACATTGTTGTGTTCTCCCATCAATGCTGAAGTAACAGATGTTGAAATGACAGAAAATGAACCAGCAGCAGCATTCACTGTCGCATCAGAACTTGATAGCAGCGATATTTCTTTCAAATGTGGTGATATGTCCTCAACGTCACAGGCCGAAACAACTTTGACGCCGGATGACAGTCTAATGAAAGAGGGCAAATACATAGTATTCGACAGTTGTTTGATGAATATTATGAGTATGCTGAAATGTGGGCATTCCGTTAGAGGGAAAGTATGTGGGAAGCCATTGATTCATGTCACTCGTCAAAAAAAAGGCAGTAACATCAAAATAAATGCTGCCTGTAGATTAAATCATATGTTCTCATGTTCTGCACAACCAATGCTGGGGAAACTGCCAGCAGGCAATCTACTGTGTGCAGCTGCATCACTTTTTAGTGGCTCCAGTTTTAGAAAGTTAGAGTCTTTCTTTCAGTTTGTGGGACTTCATTTCATTTCTAAAACGCAGTACTACAAATACCAACATGATTATCTGTTTCCGGCCATTAGTGATGCTTGGAAAATTGAACAATTGTCTCTAGCAAGTACATTCGAAAGGAAACGATTCAGGCTAGCCGGCGATGGACAGTGCGAAAGCCCTAGATTTTCTGTCAAGTACTGCACCTACCACTTTCAGGACATGCATAGTAAGAAAATTGTGAGTTCGGTGGTCGTGCAGGTAACACAATGTACATCCTCAGTGGCCATGGAGAAACTAGGATTTATAAAATCAGTGGAATACCTACAATCGAGAGGAATGCACATCGACCTCAGCCACGGACAGACACGTTTCAATTGCCAACACAAAGAGAGCAGTTCCCACATATTAAACATCAATTTGATGTATGGTATCTTGCTAAATCAATCAATAAGAAAATCTCTGCTGCAGGAAAACAAAAAAGGTTTGGAAAGTATTTCACAGTGGTCCCAGTCTATCAGCAACCATCTTTGGAGGAGCTCCAAAACTTGTGAAGGGTCAGTGGAAATACTACTTAAAAAATGGCGGTCACTGATGCACCACTGTACCAACGTTCAACGCTGGTCAGAAAATCTACATTTCCACCAATGTGAACATGGCCCTTTGTCCCCAGAGGGACGAAGGAAGAAGAAGTGGTTGATTCCATCTTCACCGACACACAAAGCCATTGAGAAGATTGTTTTCGATAAAACTATCAAGAGATTTGAGGGGACTGACAGAATTCTGTCACACAGGAGGTTTGGAGGTGTTCCACAATATGTGCCTAAAGTACAGGCTAAAGCGCTTGCATTTCAGCATTCAGGGCATGAAACGTAGGACTCTATTTGCGGTCTTGGCCCATAACGAGAATCTCTGCCATGGACAATCTAGGACAACGAGTAATGTAAGGATGTCTCGCTACACTAAGGTGTTTTCTAAAAGAAGTAAGCAATGGTTGATCAAACCAGTCTATGAGGAAATGGAGTTCGACTTTGTAAAAAGCCTTATTGTTGCTGTACTCGAGAAGCACAGATATGGAATTTTGAACGTTTCTGTGCAGAGCACTGATGCATTGCCACCAAACATTGCCACTGTGCCATGTCCACCCAAAGAAGAGCTGGTTGTGAAGTACAAATCCCGGTTTAAATAATTGTAATATGATTGCCTTTTTGTAAATAAATGTTATTGTCCAGTGTACATACCAAGTATGCTAACCCTAACCCCTCCCTTCACCATCCTGGATGGCGAACAACCTGGGTGTCATCTTTGACTTCTCTCTCTATTCACCTCATATCGCTGACCTTGTCAATATGTGTATGTATATATTTTTGTTGCTATAACTAAGTTTCGCAATCTCATGTAAATGCTGCGCACTGTTAACCGAGGGGAGGCTTGCGTATAGCAAATAATAAAACAAACAATAAATCTCACTTTCAACTCAACTCCTCGGGTACGTTATACTTTCCCTGACCTTCCCCCTAAACGTCAATGTCTCCATAGTTAAGGTTCTCGAGGGCTGCAAAGCTTGCGGACAACGAGGACAAAATTGGGGGCCTCAGAACGCGCCAAGCGAGCTGTTGCAGATGGGAGAGAAGCCAGTTCGCATTTGCACATTGAGGCCTAGTACATAGATGGATTCAAAAATTCAAGTTCTCAAAGATGGCTTTACACGGGATGTTTCAAAGTAAGAATGTATGCTCATTTAGAGTGAAGGTCAGCGGCTTTGATTTTCAGCTGGCGGCCTGAAGAGGCCCACAACTCGCACTGGCAGTATAAGGTTCTATTGTTTTTTTGACCTTGAGAGACAGGGACCATGCCGAAAGGACTTCATTTGAAGGAGGGGTGCAATAACATAAAAGACGATAAGGCAGAAAATTCTGAAACTAGACCGAGTTTCATGTTAGTTCAGTATACGAAAAATCGTTGTCAAGAGCACAGTGGGATTTACGGACTGCATTACGCAGAGACACAATGGAAATTGCTAATATAATGTAAGTAACTCTTTAGACGCTTTTATACCGGAATGAAGAATTAATGAATGGATGAATGAATGAATGAAGAGCAAGTTAAACGTTTGTGGGATCGTCTTTGTACCGGGCACATGGGCATGCAGGTCCACATTCCACACGCATGTAGACAAACAGTCGTTCTCATTGTGTGTTAACCCCGATTTATTTCGTTAGTTTTGGCATTGATTTTAGAGCCGAAGATACTCCATTGCACTATCCTTGAAAGCAAATAGTTTCAGATTGGCCGTAATAAATAAAATGAATAATATTAATAAAGATCGGCCGGCGAGACTAATTATAATTTTTATATTTTCAAAACAGGTATATCCTACCCTACTGCTACTGCCACCAGTTTCAGACCCCGGCAGATGCTTTTCTAAACTGCCAGCTGCAGTTTATCGTAAACAACTGCACCACTTTGACAATCTTATGGGACGATCACCAAGGGCCCATATGCCCTTACGCGGTACTAGCGGCTAGAAGCAACATATCAACATTTACGCCGACCTAGTGCCTAGTTGATGGAACAGCCTTGCGGTTCACCATGCGACCAAAGTGCTTCTTTTAACGAAAACCAACACCCTGTGTACCATAAAGGAACAGCGCGTGACTCACAATAAAACGGAACAGGATTTGCGGATAGAGAGAAAAAAGAAAAAAAACAAATCACATTTCGATTTAATATACCAATTGCTGAATATTCTATAAACATTTCATGTTAAATAAATTTACTTTACCAAATGTACCATGTTGCTTTTTGATTTGAAAGTACAGTTTCATATTCGTATTGTGGCGCGCTGTGTTGTGAGTTGATCTGTGTTGGTTTCCGGGTTATGTGTGAAGTCACGTTGAAGACGACTGGGCGCGTTTGCCTACGCAGCACAGTAACGTCACGGAGAGAGGCGGGGAATATGAATGTTTTGATAATGTCAGGCTCAGGGGCGGGGGATATGATTTAGTGCCGCAAAAGCAGGTCAGCCAGGGCGATGCGGCAAGTGATAGGATTATCACAAAATGGCAGCGCCCTGATGCCTGTTTTCGCGTGCGTTTAATGGACGAAAACTCGGGTAAGGTCCATAGGACGTTTTTCTAAAATCGAGCGACGTAGGCTTAAAAACACATGGCCGACCCGTAGGGACAATAAAAAATGTTGACCGAACCATTCCTTTAAAGCAGTAGAGATCCTAATGGTAAACTGAATCTCTGGGTTTGTGCTGCTACAGAAAGTTGAAATCATTGTGAAGCCAAGGCAAGATAACCGATTTAACAGTGCACTCTCTATAGAGTGAGAAAGAAACTCACAATTGAAGGGGACATTCTCATTGTACAGTTGCAAAGGAAAACCTTTCCTCGTCTGCTAAGCAAATTTCATTCAATGTTTGTTGTGCAAGGAAATTGATAGAAATGGAAGTGTGCAGGGCTGGCGGAGATTTGTTCAACAAAAAGGCACCGCATTTTATTTAAGTTAGACCACATACAAATTCAAAAGTAAAGCAAAATTGTCATGGCATGTTCCAGGGTGCTGCATTATCTATCTACACTAGGGATATTCTGGTGAGTGACCCAATTATCTGATGTATTCTTTAGACCAGTGTTTCCTTGTAACATGTGACCAGTGAAAAAGACACCAGGTTGTGTCATCTATGTTATGGGAGTTACTGTTATAGAAAAACGAAATTGTGGCTTTAACCCATATGCTTGTAGTGTGAATGTTCGTCAGGAAGCAAAGGCTTTGTGCCACAGAGTGCGGTGGCACGCTTCTTGATAATAATTTCGGTGAATAAGGATTTTGTATAAATTGACTAAATAAAAATATATTCTTTCTGCACCCAACGTGATTCTTGGTTTCTATATTGAAAAAGTTGTTCGGGAGTACAGTGGTGTCATATATATCAACGGCAGAGTTAGTTAAGAATCCAATTAATTGATCAATTGGTGTGGCACTCTTAATTCGGGCGGGGGGGGGTGAGAATTGTTGCCCCATACATATATTCGACAGAGGATTATTACTCTATTACTCTTTTGACCTGTAAAAGCCATAATTACTTAAGAAGAGAACTTCTGAGCGTATTCAGGCTATTCTAGTGGGTTGAGCCGGAGTGTAGTTTGTCCATTCGAGAAAATGATGCAATTGAAGATGACCAATTGAGAGCAAAATTATTTTTAAGGAGTTAATTAAGCCCCGCTCCCCATGCATGTATTTTTTAAGCAAGTAAAATATGGTTGAACGGCAGTAAAAGAAAAATGTTTGTACACAATATTTCTTTGCACTTATTTATGCACATTAAAAGATGTTTTTCTCTTCAAATTGCACAGTAATAGTGGTAGTTTCTTCCTGTGTAAATACATGTGCTACTTTATCATGGAGCTCAGTGGGTTGAAGCAGTTGGAATGTGTTTGCTTCCTACTTTTTGTTGGGAGCAATTTTGCAACCCATTTTATTTTTTTGCGAGTATTTCCTATTTTAAGAGTAAAAAGTGATTGATTCATCCCTTATTTGGAGGGAGGAGTATTTGGGTAGGCATCTGCCAGACTCGCATGTATTCGCATCGTTTTTCAGCTGTTGCCATTTTATGACCTGGTAGTAACTTTCTGGAAATGGCTGTCGCATGCATATACCAAGCCTGAACGCAGACAAAGCAGTTGTCTTTGTCAATGCTGATTTACATTGGTTGGGCATTGTGTAGACTACACAGAGAACGCTTGACCCAAATTCAGCAATAACATGCCACAATGCAAGCAGGAAGATAATCGCAAGAATGACTGCAGGTCCTTAATGGGTACCAGGAATACCAAAGATAAAGAAATGAGGAAATTCATCTTGAAATGGTAGTTAATATACACACTAGAACACTCACGTATTCTTGGTTGCGATTGGCTTTGCGAGGAGATGATCCTAGTCATTTTATTTTTCTTATTATTTATGATGTATGAAAGGCGGTATTGTCAAAAGCCACATTTAGCAACCTCAGGCATTCGCTGCCAGTACCAATTCATTTCAATTCAAAGTGTGCTGCACGCCTTATACTCAAAGGCAAGCCTAGCCTTTTCCTCTCCTCACCGTAACGTGAGCAAACCTTCCACAGAGGAGGAAGGCTTTTGGGGATAAATGCACAAGTTTCACGGATTCGCTTCTGAAACTGACGAAGGAACTGCGGTTGCTAGTTTCTGGCGGCACGCAGCCACTACATGCATATTTGGTCTACTCGTGGAAGCAGTTCTATAACAGCCGACTAGCAGCACACATCCATCGTGATTTTGCACAGTGGCTGTCGCCATATGAAGGAAGCATCCCAAAGAGTGAACAACATCGATCATGGGTGTTGGTTGAAAGAAACGTTGCCTCATGTTTACATTACCAGGAAGGCCAGTCAGGCTGGGATTGGCCGAGTAATGAAACCGTTCATTCCCACAAGTCCAAACAAGAATGCAAGATGATTTTACTCAGATGAGCAACTTGATTCAAATCTTTTCCCGCCATTTATGCCAGTGATCCTGGAAATGAAATAAAGACTAGCCAGGGAAGGTAAGTGCAGCAATGTTTCAACTGTCCCAAACTTATGACAGCAGGAGACTAGTAGTTAAAAATAGTAAGAGGGATAGACTACCTACCAGACGTTAGACAAAAGTAAGAATGAGCTGGCAAGTAAAGGGCAACGAAAGATTTCTTGTTACAACACGGAAATAAAACCAGAGTGAGAACTGGCTTACGATCCATGGCAGCCAACAACAACATTGCGTCCCAAGCTCCTCTCAGAGCGTCTTGAACACTGCGTTTGTGGAAGGCTGGTGGTTCACATTTGGAACTCCAAATAAAGAGGGAGCGCAGTCATGGTGCAGGAGAAAAGCTTGTGGGAAAATATGTAAATACAAGATGAGGTGCCCGTTAAGTGCTACATGGTGTGGCTGTTGCACAGGAAAGGTGCTACAAAGGAGAATTCCGATATGCGTAGCTTTCTCTATAGTATACCAAGGCCATGACAATTCATGCGCTTATCCCATGAACGAATTCAAACATGCAGTATTTCAGAGGAAATTCAGTTAGGACTAAAGAGCTTAAAGGAACACTATGAGGAAGTACACACATATGAAATAGATGCATTCAGTTTACGATTTTTCTGTCCAAGTGCAGTCAAGTGCTGTTGAAAAAAAAAGTGAACATGTTCAGTACTCTGAATAGCTCCACACTGGATAGTCCAGAACCGAGAAACCTTCTAATGGTCTACTAGCCCTATAAGAGAAAGTGTACATCAGTTTGTTGGTTTGTAATGCAAATTCTTGGGGCCTCATTACGACCCTTGCGCTCCCGGAATGAAGGGGTCGGTACGGGACCGGCCCCCTTCATTCCGGGAGCGCGTATTACGAGGTTCCCTTCGCGGGACCCGGATCAGACGTCTGGTAAAACCAGACGTCTTTTTTTCCGGGTCCTGCGAGGGGAAGAGGGAGGTAACAACGGGACACATAATGTGCCCGTTGTTAACTCCATCCCCATTGCCATTGAGCCCTATGAGGGCTAAAATAGGAATGGGGAATGGTTCCTGCAAGGAGGACTTACCGGGTCCTCCTATGTCGGAATGACCCAGTAAGTCCCCATTGCAGGAACCCGGTAAAGGAGCCCGGTTTGGAGGCCCTTGGTGTTTGTCGTCGTTGGATAACTCTGCAGGGGTTCAGATCTCTGATAATCTGACCTGCTCGAGCCTTCTACAGAAGTCTAGCAGAACTGTGTGGAGACTTGTTCAAGCTATCGTCCTCTAGTCACTGCCAGCACATGGACCAAATAAATCAGAAACTATCATTGTAACTGATTCAACCCAAAAAGGCGCCCTAGGATGAAGGCATATTTGTGCTATTTCTGCGGATACCCTCTTGGCGCCCTTACAGGATATCTAAACAGTTATAACTAATATTAGACAGAGCAGGGTCTGGATCAGAACGTTCCAGGGCAGTCAGTTTCAGGCAGCGTTGGTTACCATGGCGGAAGGTTCTGCATGGAACGGACAGCAACCAATCAAACTCTGTGAATCTCAAACTATCTTACTTTTAATTACGCCTTTTAGATAAAAAAACACCATTTTACTGTAGATGTTATTCACAGCACCAGGAAGGTACCAGATTTGGACAGCAAAACAAAAAGACGCTATTAGACTTTCAATTGACATTTGAAAACAGTTTGAACACTGCGTGCTTGATAGGCAGCATTCGACGTTTACGCCTCAATATAACAGAAATGCAAAACATTGATAGAGCCCACTTGTCTGCACAGAGATCACAAAGGGAAATAAGGTGCTCGGCAAGGTCGCTCGCTGGAGGGGGAATGAAGCGCACCATCTAAATGTGCACCAATGATAATCTAGAACTGTACAAACATAATGCCCTTCTCACAGCACCGCAGGACGCGCAAGCTACATTTTTAATATGAAGTGTTGAATATTCCGAGGCACATTATAATAGGTTAATAAGGTTCATGGAGACTTCCACTTATCTTCTAATAGAGGTGCATTACCCAAGTGCCGCAGCACCAATCTTCAGCATTCATGCACCAGGCTCACATCTCTGCTGCAAACACAGGGACTGGCCCAACTAACCTTTTAACATGTAGAATAATACAATGCTGATTCGCCTATGAAAAGTCTGCAGCAAAATCTGGAAACCAACTTCACCACTGTGATATCCAAAACGAGAACTACATCATCCAATGCAAATACTTGCATATACTCTCATATTTCGTTTGTTCATATATTATGGCACAAGATTATCTAGGACCGAGTCAGCCAAACACCTTTTCACCACCTCCACACATTTCACCTGAAAACAATAAGCAAGCTTCTTTCAGGCAGAGTTCTTCAAAGGCGTCGTTAGCATGGGCAGATTTTTAACTTGTTCAACCACAAGAGAGGACCATACTGAGGAGACAACGATTTTCCATGCTCTCTGGATTGACTGGGTATGTAAACGACTGCGGCTCTACTTACAAAAGAAACGATCACGTTGTGTTCAGCCCAATTGCGGAAAAAAATACAAATCTGAATAGAACCTTTCATGGACCTTTGCGAAAAGGCAGTTTTATCAACGGAATACAAGTGCATTCACACCAACGCGCACAGGTAATGAAGTGCGGGGCGACATGTTGGACTGGGGTTAGTGAATTGTGAGGTGACTGGTGGCAGGGTGTAGGGACAAGAAGGCAGAGTGGCGGGTTAGGGAATGTGGGTCCCCCACCGCAGGGTAGCTAGGAGTAACAGACGCCATGAAGGCTTCTGCGGGCCAATGGTGCAGAGGATCAGGCAAGGTGGATTGGAGGGGGGGGGGCAGATAAGGGCGTGGATAGGGCATCAGAGTGGATCTGTGAAATGGAAAACGAGGCGTGTGAGGGCCAGCATGTATTCGGCAAGGAGACGGGGCATTCTGGCACAGGAGCATCAACATCTCAGCGTCTTGAGGAGCATTTGGAAATGTGAAAGACAGCCCCTAAACCCCCAATGTTCTGGAACGGGGTATACATGTTTTCCTGCCTCCATCTTGAGGTTAAGATTATATATAGCTTGACCTCAAGTTAGACTGCCTAGATCTGGACTCTGCACTTCACTTTCACCGTAAACATTGTTAACTTTCAATTGTTTGCATCACTCCCTTCTAAAATCTTCTCTTTCCCTCCCCCCCTAATTGCTTTCAACCACCAACCTCAAACCACCTTCCCTCCGTTAAGCGTTTGACTGCGCCGAGCTTCTGTACCGACCACGGTTCCTTCTTTCCTCATCCTCCTCAATCTTTGCTCTGCTTTTGACACGGTCAACCATGCCATCCTGGTCAATTGCCTCAGAACCTGGGCATCACAGATCAGGCCCTGGAGTGGATGATCTCCTTCCTCTTGGACTGCCCCCTCGCAGGTCCAACGTGGTCCCTTTCTCTCTGCCACCTCCGTCTCTACCTGTGGCATTCCGCAGGGCTCTACTCTATCACCTTGATTTTTCAACCTCTACTTGGCCACTATGACCCACCAGGTCTGTACCTTCTCCTCTAACTTTCATTGTTATGCGGATCACACTCGGCTTTCCTTCACGCTGCCCTCCGCCTCCTCTCTCGCTCTTTCCTGACCGTCCATCCACAATTCAGGATTGGTGCGCCTCCAACAATCTCTGCCTTAATGCCAGTAAAACAGAGATCCTTCACATTGGGACCGCTGCCCCCACTTTCCCCCTCTCACTCTGGACGGCAGCCTTGGGCCCTCTTCCTTCGCCTTTCTGTGAAGCAAAATACCTTGGTGTCATCTTCAACTCCACTCTCTCTTTCTCGCCTCACATCTCGGACGTCGCCAAGAAGTCCCACTATCAGCTGCACCTCCTCAAAGGGACTCTCCCTTTCTCACTTTCCTCCGGGAGCTCACGGTCTCCAGAGCCCTGGTTCTCTCTAGGCTGGCTGGACTACTGCAACAGCCTCTTTCTCGATCTGCCTCTGCAACTAATCCAGAACAGGACTGCAAGACTTATCCTTGGCCTCATGCCCAGGGACTGTATCTCCCCATCCCTGAAATTTCTCCACTGGCTCCTGGATCAAATTCAAGACCCTTTGCATGGTCCACAAGGCTTTCTAGGGCCGAGGCTCACACTACATCCAAAGCTCTCTTCCAATCTACCTTTCTTCTTGAACCCTTAGCTCCGCTACCAACAACTCTCTAAGGGTTAGATCTCTCTCCTCTGCAGGTGCCTCCCTCTGGAATGGCTTCTCTGCCCCTCTCAAACTTGAGCCGAACCACCTGACGTTCCAGAAGCAGTTCAAAACGTTCCTCTTCTCTGCTTTCCCTCTCTCCCTACCTGGCTGATCTACCTGACGTACCTGTCTGCTGTAGCGACTGGTTGCTTGGCTAAAGTCTCACTGTGTAGAAGGCTCTTTCTTGATCAGTCACCCTTGCACTGACTCTGGGCCTACCTTGCACTTAAGAGTCTGTAACCCTACAGGCCCTTGTTCTCCTTGCACTACCCAGAGCCTGGCTGCACTTAGAGCATTGCTGCCCTGTTTTCCGCTCACATCTCCCTTGCACTCCCCCCCCCTTTACCCTTGCACTTCCTGTTCTTGCACTTGCACATTCTGAATAACACAAGGCCTAGTAAGATTGTTTGTCTTTTCCTCCATCTGTCTTCCCTCCCTTGTCTTGATGAGCCTAGAAAACACTTGCGCAGGGCGCGTTAAAAATGACTTACATCATATCAATGTTAAGCAGGGCTTTCAAAGTCAAAATTATACAAATACATGGATATTAATGGATCGTATTTGTGACCTCTGGTCACAGACAATAATAAATCAATCACAAATCTTCAGAAAAGATGAGATGGTTACGATGGACCGAAGATCACATTGAAATTGTGCCTCCAAGATCTATATCCAATGGGAAGAATGCATTACATAACCAGAAAGAAAAGCACCCGGGGCAGTGGTCACATGTAAGCACATGATAACTGATGCATGATCCTGAATCAAACGGTGTCTGCTTGTCAGGGCCTAGGCAGGTTCTTACAGAAGACCTGCAGAGAACCTTATCAACTTTAGACCAATCTCTTGTCTCCTTGGGATGGCGAATGCATTAGAGACAGTGGTTACAGTGCAACTGTTAAGCCCACCTCAAGGCACAAGTTCTAAAGAATAAGCGCCGTTGATGTCTGTGATGGTTAGGGCCGATCAAGCAGGATTTATCCCGGGACGGCCCAGGTCATTCGGGTTGCAAAGAATGTTCGTTCGGTCTGATGGCGGCGCTACCCGCGGTAGAGCCGGTGATAGCGGCCCTTTTGGATGCTAATAAAGCATTCGATTGTGTAGAGCGGCCATATCTCTTTTCGGTTCTAAGGAGGTTAGGGTTGGGGAACATGTTTATTTCCTTTATATCCTTGCTATATAAGGATTCAGTTGCTAGGCTTAGGGTGAATGGGCTTGCTACTGTACCTATCTCACTGCGCGTGGGACACGCCAGGGGTGCCCGCTGTCCCCATTGTTGTTCGCCCTGGCAATCGAGCCTTGGGCGGAGCGGGCGAGAGACCAGCATACACCGAGGTGTTCAGCAGTATACTCACCGGGTGGTAATTTCATTGTACGTGGATGATATGGTTATATTCATTCGTCAACCGGAGACCAACTTGGACCCGATTATGAGGGATGTTTTGCTGTTCGGGGAGGTATCTGGGCTTAGAGTTAACACTAATAAATCGGTTATTTTCCCGTTGACGGCGGCAGCGACCCAATTTTCTGATAATTGGGGGTTTCAGTGGGAGCTGGTTAGTACGCGATATCTAGGGATTGTAATAGCAAGGGATGAAGGGGTGGTTCACCGTAGGAATTATCTGGAGGCGCTGGAGTCGGCACTGCTCAGGTGGGGTTTGCTTCCGCTTAACCTATATGGTAGGATTTCAGTGATTAAGATGGCCATCCTTCCTAGGTTTCTCTATGTATTCCTGAATGCTCGATTCCAGTGCCTAGGAAATTCTTCCGGGATGTTCGGGGGGCAGTACTAAATTTTATATGGGCAGGTAAACAGGCCAGGGTCTCCTGGAGACAGTTGGTGGCGCCGGTCCGGGAAGGTGGGCTTGCTCTGCCGGATTTTGAATTCTATTATACGGTGGCGCAGGCTAGTTATCTGCGCTACTGGTTAGGAATGGCGGCGGAACGACATGTGGAAGTGGAGAGGGCGCTAGCGTCCCCCGCCTTACTGCGGGCCGTTATCCTTTTGACACCAAGCCGGCCGGACACACCCCGGGACATGGTCGCTCTGACGTGCAGGTCCTGGTCCCGCCTGGAGCGGAAAACAAAGGGGGAGGCAATATACTCTCCGGAGCTACCGGTCATATTTATCCCGGGTATCCCCCTGACCAGTGAGAGGAGGTATGTTACTTTGATGAAAAGGCTAAGAGTACACAAATTTGGGGATCTGTTTCCGGGCAGCCGGTTTATAACTCTTGATCAGCTGAAAGAGAGGGGGTGCTCTCTGCACTGAACGTCTTTCTATATTTTAGGTTGCGGGTGGTATTGAAGCAACTATTTCCGTCGTTCCCTGCACAACCTTGCATAACTGATATGTTGGATAAGCTGATACGAGGGGAGGTGGGACGCCAGTGATATCTGAATTGTATGCGGCGGCCGTCCAGGGTGAGCTGAGGGCTTTGACCACATTACGGGGGCGGTGGGAGCGGGAGCTGGGCAGGGAGATACCAGGGGCCTTATGGAGCTATTGCTGTGAAATGACTATAAAGGGGGCGGTCTGCACTAGGTTTAAACTGATTCACTTTAAATTTTTACATCAGTTCCTTTTCTCTCTGTGGGTCGTCCAATGCAGGGTTTTTACATGTGGCATGGGAATGCGAAAGGCTGCAGCGGTACTGGACTCATGTCTTTGGTGTGCTCGGGGGCATAGTGGGGAGACAGGTTGACCTGGATCCTGTGATGGCCCTACTGGGGTATACCAAGTTGCTATCTGCTGGGACCAGGAAGCTGGTGGGCCTTCTCCTGATACTGGCGAAGCGTAGAGTGGCTATGGAATGGGGCGGGGAGAACAGTCCTAGGGTGGTCCAGTGGGAAAAAGACGTTTTGTACTGTTATGATATGGACTCTAGGTAGGGGGCGATGCAACCTCTGTGCGGAAGGGACCGTAAGATGTGGGACATTTATACTTCATATCTTCTTCGACAATCAACGGCGGTAACTGCCGGACTCTCCTCGCCATAGACCGCTGGCATAGCGCTCTTCATGGGGGTGGTGGTGGTGGTCCTGACTGCGCCGGGGGGAAGAGCGGGAGAACCTGAGTGAGAGGGGAGGCACACCAAGTCGGATGTTCTGCTGAGATGCGGGTGGTCAGGGTGTTCTCTGTGCACTTGGGGAACAGCAATTTAAACTGTATTGCTGCCATGTTCTTTATCTGCTGTTTGTCAACCTCCTTCCATTGCTGTACCTTCAAACAGTTACGGCAGGGTAGGGGGGGGGGGTGGGTGGACACGTTGGATTGTTATTTGAAATGTTAATAAAGAAAGTGTTAAAAAAAAAGTTCTAAAGAATAATTACTGATATGCCTTTCATCGTCTCTGGGCACATAAACTAGGATAATGACTATTGAAGAGGACATGCTGTGTGCAAGTCATCAAATCCCGTCTTGCGTCCCTGATCCTGCACACTCTGTGGCAATTGATAACGTAAATCATTCTATCCTACTAAACCAAATGAAAGTCAATCTGCGCGTGGATGTTCAATCTAGGTCTATTCGTCTTTTTAATAAGCATGATTAGCTATGGAGTGCACAGGTAATGGCACCATCAACAATCCTTTTAAAATGTCCTTGGCCCAACTAGCAAACAAAACTGTGTGTGTAGGACAAAAGCTTTCATAGGTATGCAGTTAATACACATTTACATACCAAACTCTAAGGCGGCCCTGGAGATTGCATGCCATTTGTTGGTTGACTTCTCTACATTTATAGTTTGATCGCTACCAATCAGTTCTACCTAAACACCACCAAAACAGAGATCCTGCTAATCTGCCCAGATGACTGACCCTGCCTGACTACCTGTCTCGGTGTCTCCCGTTTTAGGTGCCTACCCAATAATCCCAATGCTGAGGACAGAAAACTAGAGTAATTTTTATCATGAACTAGCCTTCATCCCACGCGTCACTGAAACTAAAACACCTGTGTACTACTAGCAAAATCACCCCCTTTTCGTGTTCCTCAATGAATTGCCCTTGCATTGGCCATGGTCATGTCAAGTCTTAACTACTGCAATAGCATCTAAGATAGTTGTCCTACCACGTCACTATAAAAGCTGTACAATTTTGGTTATTAAGCTGCACAACTAATCTTTGGCTATAAGAAAACTGACCACATTGCTGGGGTTCTGTAGTCCCTCCACTAGTTGCCGAGAAAAGAAAGCATTCACTTTGAGATACTGTTCTTAAACCAGAAATCCATCTATGGTAAGACTGCAAGCTGCATTTCTAAACAATTTACTCCCTACCAATCTAAAGTCAACCATGCCATAATATTGAACTCCCACCCACTAAATAAGGTAACATTTCCCCAAAATCTGAATCGTAGGGATTCACTTCCATCAAGAAGAAAAAGGCAGATTTTCCTTTCTGAAAAGTCTCAGTGCTGCAATGTACAATGGGAGATATAAATGCTTTTTTGGCCCGGCCCACTGCCTTCTTAGTAAATAGTTTTCAAAACTACAGAGCGATTTTACACCAAATCAACGAAAGGAATATCGGTGAAGCTTTGTGGCCAGCTTGTTTCTTATTTTGTGCAAACCCGTTAAAAAAGAGCTCAAAAAGCCATATAGCTCTCTAACTGGTATTTGCAAATAAAGAGTAGATAGGGGTATGCCAAATGCAAGGTAACCCAGCTTTAATTGCAATGTAAAACTGGGGGGAAAACAAGATTAACAACCAAGCTCTAACTCACATCTCAACAGGAAACAGCATGTTGTATAGCCATTTTGATGACAGTCATGAAAACGTATCGCTCCTGGTCATTGGCTCCCTCTACTATGTTACGTATATAATTCTATATGCCCAAATATAATGATTGGACAATCCTTTATCTAAGATCCCACCGATAAACCATTTTATAAAAATGTGCTACATCATCATGCTTGAATATTATTGGTAAACTCTAAATTACTTCTGCGGTGGAACAGGCCATGTCTTTATCCGTTAACATACCGTCACACTCCATCCATGAACTGGCTGCATGAAGACATGCTTTATGTAGATGGGAGGAGAAGACCAGCGTATCGCCTTGGTTCTTAAATAAAACAGCCCATGTTATCTCCGACATGATGTCGCCGAGTCTCAAGGACCTGTTCTTGCAACAGTAACCATGCCATCCTGTTCTTGACACATTTATGAATAACTATTTTGTGAGTCATGCTACTTCCACCCTGTTAATATTAAATTGTAGCAGTTAGTTGTCTTTTTTAGTCGCATCGTCACGCCTAACCGATCGCTGAAACATTAATCTGCCAACTACTTATGAAACTTCCTGGGAAGTTCAGTTCGTCCCTTAATAGTCTCTGCCGTGCTGTTGTAACTTGATTTACCTTGACAGTTGGATGCACACTATGGTATCTTGTTGTGCCATGTAACCCTCTCCTACTGAGTCTTTTGGGCATTGACATTCCTTGGGGGCAGCTACCATCTAGCTGGCCACATCATTTTCCTGAATTAAATGTATTGGTTCAAATAGCGTACTTAATTGGGTCCTCTCTCAAAGCTGCAGTGTTTCATTGTCTGCTGTGTTCGGTGCAGTTTTAAAATGGCAACTGCTTGTCACGTTATTTTCTGCGGCAGAACACATTTGCTTGTTATTTTATTTTTTTAAACATGGTTATTTATTGGCATTTGTGTATAATCAAGGCATTACACATCTTACTGGCTTGTATTTACGAACCAAACCAGCGAGACAACAACCACAAAACCAAAAAGAAACAATTACGACAATAATAGCGCCTCAACAGAGGCTAACTTAAGTTTGGGAGGGAGGTGTTCCGCGGGGCGGGGGGGGGACCGGTGGGGATTGCATTTGTCTCATTTCAGCTCTACAGAACTTCTGAACATTGATCACGGTTGGGGAGACCGCAAGGTATTCGGGCCGGGGCAACTCCGCCCTGTTAGTCCATATTCGTCAGCCATCTTAGTGATGGTGGTTGTCTGGCTATGCCCGGAAAGCTCTGTACAAAGTCAAAGAAGGGGTCCCAGATGTCACGAAACTTGTTTCTGTTTCCCTGGCGAGTGGCGGTAATTTTCTCGGCTGCGGCGATGTCCCAACATTTTACCCACCAGAGCGGGATTGCTGGACCTTCCGAAAGTTTCCAAACTTGGGCAATCGAGATTCTGGCTGCCGTTAATAAGTGCGTACACAGGGCTGCCAGGTTGCCGGTCAGGGGAAACTGTCCGTCTCCTGTGTCTCCCAGTAGGATAATGCCTGGGTCCAATGGGATTGACAGGCCTGTGATCTGACGGATCTGCTCTAGGACTTCCCTCCAAAATCTTTCTGCTTTCGGGGACTTCCAGAGAAGATGGAACAGTGAGCCTGTCTCTGTGCAGCCTCGCCAGCATTCGGGGGGATGGGTGCGGGGGGGGGATAGCGGGATTGCATTTGTGTAACGTTTAGGGGGTCATGTACCAGCTGTAGCAAACTTTAATGGCTCCTTCTTTGTTTGTCACACATCTGGAGGCCTTAAGAGTTCTTGCCCAGATGTGAGACCAGCTAGCTGTATCCAGTTCCTTCCCAAGTTGCTCTCCCAACATTTCATATAGGGTTCCTTCACTTCTGGGTTTGTCCTATCCAGTAGCCTGTACAGGGCCGCAATCTTACCTATGGGCGGCAAGGTTGTTAATGTGTGTTCTAATGCTGTGAGCTCTCTGCTTCCGTGAAACCGCATTGTGTCGTGCCACAGCCAGTGTCGGAGCTGCGGGTATCGAAACTTCTCGGCGTCTGGAACTTTTTTGCAGTCCTCGTATGTAAGTAGGGACTCCCCTTTATAAAATTCTGACACATGCCTTAGCCCCCCCTCCCGCCTTCCATCTGGCGAAGACGTTTTGCCCTTGCCCAGGGGTAAAGTCCGGGTTCTCCCAAATTGGTGAGAGCGGGCCTGCCGTGGTTCTGCTTTGCCACCTCCTTGCTGCCGGCTTCCAGTTGCCTACAGTGTTCTTCGTAGATGACAGGGGCCCTTCATTTGGGGGATATCTAGGTCATCTGAAGTGTGGAAGGGATTCCAGAGGATATCGACACCAGTCCTCTTCCAATTTCAGCCAAGGTTTGTTCACTTCCTGTTGCCACACGAATGCCGCAGCTAACTGAGCGGACAGGCAGTATCTCTCGACATCGGGAACTCCTAAGCCTCCCGATCCCGGGCTTTTGAGGAGTACCTTCCTGGCTACTCTGGGCTTCTTGCCTCCCCAGATGAATTTTAACATGTTTGCTTGCAGTTTTTGTTTGGCATTATTTAGGAATCGACACAGGGAGCGCCTGACAGTGGTATAGTAGCCTAGGGATTAAGTTCATTTTGAGCGTTGTGATCCTCCCCAACCAGGAGATTTCTTGGTCTTGCCAGCAGATCATGTCTGCTTGTAGGTCTTTCAGAATGGCTCGGAAGTTCAGTTTGTAAGTGCGTTCCGCGTAATTAGGCAGACGGACGCCCAGGTAGTTCAGGTGAGATTTGGCCCACGGGATGGGCAGGGTAGTTGCTAAAGAGTCCATTGCTACTTTTGGGATGTTGATACCCAGCGCTGCCGATTTCTTAAGATTGATTGAGAACCCTCAGGACTCCAGGAAACGGCTCAATTCATCCGATAGTGCTGCCATGGACCTCTCTGGGTGGTCTAATGTTAACAACACATCGTCGGCATATAAGGCTACTTTGTAGATGTCATTCTTCAGCTTGAGGCCTTGGATTGTGGTATTTTGGCGGATCCTAGTTGCAAACGGATCCATTGAGAGGGCACAAATAAGGGGCGACAGAGGGAAGCCTTAGCGGGTACCAAAAAGCCCGTGCGCTAACATACACGAAGCAGTACCACTGCTTCGTGTATGTTAGCGCACGGGCTATTTGGTCTGCCAGGTGCATTTCCAGGGCTACTTTAGCTTTGCGGAGCTCATTCCATGACCTTGTTGATTGCCTTGCTTTATGGATATGCTTCCTTCTGGGCGACATCCACTTCCAGCCCTTCATGTCTGTGCTGATGCCTGCACTTATATGCCGCTGTACAATTCATAGCCACTCCACGTACCACCGGCTTCATGGCGTCCCAGACTGTGGCCTCCGCAGTTCCTTCGCCTAGGTTCTCCGCGAAGTAGTTGGTTAAGGACTCTGCTAGGTCTTGGCTTCCTGCCGTGTCTGCAAGGAGATAATCCTGCAGTTTCCAGGTCCTGCGTTAGGGCGATGGAAGGCCTTCTGTTTGGAAGCAAGCGACTACCGGGGGAGTGGTCGGAGATCACCCTTAAACCAATGTGAATGTCCCGGATGCAGGGGAATAGTACACTTGACACTAGGAGATCAATCCTGGGAAAGCCTCTATGGACATGAGAAAAGAAGGTGTAGTCCCTTACCCCGTCGTGCGCTACCCTCCAAGCATCCACTGTTCCAGTTTCCCTCAAAAATTCTGCAAGGCCTCGGGCTTTCGTAAAGTCTGTTCCGGAGGGCGGGAGGGTTTTGTCCATCGATGGATTCGGAGTAAGGTTGAAATCTCCACCAATTAATAGGTTGCCTTCTGCAAAAGCGGTTATCACCGGCAGAATCCTGCGCAGGAAACGCTCCTGGGCTTCATTTGGGCAGTAGATAGCAATAATATTTAATGGGAGATCGACCAGGAGGCCCTTGAGTAATAGATACCTACCCTTGGGATCTCGTTTTACTGTGACCTTCGTAGGAAGATTGCTACTCCGCTTCTTTTCTGGCCCGAGGATGCAAAGTACTTCTTTGGAAATCTTTGGTATTTGACGCGTTGTTCATCTGATGCTAGGAGGTGAGTTTCCTGTAGGCAGACTACATCTGCCTCCAGTAGGGCCAGGCGGTGTTCCACCGATTTCCTTTTCCTGGGAGAATTTAAGCCCTGCACGTTCCAGGTGGTCATTGTTAAATTAACCCTAGAATCGCCTGATCCCACTAATTCTTGTGCGGCTGATGGGAGCTAACTGGCTCTGTGCGTCCCCGGCCCGCTCAGGCGGCTTTGGGTGAGGCTGGGTTGTGCAATGCTGGGTTGTGTTCCCCCCGGTGTCCACCCCTTTTCTCCTCCCTATGAAGCAAAGTTTGGCCAAATGGGCCAGCCTTCGACTAATGGGGATGCCGGCTGGACCAACGCATCTTGTTGTAGGTAGGCTTCTGGGCCTCTGCTATTGGCGGTGATGGATGCTTGAGGCTTTAACATGTTGCTTCATTCCTGGGACCTGTGTATAGCATGCGGATACCGGTCTCGAAGGCTTTGGCGGTTCTTGTCCGGTTCCTTAGCGCGTTTTGCCCGGGCAACTACCTCTAGGTGGAGGGCCACTGATTCTCTAACATCGCTGTTCGGCCCGTGACCATAGGCGGTTGAGCTGTCGTGGTTCTTCTTCATCCGATTGGCCCTCTTCATTACCGCTTCCCTCTTCTGGGTGCAGCCATTTTTCTGCTTCCTCCACCTTACGTATATGGCGAATGCTCCCATTCCAGGTGAAGACCAGGGCTGTGGGAAAGCCCCAGTGGTAAGGCGTGCCCCTCTCCCTGAGCCATTCCGTGTCTGGCTTCAGTGCTTTTCTCTTTAGGAGTTTGTTGGTGGCAAGATCCAAATATAGGGAGATGGAGGCGTCACGGAAAAGCACTCGCGGGGAGCTCCTTGCCTCGCGCATAATTTCTTCCTTGACCTTGAAGTAGCGCAGTCTGGCTAGGACTTAGCCCTGACTCTGGTGCGATGGACCCTGTCCAGCAGTATGGGGGAGTCATCCGGCAGCGTGAGGATAAAGTGGAAGAGGTCACTCACATAATTATCTAGTTCTGCCTCCGGAATGAATGTTGGGATGCCATGGAGGCGTATATTGTTGCGTCGGGAGCGATTTTCTGCGCCTTCCTGTTTGAGTTCCAGGGAGTCACATCTGGCTTCTAACATGGCCAGTCTGTCTGCTCCTTTTTCGATCTCATATCCATGCTCACAGACAGATGTTTCGACTTCTGCTGTTCTGGTTTCCAGCTCTCCCACTCTTCCTTCCAGGCGCTTGATAGTGCTTTTCATTTCTTCCGTGCCCTTTTGAAACTCCTTGGTTAGAGCTGACAGGAGGTCTTGTAGGTCCGATTTGGTGACCGATTGATTCGGGGCTTCCTGATGCGAGTCTGTTTGTGCATTTTCACCTACTTCCGGGGGTCCTGTCTTCTAGGTCTGTCTGGTGTGCGAGTAGCTAATAGGGTCGCAATATCACCTTGCTTTGTCCCCTTTTTGGCCATGGCGGGGGACGTGGAGACATTCCGGCCGTCGTGCTATGTTTTGGGAGAGCTGAGGGGAGGGGTCTCCTTGCTCGTGGGCGACAAATTGCTTATTACACTTTTGATAAGTGCCTCCGAGGGCCGCGCTCTCCGGCTCTGACCGGCTGCTCCTGGCTGCGGGGTTGTCTATGATGGTCAGCGTTAATGATGCAGGCGCTGCACGAACTCTGGGGCGGCACGACTTAAGGCGTTAGGGCGCATTTGCTTGTTGCTAGGACCAGGGCCTTTCGGGCATGGGGCCTGGTTGCTCGCTGTTTTACGTGGCCCTGGGGACTTGGGAAGGGATTTGCGGCAGTGTTTCCGGTGCTACCTAGAAAAGGCTCTCACAGTCCACAGTGAAGTTGCTGAGTTCTAATCTCCCGGATTCGAGCCCCTCTGAATCCTCCCCCACGGGTGGGCATATGTTGATTTTATAAATCGTGGTGGCTATGCCCCTGCGGGGTGGAAAGACGCTGCGCTGGCAACTGCGCTACTGCTGCGACGTACCTCTCCCACTTCCTTTAGTTTCTTTGGCGCTTTCACTTAGTGGATCCCACATAAAGTGAGCCTCTGGGCTGCTGCAGTCCATTATCATGAGAGGAGTTGCTTTACCAATGCGGCCTTCTTCGTGGCTGCCAGGACTTTAAGGGCCAGGGACCCACACCACTCCGGGCTGATGTGTGGCGTAATCGCCGGTCCCTTGGATGATTGCTGTTAATGTGGGCTGCTCCAACTAGGCGGTCCTCGATTGCTTTGCTCTATCTTTCCGTGCTAACCACCAGCCAGGTGCTGAGTCTGCTCCCCCAGAGGCCCGATCGAGTGAGGTGTGCCCCTTCTCCAGTGTTGTGTCTCCTGTTGCGGGAATGTGGCGAGCCTTTAAGCGCCGGTCCTGGGCTCCAGCTGCTGGTTTTGCAGAGAGTTCCGATGCCGGCGCCGGGCCGACCACCGTGAGCACACTCTGTGTGCTTGCCCGCGGCAGGACTCCTCATGGCTCCACCGGTGGGAGCCGGGGTTCGGTGATGGGCCGGCCTCCTAACCCACGTGGATGGGGGCCAGGGGTTCAGGGCTGCCTCCACTCCCCCTGCGTCGCTCCGCCCACAGCTCGGGCGCTGCTACAGCTCGCCAACCGCTGCGAGCCGCTCCGTGGAGGGGGGCGAGAAGTTTCCAGTCGGCAGGCACCGGGCAAACCAGGCCAGCTCCCCGCAGGGCGTCAGTCTCCCCCGATGGGTAGGTGTAGGGGGGGCGGCTCGCATGCTGCTGCTACCTCCGGGCGCGACCTGCTCCCCGTGCCTTCCTCAGTGCTGGGCTACCAGACTGCTACCAGGTGCGTAGTATGGTGGAAGCCGCCAGTTTGGCTGCCGTCGCACCCGGTGGTGATTCAGGCGCGGAGATCTCCAGGTCTCAGGTGCCGACAAGCGTTGGCTGTAAGCCTGGAAGTGTTTTTGTGCTGGGGAGTGGCATGCGAGTGACATGGATGGATGACAAGTGTGACAAGACAGGCAATACAGAAATGACAGTTGCAAGAGTGAGGAGACTGACGACCAGGATGTGAGGTGGAAAAAACTTTGGCCACAAGCTTTATTTTTGTACCAGCCATGGTGCGAAAGAAAAACCAACCATAACATCACATAAGGAATAACAATAAAAATATTTTGGGGACAGAGGGAACAGGTGAGCAGGGGGCCCTAATCCCAATTAGGGGCCGCTCGAGGCTGCTCCCCGCCGCCATTCATATGAAAGCTTGTGACAATTGTTTGGCCACAGCGTGTGAGCTGTGACATGTTCGTAATTGTTTGTCTTTGGAGCAGGTTCATCCTGCTTTCTCTTGTCCTTTCCATGTGAGGTGGGGAGGTGTGCGCTTGTGTGCCTTTATTGATGTCCAACCTGACCGGGTTTAGCACTTGCACCCTCTCTTGCCCACAGGGTGATTTCCGCTGAAGTTATGGCTCTTGATCCGTATTTCTTGATAGAACAAAAAACCCCGCGTTGTGAAGCCTTTCACTTGATCATCCGCGGGATGTGTTCTTAGAGCCATTTTTATTTTTGGGTTGTGTGTTCTGTACTTTTCCATGGATGGAGGCGTTTTAGCCTCTTGGTCCACTCTTGGAGATGAATTTGGCATTTATTACCACATTATCCACTTGAGTTTTTGAAGCCCCCACGCTCCGTTTGCGGGCTAGTTGTTTCATCGGGGGTGGGTTCTCGGAGCCTTACTAGGGTCTTCCCTGCTCCTGATCCCCTTGTGCCACGGGACCCCTTCCGCGCATTAGGCTGCTTGTTTTTACAGCCGGGGTGGGTTCCAAGAGCATTACTGGGTTTTACCCCGCTCCCGATCCACTTGCCTTGTGAAACCCCTTCAGCGCTTAAAGCTGCTTGTTTTTACAGCCGGGGTGGGTTCAAAGAGCCTTACTAGGTTTCTTCCCCCGCTCCCGATCCACTTGCGTTATGAGACCCCCTCGGCGAGCTGGAAAAGGGGGTTCAAAAAGAGAGCCTTACTAGGATTTTCCCCTGCTCTCAAACCACTTGTGTGAAAACCCCTTCCGTGCTTGTGTTGTACTATTCCGCCACTGGGGTGGGTTCTAAGGGCATAGCTGGGAATTTCCCCTGCCCACGATCCACTTGCGTACCCCAGTGCGCTTATCCTGCATAGAAAAATGCGAGGGGGTGGGTTCCGGAGCCTTACTAGAAACTTACCCTGCTCCTGATCCACTTGTGGTGAGACCCCCCCTTCTGCAAGCATGGGGGTGGATACTTGAGGCATACTAGTACAAGCTTCTGCTCAAGTTCCTCTCTCCTTTTCAGTTTTGTAAAACCCTTAGAGCTCCCACCTGTATTGATGTTCTCTGGTGGATTCTGAGCGCCTGGGTCTTCTATAACTGTCTTTTCCTAGAATATTAACTAATAGATACAAGACCCCCCGGTATTTTAGAAGGAGGCCCTTCTTGGAGTTGAATTTTTATGTTTATTTTATAAAGTGAGGCGTTTTAGCCTACCCTAATAATATGATTGTGTTCCATCTTCTATCTGGCCCTCGATATTCCTTTCCCTACAGTTTTTGCAGGGTGGGAGGGATGGTTTTTTAGACCTGCAGCCGTCCTGCTGCTGTTCGTGGCTGACGGGGAGGAAGAATGAGAAGGGCCACCTTGCCCCAGCCAGATAAAGGCAAAATTCGGCCTGGGGCAAGGCGGCCCTTTCTTTGAACTTCAAAAGGCCCCCGCCCAGCATCCGCAGGCTGGGAAGGGGGGCCTTTGAAGTATGGAGGGCAAGGTGACAAGGGGCAGTGACTACCGGTTGTCACCTGCCCCTCTCACCTCACCCTCCTGTCGTGGAGACGCGCTGTCTGGGTTCCCATTGTTACGGGACCCAGCAGCCCGACCCCACCATGTGCATGCTAAGTGGGGCAGCGCCAAACAGGCGCTGCCCCACGGGACTTCACACAAATCCCCCACCTCCCAGCTTACGTCCCCGGGCCTCCCATCCGGGTGGGCCCGGGTGTATTAGCTTTAAATGTGCCGCATCACTTTAATTTACAGGTACCATCCTTAAATGCTGTCGGGGTGCACAATCACCGGGGCATTTCTCGTGGATGCGTGGCATCAGCCGGGAGCTCTTAAGGAGCCACAACGACCGCTATGGCGCCAAGCCACGCCCCCCCCAAATATCAGAAAAAAGACATCTTCAATCATTATTAAAACTGCAAACTCATATTCCATCAGGGGTCTTACCCAACGTTGCCGCGCAGCGGATTTGTGCACCCCCGCTTCAAAAAAGGTCAGAAACCTAGCGTGCATGGGAAACTAATCTTAAACTTGCATCCCAAAATTAAAATAAAGCTGCAATTTTAAATGCAGCTTTTTTCAAATCCTTTTGATACTGTAAATTGAAAGTCATTACCAAATGAAACTGTTCCCAGGTTCGGCAGTGGCATGGTGTTTCAGTTTTGGTGTAGCGGAGATATTTGTGTTCTGTGCATCCAATGTCTGTACCAAGTGCACAATTTTCCGATGGGTACATCATGAAATGCTCCTGTGGGGTCTTGCATCTGAAATATTGCAATATTTGATGCGATTGCCAGCAGAGCGGTTTGTAAATCCAACAGCTATTGATTAAATCCCTTCTGAAATTTGTCATGTAAAATGCACCATGTTAAGTTATTTCAAAACAAAAATCTTCTGGGGGAACCTCATCAACCCCCTCTACCTGTTTCAGGCTGGCCACATCTCTCGCTTGAACTAATGTTGGGAAAAACAATTATGCCACACCACTTCAAAAATCCACCAGTGACCGACCACTCGACTCCCGTTCCTGTTTATTTTCAAAAGCCCATCCAAGCAGACTGCACAAAGTGCATTTGAATCCAAATCACACCTGCAGACTGATTTCGCTGCTATATATCACAAATGTATGCCTTATCATAGGAGCCCCTTACTCTTGCACCTGTGGCGATAACCCACTCACCTTATGTGTATTTATTTATTTTTATTTTTTTTTTTTTTTTTGCGCTCCACCTTATGTGTATTTCTATCCAAGATCTACTTCTTCCCACACCCTGTGTAGCAAGCAGAATGGCACGGAGTTCGACAGGGATGTCCTTTTTGGAACATGTGGCCCGGACGAGGAACCGCTTTTCTGTGACAACTTCTATTTTATATTGGAGCCCTGGTTAATCATTTGCATTGAGCGAGTAGAAACATTTGCACACGCACATCATTGGCTCCTACACAAGAGTCAAGAATGACCCACAACCTAGAATATGTGGGCTATCATTGGTGCAGCAATGGTTCCTCGGTTTCAGGGGCTGTGCGTATTCAATGGTATGTAGCGTCTGCACCATGTGAGAGTGCATTCTGGGACACTGAGCCAACTGGCGGGTACTTGCCGCAGAGTGCCTTTTTGAGCATGGTCTTATGTTGGGCCTCTCTGTGCCTAAAGAGGCAGAGAAAGCTCTGTGGGCAACTAGACCCGCAGTTACATCTATAGTGTTTGCAGAACCATGCATTCAGAGACAGGTGGAACTGAGGCAGCGTCTATTTTAAGTCAAGGCCATCATCATGAATTATTTATGCTGGTTTCACCATAATTACCTATATTGCTCTATTTGGTAAACGTATCTAGAGCTACAAAGGGTTAAAGGAATTTAAGGCGTCAGAGATCTCTGCCTTTCGTCACTTTCGGGCACTAGGAGAATGGAACATTTGCTACAAATCTTCCAAGAAAGCAGCCATGACTCACCATTGTCTGGGAAACTTAGCAAAGAAGCAAAAGGAAACGCTGCGCTGAGTCAAGCGTTGCTGTGCAGGTCTGTTTCCATGGCAACAACAGTGAAAGAATGTAAAACGGCAGGATTATTTAGCCATCTTAATCTATTTACACAATACCCAACACATTATCTTGCAGCCACTTCATGTTTGGTGCCAGCACCGTCAGATCTGGCATCAGACAGATGTATGCCATGGCGTAAAACAGCCAAGTAGAAATCCCTCGATCACTTCTTTCACATCACATACTCTGCAAAAGCAGAGAGCCCGGCACTAGCTTTGTTAAAAAGACAGCACACAACCTGCGTTTGCATGTGATGTGAAAACTGAAGATTCCAATGGTGTCATCACTACTTTCCCAGTGGCGCCCACTTCCCCCCTCCCCCATGTTTCCAGGGGACAGCAGCCGTGCCCTGATCCTAACCTTGGGGGCGGCTATATGAGATAGAAGCAAATGGGGGGGTGGGAGTAACCCACAGGGGAATTTCATGACATCATCGGACGAGACATGGTATCCCCTTTTCATTTTGAGGATCCCCCCTTCCATTCCCAATGCCTTTATGGCATACTGTTATAGCTCTCCTAATTCCCTCTTCAAAGCTGCTGAAAATAACTCTTCAACTCTGCGTACAAGTCATCATACTGACCATGTAAAACTACTGAGAACACCTTTCTACACTCTGCCTACAAGTGATCACAAACTGACTTCCCTTGTTCTAAGGCTAGAAGTACTGGCACACGGAAGCGGAACCAAGTTATGAAAATCAGTGAAGGCCCAATACATATCCACGCTCTAGTTCTTGTGAGTGCATATTGGCCAGCGGGACATTTAAACAGGAAAGCCAGGGGAGAGAAAGGAGCTGGCTGAAGAGGTCGAATCCTCTTGGTGCTGACCGAGGAACTGCTGGCCGAATGCGAGGTCTGTGGAGCAAACGGCTCACAGGAAAAACCGAGGGAGGCAGACTGCAGAGATCGGTACCCTGGGGGAACACCAAATGATGGAGGATGGCCTCCTGGTGTGCAGCTGTACCGACGAGCAGCCTTTGAGTTGTTGGAGCCCAGGGCAGTGCAGCATAGGCAAGTGAGAGTCGGGGGAAGGATAGGAACCACTAAGCAAAGGCGGCGAGCCTGAAGAAAGGAAGCACATCGCCAATGAGCCGCTGCAGGTTCAGCATGGGAGAAGCAATTCGCGCTACAGCATATTGTTGAGTCCACCTGAAAGTGGGGATACTGGGGCATTTCGGTAAAGGGACCGACAGGAAACAGAAGTAAATGAAGCAAATAAGAAAGAACAAACAGTGCCATATTACTTAATGAAACAGAGCAGAATACATATAAGAACTTGTCACGTTTGCAAGTGTACACAATACGCATATGAGAAAGCCCTGACCGGAGAGTATACAATTTTTCTAAATTAGTCGGGTAACCCGAAAACTAGAGAAGTGTGGTACCAACGCCCACTTTTAGGGTAATATAGACAGTATAAACGCAAAAGGCGATTTGTCATTAAGAAGAGCCTAGACATACAACACAGTTACAAAAAAACATTGTATTGATTACATGATACAAAAAATTCAAACACAAAAAAATAAATCACAATTATCTAAATCATAAAAACACATTTTCATACACAATTTTATAAGTGTCCAAACTTCCAACTACTACCAAAAAAGGAGATCCTACAATCTAAAATAGGACTGTGATTTAATTCCCTATTTATTTTATTTTAAAATGTTTTTATTGTCATTTCAAACTTACATCAGGCATAATCAAAATAAGAATAGTTTCTTCTAAGAGGCGGCGGAAAGGGGAAAACAATGACAATTACTAACATAACTAACACACAACAAAGGTTATAACAAGTGCATGTCTGCTGCTGGAGTCAGTTTGGAGGCGAAGTAGGGTAGGTGTGTCACCCACCGTAGAGAGGGGCTGCAACTGTTGAGTGAGGCGAGACAGCTCCTCTTGGGGTTTGTTTCCAAGACAACTTTATGGGTAGGGTGGCATGTTCACGGGGGTTTGTCAGATGGGTGGAACATGTCCCGTAGGAGAGATTTCCAGGCTTCATAGGTCATGATCGGACTGTTTCCGGTCTTGATTATTCCTTCCCCCCCCCATAACCTAGTTTCCGTCTCTGACCAGTGTTCCAGTTTGAGCCATTTGGCATAGCGGGGGCCGGTTGATGTTTTCCATGTCATGGCGATTGCCCTTTTGGCCAGTATGCAAGCCATGTCCACAAGTTTGATAGTATGCCTGATCTTGCTTATCCGTGGGTATGATTGTAAAGGACCAGTGGGGGGTGGCTGTACTTCTGCTCTCTATATGGTAGAAGAGAGGCACAGAGGACCCCAGCCAAGACTCTCTATTACGGTAGCAATGGACGAGCAATCAAGGCCTAGCTTCTCAGGAGGTGATGCGGGCTGGTTCTTAAGTACAGTGTAGTCCCCAAGCCCCCACAAAGGAATGTCCACACACTGTATTGGTTAGAACACAATCTTTATATAATCAATATTCAAGGTTATGTACACTTATCATAATAACTCACTTTGTACTTAGGAAAATCAACAATGGCAAATATATACAATTCTAAAGTGGTACCACCCTTTGTATTGGATCTCATTAAAGTGCATCAACAATACTGTAACAATGTCACACAGATCAATAGAGTAAAACCAGCAATAGAGAGAGGAGAGAAAACAAGATGTTTGAGCAATGGGCAGAATACTGGCCCCTACCACTAGACACAGTTCTGTGTGGAGATCCCCCCACCTGGGCAACCTGTAAAATAAAGATATAGCACAAGCCCAGTCCATATATTGTTCTGCAAGTCTTATTCCTTCCTATAATGTTTTTACCCCCCCCAATGTACCTGGTGGAGTCGAGTTCTTCGAAGAGGCGTCGACAGATCCTTCTTGAGCGACCCCCTTTCAAGCGGGAGTCATGGATCGTCGACAAGCGTCGAGGAACTCGGCGTTCGGCGTCGGGGAATCGACGGCCCTTCTTGAATGCCTTCCCTTTCAAGCGGGAGACACGGGGCGTCGAACGTCCGACAACAAACAGTGTAGAACGGCGTCGATGAGGCGGCAGCTTCCATCCAAGCGGTGCTCCTCGACGACGGAGCGTTGGCGTCCTGCATGGCAGAGGCGTGCGGGGCACCTCGACGACAATTGTTCTGGACCGCAAAGATTCGTGAGGACGGGGGCCCAGCAAGGGCGTCGAGTCGTTCGAGTCTTTGTAGTCTTCGGGTGGCGGGAAACCCACCGGCAGGTTTCTCCTCGGCGCGTTGGTCGTCCTCGACTTTCTCCGGCAGGATAAAGCGGTCGACGGTGCGTACGAGGGAGTCCTTCGATTCAAATGTTCTTAGGCAAGGAGCGGACGGCTCCGGTCGTCGGCGGCACGGCGTCAAGCGGTTCCCACGGCTGGGCAACAACTTCGATGGGCCTCCAGCGGTTACACAGACCTGCGAACCCTGGTCGACGGCAATGGACTTCGACGGCGGCGATGTCCGGGTGCTTCACTTCGATCTCCCCGGCGGTCCCGTCTCGGGTCGGCAGCCTTTCGAGGGTCTGACTTACAGGGCGCTTCGGCGAAGATGGAGCGGTGCTCGATGGTCCCTCGGAGCACGGGAAGAGGGCGCCTTACCAGGTCCTCTCTCGGGTCAGTCTTCGACGATTTCGGCAGCCTTCGGATCGGTCGAAGCAAATGCAACAGCAAGTCTTCTTCTTCCAGCTGGACGTCGAGGATCAGCAGTTCCAGTTACTCTTAGAGTGGAGACTCAGCTCCAGAACGCTTCTGAACAATTACCACTAATTATTAGTGGTGAGAGGTCCCCAGATATACTATTCTGTCTCTCATCCACACTGCTGGCACACACTCAGCAGCCAATCATACAGAAGGGCATTCATGCAGTCAGTCAGCCAATCAGGGACACAGTGCATTCAGGCCACACTCCTCCCTTTCAGACACTTACAACAAGGAATGTGGATTGGGACAAGTACCCAGCCATTCAACACTACACACTGCATTCAGGCCAGTTTCGGGCAGGGCTGTCTCAGTCTTTGTCTCTCATGCCAGAAACCGGACACCCACAACAAGGAGGGTATATTGGTCATACACTCCATTCACCCAGGTCCCACCCACAGGAGGTACCCACAACATACAGTCACTGGGAAGGCTCCAGTCAGTCTAGCTGGGCCTTCACAACAACACCATATATGGAACTTCCACCCAACAGCCAGTCAGGGGGAAGGGACAGAGTCAGGGCTTCCCAGGACTTTGAGAAAACAAGGTAACAGGCAATAGAAAGCAAGAGGCCACAGGGGCCATCTTGTTTCCTATCAGGAATCAACCGATCCAAATGGCAGGGCCTGGGTATCCCAAAATGGAGGACACCAAGAGCACCTGTCAAATTCAGCATGGAGCTGCCACCAGCACATACCCTGCTCTGTGGGCCACCCACAGGTCCCCTAAAACATACACTAGGGGCACAGGGTTGTACCCCTACCCATGGGTGCCATAAGGGTATCCCATGGGTCTGTTCACCAAACCAAAAGAGAGCTGCACTGCCAGGAGTCCCACATGGACTCCGGGGCAGAAAACATGACAGAACACACGATAAAAAGCAGTAAAGGACAAGGATTCAGAGGCCCTGTCCCTCTGATGCATTTCCAGCATCACAATGATCCCTGAAACCACTCCTTAGGTGTCCATTCGTAGCGGATCAGGCCCTCCCTCCTGCATGCTGGTTCGATTTTGGTCCAGAAATGCTGCATCTTTGAGCAGCTCCAGAACATGTGCGCCATACCTGCGTCCTCAGAGTTGCACCGGGGGCATAGCGGGGCCAGGGGTCTGCTGAATTTCGCAATTCTGCTGGCGGTCATGTATGTTCTGTGGAGAACATTTAATTGAATGAATCTAAATCTTGCATTTCTAGACACTTCTCTGGGGTATTGTAGGATTCTTCCCCATTCCTGTTCCGTGATGCTTACACCCAGGTCAGTCTCACAGGAGTCCTTTGGGGCGTTGCTCTTGGGGTTGGGCCTATCTGTGAGCTGGGCGTATATCCGAGAGGTTGGTTTCCAGTTATCCCCCAGATTGTGTAGCAGGGTCAGGGTCGGGTTTGGTTCGGGCTCCTCCGGCCATACACTCCATTTTTGTTTTGCCACTTCTTGGATTTTCCGGTAGCGTAGGAACTGGCCCCTGGGGAGTCAGTCATTCAATACTAGGGAGTCAAACTCCCGGAAGGAGCCTTCTTCGTGCATGTCCCCCCAGCTGTAGATGCCGTGTCTTTCCCATAGGCATATGAGCGCCAATTCGTCCTTGTTGGAGCGGACAGTGGTGTCTCTGGGGAGTAGGGGTTCTCCATCTTTTGCAACTTTAGAGTTCTGTCCCATATTTTTCGGCCCAGCTGAACAAGCAGGGGGGCTTTTGTTGAGCGTTTCCATCGGACCCAGAGAGTTTCTTTCAGTCACACCGGAGCTATTAGTTGGCGTAAGGGGTCTGTCTCTGACGTAGAATCGTCTGCTAGCCGTTAGGCTGCCAGGAAGTATCTCTCCAGATCTGAGAGCTGGACTCCATCTGCCCTATATGGTAGCGTTAGCGTGCCGAGGGCGTGCTTGTGTCTGGAGATTTCCCAAACCAGGTCTTTCAGGAGTGTGCTCAATTGTCAAAAGAAGGTGGCCGGTAGGTAGTAATGGACACTTTGGAAGAAGTACAGGAAGCGTGGAAGTACTATCATTTTGGCGATAGCCACTCTGCCTATCATCGACAAAGGGAGTCTGGTCCAGAAGCTCATTGATTTTTGGAGATTCTGTACTGCCACCAGGGTGTTTCCACCGTGTGTCTGCTCAGGGGTCAGGGGGGCAAATGTTGATACCTAGGTATCTAAATGTGTGTGGTTCCCATTTTAACCCAACCTCTGGAAGTGCTGATATGTGGGTCCCAGCCAACCCCACCAGTGGGAATATACGGGATTTCTCTGGGTTCAATGATATCCCTGATACTCTTGCAAAGTTTCTTAGTACCTCCAGAATTGTAGGTATGTTAAGTTGAGGGTCTCATAAGTAGAGTAAGTCGTCATCCGCATATAGCGAGATCACGTGGGATAGGCCCCCAATGTTTAAGCCTGCATTCCTGATAAATATGGCCAGCAGTTCTAGCCCAAGGATATACAACATTGGGGAAAGGGGAGATCCCTGCCTGGTGCCCCTCTGAATGTCCCATGGCGCCGACACCATCCTCCCGGTTTTCACCCTGGCCCTTGGTGTTTTGTACAGAATTTCGACCCAGCGGATAAAGTAACCGCCCAGGCCGAATTGTTTCAAGGTAGCCAGGAGCCACTCCCAGTATATGGAGTCAAACGCTTTGATGGCGTCTAAGGAGACTGCAGCATAAGGTACTTGTGAGCCTGTTTGTGCTATGATATGCTGTAGTCTGCGTTGGTTTGCTGCTGTGCTACAGCCGATGACAGACCTGTTTCAATCCCCATGTACTAGTGACCCAATAACTCTTGATAATCTGTTGGCTAATATGGTGGTGAGGATTTTTGTATCGTAGTTAAGGATGGCTATTGGTCTGTAGGAGCCACATTCAATGATTGGTTTTCCAGGTTTAGGTATGGGGATCACCAGGGTCTTGTTCATACTGCTTGGTAGCACCCCCGTATCGAAAGCTTCTTTGTAGACTTCGTTTAGGATAGGAGTTAATTCAACAGCGAAGGTTTTGTAGAACTCTGGGGGTAGCCCATCGCTCCCAGGTGTTTTGCATGTGGACAGGGCCCTAATCGTCTCCTATATGTCCTCCTTTGTGAGCTCTTGGTTCAGTGTTTCCCTCTGGGTCTCTTCGAGCGTGGGAAGGCCTATTTCTTCTAGCGTATCGTAAATGTTTTCCTGGGGAATAGTGGACTTGTGGCTGTATAGGTGGGAGTAAAAGCTTCTGAATGCCTCCTTGATCTCGGTTTGTGAACCGTGTGTGGTACCTGACTGATCCTGGATTTCGAGGTTTGGGGTTCTCGGGTACTCCTTTTTGCACAGCCACGAAAGTAGCCTACCAGGTTTGTCCCCCTCCTAGTGGGCACTGGTGGTTTTTGTAATATCGTCAAATTTGGCCAATCTGGTCCAGGCCTCTTGGCAGTCCTTTCTCGCCGTGGACCTTTCCTCCTCGAGTTCTTTCGATTTGTTTGATTTAATTCCCTATAACTGTCTAAACAAATGTCCACATCAGAGATACACCTGATATTTGGATATCAACTTTGCAAACCGTGAAACAATGGATGCTTAAACCCCAACATGTTTCTGTCAAAAACACTATGCTTGACATTCTTCAGAGGTGATGAAACTCAATAGTATCTCCTTAACTGATTAGTATCCATTACACTTCAAATATGGATAGCAACCGTTCTTCTATCGTATTCTTGACACATATTAACACTCTCACAATCTGCACTGCTTTAATAAAAAAAACTAAAAATAAAACCAATATATCCACAATTACATATAAGCACCAATATAAATGAATATGTACAATTTCCTATTGATCCCACCTAATGTGTAAATCCTACCCACACCTCTAATGCATCCGCCATACCTGTAATTAATCAACAATCAGGATGATCATAGATGTTATCAATAAGATGACACCATGAATGTGTCGCTTCCAAAGGCCATGGTCATCTACATTCTACACAGTTATCCATATTTCTGTGAAACAAGATAAGGAAACGACTCATTATGTGCCGACCTTAACTACTCCATATCATTGGTCATACGGTACTAGTCAGTCTCCGTGTCCATTCCAGCAAAACCCATCTGACATCCGTGCCCTGCACCTCTATAACTCCTATGGTGACAGTATATTCATCACCGAAATGTACAACAACCCGTGAACAGACCTACCAGCACTAGACCATCACCTAAGTGCAACAAGGTGCCACATCCCAACAAAGACAGCATAATCAGCACTCATCAACCCAATGAGTCTAACTGCTCACCTAGAGTAACAAATTCGATAGACTTGTTTGCTAGCCAATGGTGGAAAAAAAGACTGAATACACTAGTATAGCCGGTCCCAATGGCTCATGATGTACTTCACTCTGTCCTCAAGAGTCTACAGGAGAGGAGAAATTATTGCCCATATAAAACTCAATACAAAAAGCTCACAACTTTCCTTTGAGATTCGAGATACCAAAACATGCACAATTCTAATATGACCCCTGTTACTTAAGAAGGCGGGATAAACAGTGTGCACCACTTACCTACACACTGTTGGCATAGCCGCATATTCCATAGACTCCAACAACATGCAGGGAGGCAAAACAAGGAGACTGCCTGTCACCCGCTTCTTAATAATTCACACACTGAGCCGCGATGGTATGAGCTCCGTCAATGACCTACACCATGTTGTCTCTCCAGGCCACACCTATTGCCTCTGAGCTACGTGGAGCTGCATCTACCACAACCCTGGATCACATGATATACTTCACATCCACTGAGGACTGGCATTTCACTTCTTATTGAGGCTGTCATGACAACTCTATTCTAGCTCGAAACCTGTATCCCTTCATGGGCCACAATTGCCTCCCGCTTCTCGCAAGGGCCCAGAGCTGTACTGACATGCACTACTGTTGACATCAAGTGTGTTAAGGAGACGTGTTAGCAAATGCAACTCTATACCTAAACCAACATAAGGCACATGATATTACATGCTGTAAATCCGCCCCTATAAGGGAATAGTTTCTTACCTGTAACTCCATTTCTCCAGCATTGGTATCTTTCATGGATTCACATGCTTAGAATATTCCCCGTCGTCAGGCTGGGAATCCTCGGTAAGTTATATAGACATTTTCCATAGGAAAAATTCGACACTTGTGTCCTATCTACGTCGTTTTGGGCCGTGCACGCCGGCGCCACTAGGACGTAGGGGTATATATAGATCCAACCCCCGTGGCTCCCTCAGATTTCAGCCCCCAAAGTAGTATGGGGGGGGGATCTCTGGTTTGCATGCTCAGGGGAGGCCGGCGGGCGCATGTGAATCCATGGAAGATACCAATGCTGGAGAAATGGAGTTACAGGTAAGAAACTATTACCTTCTCCAGCATTGGATCTTTCATGGATTCACATGCTTAGAATAGATTGTATAGCAGTATCCCCCAACACTGGAGGCGTGTATGCAAACCAATATCACAACAAGCACAGTGCCCACTTACTATTGCAACACATTACATTATAGCATGTTAACTGTAAAAGACATGACACTTTAAAGCATAGTTGCCGAAGGATGCAACCCCACTTGGGGCTTACCTTATTAGAACAGGTGACGTAGTACTGCCATCCCCATCTGTGTATCTTCAGCATGTTGCTGTGCGAGACAGTAATGTCGGGTAAACGTATGTGGTACCGACCAGGAAGCCGCCTGGCAGATATCCCCCAGAGGAATTCCGGACCACAAAGCCGTCGACGACGATGTAGATCTCGTTGAATGGGCCCTTGGACTCTTGTCTAGTGGCTTTCCGGCCTGGAATGACAATAAGAAATGGCCGAAGACACCCATATGGATAGTCCTTGTTTTGAAATCGCTTTACCCCTAGCCGCAGGACCATAAGCTACGAAGAGTTGTCTCGTGTCTCTGAAGCTTTGAGTGCGATGGAGATAAAATTTCAAAGCTCTTTTCACGTCCAAAGTATGGAGAGTCTTCTCTGCCTCTGAAGACGGTGTTGGAAAGAATGTAGGCAACACTATAGCCGCGTGTTTATGGAACATGGAAGGTACTTTAGGTATGAAATGCGGGTTAGTGGCCAGCACGACTTTATTACTGAAAAACCTCAAATACGGAGGGTCGATCACTAGAGCTTGTATTTCCGACAGGTGACGAGCAGAAGTAATGGCCACCAGGAAAGCCAATTTCCAAGACAAACATTTTAATGATGTCGATGACATTGGTTGAAAAGGGGGTTTCATCAGGGCTACCAGGACCAGGTTTAGACTCCAGATCGGAAGAAACTTCTTCTTGGGAGGAAAGGTTCGAAACAACCCTTTAAGGAAGTGTTTAACTAGGCGGTCACTGAACAGTGGAGTGGAATGTCTCTTCCGAGTAGATCTCGAGATGGCAGCTACATGCACCTTTATAGATGAAACAGATAATCCGTTATTTGCCAGGAGCAACAAGTATGGTAGGAGTTGTTCCGGTGTGATCGCCCGCGGGACCAGCCCTGGTTGACCTGCGCACCATATGCAGAACCTTTTCCATTTGTATGTGTATGAAGTGTTCGTGGAAGGTGCCCTTGCGGCTTGCAAAATATGACGGCAATCCGCTGGAATTGCTAACACGCCAAACTCGGCGAAATCCGGAGCCAGGCCGTCAGACTGAGGTTGTCCGGGTCGTGATGCCAAACGGTCCCTTTCTCCTGAGACAGAAGGTTGGGGATCTTCTGGAACCTCATTGGTTCTGCCGCTGAGAGGTGAAGTAGATCGGAGAACCACACTTGTCTGGCCCAATACAGAGCCACCAGGATCACCCGACAAGGATATCTGTGGATCCATTGCAGAGTCCGACGGATGAGAGGGAATGGGGGGGAAGGCATACAGAAACTTGCCCGTCCACGGAAGGAGGAGAACGTGTCCCCTAGCGAGTCTTGTTGTGGCCACCTGCTCGCGTATTGGGAGCATTTCTTGTTGTCTCTCGTCGCAAAGAGATCGAGGGCCGGATGACCCCATTCCGCGAAGACACAGTGCAGTTGCTGATCATTCAGTTCCCATTCGTGTAGATAATTCATCTCTCTGCTGAGAGCGTCTGCTTGCACATTTTTTACTCCTGGTAAGTGGAACGCCAACAGATGTATCTCCTGGAGCAAGTTCCTCCCTGCTTCCGTAGATAAAACATGGTTGTCGTGTTGTCTGTCATGATTCTCACCACTGAGCCCTTTATCTGTGGCAGAAAGGATTTTAGGGCCCAACGCACACCGCCCCCTCAACTCTAGCAGGTTGATGTGGAGGGAGGACTCTTCCAATGACCAACAACCCTGAACCTGTAAGGAGTCCAGATGAGCTCCCCACCCAGTTAGAGAAGCATCTGTAACCACTGTCTTCTGGAACGCAGGCTCCAGTAAGGGCATTCCCTTCGTTAGGTGTATGGAGATTCTCCACCATTGAAGCGCCTGCACGAACTGGCCTTTGATGGTCAACTTGTCCGACCAACATCCTCGACTCTGTGCCCATCGCTCCGACAAGAATTCCTGAAGAGGCCTCATGAAGAGGCGACAGTTGTCCATCAAGGGTATGCAGGACGACATGGTCCCCAGCAGGGACATGTACCTTCGTACTGATACTCTGTGTCGACCTCCCATTCTGATGCCTTTTGTTAAAGTCTGTGAATCCTTTCGAGGGATGGCTTCACCAGTCCCGACTGTGTGTGGAACTCTGCCCCCAAAAAGACCAAGGTCCTTGAAGGCTTTAACGAGGACTTGTCGAAGTTCACTGCGAAGCCCAAACGTTGCAGGAGGGACAGGGTGGCATCTAGGCTTTCTTGTGCCCTTTCTGGAGACAGTCCCCTCACTAGCCAACCGTCCAAATAAGGGTACACATGGTGACCTTCCTTTCTTAACCAGGCTGCTATTGGAGCCAGACATTTGGTGAACGTCCTGGGGGACGATTTTAGGCTGTACGGGAGGACCTTGAACTGATAGTGGGTTTGTCCGACGACGAACCGCAGAAATCTTGTGCCGTCGATGCATCGGGATATGGAAGTATGAGTCCTGAAGGTCTAGCGACGACAAATAATCTCCGGGTTGTATCGATCGGATCACCCCCTGAAGCATCAGCATTTTGAATTTTATATTCTTGAGCAGTTTGTTGAGCGCTCGTAGATCCAGAATGGGACGCCATTTTCCATTTGGTTTCTTGACGACAACGTACCGGGAGTACCCTCCCTGTCCTTTTTCTGCCATCGGGACCAGTTCTATAGCCCCTTTCAGCAGCATAAGCGCCACCTCCTGCAGTAGTATTTGAAGGTGGGGCTGGGCCGAGAACACCGGTGGAATGTGTGGTGGCTTGCCCTTGAACTGTAGAGAGTGGCCCAGATGAATCGTGTCCAAAACCCATTGGTCTGTTATGCACTCCCACTCGTCGATGCAACAAGACACTCGACTCCCCAGGACGCCCTGAAGCATGTCATTGTTGGTCCTTGGTTTGTTTATCTTTCGTCTAAGGGTAGGCACCCCGCCGTCTGGAGGTTTGGTAACCTCTGCCTCTACGAGAAGATTGGGCCGCACGCCTACAGCCTTGGGACGAGTAGGAGGGTCTGCTGAAAACTTGGTCTCTAGATGACCCAAACCGTGCGTTACCAGAGGCCCCTCTGAAAGGACAAAAGGAACGAAAATTCCTACCACTCTGGAGGGCTCCGAGTGACCGTGCCATGTCAGTATCCTCTTTCATGCCCTTCAAGGCCTCAACTTTTTCACCGAACAGTTGCTCCCCTTCACACGGCATATCCAAGACTTTATATTGCACCTCCGGTCTGAACGTAGTGCACTTGAGCCAGGCTTGTCTACGTAGAACTACGCTGTTATTGATTTGCTTAAAACAGGCTAGGTCGCCGGCAATGTTTATAGCATGGTTGGAGGCCTCCTCTCCTTCCCGCACTAGCAACATTGCAGACTTTCTATGTTCCTCGGGCAAATGCTCCAAGATAGGAGCCAGTTGGTGCCACATTTCCCTGTCATACCTAGACATAATCGCCAAGGAGTTGGCTGCTTTAACTGTAGTCGCGCCGACGGACAGCACCTTCTTGCCGAAAGCGTCCTGTCTCCTGGCCTCTTTGTCTGGAGGGGTCGTGCATTTATGTTGAGACCTGGCCTTTCTCACCGCTGCCGCCGATACCACCGACTCCGGGTGAGACGTCAGGCACTTGGGAGTCGATTCCGGAGCCTTGAACTTCTTCTCCAAATGACCTTTCACTGCTGGTTCAGAGAACGGGTGCCGCATGGTCTTCAGGCCCTCTTGCCAGACATGATCCAAAATCCAAAATCGGGATGGCGAATATGGATTTCCTTCTCTTGCCCATATGATAAAGAAAACAATCCTTTTTCTCCTCTTCAGGGACTAGGCCAAACTCCGAACACGCCTTACTCATCATGGCATGGAATGCACCCACGTCGTCAGGTGGCGATGGCTGTGCCGGGCTTCTCGGAGCTTCCATCTCCGCTTCAGAGTCCCAAGTTGGGTCCTTTGAGGGGGATAGTGAGATGTCTGAACCTGATCCCTCACGGTCAGAGTCTTGTAGTTCTCCTTCTTCTTGCAGGGTAGGGCAATCTTCCGGCGCGTGGGAAGCGGCCGTAATCCTGGTCGCCGAGCGAGGAGCCGGGCCCGGCTCATCGACGAATGGCGCAGACTGTATCCGTGTCGGGGCCCCAGGCTGGGGAATTTGTGTGTCCAAACGCTGTAATAGTTTCTGTAGCGTATTTAGCACCTCCAAGGACAGAACCGCCTGGGGGTTCAGTAATGACGAGGTAGTAGGCATGGAACCCACAACCAAGAGCGACATCGCGCTGGTCGGCTGCAGACCCAGATCGGTTGGGCGCGCGACCGTGCCGCGTTCGTCAGCCGACGAGATGGAGAAAGTCGCCTCTGGTTGAAGCAGGGCCTCTGGCGGGACGGGATCGAAAACCTCTAGTTGCCATCCCATCGACAGGACCGTCGACGATGGTTCCTACCGCAGACATGTGGGAGGAGCCGCCGATGACGCAGGCGTCGACGAGCGGGTCGTCGCCGAAGCCAGTGGCGCAAGGCCTTGAGGTGCTCCCGCCGCTTTTGGGTCCGACTTGCTGGCCGCGGCCGCTCGACTCAAGGTAGATTTATGACGATCTCCTGAGGAGGATTTAGATGGTTCTTTTCTCTCCTTTTTAGATGAGGAGGAAGAAGACGGCCTATGGAAAATGTATATAACTTACCGAGGATTCCCAGCCTGACGACGGGGAATATTCAAAGCATGTGAATCCATGAAAGATCCAATGCTGGAGAATAGTATGAAAAACACAACAAATTAGGGGGCACTGATGGTGCCAACTAGAAATGAAAAGAGGTGGAGTATCAACTACAGTGTAGAGAAGCAGACAGAGGCCTCTTCTCTAGTCCCCAAATCTTCACCACCGTCCTAATGGAGTAGCAGACGAAGGCCTAGTATTGGTAATTCATGCACAAGTTTACGCAACATGTCCATACCACGTTGATTTTACGAAAGATGATATGCACCCAGACAGCATTTCAGGAGACCCCCTCACATTGAGAAAATAGAAGGAAGCTACCAAGAAGGACGCAAATTTCCTAAGCGCTAGGAAGCTGCTATGAGAATCATTGATGAGCTCTAAACAAAAGTTTGACAACAGCAATATGATGTCAAAGAAGATATACAAGCCTAAACCGAATCAATATGAAAATACTTAAGACTGACGGTGTAACAGAAGTACTAGGAGAAACATGTACCAAAAGATCATTTCATGAAAATAAGAAGATGAAGTAAATCGACCAATAACTGTAAATATGCTGTAACGCAAGGTAGATAACACAAATAGAAGCTTGCTAAAGAGAGGTATGTGTATAGTTATATATAACATTTAGGGTGACCATTGGAAGCAAATGGACGACAGGTGTTAAAGAATAAACCCAGGTACCTCAAAAATAGGCATAGGATCGCAAATTGAAGAATTGATGCAGTAGCTGTTTTCATGTGCAGAATAAGGGAGTATGTTGGCCTGAAGTCAAGGAGGCTATTTCGAGAGATGGGCGCCGAGCAAAGAGAGGGGCGAATGAATAGACTACGTGCATGAGACATATGTCTGCTAAGATTAGGAGGGCAAGGACATTTCAGAATGCCAAGTATTGGACAATCAGGAATGCAAAAGCATAAGTGAGGTGGAGCGAGCAAGTCTCTAAGAGGGTAATGGCACCCTGTTTAATTAAATCAAATAGCAGCAATTCAGAGGTTGAAATTGACAAAATGGTTGCCTCCTAACACGTGATGAAGAGCTCAAAACAAAGGCTATTCATTAGAGCTTCAAGTTAAGATAGTTGTGTGCTCACACTCCCTCGAATGTCCCAGAACAGAGATCAGACTATAGGGTAAACTGCAAACGATAAACCTTGGCTAAGGATAAGGTCGATGACATCCGACAAGTTGAAGCAGCTTGAACACCTAGTTTTCGTTCTGTCCACGTGCTGCTAGAAAGTCCAAAGTTAGATAGGGTTGACAACCAATCACAAGGCCTGCCACACACTTTCATATACAATGTTGCAGTTCGTAGCCCACTGCCCTATTCTCTGCTATAATCAGTATGTGACGCATGTAGAAGTAGCTCAGGGTGTATCCTAAAGACAAAGGGCCGCCAATGAGATATTAACACTTAATTTTATAAGTAGATATGGTCCCCTAATCCAATCCCTCCCAGCGTTAGGTTTCGGGGAAATGTCACGTAGGATGACGTCATGAGTGATGTGTGTAAAAGTATATTAACTCTGTGCAAGCAAACTTGGGTGTGAATACCAAGCCATCTACTTTATAGCTGTATTTTTCCCTGCTTTCTTTCACTGAGATTAAAGCAGTATTTTACCATCTTCCTTTGGTCTGTGGTAATTATTGGTAATTCCATCTAGCACACAGAAGACGCTTCAAGGTGCTAGAGCACAACAGGAACCATGTGTGCCTGTCTATGACTTCAGTACAATTAACCACACCACTCCTGCCATCGCCTAGTGACCTGGGTAAAGCCCACTTCTCAGTGGTGCGATTAACCAACTAGGAACACCTGGATATTAGCCATACCTGGGTCACATCCTGCACAGTCGGACCAATATGCTTGCTGGTTTTTAACCCCATATGGGGGGTATTGTTATTCACGCATGCTGACACTCAATGTTCTCATTAAGACATGCCAAATGGCTACCAATCAAGAAAATACGTTTCTGCTCAGCTCGCAGTAGTTTCTTATTAATCGCCACCTGGTTAGGTCCTTTCATTTTCATCAACACCACCCACTGAAAGTCAGTAAAGTCATGGCCCTTGTCCATAAAATGTTTAACCAATAGGGCCGTCTCAACATAATTCATGAGGCAACTCACGTATTCAATGATGCGTACTTTGCATTTGCGATTGGTCTTCCCTACGTACATCTTATCGCATGGACATTTGATCATATAAATAACATTGACAGCGTTGTAATTTGTACATTCCTTCATGGTTCATATCTTCGGTAGACCTAAATCTACAAAAGTGCTGTCATACTTAAATCGCACACCGAACATCCTCCACACCGATGGTGCCCCACAATGGGATTTAACCCCCATACCTCAGTGATAGTCTGTGGTTTGTTCAGTTCTAATTGTACACCCTTATGAATCACTACATTTCTAATATTAGTGGTCTTTTTATAGGGCACGAATGGTTTGGGTCTAGAGTTGTCAAAAGCACAATTGCTTGGTCCTGTATCATGTTTGAATCAAGACGAGTTACCAGCCAATCAAGCAGTAGGTAATCAATGGGATGAGCTGACTCAACTTAAGAAACGACTAGTACATACAGAACTGTATCAAGCAATTATATTCAAGTATTTGAAGGGTAAAGCTCTGCCTCAAGGGCTTATTGTACGTAATGAACCCAAGTTCTTTCTGGACAATGAGAATTTTAAGATCAAATGGAGTTACATATCGAACAAATGTGGTTGTGATTGGCTGGTACTCATCACTGAAACCGCCAAAGAAGTGTCCAAACAGACTGAAATAGATTTGAAAAAAATCGAGGAATACCTTAAAGCACTGTTACCACTAGATGATTTTAAGGACAAATTAGACAAGCATATGAAGATGACTGAATCTAAAATGATACCACCAATGAAAGAATTCATAGACTCAAAAAAGATCTCAATCACTTTACACATAAGAGTTTCCGTTATGTACGTCTAGATTATGTGGTAGGCTCTACGAATTCCATTCCCAATGAACAAATGTAGAGTACAATTCAGAGATGCATCTTTTACTTCAAGTGCTGATAGCTGGGCAGAGGATGCAGAACCCAGTACCTTGCATAATAGGTTCACAAACGCAAGCTATAATGGTCCTGAATTTAACACCAATCGAGGTAGTAGAAGAGGTAGAGGAGGGAACAAATCTCCATCCGAACGCCGTCCTTTTTTGGACGGGGCAACCAGAGACTGGAGTGGCTACACAACCAAATGCAAAGGAGGAGTCAGACAGAGTAGGTGGTAGTAAATCTCGCCCATTATTCCCTGTTCCAGGAAGAAGAGAAAGTATTGACTAAAGGGTTAAGATTCGTTCTGACCAAATAGGATGCCTTTTTGTTCCCCAGCGAGACCTTTCAATTTCTGCACAAAATACACCTAGAAGAGTATTTCAAAGACTCTGACAGTTTTGAAATCAATAACTGCTCTGGGTTGAGAAATCCTTCAACAATGTTTGTCCCCCTATCCATATGCAATCTGCTGAATTGGTTTTGTTTGAGAAGTGCGCTCAGATCTTTACAAATTGGAAACAGTCTATGTCTCAACACACTAAACTGAGCCGTCATGAGGTGAATCTGTTGAACAGATTGGGTTGCAATAGCAGATAAGTGAGGGGCGATAGTGATTATAGATCGTGCAGCATTTATTGAGGAATGTGAGCGCCTACTTGCCGATACTGTAAGTTACTGCAGTCTCCAGATTGAGCCGTCCAACTGACATACAGTGTACAGTTTAATATAGAATGCATAGGAGAATTACCGCCCATTAAGATGAATACATCAGACAGTGAAACAGCCAGCGAGACAGTAACTATAAATCGATTGATTAACCACTCAAAGAAGCATTGTGGTTTAATTTAAAATGTACACTGTACTTTTAATATTGGGTTGACAAAGGATCATGTATGCCTAGAAAAAGCCTGAAGAAGGCGAAACATTGGCACATGCACCAATGAGTAATCGTTGGCATAAAAGTTTTTGGGGCAGATTGTTGTTTGGCTCAGTTTCCTTTGATGCCGAGTACAGCCCTTTATTTTGATGCAAACATTGGTAGACAAGGCACAAAATGGTTAAGGGCATATCGGTTTTTTGGTTTTGTTTCTTTTGAAATAGAAGATACTCTTGATTCAATCAACAGCACCCATGAATATAATGTTGGAAACTGTAGATCCAATTTATTGGGGAAATGTAACTTTTCACCAAGCTCACCTGTGCCCTGGTCCATATAATGAGTCCTTTTGCCTGGGAAAGAAATACGTGGGACAGCAGGTAATTTCACAAATAAGCTTCACGAGCATTAGAAACATTACCCCGGGCAGACAATTTCCTTCAGTCATCTGAATTCAGAGGAATTTAATTTAACAATCTTTTCAACTTTGTGTGATACCGGTTATGCACTGAAGAATGTGTAAAGAGGTGGAAGGATGATAGGATAAGTGATCTGAGGGAGGATCCCAGCAGTAGGGTAATGACTCCAGGGATAGCTGGGCAGGAGCTGCATAACGGAGAAGAACTGGGGTATGCAGAGGCTAAGCCTTGACATTTTATATTTTCGGCCAGGAGCAGCCATGTCAGGAAATCCCAAGAGGAGAGCGGAGGGGTGTATAGAAGGAGATAAAGGGGGACATCGAGAAAGCATTCCGAAGAGTAGATAAGCCTAAGAGAACGACGAGCCTTGCACTGATACCTTCCTGGAAAAGGTATGTGGATTAGGAAGTGAGATGAGGAAAAGAAGTATCAGATAAGAAAATAAGACACTTTAGGTATTTAAAAATTCGAAAATAAATTTGAATGATTCAAGTTGGAAAATAAAAGTTTAAAAAAGCAAAAGTTTGACTTTTTTTCAAAAATATAATGCAACTATTAAACAGGAAGAGTATAAAAAGATAATGTGATTCCAGGGGAAATGGAGGAGTGGAAATGTATTCAATATTAAAAGAAGCTTTTTTAACAAAATAACAAAAGGTGCTGTAGGACACAGTTACAGGAAAAGCGGGATCTACAGTTTGCTGGTGGATGGTGTGTTAACTGAAGGTACCCCTCCATTATGTTGAAATGGGATACAGGACTACGCGGATAGGAACCTGAATTAGAGGAAAGAACTGACAAAGAAGAGGGCGAGGTTGAGGGGTTTGGAGGGCAGAAGGAAAAGTACTTACAAATCACAAACTAATGAAATGCACCAAGAAAACACATTTTCAAAATTACATTTTCAAATTAACTGCACAGCAATGCAAAGCATATTAAAAAAATGTTTTTACAAATTTCATTTTGAAGATTCGATTTGCAAAATTGGGGTTTCAAAACGTACAAACTAAAGACCTATAATCTGATTATTTTCAAGTCTGGATTACACAGAGATCGGGCCCGGAGAGGATATTCTGGGTCAAGTGGTAGACTTAACAGGGGAAGTGATTTTAGGAAAAAGTTAAAGGCTAGGAGGAAGTAATGGGGAAGATCTTTTAATCAAGGACTTTCTAACTGGTTTCTGGTCAGAGTCTGGAAAAGAGATTAGGCTTGGATGGGCCTTGTTATCTGTTATCTCGAAGAGGAAGGTCTTTAAGTCTACGGATGAGGCGCATCACGGTTCTGAAGGACAAGAGTTCCAACATTTGTAAAGCATTTTATGAGAAGGCTTGTGATCAAGTCTGACTTTTTTGAAGAAAAGGATTTATACGCCATATTCCTTAATCCTACTGCTAGCCAAAGTACATGGAATTCTGCAATGGGGAACATCGAAAGACTTCAGAAAAGAGCTCAAGACCCACCTTTTCAAGAAATGATTCTGCCAGTAGTGGTCTCGGTCCCTCCCACCTTCCTCATGCAAGAGCAGGCGATTAACTCTTTCTGGACCTGCCACTTGTTCTGCATTTCATGCAATTATCAGGTCTTCTAATTGTCTCCTTCCTGTTGTAATCATGTATTCACTTAACTGTATTCCTCCATCTACCTTGCCATGCACTTAGCCAATCTGGAATATACCAAGACAGTGAATGATCACACCCCTCTTTCCCTGTCACCCTCCCTCCTCCTTCCTTCCTAGTCCCTCGTGCACTTTATAAAACAAACATGCAACTACTTGTGAATTCGTCTCACAGGCCTTTACCATTGCACTTCAACTGAAATAAAGTGTCCGATAATCAAGTTCATTATTGATACTTTGTAAAAGCTGCTATTGTCTCTCGTTGGTGTAGAAAGTTGAACCTATACTTGGTATCAGGAGCCTTGGCATCGTGGTGGAAGAGATAGCAGCCTGAGGGAGCCAACTCGAAGGCTCATTTGGGGGTTTTTAAAAATGTGTTTACAAGCGTGTCCGTGTGGTGCAAGGTGCCACTGGTAATTACTTCAATGTTTTAAAATAAAATATTTGAGGAAGGCTCTACTTTAAAGCATTGAGGCCATCCACTCGGCTTTCCGCCATCTACTTTATGCAGCCGTGAAAACTCTCCTCTCCAGGGGAGAGCTCTACATGGTCCCTTCACCCATCTGCAGAGTCCCTCCTCGTTTGAGACGCTGAAACATTCAAAACCAACACCTTTGGACCCCCAACCTGGCATATTTCTAGAATGAAAAGCAGCAGAGTTCGTGGTACTAGGAGAGAAGTTTAGATAGTCCATTTATCACACGTATATATCCACTTGGGCCTCTTAGGATAGTGACCTTATGTTCGAGAAGTGGCCTGAACTCTGCCTTCCGCTAAACGCAATGGACGCGCTGCCTGCCTGCCTATCTTGAGTTCAGCTTCAGCAACAAAGGTGCAACACAGTAGTACCTGCTGAACTTACCCGCAACCAGTCAAGCCTGAAGGTAATCATTGGGGGGTTCAGGGGGGGGGGGGTGGTAGGAGGGAGTGCTTTGGGTTAAAGCGCCTGCTCCAGCGATACACGCAAAATCTGCAAGTCACAGCTTCGAATCTGGGCACAGCCAACTCCGCTTTTCATCCTTTGTAGATTGTTAATATGCGTGCCCCAGGTAGTCGAGGAACGTGCTATAATAGCACCAAGAGATAGTTTACTCATCTGTGCTACATAAAAGGTCAATATAGCTGTACACTAACGTATTGTATCGTTTGCATAGCGCCTTCGCCATTCATGATAAATTAATAAATACGTTATTTTGAGGGTGGGGGGAGTATCCTCCGACGTTTTTGGTGATCAATTGTGTAGCATACATGTTTAATTCACACACTGAAAATGAACCCCATGTCATTGCGGACAGAGATGCTCAGGGAAGTGGCCCAGGTTAACACATTCAGACACCAATCCTTCTCCGCACTCAGTCTGTGCCTACTCGGAAGCAGCGGCGGAGAAAGTGTCACTCCAAAACTAAAGCGCAGCAGTAGCCAACATTAAACACAGGGCATGGGCTGGCCAAAGGTCAACTAAACATGTTATAACTAAAATCAGGTTTTTCAACAGGGGTCTTCTAGAAGAACGCCCACGGCGAGTATCTTCAACTACAGAATGGCGGACATACGCCAGAATATACACAGTCGGTCGATGCGCGTTACGCGAGCGCTAAAGTGCACTTCCTCCAACCCCTGAGTGTGTCCAAAATAGAGTCAGTGCTGCCCCCGGGACAGATCGCTTAGGAAGAGCTCAGAAAATAACGTCGAAGGATCAATATCGCGCACTCAATAAAAGACCATGAAAAGAATTTAACATCGGAGAGATCGAGCAGAGCCTCTTCTGCGTCGGATGGAAAACGCACCGAAAAATCATTACAATAATCAGATTAGCCGGGTGAGCGAGCTGAAACCGCGCAGCTGAGGAAGGCGCCTGCAATACTCTTACCATAGTAGGTATGCTCCATGACTTCTCCTCCACACGCGAAATATGCCTTCTGCAGGGCAGGCTTGGGTGCGAGCGGCACGGCTCCGGCGCCCAAATATTTCAATGACATTTAGAAAGGTCCGCGGAGCGCGGAAGCTGCCGTCCACCAGAGATGCGGTCCTCTTTTGTCTCCTTTCAGTCAAAGTCAGGCGTCCCTAACAAAAGACTCCCACCCCCAGGTCTGCCAGCATCAGCTGACGTGACGGCTCCGCGACCCCGCCAGATGGGGAACGCACGGGGCAGCCGCCCGCCACAATGCACAGCCGGCGCCCCCCACACTCCGCCGCAGCGTACCGGGAGGGAGCGCAGCCCCGGGCCGGTTCGCGCAAGGAGGCCGTCGCGAAGAGTGTGAAGGCTTCCTGAGCCCCGCCACCGCCCCTTATTAGCACCGAAAAATGAGATCGACATGGGTTTTACATCACGGCATCGTGCAGTGGGAACCGCGTGGATATTAGTTGTATACGCGAGGATCTGTGCTGTGGTATCTTTACACCCGATTCTACATGATGTGGTGCCCTGGATTTCAAGAGGGCAACGCGGTACCCACGTATCACTTTTTGAAACCCGTACGGATTACTACTGAAGTTAGACCATGTCGCCACCCCACCCTCGGACAGTGCTTAGAAACAGATCACCAGTGCTGCAAGCATGTCAGCGGTAACCTCAAATAAAACCGAATAACATGGCTGTGGCCAAAGACATGTATCAAATGTGTGGCGAGGTAGGACCTGCTACACGAATCTAGGATATGAGAGAGAGGGGCTGCCACCGGAAGGACGGTTTCGCGAATGCCCCCCTTGTAATGTACACTGGCTGGGGCGGGGGGAGGGGCATGGGTGTTGAGGACTCACTAGGAAAGGAGAGCCACCCCTACCCCTCTTGAGCGCATGCGATTTCCTGATGCCTTCAGCCGGACTCCTAGACCTATAGACCCCGCAGTCCCAAGGGTAGGGGGGACAATAATGCACCAGCTGGGACCCTACACCCCCTCTCGAAACAAAGCTGGGCATGGCGGGGAACCAAATGATTGCAAATCGCCCAGCAGCTGCCAGACGGAAGAAACCGAACCCGCACAACTTTAAGGCTTCAGCTGCTAATGATGAGAACGCGGCCCTAGAAGCTCTGGGCACGGCGAACAGCCAGCATTCTATACTTCTCCAGTGGACCGACACTACTAGGACCTGCCGTGGATCTAGAATGTGCAGCAAGGATAGCTCAGGGCCAACGCCTTTAAAAAAAAATTATTACTTACATACCGCTGAAATGTGCAAACGCTTCCACTCTGGGTGTTTCCTGGTCAGCCCAAGGCCTCCCTTACAGTGCTGGCTATCGAGAAGGAGACATCGCACTCTGCTGCTACTTCCTTTACAGCACAGAGTGCTGTGCTGTACTGCTGTAGCAGTCACCTTTCGCTGCTTATAGGAAGGACATCCGGTCCTGTTTTTTAGTTTCGACTACTAGGTGGTGCTGTAAGCGCTGCCCATCAGCTGAAAATATTATGGGAAGACAAGCCAGGACCGAGATGGGCGGGTGAGGAGGAAGGCATAGTCTGTGGGTGTTAAACACCCATTGATAACTCATGGCCCTCCCCACCCACAAAACACCACCGTGCAATCTCAGACATTTCCTTAAAAGCAGAGAGATGTAGCAAAGGTATTTCTAAGCAGTCTTCTGAAAAGTAATTACTACATTTCGGCTTTATGCCAGCTCTTGGTGTAATAAAAATGTCTTAGCTTCGTGTGCCTCCAGCCAACTGATTTATAAGCAATATATCTCCGTGCATCAGTTAATTGCACTAAATTCCTGTGAAAAACCAGCATTGGCAAGGCCAGCAGTTTTGACTCTTGCATAGGCATTTGCCTGGCATTACTATAATATGCCCAAGTAATAACATTTGCCAGATGTTCCATCTTGTGGACAGGTAGTACCACTATGGCAGTGCCAGTAAAATACCCACTGCATGCATACACAAGAGTCAAGTCTACTGGCACTGGCTTTACACGTGTGTTTAGTTGCATTCTGCTACTTGTAGTTTTGCACCTCACATTTTAGATTCAGTACTACTTTCCCCAGAATGCCAAGATCTGTGGGCCAACTCACACATGGATTAGGGAAACGTGAAAGCTTGGGAGCACCCCAGCAGAGGGAGGGCCCACATGCAGTGTGCTACCTCTGTAAGCTTGGGAGCACCCCAGCAGAGAGAGTGCCCACATGCAGTGTGCTACCTCTGTAATGCAAGCTTGGGAGCACCCCAGCAGAGGGAGTGCCCACATGCAGTGTGCTACCTCTGTAAGCTTGGGAGCACCGCAGCAGAGGGAGGACCGGCCCATATGCCGTGTGCTACCTATGGACTTGCATAGCCCACAGGGGGTCACGTCGTCTGTGGAGAGGGGGCAGTGATGGTTGACAATATACTCACTGAATTAGGACTAGAAGGCTATCGTCTCAGATGGGCCTGCTCACACCTTGGCATGCTCTCCCCGCCCCCACCTAGTCATATGTTACGCCTGGAGCTTGGCGCTCAATCAGCAAAATTTACAGGACCTATGGGTCCGCTTATGTTTAAAGAAAAGCAAATGCCAAACAAATCTATGTGGGGACGACGACGACCTGAAATACAGAACTCGGAGTAATATGAAAAATGCCTGCAAAGATGCCGCTCAAGAACAGCTGGCCATTGACGAGGCGCTAGTGTCCTGCTGAAGGTGGAAAGCGGTGACTAGGCGCGTCGAGCGACTCCATTTTCATCATCTTCCATGGCACCAGTGGTGACTTACCCAGTGGACAGGATCACAAAACTGGCATTGGGTGAGTGATGTGGAGGAGAAGGCAACTACAGTGATAATAAGATTAAAACTATGCATGGCTCCTCCTCGCGCAGGCTTTGCCTGGCACTGCTTTTATAGCAGTTAAGCTACAATAAGCAACTGAGAGGACTTAAAAAAAAGAATAACATTTGATTGCAAATAAGTTATGTAGAACTGCGATGCATTTGTAAATCCAATAGGGTCTGCCCTTTGACTACAGAGATGCATATAACATTGGTTCAATGACCTGAAATAAAGGTGCAACAGACAGGACAGACTGTAAGGCTTCCCAACGCTTTGAATTCTATATATTAAAGAATGGCATCATATATGCTATTGCTTCCATTAGTCTATATATCACGGTGTGATTCTTTGTGTGGCGATTAGTTTGGTTCTATGTGATATTACTGAAAACACTTGAGGGGTAATTTTTTACTTACAAATTTTCATCAGGAAAAAAAAAGAATTTCTATTTTTATATTTTATTTAGGAGGTCCCGGTCCCCACCAAGGCCGTTTCCCTATGTGTATAACCCCAGCCCAAACACCTCCCCACCTGCCACATGTTTTAACCCCTTACCCCACCCATATAATATATATTTTTTTAATTCAAATTGGATGTTGTTTTGAGGAATTTGTTTCAGTAAAAAATTCCACGAAAAAAAGTTTTCAGTAAATCATTGGATATCATTAGTTTCTGTGTTTTTTATTGTCATTTGCGCTGCAGGCCAGGCAGGCCTGGCATTTACATCTTTGTAACCATCTTTCTGGATTCCATGCCAAGTGTGCCTGGGAACGGTGACGGCAATGCAGCAAGAGCACCCCGTTGTCAATAGTCCATCTGGTCAGCTGACGCATGGGGGTGAGCCCTGAAATTCATTATGTCTGGCAGCCGCCGGTGCCACTCTGGTTCGAGTGCTTGTTTAAGGACCAACGTGACAACCAAGGGGACGTTGTTTTATTACCCACACAGATCCCATGGCACTTGTGCTTAGAGCAAAATTGGCACTTTGGACACGACAAGTGCCATTTGTGGACAGATTATTAGACTGTCAAAAACACATGTGTGCGTGCTAAGACTGGCAGGACAATGGTGAAAGAGCAGCCCAACATGCTACCATTGGCAGCCAGTATTTCTGTTCAAACTGGGCCACATAGATGAATTACTTCACTGTGTAGCTTGAAGTTTGGCCAGTGTTACTGAACAAATATTCCTTAAAATACACAATTTGCAAGACATTCTACCCCAGAAAGTCCTCTTTGGGTACTATTTAAACAGTATCACGAGAGGAAAGAATTGTCATTTGCCAATGTGGGTCCATTTTTCCATTGGTTACCTCGACATGTTTATGCCCCGGGTGTCTGCCTTTGTCTCTCTGTCTCTGTCTCTCTCTCCCCCCCATGCCAAGACCATATTTTTTTTTCTAATGCCTGAAAATGCATTTTAATTCATAATTGAGGTGCACATCTCCTCTCATCCCATTTCCTTCCCCCAACTCCACCAACCCCCTTTACCTGTCAGAGCCACTGGCACAAGTATGAGAAGAAATGGCATGGCTGCTAAAAGGCAAGGCCTTTTTAATTCTATATCCTGAAGCTCTTGCACATGGGCAAGAGCTTAATGCTTTAGCAAAAAAATACTGTGGCCTCATCTTTTGTTCCATAAAGGAGGTGCTGGCCTCTGCCAGGCATCCTTTCAACCAAGAGATGCAGTGATCACTCGGGCATGATCACTGCATCTCTTGGTTAAAAGGCTTGCCCGGTAAGGGTCAGTGCCACCATTTAGGAATAAATGGGGGGCGGGTGCTGAACCCCGCCAGGCATCCCTTTAGCTAAGAGATGCAGGGATCGTGACCCTACTGGCCGTTAATCCACGCCACCTTAAGGAGCCCCGCTCTACTGCCAATGACACTTTAACCCCATGCACAAACCCCAGTGCAAAGCAATCGCTTTAAGGATATTTGTGTTACTGTACACACAGTTGTATCGTGCTCAAAGCAAACTAGGCACAAACAACAGGTGCAGTATTTTTGTATCCACCTCAGAAGAATACAAAGGTGGAGGTGGTCAGACCAGATTCGCATCTGCAGTCCTCCGGTCACAAAGCTAGTGTCCACCTCATTGAGTTACTTAAAATGGTGCGGCCACGGACCAAGTTGTAATTGACATGGCTTTTAATGAGTTCCTCTTCTCTTGGGTTTATTAGCACCAAGAAACCATACTAGTGTACTTGCATTTCAGAAATGGACAAGATTAAGCCTCTGCACAGAAATGTGAGCATGTACTTTCGTGCCACACTGCACACTTACGCAATACACTAGGATTATAATAAACATTTATATTGGTACGAGCCGTGTTATCCAACACTAAGTTACTGTATACACACAGCTGTGCCACTATATAGAACTAGTTATGTATATACATTTGTGAGTCCATAAATCCACTTTTCCCCAGGCATTTAGTAATACGCTAAACACACTTTTATAGCTGTACATATCACGACACAGCTGCTCTCCACACACATGCTGCATTCTATGCAACAACATAGTAACTGTGCAACATGATATAACTGTGCGCACACAAGCGTTTTCCTCTGTACACACATTGCATTACTGCACGCATTTGTATGCAAGGCTCTACAGATGTTTTGGAGTGCGACTCCCATGATCCCTCGCAATTCACTAAGCTTGCTAGGACTGATGATGGTTGTAGTTTAACACATCTGGAAAGGCAAAGGTTGCCGACACCTGATTTATGGTAACACAAGTGTGTACTATAGGAAGACAAACAGAAATTAAAAGTGTACTATGTGCAGCAACACCAGATGCACCCAGAATATCAAGAGCGTTCCCCCATTCAACACTGCAACCAGGATATTAAAAGTGCAAGACACCGACGAGGGATGAAAAGGGCAGTACTAAAGAGGGCAATATGGCAGCACTTCCACCTGCTGGGGGTGACAGACCAAGTCCAGGTGAAATGTTAGGAAAACAGCATCTTTGGATGCCATGCTGTTCGATTCTTCTTTCCAGGGTTGATAAAATGTGTAAGATGCAGTTGGGTAAAATTGACAACTTATTAAAAAGAGGGTTCGAAATTACTGAGAGCTCGGATTCATTTAGCTCCTGCTCCTAGCCTAGGAGCGCCTGGTTAAATGGACACCAACAGCTCAGGAGCCACTTTTAGTCCCCAGGCCAACTAGTGACATACAAACGTACCTTTGTGGCAATAACTTGTGCATTTGGGAATGTTCAATAGAATCTTAAGGGCAGATTTAGAACAAATTTCAATAGATTACACATAAAAGGACAAAACGTTTACTTTTCTCTCTCATGTGAAAGTTACATTTGTGGCGTGCTATGTACTAGCTCCTGGTACCCCAGATGTAGCTCCTGCCTAACGATTGTTGCCTGATATTAAGTTGTTTTAAGCTCCTGCTCATCAAATCTTAATTTTGAACCTTTAAAACGATCCAACAGATCATTCTGGGATTGTGCAATATATGAAGGGTCGATACATTGCTCTCAACTCAATTTATTAGAATATTTTGGTAATCTATATAGAGAAGATCCTGCCAGTTTCTAAGTAATGTAATCATGGCTTTCACCAGGATTACCTACTCGTAGTACTTAATTTAATGACTCTGGAAGGATAACTAGTTGTGTTGGCCCAGCCTGGATATCAAACCCATGTCGCATGACATCATCCTGCACCAAGACAAATATGTTACACTTGAGCTATCCGGCGACCTTCTCTCAGGACTGCCAAAAGCATACGGATACTGAGCGAGACTCTCTTGCTTTCTACTCACACTAGCTCTGCATCCCTCAAACATGGCAACCTTCCACTGGCTGGCTGCGGGGATGGCAGCAGTGCATGCATTTGTATTGGGGTCCTTGTGTGGCATGCAAGCAGCCCCGGCTGGAGGTGGCATCTCTTAAGTACTCCAGACCCAAACCATCAAATACTAGGGGACTCGTTTTAGCTGTCTATATTGTTATGCAAGGTATTATCCACCTGATCATATAAAACAGCTTTTTTTATAACCCGGTGGAGTGCTAAATCAATGGAGCGTCCAAGAACAGATTAATACACAGCATGTATTACACAGGATCACAAGCTCCGCCCCTAAACCTCCTCAGGCTTCATTGTCATCACATGTTGATTGCCAGTTTCCCACACACAATATTAATATATTGCAGTCACTGTACATTAGAGAAGATTAGAAAAAGCAAACCAGGCATATCAGGGACCCACCTCTGTTATGTGTGTGCCCCATAACCAGTCTCCTTACCCTCATTTTTCTTACACTGACTGGTCCTTCGCACTGCAACTTCTCGTACAGACCCATTCACTTAGGTTTTCCAGACAGTCTTTCATTTCTATTCTCATTACCGCACCACCACTGTGGTTTACTCTCTATATACCTTAAGCTTGAAATTAAATTAATTCCAGAACAACTCCACTCTTAATGGTCCCATATGGTGGTCCTGTCCATTATTAAAACGTACATTCCTGCAGGTTATTTAAAAACATGAATCCAACCTGCACAAACAAATAATTTGAGAATCCAGCCCAGACCATAAGCGCAAGTGCAGGCTCAGACTGGCCCGCGAGGCAATGTCCGAAGTGCAGGCCCAAAGTGCTAATGTCAGCAGTTTTTTTGGTCCAACTGGGCCAGTTTTGTGGCTAAAATGGGCCAGTTTGATGAGTCACTTCACTCGGCAGCTAGCAGTTTTGACCAGTGCTACTGAAGAAATATTCCTTAAAAGGCATAATTTACATCACATTTTACCAAACCACTAGCTGTCCTTTTGTAGTTCACAGTAACACGCTGCTTTCTCAAACTAATCCTCACCAGGGACATTGTTGTGAGCAAAATTATAAGTCGTGTTTTGGTTAGCGGAAGTCGATCGACTGAAAGAAAAGCATCTCCAAATTGGTATATAGGACACTTTTTTTTTTACAGACATTTTACGGGTGGGTATTTTGGCACATGAAAATCCTTGCATGCACATTATTTGTGCATGGTTATATCAATATCACAGACATGGTCCCAAAAGGATCTTTGATTTTATGCAAAGTAGCCAGGAATTATTGGGCCATTTATCCCCATATCCTTTTCCATAGGCAAATTCTTGACACAATGAGAGAGAGTTACTTATATACTGAGTGAGAGAATATTTTATTCATAAACAGTGATTTATTTACAAACGGAGCCAGAGAAATGCATTTACAATATACAGACTGGCTGCAAACAAGACCATTCGAGCGCATAATTAGTGACCCAAAATGTTTGCATGATATTTATTATTTTACTTATTATTGTATTTATAGAGCATGGACCTACCTCGGGAATCAACAGAGTGATGTAATGAAAGCGCGCGGCGTAGACAGAAAAGGCCGGTCTTCTGGTTCTTTCCGTCCTGCAGAGAAGTGTGTGAGTGTGAGAGTGTGTGTGTGTGTGTGTTATAGTGACCAGAACAGCATAGATTGTGGCCACAAAATAAAAGCAGGTTATACTAGGCATTTATCAGGTAACGTATTACACTGGCAATGCTGGCATATCTTGTGAACCTAGGATCATGAAAATGTCATACACTTCTAGGCAATGTTGATAACATGGCATCAACTAGAGTCTTTTCATGCATTACCCCAGATAACCAGTAGTATATGCTATGACCCTTTAACCAATTTTTCTAAAAAGAGAAGAAAAGAAAATGCTATAAAAAGTGACGATTAAAACAATTATTTTAAAAATGTGTCTGAAGAAACACCAGATTTTCCCTAGATTACTTCGGGCTCCCATTCTATTCTAGCTTGTTTGATCTAGTTTGTGGAAGATGTTAATGGCTCTACACTAAAGATATTCAACTGCCATCACTGACCATGAATTGTTTACAATGCCAGTACCCCCTCTGGAGCCACCCTACTTGAGGGGTAAAATGTACACATTTATTTAAAATCTTACTTCTTTCACCTAGTGCAGTCGGCATCAAGGCACAGTCGCAGCATGATCACCATAATTATTATGCACGAGTGCTGGCCCGAAAGTTTGTGTTGCAGAATACACCTCGGTGAGCTTGGGGGTAAGGGGAGGATGGGCTACTCAGCAGCTGCCTTCCTACTGCCTTGTGCATAACAGTGTTTCTAGTCGCTGAACATCTGGTCTGCAGAACGATAAACATAATTTATGAGTAGGAGTGGTTTCCCAGGCCGGGGAAGAGGGGAATACCTAGCAGGTGCCACCTCAAAAGCCACCCAAACCCCAAACGTTTGTAGGAGAAAATAAAGCTCAGTTAATGGCCTAAAATAAAGTGAAAATAAAGTGAACTGAGAAGGGCTTTCCTGAACCAGTGCACCAGTGACTTCTACCTCTTGCTTGTTATCGTGATGAAAGGATACCTTTTGGATTGCACCTCTTGCTTGCTGGCAAAATGAAATGGCACTGGTGTGAGGTGTACATACATACTTGCATGCCTGAACATTTTGCTTCAACAGTGTAAATCTGTGCAACCATTTCCAAGGCCAGTGCATTCAATTTAAGACTGCCTCATCAGTGCTGAAAGCAAGGCTGAGAACCAAACAAGAACTATACCCCATGTAAAAGACATTTTGAGTGTATTTACTTCCTAAAAGAATTCAGCAGGCTCAGAATGTTTGTTGAAGAACATTACACAGACAGAGGAATGTCCGGGATTTAATCACCAGTACGATGTTCCTGGATTGCCAGTATAGAAGGCAGAGAAACTTGTATTACGAATATGCCGTTAAAGAGAACCTTTATCTGCAATTTAAATGTAATTTGTATTCAATGATTATCTTTACTATGCATTTTAGAGTACAAAACGATATAAAAAATAAGGCCTAGTGCAGCCTCATGTGAAACACTATTTTACCATATGTTTACTACATTTCAAATACGGCTATGATTAATGCAAGCAAAAAAGACTTGCCCAGACATATCCCTGTAATTGCTAAGGGCAATTTGAAATAGTCAGGCAATCCCCCTTTCCGATACCTCTGCACAGAAATGCAGAATACAAAAACAAAGGAGGATAAGCAAAAGCATGGTTTATCGAGTTTAGGCCAGTTCCCTGCTGCGACTGGCAAAGCAAACTGAATAGCTTTTCTTAAGTGGTCATTTAGGCTTTTAACTCCCCCACTGGCTACTGGTGAAGATTAACATGTTGCCATCTTGATAACCTGCATGCCACAGATCAATGGAGGCTGATGGTTGTATACGCTTGTGCGCATACACATACACGCGCACACACACACACACACTCTCTCTCTCTTTATGTTACAGCCTTTAGTTTACTTACGAGCCAAAAGGTGTTCAGTAATCACAGACACGTTACCCTTTGGTATGGCAGCAGGGAATACCCACAGAGATGAGTGAATGTTGCAGTGTGACTTATTATATGTAAATTCAATGATAGAACCAGGGAAATCCTCCATTGTCATATGTTTAGCAAACATCCATTATAAATCCACCAACCCAAAGTAAACCCTTTTCCTTCTTGGCACTGTATGTATTCTTCCTATTGCTAACATATTGATTTTGTGTCAGGGACGTGTGGTTTATGGAATGGCATTAAAAACTGCTCCAACTGAAACTACTTGGCAGACGGCACATCCAACAGTGCAAGGCTAAGACTGCGCAGCACTTGCTTACAGCAGCCTTCCCAAATCAGATTGAAAAGCACACTTAACGATATAAACGGTATAAAAAATTTGACGGTTATTATTGTTCAATTAAGTGGTTCACGGTATCTTTAACGGTATACCGTTATATCCCTAATCCACATTTGGAAAATGAACTGGAACCAACATTTGCACACTTAAATCCCAAAAAGAAGAAATGCCAGGTTTCTGTACAACTTCCGATCAATACAAAAAGAGTGCACTTTGTAGATGGAAAATAGATCTACCAAACCATGTACACATTTGCATAGGGTGCCATGTAAAGATTAGGGAACGAAATTGCAAAACATGCATTTCTTGAAATATTTGATGCACAGCAATTTCCATGTCTTCAATTGTGCACACAGATCCCTAGATTGCAGTGATTTATATTTTATTTATTTCACATGTTCGCATCCAAAGCTAGGGCCAAAACACTAAAGGACCATTTTAATATTGCGAGTGGATTCACTACTCCCTTTCTGTGTGTGATGAGACTGGTAGAAATCACACCTAGTCACAAGGCAAAGGATGAGTGAAAAGATATACAATTGCACGCATACAGAACCCAAGGAGTATTATGGAACATTGAGAGGAAGTTGGAAGCATTGTTGTAAGCAACTGGAGATGGCCGAGCAGTGCTGAGCCCATTTGGAACACTGACTCCATGCAGACTGTGACTAGCATCTAGAGAGAGCTATGACCAGTCCATTCTGGAAATGGATTGGCATCAGCTAGCTGAAAAAAAGAGCAATTCCAGACTGACTCGTGTCCCTGCCACTTCTCCAAATTAAGACGGCACATTAAAAAATGTAACTAAATGCCTAAACGTAACTTTCACATTGTACACACAGACTGTAAATACAGAGGGAATAGAGAGCTGGCAATGCATTTTGTGAACAGGAACACAGGTGTGTTGTATTCAAAATGCCCTGAGCTTTTCCCTTTTTGAATTGGATATAAAGTGAGATGTTATTTCCTTAAAACCCAATGCATCTTTGTATTGCATGGGTATGATTTAAACTGAATGTACAACAGGTGCACTTAAACACAGACAGTTTTCTTAAATGCAAGCACCACTAAACTGAATCCTTGACAAAGGGTCCCCCGGCCGTAGTGAAGTCGAACAAGTATCGCCCAGTGCGATGGGATAAGCAAAATATTGCATGCCGGAGGGATTTTAGACAAATATTATGTTTGTGAAAATTTAAATTAGCACAGAGAATTCATCCTATTCTTAGAAAATTGTGTAAGCACTTGAAACCATGCAGTCTCTTATCTTTGAATGCACCAGAAGACAGTTGTGTAAGGTGGAAGGGGAGCGGGGTCTGAACATGTTACTGGAGGAACACTTGATAGGAATATATTTAAAGCACTGCACACAGTGTAGGGTGACATGGTATAAGTTGAACACCGACACGATGGGTACAATTGGTAAAACATTTGTTGGGGGTTGGAGAAACTCCTATTTTGCCCTATAACTAAGATGGGAGTAGTCTCGACCATCAAATAATAAATAACAGTCCTAGTGGAGTCTGTCAAAACAAAATAGCCTATGCTAACAAAACCCAATGCCTGCCCTATCTCTTATACAAATAAGTGTAAAAAGGAGAAACACATGCAAAAAAAGAAAAAAATGTTCAAATGAATAACTGTGGTTGAACCAGCTCTCCTCCCCACGTTAGACCTCACAGGCTGGCCCTGTAGGTAGGATGAGGCACACTGGCTTGGCTTCCAACACAAACAGTTCCAAGACGTGGTCCGAGGCCTGTATGGCCTTTTATGTTTAAGTCTCTTTTCTTGACTTCCAAAAATAATGTTTCAACCAAAAAGTTCACAAAGGTCCCCCTCTGTCAGGCTCAGACCCTACACCACAGAGTTCTCGTAGGTTCCCCTCTACCGGGCTCAGATCTCCCACAATATAGTTCAACACAAACTTGCAAGGGGTGCTCCCTTCCCCAAGCGTATTTCACTTAGGGTCTCCCTCGGTCAGGCTTGGACCATTTTCGGATGTCAAAGGCTTTCAAATGTGCCTGGCTTTCTTTGCAGACTACTGCAGGACAAATTCGACTCAAAGTTTACAGTTCAACTTTCACTTTCTCCTTCTCTAGGAGTTAAACTCCTTTATTTCACTTTTGCTGTTCATACGCTTTATCGCTTCAAACAATTAAATATTTTTCCACTGAGACCTTCGAGTGGGCTACTTCCTTTCGCTGGACCACTCGATTACTTAGTATTGCTGTTTTCGCAGCTGTCTTTTATTTCAAAGTTTATTCACAGGTATGCCTTTCCTCATGTGTCATTCACACGCGGGCAGTCTTCACTTGCGATAGACTGTTCCTACTTCAAACTTTAACACACACCAGTCTTTCAGGTCGCTTGCCAAATCACCGGCTGTGTGAGTCTCTTCCTGGTTTTGTGAATCCAAATATACGAGTCAAGGTTAGTAACACAGGCTTTGCTTCGCCTCCCCAATTCTGTCTTTCACCATGTAGGGTCGCTGGCATCCTTGAAACACAATGCAGTCTTCACTTGTGGGGTCTGGCCTTCTCTACGTGTCTTTCACATCCTGTTGGTTAGCAACAACGTCTAGTAAGGAATTCTTGGGGTTTTCAACCTGCTGCTCTCGTCCCTTGGTACGTTGCTGTGCTCCAGTAGGTTTGCCTTCATCCCAGAAACCTTTCTCGTACTCGTACTCGTGTTCCGCCTTGCTCAGAATGAGTCTTTGGGTTCTGCCTTTTATTCGTGTGAGGAGAGCTAATTGGTATCAAGTGTATGCACTTAGAATCAAGTGCCTGACCCGATTAGCGGGACATGTCCAGTATGATGCGTGAAAGTTAATGTTGTTATGAAAAAAGAGGGGACGGGGGATTTGGGACCTCAGAGCATCCCAAAACATAGGATGGGTTGGATAAACAAAATAGGGTGAAATACAGTGTCAGCATCGGCTGGCTCACCCCCCACTCACCGAAGACCCCTCACTCAGGTGATCCTCCCGCACTGGTCCACCCCCAGGGTCTCAATCCAAAGACGATGGCAGTGCCCTGGCCACCTGAGAGAGATAACCCCCGGGGACTAACGGGTGAGACACCCTATGGCTTCTTACAACAGGCATGTGTATTTAAAGCTGCACACAGCTTTATTCAAAGCCCCAAGCACGTATATATTGAAAGTAGTAAATTCATGTTTAGTGAAAATCGAACACATGTTCATTGAAAGCTGCACATGCATATTCTGAGAATACTGCACACAAGTGCAAGAATCATTGTAAGTATTTGTTTGGAATTTAAACCCGCAGGAGCCGAAGCAAGCAGGCCTTTCTCTACATTTAAAAGACCCACAAATAGCCTATGTATTAACCACATCACACAGGGGAGGCAGGGTGAACGTATGTGTGTTATTATTTTCCCTTGCCGGCTCTCCGCTTCTCCGGGCTTATCTGGCCAGCTTTCAGCTTCTCCGGGCGCATCTTGCTGGCTCTCGGCTTCTCCAGGCTTCTCTCACCAGCTCTCGGTTTCTCCCGCCCCTTGAAGACTTGCGGCTGTTCCACAGCCCTGGGCCACTCACACATGCAGCAGAACCTTCTCCCGCTCGCCACTGGATACCTGTTCGCCTGTTGTCCCACAGATGACAGCGGTGTGCTCCACTGGGATGCGTATGTTGGCTGCTCAGCGTCCCGTCTCCTTCGGTCCCTGTCCTCTGCACGGCAGCTCCCTTCAGCACACAGTTCCTCCAGGGAGGATCAGACCCTGAGAGAAGCCCTTCCTCTTTATCTCTTGCCAGTCTAGGTGAGAGCCGGTATATTTGTTTTGGTTCCACGGATGGCTCTTCATTCATCCTTCATGTTCGTGTCAGTATTTACAGAGCCATAATTTTCCCTACTCTTCCTCGGCACAGTATGGTTTTCCTCAAACAAATACGTCTTTACTTCATAAAGTAATTATGAGCAGAACGAAGGGAGGTTGTGGTCTTAGCAGTGTGTGGGGTTGTGGCTCTCGGGGTAGAGTGGTATTTGTCATTCCGCATTCTCCCTCGATAGTCTTCACTTCCTGTGGGATATCCCACCTAGCACCAACCCCAGGGGGGACTATCTGGTAGCAGCCTCACCCTGCATGGCCCCAAGGGAAGGTTCCCCCTTTGGGGGAGAAGTGACGATACTGAGGTATTCACACACAATGGGGGTTCCCCAGAGCGAACCATTTAAGACATTTCTTTGTACATTTTTATTTGCAGTGGTTAGACACTATTAAGGCTCGGCAATAACTTAAACTGCTGATTCAATCTAACAAACGGCACACATTTAAACATTGATTAAAACAATTTGTATTCCTTGTATTAAATTCCAAAGCAAAGGCCTTTAGTTCCTATCGCTCCGCATCTAAAAAGACAGATACATCTTGCCATTTTCAATTCATAAAATCATGATTAAGCATGATGACACAATTAACAAAACCGTCTAGATATACACCGATGTGCGATGTGACATCTCTAATGTATCATTTGGAAGTAGAGAGACACAACATCGTTCCCAGTTTACTGAGGTATTCGTCACAATACACTGGCTGAAAAGCAGCAATGTTATAATTGAAATAGATTGTGTGTTCAGATAGAAGCAATAGAAATGTTTAGAGTGCCTAATATCCTTTACATATGTATAGATGTATAATTAATTTATATGAAGTTGATTTTATTACTTGTTTTGTACAAACTGGTAATCGCTGGACCCTTGGAGCTCCATTTAGGTAACGTTACCTCCCAAGCAAAACCATTCAAAAATTCTTCTCTACGAACGGGTGCCCATATTTAGCCATGCACCCAACATGTCTCCTGCATGTCTGCCTAAATAGCCTTAAAACACTTCACCTTGAAGTTGGGTTTTTGAACCCCTTACAACAGGGGTGTGCAACCTTTGGCACACCAGATATCCTGGCTAGGAATGAGCGAGTGGTCATCCAAAACCTTTGTAAAGCCAAAGGTTGCAGATCCCTGCCTTAAAGTGAGCAAGGGGGATGTACATGTCACTTCTTCCTGTTATAAAAGAACCATATCCAATTATATAATCCCAAACTAACGCTCTCCACTTGAAAGATTTTCCTTGTGTCCTCCACATACTGTGTGCATTGTGCTGCTTAAAATGTTCTTGTGAAATGGAAGAGCCTAGGACTGCCTGATAAAGCAGACTGGATCCTTAAGCTCAGATATCTATGCAATGGAAACATGGACAGCTCTGGTCAACGATTGCATGGTATCCTTTAGGGAGGAATGGGGTCCATTAATTAGTAAATGGGGATGGGACGTTCACTAGAGGACCGGGGATTGAGTTGCTGTATTTGCCTCCCATCATTCCCCTTCTTACTGAGGGTCGGGTGAGGGCTGGTTAGGGGGAGGATCAGGAAGTATTGGGGAGGTGTACGGAGCAACTGAAGAGGAAGGAGATAAGTCAATTCGTAATCAGGGGGGGTGCTATATGGTAGCAGGAAGGGTGCCCAGGGAATAAGGGATCATCGCCCTGGGCCGATGGCCACCATATTGTTGGAGTTTTTTACCCGTTTCTGCTGTCTGACGAGCGTGCCAGTGAGATCTACATGCTTGAAATCACCACCATATGTTGGGGAGGGTGAGGAGTGGGTTCAGGGGGTTGTTTTTCTGATATGTGCTCCTTTACATTTTCAATAAAAATGTATGTTAAACAAAGAAATGTTCTTGTTACTGACCATTTATTTTACTGCTATTCCCTTATGAGACTGTTATTCCCTGAACATCCTGGGTCTGCTACTCTTGTAGTCTCCCCAACAAGAATGAGATCACACATTTTAATACAAATCGCATATGGACTTTCACATGTTACAAGACATTTGAACAGCATTTAATTTCCATATGAAGACCACGCCACCAACTCACAATATTGCTAGGATTCAAACAAACTAAAGTTTTGGTTTGTAAAAGACCCTGTTGCATGTGTGTTCCTCTCAAGTCCTTCTTTAGTAATACTTTGAAATGTCAGTCTCTTTTTTTATCAGAAGGTAGATGTAGGTCTATTGCTACACTTTTCGCTCACATTTGTTCCCCACAGAATGTGGGGTCGGCGGGCATGAAAGACGCCACGCTGCTCCCCTCCCCATTCCACACCCACCAATATTGCCCGACACCCATGCAGCCATCAATATGTTTGGTGGTAAAATAAAAAATAAGCAATAATAATTCATACAGTTGTTGGTCGAGCAATAGACAATACCATCTTAATTCACAAACAATGAATCCAATGGCATTTTAATGTGGTTAATGTTTCTGTATAATTCTTTCAACTTAACCTTTATCATTTCTCAATTCTTCTCCTCCATTGTATAATCTATAACCTAGCGCATTCTCCTCCATCCTAAATTGTATCTCCTCACAGGAAATCTTTCGTTACAATGGACTATCTTTCCAAGAAGGTTATACATTTATTTTAAATTTCACTGCATAACTACAAGAGTCCTATTCCTATATATGTATGAATATATCAAACCCAAATGTATTGCTTTCAACTAGTTGTGCATGGCAGGAATTTGCAGGCGCTTAGCACGTGGGCACCCACGTCATTGGCAAAAGAGAGGACTAGCCCAGAACGCTGTAGGGCACATCCACGGCAGTAACCGCTTAAAGTTACTTTTACAGGAAATTACATCACTGGCCGTTATCAGTTTCCAGTCAGTAGTTTAAAAGTGCCTGATTAGCTTATCACAAACTTGAGCTACTTTTGAATCCAAGGAAACCAATGTCGTTCAAATATACACATGGGTCATTATACCCGTCAACCTTTTGGAATTTCTAGAACTATGAATCAACTGCTTTTCTAATTACAAATGATCATTTTGTAATTATTTGTAATGATTTACAAATTACCATGTGTGCTTAGGAATTTGCAATACCTCAATGTAAAGCGTTGATCATAGGCTCAATGCTTAGCAAATATGTTTCCCACCATTACTCATCCTTCTGGAGCTTGCATCTGCTTAGAATCACACGATATGCATAGTCCATCATCTAGTAGTTGGTCTACGCAATAAAAGACAGGGGTTGCCAGAACGTGCAGTCATACCCTCACTGCCGTATGTGTATGGGTATCCACCATGCTCCTCCAATTCACCATAAGAGCATCTACTTATCCTTTGGTGTATATGGGGTCTTGGGACAGGGTTTTTTATTTCTTCTATACAGACACATACACATATTTGTGTTGGGTCGGAAGAAAGAAGGACATGCTGAGGACATGATTAAATATCTTTTATTAAATTATAATTAGAAGGCCTAACTTTCCCCATTTCTAAAGGGACTATCCTGCCTATCTAAAGAAACTAAAGGTGCTTTTCAGTTGTCAGGAAGGACAAAGTAACAATACCCTCCGTCCAAATTAACTATCTGGCCCTACCAATATATTGAACTAAATTAAATATACCAAGTGAATATCTTATCTTCACCTAGTGTTTTCTTGTTTTCCAATAGGCTTTTTATTTAACATCTTTCTTTATGGGACCCAATCTCCTTGTATACACTCTTAGATCAACTCTTGTAGCGGTTCACAGTTAATCTTGGCTTTTGTACTCTCTGTGGTTCTATATTTTAGAATATCTTCCCTTCAGATACTTTCTCACACTCGTGTCATCACTTATAAACTCTTTCCTGTCTTTCCATTCAAGCCTTCTTGGGGTAGGGTTATCTTGACCCCCTATTTAGGCTTTCTCTGTCTTACAATGTCTATTTTTCCTTATTCCTTCAAGAGTTTTATATCCGCCCTCTCATTGCGTGATTCTCGATGAGACTTTCTTCAATTCTGAGGTGTAAGAATGTATTCCCTTCCTCCCAGGGAACTTGGCTCCAGTCTTTGCTTTTTTTCCACCTGGGTTGCTTATATCCCTCTCATCCTATAGGTTTTTCATTTCTATTCTTAACGCGTTTCTCCTGAAATGTCTCCTCCTTGGGACTGCAATGAGTTTCTCTTCTCATATAATAACCTTTTTCCCAGTTCAGGTTATTCGTTACTTACTTAAAATTCCATTTACAGAGTCTGATCATTACTTTCTCGTCCTTATGACTGGGATGAGTTTCTTTGGATCTATAATGGTGTCCCGGGGACTCCCACTTCTCCTCGTTCCCAACCGGTACCTCTCTCTTAGTCGGAGATGGTGGCAGGGCTCGGTTGTGCTTTCTCGCTCTCCTCACTCTTCGGCTTCCCATTCCCTGTTCCACGTTGGGTTACTGCTCTGCACTCGCACTGTCAGTCAGAAACTCTTCATGCTTCCTGTACCGGTGGTCTCAGGGTCGTTGTTTGGGCATCCTGCCCACCATGCTGCACTTGTGGTCACGCCACCACCGGATAGCTTGTTCCTTACTCACAAGTCTTTCTTTGCATCTTTACACGCCAGTCGTCTGGTGTCTTGTACTGTCATTCTCTACCTCGTTTAAAGTTGCAGGCCCCACACCTTGCCTTTGCTCCACCTCCACAAGGAGTAAAGATTTCAGCTTCCCCTGCGTACACGGCTCTCCTCCTCGTCCCAGTTAAATATACCCCTCTTGTTGAAGAGACCGCTTACTTTTAGTTTTCAAATGGGTTTCTTTTCCCATTGCCGTCAGCCAATGGTAAATACGCCACATTATCTGTTTAAGAGATAGTCCCATATTTGCAGCTACGGTAGATGGCCTAGGGAGTTGCTTCCAGGAACAGAAGTCCTTGTACCCAAATAGGGAGTCTCTCCCGTTGAGGTCCCACTTGCCTCGACCCCTAGGAAAGGTCTTGCGAAGCGGGCTCATCCCACTACCCTCATGGGGGGGTTCCTCCTTGGGGACAAGGGAAGAATACCTGCGATTCATCACATATTCCACCAGTGAAGTTAACACCAAATTACTAGCGCCTTTATCACCACGGAACATTTGTAAAGCCAGCGTGAAGCAAGAGAGCCATTTTCAGGCGATCTAGAAGCGGCTTGACAGTGGGCCCAAGACCGCACAGAACATTAGATGCGGATTAGCCAATACCAACAACTGATGAAGGCAAGAAGGAGAAAAAAAACACGAAGGGAGTAGTAGGTAGTGGTGGCTGCTACCATCCTCACCCGCGCTCTCTAGTAAGGCAAAAGATACAGGAACAGGGGGTAGGCAGATGGAAATTATTTCTCCCAGTACCACCCTTGCTGCCTTCCATTAGTGCCTAGATTGGAGTTGAAGATAAGAGTCGTCAACAATGAAGACAGCAAGGAACAAAGAGGTCGCCTCCTCCAAGGTCTCCCTTACAGCCTGAGCAGAGACTGCAGATCTCCATGCTATGTATTCATCTGCCAATAGATAAAAGTACATTTTAAGTATGCAGAAAAATGAATGTTTGTGAAAACTTCAAATTGATTTGCAGAATATTCTACATAGAGATTGTGCTTAGCAGTATTGTCGACAATAGTACTATGTATGTCTGTGCATACATTTAAGTCCCCAATTTTGTGGGACTGATGAGTGTTCTAAAATCCGTGGTCAGTTTTGATTGTGATAAAATCAAGAATTGGCAAAGACTTTGAAAACATAGGGATTTGTTTTTTGCCTGCGAGGGTTCACACAAAATATCTTAATTGGGAGCATCGTGTGAGTGTGTGTGTAAGTGTGTGTGTGTGTAAGTGTGTGAGTGTGTGTGTAAGTGTGTGAGAGTGTGTAAGTGTGTAAGTGTGTGAGAGTGTGTAAGTGTGTGAGAGTGTGTAAGTGTGTGAGAGTGTGTAAGTGTGTGAGAGTGTGTAAGTGTGTGAGAGTGTGTAAGTGTGAGAGAGTGAGAGTGTGTAAGTGTGAGAGAGTGAGAGTGAGTGTGTGTGAGAGAGTGAGTGTGTGTGTGAGAGAGTGAGTGTGTGTGTGAGAGTGAGTGAGTGAGTGAGTGAGTGTATTATTTTCCTTTCATGTTGCTCACTATGTTTAAATGTGCCATTTTTTTATTCCTTCCGCCGACTACAATTGACGGGAGCTTTTTAACTAAAGTTCAATGGGATAATTGTATATACACATAGGAGATCAGTAATTTTGGACCTGACTGAAGGCTAAGCTATGATGACGATTAAGATCGTTGTATCATGAGATTGATGTGAACATGATCAATTTGGAAAGGTCTATCAGAAATTATGGTACAAGTGGGATTGACTGATGGCAGTCTATCCAGGATAAATTGTACTTGCACTATGCTTTGTATAATGGTTAGAAATGTTGTGGCAGATAATATTATGGACGGTGACACCCTATATCAAATATGTACGCACTATGCACTTTATGGAAATGAAATGGGAACATTCTGTTAGATCGCACTTTACACTGAATTAGCCACACAATGAGTTTAATTGTGGATAACAAAAGTATTCCCACTGATCCTTTTTTACTCAGAGATATATGCATGTGCACGTCTTACTTCTGATTCGATAGACATCATTTAATATGTTATTTGCAACGTTGATAGCCAGTTTCACTGTGTGCCAGTCAGTTAGAAACTGAGAGACTATACTAGTCCTCTTTCGATGTGCATGAATTGAGTAACAGTAATGTGTATATACTTGCCCAGAATGTGGGGAATACCATGTGATCAAGCTACGAGCTGTAGCGAAATGCGTTATCCCCTTGATGGCCTCACGTGTAACATTGGGCGCGGGTTGCTAATTGATTTTAAATTTCATGTTTTTGGACGATTAAAGGATAACTAACATTTTTGTCATGATTGACTGAAGAAACCACTCTGTTCCGGCAGAACCCACACTTTGGATTAAGTAATTCTGATGAAAGCAAATTGCAGCTTTCCGGGCGGCACTCTCCTCAATAAAGAAATCACCTGGATACGTGAAAAAAAATCTCCATCATACGTCCTTTATTTTAACAAATACAGTGGACAAGTAGCTCAGGAGAAAAACAAAACAATGCGTTTCACCCTTACGGACTTCGTCAGATTGTAAACATAAACAAAAGGCTTTTCTTTTTAAACACTTTACTAATACGGTAGTCCCTCTTTCTTTCCATTAAACATAAAACGTTGTTCAAAGCTTCTGTTTATCCGAGTGCCATCTTGGAATAGTCAAATGCTTTGGAAAGTGTTAGCATTATCCTAGTATCAATGACTTTTTATAAAGTGCTTGGTGCTCATAAAATCGTTACATACCATCAGCTAATTAATTTGCATTCCCAACATATTGGTTGTTACTATAAAGTGCATAGTGCTTGCCATTCACAGAGAAGTACGACGCAACATAACCATTGCACCACAATGCTAAAATACTTTCCAAAATAGTAGTTTGAGTACTTTTTTGTGGTTGCGCAATTAGCTTCTTTTTTGTTTTATGCACATGTAATCTTATTGCTCTTTTAATAAATGGAGATACCCCACATAGTCTACATTTGATTGTATCCTTATTATGATGTCTAACATCCCAAGTAAAGTACATAATGTGTAATGTGCAAATGTCATTTCCCTGTTGCTAAGGTGTATAACATTTTAAGTAAGGTGCATAGTGCATCGCAGCAACACCAATCCAACAATAAACTACATAGTGCGTCTTGCGCAATTTGCACTCCCCATCGCTAAAAAGTCTAGCACTGTAAGTAAAGCGCATAGTGCATCACAACAGCGATTGTCCAACAGTACTGATGACTTATTGATGTTCTTAAAGGTGCATAGTGCATCGCAGCAACTATAATCCAACAATAAAGTGCATAATGCGTTTTGTGCAAATTGCATTTCCCCCATAGCCAAAGTATCTAGCGCTTTGAGTAAAATGCATAGTGCATCGCATAGTGATTGTCCAACAGTACTGATAACTTATTGATGTTATTAAAGAGGGCACATATTAGAGCATTACATTTCCTGTTACTTAAAATGTCTACCGTAAAGTGCATAGTGCATTATAGCAACAATTAACTAACCATATAAAATTAATAGCAAAGTATGAGTTAAAAAGCCAATTGCCAGAATAAAACGCATAGTGCTCATAATACGCAAAACCATTTGATTATGTAAAGCATTCTTGTCTTCCAGATATATAAAATGTTAATTGCACGGAAAATGAGGAAGGAATAAACATGTTTTTCAAGTGTAAAAAAAGCCTGTAACAGATTGACAAAGTGCATACAAATTTAAAAACTCCCTTCATCGAAAAATTATGTAAGGAGTGTTGTATGAAAGAAAGTGCATTAAAAAAGTATCAAAAAAGCTAAGCAACACTATTATAATTTCACATTTTCTTCAGTATTGATTGTATTGTACCAATTGTGTTAGCAATAGTCTAATTTCCCACAAAAGTATAAAGCTCCTCGTCCTTGTTATGACCACCCGGGTTTTTGTGCGATAGTCAATGATATATTTGCATTCTGTTTATCTCAACTTTAGTTCTCGATTGCCTCCTCTCGGGTGTGGTAAAATGTTATCTATGCCAAAATATTGAAAAGAAGAAAAGTCTCCATTATGTTTGTCTTCAAAATGCTTGGCCAGTTGGTAAGTAGGATCTTTATTTTTGATGGCTCAAAGGTGTTGTAATATTTGAAGTAACTTTGTGCTACCTATGTACCAGAGGTTGCAGCCGCATGTAATTACATAGATCACATAGGTTGTTGCACAGGTAATATGCTTAGTGATGGTCACTTTCCTCTGGGTTCGTGGATGTACATAGCATTTAAGAGATACCCCATGTTTGTACGCTTTACATTTTGGGCATTTGTAAAAGCCACCCTGGTGGTTTGTTAACCACTGACTTGTTGGCTGTATCGAGGTTATGAGGAGACTCAGCGATAGCTCAGATTGTAATGATTTGGCATTCTTCTGAATGCAACCTTTGATATCTGGATCCCTTTGTAACAGCTGCCATTGTTTGGCCAAAATTTTCTTGATGTCTTTTGTGCCATTATTGTAAACTGTAATAAACCGTATATTTTCAGACGTCGTTTCCAGTGATTTCTGTTCACTTTTCGGTTTATTTTTTCTGAAAATATCTGCCCGAGTTTGTTTGGCGCAATTGTTGAATGCACTGTTAATTTAGACTTTTTGTAGCCTCTTGCCACAAAATTGGTCGCTGTTATTTTGGCATGCTCTTCAAAGGTTTTATTCTCGCTACATTCTTAGAATTTCACCGTATGGAATACTGTTCTTTAAACATTTCGGGTGTGCACTCTCCACATGAAGCAATGAGTTTGTACAAGTTAGCTTTCGATAAGTTTCTGTCGTTATTGTCTCGTTTATTATCGTGATCTTAATATCCAAAAATACCACCTCTGTTAAATCATGATGTTCGGTGAATTTAAGATTCATATCCTGTGCATTCAAAATATTAAACGACATTCATTCTTGCTCATTGCCTTCCCACAATATAAACGAATTGTCTATATAACGACGGCATAGAGCCACCTTGTTGGTATGTATAAGTAGGGTTTCTTCCGAAAATAGGTTAGCTTCCCAAGCCCCCATAAAGAGGTTTGCATATGTGGGTGCTACTGTCGTACCCATAGCCGTTCCACACAGTTGCCTATAGTGATGGCCATCAAATAGAAAAGCAATGTGTGAGGCAGAAGAGAAGCATGTCTAGTAACATTTGCAAGTGGTCTCTGAAGCTGGTGGATAGATACCTTTTAATAGCTTCCATGCCCTCCCGATGTTTAATGCATGTATATAAAGAGACAACGTCCAATGTTATTAGTAGATACCCTGGTTTCCATGGTATTTGATCGATTGTTGCAGAAAATCAGATGTATCCTTAATGTAGGATGGCAAAGTTTGAACAAACGGGAAACAGAAAACGATCCAGATATTTTGATGTGTTTTCTAGCAGAGAGTCTTATCGATGCAACTATTGGCCTACTCGGCGGTTTTCTCTTACATTTGTGGATCTTGGGCAGAAAATGTATAATAGGCAAAATTGGAAAATCCTTTGTTAAAAAAGCCTTCTCTTGTGGACTTAATAGGCCCATTTCATGCCATGTTGAAAGTTTTTGGTCATATTCTGTTTTATATGACTTGTATGGATTTGCAAGTAATTTCTCATAGTTATTGATATATATATACACTTCCAATACATACATATTCTTTCACCACCCTAATAGTCACACCCATTGATATTAGAAATAGAAATGATCGCAAAAAAAATAATAATGTAATGCAGTACGTGGAAAAGATCAATGCACCATGGGAACAAAACCAGCTCATAAAAGCAACAATTAACACTGCTCATCCCCAACTTAAAGAGTTCCAATTGCTTCAACAAAAAAAGGGTTGCCACTAGAACAAATCTTTCCGCAAGATGCACTTGTACATCCCATACCAGCTATTGATACCATGGCCCCTCTAATATGCATCTTCAAGAGCTCTGGAAAAGAACTAAAGCTCTCCCTAGCTAAACTCAAACATGCTGATTATCAAACAAGGGTTGTATGTTGCTGCACTGCACTATTTCACTGTTCAGTGTACCAAATCTTATCCCTAACCGAAGCCGAGACTTCCATCCTAGCTTTGTTGATAGCTTGTTCCACGCACCACCCCAGTCTACAGCACTGCCCTTTCTACTATTCATATGATTTTACAGTCCATAACAAACCTGCTTTGGTCTTTCCTGTCCAAAGCCAGGTTCAAATATAGGCATTTATGAGATCAGGCCATATTTCACTTGTTACACACAAAATAGTTCTGTTCTAGCTTCTGCATTAATAAGCCCTCATTCACGGGACTAAAGCGGTTATCACACCTTTCAACCAAGGTTCCACAGGCTAGTTATTAAGCCAATCCTTCACTGAAGGGTAAAGACCCAGTGTGAATCAGCATCACGCAATAATGTGTAATCCTGGACACTGTTCCAATGCACCTTGAAAGTGTTTGTAACTGCGTTGTGTGGCAACCAAAGAAAGCACTTAAGACAAGGAGTACATTTTAACTTGTTTCAACAAAGTCAGGCTGGGATTGGGATAAATGCCTATATGGACTAGGGGTTTACCTACAACTAAAAAGAGCATCCCCCTAAAGCAGTGTGTAACATTTCAAGTTGAAAGCTACTAGCAGCCATAAAAAGTCACTTGCCACCTCAATTTGGCACATACAGACAGCAACCCAATTTCTTACCAGCAAAGAGTCCATGATAACTAGACAATGGCTAGTGGAGAGGGCGGATTTTACACCCTGCCCTTTAACCTAAAAAAAAAAAGTGTCAGTGGGCTCAACTATATCGTACCAGTGTTAACAGCCTGGAAAATCTTTTACATCTTTGTAGCCTAATAAAGGTGGCTCTACCATCGCTGCAACTATTTTGAAACTGATTTATCCAACTGTCTTACCTTGAATAGGAGGGGATAGAGGGTTCCTTGTTATTTCAACGACCCAATTCACTTCGATGACTTCTACTTCAAATATTTATTTTGATTTTTTTTCAAATGTGTGCGTCCCCTTTACTTCTATCCTTACCCCAAACCCTCCCCACCCCGTTAACCTCTAGCCCACAACTATCTATAGTTATCTAAGTAACTACTTCAAAATAAATCACTACGAAGTAATTGCTGCTGTTAAAACAACGGGATACTGGATATAGATAAACCGTCACAGGGACACCAGTTTATCCATCTCTAAAAGGGGACATTCTTTTCTTAGAGCAATCTATACAAAAGGTGTTGGTTTGGTCAGACCACACAGTGTCCAATTCCCGCCTCCCTCATGATCCCTACACTCATCTCGGACTCAGGGATATTCTGCCTAGTCGCTTCCTGATTCACAACTACACTTGTAAGCATACAAAGCCTAGCTCACAGTCCCACAGTCCCAGGGCTATAGCGGAAAAGTTTATGAAAAAACAGATCGACTACCCCTCTCTTTAAGTCCTGTATGGGTCACAGGTGAAGATAAAGGTTAACCTGTACACTTTGTTAGTAAGGTTATCGCCTTTTTGGGAAAAATTACAAAAAAATGCAACTAAGTACAAAAAATTCTATCTTTTTAATAGTCATAAAAATACCTAAAAAACATTACAAACTTAACCAAACGTAGCAAACTTAATACATTTTCAATCAAAACATTTAGTCATCATTCATCTATTCTAACAGGGGAATACTACAACTTAAACAGCTTTGTGCATAACAGTAAATCAAGATATGCATTAGTGACAGGGGAAAAAACCATTAGATTTTCCCTTTAGCAGTCGACATATGTTTCGGCCCTTTGTAGTGTACCACCTCTGTCAACAGTGATCACTAAGATGAATATTGGGCCATCTTCAGGACAAATGGTTACTTTGTGGTAGATTATTCTTGTTCCCCATTGGGCACACTAGCACATCTATGGTCCATAGACTGAAGTTAGGACTATTGAGCTTGGTCAGACTCTCGGATGTGGCCAGGTATTGCCATCTCTGGTCTTGGTTCAGATTAGCAACTTCTGTGGCTTTGTTTTCGAGGTTGATGTTTGTATTTCTGGATTTCACTCGGTACCATTCATTGGCAGGACATGAACAGTTATTCTGGTGGTTATAGTGCTGCCTTGATCTATGTTGTTTGTGTCCGAGTGAAAGCTGGAAGTCTGCGAAACCGGCATGAGCTCATTCTGCAGAGTAATGGTGTGTTTTTGAATCGAGTCACGTGAAATCCAGAAATACAAACATCAACCTCGAAAACAAAGCCACAGAAGTTGCTAATCTGAACCAAGACCAGAGATGGCAATACCTGGCCACATCCGAGAGTCTGACCAAGCTCAATAGTCCTAACTTCAGTCTATGGACCATAGATGTGCTAGTGTGCCCAATGGGGAACAAGAATAATCTACCACAAAGTAACCATTTGTCCTGAAGATGGCCCAATATTCATCTTAGTGATCACTGTTGACAGAGGTGGTACACTACAAAGGGCCGAAACATATGTCGACTGCTAAAGGGAAAATCTAATGGTTTTTTCCCCTGTCACTAATGCATATCTTGATTTACTGTTATGCACAAAGCTGTTTAAGTTGTAGTATTCCCCTGTTAGAATAGATGAATGATGACTAAATGTTTTGATTGAAAATGTATTAAGTTTGCTACGTTTGGTTAAGTTTGTAATGTTTTTTAGGTATTTTTATGACTATTAAAAAGATAGAATTTTTTGTACTTAGTTGCATTTTTTTGTAATTTTTCCCAAAAAGGCGATAACCTTACTAACAAAGTGTACAGGTTAACCTTTATCTTCACCTGTGACCCATACAGGACAAAGAGAGGGGTAGTCGATCTATTTTTTCATAAACTTTTCCGTCACAGAGAATCCCTTCTTACAGTTTTGACCCCCCGTAAACAAAAAATAGGGATTACCCATTTATACATACCAACCAGGGCTATAGCGGCCAGACCACTAGTTGTAACACAATTCCGAGGATAGTGTGGGTCTATAGTGCGATGCAATTGCAGAGCGGTGTGTAAACCACAATATTGGAGCCATATGAGGGCTGCAATCTGGAGCGAGACGTAGTTTCAGAGTTGCGTGTGGACTCCAATGATGGCACACTGCTGCCATTTGCATGGTCTGCAGGTACACTAGTAGGTCTGCCCCTCCCACTTTGCAAGGTATAGTGATATCCTCTCATTGATCCGCAGTTCTAGTTCCTTCAGGAAGCTCACTCCTTTCCCCTATGTGATGTAGCTGCACTTTGGTTGCAATGACAAGGTTGGCCTCCCAACCTTACCCAGGACCGTCAGCTGTTCTCCTTCCCATCTACACAAACAGGTTTGTGCTTTTCTGCTACAGTCTAGGTGGTTGGCATTCTCTGCCAGGATCTGTGCACACTGTGGCTCCTAGAGCACAGCTCCTACCCCTCTATCAGTCTTGCAACCAATGGGATCTAATTGATCCCATTGTTTGGTTATCAATTTTTATTGAAAGGAGACATCCAATAAGCTTGACTCGACAAAGTAATATTCCAGGACAGCAGCTTAGCAAAGCTTAAAAAGGCCCAGGGATAATCTCGGGCCATGCACAAGTCCCTCCCCCTTTTGTTGGGCTCCGCTTGGTCTCGGTCGGTTCCTCTGATGCACCTTTGACGCTTCCCTCTGCCAGAGTGTGCTCCTAAGCCCTTGCAGTATGGGCAATAGTGACAAGCATACGTGGGAGTGGTCTTGTTGATCCAAGAGATGCCGCAGCTGTCACTTACGCACATACCTGCCTTTTTTCTGGGTTTTTATGCCCTTCCCTGGGTCTTCGGGGAAGAGCAAGGTGTCTCCGGGATTCCACCCCTTTCAATAACTCTGCCCACACCTTGATGTGAGTGGCTACAAACAGACCGATAGTAGCCCATCACATCGAGAAATGGGCAGATGAGCGTAAATCTCGCTCAGATTGGCGTCAAGATGATTTTTTTAATAATTATTTTTATGTTGGCGTTGGCGGTTGGCAGAATCTTGGGGGAAACGGGGCGGGACGTCTGATGACTACATGCTCCGGGTTTTTCTTCAGCAAATGTAGGCAGGTATGCCAACACCTCTTTCTTTTCAACGTTGCAATGGTTTACTATGGTATAACTTATTTCTCCATAAGGATCCCTAGTAAAACAAAGGATCGATCCTTGGTTCACTGATGTAGCCCTTCTCCTGGGAATATCTGGGTTTCCCTCCAGCTGCATATCGAGTGGGGTGCTCTGGTCTTGGGAAAGGGGTTCCTGCATCTCCATATGTTCCATGTCATTAAAATCTAAATCCTCTGACTCACTGTCTAGGTCTCCTGGACTGAGGGGGTGGGGGGCTGTATGAGGAGTAGGAGCAGGGAGCGCAGGGCTGTGGTAGGCCGGATTTCCTCAACTTCCAAGTCCCGTCCATGCTCTGTGAAGGAGTGAGGCATTAGACATCCATCACATTTGGGGTTAAGAAAAAATTAAAATGAAGTTAAAGGTGGTGGGCACCTAGCGCCTGGTTATCTGGTTGGCACAAGGTGGTAGCAATTCCCTGAACGGTTAAACTTTTAAGCACATGAAGCATGCAAGTTTACAGAAAATGTTAAGATAGCAGATCTGCATTAACTGAAGTGTAATTCTAATAAACATTTCCTCCCGTCATCCTGCCGTGCCTTCCTGCCTGCTAAAACAATGGTCTGATGAGTCACATGGCGCATGAGGAGTCACACAGCTACTACCTCTCGGGTTAATCAAACAAAACATGCAACACGAAAACATGTCACAGCCACCCGCGCTCAGGTTAAAAGGGAGGTTAACGCATACAATGACAACTATGCATTAAACCTGCAGGGCACTAAACTTGCAACCACAGCGCATTATTAATCACTTAAAGCTAATGGACATTTTACTCGCGTCTCTCCGTCATTAAACGACCGTAGCTCTTTTCCTGAAAGGCCAGCTTTCAGATCACATCACCTGGGGCTTCTATACAGTTATCTGCCCCTTTACCATCTATTCCTTTCTCTGCCATTCATGGCAATTTCTTGCACAGCTTCCGATTTTTTTTTTAAAACTCGGAAAGTTTTGATAACTTTCACTGGACTTGGTTTTAATCGGAGAGCAAAAGGGCAGTTCGCTTTTTTTTTTTATAAAATACTGCGAGATGTTTGCACATCCTCACACGATCCACAATGTGGTCAGAAAAACGCTAGCAAATCTTTCACAACATGCAGCAGCATTTTTACATTAAATCATCGGATCCAATATTTTTTTCACCGAGACCGGTGTACGTTAAAAACGGTTACATTTAACATATGTCAACACACTGACCACTCTCATTCAATGAAGGAGATTTCTGGAAACTTAGGCTGCCTAGACTAACTTCACACCACAGCTACTCGCAGATACTTTCGACTTACTGCCAAGTGGTGCCATAGGAAAATGCCCATGGGACATTAATTCTGTGTTTGGGAATGTGCATACATAAGCATTCGACATGGATAGGAGGGCTTTAAAGCACAGTTTGCATCACGTGCGAAAGCCAGAACTGCGGCACGCTATGTAAGTAGCTCTTCGTTACTCAACAGTAGCTCCTGCTTACCTGTTCATGCCCGACACCCAGGAGCTTTTCGTTTCTGCTCAGCGGATGAATGTTTTGATGACTGCTGTGTGCTTGTTCAAATGGTGTGAATTATCATACGAAGCGTTGATCATTTCTTCTGTGGAGCACAGGCATGAACAACTAATTCTTTTACCTGAAATATGGTCCTGCTACCTCTGGGCATTGCTTCTGGGAAGATTAAGTCACTTGGCCCCCCATCTCCACTGTCAAAAGTAGCGGCTCTGTTGTATACCAGTTCTCGGGCGATTGCGCTCCAGTAGTTTGCAGTGTTCATGCAAAGGTGGTATGAGGAGATTTGTTTGAAAGAAAGAAACAATAATAATATAATATTGAGGCAATAATCCACGCTGGCGCAGGCAGTATCAGGTAGTAAACCGCAGCGCGGTCTAACAGGCCAGACTAATGCTGGGGCTTTCACGGCTACCCACCGCTTGAGTGTTGCCATTAGCACCCATTCCTAAAGACCAGGCTGCGAAGAAACTTTTTGTGCTTAAAAAATAAATAAAATGCTAGCAGAGTCCTGAGCGCATGCACTTTCTTATTTTAAAAAACAAATAAGATTACATTTCTGGAGTCCCTTTTTCATTTCCAAAGGAGCTGGGAGCACAGTCTGTTAAAGAGACAGGCTGAAATAATTGTGGGAGAGTGCAGTGGGGAGGCAGGTGGATGAGGGCAATGGTGGCAGAAATGAGCGATCTTCTGGAAGCCGCAGCCTCCCAGCAACCGAATGTGCGTATTCACAACTGGAGAAGGAAAGCCTAGCAGTGACCATCAGGCCCTCACCACAATATACAGCAAACCAACAGCCAAGATGCCACCACGCATCACAAGGTGGGGTTTCAGGATGCAAGAATATGCTTTTAAAATCATACACCACCCGGGAAAGGACAACAACCCTGCGGACATCTTGTCCAGGTACCCGCTTCCAGCTCATGAAGAGTCCCGTCCATCAAGGCGAACCAATACATACACTAGCTAATAAGTAATGCATTCCCCAAATCCATCATGAGTGCTCAATTGATGGAGGCTCTGAAGAAAGGCCACCTGCTTAAAAAAAATACAGGAATGCCGGAGGTCAAATCAGTGGCACGTCAAAATAGATCATGGACAACCCTGTCGTCGACCGAAGAGAGGCATTTCCATACCTTCAAACACACCAGACACACATTGCCCATGTCTCCAGAAGGGAATAGTTTCTAACCTGTAACTCCATTTCTCCAGCATTGGTATCTTTCATGGATTCACATGCTTAGAATATTCCCCGTCGTCGGACTGGGAACCCTTGGTATATTTATAAAGACGTTTTCCATAGGAAAAATTGTCGACACTTCTGGGTCCCATCTATGTCGTTTTGGGCCGCTTACGCCTGCCCCAATAGGACGTAGCGTTATAAATAGCCCCGCGGCTCCCTTCAGATTTTAACCCCCAAAGTAGTATGGGGCGATTATATATATATATATAGTTTTCATGCAGGGGAGGCCAGCGGGTGCATGTGAATCCATGAACGATACCAATGCTGGAGAAGAACAAGTTTCTCTCTTACCTGGTAACGTTCTTTCGATGGGATGGTCTGACGACGTATTCCATATCTATGACAGTAATCACCACAGCTGTGCTGCTTCGGAAAATCTTCGGCGTCTGCGTCCTGCGTCGATGACGTCGATATGCCGGTCTCTAGGACCTCCTCAGACGGCCGACGTCACTGGATGTTATAAGTAGGACGCACGACGCCCATAGCCTCAGTTGTAGTTTTTTCCCCAGGGGATAAACCGCATCCTAGAACCCCTTGGTAAATATGTGGACTACTTCCTATAACCCCTTATACAAAAAACAAGTACATATATCAGAGACTCCACCCATTTCTTGCAACATCTGAATTCAACACCATTTGACTCTGGAAACATTTGCTTCACAATCGATGTCAAAAGCTTATACACGTCAATCCCACACGATCTAGGAAATGAAGCAGTTGAGTGGATTCTTCTTAAAGCGGATGAAATGGGAGCACAAAAAGAATTTATAATGGCACTCCTAGAGTTCATTGGCAACAACTCGTACTTCAGATTCGAAGATAATTACTACCTACAGGTAGCTGGCACAGCCATGGGAGCTACCATGGCCCCTTCTTACGCTAACTCATTCATGCACAAATTTGAAACTGAAAATGTTCTACTTAACCAACGGTGGCAACAACAGCTAGGGATTTGGATTAGATATATTGACGATATATTCGGAATATGGAAAGGTAGCGAATCGGAACTACTTGAATTCTTTGATTACCTCAACAGCATAGACACAAGAATACAGTTTACACATGAATACTATCGTGAAAGCATACATTTCTTGGATGTACAAATCAGAATAACAAACACAGGATATCAGACCACCATTTTTCGTAAATCCACAGATCGGAATAATTTACTTCAACGACTAAGCTTTCACCAACCAAGCCTCATTAAAAATTTACCATACAGTCAGATGCTCCGTGTGAAAAGATTGGTGAGCGATCCAATAGAGTACGAAAAGGAGGTCAAAGAAATGGGAAAGAAATTCCTTGACCGTGGTTACAAGCAAGAAGAAGTGTCGGCAGCGGAAACACGCATAGCAACACAGACAAGGGGAGACCTATTGAAAACAAAAATCAAAAAGGATGATGAATCTCCCTTAGTTTTTGTATCAAAATACTCAAGACAGAGTAACCGCATCAAGACAATCATTAAAAAACATTGGAACACAATGACCTGTGACCACCGAGTAGAACACCTATTCAAAGAGGTCCCGGTATTCGCATATCAACGAAGCCATAATCTTAAGGATAAACTGGTAAAAACCAAACCGGTACACAAAAAGAAAACTACGAAAAGATGTGGCACCTTTCCCTGCCTGAATTGTAACAACTGTGGCTACATAATGAAAGGGGATACCTTGAGACATCCGTATACAGAAGAAACCATAAAATTAAAAAGTTTCGGGACATGTGACTCTCAAAACGTGATATACACTATAAAATGTCCCTGTGGTTTACATTACGTTGGCCAAACTGTGAGAACAGCCAAAACAAGATGGAATGAACACAGATCTTGTATACGCAATAATAACAAAACCTCGGCTGTGGCCAGACACTGGCAAGACAAGAAACATAACTTGGCACAAATACGCTTTGCTATCCTAGAGATAGTGGAAAAGAGAGATCCACATGAAAACTTCCAAAAAACAATGGACCAACGAGAAACTTTTTGGATTGACCGTTTGAGTTCTCTAATGCCTAAAGGAATGAACGAAGAGATTAACTATATGTGTTTTTTGTAATCTAGAATTTCCGATTTTGTATATATACTTACAGACGCTGGATAACCTTAGATGTACTACAGGCATTGGTGCAAATGAGACCGATTAATCTAGACACTTGGATTAACATTTATACTTTTTTGAATAATCATTGCATGCTTTGTTTAAAAATCATTCTGGGTGAATGATGCTGCTTCCGCCTGTAGATGAATAATAGCATAGCACATATATTATGTAATATACGTAACGCACCGTAGGAACGCATGTGTAATCACAAATAGTATGTCTAGCTATCCGAATTTGGAATTAAGCATATGAGTAAGGCATTGACAGCTCGACTTATTGCATATAGTGGAACAGAGGTTGCCATGGAGACATCCCCGCCCCAGGGTTACCACCCGGGGGTGGGGCGCGAGGCGTACGTGCTCCGGCAACACGGTTGGACCACGGCGCCTCGCAACCGTCTCCATGACAACGTTTAAATGAAACACACAGGCGCCTGCGCGCGCACGTCTCTCTACAGACTGCAGGACAACGCTGGAACTCCAGGTAAGCATCGGCGAACACTCGCCGCGCTCTACATTAGATATAACAATATGAGAATGGCAGTCTAAACCGCCTATCTCTTCAACAGAGAGACGATGGACATATGCGCCTCGTTACGCATTTAAACACACACAGCTGCGAGACTAGAGAGAAAACGCCTTCAAAGCGATCAGGTAGGACTTGTTTCTGTCCTAAAAATCAATGCATACAGAACTTATAATGCTGAAACTAAATGGCTTTTTCTGGTGGTTTATTTTTCATCTGGCGGAACTTTTGCGTATACGTGGGACAATCCAAATGGTATGTGTGAATTTGTTAATATATTGTATTCAAACCGTAAAGTGTATTTAAATTAATGAATGAACAAGTTACTTTCTTACCTGGTAACGTTCTTTCGATGGGATGGTCCGACGACGTATTCCATATCTATGACATGTAATCACCACAGCTGTGCTGCTTCGGAAACTTTTTCGGCGTCTGCGTCCTGCGTCGATGACGTCGATGCGCCGTCGTCGAGGACCTCCTCCGACGTCCGACGTCATCCGATGTGATAAGTAGGACGCACGACGCCCATAGCCTCAGTTGTAGTTTTTTCCCCCAGAACGTGTGACATAAGTCAACTGCCAGTCAGACACAAAGCCTTGCGGAACGTAAGCTGCAATCGCAAAAGAAATTCTGTAGCGGGGAAGGCAGGGCGGGAGCGATATGGAATACGTCGTCGGACCATCCCATCGAAAGAACGTTACCAGGTAAGAAAGTAACTTGTTCTTCGAGGGGATTGGGTCCTCCGACGTATTCCATATCTATGACAGACTCCCAAAGCAGTACCAAAGCAAGGAGGAGGGAAAGAATTTAGAATCAAAATGTAGAATAGCCAATAGAATAGCAGAGCAAAGGACCGCCTTGCCAAAGGCCAGATCCTGTGCTCGGATGGAATCAAGGGAATAGTGACGTACAAATGTATGTACTGAAGCCCAGGTGGCTGCATCACAGATGTTGCGAATAGGAACACCCCTCTGCAGGGCAGTAGACGCAGCCATACCCCTGGTAGAAAGGGCCCGCAAGCCAGCCGGTGGGTCCTTACCCGCCAAACGGTAGCACTCCGAGATGGCCAAAATAATCCAGCGAGACAAAGTCTGTTTCGTCACAGCTTGCCCCAAACGCTTTCCAGCGTAACCAATAAAGAGTTGATCATCCACTCTGACCCGGGACATGTGTGAAACATAAAAGCTTAAAGCTCTCCTAGGATCAAGCCTATGGAGCCTCTCCTCTTCCTTACCAGGATGCGGAGGAGGATAGAATGCCGGAAGAACAACCTTCTGGGCCAAATGAAATTCCGTCACTACCTTCGGAAGAAAAGAAGGACAAACTCTAAGGACAACCCTGTCCTTGTGAAATACAGTGAAGGGAGGCTTAACTGAAAGTGCCTGTAACTCACTCACTCTGCGAGCGGAAGTAACTGCAACTAAAAACACAGTTTTCAGAGTTAACAGCCTCAAAGGGCAAGAATGTAAAGGCTCAAACGGAGCACCCATAAGAAACTTAAGAACAAGGTTTAAATCCCAACCGGGCACCAGGAAAGGTGACGGAGGGAACACATTAGTGAGCCCTTTCAGGAACTGTGAAATCAAAGGGATTTTAAAGTAAGAACACTCTTCAGACGAGCGCTTAAAGATGGACAGCGCCGCCAGGTAACCCTTAACGGTACCCACTTGCAAGCCCCTGTGGGCCAAAGAAAGTAAAAAGGACAGAACCATGGGGATGTCACATGCAAAAGGATCCACATTCTGAACTCTGCACCAGTCGCAGAACTTACGCCAACGGCAACGGTACAGAGACTTTGTTGCCGGCCTTCGGGCCGAAAGCAACACCTCCATCACGTCCTCAGGGAGGTCCCAATCCTTATACCTCAACCTTTCAGAAGCCAAGCGTGAAGGTTGAGGGATCTGACCTCTGGATGGAGAACCTGACCCCCCTCCCGTGAGAGCAGATCGTCTCGGTAGGGAAGACGACGTGGAGGGCAGATGGATAAGTCGAGAAGGTCCGGGTACCACGTCCTCCGAGCCCACGCCGGGGCAATGAGGATCATCCGGGAACCGAACTTCCATAACCTCCGCAGCACTTGCGGGATGACGGGGACTGGAGGAAATGCGTACAGCAGCGGGAATGACCACTCCACCACGAACGCGTCTCCTAAGGCTCCTTTTGGAGGAAATTCCCGCGAGCAAAACCTTTCGCACTTCCGGTTGACACTGGAGGCGAAGAGATCCACTTGAGGGGTCCCCCAAAGGACGAAGATCTCCAGGAGAATCTCCTGAGCCAACTCCCACTCGTGAGAGATCGCGCTCTGCCTGCTCAGAGCGTCCGCCGTCACGTTTTCGGCTCCGGCCAGATGAACTGCCGAGATCGAAACTTCCTGCTGGATGGCCCAGAACTCGAGCTGCATCGCCTCTCTGCACAGAGGAAGTGACCCTGCCCCCCCCTTTTTGTTGAGGTAGTGCATGGCCACTGTGTTGTCCGTCAGGATCAGGACATTCTTTCCTCGCACAGTCGGCAGAAAAGCCTTCAGGGCTAGCCTGACGGCCCTCAGCTCCAACAGATTGATATGGAATCTGGACTCCGACGGAGACCAACGACCGCTGACTGTCAGCCCGTTGGCATGAGCTCCCCATCCCGTGAGGGATGCATCCGTCACGATCGTCACCTCCGGCCAGGGAAGCCAAAATGGAGCCCCCTTCATCAAGTTGCCTTCGACGGCCCACCACAGAAGGTCCCGGGCGACCGAGGACGGCACCTGAATCGAGTCCGACATCCTGCCGGAGGACTGCGACCATTGCGTCTTGAGTGCCCACTGCAAAGATCTCATCCGCAGGCGAGCCTCTGGCACCAGAAGAATGCAGGATGCCATGAGGCCGAGCAACCTCAAGAACTCGAACGCTGGGAGCGTCTGGGCATGCTGAAACTTGTGCACCATCTGCTGAATGTGAAGAGCCCTCACCTGGGGAGGAAAACACTGCCCCAGGGAAGTGTCGAGCACTGCTCCGATGTACTGGAGCCGCTGTGTTGGCGTCAAATGGGACTTCTTTAAATTGAGGGAGAAGCCCAGCCTGTGAAGGGAGCGACAGGTGATCGATAGATGATCCAGGACTTGCTCGGGAGAGCTCCCCCTGATCAACCAATCGTCCAGGTAGGGGTAGACGTGAATCCCCCCTTGCCTGAGATGCGCTGAGGACCCGAAACTGAAAGTGCGAGTCGCCAACCGCGAACCTCAGGTACTTCTTGTGCTTGGGATGGATCGGCACATGGAAGTAAGCATCCTTGAGGTCGAGTGACACCAACTAGTCCTGAAGCTGAAGGGCCTGGAGGACTTGAGAGAGAGTAACCATCTTGAACTTGTCCTTCCTGAGGAGTTTGTTCAAACCGCGCAAGTCCATGATGGGTCTCAATCCCCCGTCTTTCTTCGAAACCAAAAAATAAGGGGAATACCATCCCTTGTTCCTCTCCGCTACAGGCACCAGTTCTATGGCGCCTTTCTCCAGCAGGGCTTGAATTTCCTGCGCAAGGAGCGGATCCGGACTCTGCAAAGAGAGGTTCCCCGGTGGATTGTCGCGAGGCCTGTGCCGAAAAGGAAGACAGTAGCCGTGGGTTATGATCTCCAGAACCCACACATCTGAAGTAATGGCTTGCCACTCTACAAGATGCTGCGCCAGCCTTCCCCCAACCGGCGAACCATGGGACATGGCCTCACGACTGAGTGGGAGCGGCTGCGGCGTTACCTGAGGGCAAAGAGGCAACTGCCCGAGCGGCCTTGGCACCACGGGTACCCTGTCGTCCACCTCTGGTACCCCTGCGTTGGCCTCTTTGACTGCCAGCTCCTCTCGATTTACTGAAGGATGAGTAATAGCGAAAGGAACCACCCCTCCACTGCTGTCCCCTAGGACGAAAAGACGGAGGTTGGCGAACTGCAGCGCCCAACGACTTCGCTGCAGCTTTTGAGGTCTGCAACCTCTCAAGGCTCTCGTCAGCCTTGCTGCCAAAAAGGTGTTCACCGTCAAAGGGCATGTTGAGGAGCCGGGACTGCACATCAGGAGCAAACCCCGACTTCCGCAACCACGCAAACCTGCGTATCACGGTGCTCGCCGCCATGGACCTACTGACGCATTCAGCTAAGTCCAAACCCGACTGAACGGACTCACACATGGCATCCTTACCATCCTGGACCATAGCAAGGAAACCATCCCGTTCGTCCCCTTCGGGAATATGTTCAGCCGCTAACGCAACACAGTTCCACAGAGTGTGCGTGAAACGTGACAAGGCACAAATGGAGTTGGCCGCCTGAAGCGCCATACCACCAGAAGAAAACACTTTCTTCGCCCAGCCATCAAAACGTTTGTCGTCCCTATCAGGAGGGATGGTAGGGTACGACGCCTGCTTCGCCGGGGCCGTGGCCGCCTGCACCACCAAACTCTCCGGAGTGGGGTGCCTGGTCAAGTAGCAGGGGTCGCCACTGGCTGGACGGTATTTTCGCGACAAGGATCTGCCCACTGCCGGGAGACTCTCCGGAGCAGTCCAAGCCGCCGCCACCCTTCTCTGTAAAGCCATATGGAACGGCAGAACCGGGTCAGTTGGGGGACCAACATCAAGGATGTCTGTCAGATCATCCTGCACAAACTCCCCTGGGGAAGCAGACCATCCCAAGTACTCAGAAACCCTAGCCATAAGGCGCCGGTACGAGGAATCAGCATGAGAGCCAGGCTCAGGCCTACAAAACTCCACCTCCGGAGAGGTGTCCAGTCCACTGGCATCATGCAGTGACTGTCTCAACTCGTCAAACTGACTATGGCCCGAGACAATTTCATCCGGAACCTGACTAGGAACCAGGCCATCAGAATCCTCATCCGCCTCTGAAATATAGTCCAGGTGGCGAAAAGAAGGCACTCGAGAGTGCTTGCTCTTAACCAGAGCCTTCCTAGGGGGTGCACCCGTGCCCTGGGGTACCTCCGACACGAAAGGCGTCGATGGCGTCGAGCGAATCGGCGCCAGCGTCGAGAGAACCGGCATCGGTGCCGAGAGGATCGGCGTCGACGAAATCGGCGTTGACGTCAGATGCAGCGCCTCCAGAATCGGCGGCGTCGACACAGCCCTCGAGGCCGGAGCCTCGAGCGTGTCCCTCGACGACCTGAGCGTCGACGGCATCGACGACTTCCTCAGAGCCAGAGCCTCGAGAAAGCCTGTCGACGCACTCGACGCCACAGACGTCGATGCCTTCTTCCAAGACCTCACAGGTGCACACGGTCTCGAACGCGTCGAGGACCGGGACCTGGAACGGGTACGTCGAGAACGAGTCCCCTTGTCCGAACGGGACCTCTCCCGAGACTCGTGCCGACCACTCTTGCGAGCGGTGTCTCTCGACCTCACACGACCGGCCCCACTCGGGGGCGCGGACGGCTGAGTACCCTGCGACTCAAGAATCGCCAGCATCTTCTTCCCAAAGGAAGCCCATTCCTCCGGCGTCGCACGGCTGGAGGGGTAAGCGACGTGCTGGGCAGAGCCCTCCGAAGAGGATCTGGAAGACGACCGGTGTCGGCGCTTCCGAGAATGCCTCGAAGAGGCTGAGGAGTGGCGAGACCGACTCCTAGAAGGAGACCCACGAGACTTCCGACGATGACACGGAGAGTCACCCCTCGAATCATCCGTCGAAAGCCCCGCAGACTTCGACTTCCGGGGCTTGGGCACCCGACCTACCGACAACTTCTTCTTACGTTCGCGTAAGGCTTTGGACGTGAGCGACTGGCAGTCGATACAGTCATCCGTGTCGTGGGCCTCCCCAAGGCACCAGAGGCAGGCGTCGTGCGAGTCCGTCACCGACATCTTGGACCCACACTCCCCGCACTTCTTGAAACCCGGACGCGGGGTCGAAGACGAAGAAGACATCTTCTGAAGGATTTTCACAAACGAACAGGTCCGAAGAACCAAGAAGAACAGAACTCCAAAGAGTCGAGGCGTTTAAACCGAGAAACACGAAGCAACACGTTCGCGGAAAAAACGGAACTGAGGCTATGGGCGTCGTGCGTCCTACTTATCACATCGGATGACGTCGGACGTCGGAGGAGGTCCTCGACGACGGCGCATCGACGTCATCGACGCAGACGCCGAAAAAGTTTCCGAAGCAGCACAGCTGTGGTGATTACATGTCATAGATATGGAATACGTCGGAGGACCCAATCCCCTCGAAACATAATTATGACTAGCTTGATGATGTAATCAAGTGCCTTTATACAGCCCTGACGAAGGTTCAAACCGAAATGCATTGGCAGAATGTATATTGAAGGCAAAATTTGATCGCCCAACACAGTGCAATGTGAATCAATAAACAAGAATGTGAATAAACATTCCTGTCTAAAAGTACATAGATATATTTGACTTTTCGTATCTGATTGAAAAAAGATATCGAAGAAGAAATCGAATTTTTTGAAAATGTGCAGCCCTATAGAAGGGCCAATTGAGATGCGCCAGTTTTAATAAGGCAGAGTTGCCTTGTTTCTTCATTTTCAGTTTATTAAGGTCCTTGTGCTATAGGACTAGGTTTAAACTGGCAGCTCCAGGTTAAAAATCAATTTTATCTGACACTGAAGGTGAATTTTATATATTCAATTTAAGCAAAGAAAGAAAGAGAAGAAAACAACTTGTGGTGCCCACCTCTCCGATACTCCTGTAATTCCCCAGAACGTGTGCCACCAGTCTTCTGCCAGTCAGACACACAAAGCATTGCAGAAACATAAGCTGCAATCGCATAAGAAATTCTGTAGCGGGGAAGGTAGGGAGGGAGCGGTATGGAATACGTCGGACCATCCCATCGAAAGAACGTTACCAGGTAAGAGTAACTTGTTCTTCGAGGGGATTGGGTCCTCCGACGTATTCCCTATCTATGACAGACTTCCAAAGCAGTACCAATGCAAGGAGGTGGGAAAAGAATTTAGAAAACAGAAATTTAGCATGCCCAATCAAATTGCAGAGTAAAGGACCGCCTTGCCAAAGGCCAGATCCTGCCCCCGGATGGAATCGAGGGAATAGTGACGTACAAAAGTATGTACCGGAGCCCAGGTGGCTGCATCACAGATGTTACGAATAGGAACACCCCTCTGCAGGGCAGTAGAAGCAGCCATACCCCTGGTAGAATGGGCCTGTAAGCCGACCGGTGGGTCCTTACCCGCCAAGCGGTAACACTCCGAGATAGCCAAAATAATCCAGCAGGACAAAGTCTGTTTCGTCACAGCCTGTCCCAAACGCTTTCCATCGTAACCAATAAAGAGCTGCTCATCCACTCTGACCCGGGACATGCGTGAAATATAAAAGCTTAACGCTCTCCTAGGATCAAGCCTGTGGAGCCTCTCCTCTTCCTTACCAGGATGTGGAGGAGGATAAAATGCCGGAATAACAACCTTCTGGCCTAAATGAAATTCCGACACCACCTTCGGAAGAAAAGAAGGACGAACACTAAGGACAACCCTGTCCTTATGAAACGCAGTGAAGGCTGGCTTAACTGAAAGTGCTTGTAACTCACTCACTCAGCGAGCGGAGGTGACCGCAACTAAAAATACAGTTTGAGTTAACAGTCTCAAAGGGCATGAATGCAAAGGCTCAAACGGAGCATCCAACAGAAACTTGAGAACAAGGTTCAAATCCCAACCGGGCACCTGGAAAGGTGACGGAGGGAACACATTAGTGAGCCCTTTTAGAAACTGAGAAATTAAAGGAATTTAAAAATAGGAACACTCTTCAGACGAGCGCTTAAATATGGACAGCGCCACCAGGTAACCTTTAATGGTACCCACTTGAAGGCCCCTGTGGGCCAAAGAAAGCAAAAAAGACAGAACCATGGGAATGTCACATGCAAAAGGATCCACATTCTTAAACCTGCACTAGTCGCAGAACTTTCTCCAACGGCAACGGTACAGGGACAGGGACTTTGTTGCGGGCCTTCTGGTAGAAAGCAACACCTCCATCACGTCTTCAGGGAGATCCCAATCCTTATACCTCAACCTTTCAGAAACCAAGCGTGAAGGTTGAGGGACCTGACCTCTGGATGGAGAACCTGACTCCCCACCCCCCTCCCGTGAGAGCAGATCGTCTCAGTAGGTAAGACGACGTGGAGGGCAGATGGACAAGTCGAGAAGGTCCGGGTACCACGTCCTCTGGGCCCACGCCGGAGCAATGAGGATCATCCGGGAACCAAACCTCCGTAACCTCCGCAGTACCTGCGGGATGACGGGGACTGGAGGAAACACGTACAGCAGGGGGAATGACCACTCCACCATGAACGCGTCTCCTAAGCCTCCGTTTGGAGGAAATTCCCACGAACAGAACCTCTCGCACTTCCGGTTGACACTGGAGGCGAAGAGATCCACTCGAGGGGTCCCCCAAAGGGCAAAGATCTCCAGGAGAATCTCCTGAGCCAACTCCCACTCGTGAGAGATCGCGCTCTGCCTGCTCAGAGCGTCCGTCGTCTCGTTTCCGTCTCCTGCCAGATGAACTGCCGAGATCGAAACTTCCTGCTGGATTGCCCAGAACCAGAGCTGCATCGCCTCCCTGCACAGAGGAAGTGACCCTGCCCCCCCTTTTTGTTGAGGTAGTGCATGGCCACCGTGTTGTCCGTCAGGATCAGGACATTCTTTCCTCGCACAGTCGGCAGAAAAGCCTTCTGGGCTAGCCCGACGGCCCTCAGCTCCAACAGATTGATATGGAGTCTGGACTCCGACGGAGACCAACAACCGCTGTCAACTCGTTGGCATGAGCTCCCCATCCCGTGAGGGATGCGTCCGTCACAATCGTCACCTCTGGCCAGGGTAGCCAAAATGAAGCCCCCCTCATCAGATTGCCTTTGTCGGCCCACCACAGAAGGTCCTGGGCAACCGAAGACGGAACCTGAACAGGGTCCGACATCCTGCCGGAGGACAGACCACTGGAGCTTGAGTGCCCATTGCAAAGATCTCATCCGCAACCTGGCCTCTGGCACCAGAAGAATGCAGGATGCCATGAGGCCGAGCAGTCTCAAGAACTCTTGTGCACACCTGCTGAATGTGATGAGCCCTCCCCTGGGGAGGGCAACACTGCCCCAGGGACGTGTCGAGCACCGCTCCGATGTACTGGAGCCTCCGAGTAGGTGTCAAATGGGACTTCTTTAAGTTGAGGGAGAAGCCCAGCTTGTGGAGGGACTGACAGGTGACTGACAGATGATCCAGGACTTGCTCAGGAGAGTGCGCCCTAATCAACCAATCGTCCAGGTAGGGGTAGACGTGATTCCCCTCTTTCCTGAGGTGCGCTGCCATCACTACCATGAGCTTGGTGAAGACCCTCGGGGCGGAGGTCAATCCAAACGGCAGGACCCGAAACTGAAAGTGCGAGTCGCCAACCGCAAACCTCAGGTACTTCTTGTGCTTTGGATGGATCGGTACATGAAAATAAGCGTCCTTGAGGTCGACAGACACCAACCAGTCCTGAAGTTGAAGAGCCTGGAGGACTTGAGAGAGAGTAATCATCTTGTCCTTCCTGAGGAGTTTGTTCAAACCGCGCAAGTCCATTATGGGTCTCAATCCCCCGTCTTTCTTGGAAATCAAAAAAGAAGGGGAATACCATCCCTTGTTCCTCTCCGCTACAGGCACCAGTTCTATGGCACCTTTCTCCAGCAGGGATTGAATTTCCTGCGCAAGGAGCGGATCCAGACTCTTCAAAGAGATTCCCCGGTGGATTGTCTTGAGGCCTCTGCCGGAAAGGAAGACAGTAGCGGTGGGTTATGATCTCCAGAACCCACACATCTGAAGTAATGGCACGCCACTCTGCAAGATGCTGCGCCAGCTTTCCCCCAACCGGCGAACCATGGGACATGGCCTCATGACTGAGCTAAAGCGGCTGCGGCGTTGCCTGAGGGCAAAGAGGCAACGGCCCGAGCGGCCTTGGCACCTCAAGTACTTTGTTTTCCACCTCTGGCACTCCTACGGTGGCCCCTTTGACTGGCAGCTCCTCTCGCTTTACCAAAGGATGAGTAATAACAAAAGGAACCTCCCCTCCATTGCTGTTCCCTAGGACGAAAAGGCGGAGGTTGTCGAACTGCAGCGCCCAATGACTTTGCTGCAGCTTTTGAGGTCTGCAACCTCTCAAGGCTCTCGTCAGCCTTGCTGCCAAAAAGATGTTCCCCGTCAAAGGTCATGTTGAGGAGCCGGGCCTGCACATCAGGAGCAAACCCCGACTTCCACAACCACGCAAACCTGCGTATCACGGTGTCCAAACCCGACTGAACGGCCTCACACATAGCATCCTTGCCATCCTAAACCATGGCAAGGAAATCATCCCCTTCGGGAATATGTTCAGCCGCCAAGGAAACAGTTCCACAGAGTGTGCGTGAATCGAGACAAGGCACAAATGGAGTTGGCCCCCTGAAGCGCCATACCCCCTGCAGAAAACACTTTCTTCGCCCAGTCGTCAAAACGCTTGTCGTCCCCATCAGGAGGGATGGTCGGGTACGACGCCTGCTTTGCCAGGGCCGTAGCCACCTGCACCACCAAACTCTCCGGAGTAGGGTGCTTGGACAAGTAGCAGGTGTCACTACTTGCTGGGCAGTATTTTCGCGGCAAAGACTTGCGCACCGCCGGAAGACTCTCCGGAGCAGTCCAAGCCGCCGCCACCCTTCTTTGCAGAGCCATATGGAAAAGCAGTACTGGGTCAGTTGGTGGACCAATGTCGAGGATATCCGTAAGGTCATCCAAAACAAACTCCCCTGGAGGAGCAGACCATCCCAATTACTCGGTGACCTGTGACATAAGGCGCCGGTACGAAGAATCGGCATGAGTGCCAGGCTCAGGCCTACAAAACTCCACTTCCGGAGAGGTGTCCAGCCCACTAGCATCATGTAGGGACTGCCTCAGCTCCTCAAACTGGCTATGGCCCGAGAGAATCTCGTCAGGCACCGCGTCAGGCACCATGCCATCATCAGAGCCCTCATCCACCTCTGAAATGAATTCCAGATGGTGGTACGAAGGCACAGAACTGGAACCAAAGCCATGCTTGACCTTGGCCAGAGCCTTTCTAGGTGGTTCCCCTGAGCCACGGGGTACCCCCGTCGACACAGCGTCGAGGGCGTCGAGTGAATTGGCGCCGACGTCAGACGCAGCGGCGTCAAAACAGGCCTCGAGGGCAGAGCCCCGAGCGTGTCCCTCGACATCCTGAGCGCCAACGACTTCCTCGGAGAAGGAGCGTCGAGAGAGTCAGTCAACGACTTCGGCGCCACAGGAGTCGATGTCTTCCTCGAAGACTTCACAGGCTAACTCAGTCTCGAGCGCGTCGTGGACCGGGACCTGGACCGGGCATGCCGAGAACGATTCCCCTTGTCCGAGCGGGACCTTTCCCGCGAATCTTGACGACCACCCGAGCCCGAAGGCGTGCGAGCGGTGTCTCTCGGCTGATCACGACAGACCCCACTCGGAGGCGCAGACGGACCAGTGCCCTGCGATTCGAGAATCGCCAACATTTTCTTCCCAAAGGAAGCCCATTCCTCTGGTGTCGGATGCTTGGTGGGGTAAGCGACCCGCCGACGAGCGGAGTCCTCGGATGAGGACGGGGAAGGCGACCGATGACAGCGCTTCCGGGAGTGCCTCGAAGAGGTAGAGGAGTGGCGAGACCGACTCCGGGACCGAGACCCACTGGACTTCCGACGATGACGCAGAGAGTCGCCTCTCGAATCATCCGTCGAAAGCCCCGCAGACCTCGACTTCCGCGGCTTGGACACCTTACCTACCGACAACCTCTTGCGCTCCCGCAAGGCTTTGGACGTGAGCGACTGGCAGTCGACACAGTCATCCGTGTCATGGGCCTCCCTGAGGCACCAAAGGCAGGCGTTGTGCGAGTCCGTCACCGACATCTTGGACACACAGTCCCTGCATTTCTTAAAGCCCTGACGCAGGGTTGAAGACGAGGTAGACATCTTCACGAAGAATAACTTCACAAACTAACTGGCTCGAAGAACCGAGATGAACAACAGAAACTCCAAAGAGTCGAGGCGTACCGAGATTCACGAAGCGAACACGTTCGTGGAAAAAATGGAACTGAGGCTACGGGCGTCGTGCGTCCTACTTATAACATCCAGTTATATCGGCCGTCAGAGGAGGTCCTTGCAGACGCCGAAGATTTTCCGAAGCAGCACAGCTGTCGTGATTACGGTCTTAGATATGGAATACGTCGGAGGACCCAATCCCCTCGAAATGGAGTTACAGGTAAGAAACTATTCCCTTCTCCAGCATTGGATCTTTCATGGATTCACAGGCTTAGAATAGATTGTATAGCAGTACCCCCGATTTGGAGGTTTGTAATGCAAACCAATACCATCATAGCCACACATGCCTTGAGCCATGGAAAACACTTCCAGTCATGGTACCTTAAGAGTAAAAACCAATTACGATACATTGATAGAAGGTAAAAACCCCTCTATGGGGCTTACCTTCCTGAAACAGGTGTCGTAGGACTGCTCGCCCCATCGGCATATCCTCTGCATGTTGCTGCTCGAGGCAATAATGTCGGGTAAATGTATGCGGCACCGACCAAGATGCCACTTGACCGCTATACCCCAGCGGGATTCCGGACCACAATGTCGCCGATGATGAAGTGGATCTCGTTGCCTTTGGGCGCTTTTCCAGCGGCTTCCCTGCTTTCGAGTGGCAAAAAGCAATCGTCGACGATACCCAGCAGGCAAGACCTTGCTTTGAGATCGCTTTTCCATTTGCCGAAGGGCCATAAGTCACAAATAGTTGTCTTGTACCGCTAGAGTCGTGAGTACGATTGAGGTAAAACGTTAGAGCTCTTTTTACATCCAATGTATGGAGAGCTTTTTCCGCGAAAGACAAGGGTGTTGCGAAGAATACCACTTTGTCTTTGAAAAACCTTCAGTATGGCAGATCGATAACTAACGCCTGTAGTTCCGAAAGTCGTCTTGCCAAAGTAATAGCCACCAAAAGAAAATTTCCACGATAAGAATTTTAAAGATGACGATGACATAGGTTCGAAAGGCGCCTTCATTAGTCCCGCCAGTACCGGGTTGAGACTCCAGTCCGGAGGAAACATTTTGGTTGGAGGAACTGTTTGAAATAAGCCTTTTAGGAAATGTTTAACTAATCAATCACTAAACAGTGGTGTTGAATGTCTCTTACGAGACAATCTGAAAATGGCCACCAGGTGAACCTTTATCGAACAAAAGGATATAACCCTTTCTGATAAGTGCAGCAAGTATGGAAGAAGCTGTTCTGCCGCGATATTCAGGGGTTCTAACCCTGGTTGATCCTTGCACCACATGCAGAGTCTCTTCCACTTACATGTATACAAAGTATTTGCGGACAGAGCCCGCGCTGCTTGTAAATCTCTATGACAGTCTGATGAAATGGTCAGAGCCCCAAATTTGGAGAGGTCAGGAGCCAGGCTGTCAGGGTTGTGATGCCAAACTGATCCCTTCTCCTGAGATAGGTTCGGAATCTTCTGGAACTTCACTGGTTACGTTATCGACAGCTGGAGTAGGTTGCAGAACCACAACTGCCTCGCCCAATAAGGGGCCACTAGGATCACACGAGATGGGTATTTGTGAATCCATTGTAGAGTCCTTCGGATGAGTGGAAACGGAGGAAACGCATACACAAACTTGCCCGTCCACGGGAACAAGAATGCTTCCCCCAGCGAGCCAGGTTGTGGCCATCTGCTTGCATACTGTGTGCACTTCTTGTTCTCTCTCGTCGCAAAGTGATCTATGGAAGGATGGCCCCATTTGCTGAAAATTTTCGTCAGTTGCTGGTCGTTCAACTCCCATTCGTGCAATAGATTCATCTCCCTGCTGAGAGAATCCGCCTGTACATTTCTTACACCTGGCAGGTGGTAAGCCAATATGCTCATCTGTTCGAGAGCCCAGTGCCATATTTCCTGAGCTTCGGTCGAGAGAGTTCAATAACGAGTACCTCCCTGTTTCCTGTTTTCCATTGTTGTATTGTCCGTCAATATTCTTACGACCGATCCCTTTATGCGTGGCAAGAATGATTTTAGGGCCCAACGTACCGCCCTCAACTCCAGTACGTTGATATGAAGGGTCGACTCTTCCGGTGACCACTGACCTTGCACTTGCAGGTACTCCAGATGGGCTCCCCATCCAGTCAGATGCATCTGTCACCACTGTCATCTGAAATTCTGGTTCCCGCAGGGACATCCCTCTCATTAGATTGTTGCCACCACCGAAGCGCTTGCAGAAGCTTGTTGCCGATAGTCAATTTGTCTGACCACAATCCCCGACTTTGGGACCATCGGTCTGTCAGAAATTCTTGTATTGTTCTCATGAATAGACGACAATTGTTTACTAATGGGATACACGACGCCATGGCCCCTAGCAACGACATGCATTTTCTTCCCGACACACTGGTGTTGGCTTTCCATTCCGTTGCCTTGCGCCTGAGTTTGTGAACTCTTTCCAAGGATGGTTTTACCAGTCCTGACTGCGCCAGGAACACCGCACCCAAAAACACCAAGATCCTTGAGGGAGTTAAGGATGACTTCTCGAAGTTGATCGCAAAGCCTAACCGCTGCAGAAGTCGCATAGTGGCCTTTAGACTTGCTTGTGCTATTATCGGAGACGACCCCCTTACCAACCAATCGTCCAGATAAGGGTAAACATGTGTACCTTCTCTTGTTAACCAAGCCGCTACTAGAGCCAAGCACTTTGTGAACGTCCTGGGAGATGACTTTAGTCCGTGAGTACTTTGAACTGATAGTGGGTTCGTCCGACTACGAACCTTAGAAATCTTCTGTGCCGACGCATTGGTATATGAAAATATGCATCTTGCAGGTCTAACGATGCCAGAAAATCCCCCAGCTGTATCGATCGGATAACCTCCTGAAGCGTAAGCATTTTGAACTTCAGACTTTTCAGCGTCTTGTTGAGGTCTTGGAGATCTAGGACGGGTCGCCACTTGCCGTTGGGTTTTTTGACAACGAAGTAACGGGAGTAAACTCCTGACCTCTCTCGGCCACCGGGACCAATTCTATAGCCCCTTTTTGCAGCATAAGCACCACTTCTTGTTGTAATATTTGAAGATGGGATTGCGCCAAAATCACAGGTGGGATGTGTGGTGGCACGTTTCTCAACTGCAAAGAGTGGCCCAGTTTCACTGTGTCTAACACCCAACGGTCCGATGTTATTCTATCCCACTCGTCGACGCGGTGAGACACTCTTCCTCCCAGGATGTCCTGAAGCTCGTCATTGTTGGGTCTTCGATTGTTTGTCTTTGGTGGACGATGAAACCTCCTCTTCTCGAAGCCCGATAGTCTCATACTCTTGATGCTCCTCTGAAGGGACGAAAGGATCGAAAACTTCTGCCGCTCTGTAGGCCTCCAAGAGAGCGTGCTGTGGCCTTGTCCATCTTTTCCCCAAACAATTGCTCCCCTTCACATGGCATATCGAGCACTTTGTACTGTACCTCTGGCCTAAAGTTCGTACACTTAAGCCAGGCTTGCCTTCTCAAAACCACTCTGTTTATCTGTTTGAAACCTGCTTCCGCCAGGTCTACGGCGATGTTAATTGAGTGGTTTGACGCCTCTTCCCCCTCACGCACCAGCAACATAGCAGATTTTCTGTGCTCATCTGACAGATGTTTGAGGATGGGGGCTAAACGGTGCCACATTTCTCTGTCGTATCTCGCCATTGTAGCCAATGAGTTAGCTGCCACTGTCGTTGCTCCTATCAACAACACTTTCTTGCCAAAGGCATCTTGTCTCCTGGCCTCGTTGTCCGGGGCGGTTGTGCACTTATGCTGTGACCTCGCCTTTCTTACAGCAGCTGCCAATACCACCGATTCCGGGGAGGGCTGCAAAGACAAACATTTTGGAGTAGACTCTGGAGCTTTAAACTTCTTTTCCAGTCTGCCTTTAACCGCAGGCTCCGAAAACGGATGGCGCATGGTTCGTAACACTTCTTGCCAGACATGGTCTAGAATGGGGACCGAGAAGGAACAAGTTGCTTACCTGTAACTGTTGTTCTCCAGCATGGGTCTGGCATGGATTCACATGCTCATGAATATTCCCTGTCGTCAGGCCGGGAATCCTCGGTAAAGAAAAAAATCAGTATCAGTTTCGTTTCTGATCTGTCTTTCTTAGTAGTAACCAATCACTTATCTCAGGGTCATACTGCCCCCAGCCAATGACTGCCCTCTACCTAAGCCCCTCCCCTGGCAGCCATCCTCAGATTTGGTAGCACGTAAAGTGGCAGTATGACCAAGTGAAGAGCCGCTGAGGGGAAGGAGGGAGGGTTCGCATGTGAATCCATGCCAGACCCATGCTGGAGAACAACAGTTACAGGTAAGTAACTTGTTCCTTCTTCAACATGGGGTCTGGAATGGATTCACATGCTCATGAATATAAGAATACATAGCAGTATACACATGCACAACCACGGGAGGTGGCAACAGGCTCAACATTAGGCAATACAACAACTCAACATTAAGCATCTCTTACCTCCTCACCAGGCTCACCTTAAGCGAACAGGTTGTGCAGCACTGCTTGGCCGACCCTGGACTCCTCCCTGGAGTCCCGATCGACGCAGTAGAATCTCGTGAAGGTGTGCGTCGACCTCCACATAGCAGCCCTGCAGATGTCCAGCAGGGGCACACGAGACAGGAACGCCGTGGTAGCAGCGATCACTCTGGTCGAATGGGCTCTCGGACAGCCGGGCGCGGTCGGTTTGCCAACCGGTGACAGTGCATGATGCAGCCGGAGAGCCATCTGGAAATGGAAGCCTTCCCTTGATTCACAGGTCCAAAGTTCACAAACAGCTGTGATGTCTTCCGAAAACTCTTCGTTCGGTCCACATAGAACTTCAGCGCTCTAGCCACATCGAGCGAGTGCAAAGTCCTCTCGGCCCGAGACGAAGGCGACGGGAAGAAAACTGGCAACAACAAGGGCTTGTTGAGGTGGAAGTCCGACGGCACCTTGGGCATAAAGGAGGGGTGCGTCCTCAGCACCACCCTTGTGTCATGAAAAATCAAGTATGGAGGCTTGCAAGATAGGGCCTGGATCTCTCCCACTCGTCGTGCAGAGGTGATGGCCACAAGAAATGCTGTCTTCCACGACAGGAACTTCAACGGCGCCGAATGCATAGGCTCGAATGGGGACCCCCATGAGCCTGGTCAGCACCACGTTGAGCTCCCACACCGGGGCAGGGGCCTTCACCAGCGGGAACGATCGGAATAGTCCCTTCATAAATTCCTTCACCAGGCGATGAGACAAGAACGCCCGTCCTGTAGTTCTGGTGTATAGGGAAATGGCAGCCAGATGCATCTTGATGGAGGCGTGAGCCAGTCCAGCTTTGGCCAGCGACAGTAGGTACGGTAATACTGGAGGGGCCGTAATCCGCAGAGGGTTAATCTTCTGTGCACGGCACCAGACAGAGAACCTCTTCCACTTATGTCCATAGCATTTGAGAGTTGAGGACGCCCTGGCTTTTGCAAGAACCTCCCTGCAGTCAGCCGGGGTATCGTATCCTCCAAACTCTAGTGCTGCAGGAGCCAAGCCTGCAAGTTCAGCGACTCTGGGTCGTGATGGAGAATGGCACCTCCTACTCTGGAGAGAAGATCCGCGTCCGTCGTCAGCTTGATAGGTGGGGACGCTGACAAGTCCAGAAGGTCCGGGAACCAGATCTGTCTCGGCCACGCCGGTGTGACGAGGATCATCCTGCACCTGGACCTCTTGAGCTGGTTGATGAGACGGAGCAGCAACGGCAACAGAGGGAACGCGTACAGGAACAGGCCGTCCCAAGGGAACGAGAAAGCATCGCCCATGCTCTTTGGCTGGGCGAACCTGCTGACGAACCTCTGGCACTTGGAGTTCGTCGCCGTCACGAACAGGTCGATCTGGAATTTGCCCCACTGTTGAAAGAGCCGATCCACCTGGTCCTGGCGTAGTTCCCACTCGTGGCACGAGCGCAGCTCCCTGCTGAGTGAGTCGGTGATGGTGTTTTTTATTCCTGCCAGGTGGAAGGGAACCAGAAACATCCCCTGGGCGATGGCCCAGTGCCACAGATCCTGGGCCTCCTTGGATAGGGCTGGGGATCTGGTGCCTCCCTGCTTCCGGATGTAGAACATCGTGGTGGTGTTGTCGGTGAAGATCCCCACCACTTTGTCCTTGAGGGACGGAAATAACGATTTGAGCGCCCAGAACACGGCTCGTAGCTCCAGGATGTTGATGTGAAGAGACCTCTCCTCCGGGAGCCAGAGGCCTCTTGCGTGTAGATCTCAGGTGTGGGCCCCCCATCCCTCCAGTGAGGGACTTGATGGACCTCACTCTGGCCACATCCGTGGCTAACGTGCGCTGCACCTTGCCCAAACTGGCCTTCGTCCTCTCTTCTGACGGAGATGCCAATCGCTTCACTGTATCGAGCTTCGCTCCCAGAAACAGTGCCACCTGCGACGGGACCAGATGGGATTTGGGGTAGTTGATGGCGAATCCCAGCTCCGTGAGCAGGCGGACGGTCCTCGCTGTGTGTTCGACGGTGAGTTCTCTTGACCTTGCACCGATTAGCAAGTCGTCCAGGTAGGGGTAGACGTGGATCCCTTGCAGGCGCAGCCGCGCCGCCACAGGTGCGAGGCACTTGGTGAACACCCTGGGTGCCGACTCCGAACGGCACGGCTCTGAATTGGTAGTGACGCCCCTGGACTACGAATCTGAGGAACTTTGTGTCCTTTTAGTTTGTGGATGTGGAAGTAAGCATCCTCCAGGTCCAGTGACGATAGGAAGTCGCCCTCCTCTAGCTGTCGAAGCACGTGCTGGAGGGTGACCATCCTGAATTTGTGTGCCTTGATGTACTTATTCAACCGATGCAGGTCTAGGATGGGGCGCCAACCTCCTGTCTTCTTTCTGACGAGGAAGTATCTTGAGTATACTCCGGAGCCCCGGAGCCTCTTGGGGACGAGCTCGATGGCGCCCTTCTTGAGCATCGCCCTTACCTCCAACAGCAGTTGAGGGACGTGATTCTCTTTCCTGGCCACAGGAGGAATGCGAGGACACTTCTTTTGAAATTCTAGCGAGTGTCCGCGGGCCAGGGTGTCCAGCACCCAACGGTCGGTGGAGATGGACTCCCACATGCTGACGAACTTCGTCAGCCGGCCTCCCACCGGGGTGCTTCGGTGGGGGCCCGACGCTACGGCCGGTTCAGTCCTGCTTGGAAGAGGCCTTGCCGTCTTGGCCTCCTTGCCGACGGTGGCGAGACCCTCCTTGCTTGCCGCGGCCTCTGTAGGCCTCCTGGGACGAGGAGCGGGACGCCTGGCGGTAAGTAGAACAGCCGCCGCTGGATCCCTTGGAGGCTCCCTGTCTGCCTCCAAAGCCCCGAAAGGGCCGCCGTTGCTGAAGGACTCCTAGGGCTCGGGCTTTTTCGTGTCTGTCTTGATGGCCTGGAGGGACTCATCCACCGTCTTTCCAAACAGGTTGTTGCAGTCGAACGGCATGTCCAACACTCTGGTCTGGACGTCCTGGCGAAAGTCAGTCGCCTTGAGCCATCCCCGTCGTCGGAGGTAAACCCTGTTGCCCAGTTGGCGGAATCCGGTATCGGCAATGTCCGTTGCCACCGTTATGGCGTGATCCGACACCACCTCTCCTTCCTGCAGAATCTGTAGGGCCTCTGCCCTCTTGTAGTCCGGTAGGAAGTCTAACAGAGGAGCTAGCTTGAACCAAAGCTCCCTGTCGTAACGGGCCACAATCGCTAAGGCATTAGCCATCTTAATCGTCGTTGTCGTCGACGACGACGAGATGACTCGTCATCCCATGGAGTCCAACTTCTTGCCCTGTCCGGCGGGGAAGTGGAAGTTGGAGCCGCCGCACCCGCTGCTTTCTTCTTGGCCGCTGCCGAGAGGACAGAGTCCGGTGTGGGCTGGGCCCTGAGGCACAAGGGGGCGGCATCGGGGACCCGGTACTTCTTCTCGTGCCGGTCCCTCTTGGCGGGTGTCGTGGAAGGGTTCTTGAGGATAGCCAGCCCCTCATCCCAGATGTCATCGAGCAACGGCACCGCGAGGACCGTCTTTCTCTTGGCCTCTCGTCGTTGGTAAAGAAAACCTTCCTTTTTCTGTTCCTCATGGCAGAGCTGGAAGAGCTCGGATGCCCTGGCTATCATGGCGTGAAAAGAGCCAATTTCGTCGGGCAGGGAGAGGCCCGAGGGGGTGGGGGGTGATGACGGGATGTCCGTTGTGTCATCGCCGCCGTCGTCCGTCGCCGTATCCTCCTGAGGGTCCGGCGAGAGGGATGAGGGGTCCACAGGCCTCGCGGGCACGAAGGGCGGAGCGGGGTGGACTCTCCTCCGCTTGTTCGGAGGGCTTCCCGACGGGCCTGGTTCTGGATCCTCCGTCGGGGTCCGTGGTAACCTCGTCCTTATCTCAGTACATAAGGATTGGATCGCCAACAAAATGGCCACCAAGCTATCCTGGGGCTCGGGTAATGGCTGCGACGGACGGGATGGCTGCTCCACTGGGCCCTCGTCGCCATCATCGCTATCTTCCATCACATCAGCAGGGACCTTCCCCTGGGATCGAACCTTCTCGAACCTCTTGTTGAGGCCTATGAACCTCTCGTTGAGGCCTTTCACGGTTTCCACCGGATCCTCCTCGGAGGCTGAATCTGAGTCCGTAATGGTCACCGGCCACCCCCCCCTCTTTCTCCGCTGGGGTCTTCACAGGGGTCTTAACGATGGTCTGGAAAGAGGATTCCCTCTGCGGCGGCAGGGAAACTCTGGGCCCCGAGGCCACCTCCACTGGCGTAGCCTCTGCCGGCTTTGCCAGGGCCGCTGCGACAACCTCGATAGAGGCCTTTGCCAGGTGGATCAAGGCCCTCACCACCTTAGGTGCGTCCTGGGCCTTCGCTTTGGGGGGAAGGTCATCGCCTCGCTCCCCTCGGCTCCCTTCGAGATCGACCGGGGCCTCTCCAGAAGCTTACCCGGGTTCTCGGACTTCCTCTTCCCCGAACCAGAGCGCTGGCTCGTGGTTGATCGTGCCGGGAAAGTCACGCCCTGCCTGGCAGCCGAGGAGCCCGACCTTACGGCGCTCCCGTTGTCCGCGGACTCGATGTGCTTGGCCTTCTGTTGGGCCCACGTCGCCGGGGCGCCCTCACAGGTCTTAGAAGACCGCTCAGACTTTTTCATTGCCTTCTCACCTGCTGTGCCCTTCTCCAGCCAGGCGGCGAGGCGGGAACGACGATCTTGCTTGGTCCGTTCCGACAGGTTCTTGATATGTTATGATATATGATATGGCATTTGTAACGCGCCTATACACAAGTGTTTCAAGGCGCGAAAACACACTTGCAGAATGCACAGTCCTTCTCCACGTGCGTCTTGTCCTCATGAAGGCAGCAGAGACATCTCGAATGCTGTCCTCCTTGAAAACATTTTGCAATCCGCATCCTAGGCAGCTCCTGAACAGCTGGGATCCAGGCGTCGAGCTTCCCTTGTCCTGGGCAATGTCCGTTGAGGTAGGCCACAGATCTTCTGGAATCCTCCAAGAAGCGTAACTCGATGAAAACTTCACCCTTGAGGGGCGTAGAAGAATTCCGAAATGGGTCCATGTTATCGGAAGTAGAAACGGTGGAGCTTGAGGCTCGATTAACCGAAAAAAGGAGAAAAAACTCCTGAAAAATGCAAAAAACGAAGTAAAAGCTCGAGAGCTAAAACAAGAGGACTCCCAACACTTGAACGTGCGGTAAAAATCTGAGGATGGCTGCCAGGGGAGGGGCTTAGGTAGAGGGCAGTCATTGGCTGGGGGCAGTATGACCCAGAGATCAGTGATTGGTTACCAAGAAAGACAGATCAGAAACGAAACTGATACTGATTTTTTTCTTTACCGAGGATTCCCGGCCTGACGACGGGGAATATTCATGAGCATGTGAATCCATGCCAGACCCCATGCTGGAGAATACCGACTTCCTCCTCTTCCCCATATGATCAAACAAGAAGCAGTCTTTTTTTTCCTCCTCCGGGGTCAAGCCAAACTCGATACATGCTTTACCCATCATTGCGTGGAAGGAACCGATGTCATCCGGCGGTAATGGTTGCCCCGGACTTCTTGGAGCTTCCACCTCAGCCTCCTCCGATTCCCATGTCGGATCTCTTGAAGGGGACGATGATGTCTGAAAAAGACTGTCCACGTTCTGAATCGGACTCCAGTAACTCTCCTTCCTCCGGGTGTGAGCGTGGAGGATCCTCGCTAACCAGACGGGCTGTTGGTACCCTGGCAGGAGGAGGAGTCACCGTCGACTATGTCACCTTCTCAATCGTCGTCTGAATCGACAAAGCGATCGTAGGAATAATCTGCGCTGATGGTAATGAAGGCGTCGTCGACCGAGCTCCGTCGACAGTAGTGGTTGCGGCGCAGGTTCCTGAGGCGTTCCCGCCTTTTTTGAGCTTGATTTATGTTTCGACGAATCTCGACTCGAGTATGACCTGTGATGGTCTCCTGAGGAGGTCTTAAACAGATCTTTTCTATCCTTTTTTGACGAAGAAGAGGAAGAAGAAGAAGTTTTTCCCTTTGAGGATGATTCCCTCGTAGAATGTTTCTCCGAGGAACACTTATCCGTCGAACGTGGCTTTTTCGCCGGCGGCTCTGCAGACAGAGCGGCGAGAAGCTACCGGAGATTTTGATCTCGAGGTCAAACTATGTGCAGATCCTACCTCCGAAGGAGGGTACGCTCCGGCGCCGTCATTCAGCCGCGTCACCAGACGTCCATTTCCGTCTCTGAGGGTCTTCTGGGAGAAGCCTATACAGATTTCACAACTGTCTGCAGAATGATGAGGATGAAGACAATACAGGCAATCCATATGCCCATCTCCCTCGTAGACCTTTTTCAATCCGCATGTAGCACACGGACGGAACAAAGCCTTCCCAGACATTGGGAAAGAAACAAAATCAACCTTGTAAAATAGCAGATAACACAAGGTGATCCCACTACTTTGGTAGACGGTTGAAATCTGAAGGGAGCCGCGGGGGCTGGGCTATTTATACCGCTACGTCCTATTGGGGCAGGCGTAAGCGGCTCAAAACGACGTAGATAGGACACAGAAGTGTCGAAATTGTTTCCTGTGGAAAACGTCTTTATAAATATACCGAGGGTTCCCAGTCCGACGACGGAGAATATTCTAAGCATGTGAATCCATGAAAGATCCAATGCTGGAGAAGGGCTTTTGCTGAAAGAAAACAAGAGTCCTCATCCCTGTAAGTTTGCAAGAGTAAGTGCTTGCACTAGCACACTCGGCACATAGGGGAATTGTATCGACGAAACAACAGCTTAGAACCAAAGTGTGGTTTCCCCAGATGGAAGAGAAAGTATGACAGCTGCTAGGCAAGTGCATCGCGTGCAAGGCATTCGCCCCACAAACCTTTCCAGAGCATCTCAAAATGTCATTGATGCCGTTGCAGGTATGGGACGAGGTTGCCATTGACAGGTCCGGCCCACTGGCCAATGGCAAGTACATGTTGGAGATCATTGACGAAATGTCCAGGTTCCCGGAGGTGCACCTCATTCACTCGACTAGTGCCCAAGCAGTAATACTGGCTCTAGACAAGACTTTTGCAAACTACGGGATTCCATCCTTAGTAAAATCAGACAATGGTCCACCATTCAACGGCCATGATTTCGCCATGTTCAAGGAACATCTTGGTTTTCAACATTACAAGATTACACAATTGTGCAAAATTCAAAACATGCTTTTTAAGTCTGCTCAATTACTAATGGATCATTCATGCAGGGAATATGCACCTTGGTAAGGGACTACAGAAACACTCCACACAGCTAGACAGGAGTGTGTCCCTCGGCACTAATGTTTGGACGAGTGGTAAGGACCACACTGCCACACAAACCAAAGGCCACACTTCCCAGCACGTATGTCGACACTGCAAGAACGAAGGACAAGGAGAGCAAAACAAGAATTAAGTAATATGCTGATCTAAGGAGGAAAGCAAAACCATGTCACATCCAGATAGGAGGCCAAGTGCTGGTAAGTCAGTCAGACCCAAGACACCAAAGACGCCCATGTGTTTAAACCGAACTCAGGACTGTGACACATACAACGGTCCATGATAACGGCAGCCAGCCTCCAGGAAACATCACAAGGAACTCATCATTCTTCTGAATTTCCAAAAGTGATAGAGCTCAGGAAAGCACCGAGCCCACCAGGGAAGAGGACTCCTCCGATCTAGACTCTGAATACAGAGAAGAGGACAGGAACGCTGATGATAGCACCAGTGACATTCCGCCCACACTCAGCCCTTCGCGAAGAGTGGTGCGTAAACCCTCAAGGCGGATAGAAGAAATGAACTAACGAACCCCAGGTTTCAATGTTCAGCAAGAGGGAGATGTAATGTCCCATTTCGATTGTTAATGAAAAGGAGCCGTGTCTCTTTTCTGTTGTCATGTTTGTGGGCTGTAATCCACGTGTTGAGGTAAGCGGGGTTTCCGCCTACACGCTAGTTTGCGCCTGATTAGTAAAGGATTAGCAACCCTATACTCTGGCTCCGCGTCTCATTGTCTTTACATTACATTATTTGTGTCCCGTTGAATGCATGAAAGGTGTCAACACACAGTTTTGGCAGGACAAAAAATTGTTGACAAGCTCAAGGAATCCTCAAAGTATTCACTGATACAAACTCATTTTATCTAAATAATGTATTTAAAAAAAAAATAAAAGTTTATATCTTTTTCTACATTTTCGGATTTGTCGTATTTTAAAATGCAGAAGGGAAACAAGCGTTGTTTTATGTTTCGAATAGAAAGTTACTGAGTGCCAGCGAGTGACATGAATGAACTGAGACATGCCTGTTTGACATAAGTAACATTTTGTGTATACACAATTGGCAAGGCTGCCAATAACCCAGAGGCTCGTTTCAATTATATGGAAAACTGTTGCAACTTAAAGCTAGACACTACCAATGAATTCAACATGGTAAGATTCTGCAACCCACGGATCTTAAACATTGCAGTTATATGTGGAGAAACCAGCTATTTTAAAAAGCTTCTTCATGGCCAACTGCAAACCTTGATAAAAATGTAATACATGATAAAATGAAAACTGAAAAGGTAGAGCAAGAACATTTGTGTTTTTATTTTAAAAATACCGAAATGTTAGATAAAGCGATGGACACTGTAATTAAAACATTATTCTAGGCCTTTTTGGTCACCTGTTTCAGAGTTGAAAGGGATCCACTCGTTTGCTGCAGGCGTGGTTAGTCCATTGGAATGAATTTAGAGAGGCATTAAGGCACAATACATCCTTACCTTGAATGAGTCATTTCAGAACAACATTAACACTCTCCCGAGCTACAGTGCTAGATTGGCAGTCAGCTGCATACATAAAATGCAATGGTGAATAAAAGGCCTCCATCATTTCCCATGCCACACCTTTGGATTTATTGGTACCTTGCTGTGGATTATCCTAGTAGACTATCCTGCTGCTATCGCCAATTACCAGTTCATTATATTCAATGATGTTTTGCCAGAATAGTCCTTCTGGAACTGACTGACTGGGCCTACTCAAATAAAACAAATACCATCTGTGAAATATCCACCTACAACCAATAATTGCCAATTTTAGATAGGTTACCGGATTTTCACAACTAAAGAAAATGCCAAAGAAGTGGGCTTTTGCCAGCATCAGAAGATAGATGCTTTGGGCCAAGTTAGAACAGCGTGTCAATTTCCATATCCCAGCAGACCTGATCATTGCCCTCCACTCAGACATATGGGTAAAGGTTTGCACTGGATATAAGGAATATGTACCCCCAAAATTCAACACGGCGAGGAGTTTAGCAAGTTGCCTTTGGGCCTTGTTACTATTCAATCACTTTTTGGAAAATTCCCCTGATACACCGTAAGAAATCAAGCTTTTGTCCCTAAAAATTAAAATACGTGCACCAGTCCTCAAAATTTGCTCTAGCCATTTGTGAGTGATTACTAACTCTTGTTGAGTAAGAAATGGTGTGCTTTGTGCAGAACTGAAGGGGTTTTGTATCCCTAACCAGTACCTTACAATATGAATTATGTCAGGAGAAGCACGCACTTTACTCTATCTGAAGAATGATCTTTGATAATTAACTTGGTACCATCACATTTTAATTATGAGAAGAAAATCTATACATAACCCCTCCCACCCCCCACACTCCCAACAAAAAAAACTGTTCAAGTCTTGCTTCTAGAACAATACATTCTGCAATAAAGGCTTTTACTGGGACGATTGCCCCCAAGGGCTTTGTTTGGGAGGGAAATTTGATCCATCAATGAGAAATCTAACCTGGACACCCTAGAAGGCAAAATGTACAAAGGCCTCTGTAAAATGCAAAAAAAGCTTGTGGATTCAGCTGGTGTGACTCAATCTGGGTTTGCTGAAAATCAATGCCAAAATAATGTCTGCCAGATTAGGATATGCAAGAAAGGTTAGCAACAACAAAACAATGCACTTTATTGCATGTTATTTTGAATCACCTAAATGGGGCTGCCCCTTAGACTCATTGGTATTTTAACTACTCAGAAAACGAATTCACATACCTAGTGCCTACATGGAATACTAACAGAAGCAGAAAAAAGCAAATGGCAAGTGAATTCTGATTTTGGATTGGGGCAAGGTGTTATAAATGCACTTAATCAAATCATTGGGGGACTTTAAATAAAGAACTGAAATCAAATATGATCATGGACAGTCAGACCCTGGTGGGAGAATGAAGATCACCATGGACAAACAGACCCGTCTGCTTGTGTGCAAAACACTGGTGCATATTTTGTTTACATGCAAAACGCATGCAAACGATGTCATATCATTGGAACAAACAAATTCACACTTTGAGGAGCAAAACAATCTGAAAGGCAGAGCATCCTTTGTGTTGTCTCAAAGGGACACACCAATAGTATGTGCTACTTATTGGTAATAGGCTTTGATTTATTTGCGATAGTAAACATCATTTTAAGTTGCAAGCTACTAACCAGGCATAGAAAGACGCTCGCTGCTTCAGTTGTTCACATGGTCACCGCACATCATTTCTTACTAGCCAAGCGTCAAATATCACTTGCCACTGGCTAGCGATAAGTGTAAACTTGAGGCCCTTCTTTAAAGATTACGTGCCAAATGTAAAAATCTTGTTATACAGATCTAGGATTATCGTGTTGGGCAGGATTAAAAGCAGTTCATGAGATATTACCACATGAAGTTATTTAACTCCTTTCATTCGATCAGAATGCAGTCATTAACATCTGATATTGACTGCATTCCAGACATTCTGACTTCAAAAGCAGTCAGGGAAACAGCAGACCACATATTTCAGCATTCAAGGGCAACAATGACATTTAATAGCAAGATTCTGTCAAGAAGATACCCCAAGCTAATTTAGCACAACACAATCAAAGTTAAATGTCTTCACTTTTGTAAAGACACAATGTTCAATTTATCACTGATCCTAAAGCAGGGTTATGCTAAAACTGTTAAGTGGGATATGATATGATAGGTTATTTATAACACGCTTCATGCCCACAGGTTTCTAAGCGCGCACGCAGGGATCGAACCTGTGGTGCTCCGCGTCATCTTGCTTCCAAGGCCAGCACGTTGCCCCCGAGCTATCCTCCCGAGATGAACAGCCATACCCCACCTCTCTAGTGCCATCCTGTCAGCAGACAGGTTTGGGTGGGGCTTATGACAGCATTACCTTTTGGGAACTACTTTGAAGCACACATATACTACGTGTCGTAGCAATAAGAGAATGATTCACTTGCGACAGTTGTGCCAGTAGAATCATTACATAGGATTGTTTTGCACTGGTACAACGTCATCACTCGCACTGTTTGAAATCCCAGTGCAAAAACTAGTTTCGCATCAGCGCTTAGACACCGCAAACTGGGTCATTTCAAAGGCATAGCTAGTTGTAGCCCCAGCACAATAGCCAAAATAGATGGTCTTCAGCCTTTAGCAATGGCAACACGATCAAGAGTATTAGCCGAGGAACTAATAGCAAAGCAAATGCGCCCACTGCAACAGCCCGAGCACACCAGCACATTCCTTCATTGTGCAAATACCCCGATCAGTGTAAATTACATTGTCATTATGCTGTCTCACCAGCCATCAATTCAGTTTACCGTTTCTGGTAAATTACCACCCTTACATTCCGAGCAAGCGTGACACGCTCGGTAAGAGCCTACTTTGGCATTCCAGTAACGCTCCTAGTTTTAATTGCTAGTAAATTGCCAATATGGCTTTCCCAATTAGCAGGTAACTCCCAATAAGATCCAAGTTTACATTACCAGTTTGGCTTTCCCGATAATCTCCCAGCTTGCACAGGTTCTATGCCATAATATTGCTCGCCTAAAGAATGGGACAATCATTTTCCCTGACATTTTATGTCTCACAGAGACCTGGCTGACTGACTGATGGCTCTGAGCCAACTCTCTCGGAGGCACTCCCGGGCAGATACAGTATAATACAAGACTCGGGGACTGCACATGTCTCTTACTTGCGCCACAATTAAATTTCACAGTTTTGAACACTTGGTCGTAAAATTTTATTTGTTGATGGCCCTTATTGATTACACGTGTTTCGGCACACTCCTAGTGCCTTCCTCAGATCAGGGCAATGTCTATTTACTAGATATTAATGATACAACATAAAATTAGAAATTTAGCAAATAGAAAGTTATAAACATTACAAGTACAAAGAAACACAAAGCATATTGAATTCATATGTTTCGCAAATTCCCCAAAACAAAAATTGAATTAAAAAATAAACATATAAAATAAAGATGCATGACAAATTTAGGCATTAATTTATAACCAGAAGCAACATTAATTAAATGCACAGACCCATTTGTAAACAAAACCAAAAATAGTTGACACATACCAGTCAGAAGTCGAAAAATCAATTGGAGGAGTGTGGAGGTGGGAGTGAGGGGTAGTTGAAAATATAGGGAAAACAGAAAAGAAAAAATAAAAGTATTTGAGTCCATGATCGAAATCACGAAATTGCATTGATTCACTTATTCGAAAAAATCCCAAATGGGTAAATCTAGCTTACCCATCCACTGATTTATCAGCTACAAATAACGTGATAGATGGCTGAGTCCCATCAGACTCCAAACGATTTCTACGGGAACCGAAGTAAAACATCTGGGTCACTGCGCTGTATTCATACCTAATTATTCTATTCAAACATGCATTCATGTGTACAAATTCCTCTAGTACGTATTTCGCCTAACATTAACATATGTTTCCCTTCAAGAAATCTAAACTGGCTCCCATTCTACGTAGCGTTTCCGCACGGCAGTGCGATCTGAACGGTTTTCAAGTTGTAACCCAAGTAATATAACATTCTATCATTGTGTGCATTGACATTAAAGAACTCTTACGGGTGAAAATATCAACCGGAGTTTGGAACGCGGACCCTTTGTTGATTGGTGCGTTATTGTGTGGGCTGAGCAGACCCCTAGGGCTTACCTTAAAATTTCAATTTTACTGCATCACGCGTCGGGTTCCTAAGATGGCGGACGCCATTCTATGTTATTTATAAATTAGATGTTACCATAGTAATGGTATTTGGTCCTACTTCTGTTTCCATACTATGACAGCTGTCGGCCATATTTTAGTGGTAAGGACCTAATTATCTATGGCAGGTTTGTACGTGTTCTTATGCCATTTTGAATTAAAATGAAAACAGTCCTAAACTGGAGTACATGCCCCATTATTTACGATCTCTCTCAAAACTTATTTACATATGGATCTAGTCCGATATCACATCTCGAGGAGTGTTATCTCCTCCAGGTGCATGCTGGGAGAAGTAGTCCCTCTGAATTTCTACGACAGAGCAGGTCTGGGGATAACATCCGCAAACCTTTTTATTTTGCTGTATTCCGGCCTGCTTCTCAGGCCCTTATCTCTGATCTATACAATACCAAACACAAATTTTCAAAATTCTCCCAAAGAACATTTTTTACAAACATTATTTATAGAAAGTATGACATTTCTTTGTCTGTGTTGAGGCCGTTTTCTACACTTCTGAAGAAGTCAATGAGTTTGGCCTCCTCTTGACGTAACAATAGTTCCTGATTGCCTCCTCTGCATCCCAATGTCACTTTTTTGAGCCCGATGAATTTGATGTGTTGTTTGTTGTCCATCTGGTGGACGCGCTGCCAATGGTCCGCTAGAGGTAAATTCTTGTCCTGGCTTCCAATCACTGCCAGGTGTTCCCTGATCCTGAAGCGGAGTTCACGAATCGTACTGCCAATATAGATTTTCTCGCAAGTGCAGATGATGGCATATATAACATGCTTACTTTTGCAGTTTATCTGTTCTCGTATCTTGATTTGAGGTCCATTGCCTGCTTTAAAGATGTTTGTCATAGGTGTGGCATATTTGCACATAGTACATGTGCCACACTTTCTGAAGCCTGGGCTGGATTCTTTTAGCCAGGTCCCAGTTGTCTCCTCCCTTTCATCTGGTAGTAATGACGGACTGAGGCTCTGTTTCAGGGTTTTAGCTCGTCTATAGATCAATGACGGATGGTCATGTATATAAGACTCGATGTGAGGGTCCAATTTAAGTAAGTGGCAGTATTTTCTAAGAGATCTCTTGATAACATAGTTGTTTGCGCAGTATGTAGTAATGAATCGCACCTTATCTGACGGATTAGGTTTCACCTGTTGCGTTAGGGTTTGTGTCCTTGGAATTTTTTGTGCTTTGTTATAGGCAGTTTCAATACACTTCCTTGGATAGCCCCTGGCTTGAAATCTCCTGGATAAAGTTTCACATTCTTCATTAAAGTAAGATAATTCATTACAGTTCCTCTTGGCCCTAATGTACTCCCCTTTAGGGATATTCCTGATTACTGGTTCATAGTGGCAACTCGTTGCATATAATGTGGAGTTTACTTCTGTCTCTTTCCGATATGTTCTGGTTTTAAGGTGTTCTCCCGAAACATAAACATTCAGATCCAAGAAATTAATCTCCGTCTTACTGCTAATTCCTGTGAACTCAATGCCTAGCTGGTTATTGTTGATTTGGAGTCTGAACGTTTCCAGCTCCTGTGGTGTGCCATTCCATATTAACAGGACGTCATCAATGTACCGGGTCCATTTGATGACGTGTCTGTTATACGCCTCTGTAGTGTAAATTAATAAGTCCTCAAACATGCCCATTACTAGATTTGCTAGTGCTGGTGCATATTTGACCCCCATGGCAACCCCCCGTTTCTGTTTGTATATAGTGTTGTTGAAGGTAAAGATGCTATTATCTAGGGTGGCCATGAGCATTTCTTTTAGCATGCAAACAAATGAAAAATGTGATGCCGATTCATTCTTAAAAATATAGTCAACAGTATCAAGTGCCAAATCATGTCCAATTGACGTATATAGGGCCTTGACATCCCACGTAGCAAGATGGTATGTAGGCTGCCATTGGATGTTCTCAACAATATGTAATGCAGAAGTTGTGTCTTTTAGGTAGGCTTTTACCAGTTTAACTTTAGGCCTTAGTATATGATCTATGTATTCCGATAGTGGTTCTGTGGCCCAACCTATTCCACTCAAAATTGGCCTTCCTTCCGGGATAGTAGAAAAGTCTTTGTGCACCTTGGGAAGGAAATAGATAGTTGGTAATGTCGGTTTCGGGTGTACAAGAGGGCGGATGCCCTAGAGATCTTGCAGGAAGGAGAGGTGGCGTCGGACCATGCCATTACGATTGCGACGGACATCGCTGACACTGGATTTCGCCAGTTGGGCAACGGCGTGTGCCTTAGGCGGCGTGGATGGCTCAAGGCTACTGACTTCCGTCAGGACATGCAGACCAGAGTCTTGGACATGCCGTTCGACGGAAACGACCTGTTTGGGAAAACAGTGGGCGATTCCCTTCAAGCCATCAAGGCAGACACGGAGACGGCCCGGGCTCTTGGGGTTCTCCAGCAACGGCGGCCGCCCTTTCGGAGCGGCGGAGGCAAACAGGGTGCAAGGTTCCGGCGGCGGATTTTCCACCTACCGTCAAGCGGCCCGTTCGTCGTCGCAGGAAGCTTACAGGGGACGAGGCAAGTCGGGCGGACCCTGCCGTCGTCGCCAAGGAGGTCAAGGCGGCAAAGCCTCGTCGAAGCAGGACTGAACCAGCCGTGGGGTCGGGCCCCTACCGAAGCACCCCGGTGGGAGGCCGGCTGGCGAGCTTCGTCAGCGTGTGGGAGTCCATCTCCACCGACAGTTGGGTGCTGGACGCCTTAGCCCAGGGTCACGCGCTCGAGTTTCTAAAGAGGTGCCTGCGCGTCCCCCCTGTGGCCAGGAAAGAACATCACGTCCCTCAACTTCTCTTGGAGGTAAAGGCGATGCTCAAGAAGGGCGCCATCGAGCTCGTCCCAAAGAGGCTTAGAGGCTTCGGGGCTCCGAGTTTACTCAAGATACTTCCTCGTGAAGAAGAAGACGGGAGGATGGCGTCCCCTCCTGGACCTACGACGACTGAACAAATTCATCAAGGCACAGAAGTTCTGGATGGTCACCCTCCAACACGTCCTGGGTCAGCTGGAGGAGGGCGATTTCCTGTCGTCGTTAGATTTGGAGGATGCCTACTTCCATATTCCCATCCTAAAGGGACACCGAAAGTTTCTCAGGTTCATGGTCCAAGGGCGTCACAATCAGTTCAGAGCCCTTCCCTTCAGACTGAGGTCGGCACCCAGGGTGTTCACCAAGTGCCTCGCGCCGGTGGCGGCGCAGCTGCGCCGAGAGGGGATCCACGTCTACCCCTACCTGGACGACTGGCTCATCCGAGCGAAGACGAAGGAGCTCGCCGTGGATCACACGGCAAGGACCGTACAACTTCTCATGGACCTGGGATTCTCCATAAACTACGCCAAGTCCCACCTGGTGCCCGCGCAAGACGCACTGTTTCTGGGAGCGAAGCTCGACACAGTGTCGCTTCTGGCCTATCCGTCGGAGGAAAGGACGAGGGCCATTTTGGGCAAGGTGCAGCAGATGCTGGTTGCGGACGCGGCCAGAGTGAGGTCCATCAAGTCCCTCCTCGGAATGATGTCTTCTTGCATTTACCTCATCCCCCTGTGCAGGCTCCGGATGCGCCCATTGCAGGAGTTCCTGGACGCGCGCTGGATCCAGACGACTGGCAGCTTCGAGGAGAGGATCACACTCAACGAGAGTTTCCGACGAGCGATCCGGTGGTGGGGCACTCGTGCGCATCTGACGGCGGGCATGGACTTCCAGACCCCCGGCCACCAGGAGACAGTGACCACGGATGCCTCCCTGGAAGGGTGGGGAGCGCACACCGAAAATCTGCACGCGAGAGGCCTTTGGCTCCCGACGGAGAAGTCCCTCCATATCAACGTCCTGGAGCTCCGTGCAGTGTTTTGGGCCCTCAGGTCCTTCCTTCCGTCCCTCAAGGGCAAGGTGGTGAGGATCTTCACCGACAACACCACCACCATGTTCTACATCAGGAAACAGGGCGGAACCAGGTCCCCAGCCCTGTCCAGGGAGGCGCAGGATCTGTGGCATTGGGCCGTCGCCCAAGGGATGTTTCTGGTGCCGTTTCATCTGGCAGGGATAAAAAAACACCATCGCCGACTCACTCAGCAGGGAGCTGCGCTCGTGCCACGAGTGGGAACTACGACAGGATCTAGTGGACCGCCTCTTCCGACGGTGGGGCACACCCCAGATCGATCTGTTCGCGACGGCGACGAACTCCAAGTGCCGGAGGTTCGCCAGCAGGTTTCCCCAGCCGAGGAGCATGGGCGATGCTTTCTCGTTCCCCTGGGAGGGCCTGTTTCTATACGCGTTCCCTCCATTGCCATTGCTGATCCGGCTCATCAACCAGCTCAAGAGGTCACGGTGCAGGATGATCCTCGTCGCACCTGCGTGGCCGAGGCAGATATGGTTCCCGGACCTTCTGGACTTGTCACCGTCCCCGTCAATCGAGCTGCCAGTGGACGCGGATCTTCTCTCCAGGGAAGGAGGCGCCATCCTCCATCACGACCCGAAGTCGCTGAACTTGCAGGCCTGGCTCCTGCAGCGTTAGAGTTTGGAGGATACGACATACCGGCCGACTGCAGAGAGGTTCTTGCAAAGGCCAGGGCGTCCTCAACTCTTAAATGCTACGGACACAAATCTAAGAGGTTCTCTGTCTGGTGCCACGCACAGAAGATTAACCCTCTACGGATTACGGCTCCCCAAGTACTGCCGTACCTACTGACGCTGGCCAAGGCTGGACTGGCGCACGCGTCCATCAAGATTCATCTTGCTGCGATCTCCCGATACACCAGAACCACGGGGCAGACGTCTTTAGTGTCTCATCGCCTGGTGAAAGAGTTCATGAAGGGACTGTTCAGATCGTTCCCGCCGGTGAAGGCTCCGGCCCCGGCGTGGGAGCTCAACGTGGTGCTGACCAAGCTCATGGGACCTCCGTTCGAGCCTCTGAGCTCGGCTCCGTTGAAGTTCTTGTCGTGGAAAACAGCGTTTCTTGTGGCCATCACCTCCGCACGACGGGTGGGAGAGATCCAGGCCCTTTCCTGCAAGGCCCCGTACTTGACTTTTCACGACTCGAGGGTAGTGCTCAGGACGCACCCCTCCTTCATGCCCAAGGTGCCGTCGGACTTCCACCTCAACGAACCCTTGGTGTTGCCTGTTTTCTTCCCGTCGCCTTCGTCGCCGGCTGAAAGGACTTTGCACTCGCTGGATGTGGCTAGAGCGCTGAAGTTCTACGTGGACCGCACAAAGTGTTTTCGGAAGACGTCACAACTCTTTGTGAACTTTGGACCTGTCAATCAGGGGAAGGCTCTCTCGAAGGCTTCCATTTCCAGATGGCTCTCCGGCTGTATCATGTACTGTCATCGGATGGCAAACCGACCGCTGCCTGGCCGTCCGAGAGCCCACTCCACCAGAGCGATCGCAGCTACCACGGCGTTCCTATCTGGTGTGCCCTTGCTGGACATCTGCAGGGCTGCTACGTGGAGGTCGACGCACACCTTCACGAGATTCTACTGCGTCGATCGGGATTCCAGGGAGGAGTCCAGGGTCGGCCAAGCAGTGCTGCGCAACCTGTTCGCCTAAGGTGAGCCTGGTGAGGAGGTAAGATTTGCTTAATGTTGAGTTTGATGTAATGCTTAATGTTGAGCCTTTGCCACCTCCCGTGGTAGTGCATGTGTGTACTGCTATGTATTCTTTAATCATGAGCATGTGAATCCATGCCAGACCCCATGCTGGAGAAGGAACAAGTTACTTACCTGTAACTGTTGTTCTCCAGCATGGATCTGGCATGGATTCACATGCGAACCCTCCCGCCTACCCCTCTGTGGCTCTTCACTTGGTCACACTGCCACTTCACGTGCTACCAAATCTGAAGATGGCTGCCAGAGGCGGGGCTTAGGTAGAGGGCAGTCATTGGCTGTGGTCAGTATGACGCAGAGATCAGTGATTGGTTACTACTACGAAAGACAGATCAGAAACGAAACTGATACTGGTTTTTTCTTTACCCAGGATTCCCAGCCTGACGACGGGGAATATTCATGAGCATGTGAATCCATGCCAGACCCCATGCTGGAGAAATGTATTATTAACATAACATAAAATAACTCCTTAAAGACTCTAAACATAAGCCTAGACTATTTGGGGAAAAGTGGAGGGTGTTGGTTTAGGGAAGAATGCTAAAGAAGCATTTGTCACTGCATGATGTTTTAGTCGTAGTATTTTGACGGGATATGCATGCACAATACCAGTATACCACACTGCAATATCCCAAACGAGCCCCAAATATTCTGGAGAGCAATCTGCTGTTGGAAAACCCCTGCTTGTGCAGTTCAAACTGAAAACAGAATACGCGCCCCTTCCCCTCAGCCTCAAACGGTAATGGCAATCCATGGGATGAGACTCAGCACCCATCACAAGGCTCTTCGAATATGCATGGCAAAAGAAATGCCTACAATCCCATAAAACGGCAACACCGATGTTGGTGGCACATACAGATTTGATTATGTAGTATTATGAGGAAATTCTTCTGCCACACGAACTTCAAATATAAGGCATGCTGGCATTTATACAATTCGATCTACTCTAAGGGTCAGATATAGCAATCTATGCGGCCCATGTGCAGATCTAAAAGGAATCATATTCAAGGCTTCCTTATCAAATCACCTTCAAGACAGCCTGCATCACCTACAACCTAAAAGGGATTAACCGCAAATACCCTCACTTACCAAGACAGCCTGCATCACCTACAAAGGATTAACTGCGAATACCCCCACTTACCAAGACAGCCTGCATCACCTACAAGGGATTAACCGTTAATACCCCCATTTACCAAGACAGCCTGCATCACCTACAAAGGACTAACCGCGAATACCCCCACTTACCAAGACAGCCTGCATCACCTACAAGGGATTAACCCCGAATACCCCCAATTACCCAAACAGCCTGCATCACCTACAAGGGATTAACCGCAAATACCCCCATTTACCAAGACAGCCTGCATCAGCTACAGGGGATTAACCACGAATACCCCCACTTACCAAGACAGCCTGCATCACCTACAAGGGATTAACCACGAATACCCCCACTTACCAAGACAGCCTGCATCACCTACAAGGGATTAACCGCGAATACCCCCATTTACCAAGACAGCCTGCATCACCTACAGGGGATTAAACGTGAAGAGCAGAAGGCACACATTTAACTAGGCACTGAGAATAGGGAACTACATTCCACGGCCCTGTCTCTCCTGCAATTTGGAAAAGTGTCAAAGATGCATTTTCATCTAAAGGACTGATCACCTGCAGGCCCAAACTGAATCTACCTTTCCCTCCGTAGCCTGCATGGAAGCCCTCTGCATGGAGTCTCTGCATATCCTTCCAAGTATGCCCTAATTACCCTACCTTTCTAATTGTATTATAGTATTTGATCACATTACTGGACAGCAAGGCCCAACATTTGCACTCGCCACCGGCTAGTGATAATTAACACGTGGCAAGTAAGAAATGGTATGCTCTGTGTACATAGAGAACTGAAGCGGCGAGTGCCTTTGTGGCTGGCAAGTAGCTTGCAACTTGAAATGTCTACCCCTGCTGTACAGCGCAACGTTGCTTTGCAGTTAGGTTTGCACTTTATAAAATCCAGCAAATCCATACATATGCCAACAAATCCTCCTAAAAATGGAATCAATAGTTTCACTTTAATATTATGGTATGAAGATACTTAATGCATGGCGATATTTGGTGGGGAGGAATTTTGGGTTGCAATTATGGTATGGGAAGTTGGTTCCCGATTAGCGCTGCCTTTATCACACTACTCTGGGAATCACCGTTAGAAAGCCAAGCAGCACTAGGGGTCCATGGCTACCATTGACTCGAGTCCAGTTTAGAAATTTTAACAGTTCCCATTTATTCTAGGGGGAATCATAGATCAGGATGTCCGGCGAGTTTCGAGTTGGTTCTTTACTCATCTAAGGCTCTTCCTGATATTGAAGCCACAAAAAGCCTACCGGTTTCAGTGGCATAGAGGCCACATTCATCAGGGCTGGGCAGACACTTTAACATTGATGTGTCCATGAGTGGGTGACTGGTTGGATCATGCCAGGGAATCCCACCTGCATTTGGGGGGGGGGGGGGAGGGGAGGACAGAAGGACCATTATAGTCATTTGTAAATATCGCACTGGTATATAACAAAGGTGCTGACATGTGGCAGAATTTAGACATGGTCTTACCTAATTAAAGGGGTCCCCACAAGTATCCGTGTGGTTGGGAAGATTGGATACTGAACTTCCCAAAAGGGCATGAATTACTTGTCGTGCTCTGGAATCTGAATAAAGCATAAAGTATTTCAACTTTTACCAGAGGGGGCAAACAAGATAAATCGCTTTTTACAAGTGGTTAAAAATAGTGCTCAACTAAAGGGGTCATATTGAAATGGCCCCCGGCAAGGTTCGTGCAGAAGACTCCAAAATGTATGCCAGACCTAGTCAAGGGCTTCGATGACTACGTTATGAATCATGCTGTGCCATTTATATGTAACAGAAACCTCATCGTTTCTTAACACAAACCCCTATGGTGCAACATAAAGGGGCCTTGTGTGGAAAGAGGGAGGGCGGGAGGTCTTATAGTAATCCTCCTGTGGCCCAACACTGTGGTAATAACTGAAATGATGGCCAGGAGTGCAATACTAGGAGCCGATGCGTTCGCGCCTATATGTTTTTCCTCGCAGTTCCGGACTTACCTTCTCCATTTGGATCGGAGTTCCAAAGGAGGGAAGTCGGCTCGTAGTTGATGCCGGCCCATGTGAGGTAGTTTATCGCTGTGCGCTTGTTCGCGTACGGCCGTATTTGATGGTGTATTTACGGCGACCATGTTGTTGCGCTCAGAAAGGCCCGGAAACAGAAAAGGGACTTATTCCTGGTCCGCACCATCTTGTATGAGTCTATACGTATGTTTCGTGAGAGTGAAGCTAAAGATTTCTGCTCATTTCTAAGGTTTCGCGCAGAGGCCATCCTCTACTTGATTGTTATATCTGAGCGTATAACCATTAATTAGATGAGTAAACGTCATTAATGCAATAAGTTGGCATCAAGAAAGTTACTACCATCGTCAAGAGACAGACAACAGACACGAAAAACACTCATTTGGAAACCGCTAATCCAACGGGTGTAGAAGGAGTTAAGAGGGCAAACAATGCCGGAAGGCCCACCCTGTATTGGTAGGTACTATTGGCTGAGTCCTAGAGTTGGAACTCGCTGGGTACTGTCAGGACATGTTATTACAAATGATGGAAACCCAATTACATTCAGTAATATCATAAAGTACAATGTGTTGACAGACATAAAAGTAGCAGAATCATATGGTCTTTTCACAAAGTGGCCAAAATCTGCCAGCTGGTTGATTCATTCAGGCCTGTCTTATCTGTTTTTAAGCGAAAAATCCATAATTGTTCTCTTTTGAAGAGTAAATCATGGATGTTTCCTCCTCGTTTAGGAACATTGACTTTTTCAATGATTGTCCATTTGATGTCCATCACCCCATGCTGATGTTCAACAAAATGAGTAACCATGGGGGCAGTTAATTTCTTGGTGCGGATGCACAACCGATGTTCAGCCAGTCTGATTTTAATAGCCCGGGTAGTCATACCCACATATCGCTTATAGCAGGGGCAGGTGATTAGATAGATAACGTTCTTGCTGTTACAGTTTGTAAAAATTTTCTGGAGCAATGGGTAGAGCCAGCCGATGTTGATGGATGTTGTTCTAGTAGTTCCTGTGCATGCACTACAGGAGCCACATGGTGCATGCCCCGTGGGTTTTGCCTGATTCCATAGGGTATTATCAATGGTTTCCCTTGGTTCCTTATAGGTGTGGATGAGAGAGTCTCGAAGGTTCTTTCCTCGCTTGATCGCAAATCTTGGTTTCTCAAGATGTGACTCACCCACATTCAGGAGTGGCCACAATTTGATAACTTCTTTTTTTGATTTTGTTAGTTAATGGAGAGAAACTGAAGACCGCGGTAATTTTCTCTTCTTGTTCTGTTTCTCTCGTGTGTTGTTCCAGAGTGGTATCTCGCAGAATATTTCTTGCTCTTTTTATCGTGCGTTTATGGTAGCCACAATCCTGTAGTTTGCAGCTGAGTTGGCCTGACTCCTGTTCATATGCTTGCAAAGTTGAGCAGTTCCTGCGGTACCTAAGGAATTGTCCAAATGGTAAATTATTTCTCAAGCTAGATGGAAGATAGCTCGTATATTTCAAAAGAGCATTTCTATCTGTGGTTTTGTTGTACACCTTGGTATTTATTTGGTTATTTCTTATCTCCAGATTCAGATCTAAGAAGTGAACTGATATTTTACTGTGTGTTTCAGAGAAGGTGAGGAAAGGGTTCTGTTCATTGAGCCAGATCATGAAGGTGGTGAGTTCATTGCCTTGAAAGATCATCAGAACGTCATCAATGTATCTTTTCCACAGTTTTAAGTGTGTGTCCCAGGGGTTGGTGGTGCGATAAATGGTCTTTTCTTCAAAATCCGCCACATACAGGTTCGCCAAACTTGGAGCAAAGGTAGCTAGCACCCATGGCTGTGCCCGATATTTGTTCACAAAATGAGGTTTCATACAAGAAGTAATTCTTAGTCAAGGCAATCTCAGCTAATTGCATAATGAAATTAATATCATGTCATTGGATCACAGATATCCAACTGTAGTGAAGTCCTTTAGACCTCCACGACGACATGTACACAGGTGAGGTTGGCAGAGCACAACTGCAATGATGGCATGACAGCTTAATTGGGGGACAAGACAGCAAATCGTGACTTCATTTAGTACCGGTGAAAGACCGGGTCGAATGGATGATCAGTAAGAGCTGCTGGGCCTTTGCTAGAAGAGTTGGGCGGGACCGCATTGATGGCTAAATTAGGAACCCTGAAGGGGAATGTGACTGCTCAGTCTTCCAGACTGGTTGGAATGCACAGTCACAGTGCAGGCGGTGGTAACATGTAGAGTTCAAAGGCGCCCCTTATGCGCCTACCCTACGATTACTGTGTATGTATATCCATGACAGTGGCTTGGTCTCTCTTGGCATAAAGCCACAAAATGGCTTTATGCCTTCCCTAATTTTACAATACACTCATCATCATATGTAATGACCCCAAAAGTGGTATGAGAGGACAGTGGGATTTCAAGTAAAACGCAAGAGCTATGCAGCGGCAGGGCTCATGTCTTTTCTTCTTGCGAACCTCCATGAATAGAAGTTCATGTTGACCATGCCATCATCAGTGCTATCCTTTTTCATGTTGTAGTCTTTAGTCACATTGCCTCTCACACACATTGTGCTTCCACACACACACTCCTACAGAACTGCCCGCTTATGCCCACATTACATTTTTGTCCCTAATGTTAAACCTACAGTCATAATGTAACGCAACGTTTCAACCTATTTTCTCCCTCAATGATTTACATTCCGGCCTAATGAGGACAACCACTGTTGTGCAAATTAGGCAATTCGCTCAAGGCAAAGAGGCAGACCTATTCTGCTGCACTACGTGAATTTGTCACGGGACACCGTTTTTTTGCTAGCACTTGGAGGACTGACTGCACAGTTTCAAGAACTTGTTGGAAAAGGGACAAGGTAGGAAATTCAGAATATGCACAGCGCTGGTCATTGGGCCGGGTCTCGCCGGATCCGAGATCCGACACCAGATGTGTAGCTGGATCTCAGGATCCGGCCAGAGTCAGCCTCCCTAAACCCCTGCTCTGGGGAGAAGGGGGGAAAAAGTGCCCGCAAGCAAACTAACTTCCTCTGGTGACCCCATGCAAGAGGGCCCAAGAGGAAGTTACAGTCCTCAGCCATGACCCGGTTCTCTGCCACGACCCGGTTTATTTATTAATTTATGCAATGTTTGTCAGATACCTGTATCCGACAAACATTGCATAAATAAATATACAGGTATCCGACAAACATTGCATAAATAAATACCACTATTAACGTCACACACAGTGCAGCCACCCAACTGCTTTTAGAGGGGAGCTGCAGGAGCTGTGCCGGGTGTGGTTCAAGTAAAAGATAACGTTGCTTATGGCGAAAAGAAATCACCCTGTTTGAATAGTACCCATGGGGACGTTTTTTTGTTATACAATGGGATGCAAATTGTGCATTTTAAAGAATATTTACTCAGCAACACGGGTCAAAACTATTATCCACATAGTGAAGTAACTCATCACCAGTGCCATGGAAGTGGTTTAAGGCGGAATTGATACATAGTTTGGAAAAGAAGTTGCATGAAAGAAATAGCGCTGTTTGAAACTATTATTTTGGACATCTCCTTTGATTGGAGGTCAGCTGCCAGCTCCGCCCTCCTTAACCCCGCCTCCTCGGCACCGGCCCCCAAACTCCGCCCCGGCCCTTGTGGGATCTCCCATCAATTTATTTCCATGTCCACCACTGAATAAGCATCAATACACCATGTGGTTCATTGCATTAAGGAACCCGGGCCGGCAGCAGTATATGAACCAAGATGACGGGAAGTTGGAATTTAATAGGGTGACGTCAGTAAACAAGATGCATGGAAGCAATCCAGCTCCTGCAGTTCACCAACGAGATAGGTTTGCTGAACAATTCGAGAGAACGTGGTCTGAAAGAATGGGCTTTTAGTAACGAAAACATGAGTAGAAAAGAAACATGTTCTTGTCCACATTTGATGGGGACACCTAGCATGGCAGTCTCTGTGTTCAGATCGATTCAGGCGGGCTATGCTCCAGCATCAGTTCTACAGGGCTACGCAAGTTTAAAGTGTTGCCTGAGAGCCTGTGCCCGCATCCCCTTTCAGGTTCGAGTCGAAAAGCGAAACACTTATGAAATGAGCCACGATTATTGGTCGAAAGGCAAGAAGGGCCCCGAATTCACCTTCTGACGACCTTCCAATCGTTGGAGGATTGAAATGATAAATGAACTTGTATTCCAATTTCTGTTGTGCAGTAAAAACGCTATATCACTTCAGTTCACGCAGTAAGAAAGCTATTTTCAGCATCCACACTCAGGCTCATTAACTTGGTTCCAAAGTTCTCACCAATGTCTCAGATTTCTACAGTGGGTACTTGGGCAACAGGCCAAACTTCCCCATGATTGTAATCCGTTCTGTCTGAACCCCGGCGCTCTGGCTCGAGTTCCACGCTCTGAATCAGCGCCTTGGGACTACTGCTCTCACCGCGTGCAGCAGGTGCTTCCTGAGGCCCGCTTTCCCAGCGCCATCTTGCCTGCTTTGTGCACTCAGTTTAGATTTCTTTCAGCTTTTGCCGGCATATTCACTTCCCGGTGACGTCTTCTCCAAAGGTGTGAAAGACTAACACAAACGTGGCCTAAAAATAGTCATTTCAAAGCAGCAGCTACTGTTGGAGAAAAGGGGAACAGCTCAATTACATTTCATCATTTGCACTAGTGATCCTCAAATCCCCCCATGCATCATATTTGCACGTTTGCTTCAATGCTGCTCTAAATCTACCGTACTTCCGGTGTTATGCAACATAAAAATAATGGGCAATTCTTGTGAGAAACTGAACAACGTTCAGAAAAACTAGGACAGATACTTTTTATTAGCATTAAACAGACATTTACACTGCAATCAAAGCAAGGGTACCTTGCTGCAGGGAAGATACTTTAATATATGGCCTGAAGGAGTGAACCAATCTTCCTAGTACCCAATTGTATAAGTACACAAAAAAAGAAAGAGTGGCCGCAATGGGCATAGCCATTGCTCGATAAGTGGTGAAAGGAAGTTTACTTCACACACTTCAATCACGATCCCCACACTGGTCACTCCACTGAGTGCTAGCCACGTCCTGCATCACCATAGTAGGCTTGCCAACAGACCACATCTACAGACATTGTTTGGTGATACTACAGCCCTTTGTGGGACACTCATAGGAACGTCCTGCAGGGCACCCATCCCAGGCACCCATGCAAGTAGCCAAACTAGATCAGGGTAACTCATTTTATGACTCCGGTTTAGGCGTGTTAGGGCCAGGGAGGGCTCATGGCTTACGGACCTGAATCTCGGGAGGATAGCTCCGGGGCAATGTGCTCGCCTTGGAAGCAAGACAACAGAGCACCACAGGTTCGATCCCCGGGTCAGCGCTTAGAAACCTCAGGGTATTAAGTGCGTTATAAATAACCTATCATATCATATCATAACCATCAGAACACCATGCCTGCTACAGCAGCACTCAGTAGCAGCCCTTAATGGATAACAGTTTCATTTAAACTACAAATCACAACTGTACTTGTGCATACATCCGAATCAAATTAGTGATTAACGCCCTCTTCGGTGAACCGCATGGCTGTAATTTACATGATGTATAGATCTGTAAATATGTGCTGGGTTTATATAGTGCAGGCCTACCTATGAAGCAATGGCCTGCTGCACATCAAGGCGCTACAATGATGTTGATACAATGATGAAGTATTGGAGCTACTCTTGGGGGCATATGGAGAGAGGGGTTAAAGTTAGGAGGGAAAGGTGGACCAGTTCCTGATTAATTTGTTTAGTTGATGCATCCGCCGTGGTGCATCTGTTCAAGCTATAGTCCTGTGACTTTCAATAACTCTGGCCTTCCTGACTACAGAGTTAAATACCTGGGTCAGCTCCAAGAGGAGTCAAGGTGTGAGAACGTAAACACTGTTCTGGGATTCCACCACTCCCCTCCTTCATACACAATGCACTTTGGACTTCACACTCAAATTTCACAAATTACAACGTGATCTTGACAGTGGGGTCGGCATCATCAGCAACAAAAATACGTTTTGCACCACCAATCTCAATCACCACCCATCCAGTGGCTGAAAGGTTGAAGGCAGCGGAAAAGCAATCCCTCCAACTGCCTTTTACCCATCCAAGGCCACTCCAACTTCATAGACGCAACTCTTCCATACATCCTACCAATAGTGACTCTAAGGTTCCACCTACCACTCCAAACAACATGTTTTCTACCTAACCAAAAGTGATCATTTGTAAGATTCTGACAGGGGCGGCTCTGCCAGGATACCACCCTTGACCCAAATTGACAGGATCCAAATCTCTCAATATCCATTCTCCCAGTCACATCTTTCAGACTACCACATGATCCTCTTTTCAATAAAGAGGCCTGCCACAACCAAACACAGTATCACCACCTTCCCCTGCTCAAACAAGGAGCTCCTCTCAAGCACGTGCAGAATCGTGCTTCTACCCCTCCCATATTTTGGGAGTGCCCAAAGGCGTATGAATAGACATAAGAAAAAGAAACATGAAACTGAACGTTGGTACAGGACGTCCAGGCGCTGGAGCCATGTTACAATCATCCAAAAAGCAGCAAAGGAAGGAAAGCATGGCCCAACAACTAAAACAAATTGAAATAAAAGGGTACAACCTGAATCGGCACTGCACCAGAAGGGTAGAAGTCTCTTTACTGAGAACAATGGGCATCTACTGGGAAGGGGGTGACAAGGATGGTCCCCTCCCTGCTCCTAATTTGAAAACGCTAGAACATAGCAAATCCATTGATTCAAAACAACATTCTATTGGGCAGCGTGCTATTAAAAGGACAGTGTGGAAATAAAGAAGGCCTTCTCTGCCATCTATAAAATGTATAGGCAGTTCACCCGTGTGATGGAAAACGGGCAAAACATTTTCTGGACAACTCCCAATTCTCAAACTAAGACTGAAGAGCCAACTGCTTATGGACCCACATAGCACGCTGACAGTCGTAGAAGTCAATTGCACATTCAAGGACTATAAAGTAGCTGGGACTGAATGGTGTTTCAACTGACTTTTAGCATACCTTTAAGTTGCAAATAGCACCTCTGCTCTATGCCATCTACAACCAAGGAATCCAAAAGGAGACCTTCCTTAATGCAACAAAGTACTCAAACATAATCCTGCCGCCCACGCATGGCAAGAATCACAGGCATACAGTCTTCCTGACCAATATTGCTTATCAATTTGAGCTCCGAAATCCTGACAAAAATATGGGCAGAATATTTGAGGCCGCTGACAGTGAAAGTCTTAAACAAAGATTAAACAGTTTGTAAAATCCTACCATGACACAAGCAGTTGCTCAACTATATGCACCATACTTCAGTGTCTCAACAACAATAATCGCCTACTAAGGACTGATGCATTGTGGCAATACTTCCTGAACACCCTGAACGCAAGGTAGTTTGGGGAAACCTTCAGTACATCCGCAGAAGCTCTTTACAATGGCATGTCAGCCAAGGTCACCACCAATGGTGGGAAGCCCAGCAGAATGAGACTTCATAAAGTACAAAACAGCGATATCCTCTCTACCCTTCCCGACTCTTCAATATTATTCAGAAAATATTGGCAATAGGTATCAAGGTGGAGGAAATCTGTAAAGGCATCCGCCTCAACTTCAGAGACAAAAGGTCTTATTTAAAGGCATGCTGGCAGTCATCTCATCACCAGAGACCTTACCTTGCTTAATTTCTCCGACTAAGAACTGTTGCTTAGTCACCGTCGCTCATTCTCAGGTTATAAGGGAAGCCGAGAAATAGCCAATTTCTCCACATCTCCAAATTGGTACGTAGCCAAGACTTTGAGCAATGCCCCTTTAAGGGGGCGGGGAGATTTAGTACCTAGACACTAAAATCGAAAGTTATTAGTGCACCACCATAAACTCACACTTTGAAAAACTGAATGGAGGACCTAAGTGTAGCTGGCAAGATGGGATCTCCTAGGTCCTGTGTTTGGGCTACCCTCAATCCAATAGAAATGATCATTCTACTGGGATACATTTCAAGTTGCAAGATAGTAGCCAGGCATAAAAAGTCACATGCCACTTCAGTTCTCCACGTGAACACAGCACACCATTTCTCACTCGCCAATGGCAGGTGGCAAGTGCACATTTCGAGGCCCGATTCTATTATGGATACTTTATGTTGCACGCAACATACTTTTCCAGTATCCAAACACTTCCCACAGTAATCTTGATAAGATCCTGCTGGAGTCTGCGTGTAACCAAAAGGCAAACCAAACATAAATGAGGACAAATTCACGATCCATTTCCAGAAGGGAGGATTCAAATTCCCGAATGGAGGGGTTACCAACAGCCCTTTGCACTCCAGCAAGAATGGCACCGGGTGCAGCAGCCCATCAAAATACTCTCGGGTGGGTAGGGAAAAAAAAGAGCAATACCTCTGGAAGAACGGGCTGGGGGAGTCTTTGTTGAAGACGAACAAGACAAAAGCAAAATGATCCTATTCACCACAATTACTAACCGTCATGGCCTTGACTATGGAACATTCATAGGCTACTACTGGCACCGGTATCAAAGAAGCCTATGCCACTTCAGGAAATGGACAATATCCTATCCATGCTACAAGATCCATTTGAACTGCTCAAAATAGCAGCAAACTATGCTCATTTGGTGGGTAACAATCTTCACCACACTGACCAGGTGCATAGAGATTGGGAACAGGAGTCACCAATGTAAAGTCCAACACCAAACGGGTCCAAGCTAATGGACAATGTTCATTATGCACGTCTAGGCCAAACGGCCATATACACACAACAGAGAATACTGCTGTGCAGCTGCTGGCCACATTCCAAGATGCACACGGCGCACTTGCTAGAGAACGATCGAATGGTGGAGGTGCCAGGCAGCAGGCGCACCATGGGTTTATATGCAACTCTGGAGGAACAACACAGAGTGCAGTTGGCATTCGACTGTTATGGCCGACGCCACAACACCGCTATAATCTGCAAGGACTGTAACCTGAAGATACAAACTGCCACCAGTTTTTAAGAGTCGTCATGGCAGGCAATAACCTAATATTGCATATTTGATATGGACGCTTGACATTACACCTGGAATGCTGCATTGAACATTCACATGACTTGGATTATAAAGAGATGATCAACTTTCGCTTCTAGATTTAAGGCGAGACCCTTTTCTAGATTTTCATAACTCATTGTCCATCACCAAGCCTGACTAGGGTCAAACATCTTGGGTTAAGTTGCCCCAACTCTTACACTCGCGTGTTCTGCCTCCTCAACACCAGTAGCAATACAGGCCAATTTGAACACGGGGATTGCTATATTTGCAGCAGGAATCTTGGAGCCAGTCGGGGTAGGTATTTTAAGAAATGAATGCATTGAACTATGCTTGAAGCACTGAAAAACAATCCCCACCTACTGATGAAAATGCAAGTCCCCTAACAAAAAAACGGTATTCTAAGTCCACCACTGAAACGGAAATACTGCAGACTCGAAATCACTGTGTATGAATCAGACCCATCACCAAACAAGAATTAAACACTGTCCTACATACAACAAAACCACACTCAACTAAATAGGACTACCTTTTCATTAAAGTTGAGGTCATGGATTCTAAGTAGCATAGCACTTCATTAAACAAGAAGGCCTAGCCAGTGCAGGTAATGGGCTGGGACAAGACAGCAGCGCGCCAGCAAAAAATTATGGCTGCAGCCCCGCTCCGTCCTCCAGACCCAGGGGGTCCCAGACACGACTCTCGCAAATCCTGTGCCTCATCGATCAGACAGCTTTCAGAAGACTGAGTTTGTGTCGAGTCTTCTGGAAGTAGTCTGCTCGTTGTAGCGCAGGCTGCTCTTGCGTTCCCGAGGTTCTATATAGAGATAGTGTTGCGCAACCTGTTTTAATAAGGTTTTAACTTTGTAATTTGTATAAAATGTATTCCTTTCTGTAAATGGCAAAAGCCAAAATAAAGTATTCATGGTCATGTGTTGCTAAGCGGGGGGGCACGCCCCTTGGCCCTGCCCCCCTTCCCAAAGACCTGCCCCTCCTACTAAGTGACAGTTCCCCCAATACATGTTTTCCATTTACAGCACTGGGCCTAGCCACCAACAACCCTCAAAAGCAGTGCAACGTCCTATCGCCATTCTTCATTGACAAGGTTCAAAATCTAAAGAAAACAGTTGTTCAAATCACAGTCCATAGAGGAAACAAAACAGAAACAAACAAAGCCCCTCCCCATCTCAAATGCTTATCTAACTGGTTCCAGGAATCCCCCTTAACCCATGTGAATGAAAACACAATCCTGCCATTAAAGAAATGTCTTAGGCCATACAAAGAATCGTGCAACGTAACGTGTAGGCAGATAGGTCTCCCTTGCTGAACCCTTTATGCACGCCACGCAATCTTCATCAACAACACCTTCTTAGATGAAATGGAGCTTACAACCCTGAAACGCTCCCTAGAAGGCACAGCTCAGCAATTACAGATCTATTGCAAATCTTCCGTGGGCATCTAAGAACCTACAGAAAGTAGTCCCCAACAAACTGCAACACCTCAACACCGTTTAGGACCGATTGTCATCTCAGACAAAGAAGTGATTTAAAGAGACTTCATGACAGACTGAATCTAGAAGCCAGTCACATGCTGTGTTGATGGATCTAAACCACTAGCCTTTTAAGACTGTAAACAACCGTAAACTGATCCATGGTGCTAGCGACTCCCAGACTTCCCCATTGTTGGTAGTAACCTTTCCTTCCAGCAATAGAGCACAACATGGGACTGGAAAAACACACACACCTACAGACAAGTCCTCCATCCGTTAAGGATAAGTCCTACCAAAAATTCCCTTGAAGAGATATGCAAGGCACCTCATGGGCCACCAACACAAGGCAAGTTTCTATTTCTATGCGGATAGTAAATACATCTACCCATGTGCCACTATCGCCACCAACTAATTCAACACAGTCTTGAAAGGTCTCAAAGACCAATTTATGGTTTTGCCATGAAAGCTTTAAATGCAATGGATCTGTAGCCGAAATCCTGGTCATTGGATACTAACATTTCCTGAACAGGCTCACTACCCTCTGCCACATCCCAACATTATTGAGAGAACGGGTCCCTATCAGAAAAAAAGTTAAAGGGATAGTCTAGGATGCTGACAGTAGCCCTGGTTTTGAAGTGGTAGAACTGGTCAAGTCTTCTGAGCATAAGCTACAGCGTCTGACACAGCCGCCACTAGACAATTTTCCTCTCCCCAGAATCACCCAATGGTTGGGGCGTTCTAGTCAACTACCTTGGCTATGGTGATTAACTCCCAATCTACCAAATAACTAGGCTGCAAAAAAGACTCAGCCAAAGAGATGGTGGGTCCCCAGGCTACTTAGAACACATCAACGGATCACAGTTAAGGCCAGAACACAGTTCAAAGCTATATATCTGACATGCAAATGACTTAAAGGCAACACCTCAAGTAATTTTAGTAAAGTCCTAAGCCACCATCTATGCTTGACCCACGGCAACCTTCACATGCCAGAAACATTCCAAGAATAAGTGGCCCAATTATTCTCCTCCATCGCCCGTGAACTTAGAACTGTATTTCCACTGAAATCCACGAGCGTCTTTCAGTGATGCACCCAACGGAGGACCATCACCAATAAAACCCTTCCTCTACCCTCAACAACCCACTCTTATCCCCATATGACAACTGCTTCCTTTTAACTCCCTATTTCAGAACACGCCAAATCAAACTACCATTCTTCATTGCTAATTCATGTGCCTGCTGCTTGCCCAATTTAAACTGGCATCAAGATTCCCTTGCTGCTGGCTCACCATCATGAAGCATCTGAAATACCTCGAGGGCTCCTTCTCCAGGCTTATAGGGCCATGGTGCCCTCCCTTGCCCTTTATGGTGCAGGCGTTTGTGGATTTGAAAACCAGGACCCGGCATGGCAAGTGGAGAGTGACTTCTGCAGGAAGTTGTTGGCCTCGCATTAATAAAGGGGCTTGGAATACGCAAAACATAGAACTGGGCTTAGACGATGCGGAAGACGTGCTGAATATCGGCCGACCCTTCCTTTGGCTCTCTACATGAACGGGGCCTTGTTTTCAAAATAAAGGAAATGTGACTTGCTGAATAATAAACTGTTGCATGCGGTCCCCTGTATAAAAAAGGTTAGACTTTATCTGCAGCTTATTCATTCTTCAGTTTGTTTTTCTAACCCCTAAGTGAGTCACCTTGTTGCTAAGGGTAAGTTATTGTTATCTGGAGCTATCGGAACAAGAGAGACTGGAAAGGGCAACAAAACAAAAATTAATCGAGCCCAAAAAATTATAAGTGATGTGCGGAGGACACAGCCTTACCTTGCGTGGGGCACTGATTGAGACAAATCAATGATCATATCACCCGACTAACATTACACTAGCTGTATTTAGCGTCAGTGGCGGGAGTTGATCCTATGGATTGTCATTGGCAGTTCTGCCCTCAGTAAGTAGGGAAGCTTTACTTTTTTACAAATTCAGTTCGGCCTTTGGTGAAATAAGAAAAAAGTAATTCTTCCCATCCTCAGGTCAAGATCTAGACAATGTTGCCCAGCACTTTTCCATCTGCTAATGGCCTGCTAATGGCCTCGGATACACCAGTCAAATGGGCTCTACAACTACACAGAGCAAAGGAACCCAACTAAGGGCAAGAGCCGCAAAAGGGCCATTTGCCATTAAATCCTGAACATGCCTCTTAAATTTTATTTTGATTACCATGTGCTTTAGAGAACTGTCAGGATTTGGGATGTTATACGTTTTTGGGATGAAATGTTTTAAACTTCATTGATTGATTGACCGTTACCTGTGCTCACACCATTTCTACCCTGGCACCAGGCTCATCCGAGTATACATGAATACTTAACGAGACATTTAGATTTGCAGTACATGCTACAAAAAACAAATTAAACATGAATCAGAAGAGCCAGAAATAGCCATCAAATTGCTGGCTCTTGGACATAAAGCGATGAGGGAAGGCCTACGAGATTCAAACCACAACGGCGGGCAGTGAGGAGACGAAGTGGCGGGGTTCACAAGTGCTTTCAGGTGCCTCGGGCACCGTTATTGCAACAAAGACAGTAAAATGCCACGTTCAACACACAGAAATTGCAGCGCTTTAATAACCTAAAACACACACTATTAAAAAAGTGTCTTTATTAGATGAAATCATTTCATCAGGCAATGGATAGCTCTTCCCAGCATCAAGAGGTTCACTACAAAACAAAGTTCTTCTTAAATAACCTTACTCTAAGGCTCTTTGCAATGCCCTGGCCTCACACTTTATCTCAAAAATCCAGGACATCCTGTCCACACTCTCCTCCACTCCTCTCCCCTCCCCTCCCCTCTCTGTCGGTACTCACTGACCCTCCTCCAGCCACCCCCCCACCCTCCTTCTCTTCCTTTCCTCTCTTCTCCCCTGATGAGGTCACTAGACAAGTCCGATCTATGAAAGCCTCGACAAGACAGGTTCATCCCTGTTCCTCAAACTCTCAAGGACCACATTTGATACCCTCGCTCCGGCCCTTGCCGACTTCTGCAACCACTCCTTTGCCTCAGGATACTTCCCCTCCCCTCTTAAGCACTCCCTTGTGCATCCTCTCAAGAAACCCACAGCGGATCCCTCTTGTCCAGCCAACTATCGCCGAATTTCCATTACCCCCTTCTTAGGCAAACTCCTTGAAAAGCTGGCCATCTCTCAGCTAAACCTTCACTCTGATTCTGTTGGCTGTCTCCATGACCATCAGTCTGGCTTCAGATCAGGCAGAAGCACGGAAACTGCTCTCCTGAACATCCGCGAAGATCTGCTTTCCAACCTGGACTCTAGCATTCCCTCTGTTCTCATCCTACTTGATCTCTCCTCTGCCTTCGACACGGTCAACCATACCATCCTGCTCAACCGTCTCCGGGATAACTTGGGCATCACTGATCAGGCTCTTGCCTGGCTGACCTCTTTCCTCTCTGATAATCCTCCCAGGTCCAACTTGGGTCCTTCCTATCATCCGTCTTTCTCTCCACCTGTGGTGTTCCCCAGGGGTCTAACCTCTCGCCCTGGCTTTTCAACCAATACCTGGCAACCCTCGCCCGGTGTATTGCCATTTTATGCCCAAACCTCCAGTGCTACGCAGACGACAACTCATTTCAGGCTGCCCTCGGCCACCTCCTCCACCTCTCTCATCACTGATTGCCTAACTGCCATTCAAGACAATCTTTGTCTTAATGCCAGCAAGACAGAGATCCTCCTCATTGGCACACCATCATCTTCCTTTCCCCTCACTCTCTGGCCGGCCTCCCTTGGCCCTCCTCCTATCCCCACCTGCGAGGCCAAGAACCTTGGTGTCACCTTTGATTCCACCATCTCCTTCTCCGCCCACATCGCTGACGTATCAAAAAACTCAAACATCCTACTGCACCTCCTCAGAGGTATTCTTCCTTTCCTCTCATTCCCCCAGAAGCTCACCGTCTCCCAAGCTCTGGTTCTCTCTAAGTTGGACTATTGCAACAGCCTCTTTCTTAATCTACCTGCCTCTACTCTCCGCCCTTTACAACTTATCCAGAACAGGACTGTGAGACTTGTCCTTGGCCTCAAGCCCTGGGATCGTATCTCACCAGCTCTGAAATCTCTCCATTGGCTCCCTGTGGATGGGGTGCAAGGATTAAATTCAAAACCCTCTGCATTGTCCACAAGGCTTTCTGGGGCCTGGGTCCAATATATTTTCAGCTATCCCTCCGCAAATACCTCCCATCTCGAGCACTCCACTCCTCTACCTCCAACTCCCTCAGGGTCAGTAGTTTCTCAAAGAAACAAGCTGGGGGTAGATCTCAGTCTTCGGCTGGGGCCTCCCTCTGGAACAGCCTCCCTGCCACTCTAAAACCTGAGAACCATCTCCGGAAGCACCTCAAAACCTTCCTCTTTGCTTCTGCCTTCTCCTCCCCTCTCCCCTGTTGATTCTACTCTCCCTCGGCACCATGCACCTGGCCACCCTCTGTCCTTTGGGCCCAGGTACCTGCTCATCTTGCCACCCTCACGCACTGCCTCCGGGCCACCCCCTGCACTGGGGTCTGTATCTGTACCCATACAGCCTCCCCTTTTCTTCCTGCACTTTCAGACCTACATGGCCTGCTGCCATAAACCAAGCACTTGCCACTTTCTGGCTGCACTCCCATTGTTTGTTGCCTTTTTATTTATTTTATTATTATTTTTGTATTTTTGTTTTTTCCTTCTCGCTCCGCACTCTCCTTTTGTTCCCCCTTCCATGCACTTCTCACCTTCCCCCTCTACCCTGCACTTGCATATTCTCAATGTCACTGGGCCTAGTAAGATCGTTGTTTTTGTTCTCCCCTGTTCCCCTTCCCTTGCCGCGCTCTGAAACACTTGTGTTTGAGCGCAATAGAAATAAAATATCAATATCAATTACAAAAGAATTTGATTCTTAGTAAGTTTCAGTCAAGGCTACGTGTGAAGTAGAAGTATGTTCATTTTAACATGACCTCTGCCATAGAGTAGCCCAACATCACCCATCAATCTTATTCACCATGCATAACACGAAACGGCATAGCCAAGAGGTCTGGCTTAATTTAATGCCACTTGTAGTATCACATGCCCCGCAAGACCCATCATATACAACAGTGGATCCTCATATGAACAAGAGGTCCATCATATGCAACAGTAGAGCCTCATATGTGCAGCCTCATATGAACAGGAGGTCCATCACATGCTAGCTTGACACAAATAAGTGGTCCATCAGATGCTAGATGGAGCTGCGCCTCATGAGGTAATGGGCAATGCCCGGTTTTGTCCTGGTGCAGCCAAATAGAACCCATCTGCATTCAGCCTATACCCCTGTGCAGCCAGGTGTGCCAGGTATAACCATTATATGTGCAGCTCACATATAACCTTGTATGTTGGATACCGTCGTACAGGCCCAGATACTTTCATAACATGTCAGGTTTTGCCAACATTTGCCCACGTACAACAAAACACGTGCCGAAATGCTATTTATTTATAGAAATCGCAAGGGGAATCAATGCATTTTTGGTACAAAACGGCTTACAGCGATGTTATACCCTTGAATACAGATCGGAGGACAAGTGTCCTTTGGGGTGGGTTGAGAGATTGTAAATTGAAGAGCAAGTTATGCCGGGGAGGTGGAAACAGTAACCAGGGACGAGGACAATAGAAAGAAACCTATGGAATGGGAAGGAGGAGGAAATGCTAGTTTGAGGGCGACGAGGTGAGGGAGAAGTGCAATAGGGTTGGCTTAGAGTAGCCAGTTAAGAGGCAGGATGGGTGAAGTAGTAGCGGAAGTGCTAGGAAACGTTTCCTTGTGAGAGTAGGGGGAGGCTAAATTTAAATAGTGGCTGTGAATGAGTAATATAGAGAGGGAGAGAAAGATATTCCAGAGTAGTAGAGCAAGAATGATGGGAGAGCGGAAACGAGAGGGAGCGCAGGGGGCTCGAGTCGTGGCAAGGACATGGGCTGGAGAGGTGAATAGATAGGTAGGGCACGACTAGACCGTACAGGCTTTTGAAGATGCCCATCATTCCATCCCAGAACCAGGAAAACCGCGCGGTTGTGCGCACACCAAAATGGTTGTCTAACCTGCCACCCACCAGTGCCAGCATGATGGACCGGAAGCGCCAGGGGTGAAAGGTGGTGTCAAAGGAAAAATAACAGGCCTGTTAGCTTAAAAGCGCTTTAAAATCACCTTTGTTTCCCTGAATGCAAGCTCAAAATGCCTATTTTAAACATCACAAGATATTCAAAAATATCAATGAACACCAGCAGACATTTGGCAGAATGTATTCTTGTGTGCATACAAAATCTGGGAAGATGAAGAGCCCAAAACAATGTTTATAACAAAACTGGCTGAGCTGTGGATGTCAGCAGCTTAAGTGAAATTGGACTAAAACCACTAAAATCAAAATGTTTAAATTAAATGAGTGACCTACTTTTGAGTGTCACATAGTTTGCAACTGTTAAATGTCATGGTTTTGAACTTAGAATTAGCATTCTAGCTGCATGTGTAAAAATTGTAAGTTTGATTTAAACTGGGAACGGGATATTTAGCTGAAGCTTGGCTTAAAGAAATTGAATTCTGCCTGACAACTACCCCCGACAGGAGTTGAACTGGCTCAACAACTCTTCCCAGGCCTGGCTGCATCCTGCTGCCCCCACCAAAAGGAGATCCCATCTCTCTGATTGAATTAAGGGAGGGGTACCTGCAGACTGCAGGAAGTTGCACAAAGCCCTGTCCTGGGCTCAGGCAAATGTTATATTGGGGGGGTCATAAAATGGCTTCCTCTTGGGAGAAACTGGGAGGGGCAGTGCCTGTGAGAACCAGCTGAGCTTGGGGGGAGTGGATAAACCAGTTATTCCACCATGTGATGTGGGAAGCCACACCCCTTTTTGACCAGGGCATAATTTTAAAAAGATCGATAACTCATAGTGCGGACTGGTCAAAATTATATAAATAATATCATTATTCTTGGGATTTTTCCGTGCACATTTTAAAAGGCGTTAGGACTCTGTACCATGTTCTGAGGCAGAACCCCGCTATTTATTGATATTGCAGACACTGTGTTTAAGCTAGACAAATGAAAATTTACTGGAATGTGTATAGAAGGGGGGTGTACAGTTGTGTCAAATCTGGAAATGTACAAAGGTCGTTATTTGGATGAAAAGGGGCAGATTTCTGTCAAAAGTAGACACGACATCGTACAAAGACAGGGATCGGATGGTTTGGTACTACAGAAAATATGTTAACTGGACCTATAACATTAGAAAAATGGTACATAGATAAATGTGTGTTTGGATCAAATATAGATTTGTGTGCAATTTGACAGGGGAAGGATCCTCGGCCATAAAACCTACAGCATCACTCTGACTCACATTTCCTTCCCCCAATCAAGGGAGAGAGGAGGAATTGGCCAATGATAAGTGAGAGGAGCAGGTTTAGTTATGACCAACGCACACACCCATTTTCAAAAACACATAAAAAGTGCCACTGAAACCCAGTTAGGGACATTCACTTTCCACTTTCTTGCGGGACGCTTTGCCGGGAGACTTCAAACTTCACATCCAGAGATCCAGACTTCAAATCCATCAATCTCCAGAACCTGTAGCAGAAATTAACTCCAGAATTTGTAGCAGAGAGGCCTGAATCCACAAGCTGAATCCTCTTCAGCAGGCCTCAAAAGCAACCAAACTATTCAACAGCCGGGCGAGCTGTTTGAATTCTTTGCCGAGAACTTTTGCAAGAACCTGTAGCAGTATCCAGAAAGCAGTGCTGTATCCAGAACCAGAGAGAACCACAAACCAGACCGTTGTGAGCAGAACCGGTGCTTGACAGACCTGGAGGGCAGAGCTGACCCAGATAGCCGGGACTCCAGAACCACCCGCCGGAAGTCCCGTCCAACCTGACCAGACCTTGACGGCTTATTTCAAAAATATAGTGTGAGTACTCACTGTGCAAAACCAATCTCTTAGTTTAAAATAATCTAATTAAAACTATTTTAACCTATTTAGAACTACCTCATAGGAATCGTGTGTGTCATTCTGTCCTTTTTAAAGCTGAAAACTGTCACCTGTCAATTTGAACTTTTAAATTTCAAATCCGAAAAACTACCTTCATAAAATCGTCCGTATCTCCGGAACCGTTTGTGCTAGGAGCGAAATTTATCTTAAAGCTAAGATTCTAGGCTTTCCAACGAACCTAGAACCGACTTGCTATAGGGCCTCCTTAATTACGCTCGACGCACGCGATTAAATTTGCCGCGATTTTACATTTTGCACAATTTCAGCCACGTGTAAAAATCAGCAGCTCCTTGCTTTCCTTTGCTAAAATTCGTTTTAACCTGCTAGTTACTCATAGAGCATTGCTAAAGTGAGCCTGAACTAATATAAACTAGATATCACCAACCCTGAACCTCTAGAGGGAATTAAAAGCATTTTTAGCACATTTCTCACTTCATGGTCATCACATTCAAAGCATTTTGGGCCTGTGTTTCAAACTTCTACCCGTTTTCCTCTAAGCTTGCTAGGGGGCAACTGAATTATATTTGATTGCATTCCTGAGAACTGTGTGTCTTCTTTCCATCTCCTTATATTGCATAAAGGGGGTGGGGGGTGAATTGTCAAGGAAAAGTGATTACATTGTCTTTTGTTGAAGCCATATCAAGTTATTTTCTGTACGCAATTTCATTCATCATTGCGTTTCCTTGAACCATATAAAGCATTCTTTCCCACCTTATTCTTCTGTTCCTATTCATAAGTAACCAAGAACTGTGCTACTGTAGGATTACCTCTTGCTGATTACTGCTCATATTCAAAAGTGTACTATCCATTATCAATTTATTTATAGAAGTGTGATATATATATATATGTTTAATTTTTCAAATAAACCTTTTAAATTTGCAAAACAAAAACAAGCCTACTTCTTGGCTCAGTGGGGTCAAGGGGGATTCTAAGAGAGGGGTGTTATACAAGGGTTCATCATCCAGATTATAACTTGCCATAAAAATACATAAATAAAAATAAGGGCTTCCCTTGGGCATCCCAGACAAGGCACTGACTTAGTGGGATTGCTTGATTGGAGTCATTTACAATGAGAAGACGTTTGTATTCATCTCTTAGTTTCATAGGTGCCAGCCAATCAGTCAGCGAGCCGCAGAGGTAGCAGTAAAATGAGAAAGGATGTTGAGGACTTGTCAAGTGGTGAGAAAGTATAGTTGGGAAGGCCATTAAGGAGCCTGGTGTAGTAGTCAGTTCTAGAAAGGACTGGTGAGGTGATGAGATGTTTAGCAGTGTTGAAAGGAAGCAGATGGCGAATTTTACTGCTATTGAGAAGGTTTAGTCTGGCAGCCGTGGCAGATTTGAAGATAGAGCGAGAAATTGCGAGAAGGGTCTGAGGAGACACCTAGGTTGCAAGCAGAAGTAGAGTAAGGAAGGTAGTCAAGAGAGAAAAACATAGGCAGGAGTGAGAGAGCTTGTTTGGCTGGGAAGTAAAGAGCTTCAGTTTTAGAGTTCAAGAGTGAGGTGCCATCCAGTATTTGATGACAGAGACAGTAGGAAATCAGTTCATTAGAAGGGAAGGGAAAGGAAAAGATATGGGCATCATCAGTGAAGAGTTGATAGAAGAAGCCATAGGAGGAGATCAGGACACCAAGAGCATAGTCAGAGAGTGAAGAGAAGTGTACCCAAGACTGAATCGTGGAGAACTCCAACAGAAATGGGGGTGGGCGGGGATGTAAGATTGTTTCAGGACACCTGGAGTGCCTGTGGGCAAGGTTAGAAGCAAACTAAGTGAGGACTTTATCTCTGAAGCCAAGGGGAAAGAATGAGGAGAGGTCAGAATGGTTCAAAGTATCAAAGGCAGCAGAGAGGTCAAGAAGAATAGAAGAATGGTTAGCATGACTAGCAGAGAAAATTAAGTTGCAGACATGTAGGAGCGCTGGTTCTGTAGAATGGAGAGGTTGGAAGCCAGATTGATGTGTCACGAAGGTTGTGTCCATCAAGGAACTCAAGAGGCAGTTGAATACAACTCGTTCAAGAATTTTGGATTCATGTTGTAGAAGAGAGGACGAAAGTTGGCGGACAGTTAGGATCAAAACCAGGCTGTTATAAATATAGCTATGACAGTAGTAGATTTGTAATATGAGGAGAAGGTGGCTGTGTCAAGGGAGGCGTTGAAGAGGGATACAAGATGCGGAGCAACACAGGGAGCTATGAGCTTCATTAAGTGACTGGTCCACGCCTGGGTGGGGAGCGGGAGCCGCACAAAGCCAGAGGTGGCTCGAGGCCCACAGGAAATATCCGGATGGGCCACAACTCACGTTTGCTGTGCTGCACGCGATGCACACAACTCACGGTACCCAAAAGGAGGACACGGTATACGGCCACAAGTCCCATAAACGAACACTGGCTGCACAGGGCGGTGCTACTCAAGCCAACTAGGTGCCGTTCCGCTTGGATTATTCCTCGTTTATTGGACCCCGGATCCTGTGCTTATTCTTTTGACCCTTAGGTTGCCCCCAACACCTTTCCCAGCCTTACTACTGTGCTGCGATTCCTTACATTCTGCTTTCATTGCAACCTTCTTTGTACCTCCTGCCTATACCCAAGGCATTGTTGCCTCCTTGCCGTGATTCTCTGTACATGCCAGTCTTTGTGTTCTTGTCAGTATTACCCATCACCGGTTTCCCCTCTGTGCACCCTCAAATTCTGCCCTATGACATTGCCATACTGGATACCTCATCATAGTACCTGATGGATGCCTTTTTGAATGCATGTCCTTGCCTTGAAGCTTCGCTGCCTGACTTTGAAGAAGAGGATTGCTGTGCTGTCGTATTTCCTTACTGCTTCTCCCCACGTACCGTTTCCGCCTTGTCGAGTGGCTCTCTGCGGTTTTCCTTTTGTCGTGCCGTATGTAGCCGAGGAGTATTATCTGGTCTATGGACTCAGTTAGAAGGAGGGCATTGTGACATCGCCCAGATTCTTCCCTCCACCATCCGTTCCCATAGGGTGGTTTCCAACACTAGTTTGGTGTGGTGAAAGGCTTCTGTCATACAATCCTCCAACATTTTGTTTGATTTCCTTTCTCTAGGCTGGGGGAATCCTTAGTAGCAGTCTCACATACCCCTCTGCCCTACTGCCCTGGACTGGGGTGGGTGGCAGGAAATGGTGTGGTGGGAATAACACTACTCTTTCAGGTTCAGAAATTCATGTTAACGGCATAACGTCCAACAAAAGGAATATACGGTTTTACACTCGACTGCCACTTTGGACTCAGCCCAAAAAATCCCTTAATATTTTACAGCCCTTAAATTAAAGATAAGGTTTTAGGAAGTCGAGACCCCCCACCCCCACGGAACAATCCTGAGAGACTGATTAAATGAAGAGTTTATTTTGTTTAGCTCTACTTGGAATGTGCACCCATTTAATACTAAACGTGCATCTAGAACGTTTGCACCTGCACATTGTTGTGACGGCGTGTCCCATTAGACATGAGACACACACCCATAAAAACTAGAGGCTTACCGACCCTTGCACACATTGCAAACCAAAACAGCAATTCATATTGCAAAAAGCTAAAAAAGACTACATTGCTTTGCCCGATATTTCTCTGGCACATCTCCCACCAGACCACTAATAAACATAAAAGGTTGCATTAACTAGGTGTCCTTGACCCTCAGTCCCTTATATACAAGAACATTATTAAATGGTGCCTTCAGATGGCAGCAATTTTAACGGTTTCAGTTAAGAAAAGGCTTGACAGCAATGTTTTGAAGCTGGATAACCAGAGGCACATCTATCCAGGCTTTTTCCTTCATTTTATGACAAGACAGGAGGCTCGCATTATGCTTTACTTTCTTATTATTAATGCCAATAGCTTTTCAAAACAAACTTTAAAACATAACATTTGTGCTTTTTTTTATTTCCAACATAAAAAATTCACCAATTTAGGTTTAAGAATTCTGAGAGGATCTCTTCCATCTTTAGTCCACTTAAACTACAAGTCCCATAAAACCTATGGAGTTTGGTAATCTTGACCTTCTCTCCTGCACCTATCCGTTCTCAGATCAACCTATAAGAACCCCTTGCACCAGGTCCTTTCCTCTTTCTTTTCTGCTGCCAGAAAGATAAGTACCTCACAGTATATTCTCTGATAGTATATGTGGGGACTGGGAGTTTTTATCTATAAAAGCATTGTTGGCGCATAGACAGCGTGAATAAGTGTTACATTAGAAGGGTTATTCAATCATACCTTCTGAGGCACGGGTCAGCGCGAAGTTAGGCCGCGTTTTCAGTGCGTATGCCGAGCCCGAGGAAATCTCATCAAGTAGGTAATCAGCTAGTGGAGGAGGCGGGGCCGGCGCCGCAAGCTAACGCTTCAGGCTCCCGGCCCCGCTCTTCATAGTTTAAAGCCACGCTGGCGAACACAGCAGGACCTAGGGGAGCGGGAGGATCCAATTTCCCTGTCATCCCCCAGGAGCTCCTTGCGCGCGCGTGTGCGTGTGTGCGTGTGCGTGTGTGTGTGTATTATTCAGGTGCGTAGCGCGAAGAGAAAGCAGTCATCTCTGTACCATTTAAGAAAAAAAAATATATATATATATATATTTGTTTAGAGCCGGAGTGAGTGACTCAAGAGGGGTGATTTACAGGCAGCTTCAGGCCTTTCAGACAGCTTCAGACAGGCCTTTTATAAGAAGCTTCAGGCAGTTTAACCCCTTGCTGACAGCCTATAAGTGGCCTTGCCACCAACAGAAGGGTACACTGCAAAAGCCCCGGTGTGACCCCTTCTACCTCACCAGAATGGTCAGAGGATGAGTGGGAAGAGGGTCCTTACCAGCAGGACACGGACCTCTTGCAGAGCTTCAAAATGGTACTAGGAGATTCTTTGTCAAAGGCAGTCTCGCAGGGCGTACAGCCCATTACCCAAAGATTGGACATGTTGGAAGCTATAATTCAGGAACAGCAAGTTCAGCTTGCCAAAAGGAAGAGGGCAGAGAGCCCAGAAAGAGAGCTGTCAGCCAGACACCCCAGAGAAGGGGTTGAACCTAAGGGGCGGAAAGCAGCTCGGAAGAGTAAGCACTCTTTGACCCCCATGTGCCCCCCCCGAGCACTGTAGATAGGGATCCTCCCCAAGGAATAAGCGACACTGTCGCTAGGCTAAAGAGAGCCTTCCTGGAAAAGAAACAAGGCCAGGACAGACCCCCCTACCTCAGGGGTGGACAATTCAGGGGACAATGATGAGGGCTATATGCCCGACGATGAAGGAGGTGGAGAGATGGACTCTAGTCGGCATGCCCGAAGAGGTAATTCATCCTCAAGAGGAAGATTGTACAAAGATGTTTTACCCAGAGGCGATCAGACACCCAAAGTCTTCGGAGTGTGTTCCGTCGCCCAGCGTGGCCGCTTATATGGCTTCACATACGGCAACCTCTAGACAGAGAAGTGAGATCACGTATGCGCTCAGAGTGCCCTAGGCCAGAGTTGCCAGGGAAGTTGGCAGAGACACCTGAGCTAGACCCCAAGATGGTCACCTTTGTGACAAAGACAGCAAGAGATATACGCAAAGGTGTAGACCGCGCCTGGCGAGGGTGCCAGGATAAGCTTCTCGACATAGCGGGTCCATTAGCAAAAATAATGGACCTGGCAGAGAAGGCAAAGGACACAGGAATTCCAGTAGACGCCTCCGCCCTAGCCAACTGGGCTCAAAGAGCTGTCTGCCTTATGGGCAATGCGAACTGCGCACTCTCCTTTGAAAGGAGAAGAGGAGTACTTCTAAAGATCGACAATAAATTAAGTGACTTAGCGTCTTATGAAGCAGGAGAAGGAGCCAAAGTCCTGCTTTTCAGCGAAGCATTCGCCAAAGAAATGTCACAGTTTGTGGGCACTTATTCAGCTCTGGAGAGGGCACAATGTTCGATTAAGAAGATATTTCCCGGTGGAGTTTTTTACGGGGCTGGACGTTACAGGGGACATATGTCCGGTCGCTTCAACTACCAGTGCAGACCCCAAGGGCTGCTGGCCCAATACTGGGAAGGCAAACAACAAGACACCTTCTTTCCATCCAGATCCAGGTTCCCCAGAGGCCTTAGAGGAAGAGGCTCCTATCGCCAACCCAATGCCTCAGGAGGTGAGTGCAGTGAATTTGAGAGTAGGAGGGAGAATCCTTCAGTTGCTAAGCGCATGGCAGGCATTATCGCGCAATGCATGGCTGCTGCAAGCAGTGGCGGGGCTGCGACTAGAATTTGTAGGGGTCCCAGTTCAGACCATAGAACCCTATCCCAGTCAAGTGTCAAGCGAAGAAGCAGCGTTATTACACAACAAATTACTCAAGCTGGTAGACAAAAATGCTATACAGAGAGACGTTCAGAGAGGACCAGGGTTCCTCAGCAATATGTTCCTCGTACACAGAGGGGACAAGATACGACCGGTGATAAATTTGAAAAACCTGAACGAATGGGTTGTGTACAACCACTTCAAGATGGAAGGAATCCATCTACCCAGATCTCCTCCATGGTTGGCATGGCTAGATCCGAAAGACGCCTACCTTACAATCCCGATAGCGCAGGAGTTTAAAAAATACCTGCGGTTTCGGTGGAGATGCGAGAAATGGTTTTTCACTTGCCTTCCATTCAGGCTGGCGTCAGCTACTTGGGCTTTTACCAAACTAATGATGCCCGTTGCAGCGGCCATAAGGGAGGGGGGATTTGCATGATCATTTGCCGAGACAGCATAGCAGTCCTAGGTTCAGACAAGACGTACTTTTACAAGAACGTGCAGTGTATCTTCTCTCTGGTCATCTCTAGGATTCTTGGTGAATTTAGACAAATCACAGCTAGTACCTGTCGAAAGGATAGAATTCCTAGGTTTCGATATAGATACTATCAAAGCGACGCTCGATCTCCCTTAGCATAAGGTGAGCACGATACAGAAAGAGCTCAGGATAGTGATAGCGAGGAAGACCATCTCCCTACGAGCTCTTGCAAGAGTTGTAGGTCTACTAGCAGCCTCGATTCAGGCGATATTTCCAGGCCCGCTCGATTATCGAGCGCTACAGAGGCTCAAGATAAGACATCTACAAGGAGGACTCGGCTATCACCAGTTAGTGACGCTAGATCAAGAAGCAATCACGGAGTTACACTGGTGGCTTCACAACATGGAAGCCTGGAATGGCCGATCGATCTTTGGGGACTCCCCAGACATCATCATAGAATCAGATGCAAGCAGATCCGGGTGGGGAGCACGGTGTGAGAACATGGAGACAGGAGGTAAGTGGTCGGAGCAGGAACTTCATCTCCACATAAACTGTCTCGAGCTATTAGCAGCTTCTTTCGCAGTCCGCGCCTTTACGAAGGACAAAGTGAGATGTTGCGTGCTGCTCAAGATGGACAACATCTCAGCAGTTCGATACATCAACAAACTAGGGGGAACAAGATCAAAGATGCTAGCAGAGTTAGCGAAAGACTTCTGGCATTATTGCCTAGAGAATCACATTGCAGTCACAGCAGAATACCTGTCAGGGACTCTCAACGAAGTGGCCGATTGTAACTCTCGTTACCTGGTAGACTCCAGCGATTGGAAAGTACACCTGAGAGTGTTCAAGAGATTACAAGATCTCTGGGGTCCCTTTCACATAGATCTGTTTGCGTCCAGACTGAACGCACAGACAGACATTTTTAAGTTGGAGGATAGACCAGGGTGCAGCTGGCACGGACGCCTTTCTCCAGTCATGGCACGGAGCGATGCACTATGCCTTCCCTCCATTTCTCATGATAACAAGAACACTAGCAAAAGTTTGAAGGGAGAGGGCGAGCCTAGTATTAGTGCTGGAACTAGCGATGGAACTTTCTATGGATTTTCCGAGGGCAGTGTCTCATCAGCCGGACATTCTGCTCCCGTTGATAGCGGCAGGCACTTTGCGATTGATGGCCTGCAAGGTTTCTGGAGAAAGTGGGAGTTACTAGGCATTTCGCAACTCACTGCAGACTGCATCAGAGATTCCTGGGAGCCTTCCACCATCAGGAGCTATAACGCTGCATGGAATGGTTTGGCCCAATGGTGCTCAGAGCACAGTTTGGATCCCGTTTCTGCCCCTGTAGTACAAGTTTTTAACTTTTTAGCAATGAAATTTCAAGAAGGCAGCGCTTTCAGAACAATAGGAGTGCTTAGATCAGCGATATCAGCAGGCCATAACCAAGTTGAAGTAAACGCTATCGGCAAACACCCCACAGTATTACGACTTCTAAGGGGCATGAAATTGAGAAAACCTCCAGCGCCGAAATATACGAAGTTATGGGATGTTAAAGAAGTATTCCAACTTTTCATGAGATGGCCAGATATTGGGGAGCTTTCCCGGTCACAATTATCAGGCAAGCTAGCGATGCTACTGTGCCTCACAGCGTGCCGAAGGGTATCCAATGTCAAAGCGCTAGACATTGACAGGAAGATATGCTACCCTGAAGGAGTTGCTTTTACATAGCTAAACGGACGAAAACAGACTCTCGAGTTATCTCGTACCCATACTTCGCCGAAAATAGAAAGATGTGTAGCCCAGTGTATCAAAGATTACGAGACCGCCACAGCTCAGTTAAGGTCACAAGGCACGACACAGTTGCTAATAGCGCGTAGAAAGCCTTATCACGCAGTAGCATCAGCGACAATTGCTAGATGGGAGCGCAAAGTTATGCATTGGGTGGGGATAGATTTGTCTCAGTTTGGTGCGCATTCGGCTAGTGGCGCGGTGGCGTCTAGAGCTTTCATAGCAGGGGTTCCACTTCAAGATATAATGAAAGCAGCGGAATGGTCTTCTGAGTCAACCTTTAAGACATTTTATTTCAAGTCTGTGTCTGATATAACAAATAGAGTGGTGGCAAGCTTTGAACAAGCATAATGCGAGCCTCCTGTCTTGTCATAGAATAAAGATTGCCCACGCTTACAGCTCAGGAAAGTCTTCATTCTATTAAAGACAAGGAGGCGAGCATTATATCCCACCGAGATGATGAAAGTTGAACTTATTTATGTAGTGCCTGTTAACTGTTCAACTTTATCTTGATACCCACCATCAAATGATTTTCTAAGTTTCTTGTAGGAGATGACCCGAAAGCAGCTTGATCGCGGTCAGGGAAGATCAACTTGAAATCACGTTCCATGCGCCCACAGAATCCGAGCATTACTGTTCAGAGACAATGTTCACGGTTACATTAGTGGTCTTGTTTGCGGACCATGAGACTGTTTGTGTTATTACAATTCGGGAAGGAAGAAAAAGAAAGGGGAAAGGACCTGGTGCAAGGGGTTCTTATAGGGTGACCCGAGAGCCGATAGGTGCAGGAGAGAAGGTCAAGACTACCAAACTCCATAGGTTTTATGGGACTTGTAGTTTAAGTGGACTAAAGATGGAAGCGATCCTTTAAGAACTTTTAAACCTAAATTGGCGAATTTTTTATGTTGGAAAAAAAAAAAAGCACAAATGTTATGTTTTAAAGTTAAATTTGAAAAGCTATTGGCAGTAATAAAAAGAAAGTAAAGCATAATGCTCGCCTCCTTGTCTTTAATAGAATGAAGACTTTCCTGAGCTGTAAGCGTGGGCAATCTTCATTGTCCAGCTTGGATAAAGGACATTCAGTAAACCGTCATTCCAGCAGCGCTTGAAACAGGTGTCCTCAAGGTGCTGTAGCACCCCCTGAAATTCTGGAGAAAGGACAATAGCACCTCGGGCGCATAACAAGTAGCGAGGGGCCAAAAAATGCATTTACCAGCCAAGCCAAGGTGGGCTGTAATGCTGTTACAATAGTAGCAGGAAAAATAAATGAGCCACACGCAACCGTACAATTGCCATTGATTCGTGAGCGTGCAGCCAAACAAAAGGCAGCAAGTGAATGGTGGAACACAGGTCACCTCGCAACATCCCGTTCACAGAAAGCAAATATAGCACAAAGATAGCTGCCATAGATTGAGAAGGCAGGGCTTCGTACGGAGCCCCTCTTCCATTTCCATGGCGGCATCATGGAGCAGAGGGGAGCGGAAGCATCAACTTCTGTGGTGGCATTCGCCTCTGCTGCATTAATAAGGTAAGTGGGGATGGGGTCTTTGTTTAAAAGAGGACGGACGGTGGGGTGAAGAGGGGATGGAGGGCAGGGGCACGGGCCACCCAGCGACTTGGAACGCGGGCTAGATAGGCAGTGTCAGCCTGCGGTCCTAGCCTCCTGATTTGCTGGCACCCCCGCCCAGGGTACAAAAGCTGCTTTGGGGAGTTCTTTATTGGAACATTGCTTTGTTCAAAGGCAGTTAAATGCAAAGTTGAGTTAAGTGCCCAGGGAGCAATATTTGCTATAACGGGGTTCTTAATGCTCAGGTCGGCAGATCTATATTTGTTTGGTTACGAATTGGTGAGGTGATTTTGTAAATTGAATCTAGTGGTACCTTTGCTGAACCCAGTAGAGTGAGCAATGAAGAGGCTGTGCCAACATTTTCGTAATGCACACAGATGTAATAGGCGTGACAAGTGCTCACAAAGCGAGTTAAGGGTTTTTACATAGAAAACTTTGTGTGTTGAATATGAAGGTGTTCAGTGTCCATAGTTTTTCAAAGATTGCATGTGTGAACTAGGCAAATCCACTTGTGCGTCTCAGCAGAGATGTCAATGATTGACAAGGCATAAGGAACAAGTTACTTACCTGTAACTGTTGTTCTCCAGCATGGGTCTGGCATGGATTCACATGCTCATGAATATTCCCCGTCGTCAGGCCGGGAATCCTCGGTATAGAAAAAAAATCAGTATCAGTTTCGTTTCTGATCTGCCTTTCTTAGTAGTAACCAATCACTGGTCTCTGGGTCATACTGCCCCCAGCCAATGACTGCCATCTCCCTAAGCCCCACCTCTGGCAGCCATCCTCAGATTTGGTAGCACGTAAAGTGGCAGTATGACCAAGTGAAGAGCCGCAGAGGGGTAGGCGGGAGGGTTCGCATGTGAATCCATGCCAGACCCATGCTGGAGAACAACAGTTACAGGTAAGTAACTTGTTCCTTCTCCAGCATGGGATCTGGCATGGATTCACATGCTCATGAATAAGAGGATACATAGCAGTAACACACATGCACAACCACGGGAGGTGGCAACAGGCTCAACATTAAGCAATACAACAACTCAACATTAAGCAACTCTTACCTCCTCACCAGGCTCACCTTAGGCGAACAGGTTGCGCAGCACTGCTTGGCCGACCCTGGACTCCTCCCTGGAGTCCCGATCGACGCAGTAGAATCTTGTGAAGGTGTGCGTCGAGCTCCACGTCGCAGCCCTGCAGATGTCCAGCAGGGGCACACCAGACAGGAACGCCGTGGTAGCAGCGATCGCTCTGGTCGAAAGGGCTCTCGGACGGCCGGGCAGCGGTCGGTTTGCCAACCGGTGACAGTGCATGATGCAGCCGGAGAGCCATCTGGAAATGGAAGTCTTCGAGAGAGCCTTCCCTTGATTCACAGTCCCAAAGTTCACAAACAGCTGTGACGACTTCCGAAAGCTCTTTGTGCGGTCCACGTAGAACTTCAGCGCTCTAGCTACATCCAGCGAGTGCAAAGTCGTCTCGGCCAGCGACGAAGGCGACAGGAAGAAAACTGGCAACACCAAGGGCTCGTTGAGGAGGAAGTCCGACGGCACCTTGGGCATGAAGGAGGGGTGTGTCCTCAGCACCACCCTCGTGTCATGAAAAGTCAAGTATGGAGGCTTGCAAGATAGGGCCTGGATCTCTCCCACTCGTCGTGCGGAGGTGATGGCCACGAGGAAAGCTGTCTTCCATGACAGGAACTTCAAAGGCGCCGAATGCATAGGCTCGAATGGGGCCCCCATGAGCCTGGTTAGCACCACATTAAGCTCCCACGCAGGGACAGGAGCCTTCACCGGCGGGAATGATCGGAATAGTCCCTTCATGAATTCTTTCACCAGGCGATGAGACCACAAGGACGCTCGTCCCGTAGTCCTGGTATATCGGGAAATTGCAGCCAGATGTATTTTGATGGAGGCGTGAGCCAGTCCAGCTTTGGCCAGCGACAGTAGGTACGGCAGTTCTTGAGGGGCCGTAATCCACAGAGGGTTAATCTTCTGTGCACGGCACCAGACAGAGAACCTCTTCCATTTATGTCCATAGCACTTGAGAGTTGAGGACGTTTTGGCCTTTGCAAGAACCTCTCTGCAGTCGGCCGGGATGTCGTACCCTCCAAACTCTAGTGCTGCTGGAGCCAGGCCTGCAAGTTCAGCGACTCCGGGTTGTGGTGAAGAATGGCGCCTCCTTCTCTGGAGAGAAGGTCTGCGTCCGTCGGTAGCTTGACTGGCGGGGACGTTGACAAGTTCAGAAGGTCCGGGAACCAGATCTGTCTCGGCCACGCCGGTGCGACGAGGATCATCCTGCACCGGGACCTCTTGAGCTGGTTGATGAGCCGGAGCAGCAACGGCAGCGGAGGGAACGCATAACGAAATAGGCCGTCCCAGGGGAACGAGAAAGCATCGCCCATGCTCCTCGGCTGGGGGAACCTGCTGGCGAACCTCCAGCACTTGGAATTCGTCTCTGTCGCGAAGAGATCGATTTGGGGTTCGCCCGATCGTCGGAAGAGTCGATCCACTTGATCCTGACGTAGTTCCCACTCGTGGCACGAGCGCAGCTCCCTGCTGAGTGAGTCGGCGATCGTGTTTTTTATTCCTGCCAGATGAAGAGGCACCAGAAACATCCCCTGGGCGACTGCCCAATGCCACAGATCCTAGGCTTCCCTGGATAGGGCAGGAGACCTGGTTCCACCCGGCTTCCGGATGTAGAACATCGTGGTGGTGTTGTCGGTGAAGATCCTCACCACCTTGCCCTTGAGGGACGGAATAAAGGATCCGAGGGGAACACTGCGCGGAGCTCCAAGATGTTGATGTGAAGAGACTTCTCCTCCGGGAGCCAAAGGCCTTTCGCGTGAAGATCTCCGGAGTGCGCTCCCCAACCTTCCAGGGAGGCGTCCGTCGTCACCGTCACCTAGTGAGCTGGGCTCTGAAAGTCCGTGCCCGCCGACAGATGCGAGCGGGTACCCCACCACCGGATCGCCTGACGGAAAGTCTCGTTGAGGGATCCTGTCCTCGAAGCTGCCCGTCGACTGGACCCAGCGGGCGTCGAGGAACTCTTGTAAGGGGCGCATCCGAAGCCTGCAAACGGCGCACCAGATAAATGCAGGAGGACATTATCCCGAGGAAGGACTTGATAGATCTTATCCTGGCATGTCCGTGGCCAGCAGACGCTGCAACTTGCCCAGAATGGTCCTGGTCCTTTCCTCCGACGGTGAGGCCAGCCGCGCCACTGTGTCGAGCTTGGCTCCCAGAAACAGGGCGACTTGCGACGGAACCAGGTGGGATTTTGGAAAGTTGATGGAGAATCCCAGGTCCATGAGCAGCTGGACGGTCTTCGCAGTGTGCTCCACGGCGAGCTCCCTTGTCCTTGCCCGGATGAGCCAGTCGTCCAGGTAGGGGTAGACGTGGATCCCCTGTAGGCGCAGCCGCGCCGCCACCGGTGCGAGGCACTTGGTGAACACCCTGGGTGCCGACTTCAATCCGAACGGGAGGGCTTTGAACTGGTAGTGCCGCCCTTGGACCACGAACCTGAGGAACTTTCGGTGTCTTTTTAGAATGGGGATGTTGAAGTACGCATCCTCCAAGTCCAACGACAACAGGAAATCGCCCTCCTCCAGCTGTCCCAGCACGTGCTGGAGGGTGACCATACGGAACTTCTGTGCCTTGATGTACTTTTTCGGTCGTCGTAGGTCCAGGATGGGGCGCCATCCTCCTGTCTTCTTTTTTACGAGGAAGTACCTTGAGTGAACTCCGGAGCCCCGAAGCCTCTTTGGGACGAGCTTGATGGCACCCTTCTTGAGCATCGCCCTTACTTCCAACAGTAGTTGAGGGACGTGATTTTCGTTTCGTTCCTGGCCACGGGTGTAACACGAGGGCACTTCTGAAACTCGAGGGCGTGCCCTTGGGCCAAGGCGCCCAGCACCCAATGGTCGGTGGAGATGGACACCCACACGCTGATGAACCTCGCCAGCCGGCCTCCCACCGGGGTGCTTCGGCGGGGGCCCGACCCCATGGTCGGTTCAATCTTGTTTGGAGGCCGCCTTGCCTCCTTGATCTCCCTGTCGATGACGACGGGCACCACCTGACTTGCCGCGTCCCCTGTAGGCTTCCTGGGACGAAGATCTTGCCGCTTGGCGGTACGTGGAGGAGCCACTGCCGGATCCTTTGGAGGCACCTTGTCTGCCTCCGGAGCTCCGAAAGGACAGCCGTCGTCGTTGGAGCACTCCCAGTGCCCGGGCAGTCTCTGTGTCGGTCTTGATGGCCTGAAGGGACTCATCAACCGCCTTCCCAAACAGTTTGTTCCCGTCGAAGGGCATGTCCAAAACCTTGGTTTGTACGTCCTGGCGGAAATCCGTGGCCTTGAGCCATCCTCGTCTCAAGCAAACGCCGTTGCCCAACTGACGGAAACCGGTGTCTGCGATGTCCGTTTCCACCGTGATGGCGTGGTCCGAAGCAATCTCACCCTCCTGTAGGATCTCAAGGGCCTCAGCCCTTTTGGCGTCCGGAAGGAAGTCCAACAGAGGGGCGATTTTGAACCACAACTCCCTGTCGTAGCGGGCTACGATAGCCAGGGCGTTGGCCGCCTTGATAGTCGTCGCTGCGGATGAGATGATCCGCCGTCCCATCGTGTCCAACTTCCTGCCCTCGCCGTCCAGCGGGGAAGTTGATGTCGAGGCCGATGCCCCCCCCAGCTTTCTTCTTTGCCGCCACCGAGATGACCGAATCCGGGGTAGGTTGCGCCCGAAGGCACAAGGGGGCAGCGTCGGGGACTCGGTACTTCTTCTCGTACCGGTCCCTCTTTGCCGGCACCGTGGCAGGGTTCTTGAGGAGGGCGAGCCCCTCATCCCAGATGTCATCAAGAAGCGGTACGGTGAGGACCGTCTTCCTTTTAGCCTCGCGCCGTTGGTAAAGGAACCCTTCCTTCTTCTCTTCTGGGCAGAGCTGGAGGAGCTCGGATGCCGTGGAAATCATGGCATGAAAGGATCCAATTTCGACGGGCGGGACGCCCGAGCAGGGGGCGACGGGAGACATGTCCCGTCGTCGCCTCCGTCGTCATCTGTACCTGTCGTAGCCGTGTCCGTGCCTGTATCATCCCCGTGGGTAGTAGACCGGGGGGAAGGCAGAGCAGGCCGCAGAGGTGGGAGAGGTGGCGTAGGATGCGTCCTCCTCTTATGCGGAGGACTTTTCGAAGGTCCTGGCTCCGGTTCCCCCGTCGGGTCTGGCTCAGGTACCTCCGTCGGGGGGAGGGGCAACCATGTCCTTATCTCCGAACATAAGGACTGAATCGCTGACAAAATGGCCACCGAAGTGTCCTGCGGCACCGGAAACAACGGGCACGAGAGATCTTGAGGAGCCTTGTCGGGGACCCCGTCGCTCTCGTCGTCGGGATCCCTCCCGATGGGCTGGGCCTGTTCCACGACTTCGATGAGCTCTTCTTCAGAGGTCGTGTCCGTATCCAGGATGGCCACCAGCCCCTCCCCCACCTTTTCCAACGAGGACTTCGTGGGGGTCTTCTCAATGGGCCTGAAAGACGACTCCCTCCGCGGTGGCAGGGAGACTCTGGGTCCTGAGGGTGCCTCCACTGGTGTAGCCTCCACAGAGGACTTAGCAGGGTCAATAGAGGACTTAGCTGGGTGAATTAAGGCCATCGTCACCTTCTGGACGCCTGGGGCCTTCACCTTGGGGGGAGGGTCCGAGCCTCGCTCCCCCTCTGCCGGAATCTTCGAGATCGGCCAGGGCCTCTCCAGAAGCTTCGCCGGGTTCTCGGACTTCCTCTTACCTGAGCCAGAGTGTTGGCTCGTGGTTGATGGCGCCGGGGAGAATGCGCCCTGCTTGGCAGCCAAGGAGCCCGACCGTTCGGCGCTCCCGGTGCCCGCGGACTCACGGTCCTTAGCCTTTTGTTGGGCCCCCGTCGCCGGGGCGCCCTCACAGGACTTAGAAGACCGCTCTGACTTCTTTTTCTTCTTCTCGCCTGACGGGCTCTTCCCTGCCAGCCAGTTGGCGAGACGGAGGAGGCGATCCTTCATGGTCCGCTCAGACATGTTCCCACAAAACGCGCAGTCCTTCTCCGTGTGCGTCTTGTCCTCATGGAGACAGTAGAGGCATAACGAATGCTCGTCCTCCTTGAAAACATTCTGAAGCTGCCATCCAGGGCAGGTCCTGAACAGCTTGCCGAGCGTCGAGCTTCCTTTCTCCTGGGTCATGTCTGGGGTAGGCCTCGGAACTTCTGGAATCCTCCAAAAGTGTAACTCGACGAAATCTTCACCCTTGAGGGGCGTAGAAAACTCCGAAACGGATCCCCGTTGATCGGATGTAGAAACGGTGGAGCTTGAGGCTCTATTTAACCAGAAAATGAGAAAAATCTCCTGAAAAAAGCGTGAAAACGCAGCAAAAGCTTGAGAGCTACAGCATGAGGACTCCCAACACTTGAACGTGCGGTAAAAATCTGAGGATGGCTGCCAGAGGCGGGGCTTAGGGAGAGGGCAGTCATTGGCTGGGGGCAGTATGACCCAGAGACCAGTGATTGGTTACTACTAAGAAAGGCAGATCAGAAACGAAACTGATACTGATTTTATTTCTATACCGAGGATTCCTGGCCTGACGACGGGGAATATTCATGAGCATGTGAATCCATGCCAGGCCCCATGCTGGAGAACAGTACCACCTATATAATTGCACTATGATACCTAGGCCTTTTTCTCCCTCTTTAGGAATCTCAAATTTAGGCAGCGCTAATTTGATTGCAACGGTACCACCTATATAATTGCACTGTGAAACCTAGGCCTTTTCCTCCCTCTTTAGGAATCTCAAATTTAGATTGGTCTTCCTTCCCAGCTTGGAATGCTTGGTGCCTTTCCTACGCTCGCCCCCTAGTGCCGTCGTCTTGTTCCCACTCTCTCCTGCGCACGTGCCTCTCTCTGTCTTGTCTGTCTACCCCTCTGACCTCCCTCCTACTCTATGGTGCTCTCTGTCTCCCCTATATTTTCAAACTGTTTCTCTATTGACTATCCTACTCTCCTCACTAGGTCTGGTAGGAAAAAGTTTAATAAGGACATCCTGGTCTCCAGCCCAGGCCTCCCTATTGCCAATACCTACACCACTGCCTCATCCAAGGAAACTCTTACCGACATCCTCTTTGTCGTTCCTTCACCTGATCTATGGACCCCCCCAAATGGTCTCTGTGCTCTCTCCTTTCTCCTCTTCTCCCATTAATGGTGGCGCCCGTTGTGACGCCCTTCTGGCCTCGTTCCTATCCTCTAAGGTCATCATTAATGTCTACTCTAATGGGACCGTCTTGGTCCAAGGCCCTCAGGCCAACCTTCTCTTTGATAGACGCTTTCCACGCCTTATCAACTGTCCCCTCCCCCCCTCTGAACTCTTTTGCGACCTCTGCAACTCTCACTCACCATTCTCCCCTCTGGCCCAACTCATTCTGCAGGGCACACTCTTGATGTTCTGATCTCTTCAGACCTTCCCCTCTCTGTCCCTCTCCACTCCTCTCCTCTCTCCTGAAGTGATCACTTTCTCCTCTCCTCCCACCTCACCTTCCCTTCCTCTCAGGCAAAGCCACCTTCATCACTGCCACCCTCCTTCTCGGTCACCCGACCCATGACGCGCATGTCAGTTGAGGCTTTCGCCGCCACCTTCTCACCCCTTCCCCTCGGTTGACTCCCACCCTGACACAGCCCTCTCCACTCTCTACTCTGCTATATCTAACTATATCTGATACTCTTGATATCCTTGCCCCTGGCCAGAGAATCCGCCTGAAGCCCAAAGCCAAATGTAACTCCTGGTATGACTCAGATCTCGTCACCCTAAAACCCAAGTGCAGGGTGGCAGAGAGGAAATGGCGTGCTTCATGATCATCCCCTGACAAACTGGCCTATCGCCTGCTCCAAAGGCAATACCGGCTCTCCGTTCTCACCAAGAAGAGAGCCCTTATCCAATCCTGCATCTCTGCGCCATCTAACAATTCGGCTGAACTCTTCAAAATCTGCAAGGAACTGGTCAACCCTGCTGCAGTCTCTACCTCTCCTGTCCCCTCCCAGGCCCTCTGCACGGCACTGGCCTCTCACTTCATTTAAAAAACTCAGGACATCCTGTCCTCACTCTCCTCCTATCACCTCCCTCTATTCCCTGCTCTTCATCTGGCCCTTCTGCAGCCACCCCTCCTCCCTCCTTCTCTGCCTTTCCCCTTTTCTCTGCTGACAAGGTTTCCAGACAAGTCTGATCTATGAAAGTCTTGTCAAAACAGGTTCACCCCTGCTCCTCCAAAACTATCAAGGACCACATCGACTCCCTGGCTGACTTCTGCAATCACTCCTTCGCATCTGGAGTCTTCCCACCCCCCCCTTTAAGCACTCCCTTGTGCACCCCCTTCTTAAGAAACCCTCTTCCGACCCCTCCTGCCCGGCTAACTATCGCCCAATTTCCATCACTCCCTTCCTGGGCAAGCTCCTGGAGAAACTGGCCATCTCCCAGCTTAATCTCCATGCTGAATCGGTTGGTAGTCTTCATGACCATCAGTCTGGCTTCAGAGCTGCCAGAAGCACGGAAACTGCTCTCCTGAACATCCGCGAAGAACTGCTCTCCAACCTTGACTCCAACACTCTGTGTGTTCTCATTTTGCTCGATCTCTCTTCTGCCTTTGATACTGTCAACCATGCCATCCTGCTCAACCGTCTCCGTGATAACCTGGGTATCACTGGTCAGGCCCCGGTGTGGCTGACCTCGTTCCTCTCCAATCGACCCTCCCAGTTCCAACTGGGGTCCTTCCTCTCTGACATCTTTTTCTCTACCTGTAGTGTCCCGCAGGGATCTAACCTCTCTCCCTGGCTGTTCACACAGTATCTAGCACTCCTTGCCCACCGTATCGCCGCTCTCTGCCCCAACTTTCAGTGCTATGCGGATGATACCCAGCTCATTTTCAGGCTACCCTCTGCCTCCTCCTCTCATCTCTGACTGTGTCTGCATTCCAGGAATGGTGTGCCGCCAATGACCTCTGCCTTAATGCCAGTAAGACTGAGATTCTACTCATCGGCACACCCACTCCCTCCTTCCCTGCAGCTCTCTGGCCGGCCTCTCCCTGCTCCTACCTGCAAGGCAAAAAACCTCGGGGTCATCTTCGACTCCACGCTCTCCTTCTCTCCTCACATATCCGACGTCTCTAAGAAGTCACACTACCAGCTGCACCTCCTCAGAGGTATTCTTCCTTTCCTCTCCTTCCCCAGAAGCTCACTGTCTCCAGAGCCCTGGTTCTCTCTAAACTGGACTACTGTAACAGCCTCTATCTAAATCTACCTACCTCTACTCTCCGCCCTCCGCAACTCATCCAGAACAGGACTGCGAGACTTGTCCTTGGCCTCAAGCCCAGGGACCGTATCTCTCCAGGACTAAAATCTCTACACTGGCTCCCTGTGGCTGCGAGGATTAAGTTCAAAACCCTCTGCACTGTACACAAGGCCTTCTGGGGCCAAAATACCTTCAACTCTCTCTTCCTAAATATCTTCCTTCACAAGCTCTTCGCTCATCCACCTCCAACTCCCTCAGGGTCAGCCGCTTCACCAAGCAACGAGTTGGGGGTAGATCTCTCTCCGCGGCAGGGGCCTCCCTCAGGAACATCCTTCCTGCCTCCCTGAAACTTGAGGAGAACCACCTCCGGTTCCGGAAGCACCTCAAAACCTTCCTCTTTGCTTCCGCTTTCTCTCTCCCTCTCCCCTGCTAAATTCCTGACTGAAATTGCACTGAATCAGCAACTGGGCCACTCTCACCGATCTCGGTCCTTGGCCCAGCCACTCTCCCCTTGCACTGCCTCCCTGGCAACCCCTGCACTGCGGGACTGTCTCTGTATCCCTACAGCCCCACTTCCCAGCATGTGTCTGCACTTACCTTACACTTGCCACCAGCTGGCCTTTATTATTTTTCGTGTTATTCTACTACCCCTGTACTGCACTTACCCCTCTCCCTTGCACTTTTCCCTTCCCCTCTACCCATGCACTTGCGCGATCTGAATGACACCTGGCCTAGTAGGATCGTTATCGGTCTTCCCTTTGTTCCCCCTCCCTGCCTTGAAACACTTGTGTATAGGCGCGTTACAGATGCCATATCATATCGTTACAAATGCCATATCATACAATCCGAACATCCTCTTTTATCATCCTTGGCAAACATAGTGCTCACTAACCTACTGTGTGAAATGCTATTATGACTACCTAACAGGGCTACTATGCATTTGAAGGCACAGTTACTGCAGAACTATCATACGTTTACTTGGACAGTATATGCACTTTTCAGCAGGGTTCAAACAACTTTCACAGCACAATACCACATGCAGATCACAAGTATAAACCCCAGGTAAGATGACGTAGCCTTCCACATCTCAGTGGATATGAAGTTTTCCAAGTGGGTCAGTAGTGACACTTCTCAATAGGACCGGAATCGTTTCACAAAATGCTAAATGCTACTTGGCAGCCAGACCAGATGGCTGTACATGCATTATTTAAAAACACTGTAAAACTTTGACTTGCACAACACCTACAGTTCCAAGCAGGGGGTATGTACTTTGTGGGAGCACAGGCCTTCTTTGCAAAGCTTCAATACCTTTAATGAGATCGTATGCTACTTGTTAGATGGACTGCTATGACGTCAAAGAGGCAATACTGTCAATTCTCAGTGGGGCCTGTGCTTATTTTCATCATCAGAAGAGAGGTCCAAGATAGAACGTGCATAGAGCCTGAATTATCATGTTATGCTCTGAATGAAGTATTATGCATATTGGTATGCTGCACACAAAGCACATTTAAACAAATCTACTACCATGACTAACATTTAACTCACACTGACTGACACATACTCACCAGTTTCTCAAAAGAATTATTTATATTGTAGCACAAAACAGTTTTGTCAAGTTCATTTAATTCAAATATAATTCACTAAATAAGGTGCATTGCATATGGTTTTTCATCCCTATAAATGTTTCTCACAAAACGCATTATTTCAAAGCAAATGTTCAGTGCAAACAGTGTTCCTTTGCGAAGCCATGTTATACAACGATCCATGAAGTGTATTGTAATATTATGTGAGAAAACGATAAGTGACTGCAGTATATATTATGCACATTGAGTTAAACATTTGAGAAGACATACAAGATTATACATTTTGTTAAGGGAAATGTACAATATTATCATTGCTTGTTGCAACACTTGTGTATAGGCGTGTTATAAATGCCATATCATATCATATATGTCATTTTAAATCATCAATTCAACTTGAATCTTTCTGGTCCGCCCCTATTCAAAGAACTACTCAAGACAAAAGTTTCAGAGGTCATCTTTGTAATCTAACACACCAATAATTAGTAACTATCAATTAGCTTAGCTAAACAGAGATGTTGGTATTCAGAGCATATGTCCACCTTAAATACAATACATTAAAACACAACATGTTTCAAAAATGGGGTGGATCAAAGGTCTAAAAGTGCTCCAAAACACCAGATCTTGATCTAGACATGCCCCTTTTGATCTGAGGCACAGCTGCAAGCAGTTATTTTTTTTGGGTCTGCTTCGTGGCCTAGTATCTAGAAAAGCCTCAGTTCAGTCTATTTTCTGTGAATGATAAACTTCCATAAACATGCAATACTGAGCTTTGGAGAAAATAAAATGTAAAAAGTCAAATGGATTAATTGAGATGCCACCTAAATGAAACCATTATATTGGGAATAACATTTGAACGCTTTGTACAATTTATAAATGGAAAATAGATTGAATTCAGAGAAGCAATCCCCATTTTGCACTTATGAACAGAATAAATTAAGGCATGCAAATAATTATTAAATCATATATTTCAAAACATTCTCATATTACACATTATTGGATCATGATGGATGTCAAACTGTTCCAAATATTCTTGTAATTTTTAATATATAGGCCTCTAAAATGGTATACTTCTGTAAAATAAATGATAGAAAAATGCATTTTAGTCCCATTTGATCCTAACTCTGGAACGCAGGAGCGACCCTCCCATTGCCACATTTGACCAAACAAAATAAAGGGCAGTATAATTGGGAGTGCAAGTATCCGAAGGGAACCCAGCATAAGCCCGTCCCCATGAGAAACTGTTGCTGATAAATAATGCTGAATGGGTGGAGTTTATCAAGTGTTTAGGGTCAGTGACACAGGAAATAGAAATAGTTATCAGAAAATCTGCAGACGAAGGAACCTTGTCCTACAAGGGATGTGCTGAATGTGACTCTTTCTTGGATATATCGTTTATGGAAATCCCCATTAAGAAGGTCTTTTCAAGAGGGAACCTGGTACAGAGGCCTTGACCAAGACAGAAACAGATTTCCTGAGGGATTTTGAGGAGAGGGGACAGACTGGGACAAACGATTACTTGGCGCAGCTGCCTGGAAATGATTTTGTTCCTGTCCTGTGCCTTTAAACGACAAACCAAAAGTGAGTTCAATAAACCCCTGTGTATTCAGATACATGTTCTATAAATTAGTTAAACCTGGATTACAATTGAAAAACCTTTTAGGGAATCCTTTACAATGGGTTCTGGGATGTAAGGGAAACTTTGTGGAGATATATTTAAAATAGTATGCCCAAGAATTAGAGATTGCGCAGGGCTCATATTGTCTGGCAGTAGCCAAGTCAATTAATTCCAAGGTTTTCAATGGGGAAATGTATGCATGGATTTGTGACATGGTGTACAAATTCGCAGGAATTGTTAAGACTTCTTAACCCGTGTAAACCATAGTTTACTTGAAAATAGACATTTTTAGTAAAGCTATACCCCAAAGTGGAATAGGGTGGAGGTTAGTTCGTTCACAATATTTCCAAGAAAATAACACATTTAAATAACCATTTTCATTTATCCAAATAAAATTCCACAGAAAAGAAAGCAATGGACGTAAGCAGACTTCTAATACCAAGTAAAAAGAGGTATTAATTCCTTGCTTCCTCAAGTTTATACACTCATTTTTGTGAGACTCTATAAATGAATCAAGACTTTGAGCACAAACAAAATAAAAGCTTCAATTTTAAACCAACTCCTGGAGGCTAAGTAGCTCATACCCTGTATTCTAAATACATGCCCAGACTAGAAACCAACAGTACCTTACATCTAGAGTAGAATTACACTGAGAATTAGAACATTCTATGTGAATCCAATGTCTTTCTCTGATGCCAACACTTGATGATGTGTTAGAGAAAATTAAGTGAGAAATATATTGTACATTTCTGTTGAGAATATTTGATGTTTTTACTCAAAACGTGAGGATGACTAGCAGTGGTAATTTGAATGTTCTCATTGACGATGGTTATTTTTGTGGACTAGAATAGTTATTCAGATTTGCTTTTATA